>NW_024704748.1:5515839-6935839 GCF_018977255.1 Callorhinchus milii
TGTGTGTGCGTGTGGGTGTGTGTGTGGGGGGGTGTGTATGGGTGTGTGTGTTGTGTGGAGGCCGCGGGAGGCGCTGTGGGGGTGTGTGTGTGTGTGTGTGGTGTGGGGTGTGTGTGTGGGGGTGGGGGGGTGGGGTGTGTGTGTGTGGAGCCGCCGGGGAGGCGCTGTGGGTGTGTGTGTGTGTGTGTGTGTGTGTGGGTGTGTGAACCCCCCCCCCCCGAGATATACCCCAACACCCCCCCCGATTAACCCCCCAACACCCCCCGCCGATATACCCCCCCCCAACACCCCCCCCCCCGAGATACACCCCCAACACCCCCCCCGATATACCCCCAACACCCCCCCCCCCCGATATACCCCCCAACAACCCCCCCCCCGATATACCCCCAACACCCCCCTCCCGATACACCCCAACACCCCCCCCCCCCGATATACCCCCCAACACCCCCCCCCGTATCCCCCCAACACCGATATACCCCCCAACACCCCCCCCGATATACCCCCCCAACAACCCCCCCCAACCCGCGATGTAACCCCCAATATAACCCTGTGATCCCTGTACAGTGATTGTTTATTGTTGGCAAATAACTGTACAATAGCTTTGACAATCGTCGTGCGACCCCGTGATAACAAGTACACACCCCCAAAAAAATACCCTATTATAGCCCTAATAATCCCACATAATCCTCCTAATAACTCCATGAGGCCCCGTATCCAGTTCACCTTCCACCAGTCGCTTGTCACGTTGCGTCCTAAACTATATATTGTGTATCATAGATGTTATTTTCTAACAGAAATCTATGTAATTAGTGAAGGACTGGGGGGGGGCTGATAAACCAGTGTTTTTGTTTCAGAACCAGCTGGGCATCCTGTGGGCAGGGCTGGGGGAGATCGAGAAAGCACAGAAGTACCTGGAAGATGCTGAAGCGCTTTACAACCAGTATATGCGAGAGGTCAGCTCCAGAGGCCACGTCAGCATTGAGTGACTGGGGCGGGGTGGGGGGGGTTGGTGTGGGGAGGGGGGTGTGAGAGGTTCCCCTGTGCCGGTGGGGGTCACCGTGTGGGGGCGGGGATAAACGGTGCGCTATTTACAAAGGAGAGTTGATTTGACTAAAGCTTCAGCGGCCTTCTTTCTTTCCCCCACCCGCCGTCCCCGGCACTCCCCTCCCTTCTGCCACAGTACCATTGGGAGACGGCGTGAGTGTAATGTCTCACTGATTGCTTGTAACACTGCAGTGGTCAGTCACAGCATTGGAGGTATTCGTAACACAGTGTATTCCACTTACTGTAAGTCCATTCCTAACAGTGTCAATTCTCCTTGGGGGTGGGGGGTTGGCGGGTTGGGGGGGGTAAGCAGGGACTTAACTGGATCCAAGGTGACATGTTTGTCCAGCCCTCTGTGACGGTCCTGCCAGACAGTGATATCAATGGCAAACCGTGCAGTTTTAGCTGGTTAGACTCCAGCAGTTACCCCAAACCCCAGCATATTCTGGGGTCCCCAAGCATTGGCTCTTGCCAACCTGTGCCTAATACTTTCCGGAATTAAGTAAACTGGATGCATCCCTCCAGGGAGGATGGGCGCATTGCATTCCAACAATCCATGGGATTTCCATGTGTTGGTCAAATGCATGAAAGTCTCACTTTGGTTTGGATACTCTTAAGCACAGTGATGGGTTTCCGCATGTGTCAGATACTTGGTGACCCAACAGCTTTAACCTCAAAGTCCTGAACTTCTCCATTTAATGTCTGGCAGGGTGTGACGCCAGCGTGCAGTATACTCACTAAATCCTCTCACCTCAATTTCAAGGTCCTCACACTCGTTTTCAAATCCCTGGTATCTTCCTATCGCTCCGACCAGCTTACTTCTCAACCCACTACCCGCTACCTCTGCTCGACTGGCTGCGGCTTCCTTTGTTCCACCATCGGTGAACGCGATTTCAGCCAATATGCCCTGAACCTCTGGAACATTCTTTATCCCTCCGTCTTGGCCCCTTCCTTCCCCATCTTCAGATCGCACCTGAAGACCTTCCTCTTCGACCGTGCCTGCGGTCACCTCCCCCCAGCTCAGACTCATGCTCCG
Source organism: Callorhinchus milii (assembly GCF_018977255.1). Classification (NCBI taxonomy): domain Eukaryota; kingdom Metazoa; phylum Chordata; class Chondrichthyes; order Chimaeriformes; family Callorhinchidae; genus Callorhinchus; species Callorhinchus milii. The sequence goes on from NW_024704748.1 coordinate 5,517,920, forward strand.
CCACTGTTAAGTACTCTGAGGCTCTGACCATGCGTGAGGGGGGGGGGGGGCGCTATATAAATACAAGTTGTTGTTGTTTCCTCAGAGCCAAGTGTCGAGCCCATGGTCTGTTCAGTTACAAAGCTCTGATCATTAGAGCCCCCACCCGGAGAAGCTTGATGCACAGAATGCACCATTGGTGGGGGGAGGGAGGAAAGGCACACAGAGGCCCCTCGGTCAGGTAGGTCAGTCAGCGTCTGGCCCAGAGTGCACAGGGAAGCTCAAGCAAACGGACAAAATACACAGTGAAGATCAGCCGGGGTTCCAGCTCTTGGTTGCTGTGCAGAGGTATCCCCACGACCTGTGTGCAGTGTTGCTGCCCTCAGCACAGCTTACATCTTTTTTGGAGGGAGGGTCAGCCGTGTATGTGACACACACGGAAACCCATCACCGTGCTTAAGAGTCTCCAAACTAAACTAAGAATTCCATGCATCCCACCTGCACATGGAAATCCCAGAGGTAGTCTGTTGGAATGGAATGCATACTCTCCCTGGAGGGACACATCCTGCTTACTCAATTCTGGAGAATACTACGCACAGGTTGGCAAGAGCCAAGGCTTGGGGACCCCAGAGTGTGCGTTGGGGTAACTGCTGGAGTCGTACCAGCTAAAACCACATAGCTTGCTATTGATATCACTGTCTGGCAAGCTTTCCCGCTGCTTGTCCAGCTCGGACCACCCAATCCGTTAGGGCTTTGGCTCACAAGGTTAACAGGCAGGAGAGCAGTAAGGGAAGACCAGCAGTGATGACGAGTTGGAGGAGGAGACTGTAACCTGACCCAGTGTGTTACTCCCTAGATTGGAACTGCACCGTATGACCCTCAAGAGCACTTCATGGCAGAAGAAGAGATGCTGAGTGAACAGGAGAGACACAAGAGGTAGAGCAGCAACAGTGTGCACTGTGCTCTCCAGTTTAGCAGCCTGACTCGATGGGTGGTGCACTCGCTCCTGAGTCAGAAGGTTACTCCTTCTCCCCCACCCACCCGCCTGCCTCCTTTAAGACTTGGCTTAAGACTTTCGGTCACCCTTCTAATACCATCCTCCTGGCCCTCCTGATCCCAACCCCCAGCCATCTTCAACGTCAGGTGGACGTTGAAGATCCCATGAAGCTATCAGCAAAGAGAAGAAAGTTTCTCTCTTTCAGTGTCCTGACCGACAATCCCCCAGATAATATTGGTCACTCGCTTCATTGCTGTTTGCAGACTATCCCTGTGCATAAAATGGCTGCTGTGCGTAAAATACACCTACACAATACACAGTCACTACACTTTACAGTAAACCTGTGAAGTGCTTGAGAGGTTCTAGACAAATAATAATAATAATCCTTGCATTTGATACAGTGCCTCATCACATCTTCGAGATGTCTCAAAGCGCTTCACAGAACATACCGTGAAGTGAATTGACTGTATATTTTGTGGGCAAAACACGGCAGCCAATTGCGCACAGCAGTGTCCCACAAACAGTCGTGGATTGAGTGACCAATTTTTTTTAAAGGAATTATTACCCCCGGAAAAGCGATCAGCCGATCGACTAACAACCGAGTTCCTACTTACTGCTAGGTGAACAGAGGCGTGTGGAGTGAGGAACCTTTGTCCAACGTTTCGCTCTGCCGGGAATCGAATCCAGGTCAGGTCTCTCGCTTGCGAGGTGTGTGCTCTAATCACTGAGCTACAGGACTCCACAAAATGTCCGTGTAAAGCATTTTATTCTTGTTAACCTTACACTGAGTATTTGCGTCCTGACGGTGCAGGTTTGAGAAGGTTGCCACTCAGACGCTGTATTACCTGGCTCAGGTTTACAAACACCTGGATATGGATGAGAAAGCTGCTCGGTATTGTCACACCACTCTGCAGCGGCAGCTCGAGACCCGAGATTATAACCCCGTGGAGTGGACTATCAACGCTGCCACACTGTCACAGTACTACATCAGCAAGGTAACCGACTACACAGCTCAGGCCTCTCATGGGCTCATGGTACAGTGTGTTCACAAAGTCCTGTTACCCGCATGGTATTTTCTCTACAGTGCACTGGCCAACAACTGAAACATGTGGAAGAATTATGATAATCATCAGGACACTGCTGTGCAATTGGCTGCCGCATTTCGCCCACAAAATATACATTCAATTCACTTTACAGTATATTCTGTGAAGCGCTTTGAAACGTCTTGAAGACGTGATGAGGCGCTGCATCGAAGGCAGGGATTATTATTATAATTGCATTCAGAAGTACTTCATTGTACTTCTGAATTGTACCAAAAACAATAATAAATTGGTCATTTTCAATCTACGACTGTTTGTGGGACACTGCTGTGCGCAATTGGCTGCCGCGTTCGCCCACAAATATACAGTCAATTCACTTTACAGTGTGTTCTGTGAAGCGCTTTGGGACGTCCTCCTGACGTGAAAAGCGCTATATCAAATGCAAGGATTATTATTATTATTATTGTAGTCAGTACAAGGATCTGTGTGAGCGAGGGCCATCAGTTTCATGGCAGATAATGATCCGTCACATCTTCCGTAACACGGATGGACTCAGTGAGGAGGAAGTTACTGGTGTCAGACATTGTTACACTCGACTCATCTGCAACAGAAAATCAAAATTCATTGTAAGAAAAAAAACAACAGGTGGTAACCGGAATTTGTGAACACTGTCCTGGGGGCAATGCTTTGTGAAGGGGATTGTAACTGCAGAGCATTGGAATGTGATGTTTAAATGTACAATCTACATAGTTATTTTGTGGGGCCAACAATCCCTCAAATAAGATCGGTCACTAACTCCATGACTGTTTGTGGGACATTGTTATGTGCAACTGGCAGCCATGTTTTGCCCTCAGAATACACAGTCACTACACTTTACAATATATTCTGTTAAGCGCTTTGGGTCGTTTCAACGATGACAGATACTCAGTGACTGCACCAGCACATAGACAATGAGAGAAAGAGCAGGGAAATGGGATGGCATTGGTGGGCGTAATAGGAGCAGCACAGACAAAAGGGAGGGCTTCCTAACCTAACTCAGTGGTACAGGAGAGAACTGTTTTGTGTAACTCCACGCTGTACTGTGGACTCACAGGGCTCCCAGCTTGGCTAACACCTGGCTGTTTCTTTCTTCACAGGAACTCTACATGGAAGCTCGCCTCTGCCTAGCCGGGGCTACCGTCATTTTTGAGGAATTGGGAGACGTGTCACTGGAATCTGCTGCTGAGGAACTAGGTGCTTATTTAGTCCTGACTTCACAGGCACTCAGTCTGCTTCACTATAGTAACTCCATACTGTACTCTTCACAAATTCAACCTGGGTCTAAATTGGTGTAACATTTCAAAGTGTGCAGAATTTGTACCCCCTGGGGCCTGGTGGTGTGTAGGTGTGTCAGCCTGGGGTCAGTGGCAGTGCTCTCGCCTCTGAGTCACAAGGTTGTGGGTTCAAGCCCCACATTGGCACTTGGAGTCACACAGTGTAAGCTGACACTCCATTGCAGTGCTGGGGGAGTGTTGCGTTGTCGGAGGTGCCGTCCTTCAGTTGAGTCAATAAATTGAGGACCTGTCAGTTCAGGTGGATGTTAAAGATCCTACGACACTACTCAAAAATAAAAGGGAGTTTCTTTCTCCCGATGTAATGGTCAACAATCCACCAAATAAAATTGGACACTCACACCAGGGCTGTTTGTGGGACATTGCTATGTGCAATTGGCTGCCATGTTTCACCCGCAAAATACAGTCCACTTTACAGTGTATCCTGTGAAGCGCTTTGAGACGCCTCGACAACTTGATAAGATGCTGTATCAAATGCAAGGATCATTATTACTATTATTGAGTATGGTTGAGACTCAACACTGTGTACTTGCAGCAGGTGAGGACGCGGTGCATCTACACGAGCAGAATCTGCACGACTGGCTGGGACAGAAGAAGTCCGATATTTCACGGTGCTGGATAAAGTACTGCCTCTTCCTCCTGCAAGACTCCCGCAAACTGCTCGAGGTAAGCACTCGCTCTTTCTCTGTGGTTTCCAGTGTTGTGCTAGCAAACAGCAGCGCCGTGCCAGCCTGTGTGTAACTCTCACGTTGACTGCAATAAGAGAGGTGCGAGTGTGAGGTGCAAACGTTTTTAGTACGGGAAACAGTGGGTGAAGCTGCTATGCACTTTACCCACCAGGTGGAAGTGTTGTGCTGCCAAGGTGCAGTTGCCAGTTGTCGTCGGGCATTGTGCTTGGAGACAGAGGTTTACTTCCCTCACCAGCGGGGAGCTTGTGGCGGGGGGTGGGGGATAGAAATCAGGGCTCAGCCGTCCCCTCTCAACCATGCGCTCAGGAGGATCAGACACTCAGCAGGTCCTGAGGAATGTTCTTCAGGGGAGGGTGCGAGGCGGAGGGATTGGGGGAGAAAGTTCCAAAGCTTTGGGACGTACTGATTTAAAGCACAACGACCAGTGGTGTAACGGAGGGGACGAGGGACAAGCAGGAGGCCAGAGCCAGCCGAGCGGAGAGGTGGGGTGGGAGGGAGGGAGAGAGAGAGAGGGGAAGAAACACTCCTGGACACTAACCAGCTACCTTATGGGTGAAGGCAGTTAGCCATACAGAGGAGACCACGTCCTCACTCTCCAGAGACACCCCTCTGCTCCACTGTACCATGTGTGTGGATATGGGGGTGATGCCCAACACCCCAGTGAAATATTAGCACGTAACTATTGCCCAAGCGATTGAAGCCAGGAAGGATTTGTGGAGTCCTATAGTGTATTGGTTAGAGCACTCACCTCGTAAGCAAGAGGACTCAAGTTCAATTGCTGGGAGGAAGAAAAATTTCCTTACGCCACACGCCTGTGTTTACCCAGCTGTAAATAGGAACCCGGTCGATTGGTGGATCGCTTTTCTGGGGTGAAATAATCCTTTAAAAAAAATGTGGTCACTCAATCCACGACTGTTTGTGGGACAGTGCTGTGCGCAATTGGCTGCCGCGTTTCACCCACAAAATATACAGTCAATTCACTTTACAGTATATCCGGAGAAGCACTTTGAGATGTGAAAATGCACTTTGAGGTGCATATCAAATGCAAGTATAAATATTATTATTAACTTGGGGGGAGGAAGAGAGAAAACTGGCAGTATAAAGGGGTCAGGGACTAGCTGGGTCAGGGTGAAATGCCAGTTCATGTTCTGATTGGGGTTTGTCATCAGTTCCGCCTCCCCTCCCTTAACCTGATGGGAGGGGCCCATGGAGGCAATGGTGTCTGTGGCCGACAGAAGAGCGATTGAGCGACCTGTCCACTCCCTCTGCTCGGCGGGCTCTGGTCTGCTCCATGCCCCCACCCTGCTCACCCCACCCTCGGTGTTCAGACGTTCAGCCTCTCTGACCCCACCCTCTGGAACTCCATCCCACAGTCCCTTGGCCTCACCCCCTCCCTTACTCCTTCAAGGCCCGTCTCAAGACCCTCCTCTTTGACCGCACCTTCGGTCACCCTCGTAACCCCACCCTCCCTACAACCACCCCTCCTGATCCCAACCCCCAGTTTGGGTCCAAATCCCTGACTGTCCAGCGCCTTGGAACGACTCCCAATGCTGTGTAAATGTAAGTTGCTGTATTACTGTAGCTGCTCTTCCCGCAGGACGACATTGCGGAGCTGGACCCAGAGCGTCAGGACGAGCTGCGAGCCCAGCAGGCGCGGGAGGAGGAGGAAAAGGAGCGAGGGAGGAAGAAGGCCGTGCAGTTCGGCTCCAGCGAAACCTTTGACTCCATCCTGTCTGCAGAGGAGAAGGTGACCTGCTTGTACCCCGTGGACTTCCAGAGCGCCCGGCAAGTCTTCCTGTTTGGCCAGAGCCACGTGCTGGAGAGCAAGAAGTTCTTCCAGCTGGATGGCCACACCAGAGACCATGTGGAGGTGGTGCAGGACCACAGCGCCCTCTTCAAGGCCTTGGCCTTTTTTGAGGAGGACCACGAGCGGCGCTGCAAGATGCACAAGCGGCGGGTGGACATGCTGGAGGCGGTGCACAAAGAGTTAAACCCGCAGTATTACCTGCTGGTGTGCCGGCAGTTGCAGTTCGAGATCGCGGACGCCTACTACCAGATGATGATGCTGAAGGTGACCATCGCCAACGGGCTGGAGGATCTGGACCAGCGCAATATCAAGAAAATCAACCACCTGGCGCACGCCGCCATCTCCTCCTACCAGCTCTTCCTGGATTCCCTGAGGGACGCGGACAAGCAGTTCCCCTCGGAGCTGGAGTCGGATGTGCTGCGGCCCGCACTGTTCGCCAAGTTCCGCATGGGCTACCTCCACAACAAGATCATCACCGCCGAGCCCCGGGGCCAGCTGGAGAACACGCAGAACTCCCTGGACTGCTACAGCTTCGTGGTGGATTATTGTCAGAGCCATGAGGAGGCCATCGCAGCCGTGGAGATGGAGCTGGAGCTGTGCACCGAGATGACAGGGCTGCTCGCCGCCAGGGTGAAGCAACTCCGAACCAAGCTGCTGGCCGAACCCTAGAGCCCCCCTCCACCCCCCACCCCCTCGCTCGCTGTACCTTCTCTTTCCCGTTGTATTTAAGTTGTTAAAAAGAACTCTGAGCTGCTGGGCTCGGAATGGAAATGGACGGACTTGAACATTTCCTGTAGATTTGGTCTCTCTCTCTCTCTAACACCCTCTCTGGATCACTGGTATGTTGCTGCCCTCTGGTGCAGGCCTGTGATAGATCACAAGTGGTGTCGGATTTCTTGAGTGACCCGAAGGCGTCTCACGCGGGAGGCAGTGGAATGAAATGTGTGTATTGTCTCCCCCGATTAAAAGTTTGAAGCATTTTGCAATGCCTCTTTTTATAAGGCTGTTACATCCTTCCAAACCACGGCAAAGTGAGCCTGGGACCCAGATAGGCCGGCGGGACGGGCGGACAAGTGGCGGGCGCAGTCCAATGAACAGGGAAAGAAAAAGTGTCCGCGGCCGGCAGGAGAGTGCGAGCATGTGAGCTGGCTGTTCCCTCCGCTCGGCAGACTCCGGCCTGCTCCATGTTCCCTGCCCAGCCCACCACACCCCACACTAGCAGCAGTCAGGCCTTCAGCTTTTCTGCCCCCACCCTTTGGAACTCCATCCTGCAGTCTGTTCGCCTCACTCCCTCCCTTGCCTCCTGCAAGGCACGTCTCAAGATCCTCCTTGACCATGCCTTCGGCCACCCTTCTACACCTACCCTCCCTCCTCCCTGATCCCAATCCCCTGCTCGGGTCCAAATCCCTGACTGTCCAGCGCCTTGGGACATCCTCCCGACATGAAATGCACTATACACACAGGACTTTGGTTTAACATCTCATCCAAAAGACCAGCTCCCAACAACGCAGGCTCCTTAGCACTGCACTGGATTGCCAGTCTAGACCGGTGTGAGTGCCACTGACTGAACCAGGCTGACCAGGCAGTGGGCAGCTGAGGAAGGAAGGCAGCAGAAACAGAATAAACGCAACAAACTGTCTAGCACTGAAGAGTTACAGCAGGCGTCTGGTGTAATGAGGAAGGAAGGAAGGATGTGATGTGCAATGTGGAGGTGAGATGAGAGGCCTCACTAATGCTGATCAGCAGTTAAGCACAACAGTTTTGTTGCACGACCTAACGGTTCCTGAGATGAGGTTCAAACTCAATGAAATGTACTTTTCCACATCCTCTAATCCACTGACCCGGGAGTGTGGACGGACAGTGTAGAGGGAGCTATACTTTGTCTCTAACCCAATGCTTTGGGATGTCCTCCCGCTCTATAAATGTAATTTTGTTGTATTTTGTTGATGTCACTGATCTGGGAGAGTGGACAGAGAGTACAGGGAGCTTTGCAATTGGAGTTGAGGTACAGATAGATCAATCATCATGATCTAATAGAATAGAGAAACAGGCTCGAGGGGCTGAATGGCCTACTCCTGTTCCTATGTCTCTTAACGCATGCTGTCACTGATCTGGGAGTGCTGGGTGGATAGCAGAGGGAGTTTCCCGGGGACCTGGATGGGAAAGTGCTCTGTCTACACTGTCCATGCAAGACTCCCAGATCAGCGAGAGCACAGTAGGCTGTGGGAAGCACCAGACCCCAGCCAATCCCGTCCCCGACCCATATCAACCAATTTGAATGTCGGGAAGGAAGAGAGGTTCTGATGCACCTTAAAAAGTTGAGCAGAACAGAGTCGATTGAAAGCATTACAAAAGAGGTTTTGGAGATAATGAAAAGGTTTGAGAGGATAAGAGTGAGAGGAATTCAAGTACAAGGGGACTTCAGTAGAATGACTGGGGAAGTTAGGGGAAAATTGTGCTGGCGGGTTAGCAGTGCTGGGATGATTTGCCAGGGGCATTTGGTGATTGGATTGAGACCTTATAGGCTGACATACAGAGGATATGGGGAAAATAATAATCCTTGGATTTGATATAGCAGCAGCCAATTGCGCACAGCAGCGTCCCACAAACAGTCATGGATTGAGGTTTTTTTTTTAGGGATTATAACCCCCGTAATGAGATCTGGCAATCGACTAACAACCGGCTCCCTACTTACCTCTAGGCAAACAGAAGCGTGTGGAGTAAGGAAACTTCCCTAAGGTTTCGCCCTGTCCGGGAATCGAATCTGGGTCCTCTCGCTTGTTTGATAACCACTATACTACCGGACTCCACTTAACCCACTTATGGAAAGTGTGAGTAAGGTCAAAGAGGTTTCTTATTGTAAAATGGATTGACGTGTATTTTGTGGGTGAAACGCAGCCAATCGCATACAGCAGTGTTCCACAAACAATAATGGATTGAGTGACCAATTGTTCTTTAAAAGGAATATTACCCCCGGAAAGTGATCCACCAATCAACTAACAAATCCACCAATTCCTATTTACTGCTTAGGTAAACAGAGGTGTGTGGAGTTAGGGAAACTGGCGCAAGGTTTCCCCCCACCTGTGAATCAAAACCCAGGTCCTCTCACTCTAACCACTACGCCATGGGATGGAGAAAGCAGGGAAATGGGAATGCTTAGACGGCTACAATGGAGGACAGTGATATAAGGGGTCAAATGGTCTCCCGCTGTGTGCAAATGTCTGGGGATCTTGTGGATGGGAAGCAGGTGTGAGGATATTGGAGACAGAAAATGGGGCAGCAAGTTATGAAAACGGGAGCAGGAGGGCATTCAGCTCATTAAAGATTGTTCATTAGATTTTAGGAGATTTTATCTCCTGAAACCTTATTCAATCAAGGCTGACACCTAAAGAAAGCCTGTCCCGTTTTGCTCAATTCCATACCTCTCAGTTTGGGTCTTTGGAAAGTCCCCCAGCCAAGCCCTCTGTACTGGACAGGGTGAAGCGCTGGAATCATTTTATGGTTTAAAGCCTTTATATGGTTGTAATGTAAAATAGCACTGGTCTGTTTTAGTGGAACATTGAGCGGGTGGAGAGGGGTGAGGGCCTACATACACATCACCACATTGTGACACCCTCTTTGTGTGCTGTAAAGCCCCTATGATTCACTATTGTCCCCATCACAGCTGTTATTGAGCGCTGTGCTGGTGGAAATGTTGACCAGACGTTGTGTGCTGTTTCTGTTTGTAGCGCCTGCCCCTCACTTCCTGATCAGCTCAGCTCTTGCCCAACCCAGGCTGTCACGAAACTGCCTCTCCGCTTCATTCTCTTGCTAATATTACTCCTTCCCTTTCTCTTTCGTTTTTATCTTTATGTTTCACTTTATCTCTCTTTTCCTCTCTTTCTCACTATCTGTTTTGCCCTCTTTTGCTTACATTATTCTCCGGGGGGTGGGGAATGGTAAGCAACAACAACATTACAGGACGTCCCAAGGCGCTGGATAGTGTACAGAATTTCGGACCTGAGCCGGGGTCGGGGGGGGGGGTAGAAGGGAGGGGAGGGGAAGAGGGGGTGGCCAATGGCATGGTCGAAGAGGAGGGTCTTGAGGCGGGACTTGAAGGAGGCTAAGGAGGGGGTGAGGTGGAGTGATTGGGGGATGGAATTCCAGAGGTTGGGGGCAGAGTGGCTGAAGGCTCTCCCACCAATGGTGGGGCGGGTGGATTGGGGGACGTGGAGCAGGCCAGAGCCGGCTGAGCGGAGGGAATGGGCGGGTTGGTAGAGGGAACGGGCGAGTAAGCAGGGTTTCCTTGAAGCTGAACTAGCTCCAAGATGGCATGTTTGGCAGTGGAATATTGGAATGAAGCCCATCCTCTGTGACCATCTCAGCCTGGCTTATCAGCAGGACTCAGAAGGGCAGGCCAGTCACAGGGGGCAGGGAATCCTCCCACTCAGCACCTGTTAACCCTGCAGACCAAGCTGGATAAGCAGCGAGAAGCTTGCCACACCCAATGATTTCTATGTGGTTTTAGCTGATTAGACTCCAGAGTTACCCCAACACACACTCTGGGATCCGCAAGCCTTGGCTCTGGCCAACCTGTGCCTAATACCAGTGTGTCTTCATCCACTGCCCTTCCCCTGCAGGCTGCTCATTGCTAACTACAATGAGTGTCATCTCCCCTCTGCACCACCTGTAGCCTCCATAGCCTCCTGCAGGCTGACAATGTCCCACTAATCCGCCACCTCTCGTCTCAGCGTGCGCATCTTAGCTGCCGCCCCCGACCCGAACTGGCCCTCCCTCAAAATGCCCACCTCCCTGAAACTCTCCCGCTCTGTCCTCTCTCTCCGCCCTCCCTGCCTCCTATCTCTGCTTGGGCCCCCACCCACTGCCTCCTGCTCCAGCCTGGGAATCCTCTTTTGGGCTCATCGTGGTACTCAGCGTTGGCTTCCCAGCTGCAGTCACACCGACTGCCCCATTCCCCACTACCGCCGCAAGCCACCCCTCCCTGCCAACCAATCCACTACCCCCTCCCATCGCACACATCCTCCTGGCACTGTCCACTCTGCATTAGCCTTCAAAGTGTCCGCTCCATCTGCAATAAGAACTGGCTGTCAACAATCTCATCCTCAATGAGAACGTTGATATTATGGCCCTCACGGAAACCTGGATCACCCCAGGTGACACCTTCCCCTCACTGAGGCCACACCACCCAGCTATACCTGCCACCATGCCCCACGCCCCAACTGTCGTGGCAGTGGTGTGGCCCTCATCTCCAGGACATCACTTGTCCTATCCCCCTACTCCACTGGCTCATTCCCCTCTTTTGAACACCTTACCCTCTCCATCCCTCCCATCTCTCACTAAAAATTCTCCTAATTTACCGCCCCCCCAAAATTCTCCCCCACCTTCATCTCTGACATCTCCACCCTTCTAGCTTCTCTCTGCCTCTGCTCCAACCGCCTCATCATCCTAGGCAACTTCAACCTCCACTTCACCCACTCTTGCTCCACCTCATCAGACTTCTCTCTCCTCTCCTCTCTTAACCTCTCCCTGCACATCCACTCTGCTACCCACACCCACAGTCACCTGCTCGACCTGGTGATCACCCGGGGCCTCAGCGTCTTGGATGTCACCATCACAGACAAGGCCATCTCTGACCACCATTTCATCTCCCTCAACTCCTATATCCCTCTCCCCACTGCCTCCAAACCTACCACCATCTCCTACCGTCCATGGAAGAAAATCTCTTCGCAATTCCTCTCCGCTGCCCTGGAGTCCTCTGAACTCCTCCCCCTCTGGCCCACCTCCCGCACCAACCCATCCTCTGGTTTACTCTCTCCCACAGTACCCTCTCCACCACACTCGACGCCCTTGCCCCCCCTCACCTTCTGAACTGCCTCCTATTCCTGATCCTCACCCTGGTTCACCAGCCACCTCCGCTCGCTCAAGGGCCAGGTGCAGGCTGCCGAACACACTTGGCTCAAATCCGGCTCAGCAGTCCAACGGCACATTTGGCCATATCAAAACCTACCACTCCGCTCTCACCTCAGTGAAATCGTCCTTCTACTCCAGGTTAATCCTGGAGATGAAGGGCAACCCCAGGCTCCTGTTCTCCACCAACAACCAGCTCCTCCGCCCTCCCCGACACGCCTCGCAGATTCTTTCCTCCAACTCTCACTGCGAGGAATTGCTGGACTTCCTCGAGTCCAAAACCGAGGGAATCCAATCAGCTGCCACTGCTCTCCCAACTTCCACCCCTTTCCTAACCCCCACCGCACACTCCGATCACTACCCATCCCTCATTCCACACCTTTGAACCTGTCACCCCCTCCTTTATCATCACCACCATATCCTCCATGAAGCCCACCACCTGCTTCCTGGACACCATCACCATCCCTCTCCTTAAATCCCAGCTCCACCTCCTTGCCCCACTACTCACCAACATCATCAACCTCTCCGTCACCTGGCACCGTTCCTATACCCCTCAAAACAGCTACTATCACCCTTCCCTTGACCCATCACAGCTATCCAGCTACCGGCCCATCTTCAACCTCCCTTTTCATGGAAACTGCTCTGGTCAAGATCACAAATGACATCCTGACCATGTTTGACCAGGGCTCCCTCTGCCTCCTCGTCCTCCTGGACCTCTCCGCCGCTTTTGAAACTGTGGACCATTCAATCCTCCTCCACCACCTCTCCTCCCATTTTAACCTCCAAGGTTCTGTCCTTGACTGGTTCAGGTTCTACCTTTCACACCGCCTCCACTTGGTCTCAGCAAATGGCTTCTCCTCCACCCCCCTCACCATCTCATGCGGCGTTCCTCAGGACTTGTCCTCGGTCTTCACCCTCTATATGCTCCCCTTGGTGACATCATCCGTAGACATAGGGTAAATTTCTACATGTATGCGGATGACACCCAACTCTATATCTCTGCCCCCACTCTCAACTCCAGGACTACTGGCATCCTGACCGACTGCCTGGCTGACATCAAGTCCTGGACGAGGGACAACTTTCTCCAACTCAACGTCAGCAAGACTGAGCCCTCCTGACTGGCTCGCGCCAACGCCTCCGCACCTCGGGTGCTAGCAGCATCAGTCTCCATGGCTGCACACTCAACCTCACTAATCCAGTCAGGTACCTGGGTATCTTGTTTGATCCTGAACTGTCCTTTCTCCCCCACATCCGCGCCATGACTGGCACTACCTACGCAACATTGCCAGACTCCGACACTTCCTCACCCCTCAGGCTGCCGAAACCTTCACCCATGCATTCGTCACATCAAGGCTCAATTATGGAAATTCCCTCCTCATCGGCCTTCCCAACTCTTCGCAAGCTGCAGATCATCCAAAACTCTGCAGCTCGTGTACTCTCACGCTCCAGGCTCCGTGTCCCCATTACTCTCACCCGACTCCACTGGCTCCCCTTTCCTCAGAGGATCGAATTCAAGATCCTCATTCTCACCTTCAAGGCCATCCATGGCCTTGCCCCCTCCTACCTCTCTGATCTGCTGACTCCCAACCAACCTGCCAGCTCCCTCTGTTTAGCGGGCTCCGGCCTACTCCATGTCTCCCGGCCGACTCGCTGTACGATTGTTGGCCGAGCTTTCAGCCTCTCTGCCCCCAACCCACAGTCTCTTCACTTCGCTTCCTCCCTTGCCTCCTTTAAGGCCAGTCTCAAGACCCTCCTCTTTGATCGTGCCTTCAGTCACCCTCCCACCTGTCTGCCTTCCCTCACCCCTACACCACTCCCCCCCCCATGCTCGGGTCCTGACCCCTGACTGTCCAGCACCTTGGGACGTCCTCCCGACGTGAAAGGCGCTCTATAAATATAATGTTGTTGTTGTAATATTGTCCTGAAACTGACAGTTTTGCCTGGAAGTGTGTCCATTGTTACAACATCACCTGCAATATCCTGTTCTTGTAACACTCACCACCCCGCTCCTCTCCAGTGATTTAGGCTGATATCCTCCCAAACTGGTATTTTTTTTGCAAACTGAACCTAACTGACAAATTTCTTGCTGAATCTCCAGGTTGCCATAGCTTGCATTTCCACATCGGTTTACTGCATTAATTCCTTCACAAAGACACAATTTACCCACTGACCCGAGAGCTTCTCTGCTGTCCTCAGGATACAACCACGACAGCACAGTAACAGCTGGTTAAATGCCAGTGCAGGCTGTGGGGGTGGTGGGGAGGTTGCATTGTCAGAGATGCCTTCAGAGGAGACGTTAAAACCAAAGTCTTTTCTGCCTGTTCAGGTGGATGTTAAATATCCCATGGCGCCATTGGAAAGAGAAGAGAGTTTCCCTATCCCGGTGGCCTGGCCAACAATCCCCAAAATACGATTGGTCACTCACTCCATGGCTGTTTGTAGGACCTTTGTCTGCAAAATACACAGTGACTGCACTTCACAGTAAAATCCTATTAAGTTCTTTAAGACACAATGATAAAGCACTGTGCCAAATACAAGGATCATTCTTACATTATGACTCTATGCAAGTTCACTGGTGCATTCCTCACAAAGCACACAATCACTCCACTTTAGAGTATGAAGTGTGAAGTGCTTTGAGACATCTTCCCCACGTTAAAGGTGCTGTAACACAAGATTAGTCCTGATGGAGAAGGCTTTCCCATCCAGAACACCCACCTACTGTCCATCCATCACTGTATCAAGTGGCCCAGCCTCTACCACCTTTCCTAACAACCTGTTCCAGTCGTTGATGACTCTCTGGGTAAAGGTAAAAAATGTGAGGATTATTATTTATTATTAACCCACACACTGGAGTGTCCCAAGTTTCCAACACCCCACATCAGGACATGGAACCCATCTAGTCTAAGCTGATACTCCCAAGCTTTGGCTCTGACCAACCTGCGCCTAAACTCCCCAGGAATAGGTGAATGTCCCTCTGGGAAGAGAGAGTGCACTGCACTTCAGACAAAGGGAAATCAGGCACGAGTTGAAATCATGGTAGTTTGAATGGAGACTGAAGCGTGGTGATGGGTTTCTGTGGGGCTGACCAAAAAAGAATGGTGTGTATTTTGAAGCATGAAAGTAATTCAGTGAACAAGGCCTGTGTTAAAGGAGAACCGCTGAACGGCTTGCTTTGTCAGCTCACTGCACCTCTTGTCTCACTGTTCGATTTCCTGACTCATAACAGCAGAACAAACCATTTCTGCCACATCCTGATGTTGTTTGTACACATCCCGTCTGAATTCAACTGAGAACCAGAGATATTTACACACAGAGGAAAGCCATTCGGCCCATCGTGTCTGTGCTGCTCCTAAGAGCAATCATTTCAGTCCCATTTGCCTGTCGGGTGAGGGTGAGAGTGATGGGGTCACGGAGCCTGGAGCGCGAGAGTACACATTGCTGTGTGTACCGGCTGCCACATTTTGCCTGCAAAACAGTCACTATACTTTACAGTATGTCCAGTGAAGTGCTTTGAGACATCTCAACGATGTGATAAGGCGCTATACCAAATGCAAGTATTTGGTTACTGTTATTATTATACCCCTGGAGTTTATTCCTTTTTTGGTGTTGATCCAGGTCCTTTTTGAAAGCCAATATCTTAACCACCGCTCCCAGCAGGACCTCCCATATCCTAACCACTCTGTGTGTGAGAACATCTCTCCTAAACTCTCCATTTGCTTGATTACTAAACGTAATGATGCCGTCTAGTTACTGACTCACCAACTATTGGAAATAATGTCTCCCTATTGACTCTATCAAACCCCTCATCATCTTACACACCCCCCCCAACCTTCTCTGTTCCAAAGATCATGCTGTTTTGTGGACATGGAAGTGTGCTGTCTGGATCGTAAACTACATGTGATGGAAGCAATGAAATTTCAGCACGGCTCGTCAAGCCTAAACCAGCACGGGACCTCAGTTTAACGTCTCATCTGAAGGATGAAACTCGGAAAATGTAACACTCTCCCAGCGCTGCACTGGAGTGTCAGTCTAGATTATGTATGTCAAAGACCCGATGTGGGGTGAGAATGCTACAACTAAGCCGGGCTAACAGTGAATATTGTTAGTGGCAGATAGTGGCAGCGTACTCTGAGAATGAGAAACAGAAAGGGACAGGGTTGCTGAGCACTGGGGGCATGGAATCCTCCCACTCAGCTCCTGTTAACCCTACAAGTAAAAGTCCTAACGGGGGGTAGGGTGGTCCCAGCTGGAAAAGGTTGCTATCAATGGCAAGCTATGTAGTTTTACCTGGTTAGACTCCATCAGTCATCTCAAAGTACACTCAAGGGTCCCCTGCCAACCTATGCCTAATACTTTCCAGAATTAGATAAGCAGGACGCATCTTTCTAGGGAGAGAATGTGTATTCCATTCCAACAACAACAACAAATTACATTTGTATGCGCTTTTATGTCAGGAGGACCTCCTAAGGCGCTGGGAACAATATATCTCTGGAATTTCCATATGTAGGTGGGATGCGTGGAATTCTCGGTTTGGTTTGGATACTCTTAAGCACGGTGATGGGTTTTCTCGTGTGTCAGACACCCGGCTGAGCAAAAAACAATAATCGCTGAGCCTGTTCTAAACAGTCTGTTTTTGACTCAGATCTGGACTTACCGAGAAGTAGCATGATGCTGTAACAAGTAATGAAACAGCAGAACGTGTCAAGACAAAGTAGTTTGAAAGTCTCGTGAGAAAATGTGCAGAAAAATACTTGTGTCGATCTGGGAGCTGAGTGACACTAGTATTGACTGATACTGACTGGATCCCGAGGAGGAGCAGTGATCTAATGGATGATCCATGAGTCATGTTTGGATTATTGGCTCCAGTCCACGCTGATCCTTCATTTTAAGCATTAGTGTGGAGAGATTGCTTGCCTGTGGTTTGAGTCCTGCTGCACAGAACATTACAAAAACGCCCCACAGGACGTGATGCTGATTGTGGCACAATGTAAGCCTGACCACGCACAAACAAGATGAGATATGGGTCACAATAGTGCAGCTATCATGGCTGTATCAATCACTGAAACAATCAGCTGTTTACAGGCAAGTCAGGGGTTGAAGATAATGAAGGCGCCAACAAGGTAGAAACTCGGACCTTTCGCTGGGGAATCAATGACCAATGACAGTGTCTGTTCAATGGGATAATCAATGATGGTGTCCGAGCAGCAAGGACCTATACTGGACGTATATCACAAGTATTGGAGGCTCATGCTAATGATCAGGAAGGAATAGTCTGGATTCTGTTCTTGTGAGGGCTTACGGAAATCTGGCTCACACCCAGTGACCCCATCCCCCCCGTTGAAGCCTCCCTTTCCGGATACACTTTTCACCACACCCTCTGCCCCAACCAATGGTGCGGCGGGGTTGCCCTCACCTCCCAAGCTTCCCTTGGTTTATCTCTCTATTGCTCTAGTTGTTTCTCCTGCTTTGAGCCCCTCACCCTCTACCATCCCTCCTCTCTCTCACTCAAATTCTCCTAGTTTACCACCCCTCCAAACTTCCTGGCTCCTTTCTCACTGATATGTCCTCTCATCCCTGTCCCTCTGCTCTGAACACCTGGTCATAATGGGTGATTTCCATCTAAATTCCCTTTCCACCACCTCCTTGAATTTCACCGCCCTCCTCTCCTCCTTAAACCTCACCCTCCACATCAATACGCTGACCCACAACCGTGGCCACTTCCCCCACCCGGCCCCTTCCCCCACCCGGCCCTTCCCCCACCCTGCCCCTTCCACCCCATCCAGACCACCCATACCGCCTTCTCCCTCCGCCATAGCTCCTGCCACTCCCCCTCCTTACGCTCCTTTGCCCCCATTTTTTCCTCCTCTCAACCATGATCAGCTGCATGAAGTTCACCACCTGCTACCTCGACGCCCTCCCCACTCAGCTGCTGATCACTCAACTCCCCCTCCTTTCCCCCCTGCTGGCCAACGGAGTCAACCAGTCTCTCTCCTCAAGCTCTGTTCCATTCCCCTTGAAAACTGCTGTTACCACATCCCTCCTCAAAAAAAACCAACTTCGAACCCTCTAATTTCTCATATACCGTCCCGTTTCCAACCTGCCCTTCCTTACCAAAGTCCTGGAACGCATTGTTGCAGGTCAACTTTGGTCCCACCACTCCCTCCTCGAGCCCCTGCAGTCTGGTTTATACCCTGTCACAGCAAAGACATAGCACTTTTCAAAGAGACAAACAACGTCCTCTCTATCTGTGACCATTCTTCCCTCTGCCTCTTCGTTCTCCTGAATCTTTCTACCGTGTTCGACACAGTCGAACATGCCTTGGGATGTCCTCCCGACGTGAAAGGCGCTCTATAAATGGAATCTTGTTGTTGTTGTTGTTGACTGGTACCGGCCTCTTGCTTGTCCCTCGCACCTTCCATTCCTCCATTGGAGATCGCCTATTCAGCCACTACGCCCCAAGACTCTGGAACACTCTCCCTCATTGCATCCGCCTTGCCCCTTCCCTCCCCTTTTTCGAGTTCCGCCTGAAAACCTTTCTTTTCGACCATGCTTACGGTCACCTCCCACCCCCCTCCTCCCCACCAGCTTGGAGTCACCCACCGTATCTGATGATTTATCAATGACGTATTGGATGGCACCTGGACCCGTGCTGGGTGACTTTCACACCTCCTGGTCACGTCCCAAGTGGCTGTTGTTTCTGTGTGAGGTGAGTGTTGGCACGGTGTTCAAACACAGGCACATACATCACAGCCCTGATCCTGTCCTCACTTGGCTTTCAGACACGTACACACACACCTCTCAGTAGTGTGTATCTGGATGGGGATCAGGAACTGGAAGCCTTGCTGAATCGCTCCTCCCTGACACAGGGCACTCTGAGACCTTGACCAGCACTTAAACCTGTGAGGGTCCCTGCACTGTCAGGTGTGAGGAGATTGTCAAACAATATGGAGTAAGTAACCAATTATATCTGGAGGATTGTTGACCATGACACTGGGAGAGAGAAACTCACTTCTCATTTCGAAGAATGTCACTAGATCTTCAATGTCCATCTGCATAGCAGCAGGCAGGGTCTCAGTTTAACATCTCATCCATGGTAGGGGGTTGGGGTGTGAGGTGTGGGTGCAATTGGTGTGGTTGGGTATCGGATGAGAGGGAGTTGGCAGTGTGAAGCCAGGCGCTGGGAGCTGTGATGAGGAACAAGATAAGGTGCTGGAGGGGATGAGAAAGGGACGGGTTTATTGAGCCTGAACATTTTTCTGTCCTAAGATTCCTTTTGTTCTCACACTGGGACCTGCCATCAGTCCCTGCTCTGGGGAGCAGAGGAGAAGGTTATTACCGACCACAGAGAGAGCTCCTTACATGGGTTCAGTGAGTCCCAATCATCAATCTGTGAGCTTTTAACGTAACGCAATCATGGAGCGTTTTGAAATTTCATTATAAATTAGACACTTATCGTCTGTACTAAATAATTAAGAGCAATAAGTGCAGCAGTTGAGTTAATGTGAAGGTACTTAGTTTCCGGACTAACACAATTGTTTTACCGATTAATATCATTCTCTCAATCGATTGTACTTTACAGTGAATATGACAAACAGGACATCGGTCTCTGAGGAGTTATAGGGCTGATTGCACAGGCTGAACACAAAGAAACAGGCCACTCAGCCCCATTAGTGTTTATACTCCACACAGGCCTCCACCCATTCCCTATCCACCCCCCCATCAACCTCCACAAGCCCTCTATTCCCTTCTCCCACATGTAGGATTCAGTCGGAAGTTTGGGTTTGGTAAAATGGAATATCGAGAATGTAAAACAAGAGCTTCCCACTGGATATAATAATAATAATCCTTCCACTTGATATAATAATAATAGTGTCTTCTTACGTAGTCGAGACGTCTCAAAGCACTTCACAGAATGTACTGTAAAGTGCAGTGACTGTGCATTTTGTGGGCAAAATGAGCCAGCCAGTTTGCGCAAAGTAGTGTTCCACAAACAGCCATGGACTGAGTGACCAATTTTATTTGGGAGGACTGTTAGTCAGTAAGCCAGGAGAGAGGGAGAGAAACTCCCTTGTCTTTTGTGAATTTCACCATCTGATGTTCATCAATCCTATTTGAGAATTTAACATTTAGATGGAGTATCATGGTGATGGGGAATAGGAAAAGTTTTATAGATAGAACTTATTGATATCAGGTACATCAGCACAAAAATACCAACATAAATATCAACAGAAAGACCTCTTCACGAGGTGAGTACAGGTATGTACACAAAAGGGTTGAGCTACTTGGTGTGTTAAAGAAAAGGGAGTTTCTCT
This sequence comes from Callorhinchus milii, assembly GCF_018977255.1. Lineage (NCBI taxonomy): Eukaryota > Metazoa > Chordata > Chondrichthyes > Chimaeriformes > Callorhinchidae > Callorhinchus > Callorhinchus milii. Next base: position 5,537,982 of record NW_024704748.1, read on the forward strand.
CTCCCACTACCCTGGCTGACAATTCCCCTGATAAAACTGCTCATTCACTTCATGGATTTTTGTGGAACACTGCTGTGTGCAAATTCACCTACAAAACAAATGATCGCTAACACACTAGAATATATCAGGTAATTCACTTGGAGATGTCCTCCTGATGTGAAAGATGCTGCATCAAGTGTAAGGATTATTATTATTATTACTATAATTTTCATTTGGATTCAGAGTAGAGACAGAACAATAATAAGAATAATCCTTGAATTTGATATAGTGCCTTATCAGGTCATTGAGACATCTCAAAGCACTTCACTTTAGAACATATTGTAAAGTTTAGTGACTGTGTATTCTGTTGCCAAAATGGGACAGCCAACTGTGCAGAGCAGTGTCCCGAAAACACTCGTGGATTGAGCGACCAAAGTTTTTTTTTGAGGGATTATTATTTCCTGGTTCTTACTGCTAGGTAAACAGAAGCGTGTGGAGTAAGGAAACTTGCCTAAGGTTTTGCTCCGCTCAGGAATGGAACCTGGCCTCTCGTTTGCGGGGCAAGCCAACCAAAACACCATAGCTACAGGTCTCCACAATACTCCACGACACAGTACTTTTACGTGGATCAGGGTAAGAGAGCACAGGGTTGAGAAAGGACATCAGGGAGTATTTCTCACCGAGGGGGACTGGCAGCTAGCTGAACGGTTGACGGCCAAGAGGCTGGACTCATTTAGGAAACGTTTGGAGATGAGTTGATGGAAATTGTTATCATGGATGCGGAATGCCATTAAGAAATATGAACGGAGTAGAGGTTTGTGTAACAGATAGTGGTGTATCACACTGCCCACAGGCTGGCTGCCCAGCTAATGTTATCAGGCGGTTCAGAACAATCTGCCTAATGCATTTCCTGTTACTTTGTAAATCCACCACTCAATAAATGGGCAGTGCGGCTACATGAGGGCAATTAACGTTGGCAACAGAAGAGTGGCTCTGAGACCCTCATACGCGCTTTCATTACATCGAGGCTTGACTATGCAAACCTCCCCAACTCCTCCCTCCATAGGCTGCAGATCATCCAGAACTCTGCATCCTCGCCTGACTCCACTGGCTTCTCATCACACAGAGGACACAGTTCAAGATCCTGGCCCTCTTCTTCAAAGCCCTCCACGGTCTTGCTCCCCTCCCACCTCTGGACCTCCGAACCCCTTACCATCCTGCTCGCTCTCTCTGCTCAGCGGGCTTCGGCCTGTTTCACGTTCCCCCATCTCGCTTGCCCCACTATTGGCGGGCAGGCTTTCTGCCACTCTGCCCCCACCCTCTGGAACTCCATTCCGCAGTACCTCCACCTTGCCCCCTCCCTTGCCTCATCAAGACCCACCTCATGACCCTCCTCTTTGACCGTGCTTTCGATCTCCCTGGTCCCCCCCCCCCGGCATCCACCTTCCCAGACCCTCTGAAACTCTGTCACTTTGGGATGTCCCCCCGACACGAAAGGCGCTATACAAATGTAATTTAGTTGTTGTTGTTGACTATCAGGCTCCAGGGCTGACCTTACTGATATCAGAGAGTCAGAGCAAAAGTCAGTCAGAGGCTCCCTCTCGGCCCCACAGCTTCCACAGAAATACAGTCTATATCATTAAAGTCGTGGAGAGAGAGACAGAAAACATTTAATAATAATAATCCTAGTATTTGATATAGTGCCTTATCCACGTTGGAAGGACGTTTCAAAGCGCTTCACAGGATTTTTACTATGAAATGTATTTTGAGAGTGAGTGAAATGTGGCAGCGCAATTGCACACAGCTGTGTCCCACAAACAGCCATGTAGTGAGTGACCAATTTTTTTTTAATTTGGGGGCTTGTTGGCCAGGACACTGGTGGAGGGGGGGTGTGGTGGGGGGGGGGGGTGTTTAACGTCTCAAAGGACAGCACCTCCTGACAATGCGGCACACCCGCAGCATTGCACTGGAGCGTCAGCTTAGACCGTGTGCGATTCCAAGCCCCGACCTGGGTCGCTTGAACCCACAACAACCCTCCGACTGAGCGGCGAGAACCCGACCGCTGAGCCGGGCTGACACCGCGCGTGAAGCAACAGTCAAAAGTTCTGGAAACATAAGTTCTTAAAAAAAAATTTGAGTGTTTTTGGGCTGATTGACACAGGCTGTTTTGACGGAGTTAAGTTTCAATTAATTCCACGGTGGAAAAAACACAGACACACACACACACACACACACGTTACAGTAAGATGGGACTGACAGTGTTGTGAGTTTCCATTGCCTGTCCTGCCTTACTTAGCTGTGATGGGGAGGGAGGGGAAGTGGTTTGGGGGGTGAGGGGGGGGGGGAGGATAATGACGCAGGTTGGATGTGGGTTTAAAGTCGGATCGAGCAGTTCCGACCCTCTCAGTTCACAGTTGGTGAGAGTTTCTGGAGGACGTTCAAGCAGTAACTGCTGCGTAAAGTCCAGTGACCGATGTTCCGCAACTCAGGCACCAGAGCGCTGCTCTGCGCCCTGTGTTACATGGTGTGTGCGGCTGCCCTGACACAAGGTAAGGCTGTCTGGGGAGACAGGGGGGGGGGAGAGGGGAGGGGAGGGGGAGAGAGGGGGGAGAGAGGAGAGGGGGAGAGAGGGGAGGGGGAGAGAGGGGAGGGGGAGAGGGGAGAGGAGGGGGGAGAGGGAGAGAGGGGGGAGAGGGGGGGGAGAAGGGGGAGAGGGGGGAGGGGGAGAAGGGAGGGGGAGAGGGGAGAAAGGGAGAGGGGAGGGGAGAAGGGGGAGAGAGGGGAGGGGAGAAGGGGGGGAGAGAGGGGAGGGGAGGGGGAGAAGGGGGAGAGAGGGGAGGGGAGAAGGGAGGGGGAGAGAGGGAGAGGGGAGGGGGAGAAGGGGAGAGAGGGAAGGGGGAGAGAGGGGAGGGGGAGAAGGGGAGAGAGGGAAGGGGGAGAGAGGGGAGGGGTGAAGGGGAGAGAGGGAGAGAGGAGGGGGAGAGGGTGACTTCAGATAAGAGTTAACTTTCTGCTCTCGATGTTCCATTGTTATAGTTATAGAAACAAAATGTATTTGGAAGAGGGGATGAACCTGAATAAAAACCAGAGAGGGGATTAGATGAGAGTCGGTTTGTTCGTGAGAAGGGGTCGAAAGAGACGACGAGAGTGGGAGACAAGACAGACAGACAGAGAGAGAGGGAGACAGACAGACAGACAGACAGACAGAGAGGGAGACAGACAGACAGAGAGAGAGAGGGAGACAGACAGAGAGAGAGGGAGACAGACAGAGAGAGAGGGAGACAGACAGACAGACAGACAGACAGACAGACAGACAGACAGACAGACAGACAGACAGACAGACAGACAGAAAGGGAGACAGACAGACAGAGAGGGAGGGAGACAGAGGGAGGGAGGGAGACAGACACACACAGAGAGAGGGAGAGATAAAGACTGAGAAAGAAAGAAAGAAAGAAAGAAAGATTAAGAGACAGGCACACCCACACACACACACACAGAGTAAAAGAGAGAAAGAGAGAGATAGACAGATAGATAGCAGGAAAGTGGGTATTTTGGTTTTTTTTCTTGAAGCAATGGCACAGACGGGTGAAGTGTAGGAATGGGATAAGTGTATGTGTGTGTATGTGTGTGTTTGAGCTGAGGATGGGGCAGAGAGCCTGATCTCAAGAGTGAAACTGACCTGAGTGAGTGTGTGGTTGAAACTGACATTTGACTAAAACTGTGTCAGGAAATGTGCTGAGCTGAGCTGAGAAATGGTACAAAATGTTCTTTCGTAGAAAGAGCCGACACAGACTCGATGGGCCGAATGGCCTCCTTCTGTGCCGTAACATTCTATGATTATCTTTAAAGTAAAAAGAAATACCCACCTTCCTGTTCTCAGTGTATGTCTCTCGATGCCTCTCTTTCTCTCTCTGTCAGTCACTCTCTCTCTCTGTGTCTCTGTCAGTCTCTCAGTCGCTTGCCTCCACTTGGCACAACTTTACTGCCACCCCCCCCCCCCCCACCCCAGGCATTATTTATTATAATTATTACCCCCGAGGCTCCTCTTGGGAAAGGTCCCGATCCGGTAGAGGGAGTGAGTCTCTCCCTTTGGCTCTGAGACTCCAAACCAAGCGCTGTGTAGGTGCTTCAATGCCGAATCGGGGATTGATGATGGGGGGTGGGGGGTGTTATGGGCTCAGCAAAAAAAAGTCAGTCTGTCATTTACCTGTCAATATGACTAGCCATCTGATCTGTCTGCCTGTTTGGATCTGTCTGGTTGCCTGTCTCTCTTGTGCCTGTCTCTCCTGTGCCTGGCTGCCTGGTTCTCTTGTGCCTGGCTCTCTTGTGCCTGGCTCTCTTGTGCCTGGCTCTCTTGTGCCTGGCTCTCTTGTGCCTGTCTCTCCTGTGCCTGGCTGCCTGGTTCTCTTGTGCCTGTCTCTCCTGTGCCTTGCTGCCTGGTTCTCTTGTGTCTGGCTCTCTTGTGCCTGGCTGTCTCAGTCCTGTAGTTTGGGTTAACGATCAATGGTGGCAGCAAACCGTGTGTGGAAATGATTGCCCATTGCTGGGGGGAAGGAGCGAGAGGTGAAGCGAGGAGGATTGTGCCTGCGTGCCTCAGGGGCCGCTTGCTGACCCTTGTGACGGACTGACTGACTGACTGACTGACCTCCTGTTTGCGTCTTGTCAGGTGCCCCTACGAACCTGGGCCGTTACATGTGGCTGGAATGTAAACCCAACAGCACCGATGCCAATTGTCTGACCCGCCAGACCCCGCTGGCTACCATTCCTTCCACCGCTCCCCAACGCTTATCCGCCAGAGGAGACATCGCCCGGTAAGTAACCCCTACCCCACTCCCCCCAGGCCAAGCCTCATTAGAGGACCCGGGTTTGATTCCCAGGTGGGGCAAACCCTTAGCCATGTTTCCTTACTCCACACACTTTTGTTTACCTGGCAGTAAGTAGGAACCCACTTATCAGTCGATTGGAGGATTGATTTCCAGGGGTAATATTCCCATAAACATATATTGATAATTTGGTCACTCAATCTACAACTGTTCGAGGGATATTTCTGTGCGCGATTGGCTTCTGTGTTTCACCCACAAATACAGTCAAATACATTTTGCAGTATATTTTGTGAAGCACTTTGAGATGCCTCAACAATGTGATAAGGTGCTATAATCAAATGTGTATATTATTATTATTAACACCGTTAATTATAGCTTGGCATTTTAAGGTGCTGGTGGAAACATTTATATTTTTGTGTCTGTGCGGGGGTGGGAAGGTGAGGATGTTTGTGTGTGGGGCGGGAGTGAGGGGGTGTCTGTGCAGGGGGATGCGGGAGGGGAGGCCATCGTCAAATGTAGCTTTAATCTGAAAAAGAAAACGTCCGAAAATCAATTTTGAAATTCAGATTAAATTTAGGGATTTCTCCCCACCCCGCCCACACACACAACTACGCGATTTTAAATTTAAAATAACCGAGTTAGAGTTAAAAGTTTTAAGATATTTGGGAATGTCCCCTCTCTCTCGAGTCACCGATGGTTTGAGTTTCTTCACAACTAAATTTAAAGCCAGTTTTTGTAAAACTGCATGTGAGCTATTTTTGGCTCCGTGTATGTGCGTGTCGGAGTGTTGTGGTTTACACTAGGAAATATAAATACAGTTTTGAGAGACCATGAAGCTGACTTGGTGACCAAATAAAATTGGTCACTCACCCCACGACTGTTTGTGTGACACTGTGTACACATTTGGCTGCCTGCCACGTTTGCCCACAAAATACACAGCCAAACCGTTTTACAGTGTATCGCTTTGAGACGTCTTGACGACGTATCAAACATAAGTATTATTAAATTATTATTTGGTGTTGCCTTGCAGGCTGGCCGCTGAGAAGCTACAACTCCTGAACCCTGAGGAAGAGTTGGGATCTGGGAAAGACTCCACGTTTGACGAGCAGGAAGCATTGGGTGTGAAGATGGCCGATCTGTACCGGTCGGCAAAACTGCAGGGATCCGAGCCAGAGGAGGTGTCCGGATTCGGAGTGTCTGGTGATGGATACAGTTCCGACTTGGACAAGAATTATGTGGAATAAGGTGGAGAAGGCAGCAAGGCAGTATTGGAGCAAGGCAGCTTCACTTCAATACAATATCTCTGGACTCTGAACATGAATGGGACTCCCGCTAAAATAATTCATTTACTATAAGTGAGCATGATCCTTATTCTTAGCCTATAGTAAATGCACTTAAGGATAAAGGTAAAAGCTACCACGCTGTGCACACAGGGAGAAATTTTATCTATTTATGAAGCGTAGAATTTGTGATCAAAGCAAATTAGAGATTTCAACGTTTATTTTAAGCTAGTTTTACGTTACTATTTTTAAAGCAACCCGTCTGATCGCTTGCAACCACAGTAATTTTGAATTGTGCGGACAAAGGCGAAATGTATTGTGTTTTATATACAGTATATATATATTATATATAGGCCAGTTTTAGACTTAGATCCCGCGATATTTGTATATTTGTTGGGTGGGACGTCAATAAAGTTGAGAGAGAATTTGGTATCATTCCAGCGAGTCTGGATTTAGAGGAAAACGTAAATATAATAATAACCCTTGCATTGATACAGCACTTCATCTTGTCCAAACATCTCAAACCCATTCATGGGATTTACTGTAAAGTCTAGTGACTGTATGTTTTGTAGGCGACCATGGCAGCCAACTTGAGCACAGCAATATTCTCCCTCCCATACAAAATAAAAATGAACCATAGGTTTGTTTGTGAAACGCTTCCAAGATATTTGAAAGCGGTCAAGATTTAATTTGGAGTTTATAAAGTACACAATAATTCAATTTCATAATAATAATCCTTGCATTTGATATAGCACCTTATGTCTTCGAGATGTCTCATAGCATTTCACAGAATATACTGTAAAGTGAATTGACTTTGTATTCGTGGGTGAAACATGGCAGCCAACTGCGCAGAGCAGTGTCCCACAAACAGTCACAGATTGAGTGACCAAATTATTATTTTACAACAAATTGGACAATAATTGTCCTCTAATTTGTAGCAAAGTGCACAGAGAAATGGCAAATGCCACCAAACTGTATGGAGGACATTCAGACATCAGCTGTGCTCATAACTGTTTAAAATGTGTTTAAACATCATTAAATAAAACCTTGCAAGCAAAAACACCTTCTGGTCAAATCTGGTATTCTGTTAACAAACTGATTCTTTCTTTATCGCTCTATCTGCCTCTTTCTGCCATCCGGATTTCTTTATTCTCTTCTTTTTCCTGTGTGAGCAAGAGGTGTAACAGCTCTCTGCAGTGTTTTCATTGTGTGTGCAGTATCTGAGCAGTGCTGCTAACACCTCACTTCACAACCTTACAGACTGCCACACACGCTACAAGTCTACAACACAAACTTTCTTGCTGCGCTCTCTCAGAGCAGCTAAAAACAGAGATGAGGCGACCTGTGCAGCCTGGCAAGCTTTCCCACTACTTGTCGAGCTGGGACCACCCTCTCCGGTAGGGCTTTGGCTTGCAGAGCTAACAGGAGCTGAGTGAGAGGATTCCCTGCCCCCAGTGACTGGTCTGCCCTTCTAGGCTCTTCCAATGAGCCGAGCTGGGCTGTGCTGTCATCCGCAGTGCCGTATGACCTGCCTGGCTCAGGAACAGGACTAGAGACCGTCACAGAGAAGTGTCTCAATTCCGAAATTTCATTGCCCAACATGTCACCTTGGAATTCAGCTCCAAAGAGATATGGGGAGGCCTGCTTACCTCCCTCACAAGGAGGATCAGTAATCAGTAGCTTCATAACTTACCTGATCTCAGCCTCTACCCCACAGCCGAAAAGGTTAGTATGGTGTAAAATTTTGGAAAATTCTTAACTCGGAACACGGTATTTAAAAAGAGCTGTCAAAAAAGGTCTTCCCAAATTAATAATGCAATTTAAGAATTTTCCCCCTTTTCTGTGCCATAATACATTTTAAGACACTGGTGTCTTTCCCTCCCCTGTGTAACATTGGCTGTCTCTGCCACTACCTCTCCTCCCTGGGCTGCTGAGAGGTACTCTGTGATATCCAGGCTTGACTATTCTGGAGCCCTGCTCTTGTCCTCACCCACAACAGGCTTCACGAGCCCATCACTTCCTTGCTCGCCTGGCTTCACTGGCTCCTCATCCCCAGAGGATCCAGTTCAAGATCCTCATCCTCACCTTTAAACCCTCAATTGTGTTCCTTCACCCTACCTCTGTGACCTCCTCAAACAACACCCACCCAGCTGTTCCCTGCTCTCAGTGAGCACCAGGATGCTTCATGCCCATCCACCTGAACCACCCCATCATCAGCCATTCCATTAACCTCTCATCTGAAGGACAACACCTCTTTAATAATAAAATAATAACAAACCTTGCATTTGCCACAGCACCTTTCACATCAGGAGGACATCTCAAAGTGCTTCACAGAATTGACTGTAAAGTGAAGTGACTGTGTATTTTGTAGGCAAACACAGCAGCCAGTTTGCGCACAAACATGTCCCACAAAACAGCCCTGGAGTGAGTGACCAATTTTATCTGGGGGATTGTTGGCCAAGACACCCGGGAAAGAGAAACTCCCTTCTCTTTTCAAATAGTGCCGTGGGGTCTTTAACGTTCACTTGAACAGGTACACAGGGCCTCAGTTTAATGTCTTATCCAAAGGACGGCACCTCTAACAATGCAATACCCCCAGGGCTGCATTGGAGCATCATTCATTTTGGAGTTTTATTCTGTTCCTTTGAAAAGTTCTGGCCTTGGGTTCAGTTTCCGTTGGGTTTTTGGGTATTCTTTGTTGTTCTGTGTACAGAAGGCTATTGTTCCTGGCAAAAAGCCTGGTCTTTTACACTAATTTCACTTCTGGGGATGGAACCAGGCAGAGAAATAAGCAGCATAGTACAGTAATGAATCTGGGCTGGACGGGAACCAGAGCGGCCGAGAGGAGTATGATTGCACAACGCAAAGTGTCACTTTAATGTGGCTTCATCTCTATAAATAATAATCCTTGCATTTTACACAGCGCCTAATTTTAAACAGCGTCGTTGAAATATCTCAAAGCGTGAGGGGAAACGTGGCAGCCAAATGCGCACAGCCCCTCCCACAAGCAGTTGTGGATTGAGTGACCAATTTTATTTGGGGGGATTGTTGGCCAGGACACCGGAAGAAACTCTCTTCTCTTATCGAGTAGGTACATGAGGTCTTTAATGTCTAGCTGAACAGGACCTCGGTTTAACATCTCAACAACAACAACAACTTGGATTTATATAGCGCCCTCTCGCATCTCAGAGCGCTTTACAGTAACGGATCCTGGAATCTCATCCGAAGGCGACACCTACAACAATGCAAAATGCCTCAACACTGCACTGGAGCGTTAGCTTAGATTATGTGATTCCAAGTCCCTCTGTGGGGCTTGAACCCACAACCTTTGGACTCAGAGGAGCGCTACCACTGAGCCAGACTGACACACGATGTTGTGCGTAAATAGAGGAACTGTAATGGAATCCTAAAGATGGGCGTAAAAGTTTTCCTCCACAAACCCCGGCTCCAAAGTGCTGCTGAGATTTGCCACGACAGAGCCTAGAGGGTCAGACATTGGGTCAGGCAGGGAATGGGCAGCTTTTATTGAAAACAATATTTTCTGCCCTAGTTTTTGTGCAAGTAAGTAAAATAAAAGGTCTGGGTGAATGTGGCCGAAACTCAAGGAGTGGTTAGGGTGCATTATTTGTGAGTGTGTGTGTGGAGGCTGGGGATGGTGGTAGGTGATCAGGGGAGTGTGTATGTGTGTGGGGGTGGTGGTGTGTTGCTGTATGTGTGTTGGGAGGTTTGTGTGTGTGCATGTTGGGGATATGTATATATGTGTTGGGGTGGTGTGTGTTGGGGGTATGTGTTGGTATATGTTGGGGTGGTGTGTGTGTGTTGGGGTATGTATATATGTTTTGGTATGTGTTGGGGTGGTGTGTTTGTGTGTTGGGGGTATGTAAAATGTGTTGGGGTGGTGTGTTTGTGTGTTGGGGGTATGTATATATGTGTTGGGGTGGTGTGTTTGTGCGTGTTGTGGGTGTGTATATATGTGTTGGGGTGGTGTGTGTTGGGGGTATGTGTATATGTGTTGGGGTGGTGTGTGTGTGTGTGTTGTGGGTGTGTATATATTGTGGTGTGGTGTGTGGTGTGTTGTGGGTGTGTATATATGTGTTGGGGTGGTGTGTTGTGGGTGTGTATATATGTGTTGGGGTGATGTGTGTGTGTGTGTGTTGTGGGTGTGTATATATGTGTTGGGGTGGTGTGTGTGTGTGTTGGGGGGGTGTGTGTGTGTGTGTGTTGGGGTGGTGTGTGTGTTGGGGGTGTAGGGCCCCTTTAAGAGGGAGTCATGTGACAGCGGTGGCGCGGTGCCCCTTTAAGTGAGGTCACGTGAGGCGCTGCGGCCCTTGGTAACGCGCGGCGGCCGGACCATGGTGAGAGCCAGTGACACCCCCACACCCCCCACACAGGCCCGGGCGCTGCTGCCCCCGACACGGGCAGAACCGCGCCGCCCAGAGCCCGGCCCGGCCCGGCCCGGCCTCCCCCCCACCCCACCCCCACCCCACCCCCCGGCTGTCAGAGCTGCCCGGGCCTGCAGTGACGTCAGGGGCCGGGCAGCCTGAGGGGAGGTGAACCGCCCCACCCCCGCCCCGGTCCCGGCCCCCCCTCACCCACCGGCTCCTTACCCCCCGCGACCCCCCCCCCCTCACCGGCTCCCTACCCCCGCGACCCCCCCCCCGACTCCCTACCCCCCCACCCCGGCTGTGTGTCCCCCCCCTCCCCCCCTGTCAGGCGCTTAGAGTCGCTATCCAACGTTAAAGATGCCACGTTAGTGCCTCAGACCATCCAGAACTCTGCAGCTCCTGACCTCTACCGTACCAGTCAGCCTATCACCCCCCCTCCCCCCCATCCTCGCCCTCCCCCCCCCCGTCCTCGCCTCCCCCCCCCGTCCTCGCCCTCCCCCCCCCCCGTCCTCGCCCTCCCCCCCCCCGTCCTCGCCCTCCCCCCCCGTCCTCGCCCTCCCCCCCGTCCTCGCCCTCCCCCCCCCGTCCTCGCCCTCCCCCCCCCGTCCTCGCCCTCCCCCCCCGTCCTCGCCCTCCCCCCCCATCCTCGCCCTCCCCCCCCGTCCTCGCCCTCCCCCCCGTCCTCGCCCTCCCCCCCCCGTCCTCGCCCTCCCCCCCCATCCTCGCCCTCGCCTTCAGAGCCCTCCGCGGCCTCTTGCTCCTCCCGACCTCTGTGACCCGCTGACTCCACGTCACGTCAACCCGTGCGCTCCCTCCGCTGTGACCGGCTCCACGTCCCCCCCCCCCCCCCCGGCCTGTTCGCCCCACCGTTACCATCTGCGGGTCGGGCCTTCAGCCTCTCTGCCTCCGCCCTTTGGAACTCCATCCCCACAGTCCCTTCGCCTGCCTCCGTTCCCTCGCCTCCTTCAAGTACCGTCTCAAGACCCTCTTCAAGCGCACCGACGGTCACCCAAGTACCCCCCCCCACTCCCTGCTCTCCTACCCCTCCTCATCCCAATCTGCCCACAAAATATACAGTGAATCCACTTTACAGTATATTCTGTGAAGCACTTTGAGACGTCTGGATGATGTATTAAGGCGCTATATCAAATGCAAGAATTATTATATTATAATCCCCAGCTCGGGTGAAAATCCTTGGCTGTCTTGACCGCCCCACTATTGGTGGCCGGGCTTTCAGCCTCTCTGCCCCCACCCTTTGGAACTCCATCCCACAGTCCCTTCGCCTCGCTCCCTCCCTTGCCTCCTTCAAGGCACGACTCAAGACCCTCCTTTTCGACTGTGCCTTCAGCCAACCTCCTACCTCTTTGCCCTCCCTCACCCCAACCCTGCCCCTCCCACGCTCGGTCCTGATCCCCGACTGTTCAGCGCCTTGGGACGTCCTCCCGACGTGAAAGGCGCTTTACAAATGTAATTTTGTTGTTGTCGTCAAGTGCCTTGTGATGTCCTTGATGTGAAAGGTGCTATATAAAAACAATTTGTTGTAGTTGTTGGCTGTGTAGGGAGAAGTCGTTTGTTTGTTAACCTTTCACACACAACAAACCTGCACTTCAGAGTGCTGCTTTCCGTTTTAATAGTTTGTGGTTCCCTGAGAAGCCACAGGAGTTTGAGCGCGCAGTGAGCGCAGCTCGATCATCTCCTGTCCAGAACTCAAACAATCAGCACAGGTATAACTCCGAGAAAACTGTACCTCGATAAAAGTACGGCACCAAGATTTTTTGCTGACCCAATATAAATGAATATAAATAAATCTATCGTGGAGTCCTGTAACATATTGGTTAGACCACTTGCCTCGCAAACGAGATCTCTTGTTCGATTCTCGGGCAGGGCAAAACCTTTGGCAATTTTTCCTTACTCCATATGCCTTTGTTTACCTTACAGTAAGTAAGAACCCGGTTATTAGTCCATTGGCGGATCGCTTTCTGGGGATAATAATCCCTTCAATATAAATAAATAATTTGGTCATTCCATCCACGACTGTTTATGGGACACTGCTGTGTGCAATTGATTGCCTTGTTTTATGGCCAAAATATACAGTGAATTCACTTTACAGTGTATTCTGTTAAGCGCTTTGAGATGCCTCGAAGACATGATAAGGTGCTATATCAAATGCAAGGATTATTATTAGTAGTAGAGATTTGGGGGAGGAAGAATAGGGAGAATATGCTAAATAGCAGAGGGGGTAATGTATATAACTCCAAAAGCGGGAAGGCAGGTGGACAAAGCTAATGGATTTTATAACTAGGGGCATAATATAAAACCAAATACATTTGGTATAACTCCTTATGAAATGCTCCAGGACGCTACCCCATGTGAAGGGCTCTATATAAATGCACGTTGTTGTTGTCTTATCATTTTGTTCAAACGTCTTTACAGGATTCACTATAAAGTGTGATGACTCTTAAGTTTGCAGATGAACTTGGCAGCCACTTTGCACACAGAAATTTCCTATAATCAGCCATGAAGTGAATGACCAGTTTTATCTGGGGGCGGGGGGAATTGTTGGCCAGGACACTGGGAGAGAGGAACTCCCTTCTCTTTACGAATAGCGCCACAGGAACTAGAGCGATAACCAAAAAGGAATTAATTTGCAGTGGAGAGAATGGCTGGTGTAAGATGAGGCATTTCGGTCCATTGGGTGTGCAGTTGTTGTTTCAAAGAACAGTGAAGATGTAATGGGCCTGAAATGTCTTCTGTGCTGTAAATTTCTATGGTTCTATGAATCACTTATTCCTGCCCTGACGTGAGCCTAGCTGGCCTGTAGTTTGCAGTCTTACCTCATTCCCCTTTTATAACAATGGCGTGACCTTTGTAACCCACCAATTTCTTGGGATTCTTGCGTGTAAGAACTTTTGAAACATTTCATAGTTTTAACTATTGGTCTTTACCTCCCTCAGCATTCCAGGAACAAATCTCATCAGGCCACAGCAACATGTTTATTTCAAGCAGTCACTTGAAGCCTGATTGTTATACATGTAAAGTTCAGCTTCATAGAAACAGGATGGAGCCATTCAGTCCATCACAGTGGACCTTTTTTCTAAGCCAGTTAACTTCCATTATCAATCTCCATTTTAAACATCCCAATTGCTTCCTTGGCCTTCCAAGTCAGCGGATTCAGCACTCTCGTAACCCTCAGTGTAAAGAAATAATAAGTCTTGCACTTGATTTAGCACCTTTATCACGTCTCAAAATGCTTCATGGGATTTAGTGTAGTGACTCTATATTTGTAGGTGAAATCTGCAGTCAGTTTGCGCACAGCAAAGTCCCATAAACAGCCATGAAGTGAGTGACCAATTTTATTTGGGGGGGTTGTTGGCCAAGACATCGGGAGAGAGAAACTCCCTTCCTTACTCGAACAGTGCCACAGGATCTTTAACATCCATCTGAACAGGCAGTTTAATGTCTCATCGGAAGCGCGGCACCTTTTCACAATGCTGCACTCCACCAGCATGGCACTGTCGCGTCAGCCTTGTCTGAGCTCAAAGCCCTGATGTGGGGCTTGCACTCACAAACTTCTGAGCCAGAGTCGAAAGTAATACCAAGCGCGCTAGGCTGATGCAGTTTTCCTGCATGGTGCAGATTGAGCAGGTGATGGTGACACTCTTGTTTCTCTCTGTTTAGAGTTTCCTCGGGAGCTTGTTTTCTCCAGTGTGCGACATTGATATCATCCTGAATGATGCGGACACCAGGAAAACAGCAGAGATCAAGAGTGAGGAGGGCAAAGTGGAGAAACACTACCTGTTCTACGATGGCGAGTCTGTCACAGGGAAGGTATGGGCTCTCAATTCAAGCTTCATTTGTCATTCTTCCATTCCCCTACAGTGATGCTCGAAATGAGGCTTGTGTGGAGGGTGTAAAGAACAACAGCTTGCATTTATATAGTGCCCTTCACGCGGGACAGCATCTCGGAGCGTTTAGCAGTGGCAGACCTGGCACCAATAGTTGAGTGTAGTGTTCTTTAGACATGAATGTGTGAGAAGGAAGAGGAAAGAGTTTGGAAAGTACCAAAACCAGCTCGTAGTTTAAAGCCACTGTTTATAATAATAATCCCTGCATTTGATTTAGCAGCTTATCGTCTTAAAGCTTCACAGAATTTACTATAAAGTAGTGACTGTCTTATTTGTCCATCAGCAAATGCGCACAGCAACGTCTCACAAAGAGCAAATTAAATCTGGGGGCTTATTGGGCAGGACACCGGAAGACACAAACTCCCTTCTCTTTTCCAATAGTACCATGGGATCTTCAATGTCCATCTAAACAGGCAGACGGGACCTCAGTTTAATGTTTCATCCGAAACCAGCAGCTCTGACAATGCCGTGCTCGCCCAGTATCACATTGTCAGCCTAAACTGTGACCCACTGGATGTGGAGCTTGAACCCACAGCTTTCTGACTCGGAGACGAGCATGTGAGTGACTGGCAAAGGCTGACGCATAACTTGCAATTTCTCAGAGGCTTTGATATCTTAACAGGAAAGAAGGAAATTCAAGATGTAATCTGACTGCCAACCACATCAATTTAGGGCTGCTGTTTTATGCATTCACTGATATTGTAAACTGTTTTATCAGAGCCACAATGCAGGTCCAAGCATTCTGGCACAACCTGTCTTCCTTACATTGCGTGATTGTTGTTTACAGCTTTGTTTTCAGCAAATCATTTATAGCACTCATCCTGAGGGCACTGACTATCCTATCCTCCTTTCCCAACTCACATACTGGAGTAGCTATCATTTCCTGCCATCCAGCCAATTTCCCATGCAGTTCAGAAACTTCCCCTCCTGTTCTGTATCTTGCGCTCTTATAGACAGGTTTCCTGCATGACATGTGCTAAATGCTTTGCTGAAATCTATATATAGAACATCTATGAACCACAGATTATTCATTTGTCAGCCTGGCTCAGTCGACAGCAACAACAACAACAAATTACATTTACACAGCGCCTTTCATGTTGGACGTCCCAATGTGCGGAACAGTCAGGGATTTGGACCTGAGTTGGGGATTGGGATCAGGAAGGGTTGAGAGCAGGGAGGGTAGGGGTAGGAGGGTGGCTGAAGGCATGGTCAAAGAGGAGAGTCCTGAGACACTTTGAAAGAGGAAAGGGAGGGATCGAGTTGAAGGGATTGTGGGATGGAGTTCCAAAAGGTGGGGGCAGAGGGGGAGAGAGGCTGAAGACCCGACAGCCAATGGTGGGGCGGTCCAGGCAGGAGAAATGGAGCAAGCCGGAGCCCACGGAGGGAGTGGCCAAGTCTCTATGGAGTTAGCAGGTCACAAAGGTAGGGAGGAGCAAGGCCATGGAGGGCTTTAAAGGCAAGGACAAGCATTTTGAACTCTTATCATCTGGGGCATGGGGAGCCAGTGGAGCCGGGTGAGGATGGGGGTGATAGGGTCATGGAGCCTAATGCGGGTGTTGGAGTGAGTTGGGGTGCAGGTGCAGTGTTGGGGAACAACAGCAAAAAGATTACATTTGAACGCTGCGTTGTTGCAAGTAATGCTTTGGATCAGACATTTAACCAGAAGCCCATTCAGGTGGATGTTAAAGATCTTAAAAGAGAAGGGAGTTTCACCCTCCTGGTGTCCTGGTTAACAATCCCCCAGATAAAAAAAATACCGTATTGTTCACATCATGTCTGTTTGTGGGACATTGCTGTGTGCATATTGGCTGTTGGGTTCACCTACAAAATACACAGTTGCTGCACCTTGGAGCATTTTGAGATGTCCTCTTGACATGAGAGCTGTGTTATCAAATATAAGGATAGTATATTATTTCCTGCATCACTGGTACCTCAGAAAGCCAAAAACAAGTCACCTCTTGAGCCTCTATCATTCTTCATTATCGCCTCCTCCGGGTTGCTGCCTCTGTGTTCCCTGTTTGGCAACAGAATGTTGGAATTGAGCCAGCCCTCTGTGTTAATCTCAAGTCTGGTTCCTGAGCCGGATGGGGGCTGGGGGCATCCCGCTCAGCTCCTGTTAACCTCGCAAGCCAAAACCCTAATGGGTAGGGTGGTCTGAGCTGGACAAGCAGTGGGAAAACTGTGACATCAATGGCAAGTTATGTGGTTTTAGCTGGTTAGACTCCAGCAATTACCCCATCACACACTCTGAGGTCCCCAAGTCTTGGCTCTTGCCAACCTGTGGAATAGCATCTGGAATTAGGTAAGCAGGAATTTCCATGTGTAGGTGGGATGCATGGAATTCTCAGTTTGATTTGTATACTCTTAAGCATGGTGATGGGTTAACGCTCGTGTCAGAGTCCCGGCTGATCAAAAAAAATTCCCCACAATAGACGTCAAATGTTACACTTCCTGTTTTGCTTATTCTTTGTAAACTGATGTCGATTTCCCCGATCCTCTGGCATTGCTCCATTTTCCAATGAGTCCTTAAATCTACTTGTCAGAACACAAAGTAGTTTGATGTATAATTCTAGAATGAACAAGCCCCTAATGGAAGTATTACCAGTGGTGCTTTCTGCACAAACCCAGCGCACAGGAAGTGGTGTCAGTGACGACCTGAGACCCAGCCTTCAACCATTTTTATCTAGGAGCTCCACACCTTACCTGGCAAAATGTGTGGAAAATCTTAGTTTACTGTATATAGGGAACGCTGGTAGAGTGCTGCCTCGCTCACAATTTGGGTTTACTGTGGACACACACTAACTGGATCACACAGAAAGCTTCACTAGTGTAACTTCATGATCGAAGCCAATGGTTCTTTCAGCACAAACCCAGGGCACAGGAAGTGGTGTCAGTGGCGACCTGAGACCCAGCCTTCAACCATTTTTAACTGCAATGCAATAAGCTCACTTATCAGGTCATGGTTACCTTCCTCCGTTCAGCCATCCTCTTGTTATCTTGTCTCTTTATTGTGCTGGAACAGTGTGAAGTGCTTTAAGATACCTCAATTCTGCTGCTATTTCTGTTCAGCAAATCCTTCTTGCTTTATCCTTTCAGCCTGGCTCACTTGATAGCACTTTTGCCTTTTAGGCAGTAGGTAAAGGGTTCAAGCTTTGCGTTGGGACTCTGAACTCGTAGCCCAGGCTGAGGCGGTGCAATGAGATGCATTGTCGGAGGTGCCGTCCTTCAGACATTAAACCGAGGTCCCACCTGCCTGTTCAGGTGGACATTAAAGACCTCATTGCACTATTTGAAAACAGAAAGAAGTTTACCCTTGTGTCCTGGCCAACATTGTGCCAAGTAAATTGATCACCTGACTCTCTCTCTGGGAGACGGAAAGAGTCCAGACATGGGATGCCAATCCTGGTCTGATCGATGGTGCAGTGTAACAGTGGGCAAAGAGAATTGCATTTGTTTATTTTCAGAATTAAACAACGATATTGATATAGAAATTTCAGCAGATGTTTTTTGGGGGACAACATGAACCTACTTGTTCGTCAATAATAATCCTTACAATTGATCTGGTGCTTTATCACTTTTTAAAGGACAGAGACACAACTTTAAAATAAGAACTGTAAAGTGTGATGATTGTGTGCTTTGTAGGTGAATGTGGCAGCCAGTTTTGCATGGCGTGTCCCACAAACAGCCTTGGAGTGACCAATTTTATCTAGGGGATTGTTGGCCAGGATACCGAGAGAGAGAAACTCCCTTCTCTTTTCCTGTAATCCAGTGAGATTGTTAACGTCCACCTGAACAGGCATATGGAACCTTGGTTTAAGGTCTCATCCGAAGGACAAGTGTTTAAGTGTTTATTTGGCTGAATTGTTGTGATTCAGGAAACATTAGTTTATTTGTGTTAATTCTTCTGATGGGAACAGGTGTAGGAGCCAGTGATTGTGTTTCCAAGGAGAATGAGGTTAAAGTTAGACGGGGGATGATGCCCTGCCTTGTGAGCTGTGGATCAACAATTCCTTGTTGTTTTCGTTAACCTCAAAGCAAACGTACCATCATTCGTCATAGCTTTTGATTTCAATGGCACATTATTTTCTTTGGCACGAAGAATATTGAGGAGTGCAGTGTGTTTTGAAAGATAATAATAATAATCCTTGCATTTGATATAGTGACTTATCACGTCGTTGAGACGCCACAAAGCACTTCACAGAATATATTGTGAAGTGAATTGACTGTATTTTGTGGGCAAAACACAGCAGACAATTGCGCACAGTAGTGTCCCACAAACAGTCATCGATTGAGTGACCAAATTCTTATTGTTTAAAAAAGAAATTCCCCCCGTAACACCTTTAAAACAATGTTTTTTCTTTCCCCAAAGTCACAGCGGAACAACACTGTGGTGTGATATGACGTTAGCTGCTACTGACTTCTATCTGCAGACCGGTCACTGGGGGCGGGGATTCTTCCCACTCGGCTCCCGTTAACCCTGAAAGACAAACCTCTGTCAAATAGGGTGATCCTACCTGAACAAATAGTGGAACGATTGCCAGACAGTACTTTCAACGGCAACAACAACTTACATTTGTACAGAGGCCCTCACGCAGAGTAGAGTCCCAGAGAAATGGCAAGCAGTTTTAGCTGGTTAAATCACAGCAGTTACCCTAACAGGCACTCTGAGGGGTATGACAACCCCCCTGGGATGAGGGGGTTGACCTACGAGGAGAAGTTGAGTAGACTAGGCGAGGAGAGTATAGTAGACTATATTCTCTAGAATATAGAAGAATTAGAGGTGATCTTATAGAAACCTATAAGATTCTTAAGGGTCTTGACACTGCACCATAGATCATCCCAGGAGACTGTTTCCCCTGGTTGGAGAATCTAAAACTAGGGGTCATAGTCTCAGGATTAAAGATCAGCCCTTTTGGAACTGAATTGAGAAAACATTTCTTCATTCAGAGGGTATTGAATTTATGGAATTCTCTACCCCGGAAGCTGTGGATGCTCAGTCATTGAACATATTTGAGATTGAGAGGTTTTTAAAAACTGAAGGGATTAAGGGATATGGGGATAGGACAGGTAAATGGAATTAGGTTAGAAGATTACCCATGATCTTATTAAATGGCAGGGCAGGCTCGAGGGGCCGAATGGCTTACTACTGCTCCTATTTCTTATGTTCTTAAGCACTTTGAAACGTCTCAACGATGTGATTGGCAAGGATTATTATTATTATTGTGGGCTTAAGCTTGATGTTGGTCCTTAACTCTGAGTCCAGGCAGACCTTGTTGCAGTGCTATACTGAGGGAAGTACTGTATTGTTACAGAGACATGAGATGTGTAATCAAGTTCCCGTTGGCCTGTTCGGTGCATGTTAAAGATCCCTTGATTTTTGGAAAAGAGAAGGGGGTTTCAGCAATCTAAGAATTCTGTTCATTGCTGTCTGCATTCTTCTATTTAAAGCTTTGGTTAAGTCAGTCGGTAAAGGATTTTTTTTATTAAAAATTCTCCTGAATTGGAAGTGGAAGTTTATGTTTTAAAAATATTGCGCAGATGGTGAGGCCCAGCACTTTCTGGGGTAGATGGTATTTCTTGAGGAAAGCAGTTTCAGTTCTGTTCCGAGTGTGAAACACAGTTTCATTTGCTTCCATTATTAACCTTTAACCCTTTCCCATTGAGAGATCTCATGTAAAGGAAACCCTCCTTTCGTGGATGCTCTAAGGCAGTAGGAATAGCAATGTGTGCAGTTTTAGCTGGTTAGACTCCAGCAGTTATCCCAACACACTTGCTGAGGTCCCCAAGCCTTGGCTCTTGTCCACCTGCATCTAAACTGTCCAGGATTAGGGTACCAGGCTGTGTCCTTCTGATAGAGAGTGCTCATTCCATTCCACACACTGAGAAACCAGTCATACGTGAAACTCAGTAGTTTGGTTTGGAGACTTTTAAGAACGGTAATGGGTTTCTCACACACCCGGCTGATCAAACAGCTCTGAAAGGCAAGTTTCATTTTCCAAGTGTGTTTCCTGTATCTGTTCTATTTCTCTTTGACATGCTGACTGACTGTATGTTCGCAACATTGCACTTTCCATTCAAACGTGTGGTATAGTTACTCCTGCTCAGCTCCACTGTGGTTTCAGCGAAGCGTCTCCCCATTGCATCGTTAATGTGTTTAAACCAAGCGGTCGGTGTTGCAGTGGCCAACCCACAGTGTTATGAACTGTGCGCGTTAGAAGCAAACAAACAAGCAAATTACATTTCTATAATTTCTTTCACATCGGTAGGACATCCCAAGGCGCTGAAGCAGGAAAAAAAAAGTTATGAAAGAGGAGAAGTTGTCGTTAGTCATTTTCTTCCTTTTTTTTGTTGCATCACTTATTAAAACAGTCGGAAGTGTTTCCTTTAGCTATGGGTTTACCTGTGGGGTGGTTTATAGGTGACACTATCTTCCATTGTGTGCTTTCAGGGCTGTTTGGTCAGCCGGGTGTTGAGACAATAAGGCCACGGGGTAACTCTCACCTGGGAAGGCACTGAGCCTGCAGACGAGGATTGGATGGCACTAAACAGGCAGGAAACATCCACTCTTATCTATAATCACATCAGAACTAATAATATCCAAAGTAGAAGTAGCTAGACCCGAAAGGGGCCTGTGTTTTCACGCCTTCCACTTTCATTGCGTTAGTTCCTGTTAAAGCATCAAATAATACTCTTGATTGGTGAAAATGAAAGGGAAATAAGTGGAGATACTGGGCATGGCTTAGCCTGTGGCATTTTCGTTCGCCACATTCGCTCACAGATACAATGACATCACTTTACAGTATATACAGGCTGGGTGGGTATTTGTGGGCGAACACAGCAGCCAATTGCACACAGCATTGTCCCACAAACAGCAGTGATGTGGATGACCAATGCCTACAAAATACAATAGTCAATCTACTTTACAATATATCCTGTGAAGCACTGAGATGTCTCAACGACATGATAAGGCAAGGATTATTATTATTATTATTATTATCTCCAGTTCTCTTCCAACCAAGCTAATTGTGTAGGAACAGAATTGTTGGGATGCTTCACTAAGAGCAGTCAGGTCTCTGAGCTGTGTGTGGCTTCCTCAGCGAGTTCTGCTGAATTCTTACTCCCACTTTGTTGCGACATTTCGAACAAACTTTTGATTCTTTGTCAATTACGCCGTTCCCTTCTGATGTAAATCAGTGAATCATGGTCGGGGATAGATTCTATAACTGTAAATAGCAGATCTGTACAAGCCTGTACAGCAAACTTATACCAGCTCTAAACATTCAATTGAGGTATTTACATGCTTTAACTTGTAGTTCATTAACCCAAGACTGTTCAGAAAACCAGTTACCTTTTAAAAACAGACACAAACTGATTGACCAAATCGATCGTTCAGAATCATAGAAATTTACAAACCGGGAGAAAACAAAAAACTTGCATTTGGTGCAGCGCCTTTCATGTTGGGAGGAGTACCGTGGACCCGCCTGGCTCAGGAACCGGACTAGGGACCGTCACAGAGGGCTGGCTCAATTCTGACGTTCAGTTGCCAAGCACGCCACCTTGTATCTAACTCAGCTGTAAGAGATTTACTTCACATCCTTCTTCCCCCTCCACCGGCTGCCCCATTACAAGAGCCTTGAAATCAAACCCAGACAGTTAGGAATGTGGTCAGGAAGCAATTTTTCACACAGGGTTGTGAAGATGCCATTCTGGCCACAAGACGTAATTGGGGAATCTGTAGGAAGGGTTAAAAAAACAGACATAGATTTGGGGAATATAGGTATTGTGTGGGTATGGTAAAAAGGCAGGCCACTGGGATTAAAAGATCTGTTGAGATCTAATAAACACGAGATAAATGGCCTCTTTTTCCTGTTGTCCTTTGTTCCTGAAACAGAATTAGTAATGAATCCTTTGCTCATGACCTAACCACCTTGCGGAATAGTGTGTCAGCCTTGCTCAATTGGTAGTGCTCTCGTCTCTGAGTCAGTAGGTTGTGGGTTCAAGCCCCACGTCAGGACTTTGAGCTCAGTCTTGACACTCAAGTGCAGCGCTGGAGGAGCACAGCATTGGTGAAAATACCGTTCTTTAGATAAGATGTTAAACTGAAGCCCCACCTTTGCCTGTTCACATGGCGGCTGAAGATCCCAACGGCACTATTGGAAAAGAGAAGGGAGTTTTTCTTGATGTGTTGGCAGGCAATCCCCCAGCTGGGTAAATCAGGGTTGAAGCCCCACTTTGTTGTATTGCATCGTTTTACTTTGCCCCCCCTCTTCCCCTTTGCTGCCTTTACTGCGATCGTCTGTACAGGGCAGGAAGGGAGTAAGAGGGTCAGTCACTTTCCTAGTAACCAAGCTCCTGCCCCATGGTGTTGACTTGAGGACTTGAGTTTTCTTTGAGATGCTGATAATAATAATGACAATAATAATAAACCATGTATTTGATATAATGCCTTATCACATCTTTGAGACGTCTCAATGAGCTTCACAGAATATATTGTAAACAGGAATGACTGGGTGTTTTATGGGTGAAATGTGGCAGATAATAGAGCACAGTATTGTCCTGCAAACAGTCATGGATTGAGTTGTTTTTATTGATAAATTGATAGATTTCTCCCCCTGAGCCACGGGTGGTGGGGTGGGGGTAAGATCGAGAGACTGGAAATAATCAGGACACGGCACGGCTTGTGTCTGGTTTCAGAATGACGCACACAGAGAGGTATTGTCTGTCTCTGTCTACAAACTGTGAGAGAAATGTTTATAATGATAGAGATTTCAGCTACATCAGAGGAACAGTCAAGGATAAAGTCCTGCAGTGACCTTATCCAATGTATTGAACAAGTGTGGCCTTGTATTAGGAAAACACGGGAGGGAGCTGGCGTCCTCATCATGGTCGCTGTCCTCATTGCTTTTGCCACGGCAGAGGTCCAAAAAGATAGTCCATTGCTGATCTGAGCTCAGTTTATCTTCCCCTCCCTCCCTCCCCCTGCAAGAGGGAACACACTCAGTGGTTAGTGCAAGCGAGAGGACCTGGGTTTGATTCTCAGGCCGGCAAAACCTTAGGCAAGTTTCCTTACTCAACACACCTCTGCTTAACTAGCTTGGCAAGCGCTAGTAATACCATTGGATCTTTAACGTCCGCCTGAACAAGCAGACAGGACCTCAATATTTGTTCTGAATTTACTCCCTTCAACCGCAGGCCATGTCTTCTGATTATAGCGCTTATCATGGTCTACATGATGGTCTAACGGTAGACTCAGTGTCGCATGCTTAGTTCTAATTTTACCATCGATTTTGTTTGAGTTTTAATCTTATCTTCTCGCTTAACACAGTTTGTGTCAGCTGCCATGTTTGACACATACGGAAACCCATCAGCAAGCTTTGTCTCCATGATAAACCACTAAATTCCACATCTATCTTGCACTCCCTCCCCGAGGGAAAACCTGCTTTTATCTAATCTCACAGAGTATTACAACAACTTGCATTTACGTAACGCCCTTCGCGCGAAGCAGCATCTCGGAGCGCTTATTAGGCGCAGGTTGGCAAAAGCCAAGCTTGGGGACTTCATTTGAGCATTTGAGCACTAAGGAGTTTAACCAGCTAAAACGTGTCATTGTGAACACTATCTGACCAGCTTCCTGTCCCCAGTTGACTGCCCCTCCAAGTCAAGCACTCAGACGCTACGACATGAAAGGCCCTTTATAAATGCAAGTTGTTGTTGAGCTCCCATCAGTTTTTTTCTCTCCACTTGAACACTTCATGTTCTCCCTGTGGTGTCACCTGCCTCTTGCTAAACAAAGCTTATTCCTTACAGGTGAACCTTACGTTGAAACAGCAAGGAAAACGTCTAGAGCACAAAGGAATTCGGATCGAGTTTGTAGGACAAATTGGTAAGTTCTCGAGCAGTCTGTATTATAATTATACTTCAATTATTCTCCAGTTTTCTCTCTATCCTTAAAGTACTCCGAGACGCTACTCCATGTGAAGGGTGTTATATAAATGCAAGTTGTTGTTCTATTGGTTCCATGGATAGCATGCCCTGCAAAAGAGACACTGTGCGGCCAGGGAGTGTAATCACAGCCAAGCCTGACAGATCATATCCGTACCCAATGTGACACCCAATGCAACACGCCCAATGCTTCAGTTAAGTGGGTTCTCCTTGGAGCTGGTCTGGCTTCACGATGACATGCAAAGGAACGTCAGAATCGAGCCGGCCCTCGGTGACAGTTTCTAGTCCGGTTCCTGAGCCAGGCGGGTCCGCAGTATTCCAGGGTTCTACTGATGACAGCACAGCTCAGCCTGGCTCATTGGCAGGACCTGGAAGGGCAGACCAGTCACTGGAGACTCACTGACCTTTGGGGAAACCAATGTGTAGTTTTCTTGCCTCGCTGTTCCTGTGTTGAACCTATGAGGCCCCCTCCTGGTAAACATGTGCAATGGCCCTCCCGGCTTTCTGTGTATGAACACTGTGTCGTACGGCCTCAAGGAAATAACAGCCAACGGTTGTGTCAGTGTGGTTTTCCACAGAATTCCCTTTGTAATGGCTGCTGTGGCTGTGTGACTTCCAACACATCTACCAACCTAGAGGGGCGATATTAGCCAGAGGGGCAGTGTTAGCCCCTCAATATGAGGCGTTCTTAGTCAGTAACAAAATAAATGTCTTTAGATGAAAGTTGAGGTTTAAGTTGTCTATAAAATGGTTCGTGATCAGAGCAGAAGGTTTTAGTTGCAGAAAAAGCACAAAATATTTCAGCACAAATAATAATCCTTATAATCCTTACATTTGGTATAGCGCCAAAGGGAGTTTTCCATCGGTTTTATTCCACATGAGCCGTCCAGTCGAACCCCACTCTGCTCACTGCTCCGCTCGCTGAGTTTAATATTCCTTTGATATTCCTCCTCTTCAAAATTATAATAATACTAATAATAAAATGAACCCTTGCATTTGATATAGCCCCTTAAGTTTTTGGGACGTCTCAAAGTGCTTCACAGAATATATTATAAATTGGATTAACAGTATTTTGTGGGTGAAACTCGGCAGCTGATTGCATGTAGGAGTGACCCACAAACAGTAGTGGGTCACTCCTATGCAATGGAGTGATTATTACCCCCGGAAAGTGATCCGCCAATCGATTTACAGCCAGGTTCCTACTTACTGCTAGGTAAACAGAGGCATGCGGAGTAAGGTTTCGCCCATTCCGGGATTCAAATCCAGGTCCGCTCGCTTGCAAGGCAAGTGTGCAAACCACTAAGCTATGGGACTCCACGAGATCTATCTAGGTCACTTGAAAACCGATTCTGCTTAAGTCTAGTTTGTGGCAGAGAATTCCACATTTCCCACCGCTCACTGTGCAGAGATTTTTTCTGACCTCCCCTTTAATTCTTTTGAGTCTCTCACTCAGTTTATCTGGCCAAGACAACAATGGGGGGGGGAAGGAAATCCTTTCTCTTTCCAAGTAATGTCATGAGATCATTACTCTTTTAGTCCATTCAAAGAGCCGGGTTTGAGCTGTGCTTGGATGCAGCCCACCTCAAGACAAAGGTTGGGTGTCTTAACAAAATCACATGCTTCGAGATTCGTGAAAAGGTTACTAACTGTTCTGTAACAGAACAAAGGGCCATTCTATATTTTTTATACATAACTGAGGATTAATGGATTATCTCTGGTTATTTGGTAGCCTGAGTCATCTGTTTACATTCACAAGGATTGCCAGGCTGTGACGTGGACTGGATGTGCTGGCTCGAGGCCTTCTCAATGAGGATGTTCTACACTAAAGCGTTTCCTGCTGCTGATTGCTATGTTCCCTCAATGCCAATAGTGCTCCCTTTAAACATAGTGAAGATGGGCTGAGCTTGAAATACATTTTGTGATGGAAGAGCCACACGAGTGCAAAGTTACAGGGGATTGTTGGCAAGGACAGCGGGAAAGAGAAACTCCCTTCTCTTTTCCAATAACCCTTGGCATCTTTAACGTCCACCTGAAGAGGCAGAAGAGGCCTCGGGTTAACATCTCATCCAAAGCAGCACTCCCTTAGTTACAGTTTTGTGTGGTAATGAGCAGTGAGGCTGTGTGAAAAGACTGCCTGTCTGCCCGGCTATGGTGGGGTTAAAGACCTCTCACTTTCCTCTCTTCCCTCTACATTGTAGAGCTGTTCAGCGACAAGAGTAACACCCACGAGTTTGTGAACCTGGTGAAGGAGCTGGCGTTGCCTGGGGAGCTGACACAGAGCAGGAGCTATGACTTTGAGTTCATGCAAGTGGAGAAGCCGTACGAATCGTACATAGGAGTCAACGTACGGCTCAGGTAACATGGTCTTTCAGTGCATTTTTGATTCTGCTTGTTTTTCCCCCTCTTTTTCTGCCCTCCTCTGCTGATGGTGAATTGTAGTAGTATTATTATTGTGTTTGAAGTTACAGCTAATTGTTTGCTTGTATTTTAAGAAGTAACTACATACAGCATTCCGTGCTGTAACTACATAAAGTGTTACTTCACGGAAACAGGTCATTCAGCTCAACTAATCCACATTGGTGTTTATACTCCCCACGAGCCCCCACTCCTCCCAGTCACCTCTCCCACTCCCCTCTCCCAATCCACTCTGTTCCGTAATGCTGAGCTCTTTTCCCAGGTACTTCCTGAAGGTGACGATAGTGCGGAGCCTGAGTGACCTGGTGAAGGAGTACGATCTGATCGTTCACCAGCTCGCCACCTACCCCGACGTCAACAACTCCATCAAAATGGAAGTGGGCATCGAAGACTGCCTGCACATCGAGTTTGAGTACAACAAGTCCAAGTGAGTGACACACCACCACTCCCCCGTCCCTAGTTACACAGCACTGACTGCAATTGCAAATTCACAACTTTTCCATTGGACCTGGAGGAATGTGTGTGTGTGTGTATTGTGTCTGTGTGTATTGCCCACAATGACACATGTGTAAAACTATTACTGTGCTTGAATATCCAAACCAGACTGAGTTCTGCATATGTCTGCCACCTACCCATGGTAAATTCCCATGTCTAGAGTGGAATGTGCACTCTTTCCCCGGAGGGACGCATCGTATTTACCTAATCCCAGAGAGTATTGGGCACAGGTTGGTAAGAGCCAAGGCTTGGGAGGTTTTCTTGCCCCAAGTGACTGGTCTGCCCTTCCAGGTTGTGTTGTCAGAGGTGCATTTGCCTAGAGTATTGCAGACACGCCTGGCTCAGGAACTGGGCTAGAGAACGTTAGAGAAAATTGACTCTGTTCCAGTGTAGGTTGAGGCTGAGCTAGCCTAGTCCACATGGCTTGGCTTTGATCTGATTGGCTTTTTATCTTGACTAACATTAAAGGTACCACCTGAAGGATGTCATTGTTGGTAAAATCTACTTCTTGTTGGTGAGAATCAAAATCCAGCACATGGAGCTTCAGCTGATCAAAAAGGAGATCACAGGCATCGGTGAGTGAGAAGAGTTTGTCAGTCTGCAGCCATTGCTGCTTCCTGCCACACCTGGCTACTCGGAACAGTCACTGCACTGGACAGCAATTAACATGAAGCTCTACCTTGCATGAAGGGCCCTATATCAATGCAATACAATGCAGGGCGAAAACTTAGGCAAGTTCCCTTACTCCATACACCTCTGTTTACCGAGCAGTAAATAGGGGTTAATAATCCCTCAAAAAAAATGTAACAAAGCGGTATATCAAATGCAAGAATTATTATTATTAAATTTACATTATGTAGCACGTTTCACATCAGGAAGGCATCCCAAAGCGCTTGAGTGCATGTTGGAGTTGTTTCTAAGTACAAGGTGCTATAAAAATGCAAGTTCTTCCTTAATTAATTTCAATCCCTTTAGGGCCCAGCACAACAACCGAGACAGAAACTATTGCAAAGTATGAAATAATGGATGGGGCGCCAGTTAAAGGTAAGGTATCACTGGCAGCTACTCTCAACATTTGAGTCAGTAACACTCATCTCTGTGTGAGAGGGTTTTGGGTTCAAGCCCCACATCTGGGCTTTGGGTTTAGTCTAGGCTGGCACTCTTAATGCAGTGCTAGGGGAGCTCTGCGTTGCAAGAGGTGCTGTCCTTCAGATGAGATGTTAAACCGGGGCCCCATCTGTGCATGTTCAGGTGGACATTAAGGATCCCATGCCATTACTCAAAAAGAGAAGGGAGTTTTCTCTTTCCCAGTATCCTGGCCAATAATCCCCAAAATGAAGTTGGTCACTCACTTCATGGCTGTTCATGGGTTGTTGCTGTGCACAAAGTGGGTGCTCTGTTGGCCTACAAATATGTAGTCACTACATTTTACAATAAATCCTGTGAAGTGTTTTAAGACATTTTGATGACGTGATAAGGCACTGTATAAAATGCAGGGATTATTATTAAGGGGATGAATATTAAAGGGCGAGGGGAGAGTGGGAAACTAGACTGTGTGGCTTATGTACAAAAACCCCAGGCAGATGAATGGACCCAGTGGCCTGTTTCTGTGCTGTAATGTTCTGCCAGTTATAATTTTTAAAAAAAAAAATGTGGTCACTCAATCCGTGACTGTTTGTGGGACACTGCTGTGCGCAATTGGCTGCCGCGTTTCGCCCACAAAACACAGTCAATCTGCTTTACAGTATATTATGTGAAGCTCTTTGAGATGGCTCGATGACGTGATAAAGCGCTATATCAATTGCAAGGATTATTATTATGTTATTATTTTATTTGAAACCCAGGTGAATCCATTCCCATCCGACTCTTCTTGGCCGGATATGACCTCACGCCGACCATGCGGGATGTGAACAAGAAGTTCTCAGTGCGTTACTTCCTAAACCTGGTGCTTGTGGATGAGGAGGACAGACGGTATTTCAAACAGCAGGTAACTTCAAGTCACATTTACACAGCACCTCCCACATTGGGAGGACAGCCCAGGGCACTTAACAATTCTATTTTGAGCACCCAAGCTACAATGGGAGCCGAGAGTTGGAGGGGAAAGACAACTGATTTAAGGGGTAGAGACAGAACTTGAGGGAGGGAGCAAATCAGCGGATATGGGATGGAGTTCCAGAAAGTGAGGGACAGACAGGTTGAAAGCCCGCCTGCTGATGGTGGGATGGGTAGAGTGGAGGACATAAAGCAGGCCAGTGCTCGCTGACCGAAGGGAGCAGCTGGGTCAGTGTGGTTGAAGGAGGTCATAGAGGTAGGGAGTGGGCAAGATAGGGAGTGAGTGGAGCCAGCAAGGATAGGGTAACATGCTTCCTTCCGGAGCCTGGATTTTATCTTGTTCGGTGTGAGCCCTAGACTGAGTTTACAGAGAAGCAAATCATTCTGGAGCATGTGTGTGTGTTCAAGGCATTCTACTGCGTCTGTCTCGCATGAGACTCCCTCTGTGTTGGCAGTAGAGATCTCTGGACCAGAACTGACTGGTGTTTTCTCCGGATTATTGACAATTAATTGTTCAAGCCCCATGTTGGGGGCTTTGAGCTCATAGTCCAGGCTGATGTTCCTGGGGGGAATGGCTCATTCAGGTGAGACATTAAACTGAGCCCTGTTCAGGTGAACATTAAAGATGTTGCTATTATACTAAAAGGCTCTATTGGCCAACAATCCGCCAGATAAAACCAGTTATTCACTTTGTGGATGTTATAGGACGTTGCTGTGCGCAATTGAATGTCACTAAATTTTAAGCTGAATCCTTTGAAGCTTTGAGATGTCCTCCTGATGTGAAAGGCGTGATATCAAATGTGAGAATTACTATTGTATTAAGTAGTTGTGTCTGTACTCCTGGGTACTGACTGCCTGAGACCCTACCCTGTGTGGAGGGCGCTATATAAGTGCACGTTATTGTTTAAGTTGTTGTTGCCTGGTGGGACATCAGATCACCACTCAGAGCTTTAGCTTTGCTGTTGGTTTAACTCTAACCTGAAGATGCTTAAGCCTTGTAATGAAATGTGTTGAACCATTTATTCCGCTTCTCATCAGGAAATAGTCTTGTGGCGGAAAGCGCCAGAGAAGGTGAGGAAGAGAACCAATTACCACCAGCGGCTGGAGTCTCCGGAGCCCCAGGCCTCCGCTAGGCTGCCCGAGATCTGAAACCGCCAAGAGCGTGGAGCCAAGAGGGAACCAAGGCCAGCCTTCCTCTCTTCATCTCCTGCGCTTCTACCATCTTTCCCTTGCACTCTCGTACAGCAACGGTTTCTTGCGCCAACATTGAAAACACTGGAACACTTAAAGCTAGCATTTTATACTGCACATTTTACAATTGTTCAAGGTAGGCACGAAACTGCACTGAGCAGACGGTTCTGACTTTATAGCTCAAACATATTGTACTTCAAAATTGCTGCATGGAGGCTGGTTATTTTTGAGCTTATTGTGTTCTAATACTGTATTTTCTCTCTCTCTCCCCCCCCCCTTACCCCATTCCCACCTGTTTTTTGGGGTCGCATGTCTAAGGCTGTGTGGTGTGTTCAACCCTCAGCGACTGCGGTTTAACACTCCGTTGCAGAGGTGGCACTGGGGTAAACAGTGCAATAGTGGGGTTTGCAGCATCACAGGCGGGCCCTTGTATCCAAGGTTAATGGTTGGTTCTCTGTGCTGGGATGGTTATTGTCGCTGGAGATGCCTGTGAGTAAAATCATCTGGTCCCATTGCTTTCTGTAAGTGCCCGAAAGAGAGCTGAACTAAAGCCAGTTATGCCAAAAAAAAACTCTCAAATCACGGTCACTTGCAAGGGATGGTCCAAAGTTTAATCCAGAATAAAGATTTGTATTTACAGGTACCTCAGATGTATAATACCAGTTGCAAATATGTATCCATCTCCAATAAAAGATTCACTCGTCTCTGCCAATGTTTGAGAAGCTGCTTTCAAGAACGTATCCGATTCACAGAAGTGGTGAGAGAGCGATGGCAAACTGGGAATAGGAAACGGTGATTTTCTTTTGTTAAATTAAAATCTAAAGCTAGCCATGATGCAGATACGCTGAGCCAAATGGTCTCTTTCCTGGAATGAAAGTTTCTGTTCTCTATTCCACCTAACTCTAGAGCGCAGTGATTAATTCTGCAGTTAAGGTTCCACAGTGTGTGTCAGCTTTGACAGACAAGGCTTTCAATCTGGGAGAGGATTTCAGGCTGTTCTCACACAAACCCAACAGAGGCCGCTGAGCATTCGGGAGCGGGTTTTTCTTCCTTTGAGTTTAGAAGGTTGAGATCTAATTGAGGTGTTCAAAATGATAAAGGGATTCAATGGGTAGCTACAGAGAAACTATACCCTCTGGTGGGAGAATCTAGAACAAGGGGGCATCATCTTAAAATTAGAGTTAGGCCATTTAGGAGTGGAATCAGGAGGCATTTTTTCACACGAAGGGTAGTGGAAATCTGGAATTCTTCCCCCCCCCAAAAGGCTGTGGATACTGGACCCATTCACATTTTCAAGATTGAGGTGTATAGATGTTTGTTAAGTCAGGGTGTCAAGGGATGTTGGGCAAGGGCGGGTAATTGGAGTTGAGGTACCGATCAGCCATGATCTAATAGAATGGTGGAACAGGCTCGAGGGGCTGAAACTGCTGCAGCTCAGTTCATTCAACTCAGCAGAGAGCAGTTGCTGAATACAGATCCTCCTGGTTTATTTACATTGCCCTGTAACATAGCAGATGGCAAGTTTACACACAGATATCAGGGAGTTTCCTCCCTACCACAGAAAGCAATGTAGAAAGCAATCACACAAGAATTTCCAATTTGACTACCAGAATGATTCAATTTCCTCTATTACAGGAATCGGCCATTTTACTTTGGCTTTCACAATAAAAAATTCTGTTTTCGGAACTCAGCTGTATGACGCAGTGTGATTAGTCATTCTACCAACTTCTTTTTAAACCACCAAAATATCACACTGTTGTACTTGATGTTTGTGGCATATGTTCAGGGACTTGTAGTTAATTTCACAATAAAGCTGCTTAAGTTGGCAAATTATTCCATTCAGTTTTAACTTGGTCAGCCTGTCTGTCTCTAAGTCAGAAGGATGTGGGTTCAAGCACCATGTCAGGACTTGGAATCACATAGTCTAAGCTGGCGCTTCAGTGCAGTGCTGCATTGTCGGAGGTGCGGTCTTTCACATTAGACATTAAACCGAGGTTGCGATGTCTGTTCAGGTGGATATTCAAGATCCCATGGCGCTATTTGAAAATAGAAATGAGTTTCTCTCCCGGTGTCTTGGCCAACAATCCCCCCAAATATAACTAGTAACTCCACGAATGTTTGTGGGACACGGCTGTGTACTAATTGCTGTGTTGGCCTACAACTTACCCAGTGACTCCACTTTACAGTAAATTCTGTGAAACGCTTTGAGATGCTCTGATGTGAAATGCGCTGTAATAAGTGTAATTATTATTTTGGGATGTTACTGCTATTCCCTCCCCATGGTATAGGTTTCTTCAGAGTTGGTGCGCGTTCTGGAATTAAGGAGGTAGCATTCAACAAACTTGCTTCAAAAGCAGAACAACCTTTTGAAATGCGGAGACCTGACTTCAGGAACTGAAAGGAATGGAAAGATGTTAACACCCATTGGCACAATGCTGGCTCGGAGCTCTGAGGGGCAGGGGGGTAAGATGGAACAGGGAATTAAAATGCCCTTGAGTTGCATTAAGTCAAATCAATAATTGTTTTGTCAAAATACATGCTGTGTCGCTAGTGAAGTGATTCTATCGAGGATTTGTGTTATTACGTTTAATGTAACAAGATACATTATCCTCCCTGCGTTTACTAAACAAAATCCAACAAGGCCATTGATAATGTGCTGGTACGAGAGTGTAAACTAACTTAGGCAGTCATGGAGACGCTGTCATCTGCGGTGATGTCTGTACATTTCTGGCAACCTGCAGGTTAAGGAACAAAATAATAACAATAATAATAATCCTTGAATTTGATATAGCACCTTATCACATCGTCGCGATGCCTCGAAGCGCTTATAGAATATATTGTAAAGATTGACTATTTTGTCAATATTTTATTTTATTATATTGTATTTTAGCAGTGTCCCACAAACAGCCATGGAGTGAGTGACCAATTTTATTTGTGGGATTATTGGCCAGGACACCAGGAGAGAAACACCCTTCTTCTTTTCGAATAGCGCCACGGGATCTTTAACATCCATCTGAACTGGCAGATGGGTCCTCGGTTTCTCATCCGAAAGGCAGCACCTCCGAAAATGCAACACAGTCTCAGCGCTGCATTGGAGCATTAGCTTAGACTATGTGATTCCAAGTCCTGACAATGAGGCAAAACCCAACAACCTTCTGACTAGAGATGAGAGCGCTATCACTGGGACAGTTTGAACATGCATGTGTCAGATAATGACCTGACACTGACAGGTCCTGGCTGTGGCTGGTCAGGTGGAAGTTAAAGGCTATTGGAAAAACAGAGGTGAGTTTCGCCCAGTGTTCTGGCTGATAATCCTCCAGATTATTCATTCATCCCATGGCTGATAGTCGGACTTTGATGCCTGCCATGTTTACTTGTGCATAAAAAACAATCGCTGCATGCTACAGTAGTTAGCTTAAAGCACTTTGAGACATTTCAACTTTATAATAATTCTTGCGTATAGCGTCCATAACATTTGAAAGGTCTCAAAAGTGCTTCACAGGGATTTTCTGTGAAGTGGACTGTCTGTATTTGTAGGTCCACCAATTTGTGCACAGCAACAACCCACAAACAGCCATGAAGTGGGTGAGGGATTTTATCTGGGGATCGGTGGCCACGACAAAATTCCCGTGACAGATGGAGGAAATTGCAATTTATTATATCCCATTACAGGACACAACAGACCTGGCCCCATCTGGCAGGGTGCAGCCATCCTTTGCTGGGTGCAGTTACAAGGTAGGTATTTTACCACCTTCCATGTCCCCAAATGGGCAGTGCAGGCAGTTTAACAATCTACCAATATGTGTAATCTCACTGTGAGAGGTGCCTGTCTGGACATTACCTCCTGTCTCCCCATGGCAGGTTTACAGGACATTGGAGCGCACCTTCTCCCTCCCAACCTATCCCATTAGCTCGAGGATGTGACTTCAGGGGAATTGTTAATAAAGTTGCCAGCAATAACCTGACAGGAATGTGGTTCCTGCTGGCAACTTTATGAACCCCTCTAAACCTCTTCACAAGTGAACTCTCATCATTGGCTTTTCTCCTCGTGGCAAAATATTACGTTGATTCACAGTTACCTCTGTTAACTAAGTGCGATTATTCACATGTAAGCTATAACGGGGATGTTGCCAGTGTACTTGACCAGAACATTCTCAGTTCCGATCCTGCCCTCAAACTTACTTTGCAACAAGGAGGGGAGAGGAGGGTGGAGTTGGAGGGTCTCTAGATCGTGATCAGGGAGTTGGAATCTGAGCTGATTTCTGCCTCCGTAGCCCGGAGTTACAGAGGTTAACTGCTTCCCCAAATGTTGTCAATAAAAAAATGTGGTCTCTCAATCCACGAATGTTTTGCCCACAAAACACAGTCAATCTACTTTACAATATATTCTGTGAAGCATTTTGAGCGTCTCAATGACGTGATAAGACGCCATACCAATTGCAAGGATTATTATTATTAATAACCCACCACTGACTGAAACCTGAACTGGGGATCTTTTAGTGTGCGTATCTTTATTCTTATATCAGGCAGCGGCAACTGAGCCAGCAACAGGCCTCTGTTGCACAATGTTTAGGAAATATGAGGGATTCAGTATCTTGTTGCATTAAATATATTTATAAAACATCTGTGATAATGCTACTTTGACGTTCTCAACTACCTTGCCAAAGTCCCTATATCTTAATAATAATAATAATCCTTGCATTTGATACAGCATCCTATTAGTTGGTCAAGACGTCTCAAAGCGCTTCACAGACTATACGTGGTTAGAGCACTCGCCTTGCAAGCGAGACACCTGGGTTCAAGACAGGGCAAAATCTTGGGCAAGTTTCCTTAGTCCACACGCCTAATATTCCCTCCAAAACAATAATAATTTAGTCATTTTCAATCCACGACTGTTTGTGGGATGCTACTGTGCGCAATTGGCTGCCGCGTTTCGCCCACAAATATACAGTCAATTCACTTTATAGTATATTCTGTGAAGCACCTTTGAGGTGTCTAGAAGATGTGAAAAGCGCTATATCAAATGCAAGGATCATTATATTATACTGTAAATAAAGTAAATCGTGGGTGAAACGCAGCAGCCAGTTGGGCACAGTAATGTCCCACAAACAGCCATGGAGTGAGCGACTAATTTTATTTGAGGGATTGTTGGCCAGGACACTGGGAGAGAAAATCTCCCTCGTCTTTTCAAATAGTACCATGGGATGGATGTTTACCATCCACCTGAACAGGCAGATGGAACCTCAGTTTAACGTCTCATCCGAAGGACAGCACTTCTGACAGTGCAACACCACCCCCCCCCCCCCCAGCAGTGCTTTGGAGTGTCATCTTATACTGTGTGATTCCAAGTCCCAAGGTGGGGGTTGAACCCACTATCTTTTGACTCAGAGGTGACAGCGCTACCAGGCTGACACAAATATCTTACTGTAATCGGGAGCAACTCACTCACTACAAGTTAGGGAGAGTCAAACATCGTGGACATTTCGCAGCCTCTCACATCAGTTGTTGGGATTAATAATAAATAACCATAATAATGTGAGCACTTAACACAGTGCCTAAAATGTTTCTGGGTCTCAAAGGTATGTTTCACTTCAGAGTACAACAACAACAAAATGCATTTATATAGTGTGTTCGCGTCAGAAGGACGTCTTAAGGTGCTGGGCAGTTGAGGGTTTTCACCCGAGTTGGGGGTTGGATTCAGGAGGAGTGGGGGCCAAGGAGTTGGGTGAGGAGAGGATGAAGATCTTGAGACAGACCTTGAAGGAGGTGAAGACAAAGAGTAGATTAAGAATAAGCATGTGGTATGTGGTATTAAGTTATTCCGGAAGTGATTTACTTGGCAATATCTTGTCTCTTCCCGGGTGAGAACAATGTCTCAGTCGCTTGTGCTTTCAGTGAGTGGGTGTGACACGCATGCAAACTCCAGTTTGACTCAAAATCTACAAGCCAGCCTTTGTCCGTGCTCACTTCAAGAATCATCCAGAGAAATTCCGAGCTTTGTAAGGGTGGGAGTCGTTCGGAAACAGCTCCCTTGGCCCCAGACTGGAGGAGCTGTGTGTTGTGTTGAATGACAAGGTGACAACTCCGGGAAGAGATTTCCCTGTCCGATACCTCCACCTTCAGTTCTGGCAGGAACCATCTTTTGTGGCAGATTAACTGTGACGGTTTTCACCTCCAATATGATTGGAGTTCTGATAAAACCGCTACAGCCTCAAGCTCTGCCTCCCTCCCTGCCTTTAAACGCTTCTTCAAAACCAGTCTAACCACGTCGCTTTGTAATAATAATAATAATCCTTGCATTTAACATAGTGCCTTTTCACGTTGCTTAGACGTTTCAAAGTTGGATGTTTTGGTACTACATGTTGGGGTTCACGTCACAAGAGTGCCTGAGTTATCACGAAGCGAGTTATAACCACCTTCTACTGTATTCAACAAAGAAAATAATTATTCCCTTCCAGGGACGAGAAAATACACAGCTCCTTACCCACTCGCACTCTGGGTGTCTCTGTATCTCACACTCTGTGTCCTTCTGTATCTTAAAACTCTTGTCAATTCTCTGGTTCTCTCTGTCACTCACATTCTGTGTCTCCAAACTCTCTGGAACGCTACCTGCACGAGAGGCACTATGTAAATGCAAGTTGTTGTTGTTTCACCCTGAATTTCACACGGTCTCTCTCACACTCAATCCCTCTATATCTCTCATACTGCTTAACTCAGTAAACACTCTGTATCTCACATCCTGTGTCACTCTCTGTCTCTCACACTCTGTCACTCTCTGTGTCTCTCCTACTCTCACTTTCTCTCATGCTCTCACCCTCTGTATCTATACTGTCTGTATATGTCTCCATGTTGCACGCACTCTTTGTCTCTCACATTCACACTGTCGCTATCTCAAACTCTTGACTCTCACTCTTTCTCACACTCATTACTCTGTCACTCACACTCTGCCACTCTCTGGGTCACACTTTGTCTCTGTATACACCCTCCCCGATCCCGACCCCCAGCTCCAGTCCGAAACATTGATTGTCCAGCTCCTCGGGGCGTTCTCCCGACGTGAAAGGCGCTATTCAAATATAATTTTGTTGTTGTTGTAGCTCACTCTTTCTGAATCTCACTCTCTGTATCTCGCTATCTATATCTCACTCTCTCTGTATCTCACTCTCTGTCTCTCACTCACTCTGTATCTCACTCTTTGTATCTCACTCTTGGTGTATCTCTGCGTCTCTCTGTATCTTACTCTCACTCTCTCTGCCTCTCACTCTCTGTGTCTCACTCCTGTGCCTCTCACTCTCTGTGTCTCTCACTCTCTGTCTCTCACTCTCTGTGTCTGTGTCTCTGACTCTCTGTGTCTCTGACTCCGTGTCTCTGACTCTCTGTGTGTGTCTCTGTGTCTCTCACTCTGTCTCTCACTCTCTTTGTCTCTCACTCTCTGTGTCTCTCACTCTCTGTCTCTCACTCTCTGTGTCTCTCACTCTGACTCTCTGTGTCTCTGTGTCTCACTTTATGTGTCTCTCACTCTGTGTCTGTGTCTCTCACTCTCTGTGTCTCTGACTCTCTGTGTGTGTCTCTCTGTGTCTCTCACTCTCTGTGTCTCTCACTCTGTGTCTCTCACTCCCTGTGTCTCTGACTCTCTGTGTGTGTCTCTCGGTGACTCTGACTCTCTGACACTGTGTCTCACTCTCTGCGACTCTGACACTCTGTGTCTCACTCTCTGTGTCTCTGACTCTCTGACATTGTGTCTCACTGTCTGTGTCTCTCACTCTCTGACATTGTGTCTCAGGCTCTGTGACTCTCACTCTCTGACACTCTGTGTCTCACTCTGTGTCTCACTCTCTGTGTCTCACTCTCTGACACTCTGTGTCTCACTCTGACACTCTGTGTCTCACTCTCTGACACTCTGTGTCTCACTCTGTGTCTCACTCTCTGTGTCTCTCACTCTCTGACACTCTGTGTCTCACTCTCTGACACTCTGTGTCTCACTCTCTGTGTCTCTCAC
This sequence comes from Callorhinchus milii, assembly GCF_018977255.1. NCBI lineage: Eukaryota > Metazoa > Chordata > Chondrichthyes > Chimaeriformes > Callorhinchidae > Callorhinchus > Callorhinchus milii. Next base: position 5,576,445 of record NW_024704748.1, read on the forward strand.
TCTCTGACACTCTGTATCTCACTCTCTGCGACTCTGACACTCTGTGTCTCACTCTCTGTGTCTCTCACTCTCTGACACTCTGTGTCTCACTCTCTGCGACTCTGACACTCTGTGTCTCACTCTCTGCGACTCTCCCTCTCTGACACTCTATGTCTCTCACTCTCTCTCTCTCACTCCCTCTCTGACCCTCACTCCCTGTGTGTACCCGCGGCTCCCGCTGTGTGTGTGTGTGTGTGTGAGCGCTCGGGGCCTCTCCCCCTCTCCCCCTCTCTGTGCTGATGGCTGTGAGGCGGGCGGTGGGGCTGCTGCCCGGGGCCGGGGCCGGGGCCCGGGGGGTGGGGCTGGTGTCCGGGGCCGGGGCCGGGGCCCGGGGGGTCGGGCTGCTGCCCGGGGCCGGGGCCCGGGGGGTCGGGCTGCTGTCCCTGTCGCTGCCCCGGGCCCGGGCCCGGTCCTGGGTGCACACGGCCTCGCGGTGGGGGAGCGCTGGCGGGGCGCGGCCCCCGGACACTTCGCTCTTTGTGCCGCTGCCGCTCAGGAGAGGCCCGACCCCGCGGGGCGACATCGGGGCCGAGCTCAGCCGCAGCCTCAACAAAGGTCAGAGAGGGGCCCCCGCGCCGCGTCCTACTCCAGGCCCCGGGCCTGAGGCCTACACACCGGCTCGCGGGGCCGCGCGGGGAGGGGGGGCTGTGCGGGGAGGGGGGGGCTGTGCGGGAGGGGGGGCTGTGCGGGGAGGGGGGGGCTGTGCGGGGAAGGGGGGGCTGTGCGGGAGGGGGGGGGCTGTGCGGGGAGGGGGGGGGCTGTGCGGGGAGGGGGGGGCTGTGCGGGGAGGGGGGCTGTGCGGGGAGGGGGGGGCTGTGCGGGGAGGGGGGGCTGTGCGGGGAGGGGGGGCTGTGCGGGGAGGGGGGGCTGTGCGGGGAGGGGGGGCTGTGCGGGGAGGGGGGGGCTGTGCGGGGAGGGGGGGGCTGTGCGGGGAGGGGGGGCTGTGCGGGGAGGGGGGGCTGTGCGGGGAGGGGGGGCTGTGCGGGGAGGGGGGGCTGTGCGGGAGGGGGGGCTGTGCGGGGAGGGGGGGGCTGTGCGGGGAGGGGGGGCTGTGCGGGGAGGGGGGGGCTGTGCGGGGAGGGGGGCTGTGCGGGAGGGGGGGCTGTGCGGGGAGGGGGGGCTGTGCGGGAGGGGGGGCTGTGCGGGGAGGGTGGGGGGCAGTGCGGGGAGGGGGGCTGTGCGGGGAGGGGGGGCTGTGCGGGGAGGGGGGGCTGTGCGGGGAGGGGGGGCTGTGCGGGGAGGGCTGTGCGGGGAGGGGGGGCTGTGCGGGGAAGGGGGGGCTGTGCGGGGAGGGGGGGGGCTGTGCGGGGAGGGGGGGCTGTGCGGGAGGGCGGTGCGGGGAGGGGGGGCTGTGCGGGGAAGGGGGGGCTGTGCGGGGAGGGGGGTGGGGGGGGGGGCTGTGCGGGGAGGGGTGGGGGGCTGTGCGGGGAGGGGTGGGGGGCTGTGCGGGGAGGGGTGGGGGGTTGTGCGGGGGGGGGGGCTGTGCGGGGGGGGGGCTGTGCGGGGAGGGGTGGGGGCTGTGCGGGGAGGGGTGGGGGGCTGTGCGGGGAGGGGGGGCTGTGCGGGGAGGGGGGGCTGTGCGGGGAGGGGTGGGGGGCTGTGCGGGGAGGGGGGGCTGTGCGGGGAGGGGTGGGGGGCTGTGCGGGGAGGGGTGGGGGGCTGTGCGGGGAGGGGTGGGGGGCTGTGCGGGGAGGGGTGGGGGCTGTGCGGGGAGGGGGGGGCTGTGCGGGGAGGGGTGGGGGGCTGTGCGGGGAGGGTGGGGGCTGTGCGGGGAGGGTGGGGGCTGTGCGGGGAGGGTGGGGGTTGTGCGGGGAGGGTGGGGGCTGTGTGGGGAGGGTGGGGGCTGTGCGGGGAGGGTGGGGGCTGTGCGGGGCTGTGGGCAGTGCAGGGCTGTGCGGGGAGGGGGGGCTGTGCGGGGAGGGGGGGCTGTGCGGGGCTGTGCGGGGAGGGGAGGGCTGTGCGAGGAGGGGGGGCTGTGCGGGGGGGGGAGCTGTGTGGGGAGGGGGCTGTGCAAGGAGGAGGAGGGGGCCGGTGCGGGGAGGGCAGTGTGGGGCTGTGGGGAGGGTCCAGTGGGCAGTGCGGGGAACGTGGGCAGTGTGGGCGGGGTGGGCAGTGTGGGCGGGGTGGGCAGTGTGGGCGGGGTGGGCGGGGTGGGCAGTGTGGGCGGGGAGGGCAGTGTGGGCGGGGTGGGCAGTGTGGGCGGGGTGGGCAGTGTGGGAGGGGTGGGCAGTGTGGGTGGGGTGGGCAGTGTGGGAGGGGTGGGCAGTGTGGGTGGGGTGGGCGGGGTGGGCAGTGTGGGCGGGGTGGGCAGTGTGGGTGGGGTGGGCAGTGTAATCAGTGTGGGTGGGGAGGGCAGTGTGGGAGGGGTGGTCAGTGTGGGAGGGGTGGGCAGTGTGGGTGGGGTGGGCGGGTGTGGGCAGTGTGGGCGGGGTGGGCAGTGTGGGGCGGGGTGGGCAGTATGGGCGGGGTGGTCAGTGTGGGTGGGGTGGTCCGTGTGGGTGGAGAGGGCAGCGCCCAGGCCCCCCCCCCCCCCCCCCCCCCGCCGCCCCACACCGCTGGTGACTGACTGGGTGTTGTTTGCAGGTGAAATTCTCAAGGTGCTGAATAAATTCTACAAACGGAAAGAAATGCAGAGACTGGGCGCTGAGAATGGCCTGGACGGTGAGATAAATAATACAATAATAATAATAATCATCATCATCATCCTTAACGTTCGATATCATCCCATTCACACCACAGAGCTTCACAGAAGCGACTGTGTGTGTGTGTGTGTGTGTGTGCGCGTGTGTGTGTGTGACCTCCTCGCCGCGCTCCCCAGCTCCACCCCACAAAATCCGGTTAATCCACAATTCCGCCTCTGGCGTACTCGCCTGCACTAAACACCCGAAACCCCCGCCACACCAGTACTTGCCAGTGCTCCACCGGCTGCACATCACATCACATCACATAACAACAACGTGTAGCAGGAGCAGGAGCAGGCCATTCGGCCCTTCGAGCCTGCCCCGCCATTCAATCACCGAACGGATCGGCTTCAAGATCCTCACGCTCGAGCGTCTTCCACTCGTCACTCGTCATCTCAACCCGCTACCCGCTGCCTCCGCTTGGCCGGCTCTGTCCTCCCTGCTTTGTCCTCATGCTGTCCGTTCCACCATTGCGTTGCTGTCACTCTGCCTTTATCCCGCTGCCTTGCCCCCCCCCCTCCTTCCCCATCTTCAGGTTGCACCTGAGGACCTTCCTCTTTGACCGTGCCTACAGTCGCCTCCCCCGGCTCAGCGTCGTGCTCCACCACTGTCAAGCGCTCTGGGACGCAGTCCTGTGTGAGCGCCGCTATAAAAATGCAAGTTATTGTTGTTCTGTATGTAGGCAGTTGTAAATCGCTGTCCTGGCGGTGGGGGGTCGGTTTATTGAGCGGCTGTTGTAAATCTTCATAAACGGTCTCTCCCCAGCGCGGCTGTTTCACCAGGCCTTCATTAGTTTCCGCAAGTTTGTGATGGAAGACGAATCGCTGAACGTGGACCTGCACATCATTCTCAGTGATATCTGCTACGGGGCAGGTATGCTCTCCTCAACCACTCAGTCACACCCTCCAGGAGGCAGACAATGCCAATGCCCCACGATCTCGCAGTTTAAGCACCTTTCCCGTTGCTGACTCCAATCACCCCCTACACCTGAAGGTTTTTAAGCACTGCAAGACGCTACCCGTGTGAAGGGCGCTATATGATAATGATAATAATCCTTGCATTTGATATAGCGCCTTGTCACGTCGTTGAGACGTCTCAAAAGTGCTTCACAGAATATACTGTAAAGTGAGTTGACTGTATTTCATGGGTGAAATATGGCAGCCAACAGCGGACAGCGGTGTCCCACAAATAGGCGTGGATTGAGTGACCACATTTTTTGGGGAGGTTTTATTATACTCGGAAAGCAATCCACCAATCGACTAACAATCGGGTTCCTACTTACTGCTGGGTAAATAGAGGTGTGTGGCGTAAGGAAACTTACCTATGGTCTTGCCCGGCCAGGGTATCAAGCCCAGGTCCTCTCACTTGCAAAATTACAGAAAACTTAGAGTATTATCTCCAACCCCCTGGGTGCAGGTGGTTAAATGAATGGAGATTGTGTCCTGTTATATGTAAAAGTTTATAAAACTGGTTAACGTTGAGCTGCTCTTTCCACAGGTCACGTGGACGATCTCTTCCCTTACTTCATGCGGCAGGCAAAGCAGGTTTTCCCAATGTTGGACTGCATGGACGACCTCCGCAAGATCAGTGACCTGCGTCTGCCGGCTAACTGGTGAGAGCTACAGTCTAAACCGAGCCGGTGCCAACCGCTCCAACCTCACCCAGTCTCTGCAGGAGTGTGCGCACCTCTTGTGATCTGCCGTGCCTGGCTCAGCCGGTAGCGCTCTGACTGCTGAGTCAGCAGCTTGTGGGGTTTAAGCCCCACATAGCACCTTATCATGGTGCTTTGAGTTCACAGTCTAGGCTTGACGCTTGAGCTCAGTGCTAGGAGAGTGCCATGTTGTCAGAGACTCCGTCCTTCGGCTGAGACGTAAAACTGAGGTCCCGTCTGTGCCTGTACGGGTGGACTTTGAAGACCCCATGGCAATTTCCTTTTGAAAAGAGAAGGGAATTTCTCAGACACAATCTGGTGCACACTGAGGTGATGTGGACACGGACACGGGAGGGTACGCACTGAGGTGCGTTCTGAACAAATTAAATTTATGATAGGAAAATGTTGAAGTAAATTTCGGGGAAGAGTAGAGAAGAGTTGTCTCCGTGCTGAGCATGTGCTGATATGTGCTGCAGGTGTCTAGATATTGTGGAGTTATCTGCCTCCTGTATTATACAGTCAGTAAAGCTCCTCTCCCTCTCCCTCCTTGTCTTTCTCCCCCTCTCTCCATCTCTATCTCTCCCCCTTCTCTCCGTGTCACTTCTCAGGTACCCAGAAGCCAGGGCAATTCAGAGAAAGATTATCTTCCACGCCGGCCCCACCAACAGCGGCAAAACCTACCACGCCATCCAGCGTTACCTGGCTGCCTCAGGGGGAGTGTATTGTGGGCCCCTCAAACTGCTGGCTCACGAGATCTACCAGAAGAGTAATGACGCTGTCAGTGTGTGCCACATGGCCAGCAACCGCTACCACGACTCGTAACTAGTGCTAACCAATTAACAGCTACTGACCCAGTGTCACAGCTCAACAGCCAGTTAATCAGCGTTACAGCCAGTAACCAGCAACTAGTGTTACAGCTACTACTAAAAAAAAATTTTGCAGCCATTAAACAAAGTTACAGCTGGTAGATTTTTACAGCAATAAACTAATGTTACAGCTGATAACCCAGCATTCTAGCTAATAACTAGTGTAACAACAATAACAAACTTGCATTTATATAGCGCCTTTCATACTGGGTAGTGTCTTTGAGGGCTTAACATGGTACAGGTAATGCCCTGCGTTACAGGAACTAAGTAGTTTGAATGCTTTTAAGCGTGGTGATGAGTTTCCGCATGTGTCGGACACTAAAAAATGTGCGTTGGGGTAACTGATGGGAGTCTAACCAGCTAAAACCGCATAGCTTGCCATTGAGAATTTAAGGAAGACACAATACACCCATGAAGTAAATAATAGAGATTAAACGTGGAGTCCCGTAGCAAAGTGGTTAGCGCGCTCACTTCACTAGCGAAAGGACCCGGGTTTGATTCCTGGTCGAGGCAAAACCTTAGGTAAGTTTCCTTACTCCACACGCCTCTGTACCCAGGAGTAAGTAGGGACCTGGCTTTTAGTCGATTGTCCGGTCACTTTCAGCTAAAAACATAAAATTAAAAAAAAATGTCACTCAATCCACAACTGTGTGTGGGACACTGCTGTGTGCAATTGGATTGCGTGGCTGTGCTTAGCGCCTCTCAGAGCTGCTAGTAAATTGTTTGTGGTGTTGGTTGTGTTTCAGGGTGTAGCCTGTGACCTGGTGACGGGTGAAGAACGCACCTTTGTGGACGTGGAAGGAAGACAGTCAAGCCACGTGGCCTGTACCATCGAAATGTGCAGCGTCACCACACCGTGTAGGTGCCTCCCGATAACTTCCTGTCTTCCGCATAGGTGACCTACAATCAGTGCTTTTATGCCGTGTTTGTGTTCCATCCTGGGGCAGCCTTTTCCCAGCGTGGTTCTGGGAGCCCGGGATCTGAGCAGGATCCGAGGCTGCGGTGCAGCATATCGTCACAGCGGGAACCGGGTGGCGCGATATATCTCTTCCGCGTGCTCAACACCAGCTCCACGTCCAAATAGTATATTGTATGAGGCGTTTTGAGACGTCTCAACAGCAACAACAAGATTACATTTGTATAGCAATGACATAATAAGGCGATATATCAAATGCAAGTATTATATTATAATTGTGTTTGATTGGGTGCTGGACTCGATGGTGAAAGCTCGCTACCTTGTGTTTTGCAGACGAAGTGGCCGTGATTGATGAGATACAGATGATCAGAGATCCTTCTCGAGGCTGGGCTTGGACTAGAGCGCTGCTCGGTGAGAGGGCATCTTTGTACGTCTCAAAAACGTTAATGGGAAATCACCAAGTCTATTGACAGAGGCACCGTCCTTCGGATGAGATGGTAAACCGTCTGTGCCTGTCCAGGTGACCGTTAAAGATCCCAGAACACTATGCGAAAAGAGAAGGGAGTTTCTCTCTCCCGGTGTCCTGGCCGACAATCCCCCAGATAAACTTGGTCACTCGCTCCATGGCTTTGCGTGGGACGTTGCTGTATGCAAACTGGCTGACACGTTCATCTACAAAAATACAGTCACTACACTTCACAGTAAATTTTGCCCACAAAATACACAGTCAATCCATTTTGCAATACATACTGTGAAGCATTTTGAGAAGTCTCAACCACATGATACTGCGGTATATCAAATTCAAGGATTATTATTATTAAATCCTGTGATCTACACCCTCCCACTGTAATCCACATCTTTAAATCCCTGCACGGTATCCCTCGCTACATTTGTTACACTGTTTGAGACATAACTTTATGTGAAAGGTGTATGTCAGTGCATGTGGTTGTTGATTGTTTTGGGAAAAGGTTTAGATGGGAAGGGGGGCAGGAATGATCCCTTCCTGATGTACATGTCCCCGCTTTACAATGTCCTTTTCCTGCAGGACTTTGTGCAGAAGAAATTCACATCTGTGGGGAAGCTTCGGCCATTAACCTGGTGATGGAGCTGATGTACGACACGGGAGAGGAAGTGGAGGTGAGCAGGAGATGTCAGACCTGCATCGGGCTGGGGAGTGGGGGAGCCTGTATCCCCATTAACACCTGACGTGACAAGGCGCTATATGCAATGCAAGGATTATTATTGTACGCGGCTCAAGCAAACGTGTGCACACACACACACACACACACACGCACGTGCGGCTGGTTTGATGTTTGCTGAGACTTTGGTGTGTTTTCTGGGAAGGTTCGGAATTATGAGCGGCTGACGCCGATCTCGGTGCAGGACTCGGCCCTGGGAACGCTGGACAGCCTGAGACCCGGCGACTGTGTCGTCTGCTTCAATAAAAACGACATTTACTCCATTAGCCGCCAGATCGAGATCCGCGGGCTGGAGTGTGCCGTCATATACGGCAGCCTCCCACCAGGTAAACGCTCGTTCGCTCGCTCGCTCACTGACTGACTGGCAGACTGGCTGAAAGGCTGCCAGTATTTGTAAGTGCAGGTTGTTGATTGTACTGTGATCCGATGAAAACTGAATAGGAGGCACATTTCTACTGTGGGAGAGAAGGACATCGGCAAGGGCGCAGTGACTGAGGGTTGTGAATTGATGCGTTGCTCACCGTGTCACAACAGAACAGTGTGAGGCAGCAATAAATAAGGCAGAGAGGAAGGAGCTACGAGCAACAATTTATTCAAGTTCATGCTCTTTTGTCTAACAAACATATTTCTCAAAAGAAGACTGACAGAGAGGTATAAGATTCTAAATTGGATTGACAAAGTAAACCTGAAATAAGATTTTCCACTTTGGTTGCCTCTGGCCATCCTCCCACCCCCATCCTCCGTGGCCCCCACCTCTCTTGATCCCCACCCCCAGCTCGGGTACAATCCCTTGATTGTCCGGGCTCTTGGGGTATCCTTCCAAAGTGAAAGGCGCTGTGTGAGTGTAACTTGTTGTTGTTTGATTGCACCAAGAAAAAGAGGACACGGGGTCAGAGTTTGAAGGGCAATTTCTGGACAGACGCCAGGGAAGCAGTTCTTTCCCCAGAGGGTAGGAGTAGGTTACCAGGAAGGAAGGTTGAGGTCCGATACAGGGCTTGTTTGTCAAGGGCTGAATGTAGTAATGGGAGGAGAGTGGGGTATGGGTTTTATGAGGGAGCAGGAGCAGTATATTCTGTGAAGCACTTTGAGACGTCTCAACGACATGATAAGGTGCTATATCAAATTCAAGGATTATTATTATTGCTAATAAATAATAGTAAATACTCAATGACACTGGTTGAATGGCCTCTGCTAGGGTTTCTGAAAGGAGCTAATCTACCTGATGTCTTTTTTGTTCTGTGTATTTTGATCTCAGGAGCAAAACTGGCTCAGGCCAAGAAATTCAACGACCCCAATGATGCCTGTAAGATCATGGTTGCCACCGACGCCATTGGGATGGGCCTGAACCTGTGAGTGCTGCCTCCCTGGGTCCCCTCCATAGCTTATTGGCCACTGTGCAATACAGCGAGAAGCTGGTGTATTTGTTTGTGTGTGTGTCTGGTTTGCGAGTGTGTGTGTGCGCAAGTGTTTGTGTATGTGTGTGTGTGTTTGTCTGTATGGGTGTCTGCGAGTATGTGTGTTTTTGTGTGAGTGTGGGTGTGTACATGTATGTCTGCATGCTGCTCTGTACTGAGCGTGGGCTATGCGCACTGAGTTATGGGGAACAAACAGAGAGAGTTGGGTTGAGGAGAGATGGGACCAGTGGTGGAGAAGTGGCCACTAACATCCTGGATGGAGTGTGGGAGATTTCAGTGGTTTCTCTCGTCTTTGCTTTGTGTGTAGGAGCATCAAACGCATCATCTTTAACTCACTGATGAAGCCAAGTGTCAACGAGAAGGGAGAGAAGCAGATGGACACGATCACCACCTCGCAGGCCCTGCAGATCGGGGGCCGGGCAGGGAGGTTCCGCTCGGCCTTTAAGGAGGGGGAGATAACCACCATGCACCAGGAGGACCTGCCCGTGCTCCGTGAGATTCTGGCCAGGAACATCGACCCCATAGAGGTTGGTGTGGGTAGGAATGTAGGATAGTCCATGGGGAGAAATGACTGGTCAGTGAGGCAATGACTGGAGGACATCAATTAAAGTAGTGTCCAATTTGTGGAGTCCTGTAGAGTATTGGTTAGAATACTCGCCTCACAAATGAGAGGACCTGGGTTCGATTCCCGGGCAAGGCAAAACCCTAGACAAGTTTCTTTAGACTTATAATAATCCTTGCATTATGTTATGCAAGCTTTACTCTATTTATATATTGAGTGGAGAATTGTGGTTAACTCTTTCCCTGGCGTGTTGGCCCTGTGACCTGTTTCAGACTGCTGGATTACATCCCACGGCAGAGCAGATCGAGATGTTTGCTTACCACCTGCCAGATGCCTCACTCTCCAACTTAATCGTGAGTCTTTTCATTCTTATTGTGGAGAATCTATCTGATGAAACACTAGTGGAATAGGTGTCAACCTGGCTTAGTCAGCAGCACTCTCGCCTCTGAATCAGAAGGTTCAAGCCCCCCACATCAAGGACCGTGAGCTCACCGTCTAGGCTGACGCTCCAGTGCAGTGTTGGGGGGAACGCTGCATTTGAATAAGACGTTAGAGCGAGGTCCCGTCTGTATATTCTGTGAAGTCGTCTTGAAGACGTGATAAGGTGCTGTATCAAATACAAGGATTATTATTATTATAGTCTGAAAGCCCGCCTGTTGAAGTTAGGGCCCTTAAGGCAGGCTTTGACGTGAACTTGCTGCTCGGCGTGTGTGGGTGTGTGTGAGCGAGCTTGACGAGTGTCTTGATCCCACAGGATATCTTTGTCAGCCTGTCGCAAGTGGACGGCCTGTACTTTGTGTGTAACGTGGATGACTTTAAGTTCCTGGCGGACATGATCCAGCACATCCCCCTCAACCTTCGTGTGCGCTATGTCTTCTGCACGGCGCCCATCAACAGGAAGCAGCCCTTTGTCTGCACCTCCTTCCTCAAGGTCAGTTTTCATCGTTTACAAACGCTCCCGGCGGCCGGTTCGCTCATGGTGGTGACAAGCAGGGAGGTCAATTTGCGTAGCGTAGTGGTAAGTTCGCTCGCCTCCCAAGCGAGAGGATCCTGGTTTGATTCCCGGGTGGGACGAAACCTTAGGCACGTTTCTATTCTCCACGCACCTCTGTTTACCTAGCAGTAAGTAGGAACCAGGTTGTTAGGAGCTCAAGTGGGAGAGCGAGCACCAGGACAGACACCACGGGGGAGAGAGCAGGGAATGGTTTGAGGTTCTTTGCAGACTCTTTCAAGGTTGCTCATGTGACTATTTGAATCTTTCAGTTTGCCCGACAGTTTAGCCGGAATGAGGCCATGACGTTTGATTGGTTGTGTCGACACGTTAACTGGCCAGTTGTCCCTCCCAAAAATATCAAAGACCTGGTGCATCTGGAAGCTGTGCACGATGTGCTGGATCTGTACCTGTGGTTAAGGTAAGTCAGTGTCTCTCTCCCGGTGTCCAGGCCAACAATCCCTCAAATAAAACCGGTCATTTGCTCCGTGGCTGTTTGTGGGACACTGCTGTATGCAATTGGCTTCCGCGTTTCGCTCACAAAACACACAGTCATTCCATTTTACAGTATATTCTGTGAAGTTCTTTGAGCCGTCTTGACGCTATATCAAATGCAAGGATTATTATTATTAATATTTTGTCAGCCTTCATTGTAGGAGTTGCCTTCTGAAGGGTGAGATGTTAAACTGAAATCTGGTCTATCTGTTGAAGTGGAAGTTAAAGATCCCATTCAAAACTGAAGCTGTATAATGGGCCAGTGCTTTATAATGGCCTGTGTGTTGGAATATCTAATATTCTAATAGTAACTATTAGAACATCTAATAGTAACTAGCTAAATATTATATAAACTTTACATTGATTTCCAGCACAGAAACAAGCTATTCGGCCCAGCTTGTCCAGACTGGTGTTTGTATTCCATATGCTCCACTCTCCATCCACTCCTTACTCCCTCTCTTCTATTCCCTTCTTCCTCATGGAAACATAGAAACTGGAGGAGGCCATTCAGCCCCTCAAGCCTGTTCCTCAATTTTATAAGAACATGGCTGATTTGTACCTCAAGTCCAGTTACCCACCCTTGCCCCATATCCTTTAATATCTGTCTGCATCAGTCTTGAAAATGTGAATGGATCGAACATCCACAGCTTTTTTGGGGAAAGAGTTCCAGATTTCCCCTACCCTTTGGGTGAAAAACTGCTTTCTGATTTCACTCCTAAATGGCTTAGCTCTAATTTTAAGATTATACCCTATTACTCTGGATTCCTCACCAGAGGAAAATAATGTTTCTGTATCTACCCTATCGATTTATTTTATTGTTTTAAAAACTTCAATCAGATCACGCCTCAAACTTCTTAACTCAAGGGAATAGAAGCCAAGTTTATGCAACCTGTCCTCACACTTTAACCCTTTAAGCCTTGGTATCATTCTGATGAATCTGTGCTGCATATCAAATGCAAGGAGTATTATTATTATTGTTCCCCAGCAACTGAGAGGATTTCCCTGATCGCTGTGCTTCCTCCTACAGCTACCGGTTCATGGACATGTTCCCAGACGCTAGTCTTGTGCGGGAGATTCAGGGCGAATTGGACAGCATCATTCAGATAGGTGTGCGTAACATCACCCGCTTGATCCGGGCTTCAGACCCCAACAGCTCCCTGAGTGCCCAGGGTGTGGGCGAGGAGGTGGTCCCTCTGTACAGGGGGGCTGTGACTGAGCGGGGCATCATCTCCGAGGACTTTGTCATCCCAGAGCTCGGTGGCTGTAAGGGAGCGAGGAGACTGCGAGGGTCCAAAGCCCTGGGTTACACAGCGGAAGCGAAGCGTGGCCAGGGAGCCAGGCAGTCGCTGAGCACCAGGCTGATACAGGAGGGGCTGCTCAGCCCTGAGATCCTGGAGCAGCTACAGAGGGAGTGGTATGCCGAGCGAGCCAAGGGTCCGCAGCCTGACACAGACACTGCAGCCAGCAGCCGGACCAAAGCCCCCAACAAAGCAGTCAGGAAGAAGAAGAAATGAGTGGACGCAAATCTTGAATTCTTTTGGAGTCCTGTAGTGTATTGGTTAGAGCATTCTCCTCGCGAGCGAGAGAACCTGTGTTCAATTCCCGGGCAGAGCGAAACCTTAGGCAAGTTTCCTTACTCCACACGCCTCTGTTTACCTAGCAGTTTCACCTGCAAAGTACACAGTCAATCCACTTCACAGTATATCTTGAGACGTGGTAACGTGGTATATAATAATAACGTGATAAGGTGCTGTATTAAATGCAAGGATTATTAAAAAAAATGTTAGAACCCATTTTGTTTCTGAATATCAGGAACGGGACAAATAATAAAGGGGACTAAATATCAATCGATAAGGTACAGTTCCATTTAGCTGCTGAGTATCTGGGCACTGACAAAATGCCTGCAATGTCAGTATGTGCAGGTTATTTTTCTATGTATCTTTGTAATACGAAGAATATTAGCATGGGCAGAGCGTTTGCAGGTCTGTGCTGGTCACGAGCCAGCAATCTGATCACGAGACAAGAGATTTGAACCTGTATTGTGGAGCTGTGTCCAGCTCGTGTTTTCTGACTGTCAGTGCCTCCCTGGGAGTGTATCACCCCGAGATTGCGTTCAGTGAATGCACGGAGGAATCTCCTTTTACACAGATTTACTACGTGATGTCCTCCATTCGGATCTCTCCTTCCAACAAGTCGAGCGATCTCGACTCAATAAAGAGGAAGCATTGTACGTCCTGGTGTTCATTTGATTCTCTGCACGAATCCCCTCCCTTTCTCTCCTGAAGGCTCAAGGGTTCGCCTGGACATCGAATGTCGCTTTGTTCAGCTGCAGACGCATGTATTTCAGCCAACCACACTCACATCCACGCATTTAGTATTTTTCCCTACACTCCATTGGCAAGTTTTCTTCCTCTGCACACCTCTATTTATCTTGCAGTAAGTAGGAACCCGGTTGTTAGTCGATTGGCTGATCGTTTTCCGGGGGTAATGATCCCTTCACAAAAATAATTTGGTTACTCAATCCACGACTGTTTGTGGGACACTGCTGTGCGCAATTGGCTGCTGTGTTTTGCTTGCAAGATATATGGTCAAATTACTTTACAATACTCTGAAGCACTTTGAGATGTCTCAACGACTTGATAAGAAGTTACATCAAATGCAAGGATTATTATTATTTAGTTGCTTTTTTTTTGGTCTCGCACTTTCCCAATGCTTGTCCAGTTAGGACCACCCGTTAGGGTTTTGGCTTGCAGGGTTAACGGGAGCTGAGTGGGATGACTCCCTGTGATTGGTCTGCCCTTCCAGAACCTGTCAATGAGCCAGGCTGGACTGTGCTGTTTTCAGCAGTGTCCTGGAATACTGTGGACCCGTCTGGCTCAGGAAAAAAGGACTATCGAGACCGCCCGCCACAGCGGACTGGCTTGATTCCGACATTCTATTGCCAGCTATGTCACCTTGGAGCCAGTTCAGCTCCTGGGAGATTGCGCTGATGGGTTTCCATGTGTGTGCCACACACCTGGCCGGCTGAAAACAAAATAGCATTTAAAGGGGCAGGTTTACAGGGAGCGTTCCGCTCGCTTGTGTTGAGTGAAGGATTCCTGGACGGATTCTTCAGTTGTTGCCAAAAGGAACATTCGAATAGCAGAGGAAAGTTGCTGAAGGTTCCTGGTTAGACTGGGTGTCAACTGCCAGCTGCTCACAGGTAGAATCATCCGCTCACTGCTGCTGGTTTGAATGTTGTGTCTTGATTACACTCGGCCGTTCTGTTTAGAAATAGAAATCTGCCGTACAGCGCAGAAGGAGGACATTCGGCCCATTGAGTCTGCACTGGGTCTCAGAGCGGGGAGTGTCCGCCTGGCTCATTGAGTAGCACTCTCCCCTCTGAGTCAGAAGGTTGTGGGTTCAAGCCCCATGTTGGGACTTTGAGTTCACAGTGCAGTGCTTTGGGATGGGAGGAGAGGAGCCACTGCAATGGTGGAGGTGCCGTCCTTCAGATGAAATGTTAAAACTAGTTATTTAGTCCCATCGCCCAGCGTTATCTCCATACCACTTAAAGCCCCTCTATTTCATATTTTGTAGCGCATATGGAAACCTATTGCACATTTGGCCTGTTGTGTCTGAGCTGCTCCCTGAAGAACAATCCTTTTAGTGCCATTTACCTGCCCTTTCCCCACATCCCTGGGTATGTTAAACGGGCTCTGAGCGGGCGGGGGGCCGAGGATCTCTGGTGTGGCATTGGTTGACATCACAATGTGTCTCAGTGACGTCGTGCTGGGGTGAGGGTCAGGGCAGGAGCCAGCGAGAGTGTCTGCAGGCAGTGTGCGCAGATGGTGCTTCCGTTTTGAGAGCCGGTGGTTCAGACACATCGCTGGTGTTGGATGGTAAGGACTGGTGGTAAGGTGTTGGTGGATGTTATTCCCAGTGTTGGCTGACCGGGTGCTGTGGGAATGCATGTCTCATTGAGAACCTTGTACTGTTTTTCTACAAGATTGATATGCAAACTAAGAGTCAGGTGGTGTGTAGGACTGACACTCATTTGCAGCGGTTGGGCTCAAATTTTCAGCCTGCTGTCCATTGTAGTACTGTGGTGTATTGGTTAATGCGCTCACCTAGCAAGCGAGAGGACCTGGATTTGATTCCCAGCCAGGGCAAAACCTTTGGCAAGTTTCCTTACTCAACACAACTCTGTTTACCTAGCAGTAAGTAGGAGCCCGGTTGTTTGTCAATTGGCAGATTGCTTTCTGGAGATAATAATCCCTTAAAAGAAACATTTGGTCACTCAATCCGTGACTGTTCGTGCAATTGGCATCCAGCGTGAAGGCTGCCATATAAATGCAAGTTGTTGTTGTTGTTGTTGAGTAGAGAGCTCCAGTGGGGAGCGAGATCGGCACAGACACGATGAGCCGAATGTGCTGTACGTGTTCTGAGATATTAACACTCCCCCGAGATAGAGTGTGTTTCTGTGAATGAGCGTAGGAAGATCGAATCATTCACAGAAAAGCATTGCAAGTGATGAGAGCTGGTATTGGCCTTGACTCTGGCATGTTTGAGGTGTGAAGCTCACTGTTTGTCACACATCTCCTCTTTGTGTGCAGCGCTCGGCTGTTTCCCACGTGGACAGTGAAACTGAGGTACTCTGGTTTGAGTGAAGAGTTATTGATTCATCGAGTTTGCACTTCCTTCCTCAGAACACTTCCTTAAATCTAACGAGATGTTTGCTTTCCACCTTTTGGCCTTTTACCTTTCGAAGGTGAAAGAAAACCAGCTCAAAAAGGTGAGTATCTTCACCTTACATCTCACAAAAATATATGTGGTCATTCATTCTACAACTGTTTTCGAAACACTGCTGTGAGCAATTGGCTGCCGCGTTTCACCCACAAAATACACAGTTAATTCACTTTACAGTATATTCTGTGAAGCGCTTTAAGATGTCTCAACTACTAGAAAACAACAACAAAATTACATTTGTATAACACCTTTCACATTGGGAGGACGTCCCAGGGCATTGGACAATCAATGTTTCGGACCCGAGCTGAGGGTCGGGATCGGGCAGGGTGGAGGGCATGGGGGGAACTGAAGGCACGGTGAAAGGTGGGGGTGTGGACAGGTTGGTCGGGGGTTAGGAGGTGGCAGAGGTAGTGGGGAGCACGGCCATGGAGGGCTTTTAACGTGAGGACCAGGATCTTGAACTATATCCTCTGTGTGATGGGAAGCCAATGGAGTTGGGTGAGGATGGGGATGATAGGATCGAGGAGCCTGGTGCGGGAGAGGACATGGGCTGCAGAGTTCTGGATGATCTGCAGCCTATGCTTAAGATGCTACATCAAATACAAGGATTATAGTATTATTACAAAGTATCCCCATGGGGACGGGGCTGAGGGATGGGGGCTGTGGGTTGTAGTTGGGCGCTGAGGGAGAGGGCTGATGGCTGAGAGGGCTGGGGGCTGAGGGGAGGGTGCTGTGGGAGGGGCCTGGGGGCTGATGGCTGGAGGAGGGGGCTGAGGGCTTGGGGCTGAGCGCAGGGGGCTGAGGGATGGGGGCTCAGGGATGGGAGCTGGGGGAGTGGGCTGGGGGAGTGGGCTGGGGGCTGAGTGTTGGGGGCTGATGGCTGGGGTCCCTGTGTAACGCTCTCTGATTACAGTTGGACAGGATCCTATATGAATTTCACCTCTCAGATGAGCAGCTGCTGGACATTATGGACCGGTTCAGTAAGGAGATGGTGAAAGGCCTGGACAAGCAAACCTCCTCCACCGCCGTGCTCAAGATGCTGCCCACCTTTGTCCAATCCATTCCTGATGGCTCCGGTACGAAGTTTACAGCCCTCGCTCCCACTCTCCCGCATACGTGTTCACCCCCCACAACCCCCACCATCACCATCACCACGATGGTGCTTACAAGGTTAACAGGAAGATTCCCTGCCCAAAGCCCTGCCGATGAGGCTGGCTGTGCTGTCATAATAATAATAATAATAATCCTTGTCACGTCTTGGAGACGTCTCAAAGCGTTTCACAGAATATACTGTAAAGTGAATTCTGTATTTTGTGATCGAGTTTTCCTTTCCCTGGCTCTGCGAAGACCAGGGCTAATTTAACCTCCTACACAACGCACTGAGACCAGCAAATCCAGCACACAAACCATCTCAGGGTCGTGGGTTCATGCCCCACATTGGCTGCTTAGTTGTGGAGACCCGCAGTATAGTGGTTAGTGCACTCACCTCGCAAACGAGAGGACCCGGATTCGATTCCTGGGAGGAACGAAACCTTAGGCAGGTTTCCTTACTCCACAGGCCTCTGTTTACCTAGCAGCAAGTAGGAACTCTGTGTTAGTCGATTGATAAATCCAGGGGTAATATACACTTTTTAAAAATATGTGATCACTCAATCCATGACTTTGTGGGATACTACTGTGCGCAATTGGTTGCCGCGTTTCACCCACAAAAATACACAGCCAATCCACTTCACAATATATGCTGTGAAGCACTTTGAGACGTCTCAATGACGTGATGAGGCGCTATATCAAATGCAAAGATCATTATATTGACAATTTCACATTGCTGATGCAGAAAGCGGTGATTTACTTGCCCTGGAACTGGGAGACTCCACGATTTGTGTGATGAGAGTGAAGGTGGCTGAAGATGGAGTGAGGTCACTGAAGATACAAAGTAAAGTCTACCCGATCATGGAAACCCTGGAGCAAGGAACAGGCAATGAGGTACCTCCTCTCCTCCTTCACGGCTTTGTGACCCTGGCCCACCCTCTCCATTCAGCCTGGCTCAGTGGTAGCCCTGTCGCCTCTTGAGTCAGAAAGTTGTAGGTTCAAGCCCCACATCAGGACCTGGAATCACATTGTCCAAGATGACACTTCAATGCGGTGCTGGAAGTGTTGCATTGTCGGAGGTGCCGTCCTTCGAATGAGACGTTGAGCCGAGGACCCGTTCGCCTGTTCAGGGGGGACATTAAAAAATCCCACAGCACTATTCGAAAAGAGAAGGGAGTTTCTCTCTCCCAATGTCCTGGCCAACAATCCTCTCAATAAAATTGGTCACTTACTCCATGGTTGTTTGTGAGTCACTGCTGTGCGCAATTGGCTGACACGTTTTGCCCACCAAAATACAGTCATTCCACTTTAGAATAATAATCCTTGCATTTGATACAGCGCCTTATCACATCTTCGAGGCGTCTCAAAGCGTTTCACAGAATCTACTGTAAAGTGAGTTGATTATATTTTGTGGGCGAAATGTGGCGCCAATTGCTCACAGCTGTGAACCACAAACAGTCGTGGCTTCAATGACCCAATTTATAATTTTTTTAAAATTTACTTTTGTTTTCAAGGAATTATTACCCCTAGAAAAGTGAACAGCCAATCGACTAACAACTAAGTTGCTACCTACTGCTAGGTAAACAGAGGTGTGTGGAGTAAGGAAACTTGGCCAACGTTTCGCCCTTCCGGGAATGAAACCCAGGTCCTCTGGCGAGTGCTCTAACCACTAAGCTACAGGACTGCACAATATACAATGCACTTTACTGTGAAGTGGTTTGAGACATCTCGATGACATAGTAAGATGCTGTATCAAATGCAAGGATTATTATTATTAGTAGTAGTAGTATTATTCGTGGCCTGCCTGCCAATGGTAGGGCAGGCTCCAGCATGCTTCACCGACCCCGCCTAGTCCATCTGCCTTCAGCCACTCTGCCCCCACCCTCTGGAACTCCATCTCGCAGTCCCTCTGCCTCGCCCCCTCCCTTGCCTCCCTCAAAACCCGTCTCAAGACCCTCCTCTTCAACTGTGCCTTCGATCACCCTCCTTCCCCCACTTGGCCTCCACCCTCCTTGATCTTGACACCCAGCTTGGGTCCAAACCACTGAGTGTCCAGCGCCTTGGGACGTCCTCCCGACATGAAAGGCGCTATACAAGTGGAATTTTGTTGTTGTTGTATTCCTTCTCCAGCTTTTCGACTATGTTGCAGAGTGCCTGGGGGATTTCATGGGGAGTCAAGGCATCAAGGACAAGAGGCTGCCTATGGGCATCTCCTTCCCCTTCCCCTGCAGACATACCAGGCTGGACGAGGTGAGTGGCTCTCATGGTGAGGAGACAAAGAGACAGACCAGAACATCTCAAAAGGAATTAGATGGGAAAGGCCTATTAGAAAGGATTAAAGGGTACCGGGAAGGAGTAGGCAATTGGGAATGGGGTAGACGGCTACACAGGGGGGCGTGACACACACACACTTGCACACTGGGAGAGTGACATACACCCATGTACACACTGGGGGAGTGACACACACACTGGGGATGTTACACACAACTGGGGGCATGACACACACACCCTTACACATGGTCGGGGGGATTTATTGGAAAATTTAAAACATTTCTCCCACCATTCCTTCCTCCTCCCTCCCCTCTCTCTCTCTTCTCCTCCCTCTCTCTTGTTCCCTCCCTCCCACCCTCCTTCCTTCCTTCCTTTCTTCCCTACCTCTCTCTCTCTCCCTCCTTTCCTCCATCCCTCTCTCCCTTCCTCCCTCTTCCTCCCCCCCCTCTCTCTCTCTCTCTCTCTCTCCCTCTCTTCCTCCTTTCTTTCATCCCTCCAACATGAAAGGCGCTATATATATATAACTGTATGATTTGCTATGTTGTGGAGGATTGTTGATGTGTGGCCGTGTGTGTCTCTGTCACAGGGGATTCTTATCTCCTGGACCAAACGTTTCAAGGCTACGGGAGTGCAGGGTGTGAACGTGGTCAATATGTTACGCAAATCTATCGAAAAACAAAAGGTAAAAATCTATCTAAAAGTGATTGCTTTGACCCTTAACATTGGGTTTATTGCCTTGCAATAAATAATAATAATAATAATCCTTGCATTTGATATAGCGCTTTTCACGTCGGGAGGACATCCCAAAGCGCTTCACAGAACACAATGTAAAGTGAATTGACTATATTTGTGGGCGAACGCGGCAGCCAATTGCGCACAGCAATGTCCCACAAAATCTCTGGTTAGGCCACACCTGGTGTTAGTGCTTACAGAACATCCTGTGAAGCGCTTTGGGATGTCTCAACAACAATAGGCACTATATCAAATGCAAGAATTATACCTTCACTACCTTTCCAACCTGCTTTCGACCCCACTCCACTACCCGTTACCTCCAATCAGGTGGCTCTGACCTCCTACTTGTCCGTCGTCCCCTCCGCTCCACCATTGGTGGCCATGCTTTCAGCCGCTATGCCCCGAAGCTCTGAAATTCTCTCTCTCTATCCCTCTGGTCACCCCACCCCCCCAGCTCAGCTTTGTGTTCTGCCACTGTTAAGCGCTCTGAGACGCTGCCCCGTGTGAGGGCGCTACACCAATGCATGTTGTTGTATTGTTAAAATGGCAAGCTGTTTGACTTAATAAGACGCTATAGAAGATACAAGTTCTTTCTTTCTCACCCATCTAGGATTATATGGTGGATGTGCTAGCTCTGGTGAATGACACAGTTGGGGTGATGATGGGTTGTGGATTTGAGGACTCGTTCTGTGAGATTGGCCTGATTATAGGTAATGCTGGGGCAGTAAGTAACTTTGGTTGTCAAAACCTTTTCTTTGGCACAAATTACCAGGGGTCCACAAATTCCTGTTACAAAACAGCAATACGAGCCTACGGAAGAGCTGAAACAAGCTGTCAAGAGATGCATTTTGCTTCCTCACTCCATTCACGTTACAATAGATGTCACAGAAAATGGCGACAGATCATTATCTGCCATGAGACTGATAGCGCTCCCTCACACCGATCCTCCGGACGTCTAAATATAGTTAAACACCTGTACTGAATACAATTAAGTAATGCAATTGCTTCTAAATACAGTTATCATTATTCTTCCACATGTGGAATCCTGTATCTTGGTAGTTAGAACACCAGTTGTTAGTCGATTGGTGGATCGCTTTTCTGGAGGTAATAATCCCTTCAAGAAAAAAAGAAAAATGTGGTCACTCAATCTTGACTGTTTGTGAGTTACTGCTGTGTGCTATTGGCTGCCATGTTTTGCCCCAAAATATACAGCCAATTCACTTTACAGTTTATTCTGTGAAGCAGTTTAAGATGTTATTATTATGATTAAACAGTTCTTTGGGACGTCCTCTCGATGTGAAAGACGCTCTATAACTGTAATTTTGTTGTTGTTGTTGATTCGGTTATTGGTCAGTGCACTGTAGAAAGAAAACGTGGGGGTAACAGCACTTTGTGGACACCCTGTAAAGGGGTGTGACTCAATGGCCCTGGTCTCCCTATAGGTACCGGCACCAATGCTTGCTACATGGAGGAGATGAGCCACATAGACATGATTGAGTCTGACGAAGGGCAAATGTGCATCAACACAGAGTGGGGAGCATTTGGGGACAACGGCACCTTGGAAGACATCCGGACTGAGTTCGATCGGGAGATTGACTCTGGCTCCCTCAATCCCGGGAAACAGCTGTAAGTCCTCACTCTGCTTTCCACTGACATCCTGTAGCATAATGGATAATGTGCTCACCTCGCAAGCCAGAGCACCCGAGTTTGATTTCTAGCAGGGCGAAACCTTAAGCAAGTTTCCTTACTCCACACGCTTCTGTTTACCTAGCAGTAAGTAGGAATCCAGTTGGTTAGTTGATTGGTGGATCACTTTATGGGGATAATAATTTGATCATTGAATCCACGACTGTTTGTGGGACACTGCTATGTGCAATTGGCTGCTACGTTTCACCCACAAAATATAGTCAATTCACTTTATAGAGTATTCTGTGAAGTGCTTTGAGATGTCTTGGGCAGATGTGATAAGGCACTATATCAAATGCAAGGATTATTATTAGTAGTATTATTTGCTCTGCAGGTTTGAAAAGATGATCTCGGGGATGTACATGGGAGAGCTGGTGAGACTTATCCTAGTGAAGTTGGTCCAGAAAGGCATACTCTTCAAAGGTCAGACCACCCCCGAACTCCTCACCAATGGAACCATTGAGACCAAACACATTATTTCCATAGACAAGTAAGATCCTGACCATTTCGGACTTGTCTTAGCTGATGCTTCAATGCAGTGCTGGAAATGTGCGTCCTTCGGATGAGATGTTAGATGTTGGAATGATTCACAAAAGAGAAAGAAGGGCTGATACTGTGTGTGTTGTTGTGACAGTATGACTCCTGATGGGCGGTTTTGCTATGTACTATATATTGTATTCCATGTCATATGTCCCATTCTCTGCAATGTTTTCCTATTCATAATGGGGGTTGTTCCTGTTTAATGAGGATACATGCTCTCTGGGGCAGTTGTTGTATTATAATGATACCAGGGTTTAAAGGGTTAAATTATGAGGACAGGTTGCATAAACTTGGTCTGCATTCCCTTGAGTTTAGAAGGTGGAGGGATAGTCTTATTGAGGTGTTTTAAATGATATAGGGATTTGATAGGGGAGCTACAGAGAAACTATTTCCTCTGGTGTGGGAATCCAGAACAACAACAACAACAAAATTACATTTGTAGAGTGCCTTTCATGTCGGGAGGACATCCCAAAGCATTGGAACAAGGGGGCATCATCTTAAATTAGAGCTAAGCCATTTAGGAATGAAAACAGGAAGCACTTTTCTGCACAAAGGATAATGGAAATCTGGAACTCTTTCCCTCAAAAGGCTGTTGATGCTGGGACAATTGTAATTTTCAAGACTGAGGTGGATAGATGTTTGTTAGGTCAGGGTATCAAGGGATATGGGGCAAAGGTGGGTAAATGAAGTTGAGCACAGGTCAACCATGATCTTATAGAACAGAACAGGCTTAATGGGCTGAATGGCCGACTCCTATTCCTATGTTCCCATAATGTTGATTTCCTGGGTGGGTTAAAACCTTAGACAGGTTTCTTTACTCCACATGCCTCTGGTTACCAAGCAGTATGTAGGAACCCAATTTTTAGTTGTTTGGCGGATCGCCTAAAAACACTCAATAATAATAATAATTTGATCCCTCAAACCACGACTGTTTGTGGGACACTGCTGTGCGCAATTGGCTGCCACATATCGCCCACAAAATACACAGTCAATCCACTTTACGGTATATTCTGTGAAGCGCTTTGAGATGTCTCAACGACGTGATAAGGCGCCGAATCAAATGCCAGGAGTATTACTATTATTATTATGACTATAAACCCTTTGTGTCCAGTACCTTGAGATGTCCTCCTGACATTAAAGGCACTGTATAAATGCAATGTGTTGTTGTTATAATGTTGGGGGCAGTGTTTGTGTGTTGTGTGGATCACTGGTAACAGGAATCCTTGTTTCCCCACTCTCAGACCCAGGGTGGGGCTGTACAATGCCCGGGAGATGCTGAGTGACCTGGGCATGGAGAACGCGTCAGGGGAGGAGTGCCTGGCTTTACAGCACATCTGTGGCGTGGTGTCCCTCCGCTCCGCCAGTCTGTGTGCGGCCACCCTCGGCGCCATCCTCAACCGGCTGAAGGAGAATCGCAAGCAGCCTCAGCTCCGTACCACTGTGGGTGTTGATGGGAACGTTTACAAGAAAAATGTTCAGTAAGTGACCACACACCAGACCATCACTGCCTCGGTTCCTTCCCGTGTATCAACCTGGCGCAGTGGTAGCGTTCTCGCCTCTGAGTCAGAAGGTTGCGGGTTCAAGCCCCACGGTCAAGACTTGGAATTACAGAGACTAAGCTGACGCCCTAATGCAGTGCTGGTGGCGTGTTGCATTGTTGGAGGTGCCAGCCTTTGTGGTCCTGTTCTGCCTGTTCAGGTGGATGTTAAAGATCCCACGGTGCTATTGGAAAAGAGAAGGGAGTTTCTCTCTACTGGTGTCCTGGCCAACAATCCCCCAAAATAAAATTGGTCACTCACTCCCTGACTGTTTGTGGGACACTGCTGTGCCTAACTGGCTGCTGCATTTCACCCACAAAATATACAGTCGATTCACTTTACAATGTATCCCATGAAGCGCTTTGAGACGTCTCAACGATGTGATAATGTGCTACGTCAAATTTAAGGATTATTATTACTATATAGAAACATTATGAAGCTGTGAGCTGCTGTAGGTGTTGCAGGAGCGATATGAGCTCAGGGATGTGGTTGTGTGTGACAGGTACGCCAAGAGGTTACACATGATTGTGCGGCGCCTAGTGCCTAGCTGTGAGGTGAGGTTCCTTCTGTCTGAGGACGGCAGCGGGAAGGGAGCTGCCATCGTGACTGCCGTGGCCTACAGGTAGGAACAAGGAAATAGGAACAGGAGTGGGTCATTCAGCCCCTCGAGCCTGTTCCAACATTCTATTAGATCATCGCTGATCTGTACCTCAACTCCAATTACTTGCCCTTGCCCCCATATCCCTTGACAGCCTGACTAGACTTTTCTCTTCAAACATGCCCACGGTCACTTACCCTGTCTCCCCAGCACAGTATCAAAGCTTGTCACTGTTAACTTAACTTAACGGTCCATCGGCAGGTCTGGCTGGACCTTATCAAATCCTACTGTTCTGCCCTCGCCTCCGCTAAATTGTTGTTCTACTCCAAGACAATCTTGGAGGCCAAGGACAACCCCAGGCTCCTCTTGTCCAACACCAACCGGCTCTTCCACCCACCCTTTCATGCCTCGCCCATCCTCACCTCCAATGCCAACTGCGAGGCAATGCTGGACGTCCTTGAATCCAAAGTTGAGGGAATCCACTCAGCTGCCTTTGCCCTGCCGTCTACTACACCCTCCCCATCTCCCCCCTCCCATCCCGGCCCCTACTCATCCCTCCCTCTACACGTTCAAATCTGTCTCACACTCCTCTCTCACTGCCACTATCTATAACCGGCATGAAACTGACCACATGCTCCCTTGACCCCATCCCTACCCCTCTCCTTACCTCCCAGCTCCACCTCCTTGCCCCCTACTCACAAACATCATAAACCTCTCCCTGTCCACTGGTAATGTTACCACTCCATTAAAACGTCCATCATCACTGCTATCCTTAAAAAACCCTCCCTGGACCCATCTCTACTCTTAAACTACAACCCACATCTCCAACCTCCCTTTCCTCTCCAAGGTCCTGGAACAAGTTGTTGCTTCCCAGCTTTGCTCCTTCCTCTCCTGCCACTCCCTTCACAAACCCCTCCAATCGGGTTTCCATGCCACCCACAGCACAGAAACAGCCCTGGTCAAAGTGACAAATGACATTCTGTCCAACTGCGACCAGGGCTCCCTCTGCCTCCTCGTCCTCCTTGACCTCTCTGGTCAAGGACACCGTCGACCACTTTATCCTCATCCACTGCCTCTCCTCTCACCTCAACCTTCATGGTTCTGTCCTTGACTGGTTCAGATCGTACCTCCACTTCATGTCCAGAAATGGTTTCTCCTTTAGCCCCCACCCCATCTTGTGCGGGATTCCTCAGGGCTCTGTCCTTGGTCTCCTCCTCTTCAATATCTATATGCTCCAGGATGAGGTGACATCATCCTGGATGATCACAAACTTTGCCCACATGGGGTCAACTTCCACATGTATGTAGATGACACCCAACTGTATCTCTCTTCGCCCATCCTTGACTCCAGGACCACTGCTGTGCTGACAGAATGTCTGCCGGACATCAAGTCCTGGATGAGAGCTAATTTTCTTCAGTTGAATGTCAACAAGACCGAGGCTCTCCTGATTGGCTCCTGTGAGCGCCTCCACACCTCAGGCGCTGATAGCATCACCATCCATTGATGTACACTCCAACTTACTAAGCCAGTCTGGAATCTTTGGCATCTTGTTTGACCTCAACTATCCTTTCTACTTCACATTTGTGCCATGAGCTGATCTGCCTTCCCCCACCTCCGCAACATCGCCCGGCTCCGCCACTGTCTGACAACGCAGGCTGCCGAAACTCTCGATGCTTTCATTACATCGTGGCTTGACTATGCAAATTCATTGCTTGTCGGCCTCCCCAACTCCTCCCTCCACAGGCTGCAGATCATCCAGAACTCTGCAGCCCATGTCCTCTCCCGCACCAGGCTCCATGACCCTATCACCCCCATCCTCGCCCATCTTCTCTGGTTTCCAATCACACAGAGGATTGAAGGCCAGCCTTCTGACACTCTGCCCCCACCCTCTGGAACTCCATCCTGCAGTCCCTCTGACTCGCCCCCTCCCTTACCTCTTTCAAAACCCACCTTAAAACCCTCCTCTTCGACCGCGCTTTCGATCACTCTGCTTCCCCCACTGCTCTCCACCCTCCCCGATCCTGTCCCCCAGCTCGGGTCAGAAACTCTGACTGTCCAGCCACTTGGGACATCCTCCCGACATGAAAGGCGCTATACAAATGTAATTTTATTGTTGTTGTTGCTGTTACGCACTCCAAGATGTGAATCCTGGTATGAAGGGCGCTGCAAAATTAAGTTGTTTTTTCTACAAGTTGCCGGAAATAAAATTTTATCGATTAAAATTTTTTTTTTGTTGATTATTAATTGTTTTGAGGAGTACAACTTGGCCGACTTCTTGTCACCAGTACCTGTGCATGTGGTCAGTGATAGGAAGTCATATCAGTGGTCATCCGTTACCTGGAAAGGTCGGCCATTTTTGTGATTGATAAACATTGTGATTGGGGAAAAAAGGGAACAAAAGAGGAATTGAAAAGAATGGTTGACTTTAACCTTTGAAAACCCGATTGAAAACTAAGATTTTTTTAACACATTTTTATCATGCAAAACTTTGTTTTAATACAAATTGTGCAGTCCTGTACTGTGGTAGTTGCAAGTGAGAGGACCTGGGTTTGATTCCTGGGCAGGACAAAACCTCAGGCAAGTTTCCTTACTCCACAAGTTTCTGTTTACCTAGCAGTAAGTAAGGAACCCGGTTGTTAGTTGATTGGCGGATTGCTTTCCAGGGGCTAATAATCCCTCCCCAAAAATAATAAGTAAATAATAATAATTTGGTGACTCAATCCACGACTGTTTATGGGATACTGCTGTCCGTAACTTTGCCCACAAAATACACGGTCAATCCACTTTACAGTATATTCTGTGAAACGCTTTGAGACATCTCAATGACAT
The DNA here is from genome assembly GCF_018977255.1 of Callorhinchus milii. Lineage (NCBI taxonomy): Eukaryota > Metazoa > Chordata > Chondrichthyes > Chimaeriformes > Callorhinchidae > Callorhinchus > Callorhinchus milii. The sequence goes on from NW_024704748.1 coordinate 5,603,271, forward strand.
GATAAGGCGCAATATCAAATGTAAGGATTATGATTACTATTATTATTATTAAATCGCTTTGCCCTGCACCCTGCCCGTAGGCTGGCCAATCAGCGGAAGCAGATCGACCAGCTCCTGGCGGCATTCAAACTGACCAATGACCAGCTGTTGGAGGTGATGAGGAAATTACGGGTGGAGATGGACCGAGGATTAAAGAAAGACACACACGCCTCGGCCACCGTCAGGATGCTGCCCACTTACGTGAAAAGAATCCCCAGTGGAATGGGTAAGAAAAGAACCGAACACTGAAATCAGGTTCCCAGAGGCTGAGGCTCAGACACTGGACTGACTCGTTTTTGTGCCGCTGATTACTCCAACAAAATCATCCGTCCTCATCCCAAATCCCTCTTTCCCCATTCCATCTGTTCCCCTTACACCGCAAGTGGAGTGTCATAGCATTGTCGTTAGAGCACTTGCCGCGCAAGGTTCCCGGGCAGGGCGAAACCTTAGCTAACACGTTTCCTTACTCCACACGCCTCTGTTTAACTAGCAATAAGTAGGAACCCGGTTGTTGGCGGATCACTTTCCGGGGGTAATAATCCCTTTTTAAAAAAAAAACTGTTTGTGGGACGCTGCTGTGCGCCATTGGCTGCTGCATTTTACCCACAAAATACACAGTCACTTACACTTTATAGTATAATCTGTGAAGTGTTTTGAGAAGTATCAAAGACCTGATAAGGCTCTATATCAAATACAAGGACTATTATTGTTGTTATTATTAATAATATAATAGTGACCGAGGGAACCTTGTGTTATAGAGAGTGGGAAGTTCCTGGCCCTGGATCTGGGAAGAACCAGCTTGCGTGTCCTGTTGGTCACCATCCGCAGTGGTAACAAGCGATCAGTCCGAGTGTACAACAAAACCTACATGATCCCAATGCCAGTCATGCAAGGCACAGGGGAAGAGGTGAGTTTGGGATGAGGCGTACTCTAGGCTTGCTCCATTTTTCCCGCCCTGCCTGTTCCACCATTGATGGTCAGTCCTTCAGCCTCACTGCTCCCATCCTTTGGTTCTCCATCACACAGTCCCTTCGCCTTGCTCCCTCCCTTTCTTCCTTCAAGGCAGGCTCAAGATCTCCTCCTCGATCGTGCCTCGGGCCTCCCTCCTACCTCACCCTCCCTGCCCTCCACCCCTCCTGATCCCAACCGTGAGCTCGGGCGCAAATCCTTGACTGTCCAGTGCCTTCTCCTGAAAGATGCTATACAGCTTGAGATCTTTCATGTCCACCTGAATGGGACCTCGGTTTAATGTCTCATCCGAAGGATAACAAGAAAAAGAGTGACACCTCCAACAATGCTCCGCACTGGGGACTCAGCTTAGACTATGAGTTCAAAGGCCTGATGTGGGCATGAAACCACAACCCTTTGACTCAGAGGTGAAAGTGTGAGCGACTGAGCCAAGCTGACACTGATCAGAGTTGTGGCAGCCTGGTTCACGGTTACGTTTAACATCAGCGCCTTGGGTTACTGATGCCTTCCTTTGACCCCTACCCCTCCCCACCCCACCCCCATAACAAGAGGTGCAAACAGGGTTGGGCCTGTGGTCTCCATCTCCCCACTTCAATATCTCCCCACCAGGAATCACTTGCTAACATCCTCCACCTCCAGCCCTCCCTGTCTGCCACCTGCCACGCATAAAGAATGATCATGGATGAGGTAGCAAAAGGCGACCAGCACATGTGGACATTTGCCCCATTGAGGGAGACGTGATTGGAATGCCTTCGGAGAGACAATCAACAATCATAATAATAATCCTTGCATTTGATACTACACCTTATCACGTTGTTGAGATGTCTTCAAAGCGCAGGATTTACTGTAAAGTGGATTGACTATGTATTTTGTGGCCAAAATGTGGCAGCTAATTGAGGGACCACATTTTTTGGATGGGGGGAGGGATTATTACCCAGGGAAAGCAATCTGCCAATCAACTAACAACCAGGTTACTACTTACTGCTAGGTAAAGAGAGGCGTGTAGAGTAAGGAAAGTTGTCTAATGTTTCACCCAGCCCAGGAAACAAACCTGGGTCCTCTCGCTTGTGTGGCGAACATGCTAACCATTGCGCTACAGGTCTCCATAATACTAGGCGGTGTTAATGAGTGTGCTCTGCTCTGTTGCTAGCTCTTTGATTACATCGTGGAGTGTATCGCTACGTTTCTGGAATACATGGGGGTGAAAGGCATCAAGCTTCCCCTCGGGTTCACCTTCCCCTTCCCTTGTGTCCACGTAGAACTGAACAAGGCAAGTCTGCGGGACCATGTAATACAACTACTACTAACATTTGGTGTAAAGCCTTATCACATCGTTGAAACGTCTCAAAGCGCTTCACAGAATATACAGTAAAGTGTCGTCACTGTGTATTTTGTGTGCGAAAATCAGCAGCGCATTGGCACACAGCAGTGCCCAATTTTATTTGAGGGATTCTCAGCCAGGCGACCTTGCACATCCATCTGAACAGGCAGACGGGACTTTGGGGTTAACGCTTCATCTGAACGATGGCACCTCTGACAATGCAACCCCAGGGTGTGCATTGGAGCGTCATCTTAGACTATGTGATTCCAAGTTCTGACGTGGGACTTGAACTCACAACCTCCTGACTCAGAGGCGAGAGCGCTACCACTGAGCCAGGCTGACATACATATCACTTGTTTATTCCATCGGCCAGCAAATTGGGCAAAAATTGGAACCATTTCGTAACCCATTCCTTGTGTACCTTAACTTGAAATAGTCACAAACCTCCTGCCACACCACTCCACCTCGTTGCTCTCCTCTGTTTCTGTGTCTAACACTGGGATCAGCCTTTCTGCTCTCCTCTGCCCTGCCCCAGTGTTAAGTCTGACACATTCCTATATGGGTCTAACTTGTGAATGTTCTGTCTTTAGGCCATTCTTATTAATTGGACCAAAGACATTAAAGCCACAGGTTGTGAAGGCGAGGATATTTCCGTTCTGTTGAAAGAGGCCATAAAAAGGAATGGAGTGAGTAACTCTGCTGAAAGGATTTAATCCCTGGGACCACATGGAATTAGATAGGCACAATTGGAATGGACCGGGAAATTGCAAGTCCATTAGGATTAGAGTAGATGAATTCAGGGCAGTTCCGATGGTGTAGACCAGCGTGATCCATCTGGTGGCCCGTGGGCCACATCTGGCACGCGAACCATTTCCAGCTTCATTATCCAACGAACAAATACAGGCGACACGTATGCCAATCAGGAGACAGTCACCAGGGGCCTCAGGCTCTGCTTGCCACCGGGACTGGCCGATCAAGACAACATATTGTTTATGGGGTCCACGAATGTTTCTCAAATGTGACATCTAGCCCTCAGCAGAAAAAAGGTTGGCCCATAACAGCGACAACTTGAATTTGTATAGTGCCGTTCATGCAAAGTAGCATCCCGGAGCGCTGGTGTGGTGGACAAAATTGCAGTTTATAGACAAGGAGCTCCCCATTTCAAATCCCAGAGCTGAATTTGTATGGGTTATAAATTGCCCTGGGATAGGGAGTAAAAGAGCAGCCAGGGTTCCTGCTTCTGGCCCCTCGGCAGCACCTGGTGTGTGGCAGCCGGGTGGGGGGACGTCAGTTACACTTGGCTGTCACAGTTGATCAGCCGGAGTGTCAGCCTAGACTGTGAGCTCAAAGTCCCCACACAGGGCTTGAACCAACAACCTTCTGAGACAGCGTTGAGAACCAAGGCTGCCGATTGAAAGGTTCAATGTCTGTGGAGATGTGTGGTGTAGGTGTAGCTGTGATGTGCTGTGAGCCCCTATCAGCCTCTGTGTCTGTTTCCAAGGAGTTTGACCTGGACATCGTGGCAATTGTGAACGACTCAGTAGGAACCATGATGACTTGTGCCTACGATTATCCGAAATGCCAAGTGGGAATAATTATAGGTATGTTTTTATGCTGCTTCATCCTTTCTCAGGACCTGTTTCCTCCCCATTCACCTCTTCCTTCTCAGCAGTTCACACTCGCTCTCGTGGCAGGAGAGATACTTAAAAAGAAAAAAAATTTTGCAGGGTTATGGGGTAAGAACAGGGGAGTGGGACGAGTTGGCAGCTCTTTTAAAGAGTTGGCCCAGGCATGATGGGCCGAATGGCCTCCTTTTGTGCTGTATGATTCTATGATTCTATAATTCATGCTGAGAGCAGCTCACACTCACTCACACTTGCTCGTGCTGGGAGCTGTTGACAATACCGTGGTTGTTATTAATGGCAGATAGATACAGAACAGCAATGAAGTTGGACTCATTTAAAAACCTGAGGGATGATGTAATGGGAAGAATGTACGGAGCAAATATAGTTCAATGTAAAACACAATGAGGTAGGATATTGTGGTAAAAAGGAAATGCACCTTAAATGGTAAGACTATCATTGGAGTGAAGGGGCCTTAGTGTGTAGATACCACTTTCTCCTCTTGCCCATCTTCAGATCTTCTTCTATCCTACCTACGGTCACCTCTTCTCTTTCTTGACATTGTTCAGCAATCTGAGACACCGCCCCACATGAAGGCTGCTGTATACATCCAAGTTGTTGTTGGGAATAATGGCATGTAGATCAGGAATAGCAAATGGTTTTGCCTACAAAAACACACAGTCACTACACTTTACAGTACATCCTGTGGAACCCTTTGAGATGTCGCCCTGATGTGAAAGGTACTGCAGTTAATGTAAGGATTATTATTATTATTATTATCCAGAGACACAGAATACAAGACAGGGAGGAAACTGCAACTTTTCCTACATATCTATACCAGACCGAACGAGAAGATTAGACAAAGGAAAAACATACCCTTATTCATTCGCTTTAAGGTTACAGCAAAATGTCATTTAAATAGGTCTCACGGTATAAATGTTAATTTACCTCCATTATAAACAATGTACATGATTAAAACAACATAATAATCAACTTAATAGAATCAAATGCTTAAAATATTAAAATTATTACAAAGATAATAATAATCCTTACATTTGATCAAGTCATTGAGATGTCTCAGAGTGCTTCACAGAATATATAGCAAAGTGAATTGACTGTGTATTTTGTGGGCAAAATATATAGTTCATATTGGCAAAGCTCAGCAAAAGCATACATATGCTAAGAACAACTCGCCCAGGATGCTTCACCCATGATATAAATTGATTCTATGCTGTATGTCTTGTGCCATAGGGACTGGCATTAATGCATGTTACATGGAAGACTTGAAAAACATAGAAATCGTGGATGAAAACAAGGGAAAAATGTGTATCAATACCGAATTAGGAGCATTTGGGGACAATGGGTGTATCGATGACATTCGCACAAAGTTTGATGACAAGGTGGATAAAAAATCCATTAATCCTGGGAAGCAAAAGTGAGTAAATGACTTCTTAGAAACTCCTATTTGGGTATTAATATTGCTATCAATATTAATCCTTGCGTTTGATACAATGCCTTTAGCACTGAGATGTCTCAAATTGCTTCCCAGAATATACTGTGAAGTGAACTATTTGTGGGCAAAATGCAAGGATTATTATGATTAATAGTGTCCTGGGGAGAGATTCAAACATTTTTAAGAGAGAGGGGGAAACATTGACCATAAAAAACAGCTAGACTGTGCTTTACATTGTAAGGATATTTGAAAATCTGACACACGGGGAAACCCATCGCCACAAAGCTGGATTGCTGAGTGCTGGAAATGTGCAGTTTCCCTGTGTCTGGGATGGAGGATGCACACTCTCTCTCTCTTTCTTTGGAGCAACGCACTCCTGTTCACCGCATACCAAATAATAGGAGGGTTGGGGAGGTGGCGGGCGGGGGAGAGGACAGTAGAGAGGGTTGGAAAATGGTAGGGTTGGTCGAGAGGAAGGTAGGGTGGATGTTCTGTAAAAATGAGATCAAATGGATGAAAGGTCCTTCTTCACCCAAACCGATCTTGTGACCTTGCTGATCTCTATGATTTTGTGTTCTTGTGATCATTGTGATCTTGCGATGTATTAAGCGTGGGTTGGCAGGAGCTAAGGCTTGGGAATTTCACAACAACTTGCATTTATATCGTTCCCTTCATGCGGGGCAGCGTCTCGGAGCACTTAAGTGGCTAAAATTTGCCATTTGCAAGCTGTCGCATGAACGCAACTGATTTCATCTGTGTTTGTGTTACCAGGTTTGAGAAAATGATCAGTGGGATGTATTTGGGTGAAATTGTTCGGGAAGTTCTCATCAACATGACGAAGCAGGGGCTGCTGTTCCGGGACAGGTCCTCCCAGTCTCTCTACACAAAGGGCATATTCGAAACCAATTTTTTATCCAAGATAGAGACGTATGTGAGCTGGTTTATTGTTTCGCTCCCTCACCCTGTCGCTCGTTCCTCCTACCATCTTGACAACCTTCGAATCAGCCTGGCTCAGTGGTAGCGATCTCGTCTCTGAGTCAGAAAGTGTGAGTTCAAGCCCCATGGCAGGACTTGGAATCACATAGTCTAAGCTGATGCTCTAGTGCGGTGCTGGGGGGTGTGTTGCATTGTCAGAGGTGCCGTCCTTCGGATGAGACGTTAAACAGAGTCCTGTCTGCCTGTTCAGGCGGACGTTAAAGATCCCATGGCACTATTCAAAAAGAGAAGAGAGGTTTCTCTCTCCCAGTGTCCTGACCAACAATCCCCCAAATAAAAATCAGTCACTCACTTCATGGCTGTTCATGGGACATTGCTGTGTGCAAACTAGCTGCTGCATTTCGCCCACAGTATACACAGTCAAATCCACTTTGCAATATATCCTGAGAAGAGCTTTGAAGACTTCTCAATGACTTGATAAGATGCCTGGCACACACAGAAACCCATCACCATACTTAAGAGTATCCAAACCAAACTGAGAATTCCACGCATTGCAGATGCAATGAGCCAGGCTGCACTGGGCTGCCATCAGCAGTGCCCTGGAATACTGCAGATCCGCCTGGCTCAGGAACTGGACTTGAGGCTCGAACAGAAGGTGGACTCGATCCCGAGATTCCGTTGTCAAACATATCACCTTGGAGCCAGTTCAGTTCAGTTCAGCTCCAAGGAGACCCCCACTTATGCAGGGCACCCTGTCAAATGCAAGCATTATTATTATTATGTTCCTGACTTGTTGCTCTCCTGTTTGGCAGTGACCAGCTGCTCCAGGTAAGAGGCATTCTGCGGCAGATAGGTCTAGACAGCACGTGTGATGATAGTGTTATTGTGAAGAAGGTGTGTGAGGTGCTGGTACACCGGGCAGCACAGCTGTGCGGGACAGGAGTGGCTGCTGTGGTGGAGAAGATCAGGGAGAACAGTCACCAGAACCAACTGGAGGTGACCGTGGGGGTGGAGGGATCCCTCTACAGCTCCCACCCGAAGTGAGTACTCACACATGTCCCCAGGCTCCTCGGTGGGAAAGCTTTGGCAGGATTGGGAGATGTTGAATCTTTCCAGTAACCTATTGTGCATTCCCGAACCTGCGTTCCTCCAGGCTTGCTCTGGTGATACCATTACCGGCAAGGTTCAGACATCAACGGGGAGTGAACGAGTGTCTAACACTAAAGCCTCACTGGGAGGCTAAATGAGCGTGTCAGCAAGCGTGTGAGCACGTAAAGCAAGCGTGTAAAGTGCGCATGTAAGCGTGCGTGTAATCAAGTGTGTAAGTGAGCATGTGTAAATGAGAGTGTGCAAGTGAGTGTTAAGTGAGAGTGTAAATGAGTATGTAATCAAGGGTATAAGAGAGCATGCAATCGAGGGTGTAAGCGAGCATGAGTGTTAAAGGACAGTTGAGGGTCAGGCGTGCTGGCACACATGCCTATTGACTGGAATCTCCGCTTGTGTCCTCAGTTTCAGGCAGATCCTGGAGAGTACGGTGAAAGAAATCGCCCCCAACTGCAGGGTGACCTTCAGGCTGACCGAGGACGGCAGCGGCAAGGGGGTGGCGCTGATCGCTGCCATGGCAGGAGAGCAGTGACTTGACCACGTCTCATCATCATGCACCACCTCCCCCCTTCCTTTCCACACTTCTCATTCCACACACGCTCCCCCCCCTTGTGCCACTAGCCACCTCTGTGCAGTTGAATTGCACCTATTCAACTGATACAATTCTGCCCAACTGTCCCCTTCCCCCCCCACCCTCACTGCTCGTCCCACCCCCACCACCACTGCTTGTCCCCACCATGTCCACCGTCCAATCCCGCTGCCAGTAGGTGTCTACGAGAAGAGGAAGCCATGTGCTTTACGTGAAAATTGTATGTATCTAAATCAATAAAATGCCAATTCTTGGCGTAATGTAAACCTTCTCTAGAGAGGTTTCTGTTCTGTAACGGTCTTTAGCTCGGTTCCTGAGCCAGGAGGTTCCGCAGTATTCCAGTGCACTGCTGATGACAGCACAGCTCAGTCTGGCTCATCGGCAGGACTTGGAAGGGCAGACCGCTCACTGGGGAATTGTAGTCACTGCACTTTACATACAGTAAATCCTGTGAAACACTTTGGAATGTTCTCCTGACGTGAAAGATGCTATACCAAATGTAAGGATTATTAGCACTAACATTGCTTCCCTTTCTATCTTCAAAACTCTTAAAACCCTACTTCTTTTGGAGCTGACTTTGGTCAGCTCTCCCTCTTTCCTCCTCTGGGTTCGATTGCCGAGCATGGAGACACTTAAGGCAAGTTTCCTTACTCCATACACCTCTGTTTACCCAGCAGTAGGTAGGAACCCGGTTGTTAGTTGCTTTGGCGGATCGTGTTTCTGGGGGTAATAATCTCGCCAAAATAATAATAATAATCAATCCATAATTGTTTGTGGGACACTGCTGTGTGCCATTGGTTGCAGTTCTTCGCCCACAAAATACAGTCAATTCATTTTACAATATATTTTGTGAAACCCTTTGAGACGTCTCAACGACACGATAAGCTGCTATATGGAGTCCTGTAGCTCAGTGGTTAGAGCACTCGCTTTGCAAGTGAGAGACCTGAGTTCAATTCCAGGCAGAGGGCGAAACCTTGGGCAAGTTTCCTTACTCCACACAGAGTCTAATAGTAATCCCTCCAAAACCAAAAACAATAATAAATTGGTCATTTTCAATCTACGACTCTTTGTGGGACATTGCTGTGCGCAATTGGCTGCTGCGTTCGCCCACAAATATACAGTCAATTCACTTTACAGAGTGTTCTGTGAAGCGCTTTGGGATGTCCTCCTGACATGAAAACCGCTATATCAAATGCAAGGATTATTATTATTATTATTATTATATCAAATTCAAGGATTATTATTATTATTATAGTGACTGTGAGTTGGGTTTACACCATCCTAAGACAGGTTAGTTGTATTCTACTGTACAGGGTGTTCACAAAGTCCTATTACGCCCATGTTTTTTTCTGCAGGGCACTGACCAACAATTGAAACATGTGGAAGAATAATGATAAATGTATTTAGAAATACTTAATTATATTCACGACAAATGTTTAACTGTATTTGAGGATTGCCATTTTCATGGCAGATAATGATCCGTTGCCGTGTTGGGTGCCATATCTTCCGTAATATGGAGCCAGTGAGGAGGAGGTTACTGCTACCAGGTCTTGTTACTCGCTCATCTGCAACAGAATAAAATAATTAATTGTAAGAAAAAAAACGGAGGATGACAGGACTTTGTGTATTCCCTACTTCCTAGAGAATACGAATGATTCCTTACAAAACCCAGAGGGCAAAGGTTGACTATTTGTACTCCTGCTATTTGGCTCTGAGCCAAATGCAGCAGTTACTATTCCACAATCAGAAGCCCACATTGTTAAATAAAGGTGCAGGAATCCACACATTCCAGTTATTTCTCAACAAAGGCTCACATTGGTGTCACTTACAGCCCTCGTTCCTGCCACTGATAGTACAGCCCCATCCCCCAGCTCTCTCTCCCTCCTCCTCCACTCCCAGTATCCACCTCAACAATCTTCCACATTAATCAGTTATTCATCTCCTGCCTGGCATCCTACAAACATTTGGCTGCCTCGGTCAGGCTCACTCTCAAATCATTCTTTTTTTGGCCAGCCGGGTGTCTGACATATGTGGAACCCTTCAGTATGCAACAACATCAGTCAACTTGCATTTATCCAAACTAAACTGAGAATTCTCTGCATCCCACCTACACATGGAAATCCCAGAGATAGATTATTGGAATGCAATGCGTACTCTCTCCCCGGAGGGACGCCTCCTGCTTACCTATTCCGGAGAGCATTAGGTTGGCAAGAGCCAAGGATTGGGGATCCCAGAGTTTGCATTGGGATAACTGTTGGAGCCTAACCAGAGCTGGGCGCAGACAACAACAACAACAACAAGATTACATTTGTATAGCGCCTTTCACGTCGGGAGGACATCCCAAGGCACTGGACAGAGTACAGCATTTCAGACCCAAGATGGGGTTGGGGGGTGAAGGGAGGGGAAGGGGGATGGCTGATGGCATGGTTGAAGAGGAGGGTCTTTCCAGAAGTTGGGGGCAGAGTGGCTGAAGGCTCTCCCATCAATGGTGGGGCGGGTGGGTCGGGGGACGTGCAGCAGGCCGGAACCGGCTGAGCGGAGGGAACAGGTGGGTTGATAGTGGGTTAGGAGGTCGCAGAGGTAGGGTGGGGTGAGGCCATGGAGGGCTTTGTAGGTGAGGACCAGGATCTTGAACTGGATCCTCTGAAGGATAGGGAGCCAATGGAGCCGGGCGAGAGTGGGAGAGATGGGTTCACGGAGTTTGGTGCGGGAGAGGACACAGGTTGCAGAGTTCTGGATTATCTGCAGCCTGTGGAGGGAGGAGTTGGGAAGGCCGACAAGCGGGGCGTTTGCATAGTTGACCCTGGAGGTGATGAAGGCATGGACAAGAGTTTCAGTGGCCTGAGGGGTGAGGTAGTGGCGGAGTCGGGCGATGTTACGGAGGTGAGGGAAGGCAGAGCAGGTCATGGCTTGAATGTGGGGGAGAAAAAGACACCTAGGTTCCTGACTGGCTTGGTGAGATGAAGTGTGCAACCATGGAGGTTGATGTTGCCAGAACCAATCAGGAAGGCCTCAGTCTTGTTTACATTCAACTGTAGGAAATTAGCCCTCATCCAGGACTTGATGTCCGTCCGACAGGCAGTCTGTCAGGACAGCAGTGGTCCTGGAGTTGAGAGTGGAGGCAGACACAAGCAGTGAGAGGTCTATGGTTGAAGGCTTGGATGACGACAGTGGAGTGAGAAGAGAAACAGAAGTAGAGTGGCCGGGAGAGAGTTTAAGGCCGGTGGACAGGAGGTAACCAGGCGAAGTGGCGTTGGGGCAAATTGAGCTGTTCCGGTGCTAGGTCAGTGCGGGAGCGGGGTCAGTGTGAGAGGTGAGTAGTGGCAGCGAGGGCTCCAGGAGCCAGGTCGGTGGGAGCCGGCAGATAATGCCAAGGATGGCAGGTACCGATAGACAAGGCCAAGGTCTCGGGGGCCGAGTGGCGGCCATTAATGGGTTCCGGTGGACCCAGGCACTGGCAGCATCAGCATCCACGGTTGCACACTCCACCTTAGCCAGTCAGAAACCTGGATGTCTTGGTTGACCCTTAACGGTCCTTTCTCCCCCATATCAGTGCCATGACCCATTCTGCTCTCCCCCACATCCGCAACATTGCCCGACTCTGCCACTGCCTCACCTCCCAGGTCGCCGAAACCCTCATACACTCATTTGTCACCTCAAGGCTCAACTCCGGAAACTCCCTCCTTGTCGGTCTCCCCAAGTCTTCCCCTCCACAAGCTGCAGATCATCCAGAACCCTGCAGTTCGTGTCCTCTCCTGCACCAGGCTCCATGACCCCTACCCTCGTCCGGCTCCACTGGCTCCCCATCCCTCAAAGGATCGAGTTCAAAATCCTCATCTTCACTTTCAAGGCCCTCCAAGGCTTTATCGCCTCCTACATCTCTGACCTGCTGACCCTCTATCAACCTGTCTGCTCCCTCCACTCAGCAGGCTCCGGCCTGCTTCAGGTCTCCTGCCCAACCATTGACGGACGGGCATTCATCCTCTCTGCCCCCACTCTTCGGAACTCCATCCCACAATCCCTGCGCCTTGCTCCCTCTTTTGCCTCCTTCAAGGCGCGACTTAAGACACTCCTTTTTGACCGTGCCTTCAGCCACCCTCCTACCCCCTCTTCCCTTCCTCATCCCAACTCTGCCCCCCCACCCTCGGGTCCTGATCCCCGACTGTTCAGCGGCATGGGGCATTCTCCCGACGTGAAAGGCGCTTTAAAATGTAATATTGTTGTTGTTGTAAACAACGGAGCTTGCCATTGATAGCACTGTCTGGCAAGTTTTCTCACTGCTTGTCCAGCTAGGATGACCCTACCCATTAGAGCTTTGGCTTGCAGGGTTAACAGGAGCTGAGTCAGAGGATTCCCTGCCCCCAAATGATCTACCAAAGAGGCGCTATGCCAGACTGTGTGATTTACACTGAGGGCTATAAATAGTCTTCTATCGACCTCTTTTAGAATGCGATTTGAGATTACGAAGAGAGAGTGAACAGATGATTACTTTTAGGGCTGTGTATGATATTTAGAGTACTCGAGTGCTATGTCAGACTAATTGTCTTTGAAGCAGCACAGCCAAGCTTGGACCTGGGGTGCGGACTGAGTAATTGAGAGAACATTGTGGCTGGGGCCTCGGTTGATGGATTGACAGCCCTCTCTATCACTGTGGGAACAAAGAAAGGGAGGAGATTTATATCAGCCCAAGGACATAACATCCAAAACTCTCTCTCTCTCCTCTCTCTCTCTCTCTCTCTCTCAGTATGGCGGACAATATAACCCGCAAATCTCTGGAAATCTGGCCCCAAACCAGCCGCTCTGGGGATTAGCTTGTTTTGGTTCAGCCGGGAGTCTGCCAATCTATTGAGAGTTTCACATCTGTCTGTTGCCCGTATACAATTTAAGGTTGTTTCAGGTACAAGTGGATTTGTTGTTTGGTTTGACCCAAGCGGAAACCCATCAACATGTTTGAGAGTATCCAAACCAAGATGAGAATTCCGTGCATCCCACCTACACATGGAAATTCCAGAGATTCCAGAGAATGGAATGCACAATCTCTCCCTCAAGGGACGCACTCTGCTTACCTAATCACAGAAAGTATTAGGCTTGGGGACCTCATTAGAATCTAATGAGCTAAACCTTGCCATTGCTAGACAAAGATGGGTTGCATGTGTAGGTGGCATACATTTGTCAATACTCTTAAGCACAGTGATGGGTTTCCACATGTATCATCCGACCAAAGAAACATTGTCTGGAATGGAACCCGCACTCTCTCTCCTCGCAGGGGAATGCATGATGCTCACCTAATTCCGGAGAGTACAACAACTTGCAATTATATAGCACCCTTTATGAGTCCTGGAGGGCTTAGGGGATCTCAGAGTGTGCATTGGAGTGACTCCTGGAGTCTGACCAACTAAAACCATGTAGCTTGCCATTGATATTGCTGTCTGACAAGCTTTCCCGCCCTGCTTGTCGGCCTTCCCAACTCCTCCCTGCACAGGCTGCAGATAATCCAGAATTCTGCAGCCCGTGTCCTCTTCCGCACCAAACTCCAGGACCCCATCTCCCTCATTCTCATCCAACTCCATAGGCTCCCTATCCTTCAGAGGATCTAGTTCAAGATCCTGGTCCTCACCTACAAAGCCCTCCAAGGCCTCGCCCCACCTTACCTCTGCGACGTCCCAAACCCGCTCCCTCCGCTCAGCCGGCTCTGGCCTGCTCCACATCCCCCGACTCACGCGCCCCACCATTGGCGAGAGAGTCTTCAGCCACTCTGCCCCCAACCTCTGGAATTCCATCCCGCAGTCACTCCGCCTCGGCCCCCTCCTTAGCCTCCTTCAAGTCCAAGCTCAAGACCCTCCTCTTCGACCATGCCAACGGCCGCCCCCCTTCCCCTCCCCTCCCTTCTCCCTCCCTGCTTGGGTCTGAAATGCTGTACACTGTCCAATGCCTTGGGACAGTGAAAGGCGCTATACAAATGTAATCTTGTTGTTGCTGTTGTTGTTGTTGTTGTACACACATTCATAACATCCTGGCTCGACTATGCAAACTCCCTGCTTGTTGGCCTCCCCAACTCCCCGACTTAAAGCATTTCCTGTTACTTTGTGCCTCCACCACTCAATAAATGAGCAGTGTGGCTACATGCGGGCAATTAACGTTGGCAACAGAGGAGTGACTCTGAAACCGTCATACGTGATTTCATTACATCGAACCTTGACTATGTAAACTCACTGCTTGTCAGCCTCCGCAATTCCTCCCTTCATAGGCTGCAAATCATTCAGCCCATGTCCTCTCCCGCACCAGGCTCCATGACCCTCTCACTTGCATGTTTGTCCAACTCCAATGGCTTCCCATCACACAGAGGATACAGTTCAAGAACCTGGTCCTCACCTTCAAACCCCTCCATGGCCTTGCCCCCCTCTACCTCTGTGACATCCTAACCACCTACCAATCCTGCTCGCTCCCTCCACTCAGCGGACCACACCTCGCACACACTCTACCTCGCATACCCCACCGTTGGCGGGCAGGCCTTCAGCCACTCTGGAACTCCACCCGCAGTCCCTCCGCCTTGCACCCACCCCCTTGCCTCCCTCAAGACCTGTCTTTTCGATCACCCTCCTTCCCCCCCTGCCCTCCACCCTTCCTAATCCCGACCGCCAGTTCAGTTCCAAAACACTGATTGTCCAACACCTTGAGAAGTCCTCCTGATGTGAAAGGCGCTGCACAAATGTAATTCTGTTGTTGCTGTTGTTGTTGTCCAGCTAGGATCGCCCTACCCATTAGAGCTTTGGCTTTCAGGGTTAACAGGAGCTGAGTGGGAGGATTCCCTGCTCCCAGTGACTGGTCTGCCCTTCCAGGTCCTGCCAGTGAGCTGTGCTGTCATCAGCAGTGTCCTGGAATACCTCAGATCTGCCTGGCTCAGGAGCTGGATTAGAGACCACCCCAGAGGGTTGACTCGATTCCGACATTCCGTTGCCAAACAAGTCACCTTAGAGCCAGTTCAGCTCCAGGGAGACCTCCACCCCAATGAGGATAGTCACGAGTTGGTCAGTTTATGTTGTTGCTGTTGTATTTTATATCCGACAAGTGCAGATTTGAGCTCTCACTCGGTGTATGATAGGTACCAGGAAATCGGTTATTTGTCAAATGGAGGATCGCTTTTCTGGGGATAATAATGCAAAATAATAATTTGGTCACTTCAATCCACGACTGTTTGTGGGACGCTGCTGTGTGCAATTGGTTGCTGCGTTTTGCCCACAAAATATACAGTCAACTCACTTTACAGGATATTCTGTGAGTCGCTTTGAGACGTCTTGAAGACATGATAAGGTGCTATATCGAATGCAAGGATCATTATTATATTATTATAGATGAACTGTGTTACTATCATTGTTTGTGTCTAAGAAATGAACGGTGTGATTGCTAGGGCAGGTTATGAGGTTCGGGGGCTGTGTGTGTGTGGGCGTGTGTGGTGTGTGAGTCTGTCTGTCCGTGAGCTGGAATGACAGAGACATAGGGAACGTGCGCTGTTGCACTGAGCTCTGCAGCCCAGTTCCTGGCTCTGATGGCTTCTCAGTAGCCACTCAGGGCTCAAGAGTTGGGTTTCTTCCCTTATGCAGCAAAAGGTCTCTCTGTAGATGGCCAATTACCAGGCAGGAAGTGGGCTGGTGCTTACAGAGTGAGAGAGAGAGAGTGTGTGTGTATGAGTGAGTGTGTAGCCATTGACTACACAGGAAGGCTGGCAAGTGTATCTCACAGCTCTGCGGGATCTGAGACTGAAGGATCTTAGACTTTTAGTCTGTGTGTGTGTGTGAGAGAGAGAGAGAGAGGAAATTTAGAGCAAGCACACATCACACTGTCTGCGGTGGAGGGAAAAGAAAGGAAAGGGTGTGGGTTTTGTGCAAAGGGCTCTTTATCACTCTCTCAATCAGTCCTTTGTGAATTCCAGGCAAGATGATAGCTGCGCAGCTCCTGGCCTATTACTTCACGGAATTAAAGGATGATCAAGTGAAAAAGGTAAGTGTGAAACTGCATTGCTATATCTCGTCTGGAAGACGTGAAAAGCGCTATATCAAATGCAAGGATTATTATCTCCTGTCTGTCTGTCTCTCTCTCTCTCACACACACACACACAGATGCATCCTGCCTCCTGCTCGTAGGCACATCACTGGGCACAGGGTCGGTCTGCAAGGCGCAGTTACAGCTGATGGCTGTTGGATGGTCCACTGTTAGTGGCCAGGGTTCAGTGTTTGGGTGAAGCTGGAGGAAAAACTGCACCAACCTCTCTCTCTCTCTGCCCTGCGTAGATAACGAATGCATCCTGCAAACGATGTTGCAATGGCTTCCTTCTTCTCACTGCAATGTCCTTGAAATCAGCTGTGGTGACATTCCTCTATGGTGTGTGTGTGTGTGTAATCAGTGTACAATATCCCACACAATTCTCCCTCTCCCACCCACCAGGTCTATCTATCTTTTAACCCCCACCCATTTCTTCCTCGGGTTTAGAAGCTATCGATTTTGACCATCTGGGGCAGGATTTTAAGGCTGCATTTGAATAAGAGTAACAATCTTGCATTTGATCCTTATCACGTTGTCGAGACGACTTAAAGCGATTCACAGGATATACTGTAAAGATTGACTGTGTGTTTTGTGGGTGAAAATTTATAAACATCCCTTGTAAAACACAGCAGGTCACAGCGCGCTAGGCATTGCCGGGTTTAAATCCCTTTATAATGAGTGTTATTATTGGATTATTTAATCCAAGCAAATCTAAGCGGTTCTCGGTGTAGGGAGAGGTTGGCGTGATGGTTTCTCTCCCTTTGGTAAGGTCCGCTGGGAGTAAATGGCGCGGTGCATCAGTGTTTATCAGTGAATTGTTGGCAATGTTAGCACGGCCCTGCCCGGGCCTGTGCGGAATGTTTGGCTGGTTTAAATGGACGGAGTTGGTTCCTGGACGATGTGTGTAACGACTTCGGTGCAGGGGTTAAAGTGGTTTAAAATCAACAGCAGAAAATGAGTGAAAGACATGTTCTCTGCGTATTCGGTAACTAAGCTACCCTGGGGTAGGGGGTGGGGGCCGACTGTCTCCATTGCCCTCCAGCTGGGCTCGCAATTGTCCTCTGACTAGGTCACGCTCCCCTCCCCCACCCCATCCACTCCGAGGCCCCACAGGGAACATTTATGTTAATGTAATTCCTTTTTTTGTTCAGGTAATTAACCCCGGGTTTCAGACATTCCTGCGTGCTGGGTTTGTGGCTGGGATGTAATGGGCACAGGCATATCGCAAAGCTGGTCCCCTGGGATTATAATAGCAATAATAATCCTTTGCATTTGATATAGGGTCTTTATCATGTGTCGAGACGTCTCAAAGTGCTTCACGGGTGTGTAAAGGGCAGTGAGTGTGTGTTTTGTGGGTGAAACGCGGCAGACAGTTTGCAGTGTCCCACAAGCAGTCGTGGAGTCAGTTACCAACTTTATTAATAATAATAATCCTTGAATTTGATATAGCACCTTATCATATTGTTGAGACGTCTCAAAGCGCCTCACAGAATTATTTTGGGGGCTTGTCAGCCAGGACACCAGGAGAGAGAAACTCCCTTCTCTTTTCGATTAGTACCATGGGATCTCTAACGTCCACCTGAACAAGCAAACGGGACCTCAGTTTAATGTCTCATTCCTTCTTCTCACTGCAATGTCCTTGAAATCAGCTGTGGTGACATTCCTCTATGGTGTGTGTGTGTGTACACACACTTGTAATCAGTGTACAATATCGCACACAATTCTCTCTCTCCCACCCACCAGGTCTATCTTATCTTTTAACCCCCACCCATTTCTTCCTCGGGTTTAGAAGCTATCGACTTTGACAATCTGGGGCAGGATTTTAAGGCTGCATTTGAATAAGGGTAACAATCCTTGCATTTGATCCTTATCACGTTGTCGAGACGACTTAAAGCGATTCACAGGATGCATTGGAGTGTCAGCTTAGACTGTGTGATTCCAGGTCCCGACATCGGGCTTGAGCCCCACGATCATCTGACTCGGAGACGAGTCAGGCTGACACACAAAAAGGGAACAGGAGGAAAATGGTTGCTTTGACTTGGGCTTCATTGATTCCCTTGCCCATATCAGCCCATTCACGTGTCAGCCCGACAGTGAGCATCAGATCACAGGCCCAACCCTGGCCTCATCCCATATCTGTATCTTCCACTACCTAGGGAGGAGAGGGGGTGCTTATTGGGGCAGTGGCTTTGTCTGATGTTGTTTCCCCCAACCCCTCTGGCCTGGTAACCTAGGAACTGCTGTAACCCTGACCCCTGCTCCCGACTGAGATCAGGAACTCGGCACTTAGCTGGTGTGCCTCGCTCACTGAATATGCGAGACGCCTCGATGTGACTATTTGTGGACTTTTATCACCTAAGCCTCATTCAGCTGTTTGCTGTTGTAATCGGCGAGTGTGTGTTCAGATAAACGCTGTGTTCACGATGGATATAATGAGCCAGGTGCAGCGTGGAGACTCAATCCCTCCGCTGCTACCTGTGCTTCCTTTACCTGTCGGCGTTTGCGTGTGTGTCAGTCCGTCACCGTTACCGAAGGCTGTTCGGGAACGCACGTTTGTACATTCAGCGCCTGGAATCCACCTTGATTAGCCTGCGGCGAGGTGGGGGCAGAAAGGCTGAACGCCCGACCGCCCATGGTGGAGCAGGCAGGGCAGGGGTTATGGACAAAACACACAGTCGCTCCACTTTACAATATATTCAGTGAAGCACTTTGAGACGTCTCAACGACGTAATAAGGCGCTATATCAAATGAAGGATTATTGTTAGCATTATTGGTCAGCAATTCCCTTTAAAGCATTCCTCTTTCATTACAGTTGCTCTGTTAAATACAGGTATTATTAAGCATGATTTTGCAAGGAGGAGAGGTATGCGTCCAAACATCGACCAGTGGAAATGTGTGTGAATGAATTTGCTAGCCTAGTGACGCACATGCTGGGGATCTGAACCTGCGCATCACCCTCGCCGAGTGGATTAACGCAGACCGGGTGGGGGGGAGAGGTGGAGGGGGAGTGAAATCCAATAAAAGAATCCTTCTAGAATGTCAGCGTGGAGCGTAGCAACGATCGCCAGGTTCATCTTCCTGACTGCTGAGTCTCTGATCTCGGTGGCTGAGAGCCTTTGCTGTGCCCTGGGGTGTGAATAGCACACAGTGTGTCTCAGACTGAGCTGCTGATGGGGACTGAGAGGTGTGGGCAGTGTCGGTGTAGAGGACACAGTGCCCTTGGCTGCCATTACCCGAGGCACCCAGACAGGCTGACAGCGAACTCTCACTGTTTCAATGGAATTTAATTTCTATTTTGTTTCCGTTCCCTTGGGAAAGGGTCTGATGTGCCTGTGTATGTGTGTTTGTGTATTGTGTGTGTTTATGTCTATGTATGTGTTCTGTGTGTGTGTCTGTGCCTTTTTGTTTCTGTGTGTGTGTTGTGTGTGTGTGTGATTGTCTGTCTGTGTCTTTGTGTGTGTGTCCTTGTGTTTGTCTCTTTGTCTGTCTGTGGTGTTTGTGTGTCTGTGTGAGTGTGTGGGGTGGGGGTGGAGGGAGCCTCCTCATTTTGACTGATGTGGATAAAGAGAGATTGCTGTTTGTGACAGTGAGAACCTCAAGGGCTACGTTCGTGGAGCGGGCAGAGCTGGGGACACTTTACAATATATTCTGTGAAGCACTTTGAGACAACAGCAACAACTTGCATTTATATAGCGCCCTTCACGCAGTCCTGGAGACGTCCCAATGATGTGATATGGCGCTATACCAAATGCAAGGATTATTATTATTATCAGCACACGCTCACGCAGGTCTCAAACCTGCAACCTCCCGACAGTCGAGAGGTTTACGATGACTCAGGCCATTAGGGAAACACAACTGAGCTTTTCTCTATAAGATGACTTGTTCATTTATTTATAGAGAGACTGCATCTCCGCACTGACCGTAGAGAGACAGACAGGGTGTGTATCTGATTCCGCACATTACGCACTGAGAAACAGTGTCTACACAACTCTGAGAGACATTCTATTTTTGATCAGCCTGGAGGGTGTCTTAACACACACGTAATCCCATCGCTGTGCTTAAGCGTCTCCAAACCAAATTGAGAGTTCCATGTATGTCACCTACACAAGGAAATTTCTGTGTCTGGAATGGAATGCGCACTCTCTCCCTAGAGGGACACTCTCTGCTTACCTCATACCGGAACGTATTAGGCGCAGGGGTACCTTCTGGAGTCTAACTGGCTAAAAACAGGGGGCTCGGCTTGCAGGGTTAACATGAGCCGAGTGGGAGGATTCCCTGCCCCCAAGTAACTGGTCTGCCCTTCCAAGAGAAGCCTATGAGCCAGGCTGAGCTGTGCTGTCATCAGCAGAGCCTTGGAATACTGCCGACCCGCCGGACTCAGGGACCAGACAAGAGACCGTCACAGAGGGTAGGTTTGTTTCCGACGTTCCGTTGCCAAATATATCACCTTGGAGCCAGTTCAGCTGGATATACAAACGGATGTTCCCGAACTCAAGCTCACAGGTAACGCCCTCCAGCAGCTGTTAACTGAAGCCTCAGAGTTCCCTGATCAGCTATTCTATAATAATAATAATAATCCTTGCATTTGATGCAGCGCTTTTCACGTCTTCTAGACTTCTCAAAGCGCTTCACAGAATATGCTGTAAAGTGAATTAATCGTATATTTGTGGGCGAAATGGCAGCCAATTGCACACAGCAATGTCCCACAAACAGTCGTGGATTGAAAATGACCAATTTATTATTGTTTTTGGTTTTGTAGGGATTATTATTAGGTGTGTGGAGTAAGGAAACTTGCCCAAGGTTTCACCCTCTGCCTGGAATTGAACTCAGGTCTCTCGCTTGCAAGGGAGTGCTCTAACCACTGAGCTACAGGACTTCTGTGGCATTTGCCTTCACTACAGAGACATAGAGAGTGTGTGTGACTCCACACAGTGACAGAGACAGTGTGTGTGCGTGTGTGACTGAGTAACTGTGTATATTCACACAGAGACAAAGTGCACGTGTGTGTTTGTGTGTGACCCACACGGAGACTGAGGCTGTGGCTCTTCACAGCTGCTGTGCCTGAAGGTGAATTTATCTCACAGTTGTGCGGTGTCTGTGCCTGTTGTGTTACCTTTGTTAACTGCCGTGTTTTCCTCTCACAGATTGACAAGTATCTTTACGGAGCCCGTCTGTCAGATGAGACGCTGTGTGAAATCATGGGCCGTTTCCGAACGGAGATGGAGAAGGGTTTGGGTCGAGACACCCACCCCACAGCCACCCTGAAAATGTTACCAACCTTCGTCAGGTCCACCCCAGATGGAACAGGTGATGTCAACTCCCTTAGAGCCCTCCACGGTCTTGCTCCTCCCTACCTCTATAACCTCCTAAAACCCCAACAACCTGTCTGCCTTCTTCACTCGGCTGGCACTGGCCTGCTTCAGGTCCCTTGCCCTGCCTGCTCCACCATCAGGGTCAGATCTTTAGCCTTTCTGCCCTCACCTCAAGATCTACCTGTTCGACCGTGCCTTTGGTCATCCTCCTACCCCACCCTCCCTGCTCTCCACCCCTCTGGACTCCAGCCCGCATCTTGGGTGCAAACTCTTTAACTGTCCAGTGCCTAAGGATGTTCTCCCACCGAGTCAAAGGTGCTGTACAAATGCAATTTGTTGTTGTTTAAATATTTATCCAGTTCCCTTTTAATTGTTGTAAATTGATTCCTCTTGGAGGTGCCGTCCTTCAAATGAAACCTTCCTGCCTGTTCAGGTGGATGTTAAAGATCTTATGGTGCTATTCAATAAGAGAATGGAGTTTCTCTCCCGGTGTCCTAGGCCCAATAAAATTGGTCACGCAATCCAATCCGCGACTGTGGGACACTGCTGTGCAGCACAAATGGCCGCCGCCGTTTCGGCCACAAAATACACAGTCACTACACTTTACAGTATATTCTGTGAAGCGCTTTGAGACTTCTTGATGACGTGACAAGGCACTATATCAAGTACAAGGATTATTATTATAACAATAATTGGAAACCTTTAACGTAAAAAGGAGCTATGAAATTCCACCAGCTTCTGAGGGTTGGGATGTGATTGAGGGGGGGGGCTTGTCAATCAATATGCTGACTCACTGAGCTCGCGCTCTCTCTCTCTCTTTCTCACTCGCGTACTCTCTCTCTAAGCGAGGAAAGACATAAGTGGTTTAAATCACGCTGTGTGAGCACTGTTTGCTTTCTCTCTGTCAAATGCGCTTTTGATGGCATTCCCATCACTGCTCTCCTGGTTGTTATGAGGTTTTTATTAACAAATTAATAACAAGCACTCTCCAGTTTTTTTGCGCAGTCATATCCTGGGAAAGGCAGACTGTGTGAGGCTGAGCCACTCTGGATGTGACTGTCTGGACAAAGTCAAAGGTCCTTTGATAAGATAGGGTTCAGATTGTCAGGATTGTCCCTTATTCTGGAGGAAGCGGAAGATATGCTGTTTCCAGGGAAAGGGATTTTGGTCACTGGGAGTCTGACACGTATATACACACACACACACACACACACACACACATACATCCATCCTCCTTGGGAAGGAGGTAAGCAGTCTCTTCCTGGAGGGATGCACCTAATTTCAGAAAGTATTTGGCTCAGGTTGGCAAGAGCGAAGGCTTGGGGACCCCAGAGTATGCGTTGGGGTAATTGCTGGAGTCTGACCAGCTAAAACCACGTAACTTGTCATTGAGAGCACTGTCTGGCAAGCTTTCCCGCTGCTTGTCCAATAGGACCACCCTACCCCTTAGGACTTTAGCTTACAGTGTTAACAGGAGCTGAGTGGGAGGATTCCCTGCCCCCAGTGACTAGTTTGCCCTTCCAAGTCCTGCCGATGAGCCAGGCTGGGAGGTGCTGTCGTCAGCAGTGCCCTGGAATACTGCGACTGCCTGGCTCAGGAACAGGACTAGAGACCGTCACAGAGGTCTGGCTCGATTCTGACTTTCTGTTGCTAAACGTGTCATCTTGGAGCCAGTTCAGCTCATAGAAGATTCCAACTACCCTCTCCACCCCCCCTTCAAGGATAGTTGTTGATGGGAAGTGGGCTGAATGTATGGATCAGATTCTTAGTCAGTCTACTGGTAGCCTTGTCGGGCCGTTTGTGGGATTTTACTGTGGGCAAATTGGCTGCTGCGTTCCCGTACACAACACACAGTGACTACACATTTCAGTGTTTCCTGTGACACGCTTTGAGAGGTCCGACAGATGTGGTTGGCGCTATATTATTAATAATAATAATCCTTGCATTTGATATAGCGCCTAATCACGTTGTTGAGACTTCTCAATGCGCTTCACAGAATATACTGACAAGTGGATTGACTGTATTATGTGGGCGAAACACGGCAGCCAGTTGCGCACTGCGGTGTCCCACAAACAGTCGTGTATTGAGTGCCCAAATTTTGGGGGGGAGGGATTATTACCCCGAGAAAGCGATCCGCCAATCAATTAACAACTGGGTTCCTGCTTACTGCTTGGTAAACAGAGGAGTGTGGAGTAAGGAAACTTGCTTAAGGTTTTGCTCTGCCTGGGAATCAAATCCAGGTACTTGCGCTTGCGAGGCGAGCGAGCTATGCTACGCGACGCAAATGTAAACGTAAGGATAATGATTATTAAAGAATTGCGGAGGACGCTAACTGCTTGTCACTGTTTTTGCAGAGAAGGGAGATTTCCTCGCCCTGGACCTGGGTGGCTCGAATTTCCGTATCCTCCGGTGAAGGTGTCTCACGAGCGTCAGCAGCGGGTGGAGATGGAGAGCAAAATCTACAGCACGCCCAAGGACATCGTCCATGGCAGCGGCGCCCAGGTAGGCAGAGCGCTAAGCTTCCCCTTCAGTCTCTCTTCCCTCGGAAACGCCTCCGCCCACACTGATCTCCTCTCCTCTCCCCATTCCTCCTGCAGCTGTTTGACCATGTGGCCGAATGCCTGGGAGAGTTTCTGGAGAAACAAGAGATTAAGGACAAGAAACTGCCTCTGGGCTTTACCTTCTCCTTTCCCTGCAGACAGACCAAGCTGGACGAGGTAAGTGGGGCCCGCTCTCTCTCCCTCTCCCCTCTTTCAATGCGCATCTCTTTGACCGCATTTCAGTCATCTTACGCCCACCTCCCCATGGATCCCACCCTATCTTGATGCCCAGCCAGTGCTATGAAGCACTAGGAGATGTCCTCCCAATGTGAAAGGTGTTGTATCAGCACGCTCCGGCCTGCTCCTCAACCCCCCGCCTGGCCCACCCCACCATCGGCAGTCAGGCCTTCAGCTTTTCTGCCCCCACCCTTTGGAACTCCATCCCATAGTCCGTTTGACTTGCTCCCTCTCTTGGCCTCCTTCAAAGCACGTCTAAAGACCCTCCTCTTCGACGGCGCATTCGGTCTCCCTCCTTACCCCTATCCTCCCTGCCCTCCACCCCTCTTGATCCCAGCTCCCTGCTCGGGTCCAAATCCCTGACTGTCCAGCGCCTTGGGACGTCCTCCCGACTTAAAAGGCGCTGTGTAAATATAACTTGTTGTTGTTGTTGATTGTATTTTTGTGATTTGTGGCGGTGGGGCTACGCTGGCTGTCAACTGGGTGGGGCTGGCTGATTGACAATGAAATAACCCGTTGCTGTGTGTGACTCAGAGTATCCTGATCACGTGGACGAAGGGTTTCAAGGCGAGCGGAGTGGAGGGCTCTGATGTGGTAAAGCTGCTTCGAAAGGCGATCGACAAGCGAGGGGTAAATGTCCTAACTGCTTGCTCAGGGAGCAGGGAGTGTTCACACAGTGGGTCTGGGAAGGAAGCTGCTAAGATCTATTTGATCTCATCCTGACTGTCTTCTGGGGTGGGTGGGAAGTTGAAGGTGGGGGGGGGGGGCAGTAAAGCAGAGTCTTGTTCTCTTACACTCTCTCTCACACGCTCTCTCACTCACATACTCGTTCTGTCTTGCAAATTCTTTCTCTCACGCATTCTCTCACTCTCACTTTCACACTCTTTCTCTCGCACTCTCTCTTTACCACACACACTATCTCTCATACTCTCTCACACGCGAACACACTCTCACACGCACTCTCTTTCTCTCCAGGAGTATGATGTGGATATTATGGCCGTGGTGAATGACACAGTGGGCACTATGATGACCTGTGGCTTTGACGACCAGCGCTGTGAAGTGGGGCTGATCATTGGTAAAGTTGTTCTCAGTCTCCGTGACCCTATCACCCCTACCCTCGCCTGGCTTCACTGGCTCCCATCCCCCAGAGGATTGAGTTCAAAATCCTCGTCCTCAAAACCCTCCACGGCCTCACTCCTACCTCCCTCTGTGACCTCCTAACTCCATACCAACTTGCCTGCTGTCTCCGCTCAGCGGTCACCTGCCTGCTCCCTGTCTCCTGCCCGGCCCACCCTACCATTGGCGTCGGCCTTCAGCTTCTCTGCTCCTACCCTTTGGAACTCCATCCCGGAGCCTCTCTGCCTTGCCCCTCCCTTGCCTCCTTCAAGGCCCATCTCAAGAGTTTCCTCTTCTTCCGTGCCATCGGTCACCCTCCCTGCCCTCCACCCCTGTTGTGTTTCGCTGGCTGTAAGCTGACGCCTGCCATCTCCTGCCCCCCCGTCCCCCCACTCCCCTCCTCCCCCCCCCGCAGGTACTGGTACTAACTGCTGTTACATGGAGGAGCTGCGGCACATTGACCTGGTGGAGGGGGACGAGGGCCGCATGTGCATCAACATCGAGTGGGGGGGGTTCGGGGACGACGGCTCCCTGGAGCACATCAGGACTGAGTTTGACCGGGAGATTGATCGCGGGTCTCTCAACCCCGGCAAACAGATGTAAGTGCTTAGCTTTGCGATCGGGTTTCTTCCTATTACCACTGAGACCAGACAGTGAGCGTTGGCAGGACATTCAACTCCAAGGGCATTGCAACACCTGACCATGTCCTCACACACCCTCCGTAGGGTGGGGGTCGGCGGGGGGCTGGGGGGGAGTGTGAGGGGAAGTAGTCTGTGGTCTCTGCATAACAATCCAGAGTTTGGGAACTTGGACAGAATCCCCCCCCCCCTCCCCCCCCATTGGTAGTCCAGTGTGGATCCCCAAAGCATAGTGGTTAGACCCCTCGCCTCGCAAACCAGATCACCCGGGTTGGTTCGATTCACTGGCGGGGTGAAAGCTTAGGCAAGTTCCTTACTCCACAAAGCTATCTTTTCTTAGCAATAAATAGGAACCTGATTGGTAGTCGATTGGATGATTGCTTTCCAGGGGTAATAAATTCGCCCCTCAAAAATTAATAATTTGGTTACTTATTCCACGACTGTTTGCGGGACATTGCTGTGCGCAATTGGCTGCTGCATTTCGCTCACAAAATCCACTTTAAGGTGTATCCTGTGAAGGTTTTTGAGACGTCTCAACGACGTGATAAGGCGCTATATCAAATGCAAGTGTTATTATTATTATTGTTGTTGTTATTGAGTGGGGCTGAGGGCAGAGCTGGTGGAGGGAGTGGAGTTGATGGTTGGAATGGGTGTGTTGCAGGTTTGAGAAGCTGATCAGTGGGATGTATATGGGAGAGCTGGTGAGGCTTATCCTAGTCAAGATGGCGAAGGAAGGGCTGCTGTTTGAGGGTAGAATCACGCCCGAGCTTCTGACTAAAGGCAAACTACAAACCAAGGATGTGTCCGCCATGGAGAAGTAAGTCTCATTTTCAAATCCTCGGCTGTTTGACTGTTTTATTCTCTGAGCACTTCTTCACTCCCCTCCTTTCTTCTCCTGAAATAGTTTGACTTGATCATCCCATCCTCGCCTGGCTCCACTGGATTTTAAATCCTCATCCTCACCTTCAAAGCCCTCCATGGCCTTGCTGCTCCCTACCTCTGTGACCTGCTAACTCCCTCCGCTCAGCAGGTTCCAGCCTGCTCCATGTCCCCCGCCTTGCCCGCTTCACCATCAACTGTTGGGCCTTCAGGCTTTCTGCTCCCACCCTCTGGAACTCCATCCCGGAATCCCTCCACTTCGCCCCCTCCCTTTCCTCCTTCAAGGCCCGTCTCCAGACCTTCCCCTTTGACTGTATCTGACCCAATGTGGGTGTCAGCTCAGCTCAGTCGCTCGCACTCTCACCTGAGTCACATGGTTGTGGGTTCGAGCCCCACATTGGGGGTTTTGAGCTCACAGCCCGACCTTACGCTCCAGCGCAGTGCTGAGGAGAAGCGCCTGCATTGACAGAGGCGCCGTCCTTCAGATGACTTGTGCGTCATTCTGGCGCAGTGGTAGCACTCTCGCCTCTGACTCGGAAGGTTGTGGGTCACAACTTGGAATCACACAGTCTAAGACCGCACTGTTCGAGGTGCCGCCCTTTGAATGAGACGCTAAACCGAGGTCCCCTCTGCCCGTTCAGGTGAAAGATCTTGTGGCTCTATTCGAGAAGAGAAGTGGAGTTTCTCTCTCCCGGTTGTCCGGCCGACAAATCCCCCAAATAAAATTGGTCGCTCACTCCAAGGCTGTCGGTGGGACATTTCTGTGTGCAACTGCTGGGTGCACTGTATCAAATGTAACGATTATTATTATTATAAACCGAGGTCCGGTCTGTGCCTGTCCAGGCGGTTGTTAAAGATCCTGTGACACTATGATGAGTTATGAGACGCTATGTTGAAGGCGAGGATTATGATTGTGTTTGTGACTCTCTCTCCCCTCTCCGCGCTCCCAGGACCAAGGAGGGTTTGCTGAGGGCGAAGGAGGTGCTGAGCCGCTTGGGGCTGGAGCCCTCAGACGAGGACTGTATTGGGGTGAGGCACGTGTGCACCATCATCTCCTTCCGCTCCGCCAACCTGTGTGCCGCCGCGCTCGGCGCCATCCTCTCCCGCCTCAAGGATAACAAGG
This sequence comes from Callorhinchus milii, assembly GCF_018977255.1. NCBI lineage: Eukaryota > Metazoa > Chordata > Chondrichthyes > Chimaeriformes > Callorhinchidae > Callorhinchus > Callorhinchus milii. Next base: position 5,631,189 of record NW_024704748.1, read on the forward strand.
GCGTCCCCCGGCTCCGCACCACCGTGGGCGTGGACGGCTCGCTCTACAAGATGCACCCGCAGTAAGTCATCTCCCATCTCTGTCACACTCGCCTTCTGGGCTCGATTCGCAGGGGGTGCAAAACCTTAGGCAAGTTTCCTTACTCCACACACATGCCTCTGTTTACCAAAAAATTCCTTTTTAAAAAAAAACAACTACTTTTTTCTGGGATGCTGCTGTGCGCAATTGGCTGCCGTGTTTCGCCCACAAAATATAATATACTCTGTGGAGCACTTTGACGTGATAAGGCGCTATATCAAATGCAAGGATTATTATTTTTATTTTGTAGGTGAAACGCGGCAGCCAATTGCGCACAGCAGTGTCCCACAAACAGTCGTGGATTGAAGTGACCCAATTTAATTATTACTACCAGAAAAGCGATTTCCCCCAATCGACTTAACAACCGGGCTCCTACTTACTGCTAGGTAAACAGAGGCGTGTGGTGTAAGGGAACTTGCCTAAGGTTTCTCCCTGACCCACCAGGGAATCAAACCCAGGTCCTCTCGCTTGCAAGGCGAGTGCTCCAACCTCTACGCTGCAGGACTCCGCTTGAAGTTGAGTAAGTGGCCACAGTAACGGAGGCTGTGTTTGCCGTTCCCAGGTTTGCCCGGCGTCTCCAGAAGACGGTCAGGCGGCTGTTGCCGGACTGCGAGGTGCGATTCCTGTTGTCGGAGAGCGGCAGTGGGAAGGGGGCGGCCATGGTGACTGCAGTGGCCACCCGGCTGGTGTCCCAGCGCCAGGAGATGGACCAGACACTAGCCTCCTTCACCCTGACCAGGGAGCAGCTGTTTGAGGTGAAGCGGAGGATGCGGGTGGAGATGGAGAACGGGCTGAAGAAGAAAACGCACGAGGCGGCCACCGTTAAAATGCTGCCCTCCTTCGTCCGCAGCATACCTGATGGCTCAGGTCAGTCACCGCGCGGGCACAGCATCACCAGCGCTGGCAACGGGCACTCCCCCCACCCCCAGCACAGCACCGACACATTGAACAGGGGGAAACATAGGCTTGATCGGGCTTATGTGACTATTACTGTATACATAACTATACAACAATAATATAGGTTAGCGCGGCGGGAGGGGGTGGACTGTATCAGGAGTGGTGGGGAGTGGGTGTTGTTGTGGGAGTGTGTGGCACCCCCTGCTGCCTCCGCACTGTATTGCCTGTGTTCTGCCCCTGACAGAGAATGGAGACTTTGTGGCCCTGGACCTGGGAGGCACTAACTTCCGGGTGCTGCTGGTCAAGATCCGCAGCGGCAAGCGGCGCACCGTGGAGATGCACAACAAGATCTACGCCATCCCCTTAGAGATCATGCAGGGCACCGGAGAAGAGGTAAGCCTGGCACTGCCTGGCATGGGGAGGGGGAGAGGCAACGCCTGGCACAGAGCGGGAGGGGTGTAAGGAAACGTTAATGTGCGCACAATTTGAATGTCAAATAATTTTTTCCTTCACTGTTGTTCCACAGTCAATGATTAAGACACAATAATGGGAGCAACCAGGTTATTAGAGAAATAACCATTGATCAATTACCCGGGAGAGGAGCAGGCAGCTGGAAGAGGAACGTGGGGAGGGGAGGGCTGGTCATTAGCGAGTGGGCTGGTTGGCTGAGGCTGGGGGAGGGGTGTTGGGCCTCGCTGTCTCTGCAGAGACTTAAGACGTGGTTCTAAGGCTCACTGTGTGTCTGTCTCCAGCTCTTCGATCACATTGTCACATGCATCTCCGACTTCCTGGATTACATGGGCATGAAAGGAGCTCGTCTTCCTCTTGGCTTCACCTTCTCCTTCCCCTGTGAGCAGAAGAGCTTAGACGAGGCAAGTGTTAACGTACATATAGCTCGTGGCATTCCAACTGTGGCAAACTCACAACTGGAGTACAGAGTCAGCCTGGCTCAGTGGTAGCGCTCTCACCTCTGAGTCAGAAAGTTGTAGGTTCAAATCCTACGTTGAAACTTGGATTCGCACAGTCTAAGGTGTTAAACGGAGGTTCCGTCCGCCTGTTCGAGTGGATGTTAAAGTTCCTGCGACCCTATTCGAAAAGAGAAGGGAGTTTCTCTCTCCCGGTTTCTTGCCCCCAAGATAAAATTGGTCACTCACTCCACGACTGTTTGTTGGACATCACTCTGCGCAAATTGGCTGCCGCGTCTCACCCACAAAATACACAGTCACCACACTTGCCAGTATATTCTGTGAAGTGCTTTGAGACGTTTCGATGACGTGATATCAAATGTAAAAATGCAAGGATTATTATTAGTGCGTCCAGCTGTGGTCAGACACACCTGGATTCCTGTGTCCAGCTGTGGTGTGGTTACCGTTTATTGCCACTGACCCTCTTCTTGTCTTGTCTTCAGGGGATTTTGCTGAAATGGACCAAGGGATTCAAGGCCACGGACTGTGAGGGGGAAGATGTGGTGTCCATGCTGAGAGACGCCATCAAACGCCGGGACGTAAGTACATCATTTGTCACTTTTTCTGCCGGTTTCAGCCGCTCGGCACAGAGCGGGGCTGAGATCAGTAACAGCACAGAGCGGGGCTGAGATCAGTGACAGCACAGAGCGGGGCTGAGATCAGTAACAGCACAGAGTGGGGCTGAGATCAGTAAACTCTTCTGCTTCTACGACATTGTGGAGCAGCGAGTTCCACACTCGCATCACCCTTTATGCGAAGAGAGATGTTCTGATCTCACCTCTGAACGTCCTAGTTATAATTTGAAGATCTCTTTGCTTTGGAGTCTCGACCAGAGGGAAGAGTCGTCCACTCTCTATTTAACTGGTCAATTAGTTACACTGTGTTACATACCTCAATCAGATCAGATACGGAAAACTGTGGTGGCTATGTAGTGGGAGCCAGTTTGCGCACAGCAGTGTTCCACAAACAGCCATAGAGTGAGTGACCAATTTTATTTGGGGCGGGGGGGGGGGGGGTTGTTGGCCAGGACGCCAGGAGGCCAGAACCTCCCTTCTCTTTTCCAATAGGATCACGGGATCTTTAACTTCCCAGAACAGGCAGACGGGACCTCGGTTTAAGGTCTCATCCTTTCTGATTGTCCCTTTCTCTACATTGCAATGAAACCTCCACCTCCAACGATCCAGGGTCTGGCGTGTACAGGCCATTGTGTCCTGTTGTTAGAGCTGACCCTGACTGAGCGCTGAGAGCCTAACCTCAGTCCGGGAGCTGGGTGACCCTGGTGGGGTAAAGATTGAACTTGGGTGTAATTATCTCACTCTTGAACACGTCGGCCTGTAATTATCCATTGGTGTTGTTAATGTGCAGAGTCCAATGCCACACACACACCCAGTGTTCTGCTTCACTGCCGTTAACCCTTTCACCACCACCTCTCTTTACAATAAACCCCTTTTACAACAGGCTTCGGCAAATCACATGGAGAAATATTTGCACAGCACTTTGCAACGACTGAGTGAGAGGTGTGAGGGCGTTTGGAAGGGACGCCTCTAAGGTAACCGTCAAAGGCTATGAAAAAAGGCTCCAAATCAGGAGGTTGTGGGTTGAAGCTCCACGTGGAACCTTTGAGCTCACAGTCCAGGCTGACACTCCAGTGCAGTGTTGCTTTGTCGGAAGTGTCGTACTTCGGATGAGACATTAAACCCAGGCCTGGTGGATGTTAAAGATCCCACGGCACTATTTGGAAAGAGGAGAGTGTTTCTATCTCCCAGGGTCCTGGCCAACAATCCCCCAAACAAAATTGGTCACTCACTCCATGGCTGATTGTGAGACATTGCTCTGTGACTTTCACTTTCAGACGTGCTCCCAGTGTGAAAGAGGCTGTGTTATTTAGTGCCGTGTGACAGATTTGCATGTCTGGTCTGTGAGGCTGCGCCAAGGTATGTGAGCTATGTGGAGTTTGCAGTTTGTCCTATATTGGAGTAAACTTGCACTGAAAACACCCTCTTAGCACCTTGTACCTGTTTATCACAGCACTGCCTGGCTTTTCACAGGTTCTAAAGGTCTCTTTCTTATAAAGTTAACTTAATAATTTCCTAATGGTTCAGTGGGTAATGGCACAGGACTGTCTGTATATAAAAAAAATTTAATTAAAAAAAATAATTTGATCACTCAATCCACGACTCTTGGTGGGACACAGCTGTGTACAATTGGCTGCCACCTTTCACCCACGAAAGTTCACTTTTAAAGTATATTCTGTGAAGCGCTTTGAGACGTCTCGAAGACGTGATAAGGTGCTATATCAAATGCAAGGATTATTATTATAACAGCACTGTGGGTAATAGGACTGATTAGTGTGTGTGAGTGTGTGTGTGTTTGTGTTTTTAAGTGTAACAGGAGCCTGACTGTGTGTGTGTGTGTGTAACAGGAGCCTGACTGACTGTATGTGTGTGTGTGTGTAACAGGAGCCTGACTGACTGTGTGTGTGTGTGTGTGTGTAACAGGAGCCTGACTGACTGTGTGTGTGTGTGTGTAACAGGAGCCTGACTCTGTCTGACTATGTGTGTGTGTGTGCGTGTGCGTAACAGGAATTTGAGCTGGACATTGTGGCTGTTGTGAACGACACGGTTGGGACGATGATGACCTGCGCTTACGAGGATCCGCAGTGTGAGGTCGGCATGATCGTAGGTAAGTCTCTCACTCCGAGGCCGGTGGTAACTTCAGCCGAGTCCTCGCCCCATCCAGGCTGATCAACACTCTGAGTCACAAGGTTGTGGCTTCAAGTCCCACGTCAGGATTTGAACTCACACAGGAGCCGACATTCCAGTGCAGTGCTGGGGATATGTTGTATTGTCAGAGGTGCCGTCCTTCCGATGAGATGTTAAACCGAGGTCCCGTCTATACCTGTTCAGGTGGATGTTAAAGATCCCATGGCACTATTCAAAAAGAGAAGGGAGTTTCTCTCTCCTGGTGTCCTGGCCAACAATCGACCCCAAATAAAATTGGTCACTCACTCCATGGCTGATTGTGGGACATCGCTGTGCGTAAATTGGCTGCCACGTTTCGCTCGCAGAATACACAGTCACTACGCTTTACAGTCTATCCTATGAAGTGCTTTGGGACATCTTCCTGTGAAAGGGCACTGTATAAATAATAATAATATTTGCATTTGATATAGTGCCTTATCATGTCATTGAGATTTTTCAAAGTGCTTCACAGAATATTTTGTAAAGTGGAGTGACTGTTTTTGTGGGGGGATCGTGGCAGCCAGTCATGCACAGCAGTGTCGCACAACCAGTCGTGGATTGAGTGACCACATTTTTTTAACTGATTATCACCCCTGGAAAGCGATCCGACAGTCGACAAACAACCGGGTTCCTACTTACTGGTAAGTAATCGGAGGAGTGTGGAGTAAGGAAACTTGCCGAGGGTTTCGCTCTGCCCGGGAATCTGACCACTACGCTACAGGACTCCACAATGCAATTTGTTGCTGAATCGTATGTCTTGTCACAGGGACGGGCAGTAACACCTGCTACATGGAGGAGATGGGGAACGTGGAGATGGTGGGCGAGGAGGAGGGCAGGATGTGTGTAAACATGGAATGGGGGGCCTTCGGGGACAATGGCTGCCTGGACGATATCCGGACAGAGTACGACCGAGCTGTGGATGATCTGTCTTTGAACCAAGGCAAACAGAGGTGAGAGCGTCACACATGATTTATGGTGCTGTGTTTTTCTCCACACAAAACCCCAGTGTTTCTGTCAGGGTAACCGCCGGAGTCTGACCAACGCCAACCAGATAGCTTGCCTTTGAGAACACTGTCTGGCGAGCTTTCCCGCTGCTTGTCCAGCTAGGACCACCCTACCCATCAGAGTTTTGGTGTGGAGGGTTAACAGAAGCTGAGCGTGAGGATTCTCTACCCCCAATGTGCCAGACGATGTGTTGTCACCAGCAGTGCCCTGGAATACTGTGGACCCCCTGGCTCAGGAACTGGCCTAGAGACTGCCACAGAGGGCCGGCTCGATTCTGACATTCTTATGTAACCTTGGAGCCAGTTTCATTCCATGGATACTCTGCTTACCTTCCCCCCCACCCCACCCTCACCCCACCAAAAGGATAATCATTTGTTGGTCATTGTGGGGTGGGCTGGTCAGGGAGATGCAGCCTGATATTCAGAGCCAGCTCCCAGTTTCCAGCACTGGACAAGCAGTGTGAAAGCTTCCCAGACAGACAGTATTTGGGAGATTGTTGGCCAGGCCACTGGGAGAGAGAAACTTGCTATTCTTTTCAAATCATACCTTGAGGTCTATAGGAGATCAGAGGCACAGGTTGACCTGAGTTTCTGTTTTGTCGTTGATCAGATATGAGAAAATGATCAGTGGCATGTACCTGGGCGAAATAGTGCGTAACGTAGTGATTGATTTCACCCGGCGAGGCTTCCTGTTCCGAGGTCAGATCTCCGAGAGACTAAAGACCAGAAGCATCTTCGAGACCAAGTTCCTGTCACAGATAGAAAGGTGAGCAGCCTCTTTGTACAGGATATCCCCTGCCCTTTGGCCCATTTGATTTTACTGTAGTAATAATAATCCTTGCGATTGATATAGCGCCTTATCACGTCTCAAAGAGTTTCACAGAAATGTGTTGAAAAGTGCGTAAAGGGGGTATTTTTGTGATTGAAACGTGGCAGCCAATTGCGCACAGCAGTGTCCCTAAAACAGTCGTGGATTGAGTGACCAAATTATTACTTTTAACAACTGTAAGAGTCCATTCAGCTCATCGAGCCTGTTCTGCAGGTTTATTAGGTTACAGCAGATCTTTAAACCAAATTCCCAGCCTTTTATAATATTACAGCTCCTTTCACATTGGGAGGACATCTCAAAGCGCCTCCCGGGGTTTGTAAAGTGTAGTGACTGTGCCGCAGCAAAAGAAAATGACAAATCCCTGACTCTCCAGCGCGTTGGGACGGCCTGCTGACATGTGTGTAAATGTAATGTTGTGGTGGTTGTGGTTGTTGTTGTTGACGTGTTGCTTTCTTGTGTGGCAGTGACCGACTGGCTCTGCTCCAGGTGAGAGCCATCCTGCAGCAGCTGGGCTTGGACAGCACGTGTGATGACAGTATTATTGTGAAGGAGGTGTGTGGGGCTGTGTCCTGCCGAGCGGCACAGCTGTGCGGGGCAGGAATGGCTGCCGTCGTGGACAAAATCCGGGAGAACAGGCGCCTGGATCACCTGGAGGTCACGGTGGGCGTGGACGGGACTCTCTACAAACTGCACCCACAGTGAGTGTCTGCCTCGTTACCATCTTTTACATACACAGCAATCTTTGCGTTCCATACGGCTATTCACGGTCTGTCTGAAAAAGCTTGGCAGGTTTTTGTGCACTGTCAGCCAACGCAGCAGCCAATTTGCACGCAGCAATGTCCCACAAACAGCTGTGGAGTCGGTGACCAATTTTATCTGGAGGATTGTCAGCCAGGATGCCAGGAAAGAGAAACTCCTTTCTCTTTTCAAGTAGTGTCGTGGGATCTTTCGCCATGATGTCAACCTGTTCAGGTGGATGTTAAAGATCCCTGGGCACGACTGGAAAAAAGGGAGTTTCTTACTATTTGACCGGTTAGAAGTGTAGATTGTAGAAACGTAGCCTAATAAACCAGCTTAGTTCGTCAGTCGGCCATGCTTATGGTCACCTCCCCATTCGCCCTTGCTCTGTGTCCGAGCTCGTCACTCTGCATTGAAGAACGCTGTGTAAATGCAACCTGTTGTTTTATTTCCCAAGTATCAGTTATTCTATTGTCATTATTTACATGCCAAATACACAGAAACTCTGAGTAAGGTGGGTGGGGGGGGAATTTGCTTAAGACTATAACTTAATTGTTCCTTTTCTCTCCAGTTTCTCAAAGATCATGCACAAAACAGTGAAGGAGCTGGCTCCCAAGTGCAACGTGACCTTCCTGCTGTCTGAGGACGGCAGTGGAAAAGGTGCTGCGCTGATCACTGCGGTGGCCTGCAGACTGCGGGAGTGTGGCCAGTGAGACGACCAGCCAGATCTCGGAGAGCACAGGGCTCTGTGTGTGTGTGTCGGTGTGGAGGGCGAGACGAGAGACCAGTCACCTCTCTTTGGCAGTTATAACTCAACCTCTGTAACCCAGGCCTGGAACCAACCAGTCAGAAACCACATGAAAATAACATGTAAAGATGGCAAACTGCGGTATTGCATCACCACCTCCAATCCTCGCTTGGCTGGTTTGGAAGCTCTTAAGCATGGCGATGGGTTTCCGCATCCATCAGACCAGCCGGCTGACCACAACAAAATGCCACTGTGTGCTGAGTTACTGGTCTTAGTGCCCACTCGGAGGGGAGAATAAAAATACCGCCCCCTCTCCTATTTTATTTTTAAAAAAATCAGGTTCAGGTTCTTGGAGTTACAGCTGTCTGTGTTATCATTGTCCTATACCCCCAAAGCCCTCCTCCGCACTAAACTGTCCCAAACCACCCAAAGACACACAAGCTTTCTGTGAAAGACAAAAGGAACCACTGGATAAAACTGATTTCTATATTGGCTGTTTCGAGTACCTGATTTTACCCGTTGTTGGTTATAAATTTTGTGATGTGTTGTAGTGTGACACAGAGAAAGATGTATATATGTGACTCACGCACTCCCCCAGAGCCATCCCAGTGCTTGTTGCCATTCGGTGTCTGTTTCCGTCACTACTTTGGCTGTTTTGTGTGCTGTTTGTTCACCTTGCTGCAGAGGTTAAAGACTTACATGTGGAATGCATGCCTTATCGATGTTAGTCAAGGCAGCAGCTTTTAATTTTATACACTCGCTAAGGGACGCTGTGTATTTTAAAGCAACATTTGTGGATTCATTAAACTGTATTTTGATGTGCACCTTGTCCTGTCGTCTCGTTCCTCACTCCTCAGGGTGTTAAAAGAGCTGGTAAACAGATACTTGGGCAAAGAAACAGGAGACACTGCTGTCTGAGGAAGGCAGTGGGAAATGTGCCGTCCTGATCACTGTGGTGGCCTGCAGACTGCGAGTGCGTGGTCAGTGAGGAAACCAGCCAGAGGAGAGTGTGTGAGTGTAGAGGGAGGGAGAGAGAGAGAGAGTCAGCTCTCTAGGGCAGTTATAACCTAACTTCTGTAACCCATTGCCTGGAACCAACCAGACAGAAACCAAATGAAAATAAAATGTGAAGATGGCAATGCTCTTCTGATAGCCAACTGTGGTGATTGCAGCACCACCTCCAATAACTCTCTTGACTGGTTTTCGGTTGCTCTAAGCAATGAGTTACTGGGCCACTCACTGGATAAAGTCTGATTGAAATGTTCCTTCCAATTTAATGAAATTGCTTTCTGCTCATATTAATAATAATCCTTGCATTTGATGCAGCATCTTATCACATCATTGCGCCATCTGAAGGCGCTTCACAGAATGCACTGTATAGTGGATTGACTATTTCGTGGGCGAAACAGGGCAGCCAATTGGGCACAGCAGTGTCCCACAGTCTTGGATTGAGTGACCACATCTTTTTTAATGAAGGGATTCTTACCCCAGGAAAGCGAAACAGCAATTGTTTTAACAACCGGGTTCCTACTTACTGCAAAGTAAACAGAGGCGTGTGGAGAAAGGAAACTTGGCTAAAGTTTCACCCTGCCCCGGAATCAAACCTGGGTCCTCTCGCTTGCGAGGCGAGCGCACTAACCGCTAAGTTACAGGATTCCACTTTAGTAAATAAACTGGACAGTAAATTGCACAGATAGGGATTAAAGTCTTTATAATTTAACAGTCAGAGTGAACAGGCTGGTTTACACACACACACTTTGGTCCCAGCTTGTCCCGAGGAATGATGTCAGTGGAGTAGCTGCAGTCCCCGACCGTCAGTGGGCGTCATCGCTCACAATGCCAACCACACGCCACACACAGGGCAAAGGGGCAGTTACATTAAATAGTGCTCGTTTTTTAAATACATTTTACAAAAATTAAACAGTCACAAAAAAGAAACCATTAGTGTTCTTACAAAGTCATTAGTACAATCAGAGCACCTGGGTGCAAATTGGTCCTGTCCCGGCGGCCGGAATGGGTGACAAGTGCACGGAGGGAGAGAGGGAGGGTGGGGACGGGAGGGAGGGTGGTGGTGATGGTGGGTGGAGATAGTGGCTGCAAAACTCTAGATGTGGGTATGCAAGCGCTGCTTCCCATACACAGCGGTGGGGGTGTGAAAAGCTGGTGTCCACAAAGTTCTGTTACCCTTTATTACAAAACAGGGATAGGAGACTGGGGAGGAGCTGAAACAAGCTGTCAGGGATGCATTTTGTCTCCTCACTCCATCCATCCATGTTACAGAAGATGTTACCTATCCTGTGGATGACTAAATACAGTTAAACACTTGTGCTGAATACGATTAAGTATTTCTAAATGCAATCATCAACATCATTCTTCCACATGTTTCAGTTATTGGTCATCGCACTGTATAAAAAAAAACATGGCAGTAACAGGACTTGGTGGATACACTGTACAGGCTCTGTGGAGTGGCTAAGAGCAGAGGAGACCTGTCAGACTGACACCTCCACCCATGGGTAGGGAGGCTGGCTAGACTTGGCTGACTCGTTAAGTGTTGGGGAAAGGAGCACAGAGCAGTTTCACCCCCAACCCCCTAAAAAGGACTGACACATAGACAACAACACACAGAGACTGTGCTCACACCCTCTGTCACCCACCAGCATGGGGTTGCCTCTCTCCCCCCCTGCATTAGATCCCACTCTGTGATAAACCAGCGACAGTCAATCTGTGTTACAGTATTAATTCATTCTCAGTTCCATATAGTGGGAGTGAGCAGGAAGGGGCGTAACTACAATAATAATCCTTAATCATTGCATTTCATACAGTGGTATCTGTTGTTGCGATGTCTCTACGCACTTCACAGAATATACTACAAAACAAATTGATTTGTGCATTTTGTGGGCAAACCGCAGCAGCCAATTGTGCACAGCAGTGTCCCACAAACAAATGTTTTTTTAAAGGAATTATTACCATAGAAAGTGATCCGGCAATCGACTAACAACCAAATTCTTACTTATTGCTAGGTAATCGACTAACAACTGATTGGCTGATTGCTTTCTGGGCGTGATAATCCCCAGATAAGTAGGCAATGCTTACTATAGAGTAATAATTCATTACTATAGAGTAATAATTCATTCTCAGCTCCATGTGAGCAGGGAAGGACGTAGAGACATGGGGTCAGTTCAGATACCACACAGCAACCTGACTGGGAAAAAGCAATACACTCTATGAAAGTGAGGGGGAAGGAATGAGAGAAAACCTCACATCTAAACCTGATCTATAGGGTGTCCACAAAGTCCTGTTACCCCCTATAACAAAAAAGTGATAGGAGACTAAGGAGGAGCTGAAACAAGCTGTCGGAGAAGCATATCACCTCCTCACTCCGTTCACGTTACAGAAGGTGTGGCATCAAGCATGACGACTGATCATTATCTGCCATGAAAATGATGGCGCTCACTCACACTCATCTTCTGGACGTCTAAATACAGTTAAACACTAGTTAAACACTAATTATAACCTCAATCTAAACTCTAAATACAACTATCATCAATCTTCCACGTGTTTCAGTTGTTGGTAAGTGCACTGTAGAAAAATAACACGTGGGTAACAGGACTTTGTGGACACTTGTTGCTGGGTGGGGGCGATCACTGACCATGTAACCTGAGACACAAAGCAAATCTGGTTCATTGGTTAGTTGAGCACCAGAGGGAGGGAGGGAGGGAGGGAGGGAAGGTTGTGTGCACTCAGTCACCGGGGAACCTCACTGAGATACCTGGATCATTTGATCTCAGACCTCCTCAGTTCAGGGAATCACTAGGCTTGGAGCGTTTCTGTTTGCAGACCAGTCACTGGGGGCAGGGAGGGACTCTACCCACTCAGCTCCTGTTAACCCTGTAAGCCAAAGGCCTTAACTGGTAGGGTGGTCCTAGCTGGACAAGCAGCAGGAAAGCTTCCCAGACAGTGCTCTCAATGGCAAGCTATGTGGCTTTAGCTGGTCAGACTCCAGCAGTTACCCCAACGCACACTCTTGGGTCCCCAAGCCTTAGCTCTTACTCTCCAGAATTAGGTGAGCAGGACGCTTCCCTGTAGGGAGAGAGTGCGCACTGCATTCCAGCAATCTATCTCTGGAATACCCACGTGTAGTTGGGATGCATGGAATTCTCAGTTTGGATTGGAGACTCTCAAGCAACGATGATGGATTTCCGCATGTGTCAGACACCCAGCTGAACGCGAAAAACAAAAACGAAACTGAAAAGTTCTTGATTTTACGACAGACGGTGGGAGGTTGTCCGGGTAGGCGGGAGGAATGCCGAGGCTGACGGGAAGTCAGGAGAGGTTGGAGGAGCAGCTCTGGAGGAGCGTGGCGTGACATGTGTCGCACACGCGCTCAGGCTTAGGTGAGGAGGGCAGCGGGAGCTCATTGTCAGAGCAGGCGTTACAGAAAATCTCCCCGCAGTTTCTGCAGTGATGCTGAAAGAGAACATCAGGATATCAGCTCACACTGACCCCCTCCCTCCCTCCCCGCCCCCATCCCAATACACTGACACTCACCCTCCCCCAAACACTGACCCACCTCCCCCAATACACTGATCCCCTCCTCCCTCAATACACTGACCCACCTCCCCCAATACAGAGCCCCCCTCCTCCAATACATTGACGCCCCCCCCTCCCTCAATACCCGGACCTCCCCTCCATCAATAAACTGATACCCCCCCACCCCCCTTCCTCAGTACACTGAAAGCCACTCGCTCACTCTCTCACCTTTCTTCTTGAAATGGAGAATTCCTTCTCACACAGTTTGCAGCTTGTGGCCTCTTTGTCCTTCAGCCACACCAGGCCCTGGAGGTCAGAGGAATAAAGTGAGGTCACTGCAGACACCAGAAAGTCAGTCAGTCACTCTAGATATAAGTGAGTCAGTTACCCCCTCCCCCAGTTTGAGTTACTCTGCCTGGGATGGGGGATACCCTGAGAATGTATCAGACAGACAGCAATACCTGCAAAGCTTTGTTAGCTTCTTTGATTTCTTCTATCTTCAGTTTTGACCTAAAGAAATAAAAAATAATACATTTTAGTTGGGAATGTAAGACACTTACAGCTCAGCACAGAGAGAGAGAAAGCGAGAGCACCAGTGAAAGTGAACTGCGAACGAAAAAGAGCACATGAAGAAACGAGAGAGAGTGGACGCAAAAGAGTGCGTACAAGTGAGAGAGAGAAAGTGCAGGAGAGCGAGTGCATTTGAATGAGCACAGGAGAAGAGTAAGCGTGAGACAGAGAACAAGTGTGTGAGTCAGAGAGACCGAGTGAGGACGTTATAGAGTACTGGGAAAAACTATGTGGATGTAGTGTACACAGGATTGATTCCTGACTGTCTTAAAGGGAGCGTCCCCCCAAAAAATGGGTGCACAACATGTGTGCTGTGAATCTGTCTGCACTCCCCACTAAGAGGGGGGGGAGGGGTGAAGGAGATAGGGAGGTGGGGTACAAGATCCCATTTGTAACGGCGGCAGGAGTGCCTTGGTCCCTTGACCAACATGGAGTGTGCAGAGGCACAAACAAGTTGGAGGAAAGGGGCAGAAATATTAATAATAATTATCCGTGCATTTGTTATAGCACCTTTATCACGTCTCCGAGACATCTCATAGCACTTCACAGAATATACTGTGAGGTGAATTTACTGTATACTTTGTGGGTGAAATGTGGCAGCCAATCGTGCACAGCAGCGCCCCACAAACAGTTGTGGATTGAGTGACCGAATTATTATTTATTTTTGAAGGGATTAACAAGGTGGGAAATGAAGTTTAATGTAAGACATTAATAAAAGTGAAATGGCAACCTAATAATAATAATCATAATAATCTTTGAATTTGATATACTATGCGACAGGACATCGGTGTTGGGAAATCGTTATCAGCCAGGCAAACGTTAGTTAGTTACTCTCGGAGCTGCAAGCCCAATTCCTGCAGTGCCAGCTCCTGCTCAGTACAGATCTTCTGTAGCTGCCGGTTCTCATCCTGTAGGCGGAGGAATTCCTAGGGAGAGAGAGAGGGAGAGAGGGAGAGGATCAATAAGAAGTTATATTGTGAGAACAAGTCTCATATGGGTTTAACAGGAGCCATGCTGTTTCAGGGAGAGATGGTTATAGAGTGGGTTTTAATAATAATCCTTGTATTTGATAAAGCCCCTTATCACATCGTTTAGATGTCTGAAAGCGCTTCACAAAATATACTGTAATGTGGATTGACTGTGTAGTTTGTGGGCGAAAAGCGGCAGCCAATTGCGCACAGGGGTGTCCCACAAAAAGTTGTGGATTGAATGACTTTTTTTTTGATGGAGTATTACCCCCGGAAAGTGTTCCGCCAATCAACTAACAACCGGGTTCCTACTTACTGCTAGGTAAACAGAGACGTGTGGAGTAAGGAAATTTGCCCATTAAACTTGCTTTAATAACAAAATAAGAATCACTAAATTTACAGCGTCAGGCCAACGTCTCAAAGGTTTCAGAGTCTTTACTGTAAGGTGGAATGTGTTTTCTGGGACAATTGCATGATTTACACCCAGCGACGTATCCGCGGGGCGGCAAGAGAAACCGTTGGAAGAAGCAAAGTGCAGGGGCTGGGACACACGAGAGTGACAGCAGGAAAACATAGGGCAACAGCAGCTTTCAATCTGTGCTCTCAGCCTCGGGGGTGGGGGTTGTGCTCTCAGCCTGCAGTTACCTTTTTGAGGGCGTTCATTTGCTGGGTCTCTGCTCGCAACTCGGAGATGGTCTCGCGCTCCTTGTGCAGATCGCACTGCAGCGCATATCTCCATTCCTTCTCAATCTTCAGGTCAGTCTCCAGCTGCTGCCTGGGAACAGCCAGAGAGAGAGTCAGAGCGGCGGAGAGAGAGCAAGAGACAGAGCGGCGAGGACAGAGAAAGAGTGAGAGTGTCAGAGTGGCGGGGAGAGAGAGTGAGAGTGTCAGAGCGACGGGGAGAAAAAGAGAGAGACACAGCGGCAAGCCGTCTGGTATCCACAAGGAGCGATCTGAAGCGATGCAGCTCCCCCAGCACCACATCCCATCCCTATGCTCTCTGCCCATTACAGTAAAACTCACATAAGTCGTATCAGAACTGAGAGTGCTACCACTAAGCCAGGCTGACTCACAGGCCTGAGAACCCAGAATGGCAAAGGTTTGAAAGCAATGGAAAAGGCACACGTCCCCCCAGTCCCCCGAGTCCCCTGTCCCTCCCCCACCCCCCAACACTCACAGCTGCCGCTCTTTCTGTACGATCTGTCTCTGCAGACCGTCCACCTTGTCGCCCAGCTCCCGCTTGAACTTCCTGCTGCCGTCCTCGGCCAAGCGTCGCTCCTTGTCTGCTTGCTGCAATCTGGTGGAAGTCAAACCAGCTGAGGTCAGCGGGGCCCAACGTCCAACAACAAAACAAAGTCAAAGACGGGAAAATAAAAAGGACAAGGGGAGCAACCCAACTCAACCAGCGGAACCTAGCTGAGCAATTTGAGACATGACACACACACACAGGGTAACCAAAAAGACGTGATAACTACCCTATTATCTAAAAAAAGAACATCATTTCTTTAAGACAGTGCAATGGTATTACTACTTTTTGGTCACGCTGTAGTAAGAACCAGGCAACGTTGGATTGAAGGTTCCCAAAGCTTCCCACTGTGTTGTCGACTAATCCATACAGAATTAATTGCTATCAGCATCTCCATTATTGTTGCATGCGGACAACCAGGATGGTAGATGGACCTTGGGTTTTTTCATCCAGCAATTCCTATGGAAACTAAATGAGTGCCGGTACCAGTGCTGTGCCCAACTTTGATCAGACTCTGAAGTGTTGGAGAGTTCAGAGAACAACAGGTCAGCACGGTGAGCTTTGACCAGTCCAGCAGAGCTGAAGGGCATCGATTGAAAACGATTTGCCTCGTGATTCAGCGCACAGACTTCCCTCCCACTCCCCAGAAGAACTCATTTGTGCAAGTGGGGTTTGGGGTTTAAGCACCCTCGTGCCAGCAGCACACCCCGCGAGATATCCGCACACTTTCAGGCAGCTCACGGCCATTTTTTTAACCACTCAGGAAGTGACAGTTAGCTGACAGGAAATTGTACCTTTGCTCCATCCGCTTCATGGCTGCCGTGATTTGATTGGTCTTCTCTTCCAGTCGGCCCATCATCTCACTCTTGTGCTTTAGGCCATCTTCGGAGCCCTGACGAGAAGCAAGAAATCAAACCAGGGGCAAAACAGGGCTTTACAGAATCCAAGTTCTTCAGATAGCTCCAGAGAATCAATCCAGTGATCAGATCTGATCCTGGCTCAGTCGCTCACACTCTCACTGTTGCTCAGAAAATGGTGGGTTCAAGCCCCACGTCAGGGCTAATGCTCCAGTGCAGTGCTAGGGGAGTGCTGCACTGTGAGAAGTGAGAAATGAGACATTAAGATGAGGTCTGCCCTTTCAGGTGTACATTAATAAATCCCATGTTAATCTTGGCCTTTTGACTAAAAACAAAGAGAACTGATTAGCGGGCTGCATTATGGGAATGAAGGGACTTTGAACAACAACAAATTACATTTATACAGCGCCTTCCATGTCGGGTGGATGTCCGAAGACACTGGACAGTGCAGGGTTTGCACTCAAGCTGGGGGTTAGGATCATTAGCGATGCAGGGCAGGGAGGGGTAGGAGGGTGACCGAAGTCACAGTCAAAGAGAAAGGTCTGGAGACAATCCATGAAGGAGGCAAGGGAGGGGGCAAGGTGGAGGAGCTCTGGAATGGAGTCCCAGAAGGTAGAGGCAGAGAGGCTGAAGGTCCAACCATCGATGGTGGTGCGGGTAGGGCGGGGAACGTGGAGCAGGCCAGCGCCCGCTGAGCGGAGGGAGCGGACAGTGTGGTAAAGGTTTAGAAGGTCGCAGAGGTAGGGAGGAGAAAGACAGCTGAGAGATTTGTAGCTCAGACAGAGAGACAATTGACCCAGCTAGACTGAATGGCTCTCACCAACCTGTGCCTAATAGATTCCAGAATTAGGAAGCAAGATGCATCCCCCCAGAGAGAGAGCGCACATTAAATTCCAGACATGAGGAAATTTCTATGTGTAGATGGCAGACGTATGTGGAATGATCAGTCTGGTTTGGATACTGTTAAGCATGTGTCACACACCCTGGTGCCATCGCCCTCTCTCTTGCCTCCTTCAAGACCCGTCTCAAGACCCTTCTCTTTTGGTCACCCTTCTACCCCTGCCCGGCACCCCTCCTGAGCCTAACCCCCAGCTTTGGTCTAAATCCTTGACTTGGGACGTTCTCCCAACATGAAAGGCGCTATACAAATGCAATTTTTGGTTGTGATTAAAGAAAACAGTTGAATGTATGCGCTGAGCTTGGGAGGCCGATTGAGTAAGAACTGGGATGAAGGTAAAGGTGATTTAGTAAAATGGGTGCAGATGTGATGGGTGCAATAGTCTCTCTCTGTACTGAAGGTTTGTCTTGTTTTCCCTGTGTGGGAGACTAGACTGACCTGTAATTTGCGGAACATCTCCACGTTGATGGCCTTCACCTCCTCCAGCTGCTCTCGGAGGCTGATCAGAGCGTCCTGCTTCTCATGAACATCCTTCTCCAGCAGCTTCATAGCCAGCTCCATCTCATGCTTCATACCTACCTGAGCCAACAAGTCACTCTCCACTTCCTGGGGAAAGCAAACTAGTCACACAGTGTCAGTAGCTCATCCCAACCCTCCCTCATCCCATTACTCTTCAGCTCATCTTAACCCTCATCCCATCATGCTCCACCTCCTGTAAAGAGGCGCCCAATCACATAACTTCACTAGTTTACAACAACAACTTGCATTTACGCTGCAGCCTTCACGTGGGGTAGCATCTTGGAGCACTTAAGAATGAGGAATTAACCAGGCTTTATACTCCCTTTTCCTCTCTGGACAAGTGACTTTGATTCCTGATCACAGATCCGAACATAAAATATTCAGTCAAACACAATAAGCTAGTTTCAATAAGAGTACTTAACCCCAGTACTAAAGGAATTTTTCTCAGTGCAGTAACGCTGTGTGGGTCTGGATTGTCAGTACTCTCCTCACCTGTCTCAGCTGTGCCTCCTCCCTGAGCTGCCTGCGGGCCTCGCTGTACATATCGTCCTGGCCCTGTCTCGTGTCCTTGTAGGTCTCCAGTTCAGCAGATACATCCAGCTTCACCACCTGAACACACACATGGCCTTTTGTCAGCTCACAGAAACACACAGGCAGGGGTATTCTGATTATCCTCCTTATGGGGAGGTAAGCGGGGTTTCCTTAAAGCTGAACTGGTTTCAAGGTGACATGTTTGGCCCTCTGTTAAGGTCCTTGAGCCATGCGGGATAGCAGTACTCCAAGGCACTGCTGATGACAGCTCAACCCAGCCTGCTCTTACCTCCATGTGCTGTTGGGTTTTCATTATGATGTGCATGTTCTCATTGCGAAACTGAAGATTTTCCTCTTGTAGTCGAATGATGCTGTTCTTTGCGATCGCCAGCTACAGGAGAGACAAGATAGAGGTGTCCAGAAATACAGCCGGAGAGGAAACAGCGGAACCTTGTCCCTGTCTCAGGCCTTCCTCCCCCCATGGAGGTCTGTAAGTCACGGTTTGGGGTGGAGGATTGTCAGCGATGCATCCTGGAGTGACTGTTTTATAAATTGATCGGAATTTTATAAATCACCCAGTGGGTGGACAGTGCTGAACGATACAAATTTTGCCTTACATGAAACAATATAATTACCTCTTCAATCAATTTAGTGTTTGCTTTCTCAAGTGTATCAACTCTGCCCTGGAGACCATTGACTGTAGAACTGGAACACAAACAGAAGGAGAACAGTTGCGACTACAACTTTGCTCAATTTAAGTGTTGAAAACTGGAACAAAATTAAATAATAATCCTTGCATTTGATATAACGCCTTATCACGTCGTTGAGATGTCTCAAAGTGCTTCACAGGATTCACTATAAAGTGGATTGACTGTCTATTTTTGTGTGTGAAACATGGCAGCCAATTGCGCACAGCAGTGTCCCGCAAACAGTCGTGGATTGAGTGACCGTAATTTATTTTGGTTTAAAAGAAACGTACTTGAGTTGCCGATTTAGTTCCTCCACATAGTTCTTCTGATCCAGGATCGCAGCTATCTGGCCATCCCTGAAAGAGACCGACAGGCTCAGAAATCCTTCAGGTGAGATAGTAAACGTATTTGCGAAAACCTCTCCCCATTACCATTAACAAATCATAAACAGATAATCCTGAACCTGACGAAGTGCCTGTCACTTCCGGGGAACATCTCAAAACACTACATGAGGCTTACTGTAAAGTGCAGTGGCTGTATTTTGTGGGTGGCATGTGTGGGTGGGTTGCATGGAATTCTCAGTTGGTTTGGAGACCCTTAAGCACGGCGATGGGTTTCCCCGTGTGTCAGACACCTAGATGCCCCCCAACTCAAAAATTGTGCAGAGTTATTTTTTTGGAAAAGCAATAGCCAAATGAGGAGAGATT
Organism: Callorhinchus milii; assembly: GCF_018977255.1. Lineage (NCBI taxonomy): Eukaryota > Metazoa > Chordata > Chondrichthyes > Chimaeriformes > Callorhinchidae > Callorhinchus > Callorhinchus milii. The sequence continues at coordinate 5,650,704 of NW_024704748.1, forward strand.
CAAATTCTAGGCAAAGCAGAACGGCAATAACAGACTCGTCTCTTAGCAGAGAGCTGGGAGCTCATTACTGGCTGGAACTCTGTTGGCCAATTACCTTTCACAGCAGCCGCTATTCTCTTCATCGTTCTTCAGGTAGAAGGAGAAATCGATGACTCCCACCTGGAAGGGAAGCAGGACTCACGGTTACAGCCGATTATGCGAACACCAGTACAGGCTACGTACTGCCTTCCTTCTCACTCACCGTCACCGGGTCAAACACAAGGAGAAATAAGAGCCATGAATTCCCCAGGTTATTCAGGCTCGGTCGCTCTCGACCCCACTTGTCTCCAGGTCAGAAGGTTGTGAGTTCAAGCCATTGTGGTAAAGGTTTAGAAGGTCGCAGAGGTAGGGAGGAGAAAGACAGCTGAGAGATTTGTAGCTCAGACAGAGAGACAATTGACCCAGCTAGACTGAATGGCTCTCACCAACCTGTGCCTAATAGATTCCAGAATTAGGAAGCAAGATGCATCCCCCCAGAGAGAGAGCGCACATTAAATTCCAGACATGAGGAAATTTCTATGTGTAGATGGCAGACGTATGTGGAATGATCAGTCTGGTTTGGATACTGTTAAGCATGTGTCACACACCCTGGTGCCATCGCCCTCTCTCTTGCCTCCTTCAAGACCCGTCTCAAGACCCTTCTCTTTTGGTCACCCTTCTACCCCTGCCCGGCACCCCTCCTGAGCCTAACCCCCAGCTTTGGTCTAAATCCTTGACTTGGGACGTTCTCCCAACATGAAAGGCGCTATACAAATGCAATTTTTGGTTGTGATTAAAGAAAACAGTTGAATGTATGCGCTGAGCTATGGAGTTCCAAAGGATGGGGGCAGAAAGCCCAACCGTCGATGGTGGGTGGGGTTGTCAGGAACATAGAGCAGGCCAGAGCCCGCTGAGCGGAGGGAGTGGACAGGTTGTTATGGAGTTAGCAGAAAAAAATATTAAAAAATACAGAAAGGTAGGAAATAAAACACTCAAATCCCTTTAAACATCCTAGCGGAGTGTGGACTCGTCTGGTCTTATTTTGATGTGATGCCTAAGTACAGTAATCAATGAAATCTCCAATAGAAATGCTGGTTATCCACATGCCAATTCCCCCACGTGTGTTTTACCTGCACTGTGCTGTTATGTGGACATGGATTGAGGGCTGTGAGACATCAGCAAATAAAAATCCTGTAGTGTGCACCAGTGAAGTTGTCACAAATGCACGGTTGGTAAAAGTCGCTGTGATCAGCTAAATGTGCAGAACAGGATCTCCCCCTGGTTGTGTGAAGATTAAGCTCCCCAAAGGATTTATACAGTAGTTTGTACAGGTATGGTTAGTGTCAGAAAGGGAGACTGAGGGAGAGGAAGTCAGAAAGAGGAAGGCATTGACAACCGTCAAGACAGTGGTAGACCCAGAGAAAAACAGAAAGGCAATGAGAAAAAGGCAGAGGGACAAGAGAGAGAGAGAGAACTAAGGAGCTTCCTGCTTAATTGTTAACTGTTCTACTGGAACAGTGAGAAAATAGAGAATAGCTGATCCTGTGCTCACCCCATGTCCACATGTGCACCTTCTAGCAGGAGTATGGATTGTGATAAACTCTGGAACTCTCTCCTTCAATCCCTCTGCCTTGCCCTGTCCTTCCCCATCTCCAGATTGCGCCTGAAGACCTTCCTCCTCAAAGTCATGCTCTGTCACTGTCAAGCGCTCTGAGATGCTACCCTGTGTGAGGGACGCTATGTAAATGCAAGTTGTTGTTGTTGATCAGAAGCAGCAATCTTAGCTGGTTTTCCCCTTCTTCTCCCAGTGGGTTTGAGGACTATTGCATGTTCCGACTCCTGTCTCGGCTGAGATCAGTAGCTCAGACTGGTGGGATAGGAAGCTGTGAGTCTCACTGGGCACCCACTGCTGTAACCTTTACCATCTCGTCTGACAGAGCAGCTCAAAAAGGCATTTGTGGAAACATCTGAAAATGGACTGAATTCAAATTCAGAATTCCCGTTCACAAATAACGTGAACAGAATCAACCCGTTAGATACTAAGTAGTAACTGCACTCATTAAGGCAAGGAGGCACACGTCTTCTCACAGTGAGATGGCACCCAGAGAAATCTCAAACCAAGAGAAGGCCACTTGACTTGTGCCAATGTCCTGCTAGCAACACCACAAGCGCCATCTTCTCTGTGTGGGTATCGTGGCTTAGAGGCAAAAGCCTCTGCTTGGTAAACAGAAGATCCCAGCTTCAAAGAGGTGCTTTCTTCCATAGTTTGTGTGCTGGCACAGACTAGTTGGGCCAAATGGCCCATTTCCCTGCTGTATAACTTTAACTCTAACCTCACCTGCTAAAAGAATTCCGCTCCCTTCACTGGTCAACTGACCTGCTAACCTGCCAGCTCAGAAGTCCAGTCCTGCCACATCAAGGCCTATCACTAGGAGTGCCAATCATTGGGTAAGACTATTTGATGCTACGTTTGGCCAGTTTAATGGGGCAGGATTGCTTCTTCACAGTAAGGCTGAGACTGGCCGAAACAGATCCTCCTTTGATTCAGATTGAGGAGCAGAAGTGGTTAACCCTTCACGAAATCAGTAAAATATATTAGTTCCTCATTAAGTGCTACACCTTTTACATAACCATAGAAACATTTTTACATTTCTAATTATATCAATCACAAAACACTGTAAACAAAAATGAAAGTAAACCCCATTTAGCCCATCCTAATAGCAAACTCCATTGCACAATGCAGCATTGTTATAAAGTGCAACCGCGTCATTGATGGTGTGTTATATCGCTTGCTACAACTTCACGTGCTCACTTGTCGCCTGTGTGGCTGTGGATCAGGAAGCCAGGCAGAAGGTAGCCAGGCTGGTACAGAGCTGTCCGCTCTGCGCTTCTACAACAAACACTAGGCAGCCCCTCCTGCTCGCATTCACAACAGGGTCACCGGCTGACGTCGTGGCCTGCTGTGTTACTGTAGTGTACACTGACACGTGTTAGAACAAAGCTGCACTGCACTTAGGAAATTCAAAAAGGCGATTATTAAAAGCCCAGCTTTACAGGGTGTTCACTAATTCCTGTTAAATACAATTATCATCATTCTTCTACACGTTTCCATTGTTGGCCAATGCACTCTAGAAAAAATCATGGGGATTACAGGACTTCGCGAACACCCTGTACAGTAATAGAGATGTGTATATTAAATTATGTAAAACCGTTCTCTATTAAAAAGGCATACATTATCACAAACAAATCAGCATTAACCTCAACCCAATTACTTTCAAAGTGAGAAGTTAAACCGGAAATGATTCCAAACTTTAAATCTATGATTCATCTTGTACAACGAAGAAGGTAAAAGAGTGATTTAGGGGAGGTGGGAAAGTAGGGGTAATTAGAAAGGGCACACAGGCTCATGTGGAGCAGAAACACCAGCAGTTGGACTGAACAGCCTGTTTCAGTACTGTACAGTCTCTCAAATTCTATGTACTCACAGTATGCTGCAAACTCTAGGTCTCTTTCTCCTCATCGGTAATGATCAGTAGTCATAATTAATAAACACTTAGCAGTTCTTAAGACACACATATTGTAATTACACCCAAAAAGGTCAGTAGTTTATCAGTTTGCAGCTGTTAAATTCTAATGTGAGGCAAAGGATTAACAGTATGCATGAGAAAACTGTATAATCCTTGCTCAATGGAGTGAGGTTAGCATGCAGAGGGATGGTAGATATCTATTAGGGCTAACACATCGAGACTACCTCAGCAGGTCACCAGGACTGTAGGAACGGTCCAAAAGATAGGCATCTTTCATTGCCTCTTTGATAAGTGTCTGGAGGGCAGTGGCGAGTGGGCAGGTGAAGCGGCTATCACGAATAGGAACGGAAAAGCAGGGGTCTAACATATCCCACTTGCTGACAATATTCTAAGCTGCACATAGACTGCAATTCTCACCTGCATGTTAGATCCCATAGACTGACGTGAGCGTTGAAAATGTACGTGTGCTTCTACAAAACACTGACCGTGGGGTAAACACTGATGGGAAAGAAATGGGTGTGCTGAAGCCCAATGTTATGTGTTTGAATTATATCGTAAAATAATGCATTTCCCTCAAATGGTACATATTGGCATCTCGACGTCCTGACTGAAGTGCCGCAGTGTAAGACACTTGCAGATCGGGGTTGCGCTCATTCTATACCCCACAAAATATACACTACTAATCTACAATGTCAGGCATCAAGGTCTGGGAGGCACCAACAACACCCTGGCCCTTTCTTGCTGCCACCTTCACACTTCATGTCGCTGGGCGGATCGAGCATGCTCCGAAAGTCAACCTGGTCGTTCTCAAGGATCATGTCTTCCACACGAGAGATGTACAGCCAGGTTAGAAACACACCAAAAAACTGAGGAAAGAAAGACAAGGTGAGGTTCAAACAAATGAACCGATTCAGAAAACACATCTCTACATCACCCCATCTCTCAATTGATTTCTCACCAAATGAAAAAGGTAGTTCGTCAATGCAGAAAGCAATCACAAATGTTACATGGAATCCCATGGTGTACTGGTTAGTGCACTCGCCTCGCAATCAAGAGGACCCAGGTTCAATTCCCGGATGGGGCGAAACATTAGGCAAGTATCTTTACTGCAAACGTCTCTCTTTACCTAGCAGTAAGTACGAACCCAGTTGTAAGTCGATTGGCAGATTGCTTTCCAGGGGTAATAATCCCTCCCAAACAAACAAACAAACAAGTAAATAAATACGTCACTCAATCCACGACTGTTTGTGGGACACTGATGTACGTAATTGGGTCCTGTGTTTCGCCCACAAAATATACAGTCAATCCACTTTACAATATATTCTATGAAGAGCTTTGAGATGTCTCAACAACGTGATAAGGTGCTATATCAAATGAAAGGATTATTATTAATCTTTTATAACAAGGAGTTTGGAATATAGAAGTAAGGAAGCAAATGAAAACTAATTTGGATTACTATTTGGTTATTGTCACTTGATCTTAGGAAGGTTACACTAGCTGTTCAGGATGGCTAGCAATGCTTCACTAGATTTGTACCTGAGATGAAAAGGTTTAGCTATGAGAGGTTGGATTTCACTGTAAAGTGTAGAGACCGTCTATTTGTAGACAGTCATGGGCAGCCAATTGCACATAGCAAATGTCCCACAAACAGCCATGGAGTGAGTGACCAATTTTTGGGGGGGCATTGTTGACCAGGATCCCAAGAGAAACTCTCTTTTCTTTTTGATTAGTGTCAGGGATCCTCAACATCCACCCGAAGAATCAAATGGGGCCTCGGTTTAACGTCTCATCTGATGGACGGCAATGCAGCGTTCCCCCAGCACTGCACTGGAGTGTCAGCCTAGACTGTGAGCTCAAAGTCCCCACAACCTTTTCACTCAAAGACCACAGTGCAAACAACTGAGCTAGGCTGACACACAAGAACAAAAGAGAAAAGAAAAACCAGGAGAGAAGTCAGAGAATGAGGGTCACGCAAAATCTATCTATAATTTTGTAACTCAAATTGCTTTTATTGGATTTCCAATTAGGAACACATCCTCGCCTGTCTGGGGGGTGGGGGCGAGGAGAAAGTAATAACGTTGCTTCTCCCATGGTACAGAACCATTGCTCAAACACACAGAACCAATGGTGTGAGCATTCAGTAATATTCTGAATAATTATAATATGGAGTTGATATTAAAAATCTTAATAGATCCCTTCAGTACCCAGCAATTAGATAAAGGCACTGCAGCCAATTATTTGGTGTTGCTGAAACTAGTTGACAACAAGGCAGCTTTTGACTTGGACATACGTGTAAACCAAACTGGAGAAATAGCTTAAGTGACAGTGCTGGGATCTCATTTAAAGAGTCAGGAATTGCCGAGAGGTGGATGTATGAATTATGTAGGACAATTACAGCACTGGGACATGTGCTTGTTTTTTTTGGTTGTAGCAGAATACAGTCTGCTGTAACTTTTATCTCCAGAAAAATAATATTTCAAAAAGCTTCAGAAATTCACTGCCAGTTGAATCCACAACAAACTTGCATTTATAAAGCACCCTTCACGCCATGTAGTGTCCCAGAGTACTTGACAGTGGCGGAGTCTGACGTCGAGCCAGGGGGAGAGGTAACCGTAAGCACGATCAAAAAGGAAGGTCTTTGGGTGAGATTTGAAAGTGGGGAGTGAGGGGGCAAGGCTGATGGAATAAAGGGAGAGAATTCCAGAGCACGACCACTGATGGTGGAGAGGAGGGGATGAGCGACAAACATGAGGCCGGAGCCAGCTGAGCCAAGGCAGCAGGTGGTGGAGTGGGGTGTAAGCAGATAGATAGGTAGGGAGGTGCGAGGGCATGAAGGTATTCGAAAACGAGTTGAGAGTGGAGCCTGGCAAGGACTGGTGTGATGGGATATGGAGTTTTGTGCAGGTGAGTATCCGGACAGCGGAGTTTTGGATTAATTGAATTTTGTATGGGGGAGCTGGGGAGACCAGCGAGCAGGGTAATTGGAGTGGTCCAGCCAGGAAGTGCAAAAGGCGTGGAATAGGGTTTCGGCTGCGTTGGTTGCGAGGTACAGATGGAGGCAAGCAATGTGATGGAGGTGGAAAAAAGCGGTCCTGGTCAGGGATCGGATGTAGGGTAGAAAGGAAAGCTGGGGATCAAACCTTACGCGTGGGTTCAGTGAGGGAGAGCCCAGGGAGGTCGAGGAGTTCAGACCTGCAGGAGAGATGACGTTGACGGGAGCCAAAGAGTATGGCTTCCGTCTTGCCGACATTCAGCTGCAGGAAATTTGCGCTCATCCAGACCTTGATATCCGTCAAAGCGGACAGGACATCATCTGTGATGACTTCGCTAAGAGGGAGCATGTAGATAAGGAAAAGAAATGGGCCAAGGATGGAGCCTGTGCAGCGCCTTAAGACCTCTTACTGACATAAAAGGCGCTGTATCAAATGTAAGGATTATCAGTAACATAAACATTACCTGTGGTACTATTATACCCAGCAGAAGGCCAGCCATGGCAGTATAGTGATCCATGAACCAGAGCAGCACAGCATTTGTGCACCCACGGATATAAATGGTGTTGACCAGACTCAGACGCTGTAAGTAAAGCAGCAACAAATTACATTTACACATTTCACATTGGGAAGACGTTGGCATCCTCTAGTCCATGCTGGTGTTTATACTCCACATGAACCTCCATCTATGCTAATACCCCCATACACCTCTACTCCCTTCTCCCTGCAGTAATAACTATTCCATTTCAATATCCCTGGTCTGGTCCACGCACGCACTGAACACCCCCGCTCTCTCTCCTTTTGCTTGATCGCTCATTACCTTGGTGCTGTGATGTCCAATAAAACCCCAGGAAACTGACATAGAATACTAAAAGCAAATCTAGAAATACATACCAGTTTATTAAGAGTTTCGAAGCCGCACAGTGTATTGGCAACTTCGGTCTGAAACAAAATAAAACACCGATTAACTTTCAAAAGTTTAAGAACCAGAGAGGGGACAAGGAGATTTTTTTATACTCAGAGAGTTGTTATGGCCTGGAATGCACTGCCTGAAAAGGTGGTGGAAGCAGATTTGATAATGGCTTTCAAAAGGGAATCGGATAGGCACTTAAAAAGGAAAAATTTGCAGGGCTGTGGGGTCAGAGAAGGCGGAGTGGGACTAGTTGGTAGTTCTTTCAAAGAGCCAGCACAGGCACGATGGGCCAAATGGCTCCTTTTGTGCTGTAAGGTTCTATGAAGTAGCAAATACCGATTTTTTTTTGGAGCAGCAAGCTCGATAATAATAATAATCCTTGCATTTGATATAGCGCTTTTCACGTCGGGAGGACGTCCCAAAGCGCTTCACAGAATAATAATAATAATCCTTGCATTTGATATAGCGCTTTTCACGTCGGGAGGACGTCCCAAAGCGCTTCACAGAACACACTGTAAAGTGAATTGACTGTATATTTGTGGGCGAACGCGGCAGCCAATTGCGCACAGCAATGTCCCACAAACAGTCGTGGATTGAAAATGACCAATTTATTATTGTTTTTTTGTTTTGGAGGGATTATTATTAGGCGTGTGGAGTAAGGAAACTTACCCAAGGTTTCGCCCTGCCTGGAATTGAACTCAGGTCTCTTGCTTGCAAGGCGAGTGCTCTAACCACTGAGCTACAGGACTCCACAATATTGATATTGATATCGATATTAAAATATTGAATTTTCCCAATAAATCTCTATGAGGTTCACAATAATTGTAAGAGAGGTCTCCAGAGAAGAACATCATGAAAGATGCTCAGTGTTAGAGAGATTAGCTAAGAGGAACAAGAGAGAGGCTAGAAATGACCAGATGGAACAGTAATCATTTCAAATCTGGACATTGCTATTGCTCAAGACACAAATCTTTCTCAAATTATCATAATAGTCTTTGCATTTTATATTGCACCTTGTTGAAACGTCTCAAAACGCTTTACAGAGTGTAGTGACTATACTTGTAGACAAACATATCAACTTGTCCATGCCCTCCGCTCAGCAGGCTCTGGCCTGCTCTACATCCCCCGCCCGGCCTGTGCCACCATTGGTAGTCGGGCCTTCAGCCTTTCTGTCCCCACCCTATGAAACTCCATCCCATATTCCCTTTGCTCGCTCTGTCCCTTGCCTCCTTCAAGGCGCGTCTCAAAACCCTCCTCTTCGACCGAGCCTTCGGCCACCCTCCTACACTCCCTGCCCTCCACCCTCTCTGACCCCCAGTTTGAGTCAAAATCTCTGACTGCCCAGCGCCTTGGGACGTCCTCTCGACATGAAAGACGCTACACAAATGTAATTTTGTTTTGTATTGTAACATGACAGCCAATTTGTGCACAAACTGGTTCTGAAGATAACCCCTGCATTTGATACAGCGCTTTTCACATCAGGAGGACGTCTCAAAGCATTTCACACTTTTTGCTGTAAAGTGTTGTAACTGTGGATTTTCTAGGCATAAAAAGTGAAGGCATTTATTTTGGCAACTGGCAATATTGTTTCCTGTTCTCGAACTACTGCATCAAATGCAGTGCTTGAATCTAGCGCTCAGCATTGAGAATTAATAGCCCTGTAGCGTAGTGGCTAGTGCTCTCACCTCGCAAGCGAGAGGACCCGGGGTTTGTTTCCCAGGCAGGGCGAAACCTTAGGCAAATTTCCTTACTCCATACGCCTCTATTTGCCTAACAGTAAATAGGAACCCAGTTGTTAGTTGATTCGCGGATCACTTTCCTGAGGTAATAAGCCCTCGAAAAAAAAACGGTCACTCAATCCACGACTGTTTGTGGGACACTACTTTCCATAATTGGCTAATACATTTTACGCACAAAATACACAGTCGATCCATTTTATTCCTTAAAGCACTTTGAAAAGTCTTAACAACGTGATAAGACGCTATATCAAATGTCAGAATTATTATTATTACAGTGCACAATTAAAACAAAGGCAACAAGGTTCCATGATCCTGAACGGTTGGCATCAAGGATTGTAATGATGAAACTAAATAATAAATGTGAAAAACATATGTGTTGCTACATAGTAAGCAACTAACTGAGACGTAAGAAAGTAAGACATCTTAAAAGGATATTCCTTTTGTTACTTCTCTCTCCCCTCCATTTTAGTCTCTTGTGCTGCACTGTATGAACAATCTTAGAATAAAGAATGATATTTCTCCAAGATTCCTGCTTTGTTATTGACACATCATGAAATTTCCTAAAAAGGCCCTCTGGGTTCGGAACTATGCACATGTGCACATTTCTCCATTGCGAAGGGGAAAAACAAAGAATTATGTTACAACGTGGAAGTAAACTATGAACATTAGCCCTAGCATGAAATACTGTTGGGACCTTAGCTTTCTTACAGCACTTGACTGCAGCCCACCTCTCTAAAGTGTTATAGATCCTGGAGCCAAAAGTGTATTCTTTTATTCCGATCAACCTATTTGTAAGATCCAAATTTAGCGGTTCAAACTGTGATTTAAGAGTTTTTATAAACAGGGCTTCAGGATTGCCAATGCGTCACCAATGTTCAAATAAACTAAGCGCACTGTATATAACGGGAACGATTAAACCCCAAATTGTTGGCAACTTCAAAGAGGTTTTAGCTGAGGTCTAAAATGTCTAACATGTTTCTCCATTATGTTATTCTCATCTGATGCTCTATAAATTTCAGCAGCAGACAAACCACATCACCAGCACCTCAGCTGCACTGACAGAAGGATTCCTAGGATCAGCTTGACATTCCTTCTGGTCCCAGGAGCTCAAAGACCAACAAGATTCAATTTGCTCAAACTTCCTTCGGAAAGGTGTCGTCAAGTTGCAGCACTGCTTGTGCTTACAGGGTAATGATTCCAATTCAAATTAGTATCAAATTGATCCATTGATAAATACTCAAGAAAATATTAAATATTTTTAGGAAAAAGCAAAGGAATAGGATTACAGAGTTCCAGTGGGGGAGCGAGCACCAGGACAGACACGATGGGGAGAGAGTATGGGATTTGGATTAGAGGCAATAGTTCAGATTGGGCAATGAGCACGAACGTAGATGCAACAGGAGAATAGTCTCTCTCTTTGCTGTGCGTATTATTCCTAATATCCAAGAATATTGCCAATAATACATAATTGCAACATTAAATGTGAAGAAAGTGATTTGGATATTTTTTCATTGCCGATTACAGGCGTGTTGTGGATGTGTTTATTATTACCTTGGCTTTCTCTTGTTAAAACTCAACAGTGCATCACTGAAAACAAAAACAAAAGTTGCAGGGAACACTCAGTAGGTCATGGAGAAAGGAAAGTGAGTCAATGTTTCGGGTCCACGACCCTTCGTCAGAAGTAGGGGATGTTGGGCGGGAGAGGCTTTTAAGGGCTAACAGAGAGGCGGGAGACAGGGCAAGGAAGTCAAAGGAGAAAATGGGGTAGAGGACAGGGGATGATGGGTTAAAGACTGTTCCCAGCGACTTCTGTTGTTGTTTTCAGATTTCCAGCATTTGCAGTATTTTGTGTTTTGTTTAATGCATCACTGAAGCCTGGTGGTGACCTTCAACTTGTAGCATCCTGTATCACGATCAACTGTTCCAACACGATAATAGGCTAAAACATCAACTAATTGTTTGCAGATTAGGTGAGCAAGCATGCACAAAGGTCTCGGGAGGGAGGGCATGCCCCATATAAGACAAACACATGTGGAACACTCAGTTTGGTGTGTACTCTTAAGCATGGCGATGGGTTTCCATGTGTGTCAGACACAAGGCTGACCAGAAGCACGCCCTAATACCTTTGTCGTCTACCCTACCTTCAATGTTTCACCATTTAGAATGTATTCTTGTCTGTCATTCTTACATTTCGCTCACAAAATACACAGTCAATTCACTTTACTATTGTGAAGCACTTTGAGACATTTCGAAGACGTGATTAGGCGCTATATCAAATGCATGGATTATTATTACTATTTTATTTTTTACATCCATAATGGACTGTTAGCCACAATCTGTCGGAAATCTTACATTTCCCCCAAGACATTTCTGAAACAATGAACAAGGATTCAAACGTGTAATCAAAATCAGAAAAAAATATTATTGAAGAGCATAGATGATGTTTTTTAATTTCTTCTTTCTTCAGAAGCCGGGTGTCTGACATATACAGAAATTCATCACCATGCTTAAGAGTATCCAAGCCTATACATTAAAATTTCCCTGTGTCTGAAATGGAGCCCGCACTCTCTCCTGGGAAGGATGCTTATCTAATTCCAGAGAGTATTAGGAGCAGGTTGGCAACAGTCAAGGTTTGGGGACCCCAGAGTGTGCTATTTCCCAAACGCACACATTGAAAAACTGTGAAAAGTAATTCTAAGAGAAAATTAAAAAACTATCACTGAGCGACAAGTTCATTAAGGGAAAGAGATACTGCATTAATCACGAGGAAGCACTTCTAAAGGACATTAATTAGTAGACACTAATGAAAATGTGAAGTGGAAAGAATTAACTTGAAAAGATGAAAAGGAAGCAGACATTTACTAGGGGAGCCATCTTCCTTTGAAATTCTGAATGCTTTGGCCTCTCTTCTTATCTTCCCATATCAGTCTTAACTCACTTCACCATCAGCACTCAGAATTAGGTAAACTGTATGGATGCCCAAGTATTATCACATTTTAATAAAGGTTTTTGTTACAATAGCTTCATTATCAGTTTTGTGGGCGAACATGGCATCCGATTTGCACACACCAATGTCCCACAAACAGCCTTGAAGTAAATGACCAATTTTATTCTCTTTTCGAATAGTGCCACGGGATCAGCGCCTTGGGATGTCCTCCTGACGTGAAAGGCGCTCTATAAATGCAATCTTGTTGTTGTTGTTAACATCCACCCAAACAGGCAGATTTTTTTTGCAACATTTTATCCAAAGGACGACACCTCCAACAATCAGCAAACCCATACATTTGCATTGGATTGTTAGCCTAGACTGAACTCCCAATCCACAACATGGCTGTTTGTGGGACACAAATGGCTGCCATGTTTTGCCCCAAAATAGTCACTCCACTTTACAGTATATCCTGGGAAGCGCTTTGGCATGGCCTCCCGACGTGAAACGTATTATGCCAAATGTAAGGGTTATAATTCACTTCTAACTTTGTGGACTCAGCTTCAAGAGCCAATAATGTTAAACATTCCATATTCTAATATCCTCTGCCTTTATTGCTTCCAATTCCCCTAGTCTGTTGCAGAAATGCCCCAGGTTCACTGAATCATCAAGCAGTGGAAATAGTTTATCAGAACCATTCAGAATTTTCAAGCACTTCATTAAATCGGGACTTCCGTTTAATGTCTCATCTCAAGAACGTATTTGACAAGAAAGAATATAAAAGGGGTATGGGGTAAAAGCAGGGAGTTAGGTTTAGAGGTGGAGTTAGCACCAGTTTAGACACAATTGGCCAATGGCTTCCATCTGGGCTAGAATTTTAATAAAGGGAACCATCAAGAACAATGTACTCAACTCAATATTAAGTCTAGTACCCAAGTCAATATATAATCATAGACATTTATAGCACAGAAGAAGGCCATTCAGCCCATCGAGTCTGCACCGGCTCTCAGAGCAAGGAATTTGTTCAACCCCACTGTCCTGCTATAGCCCATTCAGCCTCCATATTTCATATAACTATCCACTTAAACCCACAATACACAGTGCCTCTACCACCTTACTCAGCAGGGCATTCCACATTACAACAACTCTAAATGAAAAATTCTCTCAAACTCTCCTTTTGCTCTTCTTGTGACTATCTAATTACTATGGTGCAGAGTCACCGATTCCCCAACCAGTGTGTTGCAATACTGCTTTACATTTAAAACGGACAACTGTGGGTTCAAATTAAAGCCATTAACAGTGTCACAAGAACCAATAAACTTATTTTACTATCCTCACTGTCTTACACTTAAGTGTTTTATTTGGATTCACAACTGGCAGATGTTCAATTTTCCTCTAATAAAACTGGCCCCAAATGACTGAAGCTACAATGGGCTATATGGTCACTTTGGATGCTCTGGTTTTCACATAACCCCATCCTCTATATTTGTGGCCATTTCCTTTGTATTCATGATCTCAGTTTACAATAAGTGTGATCAAACACATTCATCCAAGTCATCAGAGTGATTCATGGCTTAAGGAAATTGGATTATCTCAAATAGGCTAGTATTTAATATGTGTATTTCTATGTCTCATATAATGTCTGGAATTGCAGGAAGTCAGCTTGGCTCAGTCAGCACTGCTCGTGTCTCTGGATCCGATAGTCGTTGGTTTAAGCTACACAGTGGGACTTTGAGCGTTCCAGGCTGACACATTCCAGGCTGACACTCCACTGCAGTCCTGAGGGAGCAGTTCAATGATGGAGGTGCTGCCCGCCCTTTGAGTGAGACATTAAACCAAATCTGTCTGTTCAGGTTGACGTTAAAGAACCCATTGTATTTTTCGAAAAGAGAAGGGAGTTTCTCCTGGTGTCCTGACAAACAATTCTCTCTCATGAGTTTCGGAGGTGCTGCCCGCCCTTTGAGTGAGACATTAAACCAAATCTGTCTGTTCAGGTTGACGTTAAAGAACCCATTGTATTTTTCGAAAAGAGAAGGGAGTTTCTCCTGGTGTCCTGACAAACAATTCTCTCTCATGAGTTTCCAAAATAGCAGGGTGTCATGAGGTCATTGGGTAAGAATTTAGTGGGTTTTGTTTTATTGGCATTTTGCCCAAGTTGGGGGAGAAAGAGAAGCTGAATGTGGGCCTTGGAAAAGGAGAGAAAAAAATGAATAAAAACACACCAATTTTATTTGAGAGATTGTTGACCAGGACACCGGGAAAAACTCCTTTCTCTTTTGCAATAGGATCTTTAACTTCCACCTGAACATGCACAGATAGGATCTTGGTTTAGCGTCTCATCTGTAGCAGGGCAACTCCAACAATACAGTGCTCCCCAGCACTGTATTCGAGTGTTACCTTGAATAGAATTTAAAGCCTTGATATGACTTCTGACTCAGAGACAAAGTGCTCTTAACAGCCAGGCCAAATGGCTAATTTGCATCCATCATTCAGGGACAAGCCCTCAGCATAACGAGGATCTTTAAACATTCCTACAGCAGCAGAATACAGGCTACACTGCTCCTGTTTGGTCCTCTCTGCGCCAGACAGCCTGGGAACTTTTATACCCACAGACATTGTCAATTACCCTAAAACTATAAAAATTAATGCTTTGATTACAATCCAAAAAAAGTCCTTCTGTGCATTTTTAGAGACAAGCAGCTTGAAGTAAAGGTTTCATTATCAGTAAACCAGGAACATGGTTCCAAGAAAAGTACAATGCCATGCAATCAAATCATATTCAGCTTAAGAGGGAAAACTCCACACCCTTCACTCAGACAGCACTGGGCTGCTTCATGCTCCTACTCCTTCAGTTCCACCATCGGCTATTATCACTCTCTGAAACTCAACAATAGCAACAAAATTACACTGTTGTATCTTTCCCGGGAGGACGTTCCAAGCTGCTGGACAGTTTCGGACCCGAGTTGGGGTCGGGGAATGTGGAGGGTGTGGGAAGAGTGCAGTCCAACTCTGACTTCTCCCCCCTCACCTTGTTCAAGGTCCAACGCCTTTGACCACGCTTTCCGGCATCTTTCCCCTCCCTCCCCAACCCCCTGGCCTCCCAATCGCAGTTTGGATGCCAGGTCAATTCTGTGAAGCGCTTTAGGATCTCCTCCTGACATGACAGCTTCTATACAAATATAAATGTTTATTGTATTGGAAAACAGGTCATTTAGCAATAATGCTTACAAAAGGAAATCATCATTTGCTTATAAATAAACTGTCCCTACAACTGACAGAAAGCAGTGAGACTTTTGACGTGATAGGTTCTGTATCAAAATGTACTGTGCTGTATTATCGATATTTTGGGGTCAGAGCTGTTTGACTCCACAGAAACCCATCACCGTGCTTAAGAATCTCCAAACCAGACAGAGCTCCGCATATGCCACCTACAAATGGAAATTTCTCTTAGTTTGGAATAGAATGCGCATCTCCCTCTGGAGGGTCGCAGCCTGCTTACCTGATTAGGCATAAATTGGCAAGAGCCAAGGCCCTGGGAACCCCAGAGGGTGGGTTGGGGTAATTGCTGGAGTTTAAACAACTAAAACAGTATAGCTTGTCATTGAGAGCACTGTCTGGCCATCTTCCTACTGTTTATCTATCCAGAACCACCCTTCACGTTAGGGTTAGGCTTGGAGCTGAGTGGAAAGAGTCGCTATATTGGGTAACTGGTCTGGTCCTGCCAATGAACCAGATTGGCTTTGCTGTTATCAGCAGTGCCCTGGAGTACTGTGGACCCGCTTGGCTCAGGAACTGGACGAGAGACTGTCACCGTTCTCTTTGACCGTGCCTTCAGCTCCCCTCTCGACTCTCTTCCCCCTCCTCGCTCCCTCCCTTCCCTCCCCTCACCCTGACCATTTCCCCCCTCCTTGCTCCCTCCCTTCCCTCACCCTGACCATTTCCCCCCTGCTCGGGTCATGACCCAACTGTGCAGCGCCTTGGGACGTCCTCCTGACGTGAAAGGCGCTTTATAAATGGAATCTTGTTGTTGTTGTCTTGTTGTCACAGAGGGTGAATTCGATCCTGACATCCTGTTGTCAAGCATGCTCAGCCCCGAGGAGACCCCATTTACCTTCTCCCCAAGGAGGATAATCATTATAAACAATGGTGCCAAACCTGGGATGTCAAATCTATTGAGCTGTCTTCCTGACGTGAAAGACACTATTTAAATGTAAATCTGCACTGAACTGTATTGTATAAACATGGTGAAATACACTGTAGAAATGCAAGCCAGAATATGTGATACTGTTAGGCGGAAGGGAGGTAACTGAGCATTTTTTTGCCTTAATTAGAAAACAATATTCAAAACAATCTTTCAGTTTTCCGAAATGGATAATAAATTTGCCCAGGATTACTGACTACATGGCACCAGTGTGATTTCAGAAAGCAGGAAAAGTTGCAAAAGGTTCTACTAATTTCACAAGACTTTTTGTTTTGGCAGCCATACAAAAAGAGCTTTACACATGGCTTTTATATGGTTTATCATAGGAGCAGTTAGTGCTACACCAGAAGTCAACAGTTCCCAAATTCGACAGAATGAATCCATCTCATTGCTGTTTGCGAGACATTGCTGCAAAGATTAGCTGCCACATTTATCTACAGAACTATCCAGAAACTTTAAAGTAAGTTATTATGTGAAGCCCTTTGGAGACATTTCAATATACACAACGCTGCATCAACCAACTTAGCAGAACAAGAGGGCACAGGTTCAGGGGCAATTTAAGGGCAGAGAGCACGAAGTAGTTTGTTACCCAGAGAGTAATTAACAACTGGAACAGATTACCAGGAAGGGGTGGGTTGAGACCGAGACTCTGGACTAATTTGGGAAATAGTTTTTTTTATATATACTGCTGAGCGAGGTTAGGCCTACTCACCCCTATTAACCAAATTAGATCGAATATGTTCCATTAGGGAATGAGGATTGTCCCCGCAGAGAAGCCCCACCCCACCAAACTATTCTGGACCCCAAATTGTTAAAGGACAATGCGGACCTGAGCCATCTCTTCACAACCACTAAATCCAGTCAAGTGACCTCATTGCATTTCTGGCATGGCAAGCACAGCCTGAGCCTAGCGACCAAAGTGCTCAAGTGAGATCTGCCTTCCAGTATCTCCGCTTCCTCTGTCTGAGAGCAATTTGGGAAACACCTTGATGCTGTAATGGAAGCATGGTTAAACTGGAAGGTTGAAATCAAACGGGACAAAAGGTCATCAACTCAGCTGTAGGTAGGAACCCAGTTGTTAGTTGATTGGCAGATTGCTTTCTGGGAGTAATAATCCCTTCAAAAAAAATCTGGTCACTCAATCCATGACTATTTGTGGGACACTGCTGTGCGCAATTGGCTGCCGTGTTTCGCCCACAAAATATACAGACAATTCACTTCACAGTATATTGTGTGAAGAGCTTTGAGACTTCTGAAAGGCACTATATCAAATGTTTATTATTATCAAATATCAAGTATTATTATTATTATTCAAACCAGTAAGCATCTCAGCTCTCTCAACTACTGAACAAATTCCAACATTTCTGTCCCAGTGTGTGGAGGGCGCTGGGAATAAAACTGCGATTTTACAAATTGGTTTTATTTTAATCAGTCAGAGAGATAGGAAGAAAAAGAAAAAAAATTTAATTTCAGATTCACTTCTATTCGGTAATTAATAAAATCAAAGCTCCTTTGAGATGAAAGTTAGCGTTTCCCCAGCACCTCAGGATAAGCCGTTATTGCGTCTGAAGGAAGACTCATAAGTGACTTTTGATAAGATTTGAAATGTTGGCTGAAAGCTGAACTAACATGAAATAATTAAATAATCAAAACATGTAGTGAGGAAAGATCATGGTGTTCACCCCCGCTCCCTGCACAATATACAATCTGTTGCACAAATTCCTCCCTCAGTCCCGAGGGAACGATCTGCAAGCTTCCACCAATCCCTTCCCGACAGGTTGTGGACCGGCCTCAATAGCCACTTAACAGTAACAATAATCCTTGATTATTTGATACAGAGCCTTTAATGTCAGGAAGATGTCCCAAAGCGCTTCACGGGATTTACTGTTTCTTAAGTGGGGTGACTGTGTATTTGTAGGGAAACATGGCAGCCCAACTGCATACAGGAATATCCCACAAACATCTTGTGACTCTTGGTATAAATTCCACACCTTAGTCCAGGGTTCTAATCTCATCTGCTGCACAACAACAAACTCAAACTTTTGTCGGTTATCAATCAGCCAAGGTAAAAGTGACAACCATTAATTTCCTGTTCCATTTTATCTTTATGAGAATCCATTAGTTCATTTGTTAAATAAAATTGAAAAGAGCATTTGCAGAACAGCTTCATTCCCATGCAAGCAGACAGCTCACCAGAACATTCAATTCTCACTTTCATTAATACCTCAAGCATCTAGCATGCAAAAATCTTCAACTTGATTTCTATTAAATTACTAACATGTACGTAAACTCAATCACTGTATGTATAGGGGCACCACACCTAGTTACTAAGAATTCCACATAAAGTATATATGGTTTCTGTTTGTCTGATAGAGAGTGTCCACCCTCTCCGTAGAGGGATATGTCCTGCTTGCCTGATCTCAGAGAGTTTAGACATAGTTTGGCATAGGCCAAGAAATAGATTTCCTTTGCTTATGGTGAGGTAATAGTGATAATAATCCTTGCAATTGATATAGTGCTTTATCACGTCATTGAGATGTCTCAAAACACTTCACAGGATATATTGTAAAGTGGATTGACTGTGTATTTTGTGGGCGAAATGCGGCAGCCAATTGCACACAGCAGTGTCAAACAAACAGTCGGGGATTGAGTGACCTCAACTTTTTGAGGGATTATTACCCCAAGAAAGCGATCTGCCAATCGACTATCAACCGGGTTCCAATTTACTGCTGGGTAAACAGAGACATGTGGAGTAAGGAAACTTGCCTAGGGTTTCACCACAACCGAGAATCGAACCCGGGTCCTCTCGCTTGCGCTATGCTATGGGACTCCAATACAGTTGTCATTTCATTTTTGCTGTGAAATGCCATTAGTATTGCTGGAGTGAGGAGGCTGAATGCTCTGTCAGGAAAAGCAAAGGAACTCAATAACCCATATAGTGGAGTTACTGCATAATTTTTTAAAAAGCAGTGCAATGTAAAATCCATCAAACCACACACAGATTCACAGCCTGTAAACCATTTGTTTGGATCTGATTTGGCACAGAATCAAAGGGAAGAAGCACCCCACCCCTGTAACTACATCCTAGAATCTTGCACAATCATTCAAAAGACTACAATATGCCAAGAAATAATAGCAAAAACATCCAACCCTCATGCACTTGAAGCTGTGCTGGGTGCTCAGGGTCAGCAAGAACAGCTCACGCACAGGGTCCACACATGGAGTGCTGTAGCGTATTGGTTAGAGCACTCGCCTTGCAGATGACCTGGGTTCAGCTCCTGGGCAGGGCGAAAGGTTAGGCAAGGTTCCTTACTGCACACGTCCCTCTTTACCTAGTAGGAACCCAGTTGTTAGTCAATTCGCAGACTGCTTTTCTAGGGGGTAATAATACCTTCAAAATTAAATAAATAAATAGTAGAATGAATAATACACAGAAATAAATAATAATATAGTCACTAACACCTTGTGGGACACTGCTGTGCACAATCGGCTGCCGTTTTTAGCCCACAAAATATAGTTAATTCATTTTACAATATATTTTGTGAATCGCTTCAAAGAGTCTCGAAGACGTGATAAGGCGCTTTATTAAAATGCAAGGATTATTAATATTATTATGGTACACCATAGATGGAGACGGAGGCTTTCAAACATTCATCCCTGCATTTCATGTTCCAGCATCTCCTCCTACTCCACTCCTTGGGTCGCCCCGTTACTTGGCTAACCGGTTTGTTGTCTCCCACCCACCGCCTCCACGTATGCACATTTACAGACACACAAAAAACCAACCAAGTTGGCTGCAGAAACACTCCACAATTTCTCAAAGTATTAAGCTAATTGAGAGAATGTTTTATCCTGGAGTTTTATACTTCGAATCTTTATATCAACATTTCCAAACAAGATCTTCTGTTTTTTTCTTCTCAATGTACAGGAAAAAACTAGCCACAGACCCATCTGTAGCTTCCATTGCTGCATGAAGGCTCCACCAGTGAGACACCTGCAAACCCGATTAGCCTATTAGGCACCACATCTGGCAGCCAGACAGAGGAGCTCATTCAGCTGGCGATTATGTTGGACAATCTGCAGCAAGGTACTAGCTGCAGCTTCAATAAACCCACTGACCTTGAAATAATGTGAATCCTACAAACTACTATTCTGCTATCTATTCTGTGAAGCACTTTTGAGGTGTCTCAATGACATGCTAAGGCACAATGTAAATGCGAGGATCATTATTATTTACTGCAGCCCTTTCATACGTTATTTACATATATGAGAATTATCAGCAGAAGACAAAAGGTTAAAATATCGTTTAATTTGTGTTTCTCCTAAAAATATACAGTTAATTTACTTTACCGTATATTCTTTGAGACGTCTCAAAGACGTGATAAGGCACTTTGTCAAATGTCACTTTATTATTATTATAATTGTACACCCACACTCTACCCCAGCAAGTTAATAATAAAAAATAATCCTTGCATTTGATATAGCACTTTTCATGTCTTAAGAGTCTCAAAGCGCTTCATAGAAATTACTGTAAAGTGAATTGACTGTATATTTTGTGGGTGAAACACAGCAGCCAATTGCGCACAGCAGTGTCCCACAAATAGTTGTGGATTGAATGACCAAATTATTACTGTTTTTTTTTCTTGAGGAATTATTATCAGGCGTGTGGAGTGAGAAATTTGCTCAAAGCTTTGCCCTGCCGGGAATCAAACCCAGGTCTCTCCCTTGCGAGGTGTGCGCTCTAACCACTGAGCTACAGGACTCCACTTCCAAGTTGTATACTTCCAAGTTGGAAGTGTATAGCACATTACAGAACAGAAAGCCGTACCTTGTTGCGGATACAGCATGTGTAAGGGACACCGCATGCCAACGGACCAGAAGTTAGTCCATCACAACTGTGATACTGATTCTTCTTCCAGTCCAAATAATCTTCACCACCACAGCATTTAAACTGAAAAAAAGACACACAAGTAAACGTCTGAACTGACTTACGTATATGGTGGCTCTGTAGAGGGAAATAACACACGACTTCCATTTGTTGAACCAAAGACCAATTTATACTATGCAATTTAAAAGTTGAAACAGCACCCTATATTTGTTGGACTATAATCAAGGTAGAGCACTAAAAAATGGAGACAATAATAATAACCTTTGCATTTGATATACTGTAAGATGGGAGTGACTGTGTATTTTGAGGGCAAAACACAAGAGCCAGTATGCGCTCAGCAATGTCCCACAATCTGGACTTGGAATCACATATCTAAACTGACATTCCAATGAGTGCTGGGGTGTGTTGCATTGTCTGAAGTGCCGTCCTTTGGATGAGATGTTAAACCAAGACCCCATTTGCCTGTTCAGGTGGATGTTAAAGATCCCATGGCAATATTCAAAAAGAGAAGGGAATTTCTCCCAGTGTCCTGGCCAACAATCCCCCCAAATAAAAAAAATTGGTCACTCACTCCATGGCTGTTTGTGGGACACAGCTGTGAGCAACTGGATGTTGTGTTTTGCCCAGAAAATACACTTCATACTTTATAGTATATCTTGTGAAGCTCTTTGAGACGTCTCAACAATGTGACATCAAATGCAAGGATTATTATTATTATTGATGGGGAAATCTACTTACTCTTCAAAAGTATGTAAGGCAATAATCACAGAAATTGCACCTGCTTTATATATTGCGCTCTGCAGCAAGTCACTGAGAATGAGGAGTGGAGTAAGATAACTTGCCTGATGTTTTGCCCTGCCCTGGAATCAAAACTGGGTCCTCTCACTTGTGAGGCTAGCGTGCTAATCACTACATTACGGGACTCCACAAGATGAATTAATCCATGAGAAATCCAACTTTAGGGGAGATCATGAAACAGACGGCTCACAATCTGCAGGAACTGCTGAGGATTAAATAATGCAAACACCTGCTCTTGGACGAAATCCATGATGTTTTTGAAGTCCAAGTCATCATAATAATTCTTTATGCCTTTACGAATGTTGTCGTTCAAAAAGTCTAGCGTCTGGAAAACAGCAAAGAGAGAATTTAAAACATTTTGAAAAAGTTGAAATGATTATCAATTCATTCAAAAACAGAAGTCACTGGGAACACTCAGCAGGTCAGGCAACATCTATGGAGAAAGGAAAGTGAGTCAAAGTTTAGGGTCCACGAACCTTTGTCAAATTCAACCTTCTCTCTCCCAGAGGCACGAGTGCTCCAATGGAGCATAGCTGACATGCTTAAAGTCACTATCAAGTTACAATTGATAACTTAGACCAGAGAGACTATTCACAATATGCTGCTGCGTAATTCGTTGTTGTCAATACTTTATAATATATTCTGTAAAGCGCACTGAGACATCTCAGTGACGTGTTGAGGCGCTATATCAAATGCAAGAATTAATATTATTGAAAGTGAGATTCAACAAAAAGAACACATTGCTGATCGTGACATGCTCACTGCTGTCATCGGACACAAAGCAGAAAAATGCTCAATTTTCTGGGCGGTTAAACATCCAGCCCAATTAAGCAAAAACAATTGTACAGTTTTAATACATTGCTTCCCTGTGAGTGCAAGTCTTTTATATCTGTATTTACATACCCCATAGAGAGTGTCACTTTTGGGGGCAGAATACTAAGGTCATTACCTTAAGCACATTTCCAAAACTGTTTTTAATGACCGATGTGGAAATGCAGTTCCCAAGATACACACACTGATTTCAATGTTCGGTATCTGTGTTGCAACCTCCTCTTCACATCTTGTACTTTCAGAATGGATTGTGCTGGTAATCATTAATCAGTGCTGGGTCCTAGAACTTGGCTCAGTTATGAAGTGCTTCATTTACTTTATATCCCCATGGGGATTGTGAAGTCAGGCATTTGTGAACCATTCCTACTGCAATCATTTTGCATGTCCAATCTATACCCAACCCAGTCCACGCAGATCAGTTGTACTAACAATAACAACAGCCTCCAATGCTGCAACTGGATGGAGTCTTACCCGACACAGTGTAGAAGTAACTGAGCAGCCATCAGCAGCCAATCTCCATTCCCCATTGAAGCATTACTTGTGTGTGTCTTTCCTTTGAACAGTGGCAGCAGTTCCAATAGGTGAGCTGC
Organism: Callorhinchus milii; assembly: GCF_018977255.1. NCBI lineage: Eukaryota > Metazoa > Chordata > Chondrichthyes > Chimaeriformes > Callorhinchidae > Callorhinchus > Callorhinchus milii. Next base: position 5,674,125 of record NW_024704748.1, read on the forward strand.
ATTTTCTGAGACATTAAGGGTAATCTTCCCAAAAACCTGCACTCCCATCACCCCTCAGCATGTACAAGTAACAAACTTCAAATGACTAATGCTATAGTTATAACAGGGGAGCAGTGGGCTTCTCAGGAGAAAATCAAGTATCTGGATTAAGCTGACCCCTTAACAATGGCGTAGTTTGACCCTAAACCAGGAAGAAAGTGGAGGTGACTGTAGGCACGGTCAAAGAAAAAAGGGCTTCAGGTGTGATCTGAGATGGGAATAGGGTGGCAGGCAGAGAAACTGATGCTGGGAATTGCAGAGTTCTAGGGTGGCATAGTGACTGAAAGCCCAGTCGCCAATGACGGAGTACAGGGGACGAGGGCCGTGAAGATATGGCTGAAGTCAGCTGAGTATAGTGGGATTCGGCTGGTGTAAACATGACCGGGATTTTCCAGGTGTAAGTTTAAAATGAGTACTTGACTCAAACAGACTTAATACCTCCTGGTATGGAATGTGACTCCAGACAGCCATGTGTATAAATCAAATCCTTGGATATCTCATTTAGTTCAGAGTTTTTCTTCCAAACAAGTGCCTCCTAGGAAACAGTGCAGACTTGTCTGTCCTGAACAAGATGGAGACTGAGGCAGCAGCAGCAGACTCTGTAATGTACTCCGTGTCCAAACCCCAAATGACATTTAAAGGCTGAATATTATTCCGCATACTCACCTGTTGACTAGTCTTACAAATTATCAATTATATTCATTCCAGCATAAGTCTTGGCTTTTCAACAAAATTCCAAACAAATTTGTGAACTTTATTGTGTTAATCCAAACCAATTGGGAAACACCCTCTGTCTAAAGATAGTAACAATTTGGATTATGGATGATGTACGAATGTATACTATAAGGTGTGTAATATACAAATAGTGCGATTAATTTGTTCAGAGTTGGACTGCGTGTTTGACAGTGCCAGAAAATTGATTATTTTTCCGCTTTGTGTCCGATGACAGGAGTAAGCACTTGTGATCTCAATCTCACAGCCACACGGTTCAGCTTTGCCAAGTATCTTTTTGTTGCATATCACTTTTAACCCAGTACTAACTACCTACGTTGGGACTTGAAATCACATAGTCTAAGATGATACTCCAATGCAGTGCTGGGTGTGTGTTCCATTGTCAGAGGGACTGTCCTTCGGATGTGGTGTTAAACCGAGGTCCCATCTGCCTGTTTAGGTAGACATTAAAGATCCCTTGGTGCATTTGAAAAGAGAAGGGAGTTTCTCACTCGGTGTACTGGCCAACAGTCCCCCACCAAAATAAAATTGGTCACTTACTTCATGGGTGTTTGTGGGACATTGCTGTGACAACTGTCTACCGTGTTTCGCCCACAAAATGCGCAATCACTCTACTTTGTAGTATATCCTGTAAAACGCTTTGAGACGTCCCAACGTCGTGATAAAGCGCTATATCAAATGCAAAATGCAAATGTAAGGATTATTGCCTGTGGCAAGTTGCTGGTGAGATCAGCTGACATTTTTGCCTATATAACATTCATTTCATTTCAAAGCAATTGTCGTTTGTAAAGCACACAAGAGAAATGTACCAATTCTTCTTATATTATTAATTAGGAAGCGTTGAAAAGTTTTACCTTGTTCCGAAAGATCAGTGCCACAATCGCACCCAGCAACTCCAGCATCAGCACAATTGCAAGCGTGTAGAGAAACTAAACACAAACACAAAACAAGTCTCATTTTCCAGTCAAAATTACTAGTGGATCTAAAAGCATGAGTCTCCCAGATCCCTATAGTTCTCTCTCTGAGAGGATCAAGCAGTGTGAGAAACCTAACCAACATTGAAATACAACTTCAATATTTTAAATACGCATACATCGACAACTCACCTACTACTTTTAAAAAAGCTCCTACAGTTTCATTTCCCCATTAGCTCAGTGAGGATTTAAGCCATGTTCTGTTCCATTGGGTCACATGAACCAAAAGGTGCGAGGGTCCAACCCTGCTTTGTTCTGTTAGCTCTCAGCCAGGCAACAATGGGAGTACCGCAAATGGCCTCAGTGTCTCAATGAGGGGAAAACTCTGTGAGACCTTGCTTCTGAAGGCTATCTATTGACCTCTGCTGGAAAATATATTTGAGGACAGAGTCAGGTAATGGTGCTCTGTAATGGAAATGCTTCACCGCACTCGATATTGGGCTATAATGTCCTGCATGCTAATAGCCTTTCATTAAGTCATTATAACAGGATTTCTAAAATAATGCGACTCTCATGGAAAGCTGGGAGGGTGGGTATTCTGAAAGGGTTAGATCAAATGGGCTGAAAGGCCATCTTCATCCAAACTGCTCTTGCAAGTAAATATTTATTTAAGCTATCTGGGTATTATATCCCTGCAAAAAAAAATCCAGGCTTAAACAAAAAAAGGCACAACCAAGAACCATAAACCAGAGTGAGCCACTGCCGAGGAGAGGAGAGAAAGAATGCTGGGAGGAAGAGGGGAGAAAGTACAAAGTCTTCCAACAGATTCCATTCTTTAACACATTTCTGCTTTCTGCCATCAATGTAAACCAGGACATTTGAGCTATTTATGCTCTGAGGTCGTGGATAGCGAGCGCTGCAATGTCAGAGGTGCCGCCTACGAATGAGCCATTAAACTGAGCTCCTGTCTGTGCCTGTTCAGGTCGATGTTAAAGTTTCCATGGTGTCATTCGAAAATAAAAGGGAGTTTCTCTCTCTCGGTGTTCTGACCAACAATTTCCCAAATAAAATTTGTTTTATCCATGGCTGTTTGTGGGGCAATGCTGAGCGCAGCTGGCTGCCCCGTTATGCTCAGAAAATACACAGTCCACTTCACAATATATCCTGTGAAGCGCTTTGAGATGTTATGATGATGTGAAAGGCACTATATCTAATGCAATGATTATTATTATTCTCTTTTTGATTAATGCTTCTCTTTTTGAATGTGATCTTTAATGTCCACCTGAACAGGCAGATGGGGGTTGATTTAAAGACTCATCTGAAGGACAGCACCTCCAACAATTAACCCACGCCACCAGCATTGCTTCAGAATATCAGCCTGGATGATATCATTTCAAACTTCCGTCTTGAACCCACAATCTTCTCAAAAACTCAAAAGATGAAAGTGCTGCCAACTAAGCCAGGTTGACACATGATATTTGAAGACAAATGTTTTCTGGATGATGTGTTGATTTTCCGTACAATACTGAACAAATCACTGAAGTGTTTTTGGAGCAAAAGACTGAGACATCAAATGACACTGATAAATGAATAGCTCTTTGCAGATATATTTGGTTCCAAAGTTAGTTTACATTAGTGGTTATGTTAACTGTTCTAGAACTGTTGTAAGGTTACAAATATCGTCTTACCACTCTAAGAAGAGACAAGTTATCCCTCAGAGATGCAAGGACGCCAATGAAGGAGACGATGAACATCAGCACCCCCAGCAAGATCAGGATTATAGCGGGGGCCAGAAAGGCACCTTCCAACGTCTTGTACTTCTGTCTTTCAATCTCTGCATATATGCCAATGCACAGGATAAGGCCGCCGATCAGCTGCAAATAGAAAACAGGCAATTTGAAAATGAAGTTCTAATATTTGCTTAATTTGCCCCTTTAAAATTAGTCTCACTGTTTAAAGACAATGGAATATGAAGATCTTATGTTTTGATTGTGTGGAGTTTTCACATATGAAAGGATGAGGTGCAGCATCAAATGCTTGTGCTAGAATCCTGAGCTGTAACTTTTGACTATACTTATAGTAATCCTTGCATTTGATATCACGCCTTATCATGTTCTTGAGACGTCTCAAAATGCTTCAAAGAATATATTGTAAAGTGCAGCGACTATTTTGTGGGCGAAACTACTGGGATGTTTAATAGGAACAAGAATTTGCAAGTTCAGCATTTGCACAATCTGATTTTTAAATCTTCACATATTTCCCTAATCCACTCTGTAATCAAATTGTTATCTGATCACTCCTGAAACTATCCACTCTACCTCATCATCTTGATTTCCACATGTTAACCACCCACTGTGTAAAGTCAAGTCTAACATGCCCATTCATCTTCTCGATTTGAGATCATATTGGAGGATATTGGAGCTGATCTGTAATAATAATAATCCTTGCATTTCATATAGCGCCTTATTACACTGTTGAGACATCTCAAAGCGCTTCACAGAATATACTGGAAAGTGAAATTTACAGAATATACTGTAAAATTAACTGTATATTTTGTGGGTGAAACTCGGCAGCCAATTGCACACAGCAATGTCCCACAAACAATTGTGGATTGAGTTACCAAATTTTTTTTGAAGGGATTATTACCCCCGAAAAGCAATCTTCTAATCGAATAACAACCGGGTTCCTACTTACTGCTAGTAAACAGAGGCGTGTGGAGTAAGGAAATTCGCCTAAGATTTTGCCCGTATGGGGAATCAAACCTGGATCCTTTTGCTTGCGAGGACAAGTGTTCTAACTACTACACTACAGGACTCCTGTACCCTTGAGGGTATGGAAAATGTCTCCAGGATGTGAAAAATACAGGGCATGTCACTCCAGGGAGAGAGTGCACCTTCCATTTCAGACATCAGGAAATTTTCTTAAACATAATGATGGGCTTCGATAAGTCAGACACCCGGCTGACCAAAGTAAAACATTCTAAGCTTCAGGAAACTCTTCTTACCTCAGATACTCAATCTCATGGATTAATTCAGTCAGCCTTCACTGTACCTTCTAGCAATGCTAGGACACACTTCTGGAGTACAGTCTCCAGAACCCCGTGCAAGACTCCAACAACAAAAACATTTATTTACAGTAAACTACTGATAACTCATCATTCTAAGGGAAAAGGGCCCAATGACGAGTTATCTGAAGTGGCGAGTTAAGCATACATATAAATACATAAGTTAATGCAGCTGGGATATTGACAGCATGATGATTTAAGTGGTTGTGACATGTTGAGGCAGGGTCAAATTAACAGGAGTTTACTGTACATAGCACCTTTCACACCAAGAGGACATCCCAAGGTGCTGGACAGTGAGGATTTGCACCATAAATTTGTTAATTTATCAAATGAAAGTGTAGCAAAGTTTCCTATGATTATGCTTTATTCCACTAATTATTTACCCTATAGAATAAAAAGAACATCACTTGAATAAACCACATCAATTGGTCTGCTTTACAACTGAAATACAGTGCAAGATTAAATACAGGATAGAGTTTGAGATAAATTGCAGATGTGCAAATAGATTGGTACAGATGATGGATTGTACACATATCAACGGGCCTCTCACACAAATCTTCAATTCATTCCCAACTTATTTTCAATAACTCAAGTTCTTGTTCTGTTTATGCAAACTGACTGGCATTGTGTCAGGCTTAAGTCAACTGAAGACACGATAAACAGGAAAAACTACCCATTATGCAAAGAATATCAAGTAATTGCATGGATTTAATAGAACAATGCACAGATTAAAAACCTGCAATTCGTATAGACAAATTTGGAAAAATGAGGAATTGCCAGTAGAACAGAATTAACACACTTGTAAACTCTGCACATTATAAATATACATTATAATTTTAGACCCACACCCAACTTTAAATCTGTTATTGTCATGTAATGTTGACGAAAAGTAGTTAAAACACCTAAAATTAAAGGTATTATACATATACATAATACCTTTAACCTTATTCATATCATCTGCAAATATGTCAGTTTCTTTGCCAAATAGACAGTTATTATTATTAATATATTAATAATAATCCTTATATTTGGTGCAGTGCCTTTCATAACAAGAGGATGTCTTAAAGGCGGATGCACTGTAAAATATAGTGATTGTGTATTTTGTAGGCAAACAAGGTAATCATTTGCTTACAGGAATGACCCACAAACAGCCACAAAGTGAATAATATAATAATAATCCTTGCATTTGATGGAGCCTTATCAGCACTTAGATTTCTCAAAGCACTTCACAGAATGTACTGTAAAGTGTAGTGACGGTATATTTTGTGGGCAAAGCGTGGCAGTCAGTTACACACAGCAGTGTCTCACAAACAGCCATGGAGTGAATGATCAATTGTACCTGGAGGATTGTTGGCTAAGGACACTAGGACAGAGAAACTCCCTTCTCTTTTCAAATTGTGTCGTAGTGTTAATGAATACATCCACCTGAAAAGGTAGATAAGACCTTGATTTAACATCTCATCCAAAGGGCGGCGCATCCAACAATGCAACACCCTCCCAGAACTGCATTGGAGCATTAAAATAAGACGATGCGATTCCAAGTCCTGACGTGGGGTTTAATGTTCAACCTTCTCACTCAGATGCAAGAGTGCTACCACAGACCGGCTGAATGATCAATTTTCTTTGGTCGGACAGGACACCAGGAGGAACTCCCTTCTCTATTTGAGTAGTGCCACGGGATCTTTAATGTCCACCTAAACAGACAGACGGTACCTCAGTTTAATGTTACATGCAAAGGACAGCACCTCAGACAATGCAACGCATCCCCAGCACAATATTGGAATGTCAGCCGAGTACAAACGTCTCAATGTGGGGCTTTAACCCACAACCTTCTGACTCAGAGCTGATAATTCTACCAACTGAGCCAGGCTGACACAATTATGGAAAACAGGTAGTCAGGTTTGAATAATGGAGGACTGAATATTGCTGGGAAGTTTGGAAATCCTTCCTTCAGAAGACTAAAGTGGATTGGAATCCAAGATAAGGAAAGTAGATAATGGAAAAGTCACGATCAGTACAAGTTTTATTCCTGGATCTGTAAAATCCTTCTATTACTGTAGTGTTTATGCCTTTCTGTATATACTCTTCTCATGCCTATCCCATTTTTTTCGCACACAAAATATAGTCAACTCACTTTACAGTATCTTCTCTGAAGCACTTTGAGATGTCTCGAAGATGTGATAAGGCGCTATATCGAATGCAAGGATTATTATTATTATTATTTTTCATATGATAAAATCCAGAATACAACCGGTTTTCTGTTAAAACCAAATCCAATATTTTTGACTGAGAAAAATCATCTACTAAAGTAGGAGCACAAACTTTCTCTTGCTTGAGTTCTTTATAAATTGGCAGCATGGCCACACATTTTCCATGTCCCTGAATTAATCACACTTTTCCTAAACACAAACAGGATAGGGATTAGAGAATTGTGTGCCATGTAATACCATTCTTTCAAGCGCTTATTCTTTCCAATTGAAGGAGTTTGGCCAGCCGGATAGAGCAGTTACTGGGAATATAAAGACTTGCACAAATGCAATGTCCTATTAGGGGAATGTGCTGTAAGTCTCCCTGCTCTGAGTTACAAAGACTAAATGCCCTGTCAATTCAAAATGACAATTTAGAATACAATTACAAAATCAAATGCTTTTACCTGCAGAGTGAAGGGAGCCTTTACTGGCTCTGGAAATCTTCATTGTTTGTGACAGAGTTTTATGAATTGAGGTTTTAGAGGGTATCAAAGGCCTTAAAGTAATCTGTGTACCATCCCTCATTTCTTATATAAGCCTGAGCTTCAGAGCAGAAAATGTTCACCGACTCGTTTCAGAGATCAATTACCTAAACTACAACACAATGGAAAAAGATGGTTCCCCTAGAGATTTCTGCCTTAAATAGAAACAGCATTTCAAACCCAGAACAGTGCAAAGCCCCTTGAAAGGAAAAAAATGTTCTGGGGACAATAATCGTGGTGATACAAAGCAGGAATAAAAAAAGTACTGCAACTGAAAGAACAATTTCTGTTCAAAATATTTTCAATCTACTATAGAAAAAACGTGCTGTGCAATTTGCCTAAACGTCAGAGATTTTTTGGCTCCCAATGAAGAGTTTACAGATAGAGCATTTAGTCCTCACAAGTTACAGCAATGTTTTCAGACACTTAACTGAAGCTGTACTTTCCCCAGTCCTCAGGAATCGGAAGGGGGACGACCCCTATTTGGCTGAGACCCACCTCTAAAGGGCAACTAAGCAAAGAGGGTAGGATAAGCAAAGATTATAAGGAAGTAGTTTAGAAAGAAGAGAATTCTAACCTGCCTTATAATGGAGCATGATCAACAGGGCTGGTCAGCTCTTCCACATCCTGTCATCACGATTCACATGAGCAGACATGTCCGCGACGTGTACAGAAAACCGGTCAGCAATGGTTCCCTGCCCCTAGTAACTGGTCTATCCTTCCAAGTCCTGCCGATGAGCCAGGCTGGCTGCACTGTCATCAGCAGTGCCCTGGAGTACAGCAGACCCACCTGGTTCAGGAACCAGACCACCATAGAGAGCTGCCTCGATTCCAATATTCACTTTGGAGCCAGTTCAGCTCCTAGGACACCCCACTTACCTCTCTCTCCCCCTTTCCCCACACTCAGGAGCCAGCAAGGCTGAAACAAAGGAGCCCTCTCTCCACAAGATGTGTACCTCGAGAATCCCTAATCCTATCTTCCATCCCTTTCTTCCACACGTATGGTACATTATATGCCTTACATTTTTAACACAAAAAGGAAACCATACAAAATAAATACCAAGATGTCATAGAATTATAGAATGTTACAGTACAGAAACAGCTATTCAGCCCATCAAACGGGCCATTTAGTCCATCAAGTGTACCCTGGTATTTGTGCCACGTGGTCCAGCTTGCTTCGCACAGTTCGTCTTTCATATTTCATATTTAGTCTCTTCAAGCATCATTCTAATTCTCTATTAAAGTAATTTGTAGACTGTACAATTTGTAGATTTGTAATTTGTAGATAGATCAACTACTATGTGCAAGAAAGAATTCTACACTCCAATCATAGTCTGCAAAGACTTTTTTTCTAACCTCCTGCTGAATTCTTTTTATGTCATCCTATATATCTGTGTCCTCTCGTTGCTGACTGGCCGACTACTGGGATTAATCTTACTATTTTACCCTGATGGAACTTTTGCGGGTCATGAAGACCTTTATCAGGTTACCCCTTAACAGCTCCAGTGGGAAAAGTACCTAACTTCCAGAGTCTCTTTTCATCCCTCTAATCACGGGTAATTACAGATTTAGAATTTTTCCAAGTGTAAAATCCAGTAGTCTTACTACAATTAAAAGCTTATAAAACATAACCGAACAGGTATAGCAAAATATCAGAATATATGTAGTTTACACTAGGGACCATTGGTTCTGTCTAACAATGGCCCTTTTATACTTCAGAAATAATGACAGAAACACAACACAGCTGGGTAATGGAATACAATCACTCATTCAAAGTTCAGGCCTGCTTTTATGATTTACTCCACTATTCCACTAACCCAAGAAAATTATTTACTTCAATGTCTCCAATATGAGAGTGCCAAATGGTATCTTGAGGCCCTGCCAAGTACAAGGCGCATGCAATACATTGCGTCCTGAGTAAATGAAGGCATCCTAAGGTCTGACTGGCACCAGAAACAAAAGAAACTTTTGGATGGTCGGATTACAATGGATCCATAGTATTTGTTAAAATAATTGCACTGGGTCCAAATATGCATCAAAGTAGCTGATCACAAATGAGGGATTTGGGCTGACAGTACTTATACTTGATCTGCCAGGTACTTGCAATCGTCAAAGAGATTGCAGTGTGTTTGACATAGGTGCAAACAGATGCTGAGAGTCTTGTGATTCAGCCTAATTTTCCAGCAAATAATCAGGTATGAGGACGAAGCTAAAGTGAGTTACACATAATCAGCCATCTAGATGCTGATGAAAGAATAGTCTCCACACAGAATAATAATAAAATGTGCATTTGGTCAGTAGCTTTCACCCATTTATATTGGCAGGGTGTCTCAAAACCCTTCACCCGATACACTGAGAAGCGGAATGACTCTTTTGTGGAGCAACACAGCAGCCAATTTGGACACGACAAAGCTCCAAAACAGTCATGAAGTGAATAACCAATTTTATTGAGGATTGTTGACAGAGCTGGGAGACTCTCCCCTATAATGGCGAGTTAAGTTAAAACGATTTTAAAGTTTAAGGGGCCAGATTTCAGTACAGTAAATATACTGTAAAGTGAATTAATTGACTGTATATTTTGTAGGCGAAACGCAGCAGTCATTGTGCGCAGCTGAGTCCCACAAACAGTTGCGGATTAAAGTGACCAATTTTTTATTATTTTCTTTGAAGGTGTGTGGAGTAAGGAAACTTGCCCAACATTTCACCCTGCTGGGAATCAAACCCAGGTCTCTCATTTGCCAGTGCTCTCATCAATGAGCTACGGGATTCCACATGAAGAACAACAACAACTTGCATTTGTATAGCACCCACCACGCAGGATTAAGTCCCCGATCACTTGACAGTGGCGGAGCACAACGCCAAGCTGGGGGTAGGGGGTGGGAGGTGACCATGAGCATGGTCCAAGAGGAAGGTCTTCAGGCGTAACCTGAAGATGGGGAAGGAGGAGTCAAGGGGGAGAGATTGAGGGAGAGTTCCAGAGTTTTGAGGGTAGTGACTGCTGATGGTGGAATGATGATGGTTATGATCCAGTCAGTAGTACTGCGGGCTTTGGCCATTATTTGGGATGACAGTATAACACCTTTGGTTATAACATGGGATCATTTATAATATTATTAAGTTGCGAGCCCTGACATTTTGTTACCCAAATATCCAAAATCCCATCATTACACCAACAAACATCCATGGTTGCACCTGAAACCGTGTCTTCTCTCTTCAAACTGTATCAGCACAAGAGGATTTGAATGTTTGAAGTACAACATCGTGATTTCAAACTCATCCCTGAGTAATGGAATTGGCTGGCTTCATGCACCCGTGTGCGGGCATGTGTTCATTGACGGCTATGATGCAGAAACCCTGATTAGTAGCTGCTCTTAAACGTTTTCCCATTAGAAAACAGATTGGAATTTTATGAGCCCCCAATTACTGTTTCATAAAGGGTGTTCTACTCTATATTTAATTGCTCTCTTGTAGATTGTAGATTAACTTTGTTTGTTTGTTTGTCTGACATTTCTGTACTGTAGCATTCTAAGGCCTATACTGAGACTAGTAACTACGGTATAAACTATTTATTATAGCATCCATGTTACAGAAGATGTGGCCCTGAACGTGGCAACGGACCATGAAAATGATGGCGCTCACTCACACCAATCCTCTGGCCTTCAAATATAGTTAAACATTTGGACTGAATAAAATTAAGTACTTTGAAATACAATTTTTCCACATATGTTTCAATTGTTGGTCAGTGCACCATAGAAAAAAATGTTGGTACCAGGACTTTGTGGACACCCTACACATTAAATTAGATAGTTGTCTGCCATTATGAATTGCGGGCACACTTCAATACAAGGGAAGTTTTGAAATACTTTTCACAATGCAGAACCAGCATGCTGAGACCTGCCTTTGATACAGTATCTCCATTATAAAGTATATAGTGTCTGTGTTTTATGACTATATTAAATGTATTGTTCCATTTGTTTTTAAAGTAGAAAGGTACAAATTTCAGAAAATGCCATACAACTGTGTTTTTGCGTAGGTGAATCTTAAAACTATTAATAAACCAGGAGAAAACACAGGGTGCTCAAAGCTTTTAATACGAAAAATGCTAAGAAGACTATTAATTACAGCTAAAAGCAAAGATGACAAGATTTGCTAAACAAATAGAACCTCCCAGGAAACCAGCTGATCTTTGGACCTTCAAACAGATTTATTGCTGGGATTGTAATATTTCTAGGTACAGATAGAAGTTCCAAAAATATCACCAACTGAGGGGAGTTTTTGTCAACCAAAATGATTCAGGGTTACAATAGTTAGAAGATAGATGCATCAAAGCATCTTGTGGGAACTTAGATGTATTTATGTATGTACTTGAACGAATCTGCAGAAACACTACTTCGGTGAGTGAGTTGCAAATGTATGGAACAGGCTCCCTAGGGAGACGGTGGAAGCAGAACATGTTGATCCATTCAAGATCAAATTAGATAGATTTGCTCAAGTTGGCTGTCACGTTCGTCCACAAAATGCAGAGTCACATCACTTTACAGTGTATCATGTAAAGTGCTGGGACTTTTCCACGACGTGATGAGGAGCTATATGAAATGAAAGGATTATTATAAAACAATTTTTCATTACTTCAATTTACAGTAAACACCTGATATCCATTTGTCTTACTTGTTTTTCTTTTAATCTCATAGCATTCCAGTTTATCCAATAATAATAATCCTTGCATTTGATATAGCACCTTATCACGTCTTCGAGCCATCTAAATGCTTCACCAAATATTCTGTTAAGTGAATTGACTGTATATTTTGTGAGCGAAACGTGGCAGCCAATTGCGCACAGCAATGTCCCACAAACAGTCTTAGTTTGAGTGACCAAACTTTTTTTTTGGAAGAGATTATTACCCCCAGAAGAACGATCCGCCAATCAACTAACAACTGGGTTCCTACTTGCCGCTAGGTAAACAGAGGCGTGTGGAGTAAGGAAACTTGCCTAACGTTTCACCCTCCCCGAGAATCAAACCCAGGTTCTCTCACTTGCGAGATGAGCGCTCGAACCACTGAGCGATTGGACTCCAACCATTTGTTGTTTTACATGCTTCACTGAAATGCCATCTGCATCCTTCTGCACTGTAGAGATGCAGATGCAGAGATGCAGGTGCATAGCAGGACATGTTTCTAGTCCTGCTATGCACCTGCATGCCAAACAGCTCTTTTCTGTTGAAGGGTGTGGGACAGCATTTTCTATTGAAGTTCCAAAGGGGATCCAGACAAGCCAAGCAAACCGGGGTAGTCAAGGAGGAACTGTGGGATGGAGTTCCAGAGGGTGGGGGCAGAAAGGCTGACTGCTGATGTTGGGGCAGGTAAGGCGAGAAATTTTCCTGAGGAAATGGGGAAAGAAGCAGATGTAATGCATGCTCAGGAAGTACTACCACTGATCCTATGAGCATGGCCATCTTCACAGTCGGAAAAAGCAAAAAGATAACAGCTAGATTTGGATTCGTTAAACAAAATAGATTTCTAAAGATTCCAACAGGGTAAAGCAAGAACAAACATTACTCTGGGAATGATGCCAAAGTCAGCTAAGAGCACTTTGACTGTGCACTCAGCCTAAAAGTACTTTTGTTGAAGTCTGCAGGTCATGCACTTCTTTGGTTGAACGTAAGCATATGGCTGTCGCAAATAGACTATTAAAAACCCCTTGCGGAGAAGCTGTCCTGGATAGTAACTGCCATCATCTGGCAACAGACCCATGCTCCCTCCCGAATGATGCAATTCTACTCTCCCAAGTCATCAGTAAAAGGCTTGGTTGATACCATGCTAACAAATGTGAGATGTCAGATTGACAAAGGATGGGGGTGCAGCATTAAGGTCAAAGCCCAAGAATATTTTTCAATTGGTGTTTTTTTTTACATTATATTTAGCAGTGAACATTCCTCAATTTATTAACAATCACCTTTGCATTTGATGTAGCCCTTTTCAGAACATCTTAAGTGATTTACTGTAAACTGTGTTTTGTAGGCAAAATAATAATAATAATAATAATAATAATCCTTGCATTTGATATAGCGCTTTTCACGTCAGGAGGACGTCCCAAAGCGCTTCACAGAACACACTGTAAAGTGAATTGACTGTATATTTGTGGGCGAACGCGGCAGCCAATTGCGCACAGCAATGTCCCACAAACAGTCGTAGATTGAAAATGACCAATTTAATTATTGTTTTTAGTTTTGGAGGGATTATTATTAGGAGTGTGGAGTAAGGAAACTTGCCCAAGGTTTCGCCCTGCCTGGAATTGAACTCAGGTCTCTCGCTTACAAAGCGAGTGCTCTAACCACTGAGCTACAGGACTCCACTCCATGTCCGAAGTCCTACTGAGAGCCATGAAAAGAATGACCTAAGTTACTCGAGGGATTGTTGGCCAAGAAACCAGGAGAAACCCATTTCTCTTTTTGAGAATGGCATGGAATCCTTAATGTCCACTTAGCCAGGTAGATGGGCCCTCAATTTAACGTCTCACCTGAAGGACGACATCTCTGACAATGGAGTCAGTGTACGTGAGTTCAAAGTCCCAATGTGGGGTTTGATCCCACAACCATCCGACTCAAGAGGTGAATGCGCTGCCAACCGAGCCAGACTGATACCTATCATGTCCAAACTTTAAGAGGTCCAATCTTGTGAATTTCAGAAGTCCAGAATAGAGCTTTTTCAAAAGCAAGACCAGCAATAATAGCTACAAAAAAAATCCCACAACTAGTAATTCAATGAGTTTGACCTTTAGTCTTTGGAGCTGCTATAGTCTTTGGGTTGTTAAATTTATCATTTTAACCAAACAAAAGTTCAATTTATTCTTTAATAAATAAGTGAGCCTTCATCACAGTTTAGAAATGAGAATTAATCTTATGAGAACAAGTTGGGTTGCAGCCTGCAATCTGTTTGTTGAAGGAGGTGGCTTGTTCAGACCTCTGATATGCAAATTAATGCAGTATGTACAGTAAAGACATTTGTAATTTGATGGGAGTTGAGCGTGAAATCACAGAAGGCAAGAGAAACTCTTTGATTGTGCACTCAATCCTTAATATCCACCTGACCAGCCAGATAATAATAATAATCCTTGCATTTGATATAGCGCAGATGGGACCTCAGTTTAACGTCTCATCAGAAGGACGGCATCTCTGACCATGGAGCCATCCCCAGAGATACAATCTTGTGAAATCAGATTTCAGGGACACCTCCCGCAATCCAAGGCTGAAACACTGCATATACAGAACTGTTACTGCAATACAACTGCATGTTTAAAATTAGATCCCTGTAAGCCGTTCTAACATCTAATTTGGAATACTTTGTCTCTGTTTGAATGTCAAACCTTAAAGCGGATATACCTGCCTTGGAAGGCATCCTGCAATGTTTCACCAGATTAACACCTAGGTTAAACTGAAAGTTGAGACCGAGTGGATTCGTTACCTGGAGTTAAGGAGACTAATGACTAATGATCATAATTCGACCCATAAAATATTGAAGAGTATTGACAAGCTACTACACGTAGCGGACAACTCTCAAAACTTGAGGTTGTACAGCTAAAATGGTTAAAAACATGATCAGTGAACATTTCTCCACAAAGAGGTTATGAGAATGTGGAAGGCCTTGCTCCAGAGGAACACTGATGCAGAATCAATGAGAATTGTTAAGGAAAATAGGTAAGATTCTTGGGATGTAAAGTGTATCAAAGGATATGGAGAAAGGGTGTAGACATAGGTTTAAAGCTGCCATGATCTAAAAATATGGCATTGAGCTGAATGGCCTCCTTCCGGAAGGTTGTACAGTACTTGAATATCAAACTGTTCTCTTATAAATTATGTGTCACACACTCCATTCTCACTAATATCTGAACAGTTGTGGTGGACGAAATCAATCAGGAACGGCATTAAGACTGTGAATCAACTGATAGCACTCTCATCCGTGAGTCAAAAAGTTAAGACTAAATCCTAGTCAGGACTTGAACTCAGTCCAGACTGCCATTTGAGCACAGGGCTTCAGGAAAATTCAACCATTTATTTGGCATTGCCAAGAGTAGTTTTATCTTGGAAACTTCACTATTCCACAGTAAGTGGATTTAATAATAATGATCCTTAATTTGATATAGCACAATTTTCACGTCGTTAGACATCTGAAAGCACTTCACAGAATATAATGCAACGTAAAGTGAATTGCATATTTTGTGGGCGAAACATGGCAGCCAAATGCGCACAGCAGTGTTCCACAAACAGCTGTGAATTGAGTGATTATTATTATTATTGTGTTTTGAAGGAAACCGATCCGCCAATTGACTAACAACCAGGTTCCTATTTACTGCTAAATAAACAGTAAGGAAACTTGCCTAAGGTTTCGCCTTGCGAGGTGAATGCTCTAATCAATTTGCTACAAGACTCCACCTTTGCTTTAGTGATTTTTATCCACAGTAATAAAGTTTGCAGTGGGCGGAGGCATATTCAACATGCATGTTGTTACTCTAGTAATGGAGGCATCAATCATACGCTACTGAGTCAGAAGTATATTTTTTAATTAAGTCAATAAGACTGGATTCACTACTTTTTTCCCTAATACAAAGCTGCACTTCATTATAAGTATTTTGATTTCAGATTAGGAGATCTATCCTCATAGAACCATAGAACTGACACAATCTGAGACACTAGAAACACATGATCTCTTTTCACGAGAGCAAAGGTTGAATGGAGACTTGATCAGAGGTATTCTATGGAAGGTTTCTTTCAGGCAAATAGTGAAAAATAATTTCTCCTGATTAGTGAGTTAGTAACTAGAAGGCTAATAAAAATAAGATCATATCGAAACAAAATGGGAGAGGTTCAGAGATTTTGTTAAAAACAAGGCGTTATTAAACAAGGAATGTCCTAATGTAAACAATGATGGAAAAACTATTTATATTTACTATATATTGCACCATTCAGGCCGGGGAAACATCTCAAAGCGCTTTACACAGCTGACTAGGCACTTAAACTGGAGGGATGAGGGGATTTACCCTGTTGTTACGGGAGAGCATTAGCTTCCAGCTGCCTCCTCCAGAGTTCAATTGTTCGTATCTTTGCTGGAGCTCACCCACTCAGTTCCAGACATTTTTAAATGAGCTTGTAAACAGATAGTAAGTGTCAGAGTTTGGGTATTTCCTGTATTCATTATCCTCGCTATCGTGTTACATAGATTTCATGCAATTAATTCCAGTTATGCTGCCTGTAGCTTAGTGGTTAGAGCACTCACCTCGCGGTCCTTCCTGAGTCATATTTTGAGGTCAAGAAATCCTTAGGCACTTCATTAATCCCTTAGAAAAGGTACTTAGGCCCTAACTTTTTGCTGGGACAGTTATCCAAATTGATGCCAAGTGAGAGTTGTTCATTGCTTCGCCTGTTAGGTCATTTACATCAATAAATGGCACTATTGAAAAACAAGAGGGAGTTTCTCTCACCCGATATCTTAGCCAACAATCCCACAGATAAAACTGGCCAACTCACTCCATTGTTGTTTGTGGGACACTGCTGTGCACAAACTGATTGTCGTGGTTCTCCTACAAAATGCAGACCATCCACTTCATAGTATATCCTGCAAAGCGCTTTGAGACTGTTAACAAATGATAAGGCGCTGTATCAAATGCAAGGATTATCACTATTATTAAATCCCACCTGAAACCTATTTCTTTAACCATGTTACAGCCACTTGCCCCTCCTTTGAACAATGCAGTGATGATAATAATAATAATCTTTGCATTTGATATAGCGCCTTATCACATCTTTGAGATATCTCAAAGCGCTTCACTATTCACTATAAAGTGAATTGTCTGTATATTTTGTGGGCAAAACTCGATAGCCAATTGCGCACAGCAGTAGCCTAGAAACAGTCGTGGATTGAAGTGACCAACTTATTACTTTTTTTGAAGGAATTATTACCTCCAGAAAAGCGATCGGGCAACTGACTTACAACTGGGTTCCTACTTACTGCTAGGTGAACAGAGAAGTGTGGAGCAAGGAAACTTGCCCAACGTTTTACCCTGCTGGCAATCAAACCCAGGTCCTCTCGCTTGTGAGGTGAGTCCTCTGACCACTAAGCTACAGGACTCCAGGGCAGCATAACATTTGCTGGAAGTAACTGCATGAAAACTATGCAACACTGCGACAAGGCTAAGGAACAAAGGAAACACCCAAACTCTGTCTCTTACTATCTGTTTACAAGCTCATTTAATGGCTGTTATGCACCTTATTTATTACAGGGAAGGGAAGGGAATTCCAGTTCCCAGAACTAAAACCACTGATCTATATCAAGCAAACTACCTATGAAGCTCTATATGAAAGCCACAGCTCCATGTAGACCACAAGTTCACTGCCAAACCACAGTATCCCGGAAGTGTGGTAAACCTCCAGTTTGCAGTGTTGACTGGTTGGCTTCCTATGCAAAACACACAGACCTCCTAGTGTCACACGTGTCGTGCAATTGCTGGAAATGCATGTGAGCGCAGTCACCGCTGACTGGCTGACTTTCTGTGAGCTGTGTGCATGTAAGTATGCAATGTGATTGGCAGAAGCTGACTATAACGCAGCCCATTATAATGTAGAATCTGATCCAATAGATCCAAACCACCTTGTTAGAATAACTGTACAATGCTTTCATGTTGGATGAAATCTTCAAGTGCTTCAGAGGAGATGGAGATCACTGAGAAGGAGCAGAATTTAAATATGTTGACCAAAGGTACGGTCAAAGAATAAAGAGTTAAGAGGGTATTCAAGTAAGGAGGAAAATCAACAGATTTTGACATAGTAGCCAAAAGCTCTACACTAGCAGCTATTTATGTTTCTAAGGGACGAATGAACAACTATTCATTTGAGTATCCACAACTCCCTAGCCTGCTTGTCCTAAATCCATTACAAAATTTGAATCAAAAGCTCAAGAAGGATATTATACTGCTTATTAAATGCTTATCATGGAGTCCAGTAACATAGCAATTAGCACAATCGTAAGTGAAAGGACCTGGGTTTGATTCCTTGCCAGGGCGAAATTTTAGGCTAGTTTTCTTATTGCACACACCTGTATACCTAGTAGTAAGTCGGAACCCAGTTGTTAGCAAATTGGCGTATCTCTTTCCAGCAATAATCTCTCAAAAAAAAATGGTCATTCAATCCACGACTGTTTGTCTGCTGCATTTTGCCCACAAAATACATAGTCAATCTACTTTACAATATATTCTGTGCTTTTGAGACATCGCAACAATGTGATAAAGCGCTATATCAAATACAAGGATTCTTCTTATTATTAATGAAGCAAATCTTCAAGTGTAACTCAATGTGTGAGTAAATACCCACCATTGTAACATTCCATAACAAAACATTTTTTTCGCAGGGATGTTTGTTACATGAATTTGCTAATTGCTAATTGCCATGAAAGCAGCTCCTGTTCCTGGTTGAGTTATCAGAAAGTTATCACAAGTCGGACAGCATACAAATTGTTACTTTGAATATAATAATAATCCTTGGATTTGATATAGTGCCTTTCACGTCAGAAGGATGTCTCAAATTGCTTTACAAGAGTCAGTAAAGTGTTGTGATTGTATTTGTAGGAAAATCCAGCAACCAATTTACACACAGCAACACCCTAAAACAGCCATTAAATCAATGACCAGTTTTATCTGAGGGATTGTTGGCCAGGAACCAAAAAACCCTTTCTTTTTTTTGAGCAGGGACACGTGATCTTAATGCTTACCTGTAATAGATGGGACCCTAAGCTTAACGTCTACATTGGGAATTGAACCCACAACCTTTGGACTCAAGAGGTCAGAGTGCTACCAACTGAGCCAGGCTGACACAAGGGCTGGCTTTGTCCTTATTGTCTCTCAAGGAACATGATCCAACATTAACACAGGAAAGCATGGAACGAGAAAAGACCATTTAAGTTACCAAACCCGCTCCCTACCTAGACTGAGCAGAATCGACTTCACAGGGGTTTTACACCAAAGAATGGTGGCACGGCGATCCCAGGTCTACACAATCGCCAGGTTTCTGCCACACAGTGGACCAACGGAATAATAATAATTCTTGTATTTGCTATTGCACCTTATATCATCAAAACATCACAAAGGGCTTCACAGGAGTTCCTGTCAAATAATAGTAATAACACTTGTATTTGATCTAGCGCCTTTTCACATCGTTGGAGACGCCTCAAATCGCTTCTCAGGATATACTGTTAACTGTAGCGACTGGGTATTTTGGGAGTGAATGCAGCAGCCAAGTTTTGCACAGCAATGTCTCACAAACAGCGACGGAGTGAGTGACTGATTTTATTCGGCGGATTGCCAGCCAGGACGCCGGGAGAGAGACACTCTCTTCTCTTTTCGAATAACGCCGTGGGATCTTTGAAATCCATGTGGACAGGCAGACAGACGGTACCTCAGTTCAACGTCTCATCGGCGGGACGGGATGTAGTTATCGTTTTTTGTAGGCAAATACAGGGTGCCCAAAAAGTTGTCTTAACTACCCTATTGTCTTCAGAAAAACGTCAAAAATATCATCATTTCTTTACGACTTATTGAACTGGACATTGCAAGGGTATCACGACTTTTTGGACGTAGCTTCTCTAGAATAATAGATAAATAATAAGCCTCGCATCCGATAGATGTCTTTTCGCGTCTTCCGGAACGTCTCACCAAAGGCGCTTCGCGGGATAACACCGCAAAGCTGCACGTCCGAGGGCGAGAGGCGGCGGTCGACTGCCCGCGGCCGCGGCGACCCGCAAACAGCCGTGGATTGAAGCGACCGATTTTATTTCGTGCTATGTTTTTCTTTCGCTCCGGGGGGGGGGGGGGGTTACCATCGGGCGCGCGGAGCGAGGAAACTCTTGCCCAAGGTTTGGCCGCCCCCCCCCCACCACCACCACCATCACCACCCAACCCCTGCCCGGGAATCAGACCCAGGTCACTGGCTGAGCTGCAGGACTCTCTGGTCATCATAGCCATACACCTGCTGCCATGGAAAATAATGACCCCCCCCCCCCCACCCACACACCCCCTCTCCATCCAAAGCCCCCCCCACCCCCCACCCACCTATATAACCATGAGACCCAACACCCTCGGGGTGTGGTCGATACCAAGAGAGACAACACCAAGTGACACAACAGAACACAACACCCCTGGGGTGGGGCCACCAAGAGAGACACACAACCCCCCGGGGGTGGCCAATACTTACCCAGAAGCAGGTGGAGTAGGTGACGAGGGTGAACTTGAGGCAGAGGTAGGAGAAGCGGTGGCAGGTCGGCGCCTCGCGGGCCTCCCGTTTCGCCATCGCGAGCCCCCGGCCAACCGCCGCGCCTCGCGCCGCATTCAAACCCGCTTCCGGCTCCGCCCCGCCGCCGGCCAATCGCAGCGCGAGCCGCGCTGACTGACGCCCGTCCCGCCCAATGGGCGCGGCGGCGCTTGGGCGCCGAGCCGCCCGCCTCCGGGCTGGTGCCCGACCGGAAGGAGCGCCCCCCCTCGGCCGACAGCTGCGGCTGCAGCAGCTTTTTAAAGGGACTTTCGACTGGACGTGTCCTTCATATAACAATAACAATAATAATAATAATAATACGAACTTGCATTCGTATAGCGCCCCTCACGCCAGGATAGCGCCCCAGAGCTCTCTTTTTTTTATATAAAAAAAATCCTGACATTTGGTACAACAACAACAACAACAACAAGATTTAATTTATTGAGCGCCTTTCGGGTCGGGAGGACGTCCCGAAGCGCTTCGTGGGATTTTACCCACAAGACGTGCGTTGACTGCGTCTTCGTGGGTTAAAAGTAACTGCCCGTTTGCGAGCAGCGACGTCCCACAAACAGCCGTGACGTGTTTTATCTGGGGGATTGTTGGCCAGGACACGGCGAGAGAGAGACTCCCTTCTTTTTTTCCAATAATAATAATGATAATAAGAATACTTGGAAAGGCAGACCAGTTACTGGGGGCATGGAATCAATCATCCCACTCAGCTCCGGTTAACTCTGAAAGCCAAAGCCCTGATGGGCAGGGTGGTTCTCGCCAGTGGCAAGCTACGTAGCTTTAGCTGGTTAGACCACGATCAGGGCGTACGTCACCATCCACACAACGACAACAGCAAAAAAATTACATTTGTAAAGAGCCTTTCACGTTGGGAGGACGTCCCAAGGCGCTGGGCAGACACACCACCACTTACAGTTACCCCAACGTCTCAAGCCTTGGCACTCACCAAACTCTTAGCGGTTTGATTTGGAGACTGGCTGCATTCATTTTTTTGAGAGTCATTTTGCCGCAAATGAAACTCCGATTGTGGGGGTGGACAGGGGCTGCGCCTTTAGGTATTTGCTGAGTATCTTATCAATCTGTATTTGTGCATGTGAACTACAGTTTCAATGTGTTTTGTGATAGTTCACTGGGAAACCAGACACAGCTTGCAACATATCCTATTTTTGATAAAAGCTACATTCCACTTTCAAGTCAGTGCACACGCACATATTTCAAGGAATGTCTGATCTGTACCCAACGAAGTGTCTCTTGCCTCTGAGTCAAATGGTTGTAAATTCAATCCACATTGCAGACGGACTCTTGAGAGCAGTTCATTGTCAGAAGTGTTGCCCTTAAATCGAGGTCCCGGCTGCCTGTTCAGGAAGGCATTAAAGATCTCCCACGAGACTGTCACAAAAGAGAGAGATGTTCCTCCCTCCCGGTGTCCTGGTCAACAATCCCACAATTACTTTGGTCATTCACTTTATGGCTTCTTGTTGTATGGAACTTGGTTCCCACATTTGCCAACAAAACCTCCTCACGCGCACCAAACTCCCAATGCACATCACCCCAGTCCTCGCCTAGCTCCACTGGCTCCTCATGTAAAATCCTCACTCTGAACTATAAAACCCTAGTGCCTCCCTATCTCTGTGACCTCCTGCCCCGCTCCTCCGCTTGGCTAACTCAAGCTTCCTGTGTGCCCTCATGTCCTCTGCTCCACCATCAGTAACCAAGCTTTAGCTGCTACACCCCTGACCACTGGAGCTCCCTCTCTCTAACCTCCATCTCTCCTCTCTCTAAACTGTCCTTAAATTTGTCATCCTGGCGCAGTTGTACCACTCTCTCCTCTGAATCAGAAGGTTGTGGATTCAAGCCACACGTCGGGACTTGGAATCACATCGTCCAAGCTGACACTGGAATGCAATGCTGAAGGGAATGTTGCATTGACGGAGGTGCCATCCTTCAGATGAAATGTTAAACCAAGGTCCTGTATACTTGTTCATGTGGACTTGAAAGATCTTGTGGCACTACTTGAAAAGAGAAGGAAGCTTCTCTGTCCCGGTGTCCTGACCAACAATAGTCCCAATAACATTGGTCACTCACTCCATGAGTGTTTGTGGGACATTGGTATGTGCAAACTAGCTGCTGCATTTCACTCACAAAATAGTCACTGCTCTTTATCGTATCAAATGCAAGGATTATTATTAAATCACACCTAAAATCTACCTCTTTGATCACAGTTGCAGCCATCTTCCCCTTCTCCCCCTCCTCCCTTGCATAAAATCCCTGTGCAGTGCTCTGAAAAGTTGCTATGCGACGAGTGCTATGCAAGTCTTTGTTACAGTAATAATAATCCTTGCATTTGATACAATACCTTATCAGGTCTTCGAGGCATCTCAAAGGATTTTGCTGAAAAGTGTAGTAAGTTTTGTAGGCGAACCTGGCGCACAGCAACATCCCATGAACAGGTGTAAAGCAAGTGACCAATTTTATTTGGGGGAATGTCGGCCAGGACCCAAGAGAGAGAAACACCCTTCTCTTTTTGAGTTTTACTGCCTGTAATGCTAATATTGACTTGAATGAACCAGGACTGCCAGGAGGCAGAGTGTTGTTGTGGTGATTTAAAAATCTATTTGCCAGCGATAGGCAGATGGGTTTAACAGAACTCATTTCCCAGATCGGTGGGAGGTGGGATTGGAAACCAGCGGTCGCTCCAGTCAAGTGGTTGTTGTCAGGACAGTCACATCCCCTCTCTGTCAAACTCCCGCACCCTCTACCTTCCCCACTCTCTCTCACACAGACACAAGTACCAGTTTAAATTCACTTGCTCATTCATCTGATTCCACAGTTACAAGTGATCCACTCACTTTGCATCTCTCTCTCTGCTTCCCCCTTTCTCCCCCTCTGCTCCCCCCTCTCTTTCTCTCTCTTTCTCCTCCTCCCTCCACATGACGCTGAGCTCCATCCAGCCCATCTCTCTCTCCCTATCTCTCTGTGACTGTTTGTCTCTCTCTCTCTCTCCTCTGTTTGACTGTCTCTGACTCTCTCTCTGTAACTCTCTCCCTATCTCTGTGACACGCACAGTCGGCATCTTGCCTGAAGGATGCAGTGAGACCCCTTTGCCTGTCTCTGTCCCTGTCTGTGTGATGAGTGTGACGGTGGAGCCGGCTGTGTTGCCGGGGTCGGAGCTGGTGCCTGTGCTGGGGCCGGAGGTGAACAGCACGCTGGAGAACGTGTATGCTCAGCCGACCTGGCAGGTGGCGGTGTGGACGGTGGCGTACGCCCTGATCGTGGTCACCGCCGTCATTGGTAACCTGACCGTTATCTGGATCATCCTAGCTCACCGCAGGATGCGCACCGTCACCAACTACTTCCTGGTGAACCTGGCGTTCGCAGACGCTTCCATGGGCGCCTTCAATACCGTCTTTAACTTCCTCTATGCCACCCACAACGACTGGTACTTTGGGCTGGAATACTGCCGCTTTCACAACTTCTTCCCCATCACTGCCATCTTCGCCAGCATTTACTCAATGACCGCCATCGCTGTGGACAGGTAATACTATAATAATAATAGTTTGATATAGCGCTTTATCACAGCAACGGATCAAGACTATGTTTCCCGCAATTCAATGCAGCCGGTAAATGCAGGAGTAATGGAGGGTAGAGGAACAGCGTTACGAGTTTAGAGATGATTAAAATGAGTAGTGTAAAGAAATCTAAGTGGTTTCCATAGGAAACTGAATGGGACTCGGGTGAACATATGACTTAGGTGTTTATACGATTTATAAAGCTAAGACTTATGCGAGTTTTACTCAATATTTCACACGGTTACTAACTCCACAGGAAGGGGCTGCTGGTCAGGAAAGGGAAGGACAGTACAGACCGAGTGAGTTTCCACAGAGAGAGAACGGAGTGTGGCATGTGCAGGAGGCAGGCTAGAGATAGAGGCAGACCGTAAAATTAAAGAGCCAATTTGCTGTGTGAGCCTGTGGGAGGCTGAGGAGTGCAGCAATAGCGAGTTTGGGTCAGCCGAACGGACAGCACTGATCTTTCACTTTCCTGCATATTCTTACATTAATATTTCCCATCGATCAAACTGTGTTCAGTCGTTTCTTTGACGAAGAATAATGGAAATGGGAGTCTGTTTACTAGCTTATTTATTCTCTGTCCACTTATTTTGTTTATATATACATATATATAATATGTATATATATGGAGGTTGTGGGTTTATATTCACAGCCCCTGACTTTGACATAATAATACTATTAATCCCAAAATGTTTATATTGTGCCTTATCACATTGTCAACTCATCTCCAAGCGCTTCACAGGATTCACTGTAAAATGTAGTGACGGTAGGCGAAGACAGCAGCCAATTTGCACACAGCAGTGTCCCACAGACAGCCATGGAGCGAGTGAGCAATTTACTTGGGAGATTGTTGGCCAGGACACCCGGAGAGAGAAACTAACTTCTCTTTTCCAATATTGCCGTGGGATCTTTAATGTCCACCTGAACAGGGCACAAATGGGTCCTTGGTCCAAAGGACAGCCCCCATGACAACGCAACACTCTCTTAGCACTGCACTGGAGTCTCAGCCTAGACTGTGAGCTCAAAGTCCCTGATGCGGGGCTTGAACCCACAACCTTCTGACCCAGAGGCGAGAGTGTCCCTGACTGAGCCTGGCTGACACCTCTATTAGAAGCTGCGGTTTGTAGTTTCTCTACAAGAAACACATTGTCCTGAAATCCCTGGTCTGTAACAATTGTTCTCAAAGTTCTGGAGAGAGATGGTAAATGTCCCAGGTTTTTTAATAATAAACAGATTGCTGCCTGCGTCCCGGCTTTCAGAGGAACATTCTGTTACTGAACCCCTCTGCGTGTGGTGGGAAAATGAAAATAATAGTAATCCTTACATTTAATACAGCGTCTTTCACGTTGGAAGGACTTTTTAAATCACCTCACGTGACTTATAATATATATACTGTACAAAAACAACAACCTGCATTAAAGCAGGTTCCTTTCTCAGGATGCTTTCCCACGACCCCAAAACACCATTCTAGATTTTCTCTTAAAAAAATCCAGATTCTGCCTTATAATAATAATAATGGCGCTATTCAAAAAGGGGAGTTTCTCTCTCCCGGTATCTTGACCAACAATCCTCCAAACAAAAAGAAACCTGTTCACTCCCTCTATGGCTATTTGTGGGACAACGCTGTGTGCAATTGTGCTGCCACGTTTGCCTTCAAACACACAGTTACTACACTTCACAGTAAAGCCTGTGAAGTGCTTTGAGACATCAACCTGACACGGTAAGGCGCTATATCAAATGCAAGTATTATTATTGTATATTGCTGGACTCTCCTGTCTGTAGTGTAAACATTTCCGCTGTTCTTGCTGTACAGGTACATTGCTATAATTCACCCCTTGAAGCCTCGGCTGTCCTCGGGTGCCACCAAGATAATGATTGGGGTCATCTGGCTCCTGGCTTTGGCACTCGCTTTCCCCCAGTGTTTTTATGCTCACGTTGAACACCGGGACACCAGGACAATCTGTATCGTGAACTGGCCCGGAGACATTGGCGGTCAGCACCAACTCACGTAAGAAATTGTCATTCACGTTCAACAGTTTATAATGATAAGCTCACATTCTATACAGGGCCTTAATAATAATAATAATCCTTGCGTTTGATATAGCGCCTTATCTGGTCATTGAGATGTCTCAAAGCCCTTCACAGAATATACTGTAAAGAATATTTTGCGGTCAAAACGTGGCAGCAAATTGCGCACAACAGTGTCAAACACAAACAGTCGTAGATTGAGTGACCAAATTATTATTATTTATTTATTTATTTATTTTTGGAGGGAGTATTACCCCCAGAAAACGATCCGCCAATCAACTAACAACTGGGTTGCTACTTACTCCTAGGTAAACAGAGGCGTGTGGAGTAAGGAAGCTTGCCTAAGGTTTCGCCCCGTCCGGTAATCGAACCTGGGTCCTCTCACTTGTGAGCACTCTAACCAATACTCTACAGGACTTATCACAGCTTTGACCGCCTCACAGGATTTACTGTAAAGTGTCGCATTTGTGTCCTTGTAGATGAACATAGTAGCCAATTTGCACCAAACGGCCACGAAGTGAGTGATTCATTTTATCTGGAGGATTGTCAGTTCGGCTAGGACACCTTTTTCTTTTCCAACAGTGCCATGAGATCCACCCGAACAGGCAGACGGGACCCCAGTTTAACGTCTCATCTAAAGGACAGCACCTCCAAAAATGTAGCGCTCCCCACAGCATTGCACTGAAGTGTCAGACTGGACATTGAGCTCAATGTTCGGACGTGGGGCTTAAATCCACAACCTTCTGTCTCAGAGATGAGAGTGCTACAAATGAGCCAGGCTGAGACAGATATGTGAAGTGGAGGAATATTAAAGAAGTGAGCGGGAGAGTGGGATTAGACATCTTCATGTGGTGCCAACATCTTTGGTTGGCCAACAGTATAAACGTTCCTTGATTGAATATTTCTGGATTTATGGCATAAATCTACGCTATTTTGTTATTTCCATAATTATTTTGTTGGTCAACCAAAGTCTGAAGGTTGTGGGTTCTCAGCCCCACGTCAGGGCTTTGAACTCGTGTAGTCCAGGCTGACATTCCAGTTCGGTGCTGGGGGAACGCTGTATTGTCAGAGGTGCTGTCCTTCAGATGAGACGTTAAACCGAGGCCCCGTCTGCTTCTTCAGGTGGACTTGAAGATTTCGAGGCAGTATTCAAAAAGAGAAGGGAGATTCTTTTCTCCCGGTGTCAATAGATAATAAACACCCAAATAAAATTGGTAACTCACTTCACAGCTGTTTGTGAGATGCTTCTGTGTGTAATTGGGCTGCTGCATTCACCTACAAAATACACAATCACTCCACTTTACAGTGTTTCCTTTGAGACATCCTCCTGACATGAATGAAAGACAATACCAAATGATTATTATTCTTATTCCATCTGGGCTGTGTTACAGCAGTATCTCATGTGCCAGCAATGCAGAACGAAAGCCAACTATCATTTCTGAGGCAGAGTTGAATTACTCAAAGGAATGTGTGTGACATAAACATATTTGAATCTGCCCTCAATCTCAGTCCCATGTGTGACCTGATTGACAGCCTGATTGATGGTAAGAGTCTCACTTTTCCAATCCCATTTTGTGCTGAGTTGGCTGATCACAACACAGGACGGGTAGGGAGGAGTCAAGAGAGACTCCATTATATACCCCGCAATATTTAATGACAGATAACTTTCCCCTGGTATGTGGCAGAGTGCGATTATTATAATAATAATCCTTGCATTTGATATAACGCCTTATCATATCTTAAGACATAAAGCGCTTCACAGAATATATTGTAAAGTGAATTGACTGTATATTTTGTGGGCAAAATGCCAGTTGTGCACAGCAGTGTCCCACAAACAATCGTGGATTGAGTGACCATTTTATTTAAAAACGGGCTTATTATTATTATTACATTAAATCTTATAATAATAATTCTTACCCATATGATACAGTGCTTTATCACATCTCATATCAAATGTATAAGAATTATTGTAATTATATTATTATTCTCAAGACCTTGCTCTTCAACCGTGTCTTTGGTCATCCTCCCACCCCTCGACTCCAACCCTTGAATGTCCAGTGCCTTGGGACGTCCTCTTTTCGTGAAAGGCGCTATATAAATGCAATTTGTTGTCATGACAGGGTCCGAGAGTTGAGGTGACGTGAGGGTGTTTGCAGACAGATGAAGTGATGCGAGTGCTATGCGTGTGCGTGTGTGTGTTGCAGGTACCAACTGGCTGTCATCGTGCTCATTTACTTGATGCCGTTGACGGTGATGGGCATTACCTACACCAAGGTGGGGATCACACTGTGGGCCAGCGAGATCCCAGGAGATTCCTCTGAGCAATACCATGAGCAACTGAGTGCCAAACGCAAGGTACGCTGCATCACTCCCTGTACAGTATTCACTGCCAGTCAGGGTCAGCATGGGGCAGTGTGGAGTCACACAGGGCACTGCTACATCCCACACCCCATACTCACCTTACCCCCACACACCATCACACTATCACCCCATCCTCACCTTACCCCCACACACCATCACCTTCACCCCTCCAGCCCCATCCTCACCTTCTCTCCATCCTCACCTTATCCACACACACCATCACTCGCACCGTAATCTCCTCCGGATATACATTCTAAACAAAATGGTGTGGAGTCGACCAACAAAATACACAGACAAACTGCTTTACAATATATCTTCTGAAACTCCTTGAGATGTGATAAGGCGAGGATTATTAATATTATTTAATATCCTCCCCTTGCCTTTCTCTGATCTGCTGCTCGCTCCCCACATCCTTCCCTCTATCCTCAGTGGCTAGGATACAGTCACTCTGTTCTCTGAGACTCTCACAAAGCCTTGTCTCCTCCCCACCTTGCTTCTGGGACAGTGCTTTGTGACCAGTACGACTGTATAAATCTACACATTGTTTTAGTCACAGTTTACCCAGCTTGGATGGTGATCTGGTCTGCTCTGACTTGGCCAGGCCTGTGTTGGGTGCTGTATTGAGGTGCGTTGGGTGCTGGTTGAGGTGTATTGGGTGCTGGATGAGGTATGTTGGGTCAAAAACAGAGAGAGCTGGGAAAACTCAGCAGGTCAGGCAGCATCGATGAAGAAAGGAAAGTGAGTCAATGTTTCGGGTCCACGACCCTTCGTCAGAACTGGGGTATGTTGGAGGGAGAGGTTTTTAAGGACAAGTTGAGAGAGGGAGGCAGGACAAGATGACAAAGAAGACAAAAAAAAGAGAGAAGACAAAGGAGAGAATGTATTAGTTGATAGGTTAAAGAGGTGATATGGCATAAAACAAAAGGGTATTTTTTAACAAAACGGGTGTGTGTTGAAACAAAACTGGGGAGAACCCAGTGTTAATGGTGCAGAACAGGCAACACACCAGAGTGTCTGGGGTGATGATTGTAGTGATAACAAAAGATAGCTCTTCTGGTAACAGAAGGGGGGGGTGGAGGCAAGGGAAAGGTGAGCTGTTACAGTATGAAGTGGCTGAAATCGACATTGAGGCCAGAGGGCTGTAAGGTCCCTCTAGCAGATAGATAAGATGTTGTTCCTCAAGCTTTCACTGTGGATCACTGGAACAGCGTAGGAGACCATGGATGGAAAGGTCAGACTGTGAATGGGATTGTGCATTGAAATGGTAGGAGACCGGAAGATCAGGGTTGACCTTGCCTACCGAACGGAGGTGTTCTGCAAATCGGTCACCCAATCTGCGCTTAGTCTCCCCAATATAGAGGAGACCACACCGTGAGCAGCAGATACAGTAGACAACATTAGTGATAGTACATGTAAACCGCTGTCTTACATGGAACCTGTGTTTGGGGCCTCGGATAGTGGTCTGGTAGGAGGTGAAAGGGCAGGTATTACATCTCCTGCGCTGGCATGGGAAGGTGCCAGGGAAGGAGAACAACTGGTAGTGCTGACAGCAGAATTAACTAAGGAATCCCAGAGGGAGTGACCCTTAGGAATGCGGAGAGCGGAGGGGAGGGAAATATGTGTTTGGTGGATCAGTCACACTGGAGGTGCGGGAAATGTCGGAGGATGATGTGATGAATCTTGAGGCTGGTGGGGTGGTAGTTGAGGACTAAGGGCACCCTATCCCGGTTCTGGGATGGGGGGGAAAGGGGTGAGGGCAGAGGTGCAGGAAACAGAGCGGACACGGTCAAGGGCCTTGGCTGTTAATGTTGATGGGAATCCTCAGTCGAGGAAAAATGAGGACATTTCGGTTGCTCTGGCGTGAAAGGTTGCATTGTTGGAGCAGATGTGGCGGAGGCGGAGGAACTGGGAAAATGGAATGGCATCTTTGCAGGGAGCTGGGTGGGATGAGGTGTAATCAAGATAGCTATGGGAGTTTGTGGCCTTGTAGAAAATGTCTGGATGCTGTGTTGAGGTGTGGACATTGTGTTGGATGCTGTGTTCTGGTGTGATGGATGCTGTGTTGAGGTGTGTTGGGTGCTGATTGAGGTGTGTTGGGTGCTGCATTGAGGTACATTGGGTGCTCTATTGAGGTCCGTTGGATGTTGTGTTGAGTGAAGCTCTCGCTGTGTTGCAGGTGGTGAAGATGATGATTGTGGTGGTGGTGACCTTCGGGATCTGCTGGCTGCCCTATCACTTCTACTTCATTCTCGGCAGCTTCAACAACGACATTTACTACGAGACGTACATGCAGCAGGTCTACCTGGCCATCTTCTGGCTGGCCATGAGCTCCACCATGTACAACCCCATTATCTACTGCTGCCTCAACAAACGGTGAGCAAAGCCTACTCGCATTCTCTCACACTCATACGCTCATTTCCTCCCTCCCTAATTGACTACCTCACTCCCTTCCCTCCTGTGCGCTGTTTTGCTGACCTGATGCTGTGCTGTGTTGCAGGTTCCGGATCGGCTTTAAGCGAGCGTTCCGCTGGTGTCCCTTCGTGCGGCTCAGTAAGTACGATGAGCTGGAGCTGAAGGTGGCTCGCAGTCAGCGACTGAACCGCGCCAGCACTTACACCGCCAGCCGCCTGGAGACCGCCAGCAGCGTGCTGGAGCAGGGCCGGGCCAGGCCAGGGAGCACCTGCATTTGACAACAGCCTGGCCTCGTACCGGGGGGAGTGGGGGAGAGGGGAATAGAAGGGAGGGCGGGAGACAAGTCTCAGACTCACACTAAAGAATGGTTACTTAGGACAGACTTGAGACACTAGACACTGGTGTGACTCAGAGGACAGAATGTCTTGCCACATTACACCACCTCCCGACAATACCAGTTTGTGTACTAGTATTGCCAAGTTCTGTAGCGTAGTGGTTAGGGCACTCACCCCGCAAGCGTGAGGATTTGGGTTTGATTCCCAGGCGGGGCGAAACCTTAGGCAAGTTTCCTCACTCCGCACTCCTCTGTTTACCTAGCTGTAAGTAGGAACCTGGTTGTTAGTTGTTTGGTGGATCACTTTCTGGGGGTAATAATCACCTCAATCCACAAATTTGTGAGTCACTGCTGGGTGAAATTGGCTGCTGTGTTTTGCCGACAAATGCACAGTCAATCCACTTTACAGTATATTCTGTGAATCACCTTCGAGACATCTCAACAACGAGATAAGGCGCTATAACAAATGCCAAGGATGATTATTATTACCTGCTGATAACACCAGGCTTTGTGTCAGGTAACAAGTAAAAATATTCTTTAAGACCTAGACTAATTAAGGAGATGTGCCAGATCCAGTTAAATGCAGACAAACAAAAGTAGTTATTTTGGCTCCACTGAAGGACTTGATCTCCCAGTCTATTCTAGGCTGACTCTCCCGTGCAGTGCTGCATTGTTGGAAGCGTTGTCTTTCAAATCAGATATCCCCACGGTTGGAGAGTCCGTAACCAAGAGACACGAATATAAACTAGCAACAAGGGGATCTAAAAGAGAATTTAGGAATTACTTCACTCAGAGGATAGTGAGGTTGTGGAACTCACTGCCTGAATCAGTGGTTCAATCAAATAGTGTGGATGCACTCAAGAGGATGCTCGACCATTATATGAGGGACAGTGGAATAGAGGATATGGGAGAGGAAGTAAGGAGAAAGGAGGGGAGAGAGATGAGACTTGCGTGGAGTATAAACACCGGAACGGACTGGTTGGGCCGAGTGGCGTTGTACATTCTGTGTAAATCTTTGTAAATTAAAACTGAAGGTCCCTCTGTGCCTGTGCAGGTGGATGTGAAAGATGCTGCAATGCTATTGGGAAAAGGAAATGAGTTTCTCTCTTCTGATGTCCTGGTCAACAATCTCTCAGATTAAAATTGGTCACTCACTCCATGGCTGTTTGTGGGACATAGCTGCGTGCAAACTAGCTGACGCGTTTATCTACAAAATGTGGAGTCCTGTAGCTCAGTAGTTAGAGCACTTGTCTCGCAAGCGAGAGACCTGGGTTCGATTCCTAGCAGGTCGAAACCTTGGGCGAGTTTCCTTACTCCACATGCCTGATAATAATCCCTCAAGAAAAAAAAACAATAATAAAATTGGTCACTCAATCCACGACTGTTTGTGGGACACTGCTGTGCGCAATTGGCTGCCGCATTTCGCCCACAAATATGCAGTCAATTCACTTTACAGTATATTTTGTGAAGCGCTTTGAGATGTCGAGAAGATGTGAAAAGCGCTATAGCAAATTCAAGGATTATTATTATTAAGATACAGTCACTACACGATAGTAAATGCTGTGAAGCGCTTTGAGATGTCTTGGTAACATGATAAAATGTGATATCAAATGTAAGCTTTATTAAAATGTATCTGGAGAAAGCTGACTATTGTGGTTGGTGTTTTTTGCTATGGTTTTCTCCTAATCCTCTCTCATCTCTGCCCTTCCATAGACTTCTTATGTTTGTCCTGGCTTTGTCCTCAGTATCATTGCCCTGTAAGACTCTTCCCCTATCCCTTTGCCTTGCCCCCTCTTTCCCGATCTTCAGATCGCGCCTGAAGATCTTACATTTCGACCATAATAATAATAATAATAATCCTTGCATTTGATATAGCGCTTTTCACGTCGGGAGGACGTCCCAAAGCCTAGAATCACCTCCCCACCTCGCCCCAGCTCGGAGTCGTGCTCTGCAACTGTCAAGCGCTCTAGGTCGCTATTCTCGCTGAGGGGCGCTATATAAATGCAAGTTGATGTTGTTGCTGTTTGACTGTCTAACCCTCTGTCATCTTTCAGTGTTGCTGTTTGCTGATCCCTGAAGCCACAGCTCCCCTCTCCGTCTTCCTCGCTCTCCCAGCACCTGCTATCGTCTCCAGTATTTTCACTATAAAACTTCCAGAAATAGACAACAACGGAGTGTACTGCCACCCAAAGGCCGCACGGAGATTCACTGGGTATACTGTATACACACACTCGCTCAAGTAACACAGGAACACAGACACACACATACTCACCTAACACACACATACTCCACGCCATGACCGGCACTGCCTCCCACCACCTCCGCAACATTGCCAGACTCCGCCACTGCCTCACCCCTCAGGCTGCCGAAACCCTCACCCACGCATTCGTCACCTCAAGGCTCGATTACGGGAACTCCCTCCTCATCGGCCTTCCCAACTCTTCCCTTCACAAGCTGCAGATCATCCAAAACTCTGCAGCTCGTGTACTCTCACGCACCAGGCTCCGTGACCCCATCACTCCCACCCTCGCCTGACTCCACTGGCTCCCCATCCCCCAGAGGATCGAGTTCAAGATCCTCGTCCTCACCTTTAAGGCCATCCATGGCTTTGCCCCCTCCTACCTCTGACCTGCTGACTCCCTACCAACCTGCCCGCTCCTCCGTTCATCGGGCTCCGGCTGCTCCATGTCTCCCGCCCGACCCACCCTACCATCGGTGGCCGGACTTTCATCCACTCTGCCCCCACAATCTGGAACTCCATCCCACGGTCCCTTCGTCTTACTTGCTCCCTCGCATTCTTCAACGCCGGTCTCAAGACCATTCTCTTCGACCGTGCCTTTGGTCACCCTCCCACCTCTCTGCCTTCCCTCACCCCTACACCACCCCTCTCCCATGCTCGGGCCCCGACAGCTGACTGTTCAGCGCCTTGGGACGTCCTCCCGACGTGAAAGGCGCTCAATAAATGTAATTTTGTTGTTCTTGTTGATACTCACCCACGCAAGACACACACAATTACCTAGCACAGACACACACACTCACTTATCTGACACATATAGGCCCACCCCCACCCACACACACTCTCACCTAACAGGAACACACACATTCAACTGGTACACACACACATGTATATGCCTAACACAGACATACACACTTATCTAACACAGATACAGACAGATACAGACAACAAGATTACATTTGTATTGCACCTTTCACGTTGGGAGGACGTACAAGGCGCTGATACACACACACAACGCACACCTAACAGAGATACACATATACACTCACCTAACACATATATACATACGTTCCCTGCAGTCCCCATACATAGAGCTGATATCTTGTTGGTCTGTGCCCCTCTGGTTAAAAACAACTATAAACATTCCTTCTAACGCTGACCAGCCTGTGAGTGAATAGATTGCCTATAGCTCAAATTCGGTCACACCTCCCCATCCACTACCTCCTCGAGCCCCTGCACAGAGACAGCGCTTGTCAAAATCACAAACAACATCCACTCTATCTGTGACCAGGGATCTCTCTGCCTTCTAGTCCTCCTGGAGCTCTTTGCCGTGGACACAGTCGAACACGCCATCCTCCTCCACCGCCTCTTCTCCCTCATCCACCTTAGTGGGACCGTACTCACGTGGTTTGAATCTTATTTAACCAACTGCCTCCACTTCATCTCGGCAAATGGTTTCTCCTCCCGCTCCCGCCCGGTCACATGCAGGGTACCCCAGCCCTCTTCTTTTCCTTATCTATATGCTCCCTTTGGGCGATGTCATCTGCAGAACTGGAGTAAACTTCCACATCTATGCGAATGACACACAAATCTACATGGTCTCTTCCAGTATCGACTCCAGGTCCGCCGATGTCCTATCAGCTTGTCTGGCAGATATCAGGGCCTGGATGAGTGTAAACTTCCTGCAGCTGAATGTGGACAAGACGGAAGCCATACATACTCCTTGGCTCCTGTCAACGTCTTCACTCCTCCGGATCTGAACAACCTCAACCTCCCTGGCTCTCCCTCAGGCTCACCGAACCAGTGTGTACCTAGGTGACTGGTTCAACCCCCAGTTGTCCTTCCTCGTCTACATCTGGTCCCTGACCAGGACAGCCTTCCTCCACCTCCGCCACATTGCCCGCCTCCGACAGTACCTTACCCCAAAACAGCTGAAACCCTCATGCAAGCGTTTGTCACCTCCTGCCTGGATTACTCAAACGCACTCCTCGCCGGTCTCCCCAGCTCCACTATTCGAAAAATCCGCTCGACTGGCACCGGCCTCCTGCTTGTCCCTCGCTCCCTCCGCTCCACCATTGGAGGATGCGCTTTCAGCCACTACGTCCCGAAACTCTGGAACACTCTCAATCCCTCCACCTTGCCCCCCCTCTTCCCACCTGAAAACCTTCCTTTTCAACTGTGCTTACCGTCACCTCCTCGCTGGCTTGGAGTCAGGCTCCACCACTGATAAGCGCTCTGAGACGCTACCTTGTGTGGAGGGCGCTATATAAGTGCAAGTTGTTGCTGTTCTCTTGGGAACATGCTGTACCAGCCACACCATGGCCAGTGCTTCACATTCTTGTTCCTCTCCATCTCCCTGCTCTTTCCCTCCACCTACCAACCTGCCCGCTCCCTCTGCTCAGTGGACTCCTGCCTGCTTCACGTCCCCCACCCTGCCTGCCGCACCATTGGCGGTCGGGCCTTCAGCCTTTCTGCTCCCCACCTTCTGGAACTCCATCCCAGTATCTTTGCCACACTGCCTCCCTTGTCTCCTTCAAGACCCGTCTCAAGACCTTCCTCTTTGACCTTGCTTTAAGCACCCACCCACCATACTCTCCTAATCCCAACCCACAGCTCGGGTGCAAACTGTTGACGTTCCAGGGGCTCAGGATATTCTTCTGACGCTGTGGAAATGTAATTTATTGTTGCTGTTGTCAAATAGAGAGAACCAAAGCTGCGCGTCATCCAATAGTTTTATTTTCATTTCTCGTACTTTAGCAATTGGCAAAAAACACAAAGAAACACAGAAACTGAGATTTTTCCATTATTCCAGTCTTGGCGGTGGGGTTGGGGTAGGGCAACATTTTCCAGGGTTTTTATAGTTCCCCCACCCCCAAGAATTTTACCGTGATGTCACTTGTCGATCCGTACAAAAACTGAACCACAGAAAAAGTGTTTGGAGTTGTGTGTGAGGACGGAGGAACGGTGAGAGGAGCCTAAGCAGGTGACCGACTTTGTTGGAAGGGCAGACCAGTCACTGGGTCCAGGGACTCTTTCCACTCAGCTCCCGTTAACCCCGCAAGCCAAAGCCCTAACCCGTAGGGTAGTCCAAGCTGGACAAGCAGCAGAAAAGCTTGCCATACAGCGATATCAAAGGCAAGCTATGCGGTTTTAGCTGGTTAGACTCCAGCGGTTACAACACTCTGGTGTCCCCAAGCCTTGGCTCTTGCCAACCTGCGCCTAATACTCTCTGGAATTAGATAAGAATCAGGGAGAGTGCGCATTCGATTCCCAACAGTCTATCTCTGGTATTTCCATGTGTAGGTGGGATACAAGGAATTCTCAGTTTGATTGGGAGACTGTTAAGCACGGTGATGGGTTTCTGTGTGTGTCAGATACCTGGCTGACCAAATTCCCCCAACCTCAAAAACAAGCTTTGTGTTTTGGTCAGGACCCCGGTGGCTGATACAGATATGGCTGTGGACAGAGAGGTCACTATAGCAGGTGGTTACTGAGTGGGTGTGGGGCAGGCGAGGGAGGGTGGGGGGAAGAGATTGTCGTAGCTATTTGGGGGGAAGAGGGTCCTGAGTGTGAACTTTGAGCCATTGAATGGTCAGCTTCCAAACAGACCTCGCCCTGTCCTGAGACACGTGAGGACTGAGTAAACAATAGGTCAGTCTAACCCACAATGAGTGTGTGTGCGTGTGCGCAAGAGCATGTGAGTGTGCGTGAGTTGATAGTGTGAGAGTGTGTGTGTGTGTATTTATGTGTGAGAGTATGTACGACAGTGGAGAGAGTGCGCGTGTGAAAGAATGTGTTTGTATCAGTGTGTGAAAATGTATGAGAGTGAATATGAGATGAGTAAGTGACTGAGTGTGAGTGAGTGTGAGTATGCTGGAAATGTCCAAATAACCATCACAAGTAAAGATAACATCAGGTTACAGGCAATATTGGGATCCATGTTGACTGGTTCTCCTGCTCTCTCTGAGAAAAGCATCTATGATGTCCAACGCAGTTATTTTTGACTTTGATACAATGATAGATGTGCAGAGCTCAGCTAAGCCTAGTGTCAGCATGTGGCTCGAGTATTCAGGTGATGCTCTGTATAAATCACCTGTGCAGTGAGCGGGTGGCACTAAATCATGGTTCGCTTAAGTTTTTGGGGGGAATATCTGAATTTGGCTCGGTCGCCTTTCCTTCGCACCAGACCAAACCTCGTTATAACGCTTCACACTGTGGATCCAACAGGGTGTGACCCATCAGCAGAACGCACAGGAAGTGACGCC
This sequence comes from Callorhinchus milii, assembly GCF_018977255.1. Lineage (NCBI taxonomy): Eukaryota > Metazoa > Chordata > Chondrichthyes > Chimaeriformes > Callorhinchidae > Callorhinchus > Callorhinchus milii. The sequence goes on from NW_024704748.1 coordinate 5,712,110, forward strand.
AACAGGAGTTGATGTCAGGGGGCCTGCCTGCGTATAGCGCGCATGCAGAGCGCACAGGACACGACATCATTGGCGATTTGGAAGCACGGACCGGCAGCCATTTTGGCAGAAGTCAAAGCATCTCGTTACAACGAGGCTTTGCCTGGATTTCAACAAGCGCCACTGCTTCAAAACAACCCAAATAGTTTCTTTCTCCACGTGATTCGACATACAAGCTTACTATAACAGCAGAATAATAGAATTAATAATCAGATACATTCAGCAAACTCACAAAGGCTTTACCGGTTAAAACCTTGTTTAGATAGTTGTCTAAAGTCTCTCCCACTAGATATTCAGAGACAGGGGAAGGGGGCGCCTTTTTTTAAAAAAGCATTCTTTGCGTCAATTAGGATAGATTTGATAACCACCAGCTGGTGGCTCTCCCCTCTCTAAATTTAGTGGAATAATCCTCTCCCAGTATAATTATGAACCGTTAGGGTGACTTATGACTGACAGATGGAGGTGGGACTTGGGGGAGGGAGGGCTCCTCCAAATAATAGATCTGGAGCAAAGGTTTCTCCGTCGAAGCAAGAAATGCTCAGATCAGTATTCCTTCCCAGCTGCAATGTATTCAAATGGATCAGTCAGATCCCTAACTGGGTATCGAGGTCATTTGAAAATTCTCTCCCCACCCCCACAATGGAAACGAGGTGTCGTGAGGGGTCCGGTGATGTGACGATATTCAACCCTGGTTACATGTAGCTGTGACACGTGCAGCAGGACGAGCAGTGGCGAACACATTGCATTTGGGGGTTTACTGAGCGTTAATCTCCGCGCTTTAACTGCGCAGAATTCCGGATGGATGGAAATTGAGCGTCAACTGGGTTTCCTTTCAACACCCAGGAGGCGGGAGGAGGAATACTGAGACGCCACAAGCATTCATCAGATTACGACGCAGACAAAATCAATCCCGGGGAAAACAGGATTTTTTCCAAACTGGAGGTGGACTGGGAGCGGGGAGGTGGGATGCGATTGGGGAGGCGGGGAGCAGTCTCTCTGGGAATCTCAAAGTGGCTTTGGCATTGACTAAGGCATGGAGGGAGTGAGCGAGGGGGTGAGAGAGGGGGCGGCTTTCAGTTGCCGATGACGGACAGCAGCATACGCTTGTAGTCTCCGCTGGTGTCGTGTTCCACCATGGTCCGCAGGCTTTTCTGGTACTTCTCCCAGAACACCTGCTTGATCTGCACCAGGTCAATCTGCGGGCGGGCAAGAGAAGCGTTACAGTCAGACAGTTCACATTTACACAGCACTTCCCACTCTAACTGCCCTCCCCCCACCCTCTCACTGGACTGGCCAAGCAGTGCACAGGGCTTTGAGACACCCGGCTGGCTGGCTAGTGAGAGGGGGGAGAAAAGATTAAAAATAATAATAATCCTTGCACTTGATATAGTGTCTTATCATGTCGTTGAGATGTGTGAGGAAGGTGGGGGGAGGGGAGAGAGAGAGAGAGAGAGAGAGAGAGAGAATGAGAGAGATGGACTGAGAGAAGGGGAGTGAGAGTAGGGGAGTGAGAGAGGACATGAGCATGAGAGAGAGAGGGAGAGAGATGGAGAGTGAGATGAGACACCGGAGAGCGGTAGCACGGAAGCGATGAGGAACGAGCTGCTGTTACTCTAAGCCGATGCGCACCTCACTGCGAGTGACGATGACCCTGATGATGGTGGAGTCACTGGTGCCGAGACCTTTCATGGCCTTGTAGAGTTTCTCAGCAAAGAAGGCCGGTCTGTTCATAACACACTGCACTGGAGGGAAACACACCACAGCATGGTTACTCCCTGAGGGATCAGCCAGACTCCCTCACCCTGCCAGAGCCACCGCCTCTGCCCAAAACCCCCGCCCCAGCCAAGCTCTGCCCCAGCCCTGACCCGGACGCTGTGGTCTCACCAATGGCGTGCATGCCGTCACGGACGTCTCCGGAGAATTCCCGGTCGATGCTGTTGATGAGCTCACGGTTGGCCATCTGCATAGAGAACGAGAGAGAGACAGAGAGAGGAGGAGAGTGATAGACAGAGAGTGAGATATAGAGACAGACAGTGAGATGGAGACAGAGACACCTGTAAACCCTCAACTCAGGGCAGCTGCAGCCGCTCCACAAGCGAAGGCTCAGGGGGGTGGGGGTTGGGGGGCGAGTGTGGGGTGGGGAGTGTTCTCTGAGAACAGGGGTGTGTGATCTGGGGGTGGGGCCAGGGAGCTGGGGGCAGGGAGCTGGGGGTAGGGTGGGGCAAATGGCGGTGGCTACCTTACCCGAGAGTACTCCTGCAGGGTGGCACGGAGCTGTGGGAAGCTGCGGGTGGCCAGCACCATGTTGAAGGTGGACTCGTCGGTGCCCAGCTTGCCCTCGCCGGCACGGTAAAGCCTCTCGGCGTCCGCCCTGGCTTTCTGCTGGTCCACACTCTGCGTCTCGTCCCGGTTACCCTGACAGCAAACAAGCAATAGCACATCAGCCAGAGGCACACACCGCCATAACACTCGCAATAACAACAATCCTCACATTACACACTGCCTTTCACCCCAGCAGGACGACACACAGCCTCACAGGGCTCACGGTAAAGTGTAGTGACTTGTGTATATTTGTGGGCGCACGCCCCAGCCCAATTTGTGCACGACGACGTCCCACAAACAGCCAAGGAGTGAAGTTAACTATTTCCTTCATAACAATAATCCTTGCATTTGACATAGCGCCTTATCATCGAGACGTCTCAAAAGCGCTTCACAGAATATACTGTAAAGTGGATTAACTGTATTTTGTGCGTGAAATGCCGCAGCCAATTGTGCACAGCAGTGTCCTGCAAACAGCTGCGGAGTGAGTGACCGGTTTTATTTGTTGGATTGTTGGCCAGAAACCAGGAGAGAAACTCTCTCCTCTTTCCAAATAGCACCATGGGATCTTTAACATCCACCTGAACAGGCAGACGGGACCTTCCGACAAAGCAACACACCCCCAGCGCGGCATTGCAACGTCAGCTTAGACTAAGTGATTCCAAGTCCTGACGTGGGGCTTAAACCCACAACTTTCTGACTCTGGCCTTCACTCTGCTGCCCCCCACCCTGACCTGGGACATGGAGATGAGGAGCCTCTTGAAATGGCCGCTTGTGTCTTTCTTCAGGTCCTTCTCGATGTCGCGTCCCAGCTCGTTTCTTGTAGCAGCGGACGATCTCCTGGATCTCGTGATTACTCCTGGTGCACAGGATCTCAATCAGCACTCGGTCCTGAGTGCCCGCTCCCTGTGGGCAACAACAACCCGCTCAGCTCCAGCCATCAACCCCTCTCCTCCAAGTATGTCACCTCAAAGCTGAACTGGCTCCAAAGTGACATGTTTGACAACAGAATGTCAGAATCGAGCCAGTCCTCTGTGACCATCTCTAGTCCAGTTCCTGAGCCAGATGGGAAAGTAGTACTTCAGGGCACTGCTGATGACAGCACAGCCCAGCTCATCAGCAGGACCCGAAGGGCAGACCAGTCACTGGTGGCAGTTAACAACCCGTCCACTCCCTCCACTCAGTAGGTTCCAGCCTGCTCCATGTTCCCCCGCCCTGCCCACCCCATCATCGGCTGTCAGGACTTCAGCCTTTCTGCTCCAACCCTCTGGAACGCCATCCAACAAACCTTTCGCCTCGCCCCCTCCCTTGCTTCCTTCAAGGCCCGTCTCAAGACCCTCCTCTTTGACCGCGCCTTCGGTCACCCTCTTACCCCTATCCTCCTCCTCTCCTGATCCCAACCCCCAGCTTGGGTTCAAGCCCATGACTGTCCAGTGCCTTGGGATGTCCTCCCGATGTGAAAGACGTAATTTGTTACTGTGTAAACGTAATTTGTTACTGTTGTTATTGTAAATCCAGATTCATTCTGATCTCAGCGTGATCTGGGCTGAAGGCAGCCAACACCCATCGCCTCAAGGGAGAGGATTAGAGCAGAGGTTAGACTAAGGGTGGTTACACTGACAGCCAGTTAACGTTCAAACATGACTGAATTAAAAGCGTTTAAAAAGATAATTCAATATAAAGCAACTTGAATTTTTATAATAGTTCAGAAAAAAGAGCAAGGCATGGGATTGAAGTAGAGAACTCCAGTGGGAGAGCGAGCACCAGCACCGACACGATGGGGAAAGAGCAGGGAATGGGGTTAGAGCAGAGAGCTCCAGTGGGGTCGGTACCTCCATGGCTTTGCGCACACTCCAGGCGTCGTAGTAAGTGGTTGGCATGAAGAGAGCGATAATCAACTCCTCCATGTTCCCCGACAGCTCCGACTTCAGGTCCTTAATCAGGTCCTTCATACAACAGCAATACATGTGTCAGCGCCCAGTCAGGGATAAAACACCCCCACGATACAACCCACCTCCAGCACAATACAGCGTCCCCGCCTTGTCCCCTCCCACCATGCTGTCCCCTCCGCGTGCGCTCTCCCGATCCCTTCTCGCTGCCCCCCTCCCCCCATCCTGACCCCCTCCATCCGCATTGTGTCCTCCCCCCACGCTGACCCTGCGCTAACCTTGCCGTAAAGAGTCTTGAAAGCCAATTTTATCTTTTGCCGCTGATCATTGCTGCGATTACAGACGATGTCGATTATCGCTTGTTCATCCGTCCCTGAGAGAGAGAGAGTGTATGTCAGAGAGAGTGTCACAGAGAGACGGAGTGACAGACATAGACGCACACAGACAGACAGACAGACAGACAGACAGACAGACAGACAGACAGACAGACAGACAGACAGACAGACAGACAGACAGACAGACAGAGTGGAAGAGAGAGAGAGAGTGCGAGAGGGAGAGAGTTGTGGTAATGTTGCGGTAACTTACCCGCCCCCTTCATGGCTCTGCGGATCACCTCTGCGTCGTTCTGGGCATTGAAATTTCCCACTGGCCTGACCGTGCCCTGGGTCGCACCACTGCCGATAGATAGCGCGTTGATGTTTGGCATCGAGGGCTGCAGGCAAGACATGAGAGGATTAAATCACAGCCACCATCCAGCTCTGCCTCCCTTTCTCTCCCCGCTCGGCGGGGTGGTGGGTGGGGGTGTGGGCCGAGACTTCTTCATTACCAGTTTTTGTCCAACACGTTAAAACCGAACCCCCGTTTGTGCCGGCTCATGTGGCTGTGTGTCAGCCTGGCTCAGCGGTAGCGCTCTCGACTTAGAGTCAGAAGGTTGTGGGTTCAAGCCCCACATCAGGGTCTTGGAACCGCATTGTCTAAGCCGACGCTCCAATGTGGCGCTGGGGGGTGTTACATTGTTGGAGGTGCCGTCCTTCGGCTGAGACGTTATATCAAGGTCCCGTCTCCCTGTTCGGGTGGATGTTAAAGATCCTGCGATGCTATTTGAAAAGAGAAGGGAGTTTCTCTCTCTCGGTGTCCTCGCCAACAATTCTCCAAATAAAATTGGTCACTCACTCCACGGCTGTTTGTGGGACACTGCTGTGCTCAACTGGCTGCTGTGTTTTGCCCATAAAATACACTTTACAGTACAGTATATCCTGTAGCTCAGTGGTTAGAGCACTCGCCTTGCAAGTGAGAGGACCTGGGTTCGATTACCAGGCAGGGCGATATGTTAGGCAAGTTTCCTTACTCCACATGCATCTGTTTATCTAGCAGTAAGTAGGAACCCAATTGTTGGTCCCTTCAAAAAAATAAGAAGAATTTGGTCACTCAATCCATGACTGTTTGTGGGACACTGCTGTGGGCAATTGTCTGCTGTGTTTCTCCAACAAAATATACAGGCCAATTCACTTGACAGTATATTCTATGAAACGCTTTGAGAGACGTCTCGAACACGATAAGGGACTATATCAAATGCAAGGATTATTATTATTAATAGCTGGAACAGGGTTAGCAGGAAGGGTGGTTGAGGAATTTAAGAAACAGCTCAATGCTGTGAGGGGAGGATAGTCTGTTCTGCGAGAGGAGGGTCTACAGATAAGAAGAGAGGAGGCGAGGCAAAGGGTCTGTGGGATGAAGTTCCAAAAGCTGGGGGTAGAGAGGCTGAAGGTCTGGCCACTATGGTCGGGGTGGAACAGGTGGGGTGGGACTGCTGCCATTTCCCAATCAGTTCCTGTTCCTCTGCTAACTTAGTCTTCTCTAAAAGGCAGCTCAAGATATTACAGCTTCCTGTGTGTCAGGCTGGAGCTCATTGAGTGGAGGGAGCAGATAGACCGGCATGGAGTCAGTAGGTCACAGATGAAAAGAGGAGCAAGACAATGGAGGAGTGTCACCTTGTCAGGACATCTCAAAGTGCTTCACAGGATTTACTAACAAGTGTAGTGACTGTGTGTTTTGTAGGCAAATACAGCAGTCAATTTGCACGCAGCAATATCCACAACCAACCAGGAAGTGAATGACCAATTTTATTTGCGGGATGGTTGGCCAAGATATTTCTTTTCCAATGGTGCCATGCGATCCTCAGCATCCACCTGAACAGGCACAGACAGGAGCTCAGATTAATGCCTCATTCGAAGGACGGCACCCCTGACACTGTGGCGCTCCCCCACTGAAACATCAGCCTAGACTGTGAGCTCAAAACACCCAACGTGGATCTTGAACCTGCAACCTTCTGACTCAGAGACGAGAGTGCCTGACCAAAGTCCATCAGTGACAGTGTTGGCTTGTTACCATGGAACTGGGCTCATAGGGGGGAGGAATCATCACCTGAAGCAATAGGTTTCTCAATCTTCCTTCAAGAATAACTGCTGCCATTTCCCAATCAGTTCCCGTTCTTCTGCTAACCTAGTTTTTTCTAAAAGGCAGCTCGAGATATTACAGCTTCTCGTGTGTCAGCCTGGTTCAGTGGTAGCACTCTCGCCTCTGAGTCAGAAGGTTGTGGTTTCAAACTCCCTTCTCTTTTCGAATAGCTCCATGGGATCTTTAATATCCACCTGAACAGGCAGACTGAACATCGACTTAATGTCTCATCCGAAGGCAGGACCTCCGACATTGCAACACCCCGCCCCAGCACTGCATTGGAGCGTCACTATGCAATTGCAAGTCCTGATGTGGGGCTTGAACCCATCAACTTTCTGACTTAAGAAGCAACAGCACTACCACAGAGCCAGCCTGATCCAGAGATCTTTACAAGTGAGAGTTCAGGTCATGAAGGCTATTAAAAAAGTAAATAGGATTCAGAGCTTTAGCCACAGGGCCATTGAATTCACAAGTAAGAAAGTGACACCAGCTGTATACAATATACGGGTCAGGCTATGGTGGAGTCATGTGTGCAGATTTGGGTGCTCCAGTATGTAAGGAATGTCAAAGCCACATAATAATCCTTGCATTTGATATAGCGCCTTATCACGTTGTTGAGATGTCTCAAAGCGCTTCACAAAATATATTGTAAAGTGTGTATTTTTTGGGCAGAATGTGGCAACCAAACGTGCACAGCAATGGTCCACAAACAGTCGCGCAATCCGCGAGCTAACCACTACTCTATGGGACACCGTGAAGAGGATAAAGCAGGCAGAACAGTTTACAGATAAGAGGAACGTTTAAAATAAACTGGTGAGTGAAGAAGAGAAGTTTAGGAGGGAACGCAATAGAAGTCTTCAAGATCCTGAATGGTTTTGATAAGTAGTTAAAGACTATTCTGGCTGAGCGGCAAATCGATAAAGACATGACCCCAGGACAGGATCAGCACCGATCGATCCAGGACAGTGAAGGAAGAGTTAGGAGAGATGTTCATGCAGAAGGTTGTTAGAACATGGAATATTTGGCACAAGTGGACGCGGTTGAAATGGTGTCACAATGTTTACGTGGAAAATAGATCAGTATGTGAAGAGAAACTGATGTAAAAGAGAGTGAGGAGGAAATTGGGGTTGGAGGAGAGAGATCCAGTGGAGGAGCTAAGACCAATATACACTCAATGGGCTGAATGGTTTCCTATTGTGCTGCAGTTTCTAACCAGCTAAATCCACATAGCTTGACATTGAGAGCACTGTCTGTCAAGATTTCCCGCTGCTTGTTAACAGATGAGTGGGAGGATTCCCTGCCCCCAGTAACTGGTCTGCCCTTCCAAGTCATTGCTGATGAGCCAGGCTGGCTGTGCTGTCATCAGCAGAGCTCTGGAATACTTTAGACCAGCTTGGCTCAGGAACCAGACTAGAGGCCGCCACAGAGGGCAGGCTCGATTCTGATCGACCAGAAGCCTCGGATGGACACTGGATGTTCCTCAATCTCACACCAGTTGGGTTTGGGTTAATATTGGACAGGAATTATGAAACCAGCCTGCAGAGGACTCGCTTAATAAGGAACGAAAGACCGCCTGCTCCACATCGCACACACTGCAACTTCCAAATCACTTCAGTTTTGAATTTTTTTTATTTAAAAAGGTTTTGAGGTTGAACATGGTAAGGAAGCAGATACATAGCGTCTTCAACATGGAATAGAGCAACAGGAAATTCAATGTATTCTAGAATACCCTCACTGCCGTTTGTTAAGTTCTGTGTTTGTCCTGGGCTAGAGCAATGTTTTCCCCAGGGTAGTGAGAGCTTTACAGCACCCTTGTGAAGGTGGTCACGTAACAGAGAATGGGGTCAAGTGCGGAACGGAAGATGAGAAAGAGAGGGGCAAGGTTGCTTGGAAGGTAAGAGTGTCAAGAAGGTCCTCTCTGACAGGCTCTTTCTCACAGTCTCCAAGCCTCACAAAGTAACACACAAAGAATTCACGGAAAATAAATGACAAAGAGACGGCACATATAAAGCAGCATCTGGATTCACTCTGGCTAAGAAGGAGCCCAGTGTCATGGTCTATCAATGCCGAAGATCTTCTTCATAAAGCTCCTCAGAAGAGTCAAAAGGTGTGAAATCTGGCATCAATGAAGAGCCTTTTATGACTGAGCGTGTATAATAATAATAATCCTTGCATTTGATGTAGCACATTGTTGAGAAGTCTCACCCAAATTATTATTTTTTTCTGGAGGGATTATTACCTTGGAAAGCAATCTGCCAATCGACGAAGAACCAGGTTCCTACTTACTGCTAGGTATACAGAGGCGTGCAGAGTAAAAAAAACTTGCCTAAGGAATCAAACCCGGGTCCTCTCGCTTGCGAGGCGAGTGCGTTAATCACTATGCTATGGGACTCCACTCTGGTTTGTAGGACCAGAGAGATCTATTTGTTGGAGGTGGAAGAGATGACGTAAACTTTGCTCTAACTAGACTGCACCTATTCACTCCCTTTTTATAGGGCAAGGGTGGAACAGGCAAGAAGGGATGGACAGGGTGCCCTCAAGAGAAGTGGTGCCAGAAAAGCAAAATAGTCTTTTGAAAAAAATGATTGGTCTTCAAGGTCTCCCAGGGACAGGGAGAGAGGGTAGGCGATGTGGTTAGGAACTGTTGACAAAAGACTGGCACATGCTCTGCAAAGCACCTATAGAACCGAGATCTAGCCCAGTACAGCACAACTCTGCACCCAACCCAGTACAACAGACAAACTGGATCGAATCCACAACAGTGTGACAGAAACACAACTGGGAAGAAATGCTGAGACGTTGAGTTCAGCAGAGATGTTGAGTGAGCATCATCAGCTCCTCTAATATTTAACTGCACGATCAGCGCCAAAAGAGGAACAGATCTGAAGTAAGAATCTCAACTCCTGAGAACACAAGCGATAGAAGAGTAAAGGAAGGGCCCCAGAGATGGTCCTGGACAATGTCGCACATACAGAGTGTTGCTCGCTCCTCAGTGTGCTATAGAGGCAGAGCTTTCTATCCTAAGAGGGAAGAGAAGAGCCCGAGGGTGCACAGTTTGTGCCTCGGAAATGATTCACTCTGTACTAACGGTACAAGACGTGAGGTAAGGGAAACACACTCAGGGATAAACTTCTGGTCTGGACGTGAAGAGGAAGACTGGTGACCTGGAGGTGTGAGTGATACTTTGTTCTGGTTAAACACCAGCAGCCACAAACCTGGTGTAGAGTGGAAATAGTGACAGCATCCTCACCTGAAAGGCACTATATGTTATTGTTGCTGCACCAGTCTCTATGTCCCATCCCCGTGTAGACTGGATAGCACACAAGAGGAGAACATTTGGTGGAACACACACATTGAGACACTCAACACATCAAAATTTTGGGAGCACAGCCATGAGGTCTATTTACCAAAGGCATCCCCACACCTTTATCTTCAGTAAGAAGGCTTTGAAAGAATTCTCATCAATTGGGTCAAAGGTTCTTTTCCCGCTTGATGATGAATGAGCAGTGGAGGCTCCCTGCCAACTACACTGGAAGAAGAGGGGAGGAGATGGATAGCCCACATTAGAGGACAAGAAGAGGCACATCGTGAAGATTTGGTGGAACACACTGAACAAAGAAAGGAGGTGAAGGATCACAGTGAAGATTGGGTTCCACACACTGAATAGAAAGAGGAGGTGAGGCATGTAATGAAGATTGGGTACCAAACACGTCAGATGAAGAGAGAAGGACAATAATGAAGAATGGGAGGAACACACTGGTGGAGCATGCATTGCTAATAAACATCTCCAAGATGATTCCAGGTTGATGTGTGTGTCGGGGGGAGTGGGGGGGGGGGGGGGGGGGGGGGGGGTGGAATGGTGGGAGGGGGCGGAGTGGGTAGGAAGGAAGACAATTTGTTTGGAGATCAAATGACTCAGTATAAAGCCAGGCGCACATAAAACAAGTCAAGTCTAGAAGATACGAGTTAAAGGATTGGGAGACTGATGGAGACATTGTCTCTTAGTTCCGGTTTAGGGGAAAAGGAGGGGGCTGTGGAGAGCTACGGTCCAGGGCTGCGTCTCCTCAGAGATGGGGCGGGGGTCGACAACCTTTCAACCGAGCAGTGAGATTGCAAGTCAGGGAGCTTGACTCAAGCTGAACCCAAGCTAGTGCCAGTCAATTTGCACACTACTGTACAGGGTGTCCACAAGTCCTGTTATCCCTTGTTACAAAACAGGGATAGGAGACTATGGAGGAGCTGAAACAAGCTGCCAAGGGATGCATTTTGCGTCCTCACTCCATCCATGTAATGGAAAATGTGGCACCGAACAAGGCGGCGGATCATTATCTGCCATGAAAATGATGGCGCTCATTCACTCACAACCGCCCTGTGTACGACTAAATACAGTTGAACACTTGTACTGACTACAGTTAAGTACTTCTAGATACAATTATCATCCATCTTCCACACGTTTCAGTTGTTGGTTTGTGCACTGTAGAAAAATAACATGGGGGTAACAGGACTTTGCGGGCACCCTATACGCACTGACACTGTGAACACGAGCAGTGGGCAGATTTACACAGCACTGCCTCTCGCTCACACACACACACACACAACACACAGAGAGCAGTAGGAGGAAGAGCATCACAGACTGACAGCCACAGGAAGCAGAAAAGGTTACAGATACAAAAGGAAATCACGAGCTGCGTGTTCAGACCCGCACTGAGAGGGACGGAGAGCTTCTTTGTATCAGGTTAGACAGAAGGTTGTTGGTCTATCTTGTTCCATTTCCAATCAGAATCCGAGCGGCCCCGCTGTGGGCAAGTCAGGGGCTGCTGCTAACTGCTGGTTCTGGACAAGCAATTTTCAGTTATAAACACAAGGCAATTCTTCAGTGACTCTGCTACAGAGCAAACCTGCACCGTGTCGGACACCTTCTCAGCTTCATTGCCTCGGGCTGAAGGCTGCCGTTGGTGGCTAGCGAGCAGTGCTGGGACCTGGGCATGTTTGCTTTGGGCAGAGGGTGGGTAGATGAGGGGGTCAGATAGGAGGCGGGTATACCTGGGAGCTGGGCGGGTGAGGACCACTCATAGCAGGGCCAGGGGCAGGGCCAGTGGGATATCCACCTGCAACACAGAGCAATAGAGTGTTACACTCCCTGTCAGACATGATCTTCAATATCTGCTCACAATCAGCCACAGCACAGCGAGGAGACAGAGTAACTCTCCCTCTAACACTATCGAAACGCACTTCCAGGTAAGTGACAGTGCAGGTTGGAGCCAGAGTAAAGTTCCCTCCACGTTGTCCATCCTCACTCCCAAGTCAGGGATAGAGACAGAGTAAAGCTCCCTCTACACTGTCCATCCACACTCCCAGGTCAGAGTTAGACACACAGTAAAGCTGCCGCTACACTGTCTGTCCACACTCCCAGGTCAGTGACAGATAGTGTGATCGGGTGTTGTGCCTGTGACACCTTTGGACAGTGGAGCCTGGGTGAAGGTGTGAATGAATGAATGAGTTTCTCCAAGATTGAGTTACCTGGAGCGGGGTTGCCACCGCCATAGCTTTGTCCACTGGGCTGAGAGTATCCACCATAACCAGGAGCACCGTAACCAGGCCCTGGGGCACTCGGAGCTACAACAAGTAAAGACAGACCATCAGAGAGACAGACAGACACACAGTGGGAGTTTCACAGCCACAAGTACATAGTCACTACACTTTACAGTAAAACCTCTCAAGCTCTCTGATGTTGGTTCACGTGATCAGGGGTCTTTGGAGCTGAACTGGCAAAGGAATGTCGGAATCAAACCAGCCCTCTGTGACGGTCTCCGGTCCAGTTCCTGAGTCAGGTGGGTCCGCAGTATTCCAGGGCACTGCTGATGACAGCCCAGCCTGGCTCATCGGGAAGACTTGGAAGAGCAGACTAGTCAATGGGGGCAGGTGAGCTCCCATTAATCCTGCAAGCCAAAACTCTAGCGTGGGGTGGTCCTAGCTGGACAAGCAGCAGGAAAGCTTGCCAGACAGTGATATCAATAGTAAACCATATGGTTTCATCTGGTTAGACTCTAGCTGTTAACCAAACGCAAGCCTTGGCTCGTCAACCTGGCTATAATACTCTCTGGAATTAAGTAGCCGGGGGGAGAGTGCACACTCCATTCCAACAATCTATCTCTGGAATCTCCATGTGTAGGTGGGATGCATGGAATTCTCAGTCTGGTTTGGATACTCTTAGTGATAGATTTCCTCATGTCAGGCTGACCAAAAAAAGAAGCCCCGCGGCAGAGACATTAAGCTCAAGATCACAGACCAGGCTGATATTTCAATGCAGTGCTGGGTGGGGAGGGGGGAGGTCGGCGAGCATGGCTGGATCGTCAGAGGTGCTATCTTTTTGGATGAGATCTTTGGACCCCCCCAGGAATCATCCATTTAGCCCCTCGAGCCTGTTCCGCCATTCTATTAGATCATGGCGGATCTGGACCTCAACTCCATTTACCCGCCTTTGCCCCATATCCCTTGATACCTCGACCTAACAAATATCTATCCACCTCAGGCTTGAAAATGTGAATGGATCCACATCCACAGCCTTTTGGGGGAAGAGAGTTCCAGATTTCCACTAGCCTTTGTGTAAAGAACTGCTTCCTGATTTCACTTCTAAATGACCTAGCTCTCATTTTAAAATGATGCCCCTCTGTTCTAGATTTCCCCGCCAGAGGATAGAGCCTCTCTGTAGCTACCCCATCAAATCCCTTTATTATTTTAAATAGCAGTTTTATTTGCCAACTTGGCCTCTCCAAAGTCACTGCTCCTCAGAGTAACTCGTTGTGTAACAACGAATTACATTTGTATACACCTTTCACATCGGGAGGACATCCAAAGGCGCAAAGATTAGCACCCAAACTGGGGATTAGGATTAGGAGGGGTGGATGGGAGGCAGGATAGGAGTAGGAGGGTGACCTAAGGCGCGGTCAAAGCGGAAGGTAGTGAGAAGGGCTTTGAAGGAGGAAGGGGACAAGGCGGATGAACCATGGGATGGAGTTACAAAGGGTGTGGGCACAGCTGAAGGCCCGACCGCTGATGGTGGACCGGAGCCCGCCGAGCGGAGGGAGAAGGCAGTTCAGTATGGAAGCGTGATGTGCTTCAGAGGCAAATTAACAGGAGCAGCTGGGCCAAAGCCAGGGGAGGATGAAATGCCGGTATCCGCGGTCAGTCACATTACCTGCAGAACCCGGAGCACCGCCCGGGTAGGTCGGACCGCCCGCCTGAGGGAATCCTCCGTAACCCGGGGCTCCATAACCGGGGGCTGGGGCACCGGGAGCTGAGAGAGGAAAAGGCAGACAGTCAGTCACTACAGCCATCACCACCACCAGAACACAAACTTACAATAATATTAATAATCCTTGCATTTGATGCAAGCGCCTTATCATGTCATTGAGAATATATTGTGAAGTGGATTGACTGTGTATTTTGTAGGCGAAACGTGGCAGCCAATTGCACACAGAAGCTAACAAATTATTTTGTGGAGTCGTTGAGACAAATGAATTGTTCAGTTCATGGCTGCTGGCGATACTGAGCTGTGTACCAAATGGCTGTCGTGTTTATCTGGACTTGACAGGGATTTCCTGTCAAGTGTTTGGCGATGTTTTGACATTACGTTGTAATAATAATAATAATCTTTCCATTTGATGTCATCAACATTATGGGAAACTGTCTCAAAGCAATTGCTATCAAGTGTAGTGACTGAATTAGTGCAGGTAAACGTGCCAGCATATTGGCACATAGGAATGACCCACAAATAAGTGTGGGACAATCCTGGTACAGTGGTAGTGCTCTCATTTCGGAGTTTCGAAGGTTGGGGTTGAAGCCCCACATCAGGGCTTGGAATCACATTGTCTAAACTGACGATCCAATGCAGTGCTGGGGGTATGCTGCATTGTTGGGAGGTGCCGTCCTTCAGATGAGATGTTAAACCAAGTTCCCGTCTGTCATAGCGCTATTTGGAAAGAGAAGGGAATTTCTCTCTTTCGGTGTCCTGGCCAACAATCTCCCAAATAAATTTGGTCCCTCACTCCACGACTGTTTGTGGGACACTGCTGTGCACCAACCGGTTGCCACGTATCACACACAAAATACACAGTTCACTGCACTTTACAATATGTCCTGTGAAGCGCATTGATATGTCTCAACGACATGATAAGGTGCCATGTCAAACGCAAAGATTATTATTAAGAGATGACAGAACAACTTATGTGGAAGAACGTTGGCCAGAACACTCCATTCTCTTTTCCAATACGGGATCTTTAACATCCAACCAAACAGGTATGGATGGGTCCTCGGTTTAGCATCTCATCTGAAGGACGGCGCCTTTGCCAATGAGGCGCTCCCCCAGCACTGCACTGGAGCGTCAGCCTGGACTGTGACATCAAAGCAAAGCCCCACTACCCCCCACACCCACCCGTGTGGGGATTAAACCCACATTTGCCTTGACCCCAGCGGTGAGATCACACAGGTGCTCACACATTGCAGAGAAAATTAGTGCTTACCTCCCGGGTAGGCTGGGAATCCCTGTGCATTGGTGGGGGGGGCAGGGTAGCCCCAGGCTGCCTGGGGGGCCTGGAATCCCCCCGCCGGAGCAGAAGGGTAGCCAGCTCCTCCTTGGGGGTAGCCGGCCCCGGGCACTGCTGAGGGGTAACCCCCACCAGCTGCTGGAGGGTAGCCTGCCCCAGCCGGTGGGTAGCCCCCACCTGGCATGGTGGGGGGGTAAGCACCCCCCGGCCCTGCAGGAGGGTATGCCCCCACCCCTGGCCCCCCTGGGTACCCCCCCGGCCCCCCAGGATATGGGTACTGGCCCGCGGGAGGGTAGCCTGCATCTCCACCCGGGGGCTGAAAGAAAGCAGAAAGAAGAACGATTAATAACAGCCATTATTAACTTGTTGAGTCTCGTAGCTTATTAACTAACGTACTCGCCTCGCAAGCAAGAGGACCTGGGTTTGTTTCCCAGGCGGGAAGGCAGGCTTCCTTACTCCACACGTCTCTGTTTATCTAGCAGCAAGCAGGAACCCGTTTGTTAGTCGATAGGTGGATCGATTCACGTGGATAATAATCCCACACCTCCAAATAATAATAATAATAATTTGGTCACTTCAATTCACGATCCTTTAGTGGGACACTGCTGTGCGCAATTGGCTGCCGTGTTTCGCCCACAAACACACAGTGCCTTATCACGTCGTTGAGACGTCTCAAAGAGCTTCACAGAATATATTGTAAAGTGAATTGACTGCATATTTTTGCGGGTGAAACGCAGCAGCCAATTGCACACAGCAGTGTCCCGCAAACAGACGTAGATTGAGTGACCACATTTTGTTTTGGAGCGATTATTAGCGCCAGAAAGCAATCCGAGCTGAGTAGGAGGACTCCCTGCCCCCAGTAATCAGTTATCTAAATATCATTGCACCAGGAGCCATGAGAAACCGCCTCCAACAGCGCGTTCATACAGAGTATACTATGGGTAGTGTCCAGGGAGAGAGTGAGAGTGACTTACAGGATACCCAGGATAGCCGGGTGCTGGATAGCCGCCTTGTGACATTCTGGAATAAAAGGAAAAAGAGATTTAGTGATCGCAGCGAGCCCTTGCCCCCCCACCCCCACCCCCATGGTCACCGCACTCAACAACCAGCCTTTTACACAGCTCCATTTTTGTGGGGCAGGGTCTCGAAGCATTTAACCTGATGCCGAACCGGGAGGGGAGGTAACCGTAGGCACGGTCGAAGAGGAAAATCTTCTGGTGCAAGCTGAAGACTGGTAAAGAGGGAGCAAGTCGGAGGGGTTGAGTCGGGAGTTCCAAAGCTCTGGGACATAGTGGTTGAAAACACGGCTGAAAACATTCTATGAGATCACGGCTGATCTGTACCTCAAGTCCAGTTACCCTCCCTTGCCCCAAATCCCTTAATAAGGTTTTGCCCCACTTGGGAATCGAACCTGGGTCCTCTCACTTGTGACTCGAGAGCACTAACCACTACACTACAGGACACAGCAATGAGCAATTGGTGACTTTCAGGTTAATTGTACAGAGGAGCACTCACGTGTGTGGTTGGGAGGTGCTGGCAAGGCTATACACGCAGACAGATGTAGTGACCTAGACACCTCCCAACCTGTCCTTCAGGCTCTGTGACACACATGATCCACCCATTCATAAAAAAAAGGCAGATCAGCAAGAGATTTGTGTTTGGTCAGCCGGGTGTCTGACACATGCAGAAACCCACCGCCATGGAGTGTGATGGATTTCCGCGTGTGTCAGACACCCGGCTGACCAAACCAAGCTGAGAATTCCATACATCCCACCTACACATGCCCTACCGGTTATATCTGTCACTGAACCAGACATTGGCTAGCTTGTTCAGCGAGAGATTTAATAACCAGGGCAGTCGTGACAGGAACCGCATCGCAAGAGATGTCTCACTGTAATTGAAGCTGCAACACCCCACGAATCAGCAACTTTGCTTAAAGCTCAACCTTCTCTCGTGTTCGTAACCACTGATATCTACTCAGCCCCCCGAGGCTGTTCCGCCATTGTATAAGATCACAGCTGATCTGTACCTCAAGTCCAGTGAGCTGTCTTTGCCCCAAATCTCTTAGTACCCTGACCTAACAAGTATCTATCTAAAAACACTTCAAAAGATAATAGTGACCAGACTCTGGTTTGCCTCACTGCCTTTTAGACTCTAACATACATTTCATGCTCTTCCTCTCTCATTGATAATAAGAATTTGCATTTATATAACGCCCTTCACGCGGGTCAACACCTCTGAGCACTTGACAGTGGCAGAGCCTGATGCCGAGCTGGGGTGGGGAGAGTTTGACCATAAGCATGGTCGAAGAGGAAGGTCTTCAGTCGTGATCTAAAAGAGGAGGAGGGGGCAAGATGGAGGGATAAGGGAAAGTGTTCCAGAGCTTTGGGGCGTAGTGGCTGAAAGCTGATAAAGGAGTGGAGGGGACGAGGGACAAGAGGCAGTCGAGCGGAGACAGCGGGTGGTATCATTGGGAATAAGCAGGTCGGAAAGGTAGGGAGGTGTGAGGGCATGAAGGGATTTCTAGATGTATGAGAGGATCTTGAAATCTATCCATTTTGTGATAGGAGAGTTAGTAGAGCCAAGCGAGAACTAGAGCGAAGGGGGTACGGAGTTTAGTGTGGGAGAGAATTGAGGACTGGTTTAGAAGAGTTCTGTGAGCTGGAGTGGAATCAGTGACAGGTTACACAGCTCAGGCCTGCAGGAGATGTAGTGCTGGCGTAAGCTGGGCACGCCCTGTGTCTGGGAGGTGCAGACGACAGAGTTCTCACATGACAGAACAAGTTTCTGTTCAATAACTCCCATTTTGTCCTTCCCAATAACTGGCCTGTCGCCATAGATGGCGGGTGGAAAATATTCTAAGGGGGAGGGAGGAGTGGAGTGGCTGAGTCATACTCCTTTAAAACAGGTGAACTGTTGGCTTGACTGACAGGTGCGTCAATCAGACACGAATAATAGCCTGCGTTTTGCCCACAAAATACGCAGTCACTTTACAGTGAAGCCTTTGAGACGTCTGACAATGTGAGAAGGAGCTATATCAAATGCAAGGATTACTATTATTAACACTGGCCTCTGGGGTGAGGTTACTAGAGGGCTTCTGTGGAAACCTCAACCGCTGGAAGGCAATCAATTCAATGAAAGGGGTAGAGGAGAAAGTGGACTGTGAGCAAACCAGAAAGACTTTCAGATAATCAACAATAAGTAGATGTGTGTCCAATGCATTTTGCTCCGACCACACACACTAATTGTATAATTACAAACAGACACAAGCTGACGAACGTCCAAGAGCTCAGTGCCCAAGCTCACACAGTCATCACTGGAATCAGTTTTTAAAACTCACAGAAACTGCACAGTATATTCTGTGAAGTGCCTTGACACGTCTCGAAGACACGATAATAATAATAATCATAATCCTTGCATTTGATATGGCGCTTTTCACGTCTTCTCGACGTCTCAAAGCGCTTCACAGAATAACGTGATAAGTCTCTACACCAAAGGCAAGGGTTATTATTAAACCAGAAAATGTAAATTCAAATACCGTAATGAGTTCCCTCCTCTCACTCACATAAACGTTTATTTTTTAGACCTGGATTAGAGAGAAAGTTGTACTTTCGGTTGTACTTTCACCTCCGAGTCAAGGTTGTGGGCTCACAGTCCAATACAGCGCTACAGGATAGCTGCGTTGTTTGGAGAAGTTGTTCTTTGGATGAGGAATTAAACTGAGGTCTAACATCTGACTGTTTAGGTGGATGCTAAAGATCCCGTTCCACTATTCAAAAAGAGAAGGGAGTTTCTCATGGTGCCCTAGCCAACAAACCCCCAAATAAAATTGGGCAGCAGGTTGGCCCCCGCTGTTATGAATTGTAGTGACTGTGTATTTGCAAGCGAAATGGACAATGGGAACGACCTGGGCTCTACATTCGCCACACAAAGTGAAGCCAGCGACACACCACAGGCTCCTTGTCACTAAAAACACTTTCAAACCACAACACCTGCACTTTCTGAGCCTGAGGGCCTAAACCAGGGAAGCCATGTTTGCCTTTTAAAAGCTGTGTAGTTAATTACTGGGTGGACAGGGATTGTCTCTGTCACCAGTGTGCACCGGCAATGGAGAAGTACCCGTTGTCCTCACGACATCCAGGCGTTTCCCCCCACAACCCCACCCGCTGAGTGTCCTGTAGCTTAGTAATTAGCATTTAGCGGCTAGCAAACACTTCAGCAAGTTTCCTTACTCCACACATTCGTGTTTACCCAGCAGTATGTAGGATCACTTTCCGAGGGTAACAATCCCTCAAAAAAATAATTAAAATTTGGTAACTCAATCCATGACTGTTTGTGGGACAGCTGCCGTGTGCACTTGGCTGCCGGCTTTCGCTCACAAAAGAGACCGGCAATGCCCTTTACAGTATATCCCGTGAAGCGCTTTTGAGACACTTCGAAAACATGATAAGGCGTTATATCAAATGCAAGGATTACTTATGAAGCCGGATGTGTCCCTCCAGGGAGAGAGTGCACATTCCATTCCAACAATCTATCTCTGGGATTTCCATGTGTAGGTGGGACGCAGGAAAATCTCAGTTTGGTTTGGATACTGTTAAGCACGGCGATAGTTTTAATGTGTGTCAGACACCCGGTTGATCAAAAAAAAAACCTCTCGATGGCAAAATGGGAACCAGCCTAACAAGAGCTGAGTGACTCAGCCACCAACCACCACCAGCATGTCTTGTCCTGTGGGGACAGTACTGGGTTGCGATACTCCCCTGTGCCTTCATCACCATACCTACCGAGGGGAGGTATCGGAGGGTCCTAACAACCACCCAACGTAACCCAGCACTTCTCGAAGGCTACGGAACAAACATCTTTGGATTGCGTTTAGAATAAACCTCCTCACTATTAAAGCTCTCCACAGCCTAGATCCTCCCTATCTCTCTGATCTCTTAACTCCACACCGACCTGTCCACTCCTACCGCTTAGCAGGTTCTGGCCTGCTCCATGTCCCCCCGGCCTGCCCACCCCAGCATTGGCAGTCGGGTCTTCAGCCTTTCTTACCCCCAACTCTTTGGAACTCCATCCTGGAACCTCTCCACCTCTCACTCTTCCTTGCCTCCTTCAAGGCCCAATTCAAGACCTTCCTCTTCAAACGTGACTTTGGTCACCCCTCCTAACCCCACCATCTCTTGCCCTCCACCCCTCTGATTCCAACACCGAGCTCAGGTCCAAATCCCTGAGTGTCCAGCACCTTGGGATGTCCTCCTGACGTGAAATATAAATATATAAATTGCATTATATATTAATATATAAACTGTATAAATGTGGAGTCCCATAATGAAGTGGTTAGAGCACTCGCCTTGCAAGCGAGAGGACCTGGGTTCAATTCCCAGATGAAACCTTAGACAAGTTTTGTTACTCCATCCGCTTCTGTTTACCTAGCAGTAAATAAGAACCCAGTTGTTAGTCGATTAGCGTTTCACTTTCAGAGGTAATAATCCCTCCAAGAATAAAATGAATAATTTGGTCACTCAATCCATGAATGTTTGTGGGATACTCAGTGCTGTGCACAATTGGCTGCCGTATTTTGACCACAAAATACACAGTCAATCCACTTTACATTATATCCTGTGAAGCGCTTTGTGATGTCTCAAAGTCTCAACAATGTGATAAGGCACTACAACAACAAAATTACATTTGGTAAAGCGCCTTTCACGTCGGGAGAACGTCGCAAGGCGCTAAACAGTCTGAGATCAGGACCTGAGTGTGGGGGGGTCAGGGTTAGGGTGAGGGAGGGCAGAGGGGTGGGAGGGCAGAGGGGTTAGGAGAGCGGTGAAGGCACAGTCGAAAAGGAGGGTCTTGAGTTGTGCCTTGAAGGAGGCAAGAGAGGGAGCGAAGCGAAAGGATGGTGGGATGGAGTTCCAGAGTGTGGGGGCAGAGAGGCTGAATCCCGGCTGCCGATGGTAGGGCGGGTCAGGCGGGAAACATGGCGCAGGCAGGGGCCCGCTGAATGGAGGGAGCGGACGGGTTGAAAGGGGGTCAGCAGGTTCAGAGCGGTAGGAGGGGGGCAAGGCCTTGGAGGGTCTTGAAAGTGAGGACGAGGATTTCGAACTCTATCCTCTGAGGGACGGGGAGCCAGTGGAGCCGGGCGAGGGTGGGGGTGATGGGATCACGGAGCCTGGTGCGGGAGAGGGCACGGGCTGCAGGGTTCTGGACGATCTGCAGCCTGCGGGGGCGGGGGGGAGGGGGGGAAGAGTTGTGGAAGCCGACAAGGAGGGAGCTTCCGTAGTGGAGCCTCGAGGTGACCAACGCGTGGATTGCACGTATGTCAAACGCAACGATTAGCATCGTTATTCGTAGTTCGTTTGCTGCGGTGGTGGTTGCGTCAGTCCCCGGGGAGGGGTGGGGGGAGAATCACATGTAAGATCTGTGCGAAAAAATCTGTATGACATTGTGAGTGACTAATCAGTAACAGAGGGCGGTCCACACACAACACACACACACACACCCTAACAGGGTGCAACCCACAGCTAAAACCCGGAACAACTCAAGAAAGATTTTTCGCTCTCTCTCTCTGTGTATAAAACACCAGATCATAAAATGTATCCAACCAGGAAATCAAAGCAAGTTCGAGATACAATGTCTCAGCTCTCAGTATCAACTCACCACCACCACCACCTCTCTCCCTCTCTCTCTCTCTCTCTTTCTGGGAGATTCCCAATTAATTATTAAACATGTAACATGTGTGTGTGTGTGTTTGTTTTGGGTGTGGCTTTTAACAAGCATTTTTTTTTAAAAAAACAAGATTTTTGGGGGTTTTTTTTTGGTGGTGGTGGGGGTGTGGGGAGGGAGGGATTGAAGGGGGAGAGAAGAAAGGTCGTCATTCAATTTCTTCTGCAACGCATCAAATAAAAGTTTACATCGTTTTAAGACCAAATAGATGGGAGATGGGAGTGGAGGTTTTTTTTGATAAAAAACCCTCACACAGCAAACCCCAGAAGAGGAAACTGAGTGTAAACGAAAAGACTGGGATGTGTTTTTTTCTTTCTCTCTCTCTCCCTCTCTCTCTCTCTCTGTGTGTGTGTACGAGTTAAAAGGTTATAAAGAGGAATTTTTTTTTACCTGCTTTAAAATGTGCCTCTGAACCAGTCCGTTTGGGAACAAAATCTCTGGCCCTGGAGTCGATCCAAGAAATGATATGTTTTTTTTCAGCCACACACTCACACACACAAAAATAATCTCACAAACAGCCCAGTGTGAAAGGGAAGAGAAATGAGCAAAGTATGTGCTTCCTGCTCCAGGGAAGACCAACCAACCAATGACTACTTCCTTGCTAACTCCCCCTCTTGACTGACTGCTTAAATTGTGTACTTCCACAGGCCGCAGACCTTTATCGCGTTCTTAAAACGCGTCCGTTAGCGTAAGGGTATAATAAATTGGTCATTTTCGATCTACGACTGTTTGTGGGACATCACAGCTGCGCGCAACTGGCTGCCGGGTTCGCCCACAAATACACAGTCAATTCACTTTACGGTGTGTTCTGCGAAGCGCTTTGGGACGTCCTCCCGACGTGAAAAGCGCGACATCAAATGCGAGGAAAACGCAAAATGCCAGGATTAAGTGGTTCGGGCACTCGCTTCGCAAGTGAGAGGACCCGGGTTCGATTCTCGGGCAGGGAGTAACCTTACTCCACACGCCTGTTTACCTGGCAGTATGTAGGAACCCGTTTTTTGTCGATTGGCTTTCGTAAGTTTTCAGGGGTAATAATCGTACCCCTAGAAACTTTCCATCTGCAAACTTGGAGATTGTACTCCCTATACCCGAGTCCGGGTCATTTATGTAGAAATGGCGACCTGTGGTTAGAGCACTTGCCTCGCAAGCAAGAGACCTGCCTGGGTTTGTTTCCCGGCAGGGCGAAACCTTGGGCAAGTTTCCTTACTCCACACGCCTGGTAATAATCCCACAAGAAAAATACTAATAAATTGGTCACTTCAATCCATGACTGTTTGTGGGACTCTGCTGTGCGCAATTGGCTGCCGCGTTTCGCCCACAAATGTACAGTCAATTCACTTTACAGTGTATTCTGTGAAGCGCTTTGAGACGTCTAGAAGACGCTATATCAAATGCAAGGATTATTATTATATTATTTATCCTCTTTTTGATCTATATAAATGACCTGGACTTGGGTATAGGGAGTTTGCAGATTATACTAAGCTGGAAAAGTAGTAAACAGTGAGGAGGATAGTAGCAGACTGCAAACGGACAGAGACAGACTGGCAAAATGGGCAGACACGTGGCAGATGAAGTTTAACGTGGAGAAATGCGAAGTGATGCATTTTGAGAAGATTAAGGAGAGGCAATACAAGCTAGAAGGTAGAATCTTAAAGGAGGTGAAGGAACAGAGAGAACTGGGGGTTCATATAAGTAAATCTTTGAAGGTTGCAGGACAGGGAGATAAAACTGTTAAAAAAGCATACAGGATACTGGTCTTTATAAATAGGGGCACAGAATACAAAAGTCAGGAGGTTATGATGAACCTTTATAAAACACTGGTTAGGCTTCAGCTAAAGTACTGTGTTCACTTCTGGGCGCCACACTTTAGGAAGGATATCAAGGCATTGGAGAGGGTGCAAAGGAGATTTACCAGGATGGTACCAGGAATGAGGGACTTCAGTTATCAGGAGAGGCGAGAGAAGCTTGGATTATTCTCCTTAGAGCAGAGAAGGTTAAGAGGAGACTTAATAGAAGTTTTCAAAATTGTGAGGGGATTCGATAGGGTGAACAAAAAAACAATTTCCACTGGTGGGTGGGTCGGTAACCTGAGGGAAAGAGGAGGGGGGTGAGGAGAATTTTTTTTACACAGCGAGTTGTTCAGATTTGAACGGGTGGTGGAAGCCTATTCGATAACAGCTTTTAAGAGAGTAGATAATTATTTGGGGAGGACAAGTTTGCAGGGCTATGGGGAGAGGGATTGAATTGGATAGCACTTTTCAAAGAGCCGGCACAGACACAATGGGCTGAATGGCCTCCTTCTGTGTTGTATAATTCTATGATTCTATGAATCCCTCCGAAAGAAAATGTGGTCAATCAATCCACCGCTGCTTGTGGGACACTACTGTGTGCAATTGGCTGCAGCGTTTCACCCACAAAATACACAGTCCATCCACTTTACAACATTTGAGATGTCTCAATGACGTTTATTAAGGCCAAACACAATCCGGACCGTTGTTTTTAAGATGAAGTGATCTTGAAATACACTGAAATGTATTGCGTGACAGTAAAACAATTGAGACACAGGTTTAGAGTTGTAAAGTTCAATTTTAGAACAAGTGTTTCTTCTCCAGGGCCCTGCTGATGATAGCACAGCCCAACAGCAGGACTCGGAAGGGCAGACAAGTCACTAGGGATAGAGAATCCCTCCCATTCAGCTTTTTTTTAAACTTTGCAGCATGTCCTTCCGACGTGAAAGGGCTATGTTGTGGTTGCAAGCCAAAGCCCAAACAGGTAGGGTGGTCCTAGCTGGACAGGAAAGCTTGGCAGGCAGTCCATTCAATCACAAGCTATGTGATTTAATTGATTAATGCATACTCTGGAGTTCCCAAGCCTCAACTCTTGCCAACCTGCACCTAATATTCTCTGAGCCAGGTGGGTCTGCATTATTCCAGGGCACTGCTGATGACAGCACAGCCAGTCTGGCTCAGCAGCAAGAATTGGAAAGGCAGACCAGTCACTGGGGACAGGAACTCTTCCCATTTAGCTCCTGTTAATCAAGCTATGCAGTTTAGCTGTTGATAATCGAGCTGTTACCCCAACACACACTCTGGGGTCTCCAAGCCAACTTGTGCCTAATATTCTCCAGAATTAGGTAAGCAGGCTGCGTCCCTCCAGGGAAAGAGTGCACATCCACTCCCAACAATCTACCTCTGGAATTTCCAAGTGTAGGCATGGAAATCTCAGTTTGGTTTAGATATTATTAAGCATAGTGATGGGTTTCCCCATGTGTCAAGACACTGGCTGCCAAAAAAAATTACAGTACTTAAATTTAGCATGACTTCCCTACTTTTACACTTTTCCTTTGGCCATTAAGTGAAGGACTATTTACATTCTTTTTTGGCCCCTGCCCAACTACGTTGCTAATTTTAGACCTCAATGAGGATTGTTTCACATTCCCTGCCCTCTCCATAATCACCATCGGTGGCCAAGCCTTCAGGCCTCAAACTGCAGGAACCTGATTGTTAGTCGATTAGCGGATCGCTTTCCGGGGACCAATAATCCCTACAAATAGTGGTCTTCAATCCAAAACTGCTGTGTTTTGCCCACCAAATAATCAATCCATTTTACAATACATTCCGTGAAGCGCTTTTTATTACAGCATTAAGCATCCCAATTGAGTACGTCCTAGCCTTAACCACCCTTCCCAGTAACCCTGACCTAGTTGTTAATTCAAGTAAAGCAAGACATTTTTAAAACACTCTTTTAGACCAGATCTTAAACCAGTCCGCCTGTTCGTTTGGATGTTAAAGATCCAATAACTGTATTGGAAAAGAGAAAGGAGTTTCTCCTGATGTACTGGTCAACAATCTCACAGATAAAATAGGCCCCTCACTTCAAGGTTGGTTGCTCATNAAAAAAACTGCAATGTTTGCCTGCAAAACAGGCATTAATTAGTCTTGGCTGTAATTGCTTTAAGACGTTGACATTATCAGTGGAATAGAAACATCAGTACTTTGTCATATACAAAGAACATACACTTTGTGTATCAGCCAGGCTCAGTTGACAGCACTCTTGCCTCTGAGTCAGAAGGTTGTGAGCCTCAAATCGGGATTTGGAACATATATAGTCTAAGGCTGACATTCCAATGCAACGCATTGTTGAGATGCCATCCTTCAAATGAGACATTCAACCTAGGTCCTGTCTGCCTCTTCAGGTGGATATTAAAGATCTTGCATCGCTATTTGAAAGAAGGGAGCTTCCCCCAGTGTCCTGGCCAGTAATCCACCAAATAAAATTGGCACTCACTCTATTCCTGTTTGTGGGGCATTTGTGCGTGCAAATTGGCTGCTGCATTTGCCTACAAAATAGAAATTACATTTTACAGTAAATGCTGTTAAGCTCTTTGAGACGTCCTCCAGGTGTGCAAGGCGCTTTATCAAGGATTATTATAAGAATAATTATTATGGTGCAAATTGAAAATACCTTTAACTTACCATTTGCGTTTAATCTTCACTTGAATTTAGCACTTCCCGAGGAAAAATAAATCCAGAGAATCCAATGAAAGCAGGGGCCCATGCATACGTTTATTGTGTACAGTCTTATAAAATAGTTAAATATTTCAGAACATGCATAGTACTGTATTTCCAACGGGACAGAAGTATGCACATGGCAAATCAAAGAGAAAGTCGAGTGAATTGGTTTCCAAGTCATGTCAAACTGGGGGAAGCAGAAACCAGACACGAAACTCGGTAGGTAAAGTATAAAAATGTACAGCGGCAGTCAGTAATCGTTCATCTCGGTATAATTTCTGACCAGATGCAATTGAACCAAGCAAACGTTTTGGTAAAATTAACATGCGTTGGTGAATTTACACTTTCACCAGAAAGCCGGCCTTGGGGAGACTCACTGCATAGCTTCAACAAAAAAAAGTCGTCATTTTTCATGTCCTTTTACAGAATAAAGATATTAAAATGCCTGAAGCCTTTCAGCCCAGTGGATTATAGCATTAGAAGCAAGTTTAATACCCACGTTACATTAAAGGTATTCAAAACATCTATATAACCTGATTGATGCAGATCTGTACATCACAGGGCTAATATATTAAATATGTCCAAAATGGGGGAACGCATGCAGACAAAATACACAGCGAAGCTTTACACACTTGATATGAATTCCCTAATGTACAAAATTCAATTAAAGTACAGTACCTTATAATTATTATGTGGGGCTTTGATTTCAAACCACTGATTGAGGGCAGAGATTCTTAGTTTAACATAAGATGGGCACTAACGATGGCTTTTCTAACTTAAAAAAGCTTTGATTTCCATTAAAAGCAATCAGCATCCCTTCAAATAAATCATTCCCTGATCCTCAAGCTATAATGTAGGCAATGAAATACAGCCTTAGCAACAATCCCAAGGCCAGCGTTTTAGCAACACACCTCACTTTCCAATACCACGGCTGTTTGGCACATCTTTCTAATGCACATCTCGGCAGCTTCGAAATTATATTTAAGACCATTCCAACAGCTTGTCTTACAGACATCGTTACGATGAGGATACCTCGTCAATAAATAGTTAGCTCTCGGCTTCAGTTCCAATTCCGAACAAAATCAGCTGTCTCAAAACAGCCGTGCCTGTAAACGCTGCGAGGGTCAGTGTTGAGCGTAAGATGCGGGTTCCTAGATGTGCGTTCAGTGAAAAACGCCCAAATTAACCTTTCCCCCCCCAAAAAAGTCTTAAAAAGTCTTGGCTGTTGGGTTCTGGGATAAATGCCACATGCACACAATTGGCCTGTCCATCGCAGGCTGGCGTTTCAAGAGCACCTCAGCTTTTTTCAACACAGACCATTTTCGATCGCCAGATTTGCATAGTTCCTTGGCGTTGAAGCTGATACCATATTGGAAGCAATGATCTGGGAACGATCAGGCAAGGCAAATGTGTATGGGGGGAGTGTGGGGGGGAGGGGAGGGGAAGAGTAAAAGGGAGGGATGGTGGCAGGTTGGAAGCAATGGAAGAGCTGAATGTTCGGTCACTGTGCGTTGTTGTTGTTGCCACCAGTTCCGTTATTCTCACCGGCGTTTGTGGTAACTGAATGAATAGCCACTTGCTGGAGGCCATCTTTCCGTGGAGGCATGCGTTCGTTTATCCTGTCCAGCCCCTTGGCTTCCTCGAAGCTGCAGATTTTGTGCTGGGGCGAGAATCCTCGGATTGCTTAATGAAATGCAAAAGAAATGAGTGAGTGATGGAATGGGACGACTGGAGGCAAAGCACTCTGGAACAACTACCCGCCTGGAGTCACATACGTACATCACAGTTATGGTTTCCCTGGGTTGAGGAGCGGGTTAGCACCCATATAGACCTTCATCTCTGGGACCTGGGCTTAAACCCAGCCCAGACTGATGGGGCTGAACTCTCCTCTGTCAGCGGAATTGAGTTTGAATACAGTCCAAAGAAAGTTTCCCTTGTGACTGATGGGTTTCCGTGTGTGTCAAGATACCTGGCTGACCAAAACAAAAGATAGGACTCGATGTGACAGGGAGGAGAATTAAAATGAGCTTGGCTTGTCAAGGTTAGGGAATGGGGTAAGCAACAATAACTACTTGGATTTATATAGCGCCTTCTACGTGCAGTAGTGTCTCAGAGCGCATAACTAAACCAAACTAGAAGTGAATTTAAATACGAGTTTTGCTGTTAAAGTCGAGTCAGGACATTGCAAAATCATGGACTCTTTCCTTTCCAGAAGAAGAAATGTGGTCATGAAGGCAAAGTTTCACTTACTGGAGTTTGATTAGAAATTGGCTCATTGGGGTTCCTGTTCCTGCACTCTGTAGTGATGGTGTGCATGTGTGACACCCATACGAGAAGGAGAAAAATTCCAATCTGCCCTCCATTTTCCTAATTCCAGATACTTTGGCACTGCTCTTTCTTTTACGCACGT
The DNA here is from genome assembly GCF_018977255.1 of Callorhinchus milii. Taxonomy (NCBI): domain Eukaryota; kingdom Metazoa; phylum Chordata; class Chondrichthyes; order Chimaeriformes; family Callorhinchidae; genus Callorhinchus; species Callorhinchus milii. The sequence goes on from NW_024704748.1 coordinate 5,741,001, forward strand.
TACACCTGACTCGATTCCCAGGCAGGGTGAAACCTGAGGCAAGTTTCCTTACTCCACACACCTCTGTCTAACTAGCAGTAACTAAGAACCTGGTTGTTAGTTGATTAGCGAATCGTTTTCCGGGGGTAATAAACCCTAAAAAAAAAATTGACCATGACTGTTTGAGGGACACTGCTGTGCGCAATTGGCTGCCGCGTTTCGGGTAACAAAAAAAATCTTCCCACTTTATTTCTCCTGTTGTGTGAACGACACAAGCAACGAGAAAGCTGGTCACCACAGACAAAAAAAATCAGACACTTGCTAAGATCAGGAGGCAGCGTTTCAAAATAGAAACGTCAGAACTAAAAGTACATCCACGACTCAATCAACGACTGTTTGTGGGACACTGCTGTGCACAATTGTCTGCCAAGGTTTGCCAACAAAAATAGTCAATCTACTTCACAGACTATCCTGTGAAGCGCTTTAAGATGTCTGAATGACGTGATAAGGCGCTAGATCAAATGCAAGGATTACTATCATTGAATAGAGTGCATAAGCAGTTGGGAAGAGAGATAATAGTCGTGGCCTATTATATTTCAGGACTGACATGAGTGTCTGTATGACTAAGCGCCTGCTTTATTTTAAGGAGCTAAAGGATCGGTGGTGCTTCGCAGCTCAGTGAGTTCTGTGACTTCCTACACACTCCCCATAGCTCAGCACTGATTGCCAATCCACAGCAGAGGGCCGGGCAGCTCAGTTGCTGTTGCCATTACACTGCACCTGCTCTCCTCCCCTCCTGCAACTAATCCGTAGAATTTATTTTTAAGAAGACCAGGGGTGAGGAATTTCAGTTTTGTGGAGGGACTAGAGAAGCTGGGATTGTTCTCCTTAGAGTGGAGAAGTTTGAGGGGAGATTTAATAGAGGTGTTCAAGACTATGAGCGGTTTTGATAAGAGTAGGTAGGGAGAAAGTTTCCTCTGGTGAGTGAGTTGGAAATCAGAGGACACGGGTTCATCTTCCCTCTGGTTCAAAAAGAATTCTCCTCACCCAGAGAATTGTTACGATCTGGAATGCCCTGCCTGAAAGGGTGGTGGAAGCAGATTCAACAATAACTTTCAAAAGTGAATCGGATAGGTACTTGAAAAATTGTAGGGTTACGGGGTAAGAACGGGGGAGTGGGACTAGTGGGATAGCTCTTTCAAAGAGCCGGAATAGGCACGATGGGCCGACAGGCCTCCTTCTGTGCTGTAGGATTCTAGGATTCTGAAAGTGAAATAAACACCCTATGTGCTTGTGTGTGAAATTCTGCAGGTGAATGACACTGGGACTAAATTGCAAGATTAGCAAAAGCAATCTGTAAGTGGGGAGAATCCTCTAGGTTCTGACACGGGCTAAGGCCAACTCTTTGGAACTCCGCTCGGCTTCCAATCTCCTGCCGGATGCCTCGGATACCACAATCTAATATTCTGGAAGGTGGCACCGATTTCTTTTTTTTTTGGGGGTCAGCCAGGTGTCTGGCACATGTGGAAACCCATCACTATGGTTAAGATTATCCGAACCAGACTGAGAATTCAGTGCGTCCCACCTACACATGGAAATTCCAGAGATAGATTGTCCGAATGGAATGTGCCCTCTCTCTCCCTGGAGGGATGCATCCTGCTTACTTAATTCCAGAAAGTATTAGATGCAGGTTGGCAAGGAGCCAAGTCTTGGGGACCCCAGAGTGTGTGTTAAGAGTATCTGGCAAACTCAGCTTGTCCAGCTAGGACCAGGGTTATCAGGAGCTGATTCCTGTATTCCGTTGCCAAACATGTCACCTTGGAACGCCAGTTCAGCTTCGAGGAGACCCAACCGAGAACAGCGTTCCCGACACGTATCCGGATCGAGTTATAAATTAATTTATGAAGTGTTTCAAATTATTTGGGGGGGGGGGGGGGTTCATAAGGTAAATAGAGAAAAAACATGTGTGCTGGTATTGAGTCAGTAACTAGTTGGCAAACATTTAAGATTGTTACTAAAAAAAAAGGTTAAAATTATAAATTTTAACACAGAAAGGGCATGGAACACCCCAACCAAAAACACTGGTTGAAGCAGAATCCATAATAGCTTTTATAGGGGAACTGGAGTTTAACAGATAGCTCCTCACAGGCACGATGAGCTGAATGGGATTCTCCTGTCATTAAAATTTGTGAATTTTGCATTTATTGAGGCGGCTAATATGTGCCAGTATTTTGGAGTAAGTGAATTTAAGAGGTTAACAAATAGTTAAAATACCTGGGAAAATCTACCAGCTTCCATGTAAAATGCACAGCACAGCACACGTCAAACAAGTTTTAAGATTAGAAGCAGTTACAGCAGTCATTAGAACACACATCCCCGGTCCGACTATGCTCACTTATAAACTTATTACACTGCTTTCCAACAGTTCATAATTTTAGAGTAATATTCAGTTTTCTTGTACAACTAGACAATTAAATGTTAGAAACGATAACTGGATCTGAGGACAATCCTATCTTACAGACAGAAATCAGATGGAGTCATTTTTTCTTCAGTACGAGGGGGAAAAATTAACTGAAATATTTTGGGATGGATCATTGACACCACTTTGCACTTCTCACCCCTTTTTTTTTGCACACGTGTTTTTTTCCAGCTAAAAAATGCAGCTGCAAAAAGTCTCTTGGAAAATAGGATGCAATTGGAAAAACTACAATTTAGGAAACTGTGCTAAGCTTTTACCACAGCTGTGCAAATACTTGCAGAGCACAGCTTGGAAGAGAGCTAAGTAATAGGATTCCCCCTCCCGTCAACCAGTTACGTAATTTGGGTGGAGTTTTACCAGAGAAAACCACGCTTCATTCAGACGGAGTTGTCCTTCAGATCCTCAGGGCAAATAGAGGAGGAAACATGCATCAGACTTTCATCACGTGCAACCAGAGAACATCACACACCAGGAAGACATCACTGCAGCATGCGGAAAGCATGCCTAATACAAGTCAAAGCATGCTTCTTAACAAATCGACATGAGTTACAATCACAATACAACTGAATTCAAGGTTATTACAGACACAAGGGGAGGAGGAGGAGAGGGTTAAAATGTGTGATTCGCAATCTAGATTGGCAAAGGATTATAAGTAACAAACCCTGCCAGGAAACAGATGTGACACACGCTGACCACTTGGGCAGGTCTATTTCCGTCATTCCCACAGGAAATGTGATGATGTACGTCCGGTTCCTGGCAGGATTCAGTATTTACTACCCTTTGTGAACCCAGCATTTTCCCCCCACCTCCAAACAGTAAAAAAAAACTACTAATTGTAACATTCTACAAAGCAAAAACACAAGAGAGTAAATGAATATCGGTTTGGGTGCTCTCCTCTTATGAAATGGAGGAACTAAACTCCTTCACAGTTAGTGTAAGTTGCTAAGCTACACCCAAACCTGGATCATTTTTAATCCCCACACCCCGGCATATTCTTGGTCGTACCTTGTTCAGCCTCAACTGTGGCTGTTACAGAAGTGAGCAGTTGCATGCAAAATGAATGAGAGAGATAAGTAACAGTAGCAAGGAACCAAACAGCGGCAGTACAGACTATCCCAAGTGGAATGGCAATGGATTCCAGATTTTGAACAGCTTTAATACACAAAAATATTAAACAGAATGAAACGAGCTTCAGGTCCAAAAGTTACCGTGAAAAGGCACTCAAATAGGCACACATTTAGAGTAAAACACAATATGCAGATTAATATTTACACATTAATAAGTTACTCACAAAGGTTTTAAACTTATGCGAACTAATCTCTAAACGGCTTGGAGCTCCAGTAACTATATTGAACAAAGCAGCAAAGCCTCTCGAGGATAACAACACGTTAACCAGCTACAAGTAAACAAGACAAGGGAACACTGAACACGGCATTGACTGGACAGAGACCAGCGGCAGGACGGTTCAGTTTACTTGCGCGTCGGATGGATTGAGATGTCGAATATAGCGGGTCCCACCGAGGCAACAACCATCGTGAACAATAACTGTGATCACACACCACCTGCTGGCTGTCCAAGGACTTGCGTGTGAAACCAGCGTCACGGTTTTTTGAACACAGAATTATTATCCACTATGGAAGTGCAGCACTTTTGTCTACTAGGACTCAACGTGGGAGAACAGTTCTTCTATCTGTAGGTGTGTTCAGGACAGGAAGGGGGCATTTGCAATCCATCTAGCTTGATATTCACTGTGCACTCTTACACTCAGGCGCCTCCTCAGTCTCCCCTGTGCAGTCTGTTCTACATGTTCCCATCATCTGAATTCTGTGGTCAGGCCCCTTGTTCTAGAGATTGTGGTAATGTGAAACATGAACTAGCCTCACTTTGCCTATAGCTGTTACACAGGTCAGTAAGGTCTCCCCATTTATCTGGATTCTGTGGTGGGAATACCACTGGTCACTAAATCACTGTATGTTGATTATCAAATGTAAGGATGATTACTAATTCAGCACAGTTCCCGAGCCACAGTAGCTCTATTCTGCTAACCCCTACCTATTTTAGCAGAGCGGTGCTTTGAGGTTATTCTGGTACAGTACTGACTTGAACACAACTTAATTTGTATTCTGAGAGCTTGATAGCATTCCTTGTGTGGTCTTGTCTGAATGAGATGTGAAGAAATCTTGCATTTTTACAAGTCAAGTGAGTCGTTATCACAGTGAGGTGTGGTAAAGTTTGTTTTAAATGTCTTTACAGACTAACAAGGGGCTATGTGATAAATAGCTCTTTGTCTTTCACCAAGACAAAAAGACCCGCTTGCACATATCAAATGAAAGGGTTAATATTATTATTTTAAAAAGACTGCTCTTTTAAAGGTTCTGTAGGAAGATTAGTGCAGTCTACATAAAACATAAAAATGCACCTTTAAGTACAGATGGGCATTGGATTATACTACTTGGAAGTGGATTTGATCAGACTGTTTCAACAGCTTCTCAGCATTTTGTTACCTTAACGAACATAAGAATCAGATTTCAACTATGCTCGTGAAATAATAGTCTCTTTATGCAAACCTTCTAGCAGTGATCAATAAATAATAATACATGCATTTGATATAGCACCTTATTAGTTCGTTGAGGTGTCTCAAAGTGTTCCACAGAATATACTATAAAGTGGAGTGACTGTATACTGTGGACAAAATAATCTGTTCTGGCTCCACCAGAAACCGTCCGTGTTACCCAACTTTGAGACTGGCATCTACTTGAGGTGGGACAAGGAACGTGCTTTAAGTTTACAAACTCCTGTTAACCTCGACTGCACTGCTGGCACTTGGTAAAGTTGTTAGTCTGGGTGAGCTCCAACTCCATCTATTTAATGTCAAACATTCGAAAAGTGGCCACAGGTTGCACCTCTGTAAATGTTGAGCCCTGTAACCCTGTCTGGGCCACTCCCCATGGAGATCTCATCAGCTAGAGTCTTTTGCCTGATGGTTGTGCCAACCTGACATTACCACCCACCAACAGTGAGTCACCATAACAAGCGTCAGGAACAGGCCACACCAGCGCACTCTGCCTGCACGCTGGGCTAAACAATGTCAGGCTGCTCTCCCACACAAAGCACTCTCACACTCAACTATGTGACCTTGGGCAAAGTGGCCGTCTCCCATGTTGTGAAGCATTCAAATCAAACCAGTTTACAGGTGAAATTCCACACAGTCCACTTTATTGTCAAATAAAACAGGTCTGCACATCAAAATCAAGCCGAACTAAGCTGCTGTTAGCAATATAATTGCTCGCCGCTCCATTTATATGCCTGCTCGAGTTGCAGCACTTAAGATCAATATCAAAGTGCTCGCTCTTGCGTATAAGCGGTTGTCTGCAGATAATGCAAGGTAAGTGGAGGGTGACAACATTCCCTGTGACAGTGCAGATGACAAATATACAGACACACAACTACAAACAACAAGACAGACAGATGTAGAGCACTGCTAGATCAGAAGAGGAAGAAAAGGCAGGTTACAAAGTTTGAGCACATTTCAGTGAAGTCAGTGATAGATACACAGGAACATAGGACATGAACATAGGACACACACATATGTATGTGGCCATCATTTCACCGGGGTACAAGTGACAGCACCACTTTACTAAAGCATCTTAGTCACCTTCCCTTTTTGTGTGTCCTCTTTTCCTTCCACCCTCAACCAAGGCCAAAATAAAATGCGAAAAGTCACCAAGCAGAGGTGAAAAACTTAAAAACTAGGCTAAACAGCAAGAGGAGGCATTACACAGTCACGGGCAATGGAAGCATATCATTCCACACACACGTGTAGACTGACCTTTCAGCCACTGCTGTTAAGTGTCATGGTGCACAGAACTACCAGATTCAATTAAAAATATATAACAGAGACGAGCATTAAACAAATCTGGTTAGAAAAGTCAATACTTGACGTTCAAGGCACAACCAAAGATCTAACTGTCTAAAAAGTCATGAAAAATAAAATGGACTGCTACCCGCCAAGGTGACTAACACTTTGCTATCACATGTACGTACCCTGGTTAGCATGCAGTACAAGTTGCTGGAGTTTGCATATAACATTGCATCAGCCACTGAGACAGGAACTAAAAAGCATCAAGAAATCGGGACATGCATTACGTGTAGTGCCATTGAAACAGTGAGAAGTGCCCCATTCCATCTGAGGCACAGGAAGAGGCAATGCATCATTACCACTTTGCAGGGTCTGCCGTCCTCCAGCCAGCACTCCGCTAGGCAGCATCCCAGTGGGAGTCAAGCCCTTCAGCATCAGCACGCTCTCACTCTCTTCTCTGAAAACATCGAACATAGCGAAGCAGGGTTTAGAATTATTGTACAACAAGGGAGGGGATGAAATGAAACTCCCCACTGTCAGACGCCCAACACAGAGGAAGAGAGCTAGGAATTGGAAATAGGAGATAGCTCTATCGGAGGAGGTAGCACCAGCATCTGTGTTGATGGATTATTTTGGGGTAGCCGTGTGTCTGATCCTTCACCAAGCTTTAGTGTATCCAAGCCAGAGTTCCATGCATCCTACCTACACGTGGAAATTCCAGAGATACTTATTGGAATTGAATGCGCAATCTCTCCCTGGAGCGCTTGCCTAATTCCAGAAAGTATTAGGCGCAGGTAGGTAAGAACCAAGGGTTGGGGACCCCAGGGTGTGTGTTGCGGTAACTGCTGGAGTCTAACCAGCTAAAACTGCATAGCTTGCCATTGAGAGCACTGTCTGGCAAACTTTCCTGCTGTTTGTCCAGCTAGGACCACCCTACTCGTTAGGTCTTTGGCTTTTCAGGTTAACAGGAGCTGAATGGGAGTGACTGGTCTGCCCTTCCAAGTAGTCCTGCCAATGAGCCAGGTTGACTGTGCTATTGTCACCAGTGCTCTGGAGTACTGCGGACCTGCCTGACTCAGCAACCGGACTACCAAGACCATCACAGAGGGCTGGCTCAATTCTGACATTCCGATACGTCATCTTGGAGCCAGCTCAACGCATCTCTTTCTCTCTACCGCCAATGGGGAAAGGGTTTCTCGCTCTGTCATTACTATTAGTCTCTTGTTATTCAGTCATTTTATGTTCAAATTGGGTTTCATTCACTTCCCTATTTCTCTTCCCTGTCACACAATCAGTCACTCATTTTGTATATCCATCTATTCCCTGGGTATTCTATCTGGTCTTTTAGCTTTCTCTCTATCCCTCACTAACACTCATCTCCCCCACCTCCCTTTCCTCTACAAAGTGCAATACACTATAGTGATTGTGTGACAGCTGACAGTGCTACAAAATTTCCCCATCAGTTTTCCTCTGTACCAAACGCATCCAACCGTAAGTGGGAATGGTCTAGTACTCAAAGTCAGGATCCAGATATGCAAACCCACAGCAAACAAAACAGATCTGGGAGTTTTATTCTGATTTCCTTGTCTTTTTACTGTGATTAACAGAGCAATTTCATTCCAAATGTACCACAGTAAAATGATAGCCCCAGAAAAGACATTCACACACCGACCGATATACAGGAACAGAAAGACCTACCTGAGCACTGAGAAGACTCGGGCCATTTTGCCGATAGCTCGGATCTTGTTCCTGATGATTTCCTTGCGAGCCGCTGCTGTGCCTGCTTTCAAACAGAACGTCGCAAGCTCAGTAACTGCGATCCCACACGACATCCCCGCGCTCACACACAGCTACATGAGGACACACACTGCTGGTAACAGATAGTTTTCAATCAGACAGTACTGGAGGTAAAATCTGACCCAATTTTACTGGCTATTTGATGAGAAGCCATGTGGAGTCCTGTAACTTAATGGTTAAAGCACTTGCCTTGCAAGTGAGAGGACCTGGGTTTGATGCTTAGGCAGGGCGAAATGTTGGGCAAGTTTCCTTACTCCACACGCCTGTTTACCTAGCAGTAAGTAGGAACCCGGCTGTTAGTCGATTGGCGGATCACTTTTCAGGGGGTTATAATCCTTTCAAAAAATAAATGAATTAAAAAATTAATTTGGTCACTTAATCCATGACTGTTTGTGGGACACTGCTCTGTACAATTGTCTGCTGCACTTCACCCACAAAATACAGTCTCTACGCTTTACAGTATATTCTGTGAAGCGCTTTGAGACGTCTAGAAGACGTGATAAGGCGCTATATCAAATGCAAGGATTATTATTATCTGATGTCCCCAAGTTTCTGCATTTATTTCCAAATTAAATCAAAATGACTTCAAGTATATTTCAGTCATACTTACCTCTTCACACCGTGACATTATGCTGTAAAGAAAGTATCTGTGCAGGTTTGGAGACTAGTACAATTTATACTTGCAAAAGAAAGTACACCTGGTTCACCTTTCATCAAAACATTTACAGTTCAGCTCATACAGAGATGTGCTTTTTGAAGGCAATAAGAGGTGGAATTGTAACCATAGTTCACAGAAAGAAAAGACAGAGAAAGAGACACAGAGAGACAAGGACACAGGGCATGTCATTCTAAAAGCAGCTGAATTGTCAAGGTCTAATCATGCAGGTGGTGTTAGGGTCCATAGTGGCTAAAAGCTGTAATTTAACTGTCATTAGGCGTGTGAGGATGTACGAGGACACCCATCTCCCATGCTGTGCCCCGTGCTGACTCCACAAACTTTTGCACCATTGGTTTGTACCATTCAACTGTGAGTCGACGGCTTAGCTAAATATTCAGCATAAGGTGCACATGCCGCTAAGCATTTGTGAACACACGTTTGTATTTCCAGCACCAGGGAATCCACCTTGAGTGGCCTGTAGAGAGGTCAGCAGCTGCTGCTCAAGCTCCGCACCTCCAACTGGTGGAACCATCGCTCAGTGGGACGGGATGTGTGCCCGAGCTTTGGACAGGAAGATGGCAATGCTCACGTATTTTACCAGTAAGCTTGCAGGGAGTTCCTGGTACCTACCATGCACCTAGTGGGGGCTCAAACCCACACTTGTCGGGTTAATGACTATCCTCGGGGTGGGGTGGGGGGAGAAGCAACTGGGGTCTGCTTGGAGCTGAACTAACTGGAAGGTGACATGTTTTGCAACGGAATGTCGGAATTGAGCCCCCACTCAGTGGCGGTCTCGGTAGTCCAGTTCCTAAGTCAGGCGAGTTCTGTGGTATTCAAGGGCACTGCTGATGACAGTACAACCAGCCTGGCTCATCAGCAGGGCTTGGAAGGGCAGACCAGTCACTAGCGGGAAGGAATCCTCCCACTCAGATCCTGTTATCCCTGAAAGCCAAAGCCCTAATGGGTAAAGTGGTCCTAGCTGGACAAACAGCAGGAACGCTTCACAGGTATTGCTCTCAATGGTAAGCTACGTAGTTTTATCTGATTAGACTCCAGCAGTTATCACAACACACACTCTGGGGTCCCCAAGCCTTGACTCTTGACAACCTGTGCCTATTACTTACTGGAATTAGGTAAACAGGATTTGCCTCTCCAGGGAGAGAATGCGCATTCCATTCCAGGCGCAAGGAAACATTGCTTTGAACAGGGCCCAGTCAGACAAGGGCTGTAGTAAGACCTTGCAATTCTACAGTATTTCATGAACAGGTGCAGGTGGAGATATCTTTCTTATTCCATTCCCCCCACAGATCAGTCAAGCATGAATGTCATTGTCAAGACTGGATGCTTATTCATCCCTTTACTTGGGAATATTAGTTACACAGTCATCGTGGGTATGAGATTAGTATACAACAATCCTGTAGGTAAACTTAAAATTACAGTCAGATAAATCTTAAACCTTAGTGGTCATCAGAGCACACCCTACAGTTGAGCAGGCAACTGGAGATCTAATCATCTACAACACAATGTCATTACAGTACTGTTGAGCCAGTCCGAGAGCTGACAATCCACTATTCTTATACGTAACTGCTAGATCTGATGCTGCATTGCAAATTAAAACAGATTTTTGCACCTCTACCCAATCACATGCAAAAACTATTTCAGTCACTGAAACACTGGGGACGGGGCAGGGAAAAGAGACGGAAACCTGACACCAATCAAATGAGGACCACAAACAAACACTGTCTCAATTCATGCAACTTACTTTTGACAGAAGCTGATCCAAAGGGGGGATTTAGTACAGCAATAAATGGCTCGAAAGTAACAGTGTTAATAAAGAGGCAGGAAGGAGGAAGAAAGGAGGAAAATTGCATGCACAGAAAGACAGATGTTAAGAAATATGACTGATACATCGCGAAATCTGAATTCACGATTCCACCAATGTTGGGATTATTTTTAAGAAACTGACACACTAAAATCTTGTTGGCCACATTGCCTTAGGAAGTCATATTTCAGAACAGTCGAACTCTGTCTGGTCTGTACCTTTTCTATTGCCATAAATGAGTCGTTCTTCAGATGGAGAATCCAGCAAAGGAAGTGGAATGGTGGAGAGAACAGGCGAATGCAGACAAACAAAATTAAATAATTTATTTTGGAAGTGTAACTCGGAATGAATGCCCCCAAAAAGACAAAACATGAAGAATTAGATACATAGACAAAAGATTAAATTCAGCGAAGATATTTACTGATTGAAAATGGAAGAATATTCATGATCAGCATGTCTTTTCTCCACAAATTCTTCCTAGTCATTTACTGTTCAAAGAAAGTGCGTTGTAATAAAAATTATTCGCACCCCTCTTAAAAGGAGGGCCACATTTTAGTTAGGAACATGGATATTATAGAAAGATGGGACAAGATGTTACAGCACTCATGAAAGGTAATTAGCTACCATAGTACGATCACCGCAAACGTGCAAGAATTAGGAGCAGTGAGGATGTGAAGTCAAGGATGAAGATGATAGTCGATGGAAGAAAAGAAACTGCAAGTAAAGCCTTTCGATGCAAAGGAATTACTGCCACCAAGACGCGACAATATAATCTTTGTCAATGGCCCTGCTTTAATTTACCTTGTGCCAGCAGCTTCCAGAATATTTTTCAGGAGATCTTTGTATTTTATGGTCGGTTGGCTGTTTAAATTTACAGCAAGTCTTATACATTTAGGCTGGGCGTGATACTGGGAGAACGCCTGCAGAACCTACATCTATCTCCAGTTCAAACACATTATATGAAACGTTTGGGGGGATTCGGGTGATCAATCCTGGATAGTGATGTGGGGGTAGGAAGAACCCTGGATGATGACCCCTCCCCTACCCAGAGACATGGAAACGAAATGCAGTCCTGACAATTGCTCGGATTGAAGTCAGTAACTCAGCACAGGGCAGGCAATTGACCTTCTAGCTTATATTGAGTGCAGTGAGGGGACAGATCTGCACTTTAAAGAGAAAACTATTGGAAGAACCTTTCAGTGTTTAGCAAGTTCATTTCTCTCCCTGGGATACAAACCACAATTTAAAACCTATTGCAGAAATCACAGCCCCTAGAAACTACTTAAAAAGCAGTCAAACTATAGTTTCTTACAGATGTAGGACAGGTCCTGCCAGGAAGAGCGTATAGATTGTGGTTGATAAGGCACAGATGTGATCCCACATGCACTAACCCATTATCAAGCCTGCAGACACTCACTCTTGGGTATGATTTAGGTATGACATGGGAGGGCTGTTGGTACCAGGGCACTGTATCCCACACATTAATCATTACCCTGGGTTCAGGAGTGAAAAAAATTCAAATCACAACTTGGGAGTCGAGTGAGGCTGACAGAGGCTCTAGACTCAACACATACTGCACTTAAAAACTCAAGTGTGAAACCTGGGCTGAAAATGCCGCATTATCAACGTTACCAAAATTGTGAAGTTTTAAAAAAAACTGTATGGCTTGTATTTTGTGTTGGCGCATAAAACAGTCACTACACTTTACAATATATCCTGTGAGCGCTTTGGGATATCCTCCCGACATGAAAGGCGCTGTATCGAATGTAAAGACTATTATTATTATTATTTTTGTTACCTGCAGAAGTGCTGAGCGAAAGGCAATGCAACCAACCAGCCAGTGGAGGTAGTATTGCCAACCCTCTACAGGCTGCTGAATGCTGATGGCCCAGGATGGCTGTTGGTTGCCCAGGATGGCTGCTGCTCACATTGAGCCTCCTCTCCCACAGCTCAGCCCAGATTCTCCCTCTATCTGATTGACAGATGGGGCTGTTGAAAGGGGAGGATCATCTAACCCATCAACAACAACAACAAAATTACATTTATAGAGCGCTTTTCATGTCGGGAGGATGTCACAAAACCCATCCTGGACAATGTGCAGTACCCACCATATGGTTCATCTCCTGCACCTTGTAACTATGGGACTCAAGTGTGAACCCATTTGGGTGCGTAATGTGGCTATTTTCTTCCCATCACTCCCTCCCTCCAGGAATATTCAGGTTCAGATAATACTTTGTATTCAGAATCATGAATGTATAAATGTAATTTTGTTGTTGTTGTTGTTGTTGAAGGGAGCTGGAATTGCATCCCCTGTTGGAAGCCAGAAGCTTAATGTGTTGACAGTGAAAACAAAAGGTTGGCATGAAATGATTGTGCTCAGTTTATATTCCCAAGTTCCCAGAACCTTACAGCCTCCAAACCAGGAATCACATCAACAAAAGGATTAGCTGTAAAATCGCTCTTACCATCAAAGGCATCTTCTCCCTCAGACATTAGCTCGTCGTCCGAGCAGATATTGAGGACGTTAACCAGCATCTCTGTAACTGTACAATGCAAACCAAAGGTTAATAATAATAATCCTTGTATTTGATAAAGCACCTTAGCGTGCCATTGAGACATATCAAAGCACTTGATAAGAATATATTGTAAAGTGGATTGACTGTATTTTGTGTCCGAAACGCGGCAGCTGTGTCCCATAAACAGTCGTGGATTGAGTGACTTTTTTAATGTAAAAAAGGAATTACCTCCAGAAAGCAATCTGGCAATCAACTAATAACCGGGATCGAACTTACTGTGAGGTAAGCAGAGGTGTGTGGACACCTGTGCTCCACAGTTTTATTTAAAAATGGTATTATTACCCCGGAAAGCGATCTTCCAATCCACTAATGAGCAAGTTCCTACTTACTGCTAGGTAAACAGAGGCGTATGGAGTAAGGATTAAGGTTTCGCCCTGCCCAGGAATCGAATGCGCATGTAAGGCGAGCCCGCTAATTACTACCCTACGAGTCCACATCTAGTTTGGGTGTTTTGCATTCACTTTGGGTGATTTTTGTGTACATTGCTCTACCTTTTTCTCCGACAAACGGCAGTGACCACGTGAAAACATCCATGAAGTTGGGTAACCAGTAGGGGTGTGGAGAGCAATTAAACTGCCGAATATTCATCACATTGTTCTCATATTTCAACACAGCAGCTGAAGAGAGAGAGAAAATTCAATTCCCAGTGTTAAAAAGAATAACTACATGCTTTACCATATCATGGAAACATTTTAAAACGCTTCTCAGTATTTACTGTGCGGAGACTATAACTTTTTTAGATGAATGCAGCAACCACTTTGTGCACGTCAATGGCCCACAAACAGCCATGGAGTAAGTGACCAATTTTATCTGGGGGATTGTTGGCCAGGACCAAAACAACAACAAAATACATTTGCACAACGTATCGGGAGGACATCCCAAAGCCCTGGATACAAGGATTTGCACCCGAGCTGTGGGTTGGGATCAGGAGGGGTGGAGGGTAACCTTGCATTTACTTGAAAACAGATTAGACTGAAAGGCAGAATGGAGCCGCTTAAATCATAGAATTCCCCTAGATTTGAACTTCTACGTTCAGAACCTCTACCATTTATGGAATTCTGCTTCTAAAGTAAAATGTGTGAAACCTAAATGCAGAAAATCCCTCTGGAATACTAACTACCTTGTTATCTACATTCTAAGTACATGCTTAAAATCCTCATGTGAGGGAAGAGAGAGATTAAGGAAAATCGGACACCGATGATTAAACTACCAGATAACAAAGATGGTATTAAACGCTTGGCATTAAAATGAAAGTTCACAAAATGCCTTAAGAGAAAGGAAGGGGGGGAATAATAATCCTTACTGATGGAAATAATTCCTTACTGATGGAATATACAATTGAAATAATTGTAATATCAAATAATCAAAGCCCATTTATATTTTAAAATCCTATCCAGTTCCTTTCAATCGGCTATGTTCTGGGAAAAACAGCTCACTTATAATAATAATCCTTGCATTTGATATAGCGCCTTATCACGTCATTGAAACATCTCAAAGCTCTTCACAGAATATACTGTAAAGTGAATTGACAGTGCATTTTGTGGTCGAAACGCAGCAGCAGTGTCCCATAAACAGTCGTGGATTGAGTGACTTTTTTAATGTAAAAAAGGAATTACCTCCAGAAAGCAATCTGGCAATCAACTAATAACCGGGATCGAACTTACTGTGAGGTAAGCAGAGGTGTGTGGAGTAAGAAAACTGGCCTAAGGTTTCGCCTCACCCAGGAATCAAACCCAAGTCCTCTCGTCTGCGAGACGAGTGCTCTAACCAATATGCTGCAGGACTTCACAGGGAAATGGAATTTGTACAGTAAAGTAGTAAAAGAATAAAAGAAAGGTTAAAAGAAAGTTAACTTACCTTTATTATTGTAGACATCTAAATAGTTAGGTGCAGAAAAAATTGTAATTAAAGACGGGAAGCCTGTGGTTTGACTTTTCCTGTACATTCTATAGCTGCAGAGACAAAAAATGTGAAAAGCAATTACTTCTCAACTAAATCACCCACGGCCTCGGAATCAATAGTAAAAGCAGCCCGAGGTTTAACATAAATCACAACGCAATCAGCCAGGCCCGTCACTGTGTGGCCAACTGCAAGCAATCAATACACCCACACAAGACACAGTGACATGAGGCAAGTCGGCTCAGGACTTTTGTGTCCTTTTACCAAAATAGCTCAATAATGAGATGTCAGTTGGTCACTGAGCTCTCTTCACCACAGACCACTCCTGGACACCATATCCCAAATCTCCCTTCTGTGCCTTCTGTCCATAGCCCTTAATATTCATAATTCCCAGATATGTGGCCATTACCCGTCTCCTTGAACTACCCAATCAATTCTGCATCTATGCCTTATACAATACAATCTGCATTTACATAGCGCTTTTTATGTCAGGACGTCTCAAAGCCCTTCACATTACTGGCTGGACTTGCTGGAGGTGCATTTGCAAGACGTAAACCATTGTACCCAGAGTCCTAATAATAATCCTTGCATTTGATATAGCGCCTTATGACTTTGTTGAGACATAAAGTGGATTGACTGTGTATTTTGGGCGGAAAACGTGACAGCAAAATGCGCATAACAGTGTCTTACAACCAGTCGTGGATTGAGTGACATTTTTTTTTTGGAGGAGGATTATTACCCCCGGAAAGCAATCTGCCAATCGATTAACAACTGGATTCCTACTTCCTGCTAGGTAAACAGAGGTGTGTAGAGTAAGGAAACTTTCCCACAGTTTTGCCCTACCCAGGAATTGAACCCAGATTCTCTCATTTGGGAGGTGAGTGCGCTAATCACTACTCTACCGGACTCCACACCCTTTTGTGTTAATGTTGTTTGTCAGACTAAAGGAAATTGTTGTTTGGTTTATTTTGTCAATTCCATTTGTAGTCATGACATCTAAGTTAAATTCCTCCTCCACATCCTCAGCTCCTCTGTAAAATTCAGATGCATCTGGAAGCAAAAGGAAGGTGCACAATTGGCTGCCATGTTTCACCCCCAAAATAGTCATTCTACTTTACAGTATATTCTATGAAGCGCTTTGAGATGTCTCAATGACGTGATAAGGCGCTTATCAAATGCAAGTATTATTAATATTATTATAGGACCAGATAGTCCATAACTACTTTATAGAAAAAAAGACAAATCTGGGTATAAATTCTCCCCTCCTAATCACTGCCGTGCGCAGATTAGCTGCCATGCTCGCGAACAAAATATTCAATCACTGCACTTTACAGGAAATCCTGAAGCACTTTGAGATGTTCTACCAATGTTAGGCAAATGCAAGGATTATTGTTAATTATAGTTATATTGAACTCAAAAAGTTCCTGAGATATTTTTTACTCAAATTGGTTTTATTTTCTCCCTTTGGACTTTCTCAAAGTTTCTCTGCCCGCTGGGACTATACATTCTTTAGACTTTAATGAAAGTTTTTAAATTAAATTTCTGCTTTTGCATTTACTGTAATCATTCACACCAAGGAGAACAGCAAAGGATGTGAAGTGTGATGGCTGAATGCTGCAGAATGAAACTAGGGATAGGATAGCGTCAGGTTACCATGGCTGGTGCTGCTCATCTGCTCCTTCATACTATATGGGTTCTGTGCTTTGCATAAACAATAGAGCATGCAGCAACAGATTAGTGCTGGTTATATTCTTGGGTGTAGTATTCTATATCACTTACTTCCCCATACTGTATTTCAAGGTTTACACGTGGCAGAACTTGCCTGTGGGCTGCAGAACTAACTTACTGCTCATAACAGGGGTGTGGGATGAGGCAAAACAAAGAGGGACATGGGGCGGGCGGGTGAACATAAATACAATGTACACTGAAACTGTAAGATATTTATCTCAAATTTGAGTTTATTTTAGATTCTTCCTGATGCTAGCTAGTAGACAGCATTCAAGGATAATAATTGCGCTTGGATTTGTTGTAGCACTTATAATGTTGAAATGTCTCAAGAGCACTTCACAAGTACTAGCTGTCAATTATAGTGACTGTATTTTGTAGGCAAATGCAATAGCCCATTTGCACACAGCAATTTCCCACAAAGAGCCATGAAGTGAAAACCCAATTTATCTGGGGGATTATTGGCCAGGGCGCCATGAAAAAGGACGATGTTTCTCTCATCGAATAGTGCCACAGAAACTTTTACATCCACCTGAACAGGCAGTCAGGACGTCTCAGCAGAAAATATAGCATTTCCCCAGTACTATGCCTCAGTGTCTGAACTACTACTCAGTTAACTCAAGGCCCAATTTGGGCCTTAAATCCTCAATCTTCTGACCAATAAGGATGTGAGTGACTAGTGAAGACCAGAAAGGTCCCAAGTTTGATTACTGGTCTGTGCTAAATCAGCAGATCTCAGTGGGAATGATGATGGAAGGGCAACAATTATAATGCTTACATTTGATATAGCCTTTCACATCAGAAGAATGTCTGAGTTTCAGTGTACTGTATGTCATAAAGTGTAGCAATTGTGCGCTTTGTAAGTGAATACAGCAACTCAATTTACGCACTGTGATCCTCCACTAACAGCCATGAACTGAATGACCAATCTTATCTGGGGGATTGTTGTTCAGGAGACTGGGAGAAACTCCCTCCTCTTTTTGAACATTGTCTTTAACTTCTTCTTGAATAAACAGACAGGACCTTAGTTTAATATCTCATTCAAAGGACGGCATAAAGTTGATAATGTAATGCTCCCTCAGTACTGCGATGGAGAATCAGCCTAGACGATGTGAGCTCAAAGTCCCATCATTTGGCTTGATCCCACAATCTTCTGACTCAGAGACGAGAGACTGGGCTAGGCTAACACAAATCTTTCCATTACTAAACAAGGAGGGGGAAAACCTGCCACGCTTGTCACATCTCAACACTATTCAGTGATTCCGGCTGAGAGGTGCGTGTGTGTGCGGTGTGAGCACCCCTTCCCGGTTAAACAAGCTCAAGGTTCAAATAATGATCGTGTCTCTTTGGGCAAGGGACTGGAGAACACCCAGAAATCATGGATCAAACCCTCAGAATATATTGGAAAGTGAATTGATGTGTATTTTGTGGGCAAAATGTGGCAGCCAATTGCGCATAGCAGTGTCCCATAAACAGTCGTGAATTGAATGACCAATTTTTTTTCAAGGATTGTTACACCCAAAAAGCGATCCACTATCAACTAATACCCAAGTTCCTACTTACTGCTAGATAAACAGAGGTGTGTGGGGTAAGGAAACTTGCCTAAGGTTTGATAATGTAATGCTCCCTCAGGACCGCGCTCAAAGTCCCGACACTTGGATTGATCCCACAATCCCACCCTGCCCGGGATTCAAACTCGGGTCCTCTCGCATGGGAAGCGAGCATGCCAACCACTACACTACAGGACTCTACAGAACTGACAGAAACACAAGGTCAGAAAGGATACAATGAGAGAAAACAGCACAACTTGCAGCCTCACAGTAGTGTCGTGCTGCAGACCCTCTCACCGCTGCATCATAGTCAACAGGGAGATGATTCAACACAACAGATTTAATGTCTCGTCTTCATCTAAAGTAATGACTGTAGGCAGCAGGTTAAAGAGTTAATCTGAACAACATTTTCAAATATGCAAAAGCCACATAATGTATCCACTCAAACTCAGACGAGGGAAGCTGAACAGCTCAGATTGAAGTACTTCACACAGAGTGCATTAGCATGGGGAATGGCTGCTCAGGGAGAGTGGAGGTGGAGAGTGTGGGCAGTTTGAAGAGGGAATGGATTTTTTGATTGTGAAGGTGGATTGAGGACTATTTGAAATTGAGAGATATTGCATGAAAAGAAGACCCTCTGGAAGGACTAAAATGGTTTTATCCAGGCCTGCACATTCCTAGGTTTATGAATGAAAAGTAAGAAACGTGCTCCAAATAGTTTATCCTTGGAAGGATTTTCGAAATGAATTCCCCTTTACTATTTGACCAAAAGTTCAAGAAGTCCAAGAAAGTGGAGAAACTGGTGGAGTTCTGCAGCTCAGTGGATTGGAGCAATTGCCTCACAAGTGGGAGGACCTGGATTTGAATCCCAGGCGGAGTAAAACCTAACTCCACACGTCTCTGTTTACCTAGCAGCAAGTAGGAACCCGGTTGTTAGTCAATTGGTGGATCGGTTTCCAGGATTTACTTCACAAAAATACATTTATAAAAAAAATTTGGTCACTCAATCCACAACTGTTTGTGGGATACTGACTGCTGTGCGCAATTGCCGTGTTTCGCCCACAAAATATACAGTCAATTCACTGTATAATTCCGTGAAGTGCTTTGAGACGTCTCAATGAGAAAAGGCACTATATCAAATGCAAGGATTATTATTACTATAACTGATGCATTTTTCCCCAGAACATACCATTGAAAGGAGACCGGATAGGCTTTAAAATGTAAATGGGTTTTGAAACAGTGAGGGGGAAATTATTTCCATCAGTCAGTGAGTCAGTAACTGGAGGGTAGAGATTTAAGGTAATTACCAAAAGAGCAAAAGGAATTTTTTTTTAAAAAATCACGATTCTTAGGACATGGAATGTCCAACCTAGAACCGCGTTTCAGGCAGAATCACCATTAGCTTTTAAGAGGTAGTTCGATATCTAAAAAGCTGAAAATTAAAAGGGAGAGGGAGGAAAATTAAAAATAGGATGAAACAGGTAGCTCTTTCAGAGGGCCAGCACAGGCATAATAGGTTGTATGACCTTCTTCTGTGCTGTAAATTGATAAGATATATTGCAAAGCAAAGAACCGGTGTTCGATTCCTGGGCAGGGCAAATCTGTCCGAAAAGAAAATTTGCGGATGCCGAGGGGGAGCACGTAGAAGAGGAAAATTTACCTCTGGAACCCGATTTTACATCCAGTTTACAGTACGCCCAGTGCCGAGTTACTGTGAAATGTGATCTCAGAATGTGATGTCAGTCTTACCCTGCATCCTGCGCCTCGTGTGCTCGAATTATCGATAACAAATTATTATTTTGCAAAAATTCACAAATAGCTGGGTAGCTGAAACAAAGAACAGTGTCCAATTAAAGTCTGTCTCAGGCACAGGAAAGTAATATTGAAAAGCATTAAATGTAATCAGGCTGTGGAGTTGCCCACCTGTAGAAGTAGGAGCACCCGCGGACAGTGTTATGGCTGAAGTGTTCCTGGGTTTTTTCATTTCCAAAATCCTCTGAAGGATCTGACCACAACAAGTCACACATTGGCCCAAATGCAGGTGGCTCTTTAAACCTATCTAACTGTTAGGGACATGTCAAAAAAGGCTTAATAGGATTTAAAGCGCACAACTCTCATTATTGTAAAACATCAGCAGTTATTTGAAGACTTGGAGGCATTATTGTAAACTATTAACAAAATGGCCTGAAAAGAACAGCAATAATAGCTTGCACAGTAGTGTCTCCGGTACAGAACAGAGGAATTTATGGTTACAGTAGAATATTGTGGGTACAGCCTTCATCATTCTTTCAATCTTGTTTGACCTCCACACCAATAAACTGGTAGATGGGGCAGTATCTTTAAGAGTTCAGTGCTGTATGACTTACACAAAGAAGCCAATTTCCCCATCACCACACCTTCTCACCTGCCCATATAAAATGCCTGCTTCATAAATTTGTTCTTTTCAAAGCCAGAGAAAAAGCACAAGACCCCCAAGAGGCTCTGGCTATACAAATAAGTAAAAAAAAAGTAGGCAGAGAGTTTAAGTGGAGCTTGAACTGTATTCACAGAATGAGGAAGACTGTACCTATAGTTAATCAAAGCATAATCCTTATTCATTTAACTTTTGTGTACAAATAAGTAACAAACACTAACAGAGGTGGAAAGCTCTGGGACTCGATGCTAAAGGCAGCTTGGAGCATCACAATACCAGAGCACTGGATCAGCAAAGTCAGCCAGCACACAACTGGACTGGACCCAAACTGCCTGTTAAACCGTCGCTGAAGTGTGGGTGATGAGAGCCATTCCCAGACAGGATGCATCAGTCTGACACCAGATCTGTGCCAATTCCAAAGGTTGGGCTAATGCTGTAGGAAGTTCAGTCTCTAAGGCTCCCCCCACTACACTCGCAGAAGGAGAATGAGCCTTGATTGACACAGCTTTGATCTTGAGAATACTTCTCTTCTCTCTCCCCTTCCCCCCCCAAACCTCACAATTATTCCTCTCTGTAATGTAACGCACAGTACTATAAACCCTCTAGTACTTTGGTTGTTGCTCCTGCATTAGCTGATGACTTGGACAGTAAGTAACAGGGAACTAGACAAACATTTAAAAAAATGAAAACAAATGGGCAGGGGGTTGGGGCTGAAAAGGAGAGCTCTTTCTGAGAGGCGACACTGGGACGAAGGTCCAAATGACCTCTTTCCATGCTGCAAAATTGTATTCATGTGGCCAGGTTCAGGAGCTTCTGAGCTGATTCAGATTTTCATCCTGCCCAAAGCCAATGTCCACACATGCACCTCCAATAGGGGTTGCTGAATAGAAGACATTTTGGCTGATTTTGCGCTCCTTGATCCAGGCAGGAGCGAGGCAATGTAATTCCTGTCGTTCTGATTCAGCAAACTTGGGAGAAATGTGGGAGCGTTCAACTTTTTTGTTGCCAAAATCAACTTGCAACAAGTTATACAAGCACGTCAAAACTTGCATAGTTTTGAACGCTACGTAACTACATGGGACAATGGTGCGGAGCACAGGAGTATGTATTCTCCCAGGTTCTGACATTGGGTGGTGACCACAGTGATTGAGCAGATACGCCAGATAGTGAAGGGTCTGTCTCTATTTGAGTTGGCGTTGGTGAGTAACCAGCACCACACAAGCAAAGAAAAGCTGTAGAAAGTTGGCAGAGACTCAAACCAAACCTTGCTACACTCAAGGCTGCAGTGAGTCAGCTTGGATGACAAAATAAAGTGGTATATAAACTGTGAACGTTTGGTGTGTGGGCGACAAGAGCAAACTGCTGCTGACATGAGAGAAAGAAACAACAGACATTGCCCAGAACAAGGTCTTCCATACACCAGAAGGTGAGCTCACTCGACTATACAAGGTGTTGCTCGCAACCCCTATGGGATGATGGAAGTATCAGATTTGTAGGTGGAAATAGAAGAATTGTGCTCTGTGGCAGCATTTTACCAATCGTGGGGAAGGGAACATGCAATGTACCTCACAGGCTCTGAAATCAACCCAACTTTCAGGAAAGGACTTTGAAAGAAACAGTCTATTCCCCTCCCCCTCCACACCCGCCTGAGAAAGTTGCTATTTCAAAGCATTTATTAATCAAGCTTTAATATTTAAAGATCTTACCCGTTTAATGTCTTCTAAGTTATGAACTTCGGGTGAGAGGCCACCGTGCACGCACAGAAACTGCTGGTTGAGAAGTGCAGCAAGGGGAAGGCAGTCAAATGCTTCCATGCAGGCGTCGTAGACTCTTTCAGAATACTTGATTTTACCTGGGTGATAAACGCTGGCATTAAACTCACTACTTGAAAGATAAACCATGCATGGCTGTTCAATGTTCATTTTTTACTAATACTTTGTGCTTTGATCCTTAGCTTCCCCCCCTCCTCCAAACACACTGCTTATAACATTGCCCCGTAGGGTCTGGTTGGCTCTGTTTTGTCTGGTGGCTGATAGCATGTGCACTGCACTAAGTGGAGAAAGAACTTCATCCCACAACTATGAACACTCTACAACTGCAAGACTTTCCAAGGACAGCACCAAGAGTCAAAAAGGCTGATTTGCACTGTGCCAAGTGCACTGGACTGACGAAGGTTTCGGAAATCTGAATCTGCAACCGTATAATTGGGAGGGCAACGTGTTAGCTGGTGAGTCAACTGAGCAATGCCAAACCTGGAGTTTTAGTAGAAACCTATCATCTGAGCATTTACTGTTAGATGCAGCACACAATGAAGATGAATCTCTACCAGATAATCGTATGTCTCTGTGACCGGGCTACGGAGACTGCTCATTAAACATTACAGACCCCATGCATATATCACAGTGTTACTTTTGGCCCGTTCATAATAACTGCGGAACTGGACTGTCACCCCAGTCCACAGTAACCACAGGGCACCGATTTATGCTGACGTAGTTAACAACTATGAACACTATAAGAAGCTCCTGGTACCCACCATCCACCTAATGTGGGTTCAAACCTGTGCTTGTGGGCCATCAAATGACCAACTAGTGAGGTGGGGGGAGGGAAGAGGGGCTGAACTGGCTCGAAGATGAAATGTTTGGCAACCAAATGGCGGAATCGAGACCACCTGGCCAGCCTGGCTCATCGGCAGGACGTGGAAGGGCAGATCAGTCACTGGGGGCAGGGACTCTTTCCACTTCGCTCCAATTAACCCAGCAAGCCAAAGTTCTAACAGGTACGGTAGTCCTAGCTGGACAAACAGTGGGAAAGCTTGCCAAGCAGTGCTGTCAATGGCATGCTATGTGGTTTTAGCTGGATAGACTCCAGCAGTTACCCCAACGCACACTCTGGGTTCCTCAAGCCTTTCCAACCTGCGCCTAATACATTCCAGAATTAGGTAAGCAGGACACGTCTAGTTTGTCCAGTTTCTTCTTTTATCGCCTGTGCACCTGTCCACATCCCCAACACCCATTTTTCCGAAAACAATGGCTCCTGTTTTTCCTATTCTCTTTTGTTGTCCTTATTGTGAAGATATATTCAATGTTATACAAGCTGAAGGGCGTTACTTACATTCTTGTTTAAACGTGAAATACTCTGTAAGGTGTCTGCATTCGTGATTCCCTCGTAATAGGAACAACGTATTTGGGTACAGAATCTTCAAAACCCACAAGTAGAGTACACACTGTTTTAAAAAAAAATTATTAATCTCTCACACACATGTGAATTAGAAAACAGCAAATCATCGATAAAAATCAGATTCATTAGTAAGGTACAGCAGAAGTTTATTTTCAATCATTCACCTTACGAGTTATGAGCAATGATTAGGTGAACTATCAACAATGATTAGACAAGTGAGGGTTCTTCAGTCTTGATAGGTCTCATCTCACAGGGGATCTTATAAAGTATGTGATCTAACCTTTTGGCTGTTTGAGGGCTGGATGCCCTATTTGAGAAATGTCCGTGGGCAGCATAAGGAATATTTTTGTGTTTCTCTTCCAGAAACATAAGAACATTTACAGATTATGGACGGAACGGGTGGGCCAGATGAAATGGATGAGTGAGTGATGGATGAAATCGGCCCGCAGACCGCCAATTGGACCACCCTGTTATTGAGGTATATAAGATTTTAAAAAGGAAGAAGAATACTTTCGGGTGTAGGCAAAAGGTCTTTCCAGTTAGAAAGCAGCATTGGGAATGACAGAGAAACAGAAATGACATAAAACTGGGCCAAATAAAACAATTAAAGAGCAATCCAAAGTTGGCTCCCAGTTGAAGGCAGGAATTCACAACACAAATTGCCCAAAGTTCAGCATTAATTGTCCGTGAAGGTGACTGGAGAAGCTGGACGAGTGGCAGAAGAAATAACAAATCACACAGATTGTGTCCTCTTGCCGATCAATGGAAACAAAGTGACACAACAATGATTGCATAGAGAAATAAAGGGGGAGGTTGAAAGCATTTTCTTCAGAGCATGGATGGAATGCAGAATCTGCTGCCACAAACCACACTGAATTAGATTCTCTTAAATCAAAATCGGATGGATACTTAAATAAGAGCCATAATAAAGAGTATAAGGGAGCGAGCAGGAGAATGAGATTAGAGTAGGTGGCTCATGTAGAGAAAGCATGTGTACAGACTGGACATGGCACAAATGGACCATTTGTCTGGTGGAACATTCTATGATTTTTGTGTACATACAACAACAAGAATTTGCATTTAGCATCCTTCACATGGGTAGAGTCTCAAGTGTACTAATTACGTACAGAAGAATGAGCTTTGCTCTCTGTTTGTTCTCTGCTTATGCTGGAACAAGAAGTAAAGTCAGACCCTGGATAGTGATCAGGAAAGGCATATTTAGCTGATTTTCCCTTCCCTAACACAAGAGTACAGAGGACAACAGTCGCCCCAACTGATGGCCCAGATGAGATCAGCTCACTTAGCAGAGCCTGGGATTCAAACCTGTGATTTAGCGGTCTGCATGACCCAATGCTTCACCAGCTTCACCCATGAGACCATCAGGGAAGCCATAGCTGTACAAGATTGCTGAGGGCACAGTTCACTTTCCGACATGGTTAAGCTGGATATTCGTAATGCTGGAACTACAGTACAACAAAATAACACTCGGCAATGCTACGCTAATATCAAAACGCAAACCGTGTTTGAAATCGCCAGATTAGACCTCACACTGAATATGAAAAGTCAAGCAGGAATGACATTTCATTAACAGTTTTTCCCTCTACTCATCAGTTTTTCCTCTACGCCCCAGCCCAGGTAAGCGCTTAATTCTTACCTCTATGCTGAAATACCCTCGGTCTACGTAATCTCCAAGGAAGAGATATCTGGTGTTGGCTGGTGATCCTCCTACTTCAAAAAGCTTCATCAGGTCAAAGAATTGACCATGGATGTCACCACACACTAGAATATAAGAGGCATCCATTAACTTTACAATAATAGATAATAATAATTGTTACATGTAGTTCAGCAACTTTCTTTTGGAGGAGGTCTCAAACCGCTTCACAGGATTTACTGTGGCATGATTGTATATATTTGTAGGCAAATGCGCCAGCCCAACTACGCACAGCAATGTCCCATAAACATGGCTGAAGTGAATGACCAATTTTAGTTTGGAAGCTTGTTGACCAGGACACTGGAAGAAACTCCCGTCTCTTTTCATATCGGCCATGGGAACTTTAACATCCACCTGAAAAAGGCAGCCAGGATCTTGATTTAATATCTTATCTGAAGGATGGCACCTGACAATGCAACACACCCCCAGCTCACCCTCACCTCATAACAAAATGGAAGCACTTGAGTAAAGGCTGCGCTGTAACGCCCACTCAGTCTTCCAACAATTATTTTGCGAATAAAAACATATGAAATTAACATTAGGCAAAAGGTTTGCAGAAAAGCCTGAGAAAATTTAGAAATCCCTTCAAACAAAGTGACAGAGAATCATGCTTAAATGTAATACTTTCCTGTAAAATTGTATCAAATTTAAATCAAACTTCAAATTTTGAAAAATTGCAGCCTTCAGCTGTTGCCACTTTGCTCTTGTTCATTGTATGATCCAGGCTCCACTGGCTCCCTATCGCCAAATGGATCCATTTCAAGATTCTCACACTCGTTTTCAAACCCCTTCATACCCTGGCAGCTCCTTACCTCTCCAACCTGCTTACTACCCGTTGCATGACTGGTATGTCCCTCGTCCCCTCTATTCCATCAATGTGGCCACGCTTTCACCCACTCTGGAATACTCTCCTCTATTCATCTGCCTTGCTCCTTCCTTCCCCATCTTCAGATCGCACCTGAAGACCTTCCTCTTTGACTGTGTCTACAGTCACCTCCGCCACTGTCAAGTGCTCTGGGCCACAATCCTGCACGAGGGGTGCTATATATATGCAAGTTGCTGTCGATCCCACCCACAAAAATCTTTGAATACTTTAATAACACACAGAGACACAGGAGCAGATCGCTCACCCGCTTAACCCAAACACAGTGCAAGCTGTGGGGAAGCACCCATTCCTCTGTGGGAGGAGCTTGTAGCCAGAATCCAAACGAAGAGTGTTACACGACTTGGTTTTCCCCAAACACTTCCCTCAGTCTCACAGGTGTGAGCACCAAAAATAAGCCAGCAGAGATCTAAAAGTAGCAGCGACTACTTTATAAATACACTGTACACCATAAAAGTGCACCAGATTCCAACTCTCTCTGAATCCGCAGATTTCTGCAAGTCAGGGGCAATACTGATTATTAGTGGTAGTTTGAATTGAATATTTTCTAGAGTATGGTGTCCTATAAAATGTAGTTGCCTGCCACCCCTTCCCTCCCAAATTTTATCCTGGGCATTTAAACATACAGTGAAGCTCTATATTTTATGGACTTGCCAGAAGGCAATGATAACACTAGCAGGCTTGACTGATTAAAATGAAGAAATATTTGCGAGTAAGGGGACCTGGGTTTGATTCCCGGGCAGGGTGAAATGTTGGGCAAGTTTCCTTACTCCACATTGCCTCTGTTTACCTAGCAGTAAATAGGAACCCGGTTGTAGGAATTTGGGGTTAACAATCCCTTAAAAAAAATGGTCACTCAATCCATGACTGTTTGTCGGACACTGTTGTGCACAATTGGCTGCTAGATTTGCCCACAAAACATAGTCAATTCACTTTACAGTATATTCTGTGAAACACTTTAAGAAGCCGAGGAAATCTATGGACATCAACCTTGCCTTAGTCTGTTCACTGACACGAAAGGCTCAGGAAAGCCAAAGCTGCAGTGAAATGGAACATGAACACCTGCATTGTATCTCACTTCAATATTCAGCTGTTTCACAACCTCTATACTAAATGTGAATGAGACAACAACTAATAATAATACTTACACTACCTACTCAATATACTAAGCCTTCTACTAATAGTTGATCATTCAGTTACTGGAAACTGACTGCTGAACTAGCTGATCTCTTTCTGGCTTCCGCTGGAGCTCCGTGCAATGATCTGTCGTGTTGACTAATTTCTCAACTAGGGGGAGGGAAAAAAGAAAAAGATTAGAAAAATGGCAAATGTAGTTTACCCTCGACTTCTGGTTCACAGCCTACATTTATCCTGGGCTAAATGAAGTTTTACTGCACCAAATGTTAAGCTTCTTGAAATATAGCCACATTGACCAATTTTCCACAGCTTTGGGTTGGCCATAACAAATGCAACATGTAGCGAACCAGCCTTAGGCAGTGTTAATAAGAGTTACAACCATTACTGCAGCGGGAATGATGAATAGTGAAAAGTTAATTACGTGTCTTGATGGATTTCACCAACTTGGGACTGACAATTTTGATAATTTAACTCGATTTAATTTAGGTTCTAGCAAATGCTGCTCACAGGAAAACAAGGCAACCTTTTGTTTCTTCTGACTACTAAAACAAATGTTTTTCAAATTTCATTATCTAAAGGTACCCAGGGTATGCTTCTCCAGTTAGATTAAAGAATGAATTATGAAGTTTGTTTTTAGTTAAAAAAGACTTGATTTTTAGAACCTAACGTTGCGTTCCAAACAATGTGCCACTATTCCAAGAAATATAACTGGGCGCATATAATAATAATAGTCCCTTTATTTGATGTAACACCATCATGCCGTTGAGATGTCTCAAAGCGCTTCATAGGTTATACTGTAAAGAGGATTGACTGTATTTTGTGGATGAATGGAGCAGCTTGTGTTATTTTGAACAAGTTTGGTTTCAGCTGGGTTTAGCCTCAAGTTTGAATGAAAAGGAATCGAATATCTTTATCCTCTTAACCCCAACGTCAGTGTAAAGCTCAGAAGTTTCCTTTGCACAAAGAAAAGCTTTGCCCTTACCTGTTATCGGTGCTTCAACTTCTATCATGGTATTCTCTCTCCGCAGGACTTCAGCCCCTTCATTAATAATTCTAAGTGCAATTTCCTCATCCACGCGACCTTCTTTTATTAAATGGCTTTTCAAAACATCTACTCTGGGCTTGCCTTCGGTGTCAAAGATCTCTTCACCTGTCAGGTGGTGAGCCGGTGGGAAGGGGACAGCTGCAGGAGGGAGACAGAAACACAAAGTGTTCCAACAATCACTATTAAGAGAAAATAAACAGGAAATACACAACATGAAACAATGCACGGAGGCAGCTTTTGAGACTTTAGGGAATATTAGAACAACATCTCTCTTTCTCTCTACGCACAATGGCCTCGGAGATATCCCTAAATTTGGAAAATTCAGTATTAACTAATTTTAGGCACAGAGAAATTAACAAATAAGTGCATGAAAGCCATTTCAACCATACACAATGTGAGCATCAGTCAAGAACGTCTAACTGGTCCTGTTATTGTCCATTTTTTAGATTTCTTGAGGGTACTTTCTTTCTCAATCTGCAATAATAATAAAAATAATACTCTTTGCATTTGATACTGCTTCATCATGTCATCGAGACGTCTCAAAGTGGATATACTGTAATCTGGATTGACTGTGTATTTTGTGGGCATACGTGGCACAACACAGCAAAATCCCACAGAGAGCCAGGACACCAGGAGAGAGAAACTCACATCTCTTTTCGAAAAGTGCCACGGGATCTTTAACATCCACCTGAACAAGCAGATGGGACCTCAGTTTAACGTCTCACCCGAAGGACGGCACCTCCAACAATGCAAGACACCCCCAGTATCGCACTGGAGTGTCATCTTAGCCTACGTGATTCCAAGTCCCAACGTGGAGCTTGAACCCACAACCTTCTGATTCAGAGGCGAGTGCCACCACTGCGCCAGGCTGAAACACACTGACCAGCAGCTCAGATCAAGATGGCTAAAGTGAGCATTGTTCAGGGGATAAGAAACTGACCAGAAACCAGGACTTTCTTGGTGAGCATTCTGCAATGCGCATCAGTTGGAAATACCCAACAAAAAGTCGAAAAGTTCCAATGGCAGGACTTCACAGAAGACAACAACAACAACTTGCATTTCTTTGTCTCAAAGCTAAAACTACCGGACAGAAATACTTAGAACCACATTCTGTCACAATATATTCGGCCCCACATCTCCTCATTCAGTTTCCTCTCCTTTAAGAGCCAATATATATTTCCTTTGAGGCTGTACAAAGTAAACCCACAGTTCGATACTAACCCTATCTTAAACTCCAATGTAATTATACCTCTCAAAATTCCATATTTTGTAGAACTTGTTGAATCTGCAAATTGCACAATCCAGCCACAGACATGCTCTTATCTGAACATAGTCAGCACCCCTAATCACAGAAAACAATCATCTAGCTTGTGTTGCATTCATAAGAGCTGAAGGAGGCTTTGTGCACAGATAGACAGTCTTAATCCCAGGGATTCCTCTCCGAAAAAGCCAGCTTGGACATAGGTACGAGAGTCATGCCAGGTCAAGTGAATAGTTGAAGGGAAGGGCACCATCACTCTCTATCTGAGCGGCAGGTTAATGACACATTTAGAGATTGAGAAAGAAAGCAGCCTCAAGAAACTAATAAAGAGCGGGCTGTAATGTGACCAGTTAGACATTCCATGATTGATGCTCATGTTGTGGCTGCTTGAAATAGCACCGACACATTGATTCACATATCTATAGCTTAATGTGTCCAAACTACTTGGTGGTTTCTTTGTAAAATATCTAGTAACCTGAAACGATCAATACCAAACTAATTTTCACATACCCAATGGACAGACGTATGCATTGACTGCTACCTACCTGTCTAACTAGAAATATGCAATGGGAGACGGCTGATTGTATGTGGGAACAACTGCACCGTTCTCCTGTGTTAATTATGAATATGCAGTCAGTACGGTCTGATGTTTTCCTATGATACGACTGCATTCAAGATCTCTTTGGGGAGATATTTTTGGCAGCTAAGGTCTTTGGCACAGTGAGGGGGTTTTCACTTTCTCTTGTTTGAATATTCTTCAGAGTTCTGAAAATGACAACAACTTGCATTTATACAGAACCCTTCACGTAGGGCAACGTTTTGGAATACTTTGCTGGGACGGGATGGACACCCAGGCAGGATAGATGGGGAGTTGGCCAAGAGGTTGAATTTGAGGCAGGAGTTAAAGACAGAAGGAGAGAGTTCTGGAGGTTAAGGCTTAGGATCTGAAGCCTTGGCCACCATCAAATTAGTCTCCATTTGATGGGCAAGGTTTGCATAAAAGGCTTAATCTACTGGGCAGCAAAGAGAGCTTCAATTGACTATGAACTAAGTCTCAAATTAAGTAAAGATTTGTTTATTTGAAGAGTAATTGACCCATTCCAGTTATTTTATATATTGCACTTTTAATATAGGTTGATTGTAGTGTTCGTTATTGAAAATATTTTGTCTGTAAATCTATGGGCTTACCAGTGTTGATCACAATTTCAAAAATAATTTGTTGTGTGGTGAGACTGCTCTAAATTAAACAAGCAAATTGTACCCATCAGTTACAAGGCTTTGCGAGAAAGATGATAGGTGCTCGAATTATAGACCAATTTAAGGGATTGGTTGTGAAACAGTTAAGAAAGATACTGTGTAACTCAATATTTGGAAATTTTGTGCTTAATCCATCTTCCACCCAACAAACCTGGTGGAAACTGCATTAATGAACAAATTAATGGAGTGTGTTTTTGGATTACAAGTTACTGCTCTGACAGGAAGAAAAAGCATGAGAGGCATGTTTAAAACATACTCATCAAATGGGAGAGAGGGAAAAACAGTACAAAAGCAAACTGAGAAGAGACCTCACTGATTTGCAATAATGCTCAGAGGAATGGAGTGCTACTATGACAGCAATCCACAATACATAAGCACCTCTCAAACACTCCAATATAATTAATACTCTGTTTCAAAGATTTTTTGAGTACTGTAATTATACACCTCACAGAATCCGCCACCTGACAGTTGAAACAGGTTTTGACGAGAAAAGGAAAGGGGGAGGGGAAGAAAACAGGCGACTGGGAACAGTTATAAAGAAAAGTCAAATTCATTCCCACTGTCTAGAAACTGCTTCCCTTCACAATACTAGCATATGTCTTCAGAAGCACTCCGAGGGCTGAGTTCTGCCATCTTTGCACTTATTTTACAGAAGATTCTATGAATTGCAACTACAAAAACAACAAACTACTGATAAGGTTGACGATAAACTAACAGCAAGTGTTTGTGAGAAAGCTGAAGCCTGAGGATCTCAATAAGTAGAATTGGCAGTGTTCACCGTCAGTACGAGTGTAGGAGCTTGAGAAACACATGCCTGCTCATGTAGACTTAGCATAAGTAAAAACACAACTTCAAACCAGGACCAGCCTTTTAAATGGAACACACATCCAATCCACATGGATAGCAGAACCTGAACGTGCTTCAACAAAGAATCTTATCCATTCCTAAGATGGTGGATTCATGTGAGGGGAAGCAACTTTCTGACTCCTACCGTGGGAATTTCTTTCTGCCTCTCCTCCAAATTCAATTGATCGCATGCAACAACAAATTACATTTGCATACAATATTTTGACAGCATTTATGATTTTAAGGAAATACTTTAAATGGAAAATGCTTCAAAGTACTGTTTCTTTCAAATACAGAACATCCCCAAATCGTACTTCATGGTCACAACAGGTGAGGTGCAGAACGCAATCTGCTGCTGAATCCTAACCCGTCGGCTGGCTCTGACCTCCTGCTTGTCCCTCGTCCCCTCCACCATCGGTAACCGCACTTTCAGCCACCATTCCCTGAAGCTTTGGAACTCTCTCCTCCAATCCCTCCGCCTTGCCTCCTCTTTCAGATCATGACTGAAGACCTTCCTCTTCGACCGTGCTTACGGTCACTTCCTCTCTCCCCCAGGCTCAGTGTCAGACTCCACCAGCGTCAAGCTCTCTGAGACTCTGCCCCGCCGGCGCTACATAAATGCAAGTTGTTGTTGTAATAAAATAACTGCCTTTCACATCAGCAGGGTGTCTCAAAGCACTTCATGGGATACACTGTGAAGGGTAATGTCTTGAGTATTTTGTTGGCCGATATGATCTGACAAATTGGAATTTCAGAAAAAGGAATGTGACAAAAGGGTACAAGTTTTAAGAGTCCGTCTGCTTCTCATTACATCAACCTTGTCTCATCCTCCATACACTATCAATTTAAGTGGTAACATTTATACCAAATAGCTCCGTATAAATAAACAGAATATTTTAAAATGTGAGCATTGCAGTACAATACTCAAAAACACATAATGCAAAAGCACCAATATTTACATAAATCAATGTAAATCATATGCATATTGAATACAATACCACTACAGTTTCAGGGCTTAAACACGTTGCCAAAGTATTACTCAGGAGATTTCAATGTTTTAATTGAAATTTGTGGAATAGTAAAAACCACTAATAATTACATACATCTTCAATTGCCAGTACATGTGAGTAATTTGCTCCAAACATTGTGCAAAATCTGCATTCCTCGAAAAGTACAAAACCAACATTGGATGCAAAAACAAGCGAGGAGAAATAGTTTGGCACTTTGGGAATAATTACACTTTGGTTCAGAAGATTCAAGATCACGTCAGGGACATTTGAGCTCAGTGGTCTCCAATACAATAAGTATAATCAGTTATAATAATAATCCTTCCATTGTGTCTTTTCAAAGCATTTTGTGGTATTATTATTTAATTATCCAAAATTTAGCAAAAGGATTAGCACCACATTACTGACAACTGTTCAGTGCTAGGTAGGGGGTTTCCTTTGATGCGTGTTAATGCTGGAATACTTGCAATCAATTGATAAATACAGCCACAACTTTCAAAGTGGAACCGGACCTGCAGACACAATTTGCTCCCCATTTCAGCTCACTGAACCCGTTCACGATTTTAAGGCAGGCAGCACAGCACAGGTCTACGATTGCTTGGCTTATGAGAGTGAATGCACATCCACACCTTCAAGTCTCATTGACGAATTGCAGAGGTCGATCAACCATCACTAAATAGATTTACCACAGAACTCCCAGACGTTGCTCGCTGTCGTGCCTCCTTGTAGCCAGTTAATACACAAAGTATACAAACATGGTCCACAAAATACGCAGTCAATTCACTTTACAGCATATTCTGCGAAGTGCTTTGAGACTTCTCAACAACATAATGATGTGCTGTATCAAATGCAAGGATTATTACTGTTATTAAGATACAGAGAGACCCAGCTCCGGGAGACTTTAAGGCAGGGCGCTAATTCTTAGTGGTTCTGAATGGATGTCGGGTTGGCAGGACTCATCGAGATTCAAAACCCAGAAGCTTCTGGTAGCAATTCTGGTGCTCGCAGTACTCAATTACTTGGGATATTCCAGCAAACACGAGGCTGCGACCCAGTGCTGCGGTACAGCACACAGTCCCTGCGCGTGTAACCCCAACACACTGTGTGTTTAAGCAATAAAAGGAAGCGATTAACGTACAATTATCGACTCTCTACCCCCTCCTCGCTCCCCCCCCCTCCCTCCCTCCAATGCTCGGGGTCCCGACCCAACTGTCCAGCGCCTTGGGACGTCCTCCCGACGTGAAAGGCGCTCTACAAATGCAATCTTGTGGTTGGTGTTGTTGTTGTTGTTGTACAGATCGAACCGCGGCTCAGCCGTGTGCCCTATCCCGGCCTCCGCTGCCAGGCTGCGTCCGCGGCTTCGTCGCGACCGTTGCACGGCCTGTGCCTGGCGCGGGGCAGCGCGGAGAGCGGAGAGCGGAGCGACCCCGAGGCTGGGAACAGCCGCGCTCGGCGCTCGGCACCGGCCCCGCGCGCGCCGCTCCTACCCGCCGCCCAAGCCCCGAGCACTCACATTTCACCACCCGTTCCGTCGTGCTCATCTTGCCGTCCCTGCCCGACATGGCTCCGGCTGTCGCTCGGCTCTCCTTCCTTCCCCCTCCCCCCCCCTCCCGGGGGACCTGGCTCCGCGCTCCCCGGGCCTGGGCTGCGGGTCAGGCTCCCGCGCTGACACCAAACATGGCGGCGCAAACGATGGCCCAGAATGCAGCGCGCGCTCCGCCCTCTGCTCCGTCACCTAGCAACGCGGGGTGGGGGGGGGGGGCGGGGCCAGCGACCCGTGCACCAACTGTCAGTCAGCGGGCGACTGTCAGTGGGAGGGCGACCGTCAGTGGGAGAGTAACTGTCAGTGAGAGAGTAACTGTCAGAGAGTAACTGTCAGTGAGAGTAACTGTCAGTGAGAGAGTAACTGTCAGAGAGTAACTGTCAGTGAGAGTAACTATCAGTGAGAGTAACTCAGTGAGAGAGTAACTGTCAGAGAGTAACTCAGTGAGAGAGTAACTGTCAGTGAGAGTAACTGTCAGTGAGAGAGCGACTGTCAGTGAGAGTAACTGTCAATGACAGAGTAACTGTCAGTGAGAGCAACTGTCAGTGAGAGAGTAACTGTCAGTGAGAGTAACTGTCAGTGAGAGAGTAACTGTCAGTCAGAGAGCAACTGTCAGTGAGAGAGTAACTGTCAGTGAGAGAGTAACTGTCAGTGAGAGAGTAACTAGTCAGTGGGAGAGTAACTCAGTGAGAGTAACTGCGAGTCTCAGAGTAACTGTCAGAGAGCAACAGTCAGTCTGAAAGTAACTGTCAATGAGAGAGTAACTGTTAGTCTGAGAGTACCTGTCAGTGAGAGTAACTGTCAATTTGAGAGTAACTGTCAGTCTGAGAGTAACTGTCAGTTTGAGTAACTGTCAGTCTGAGAGTAACTGTCAGTGATAGTAACCGTCAGTCTGAGAGTAAAAGTCAGTGAACATAACTGTCGGTGAGAGGGAGGAACTCTCGGTGACAGACAGTGAGAGAGAAAAACTGTCAGTGAGAGTAACTGTCAGTGAGAGTAACTGTCAGTCTGAGAATAACTCAGTGAGAGTAACCATCAGTGAGAGAGTAACTATCAGTGAGAGTAACTGTCAGTGAGAGTAACTGTCAGTGAGAGTAACTGTCAGTCTGAGAATAACTCAGTGAGAGTAACCATCAGTGAGAGAGTAACTATCAGTGAGAGTAACTGTCAGTGAGAGTAACTGTCAACTTGAGAGTAACTGTGAGTCTGAGAGTAACTGTCAGTTTGAGAGTAACTGTCAGTCTGAGAGTAACTGTCAGTGATAGTAATCGTCAGTCTGAGAGTAACAGTCAGTGAAAGTAATTGTCGGTGAGAGGGAGAAACTCTCGGTGACAGACAGAGTGAGAGAGAAACTGTGAGAGTAACTGTCAGTGAGAGTAACTGTCAGTGAGAGCGTAACTATCAGTGAGAGTAACTGTCAGTGAGAGAGTAATTGTCAACGAGAGTAACTGTCAGTGAGAGAGTAATTGTCAGTGAGAGAGTAACTGTCAGTGAGCAAGTAACTGTCAGTCTGAGAGTAACTGTCAGTGAGAGTAATTATCATTGAGAGAGAGTAACAGTCAGTGAGAGTAACAGTCAGTGGGAGTAACTGTCAGTGAGGGAGAGTAACTGTCAGTGAGAGGGAGAGATATTCAGCTGCAACTTCCTGCAGCGGAATATGGACAAGACGGAAGCCATGCTCCTTGGCTCCCATCAATGTCTTCACTCCTGCGGATCTAAACTCCCCAACCTCCCTGGGCTCTCCCTCAGACTCACCGAACCAGTGTGCAACCGAGGCGTTCGTTTCAACCCCCAGCTGTCCTTCCTCCCCCAAACCTGGGTCCTAATCAGGACCGCCTTCTTCCACCTCCGCCACCGACCGTACCTTACCCCAAAGGCAGCCAAAACCCTTGTGCATGCATTTGTCACCTTCTACTTGGATTACTCCAATGCACTCCTTGCTGGTTTCCCCAGCTCCGCCATTCAAAAGAACCAGCTCATTCAAAATTCTGCCGCCTGCATACTGACCCGGACCAAACTCCGTACCCACATTTCACCAGTTCTCGCCAGGCTCCACTGGCTCCCCATCACCAAACGGATCGACTTCAAGATCCTCACGCGTGTTCAAATCTATTCACTCCTTGGCACCTCCCTTTACGACCTCATTCCCTAATCCACCACCCTGTGCCTCCGAGCAACTGGCACTTGCCTCTTGCTCATCTCTCGCACGCTCCGCCCCACCATCGGATGTCTCACTTTCAGCCACTATGTCCCAAAACTATGGAATCCTCAATCCTCAAACCCTCCGCCTTGTCCCCCCTCTCCCCTGTGCTTACAAGGGCATATGACCTAAGGGGAGGAGAGATAGGAACCTGGAATAATTGGACCAGGAGAATGGATGAGAGGCCAATTGTGTGGGCAGGTATACAAAATTCGCACTTAAAACTGAGGAAAAGGATGCTGGGGCAAAAGAGCAGGGTTTTACAACTGACAATTAGAGAAAGAAGTAATGAGAGGAAAGGAGAAAGAATACAGATGGCTGGCGACAAAGGGTATAAAAAACGGTTGCCCAAACTTAGAAATACTCGAGCCCCTGAGGAGAGGAAGAACCGCTACGGAGAAGAGTGCCTTTGAGGGAAAGAGGACAAGCTCAGCTCTCGCGGGAGTGGACCGCAAAGAGGACAAGTTCAGCCCATGCTGGAGTGGACCATCAAGAGACGTTTGCAGCTAGAAGCAAGCCAGAGATGTTTGCAGCCAGCAGCACACCAGACACAGTGTTTAACTTTCGTGCCAGCCTTAGAACTTCGTCACGACTTCCTGCCTGCTTGGTACTATCTCTCCTACTTACTAAAACAAGCACCCAACATACATACAAAACAGTTAGAGATTATTTAGGCACATTTCATATGTCACAAAATGTTTTTTTTATATACGTTTAGAATTTTAGTATTGAGTGTATGTAGATAGTGCTTCAGTAGTGTGTCTTGTTAAGATAGTGCTTTAATAGCGCTTTAATAGTCATTTGAGCACAACGAATAATGATAAAGTGTCGGGTGTAATATGATGCTTATGCTTGTGTGGTTTTATAATTGCAAATAAAACATTTTAATGATATCCTTGGTGTGGTTTCTGACAAACGCTTGAACCCAATTTTACAGAGAATAACTTTCAGAGTAACTGTCAGTGAGAGTAGCTGTCAGTGAGAGAGTAGCTGTCAGTGAGAGAGTAGCTGTCAGTGAGAGAGTAGCTGTCAGTGAGAGAGTAATTATCAGTGAGAGAGTAACTATTTGCTCCCCATTTCAGCTCACTGAACCCGTTCACGATTTTAAGGCAGACAGCACAGCACAGGTCTACGATTGCTTGGCTTATGAGAGTGAATACACATCCACACCTTCAAGTCTCATTGACGAATTGCACAGGTCGATCAACCATCACTACGACAGAACTCCCAGACGTTGCTCGCTGTCGTGCCTCCTTGTAGCCAGTTAATACACAAAGTATACAAACATGGTCCACAAAATACGCAGTCAATTCACTTTACAGCATATTCTGTGAAGTGCTTTGAGACTTCTCAACAACATAATAATGAACTGTATCAAATGCAAGGATTATTATGATATTACTATTATTAACTGGCCGGAAAGTAACTGGAATGGAAGTACTCATGATCAATGAGGGAGAAACAGCCAGTGAGCCAGTGAGGGAATAATTGACACTGAGGGTGGTACTGTGAGCGAGGGAGTAACTGTGTGTCAATGAAGTAACTTTCAATGAAGATGTAACTGTCAAAAAAGTCAGTATCTGCCAGTGGGGGGAGTTTCTGTCAGTTAGAGGGTTAGGGTTACATCACTGAATATTTGTTGATTATGTTTTTTACTTTGGGACTATCCAATGTGACCGCAGATGTCTTGTACCTCAGAGGTTAGAGCACTCGCCTTGCAAGCGAGAGACCTGGGTTCGATTTGTAGTAGGGCAAAACCTACGTCTGATCTTAATCCCTCAAGAAATAAACAATAATAAAATTGGTCACTCAATCCATGACTGTTTGTGGGACACTGCTGTGTGCAATCCGCTCCTACGTTTTGCCCACAAATATACAGTCAATTCACTTTACAGTTTATTCTGTGAAGCGCTTTGAGAATTTTAGAAGACGTGAAAAGCGCTAGATCAAATGCAAGGATTATTAGTATTATTAATAAAGAGAGAGGGTGAAAGAGGAGTGTAAGAGAGGCAAGAAAGAAGCCTGCCTACTGATCCTTTGGCTTATCTAATTGAAGAGTACACAGTAGTTAGTTGATTGCAGGCAGCTCTTTATTTAGTGAAAGCACTTACAATTTTTATACTTCACAATAGGGGGAGTGCTAAACAAGACATCCAGGCTGCTTCCAAGTTTAAAGCTTGGCCATAATGGATACTGAGCGAGACAGGCCAGTGTGCAGTTTTGTATCTTCATAACATTCAGCATATTCATAACTTAATTGGCAAAATAGTATATTCCCAGCAGTAGAATGTTTCCCTGAATATGTAGTGTCCTGTAGCATATTGGTTAACGCACTCGTGTCGCAAGCGAGAGGACGCAGGTTCCATTCCTGGGCTGGGCGAAACCTTAGGGAAGTTTCCTTACTCCACACTCCTCTGTTTACCTAGGAATAAGTAAGAACCTGGTTGTTAGTCGATTGGCGGATCACTTTTCTGGGGTAATAATCCGTTCAAAAAATAAATAACAATTTGGTCACTCAATCCATGATTGTTTGTGGGACTCTGCTGTGTGCAATTGGCTGCCACATTTCGCTCACAAAATATACAGTCAATTCACCTTACAGTGTGGTCTGTGAAGCCCTTTGAGATGTCTCAATGACATGATAAGGCGCTGTAACAAAATGCAGGGATTAATTTTATTATTATTAAGTGATGTAGTCTGCCAATTCAGGTGGATGTCAAAGATCCCATGATGTTATGTGAAAAGAGAATAACATTTCCCACCTCTGTACTGGCAAACAATCTTATAATCTTTGGTCCAAGATCAATTAAAAGTTATGGTGTTGGTCAGATAAGATCTACCGCTTCTGAATCTGTTCTAGCTATCATTTTATGCAGATAATCATATTCACGTGGAGTACATCAGTATAGACTACTTGAGGGCTGACTGCTATGCTTCCCTGCTACTTTCTATATAAATCTATATAATCTTCCATTGTTCTTCTATTAATTGGCTCCATCAGTTTTCCCAATATTGAGTTCAGGCTAATGGGTCGAAGTTGCTAGGTGTGGTTCTGCCATCTTTCTGGAATATGAGAACCACATTTTCTCACCTCTAGTCTGTTGCAACCTCATCTGTGGTTATTGACTCCCTCATAATGTCTGTCTTACTCCAATCTCCTGCCTTGTGTCTCTAAGTACCCTGGGTTACAATTCAATCGTTCTGAGGGATTTGCTGGTTTTCAACCCCTTTGAGCCTATCTAGAAGTTCAGCTTTGCTTATGACAAAGATGTAGATCTTAAAACAATGTTGCTGGATGTTGAGGGCATGGTTTTAGTGTTGATCTGTTAAAAACCTCTGGGAAGTAGTGGTGGAGTTCTGTAGCTCAGTGGTTAGAGCACTCACTTTGCAAGCCTAACCCTAACCTGGGTTCAATTCCTGTCAGGACAAAATGTTGGGTGAGTTTCCTTACTCCACATGCCTCTGTTTACCTAGCAGTAAGTAGGAACCCGGTTGTTAATAGTATTGGTGGATTGCTTTTCTGGGGGTAATAATTCCTTCAAAAAAATAATGAATTGGTCACTTCAATCCACGACTGTTTGTGGGACATT
The DNA here is from genome assembly GCF_018977255.1 of Callorhinchus milii. Classification (NCBI taxonomy): domain Eukaryota; kingdom Metazoa; phylum Chordata; class Chondrichthyes; order Chimaeriformes; family Callorhinchidae; genus Callorhinchus; species Callorhinchus milii. The sequence goes on from NW_024704748.1 coordinate 5,781,415, forward strand.
GCTGTGTGCAATTGGCTGCCACGTTTCGCCCACAAAATATACAGTCAATTCATTTTGTAGTATGTTCTGTAAAGCGCTTTGAGATATCTCAAAGACGTGACTATATCAAATGCAAGGATTATTATTATTATTACTATGACTAATAATATGAAACCACGTTCGCCCACAAAATATAGTCAATTCACTTTGCAGTATGTTCAGCGAAGTGTTTTGCGACGTCGCGCGGACGTGATTATAGCAAATGCAAGGATTATTATTATTACCATGATTAATACGACCAATAATACGAAATGAAACGTGAACGCTATGGTACTAACGGGGGACGGGGGGGGGGGGTGTGGGGGGGGGGGGGGGGGGAAGGGACTGTCGGGATGGAGTTCCAAAGGGTTGGGTTTGCACAGGGCAAGGGTCCCAAAGCCAGTGCGGGACCAATTCATGGTTGACCAGGAGAGCTGGGAACCATTCCTTTGAATGATCTGATGGGATGTTTAATAACTAACCACTTGGGTTCAATGGTTTATCTGCAGTTACACCTCGACCTATAGACCCAACAGTCGATACTGAGCTGAGGTCCTGTTGGAGGGGGTATTGGACCTCTCTCTCTCTCCCTTTCCCCCCCCCACCCCCCAACCCAACCCCTCCCCAAAAGGAAAGGGTGTTACCCACTGAGCCAAGTTTACCAAGAAGACATGATATGAACAGGTATCTTTGACTTGGTGAGGAAGTGACGAGTCTGGGGGTGGGGGGGGGGAGAGAACCAGGAAATTCCGAAGCCACTGCTCTTGTGAAAGAGTTTAAAAGTTGGAGTTAAGTGACGAGTCTTAAGTGGCAGAGAGTGGGTGGTGGTGGTGGTGGGGGGAGGGTTCGTGTCGGGAGTGGCAAATCCGTGGGAAGTTACTGAACTCGAATCAGAGACGGCAGAGGGTTTGGGAGCTGCAGCGGTGGTTGTATGTTGTTGTCGTTGTTGTTGTTGTTGTGTTGTGTGTTTTCTCTCTCGCGGGTGTGAGAGTTCGCCTCCACCGCGCACTTGGTCCCGACCACTGATTAGTCACCCACTCGCTCTCCCTGTCACCCACTCACTCTCCCTGTCACCCACTCACTCTCCCTGTCACCCACTCACTCTCCCTGTCACCCACTCACTCTCCCTGTCACCCACTCACTCTCCCTGTCACCCACTCGCTCTCCCTGTCACCCACTCACTCTCCCTGTCACCCACTCACTCTCCCTGTCACCCACTCACTCTCCCTGTCACCCACTCACTCTCCCTGTCACCCACTCACTCTCCCTGTCACCCACTCACTCTCCCTGTCACCCACTCGCTCACTCTCTCACCCACTCACTCTCCCTGTCACCCACTCACTCTCCCTGTCACCCACTCACTCTCCCTGTCACCCACTCACTCTCCCTGTCACCCACTCACTCTCCCTGTCACCCACTCGCTCTCCCTGTCACCCACTCACTCTCCCTGTCACCCACTCACTCACTCTCTCACCCACTCACCCACTCACTCTCCCTGTCACCCACTCACTCACTCTCTCACCCACTCACTCACTCACTCACCCTCTCACCCACTCACCCACTCTCTCACCCACTCTCACTCACCCACTCTCACTCACCCACTCATTCTCTCACTCTCTCACCCACTCTCTCACTCACCCACTCTCACTCACCCACTCATTCTCTCACTCTCTCGCTCACCCACTCTCTCACTCTTTCACTCCCCCTCTCACCCACTCACTCTCGTGATCTGCGTTGATGTGTGTGTGTGAGTGAGTGTGTGTGTGTGTGTTGGGGAGTGGGAGGAGAAAAAGCAAAACTCCCTTTGCGTTTTAGAGAAGTTGCATTTCGAAGCATGTGAATGAATGTGATGTCGGTGTGATGTGGAAACTCTGTGAGCCACGATCCAGTCGCAGTCTGAGAGCGTTTCAAACCCTGGAGGATTGATTTATTGATTGACTGACTGACTGACTGACTGACTGATTCATTGATTGATTGATTGATTGATTGACAGGAGACGACAGCTGGACCATGGCAGCTCAGGGTAAGTGTGCTTTTTTTTTGGCATTTCGTTTGCAAAATTCGTTGCTGTTTTTTTTAAAAATTTTGTTTGTTTGTAACTTTTATTATCTTTCTACACTTCTGCTTCCTCTTCTTTCTTTTTTTTTGGGGGGGGACACCAGTTTTTTTGACCTGCTTGGATTGTGCTGTGAATAGTCGTACTTAATAATAATAATAATAATAATAATCCTTGCATTTGACATAGCGCTTTTCACGTCGGGAGGACGTCCCAAAGAACTTCACAGAACACACTGTAAAGCGAATTGACTGTGTATTTGTGGGCGAACGCGGCAGCCAATTGCGCACAGCAATGTCCCACAAGCAGTCGTAGATTGAAAATGACCAATTTATTATTGTTTGGGGTTTTGGAGGGATTACTATTAGGCTCTGTGTGGAGTAAGGAAACTTGCCCAAGGTTTCGCCCTGTGCCTGGAAATGAACTCGGGTCTCTCACTTGCAAAGCGAGTGCTCTAACCACTGAGCTACAGGACTCCACAGGACTCTAAATGTGAATACTTGTGAATGTTTTAAGTGTCTCTCCAAAATAATCTTTTTTGAATGTTTTTTTGGGGGGGTGTGGTGGGGAGTATTGGCTGGGTTATGGTTTGGGATGGAAACTGATGCAATTCGATAAATTTACATGTGGTGTGTAAAAAAATGCAACAGTTTTGCAAGCTTTTAACAGCAGCTTTCAAATCTTAGCAGGTTTTTAAAAAAAAACGTGAAACGCTTTTTTAAAAAAAAATAGTTTCTTGTTGCCAAAATGTTTAACCCCGTTCCCTGAAGTTAGATGTCACTGGTCTAGTTATGTAAGCAACTTGGTGTTAAGAAGAAATGAAACGATCCTAAAATATTTACATTTGTGAACATGTGTGGGAGTCCTGTAGCTCAGTGGTTAGAGCACTCGCTTTACAAGCGAGAGACCTGAGTTCAATTCCAGGCAGAGGGCGAAACCTTGGGCAAGTTTCCTTACTCCACACAGAGCCTAATAATAATCCCTCCAAAACAAAAACAATAATAAATTGGTCATTTTCAATCCACGACTGTTTGTGGGACAATTGGCTGCCGCGTTCGCCCACAAATATACAGTCAATTAACTTTACAGTATATTCTGTGAAGCGCTTTGGGACATCTAGAAGACGTGAAAAGCGCTATATCAAATGCAAGGATTATTATTATTAACTGGGGTTGTCAACCCGGTGTAGCATTGACAGTCAGCGCCAGAGGATTGTGCAATCAATGGCACTGCCCTTTGGATCGGACATGCGACATGAAACTAGTTAAACAAGTTGTGTTTCACTTTGTATTCACAATTTCGCCCTCGAAATACACATTCACTTTACAGTATATTCCGAGAAGCGCGTTGAGACACATCAATGACACGATAAGGCGCTATATCAAATGCAAGGATTATTATTTTCATAATGTTGATAGCCTGGTTTCAACAACCACTATCAAGGGGTGTAGCGTACATTCCAATGCTACATTGAACCTGATTTTTATTTCCAATAGAATTAAGGTTATTTTTTAACAGGAATGATGTTGATGGGCTCAGATCTCTCAAGTGTAGGAAACATTTTTAATCTATACTAATGCTTTAGTCCACAAAAATACACAGTCAATCCACTCTACGGTATGACCCATGAAGTGCTTTGAGACCCTTTAAGACTGTCTGTCTGTCTGTCTGTCTGTCTGTCTGTCTGTCTGTCTGTCTGTCTGTCTGTCTGTCTGTCTGTCTGTCTGTCTGTCTGTCTGTCTGTCTGTCTGTCTGTCTGTCTGTCTGTCTGTCTACCAAGAATGGAGTATCCGATTGATGTAGAGACATGATGTATATCTCATCGGAAGGGTCTTGCATAGGGGACCCTCATATGCATATTTTTTTTCGGGGGTCTCCTATGGTTGATGAGCTATATTAAAAAATATATTTAAAAAATACTTTAATTAAGCCCCAAAAAGGTATGCATGGTATTCTGCAACAAAATAGTGGTAGAGGTCAAACACCCTTCCAGAGAGATACGTCTTCATTTTCTAATAAAAATGAAATATATATCTGTGTGCCGGGAGTCTTCCCACAGGAGTCCTCCAAGTGGATATGTGTGCAAATATATGAACAAAGGATGCTGATGTGTTCAATAGTACATTTTCTTAATCTTAAGGGATAAAAGATGCCTAAGAAGCGAAGATCAAGCCTTTTAAGGACAAAAAAAATTACAGACGAAACAGAAGGACGATTAAATAAAACTTGTTGCAAGCGTAGCTGCAATGGGTACAGCTAGTAATATATAATAATCCTTGCATTTGATAAAGCGCCTTATCACATTGTTGAGACGTCTCAAAGCACTTCATGGGATATACTGTAGAGTGGATTGTGGATTGACTGTGTATTTTGTGGACGAAAGCACATTTTTATTGTACTTTAGCAAGTCAAACATTTCAAAGTTCGACTAAATAATAATACTTTTGATATAGTGCCTTATCAAGTTGTTGAGACATCTCAAAGCGTTCACAGGATATATTGTAAAGTGCATTGGTTGTGTTATTTTTGTGGGAGAAATGCAGCAGTCAGTTACAAACAGCATTGTCCCACAAAAAGCCATGATTGAGTGACCACATTTTTTTTGGAGGGATTATTAGCCCTGGAAAATGATCAGCCAATCGACTAATATGACAACAATAAATTACTATCATGGATAGCAACTTTTTGTTGACAAATGAGGCAGCCATTTTCTGCACAGCGAAGTCCCTCAAACACTAGGAGAAACTCCTTGCTCTTTTTGAATAGTGCAATGGAATTTTGTTTAATGTCTACCAGAAGATCAGCCAGGTGATACCTTGATTTAACATCTCATCCAAAGGATGGCACCTCTGACATTGCGGTGATATCCTCATCCCCCGACCCCCTCCCCTCACCCCGTACTGGACTGGAATGTCCTCCACGCTCAAGTCCTATGTTCCCACATCCTTCTGACCAACTCAAAGGCAAGACTGATACAATCGGAGGCAAATTGATACGTGATTGTAATTAAATCTTGTGCAAAGAAGCTTAGAAAAAACAAACTCACGGCCTTTAAAGAACCTTAAAATGTAGAGAATCAACAACACAATGAAACATGGCTAATGAGTTATTTTTATGATAGTAAGAACTGGCAAGTCTGCTCCTTGTACAGACCATGTGCAGTCCACATGTCCTGTACTCTACAAAATTCCAAAAACATTTCATTCCTTGAAGAAAGGTTCCCTTTTTTTCCCCCAAGTATCTCCCTGCCTCTAAAGATAATTGAAACAGCATTTCAGAACATGGTCCCACTCAGCACATCTTTTTCATCTGAAGCAATTATTTGTCCTTTGTGTCCTGTCTTCCTACTGTTTTAAATTGGCCATATTTACAAGACCTTGTGGTACCATAAATAAAGTATTGTAACTCGGGAAATGTTTGCTGTGAAGGTCAGGGCCAATGCTATGATATAAAAGTTAAATGACACAAATGGTAGGTAGCTTTTCATTTCCCATTGAAATTTGGAACTCTTCGGTTTGCAGCCCTCACCCTTTCCCGTTGTCAATTTTCAACCACTTGCCTCCTCATTCACTCTGTAACTCTATCTCCAAATCCCTTTGTCTTGCGCGCTCTGTATCCTTCATTTGAAACGTGCTTGAAAAGTATCACTGCTGAGTCATAATGGTTGGTGTGACAATGACTATCATGTTGGAGTGGTTGGAGTGACGATGGCTGTCTGGTTGGAGTGGTTGGCGTGACAGTGGAGGGGTTGTTGTGAAACAAGGTGACTGTCGGATTTGAATAGTTGGTGTGACATATGGTGACTATCAGTGGGCTAGATGCAATGGGCGAACATTGAGGGGATTACTCGATGGAGGTCTTAAAGATTATTTCTACTGATCAGTAATGAAAGGGTACTGATATTGATAAAATAATAATGTTGATGTTTAGTGTAGCACATTTAATGTTGAGAGGATGTCCCAAAGCACTTCATAGGATAATCAGTAAAGTGTAATGACAGTGTGTTTGGTGGGTGATTATGGCAGCCAATTTGTGCACAGCAACGTCACACAAACAGTCATGGACTCAGTGACCATTTTATTTGAGGGATAGTGACATGGGATCTTTAACATTCGCCTGAATAGGCAAATGGGACCTTGGTGTAAAGTCTGTTGGCAGGACACCAGGAGAAACTCCCTTCACTTTTTGAAGTGTCATGGAATTTTTAATGTCCACCTGAACAAGCAAATAATTTAAGATCATTGCATAAAGAGTTAAAGCAAAAGTTAGAAACAAAAACTTTACACAGAGGGTGGTTAGAATGTGTCAATCCTATTGAAAATTGTTTTTGAAGGGAAAACAGATTCTGGAAAACAAAGAAGTATGGGTAGCGAGCAAGGAACATCTTTGCAGTCTGAGAAACTTGCTTTTTTTGTCCTTTCTGTGTAGCCACATTCTTTGAATTCTGCATTTTTAAACATGTAAGGTTCAGCATTTTTAAACATATAAGGTTCAGCAATTTTTGTGCAGATGTTGTCATTTACACAGCACAAACAAGCGACTCCAGTAAATAACATCTGACTGTAGAATGAGTATTTTGCATTACCCAATAATTTCTCTGAAGGTCATTCTGAAACTTAGCAACTTTTAACTTATTAAACAGAAGTAATTGTGTAAAAACATCCTAACTGCAGCAATTGTAATCTACCACAAAGTAAGAGCAAGTAGCAAGGGGAGGAAAACAGATGGTTGCTTCTGATCCCAAATAAATTTAATTTCTTAAAAGCCACAATTTATAAAATGGATTAAAGAAATAGAATCAGTTAGACTTCACTAATGACAATTTTAACTGAATGAGGGAGGGAGGTATTGATATTTGGGAATGGATTAGTTTAAAAATTAATGAACTGGGGTAACTAATTCAAGGAGATTTTATGAAGTATTGTCTGAGAATAATAATAATCCTTGCATTTGATATAGCGCCTCTTCGTGTCTTTTAGACTTCACAAAGCGCTTCATATACTATACTGTAAAGTGAATTGACTGTATATTTTGTGGGAAGCTTGCATCAAGCCTCTTTGTAGTGAGTTAACATCAATAATTTATTGCAAAAGTGCACAGAAACGGAATCAAACAGATGTTTGTCGTGAAGTTACCAGCTAAGACAATTAATGACTTCATGTGGAATTGCTGGGAAGTGTGGATGATATAGGCAAATGTGGCAGCCAAAATGCTGACAGTTAAGTTCCACAAATATCATGTTGTTGAGACTTCTCAAAGCACTTCACCGGATATACTGTAAAGTGCAGTGACTACATTTTCTGGGTGAAATGCAGCAGCCAGTTTGCGCACAGCGGTGTCCCACAAACAGCCACGGAGTGAGTGAACAAGTTTATTTGGGGAATTTGTTGGTCAGGACATCTGACACTAGTGACGAATGCTGCTGACATGAGTCAAGCTAACACCTAATAATAATTGTAACATTTCTTGCATTTGATACAGCTCCTTTATCATGTCGTTGAGATGTCTCAAACTGCTTCACAAGATTTTACTGTGAAGTGTAGTGATTTGTGCACACATCTGCCAATGTGTGCATAGCAATGTCCTGCAAACAGCAACGAGGTGAATGATCATTACAGTTGAGAATACTCGGTGGGGGATGGGAGGGGTACAGTGTAGATTAATGCTGAAAGTATAAAATGAGGAGGTTAGAAAAGATTTACCAGAATGTGGATCATGTTTCCTTCCACAGGTGGCTATTGAAACTTATGTCAATTAAGTCATTTAAACAGGAATTATACCAACAGGTTAACAACAAAGATTAAAAAAAGGTTTGGGGAGAAAGCAAAGCATTGGAATTTGAATAAAGAGCTCCATCTTGCTCCGTCTTGCTAAAGGGTCCATCTAGTTCGCCTTCCCTCTTCTTGGCAGTCACATGCACATGTCATGTCTCAAACGATATACTGTATCCCAAAATATTATTTCCTAACAGGAATCTATCTAATTTGTTCTTTGGGCATGTCTATTTGCCAAGGACAACAACAACAAATTACATTTGTAAAGCGTCTTTCACGTCAGGAGGACGTCCAAAGGTGACTAGCACCTCACAAGCTGTCCTGTAAAGTTCTACCCACCACCAACATGCTGAAGGCAGATGTTCACCAGATAGCTGATGAGGAAACTCTAAGGCGTGGAGCGACAGCTTGGAAGGTGTTACCTGGAGTCCCAATTCGTACATCCAGTGCCTGGAATTCACCTTGATTTTCCTGCAGAGAGGCAAGCATCTGATGCTCTAACTCTGCACCTCCAATTGGTGGAACCATTGGTCAATGGAAAGGGATATGTGCCTGAGCTGCGGACAGGAAGACGGTGACAATGCTCTCATCATTTCATGCTGAAATGCATTGCCCACCTGGAAGCTCGCAGGGGGTTCCTGGTACCTACCATCCACCATCCTGCTTACCTGATTCTAGAATTGGCTAAGCAGGATGCGTCCCTCCAGGGAGAGATTGTGCATTTCCATTCCAACAATCTATCTCTGAAATTTCCATGTGTGAGTGGGTTGCATGGAATTCTCAGTTTGGTTTGGGCCCTCATAAGCATGGTGATGGTTTTCAGCGTGTGTCAGACACCCGATGACCAACGAAAAAAGTACATGGTCTTTTGTGAGGTGATTGATAAAGACAAGGACCTATACACCAAATGTACAATTAATATTCATTTGTTTCTCCCCAAGGACACCAAAATGGATGGAACGTGCTCATCCTGTTTGCAAACGATGCTGATGAGTGGAGCGAATATCTCAATGGCCTGCTCTCCTCATCTGGTTGCTTTTCTGTTTCAACCTATCTTCTCAAGGAGGATACTTCCTTATCGCGCCAAGACTATCATGACTTTGAGAGATCCAAATGCATCCTGATTCTGTTGTCAGAACAGCTTCAGGAGGTGATGCCCAACGTACAAAGTGCGCTGCAGAGTATGTTGCAACCTGCCCACAAAGTGGTGGTGCTTCTTTGTGGTGTGACCGACTCAGAAGAACTGAGGACTTTGTTCAGTGACTCGGACCAATGGAGATGCATCTCTTGCGAGGATGAACCAGATGTCTATATTACGGCTGTGAAGGAGGCCATCAATGAAGGTAACTTTCAGGTTAAGATAACTAACTGATCCTGAGTAGCCTCGTGGGTAAAGCCACAGTTGGTGCAGCATTAGGCCGCAGCAGCAGCAGCAGTCTCCACTTTCTCCTCTAGTATTCTGTAGATAGGGTGGCATTGCCTGAAACTCGCTTTATAAAGATTCCTTTTCAAAGATGGCTGGATTGAAACAATGCTAGCTGAATTAACTAATTTACAATTGGCCTGTGATAAGGGAAAAGAAAATCAACTAAATTTCTTGATACCGTTGCTGGATGGTCTTTATGCACGAATGTTGGCTAAGAGCAACATCAGGGCAGTGGTGGACCTGGTGGACCATTTTCTCCACCAACTTATATAATGTAGCCATTGTCTGTCTCATCATTCAGTTTAAATTCAGTGTCGCATTTAGTGAATTTACTCCTCCTGCCCTCCTGATTTATGCTGAGTACAGTTCTATGGGTATGTGCCTAATTGGTTATTCTTTGTCTGTGGACACATAGTATTGGTAGGTATGTGTGAAAGGGGAGATTGTATGGTTTGCAATCTAGGCCAATTCTGTCCTTATCTGCTACAACAACAGCAACAACAAATTTATATTTATTCGGCCCCTTTCATGTCAGGAGGATGTCCTGTAGCTCAGCGGTTAGATCACTTGCATCACAAGCGAGAGACCTGGGTTCTATTCCTGGCAGCACAAAATATTGGGTAAGTTTCCTTACTCCAAACGCCTCTCTTTAACCAGCAGTAAGTAGGAACCTGGTTGTTAGTCAATTGGTGGATCGCTTTTCTGGGGATAATAATCCCCCCCAAATCATAATAATAATAATTTGGTCACTCAATCCACGACTGTTTGTGGGACACTGCTGTGCGCAATTGACTGCTGCATTTCACACAAATATACAGTAAAGTCACTTTACAGTATATTCTGTGAAGTGCTTTACGACGTCGAGAAGACATGAAAAGTGCTATATCAAATGCAAGGATTATTATTATGTCCTAAGGCATTTGAAGGTCCTGGTTTGGTACTTGAGCTGAGAGTGGGAGCTGAGAGAGCTGGGGGGAAGATGACCGAAGGCATGGACAAAAAGGAAGATCTTGAGATGGACCTTGGAGGGGGCAAGTTGGAGTCTCGGGAATGGAGTTCCAGAGCATAGTGGCAGACAGGCTGAAAGCCTGACCGTCAATGGTGCAGTAGGATGGGGAACATGAAGCAGGCTGGTGGCTGCTCAGCTGAGGTAGCGACTGGGTTGGTATCATTAAAGAAGTTCTGGAGTCCTGTAGCTCAGTGGTTAGAGCACTCGCTTTGCAAGCGAGAGACCCGAGTTCAATTCCAGGCAGAGGGCGAAACCTTGGGCAAGTTTCCTTACTCCACACAGAGCCTAATAATAATCCCTCCAAAAAAAAACAATAATAAATTGGTCATTTTCAATCTACGACTGATTGTGGGACATTGCTGTGCGCAATTGGCTGCCGCGTTCGCCCACAAATATACAGTCAATTCACTTTACAGTGTGTTCTGTGAAGCGCTTTGGGACGTCCTCCCGACGTGAAAAACGCAATATCAATGCAAGGATTATTATTATTATAAGTTCACAGAGGTAGGGTAGAGAGATGTAAAGGTGAGGATGAGGATCTTGAATTCGATCTGCTGGGGAATCGGGAGACAATGGAATTGTGTGACATTGAGAGTGAAAGGAGAGTTCTGAATAGTTTGCATATGTATAGTCTGGATAATTTTGGATATCCACAAATCCGCACTATGCGATAGGAATCGGTGGATAGTGATCAAGAGCAGGCATCCTGTCTGATTCACAGTTGGGGTTTGGATCTAAGACTGCTGTATGTGGAAACTATATTAACGAAGTAAAGCAATGGGGGCGCTATTGCTATTATGACTCCTAATAGATGTCTACATTTAAATTGCCTTTACTGTGTCATCATGTGTGCCTCAACTAGGACTTTCAAGGGGACAACCCAACAGTTGAGAAGTCATCAATGTATTCATAGATTCCTTCATAGGAACCCATGACAATTTCTCGCTTTCAGTATTTGTAATTGTTGTGGAGAAGGAAATTTCATTGCAGTGCTTTGGTAAGTAGATTTTTTTTTGAGGAGTCAATGGCAATCTTCTGACTGTGAATGCCCTGAAAAGAGAGATCTCAGAGGGGGCTTTACAGAGGCATATCAGCTGTTAAATGGAATTAGGACAGTAAATCCTGAACAATACTTTCAGATCACAAAGCAGTAGAGCAAGAGGTCATAGATTTGGGACCGTGAAGGGAAAGTTCCAAACAAACTTCAGGAAGTAATTTATCTTATCTCTAGTAGTTGCTCTGGTCTGCTGTTGTTAGGTTGGCATTGCCTGAAACTCGTATGACAAAAAGCATCTTCAGTCAGCAGTGAGAAAGGGGTATCATCCTGTGATTTTGGGCTGGGTTTCAACTCTGGTTCCAAGGGTTCTGTAATACAGTGCAAAACTTCGCTCCTTAAGAGTTGTTACATTAATTTGACAATCTGCAGATATTCCTGAGTGCTTGTCATAAACCCATTATCCATAACATTACATAATGATCAAAGTGGCATTCGTATCATTGCATTATGCACTTTGTCAGGCAGTGGATGCAAACCATCTCATGCCTTAATTTTCTGTCAACAATTTTCAAAGCGTTCAATCCAATTTCACTGGTGTTGAAATGAAATCACTCTCCTAGATCAATGATGTGCTCTGAAAATCAAGAAGTGATAATGTACTTTCACCTCCAGAAGGGAATTCCTAGTCGCTCCTTTCCCAGCAAAATAGAAAGTGCTGAATGCCATGCAGATCTTGATTATCTCACTCTTTCCATATCCAGACACCTCCCATTGCTTTTACAGGCTACAGCTTGGCATGATTAAACCATTTCTTTATTTCGTGGAGTAATGAAAATATAGTACAGAAGCAGGTATCGGGACTGTATTCACTGCCTTGGAGCAAACAAATCTCTGTTTCCTTTTCTCTACTTTTTCATAGAACCATAGCAATATCTGGCACAGTAAGAGACTAGTGTAATTTTGGTATTGGTGCCTGCTCCTCCATCGATTCCTAATCCCAATTCCCTGCTCCTCCCCTGTCTGCTCCAGTACCTAGCCTCTGCATATGCTTGTGCATTTTTTAAAAAAATTCTTCAATTGACTCTGCTCCAACAGCCACCCTGGCAAATCATTCCATACATTGACAACCCTCTGGGAGAAGACATTCTTTCGAACGTCTCCTTTTTACTCCCTTCAATGTGACACATTCTGATTAATTGCTCTGATTAAAATAAATACTTCCTTGTATGTCCTGGAAAAAAAATCCCCTCTGTATTGTATCCATGACCTTATACCCTCTTATTCAGCTTCCTTAGTGTACGTGAAAGTATTATTCTGGATTTACTTTCTCAATCCCACTTAAGACCATATACACCTTCATAAGAATGTCTATTTTCATGTTTGAAACGTTGATTGAATTATTTTTCATAGTTTACTTCAGAAAAATAGATTTTCTGAAGGGAATTATTTGATGCAGCGATGTGTGACACACTTACTTGTTTTTCTAGAATCACCCTTTCTTTATTTACATTATCAGTTCACTCCCCATATCACTTAATATTTTTATTGTTTGGCACAGAAAATCAGAATCAAGCCAACCCTCTGTGCCTGTCTCCCGTCCAGTTCCTAAGCCAGGCGGGTCTGCAGTACTCCAGGGCACTGCTGATGAGAGCGCAGCCCAGCCTGGCTTGTCAGTAGGACTTGGAGGATCAGACCAGTCAGGGATACTTCTCACTCAGCTCCCATTAACTCTGAAAGCCAAAGCCCTTATGGTGGTCCAAGCTGGACAAACAGCAGGAAGCTTGCGGATGACACCCAACTCTATCTCTCTGCCTCCACCCTTGACTCCAGGACCCACTGCTGTCCTGACAGAATGTCTGTCAGACATTAAGTCCTGGATGAGAGCTAACTTTCTTCAGTTGAACATCAACAAGACCGAGGCTCTCCTGATTGACTCCCGTCAGCGCCTCCACACCTCAAGCACTGACAACATCATTATCCAAGGATGCACACTCCACCTTGCTAAGCCAGTCCAGAACCTTGGTGTCTTGTTTGACCCTCAACTATCCTTTCTTCCCCATATCCGTGCCTTGACCAGTTCTGCCTTCCCCCAACTCCGCGACTTCGCCCAGTTCCGCCACTATCTCACAAAGCCCTCCAATTGCCTTCCTTCCCCTACCTCTGCAACCTCCTAACCCCCTACCAACCTGCCCGCTCCCTCCGCTCAGTGGGCTCCAGCCTGCTTCACATCCCCCACCTCACCCGCCCCACCATTGGCGGGTGGGCCTTCAGCCACTCTGCCCCCACTTTCTGGAACTCCATCCCACAGTCCCTCCACCTCGCCCCTCCTTTGCCTCCTTCAAGACACATCTCAAGACCCTCCTCTTTGACCATGCCTTTGATCACCCTCCTTCCCCTGCCCTCCGCCCTCCCCAATCCTGACACCCAGCTCGGGTCCGAACCACTGATTGTACAGCACCTTGGGATGTCCTCCCGACATGAAAGGCGCCATACAAATGTAATTTTGGTGAGCTTGTTTCAAATGCATCCACACACTATCTTTGCAATATCTTGTAATTTTACCGATATGCCTGTTCATCAAACTCTGGCTTGCTTAATATCCCCTCGTCTTATCTGCCCCACTGTTGGTGGGCGAGCTTTGTCATTCTGCCTCTACGCTCTGAAATCCCATCCTTGAGTCCCTCCATGTTGCCCCTCTATCTCCCTGCCTTCAAAACCCATATTAAGACTTATTTTTTCCACCTCACACCTGCTAAGGGTCCGAGACAGATGAGCACTCTCAGACATCCTCGGGAAACGAAAAACACAATTTAAACGTAACTTGTTGCTGTTGTTGAGTTTTACTGAGGTATTCAGGTGTGAATAAAGCACATATGTGCCACAGAAACTACAGCATGTTTGTAAAGTGAATACATTTGCATGCCAGACTCAAGGAAAGGGTTGGCTTTGATTCTGAAAGGTTCAATGGTTATTCTTCTAATGCCTGTCAGAACAATGAAACAGATGTCTGCACAGAAGTACTTCTCTATACCACAAGCAATGGCTCAGGCTCTAAGATATAAATTGAACAACTACTAAAAGAGGAAGCCTGAAATACACAGGATGTGTTTAATTGCTGACTCTTAACTGACATTACATGATCACCACACCAAAATAACTTCTTAACTTTTGTTCAGCAGGGTTAGGGGGAGGTATTAAATTGGACCTTAAATACCGAGCTGTTTGTGAGACATAACACTTGCAATTCATTGAACACACATTTGTAACCCTCCAGAGAAAAATCGGTGTTACCTGAAAATGGACATATTTCTATTTAATTCAAAAGATGTCTCAAATATTGGGAGAGCCATGTTTAGGGAAGTGAAGCACTGTAATTATTTTAGTTCTGAATGTGCATTGTTTTCCATTTTTAAAAAAAACTTTAATTCCTTGCTCGTGCAGTCCTTGCTTTCTGCCTGGGTACAATTGGCACCTTCGCGAGCATCTGGAAAGTTATTGGCTACCGCATACAGTGCATTTGTGCTCTCTGGAGCTGCTCCCACTGTGGAATAACTGGAGGATTCCAGCAACAACAATACATTTACACATCGGCTTTTACGTCAGGAGGATGTCCCAAGGCATTGGACAGTCAGGATTTATACCTGAGCTGGGGGTTGGGATCAGGAGGGGTGGAGAGCAGGGAAGGTGGGGTAGAAGAGTTCCCTTCACGAACCCCTCAATTGGGTTTCCGTGCCACCCACAGCACAGAAACAGCATTGGTCAAAGTGATAAATGACATTCTGTCCATCGGCGACCAGGGCTCCCTCTGCCTCCTTGACATCTCTGCTGCCTTCGATACCGTTGACCGCTCTATCCTCCTCCACCGCCTCTCCTCTCACCTCAACCTTCAAGGTTCTGTCCTTGAATGGTTCAGATTGTACCTCTCCCACTGTCTCCACTTCATCTCCACAAACGGTTTCTCTTCTAGCCCCCACACCATCTTGTGCGGCACTCCTCAGGGCTCTTAGTTCCCTCCTCTTCAATATCTATATACTCCCTCTTGGTGACATCATCCGCAGACATGGGGTCAACTACCATGGTATGCAGATGACACCCAACTCTATCTCTCTGTCTCCACCCTTGGCTCCAGGACCACTACTGTCCTGACAGAATGTCAGCCTATGAAGGGATGAGTCTCCTCAACTCTTCCCTTCGTAGACTGCAGATCATCCAGAACTCTGCAGCCCATGCCCTCTCCAGGCTCCGTTGACCCCATCACCCCCATTCTCACCCGACTCCACTGGCTTCCATCACATAGAAGATACAGTTCAAGATCCTGGTCCTCATCTTCAAAGCTCTCCATGGTCTTGCTTCCCCCTACCACTGTGACCTCCTAACTCGCTACCAACCTGCCCCCTCCCTCCACTCAGTGGGCTCTGGCCTGCTTCACATCCCCTGCCTCGCCTGCCCCACCATTGGTGGGCGAGCCTTCAGCCACTCTGCCCCCATCCTTTGGAACTTCATCCTGCAGTCCCTCTGCCTTGATCCCTCCCTTGCCTCCTTCAAGACCCATCTTAAGACCCTTCTCTTTGGCCATGCTTTCGATTACCCTCCTTCCCCCACCTGCCCTCCACCCTCCCCAATCCCGACCCCCAGCTCAGGTCTGAAACACTGACTGTCCAGCGCCATGGGCCATCCTCCCGACGTAAAAAAGGCACCATACAACTGTAGTTTTGTTGTTGTTCCTATTGCGCCAATTTCTCAGAATTGATGGCAGCTGTTGGATCTGGATTCCTTTCTGACTGATTTGGTTTTGATTGTAAACTTCACTTCAGAACGCTTGCTATTTTAGTTAATACACATTAATAAAATAATTATCCTTATATTTTCATATAGCACATTTCACATCGGCAGGAATTACCATAAAGTGCAGTGTAGGCGAATGCTGAAGCCAATTTGCACACAGTAACGTTCCACAAACACCAATGAAGTGAATCACCAATTTTATTTGAGGGACTGTTGGCCAGGAAACTAGGAGAAACCAGATTTCCCACTCCTCATGAGATCTGTGTTATAGTGAGCAATAAAGCAAGGTGTGCATAGTACATCAAAATCTTTGGTGTTTATCTAGCACCTTTCACAGTGGGAGAATGTCTCAATTAACTTTACAAAGACACATAAAATCCTAGGACACAATGTTCAAGAGATGAAAGCCTCACAAGACACCTAGGTTTTAGGGAGCCTGAGCTGGGAGGGAGCTAGAAGGAGGAGTTGGCAGAAAGGATCTCTTCAGGCTGAATGTGAAAGCAGAGCGGAAGGAGTGAGGTGGAGGGATTTTGAAAGAGTTCCAGAAGAAGGGACCAGAGTGGCTCAAATCTCACCTTCTGATGGCAAGGCAGAGTGGGTTGGGGCATGAAGCATCCAAAGCGGTTGGGGAGTATGACCTTGCCATTGGCAAAAGGAGTGGCGGGATGTAGGATTGTATTAGTTAAGACCCATCTGAAGACCAACTCTTTGACTGTGTTTTTAATCATCTTTCCCCTCCCCACCACTTCAGCTCAGGGGCCAAGACAGTACTGTTAAGAGCCATGGGACATTGTTCTGTTGTGAAAGGTGCTATAAAAATGTAAATTTGTGTTGTATTATATCACAGAGATGCAGAATTTTGTTGCAGACCAGGGAATGAGTGTTACATATCTACAGTTATTTACAGAAAAATAGCTTCAAAATTAAGGCCATATTTAAGAATATAACAAATTATGGACATGAAAATGCTACATAAATTTAGATGTGGGTGGAATTTCTCCCCAACTTTGCATGCCACAGACACGTGTTTCCTCAGTGTTGTTCTCTGAAGGATGATTGCTTGTCTGCTGCAATGCAGTACCTCACCACATAGATGACCTTGCTATTTGGACACCCATAGTGAAGGAAATTGGCAGTGGGGATTTTTCTGAAATATTTCGATTTTTTTTTGGCAACCAAATGCGGTGTTTCCATTGAAAGCAGAAGTTTGCTTCAGTAAAAATTAGTTTCAGCAGAAATGGCTAGAAACCCTGACTGTTTTTTCCTCCCTAGGTTTAGTGCACGGAGTCAACTGTGGTGCCCTATCCTTCCCTGAGGCCAGTTAACTGAAAGCTTTTTTCAAAGCCCTCCATGGCCTTGATCCGTCCTACCTCTGTGACCTGCTCACGCCATATCAACCTGTCCGCTCCCTCTGCTCAGCAGGCTCCGGCTTGCTCCACATCCCCTGCCCTACCATCGGCAGTCGGGTCTTTAGCCTTTAACCTTTTGGAATTCCATCCCACAGTCCTTTTGACCCTTGCCTTCTTCAAGGCCCTTCTCAAGACCCTGCTCTTCGCCCATGCTTTTGGTCACTCTCTTACCCCCTATCCTCCCTGCCCTCCATCCCTCCTGATCCCAATCTCCTGCTTGGGTCCAAATCCCTGACTGTCCAGTGCCTTGGGATGTCCTCCCGATGGGAAAAGCGCTGTATAAATGTAATTTGTTGTGGTTGTTGAGTATCCATGCCAGAAAGCATTCCACCTACCCACAGAAATTTGCCTACTCCTGAAATGAAATTTGCACTCTCTCCCTGGAGAAATGCATCTTGCTCACCTAACCCTGAAAGGTGCAGGTAGACAAGAACAAAGTCTTGGGGACCCCGGAGTGTGCATTGGGTTTCTGCTGCAGTTTAACCAGCTAAAATGCATAGCTTGCCACTATCTGGCAATCTTTATGCTGCTTATCCAGCAAGGCCCACACATTCTGTTCGGGCTTTGGCTTGCAAGGTTAAGAAGAATGCAAAGAATTCTCAACAATGTCCTATGAGAACGTCTGCCTGACCCACAATGAACAACAACAGCAACAACAACAAATTACATTTATATAGCGCCTTTCACGTTGGGAGGATCTCCCAAGATGTTGGATAGTCAAGGACTTGCACCCGAGCTGGGGGTTGGGATGAGGAGGGGTGGAGGGCAGGTAATCAACCATAATCAAATACTTTTGCATATCTCCAATATTTAACTCCCTACCCACCCTTCCACATACAAACATTCTTTCCCTTATCGCCTCCTCCCCAGCAGTACAGAAATCCTTTGTGTCCTGTGAGCTATTTCGTCACCGCACATTGCACCTGCCCTTTCTTCCTTCTCTGCTGTTTTCAGTCAAGACTCCTCGTTCTTTATTGAAGATTTAAATCATGCAGAATGAATTGCTTGTGTTGGGAGTCTGCTCATGTGCCCATTGTTCTGAGAATAAATGTTCCCTCAACAACAATAACAACCAAATTATATTTGTATATTACCTGTGATGTCGAGAGGACGTCCCAAGGCACCGGACAGTCAGTGGTTTGGACCCGAGCTGGGGGTCAGGGATTGGGGAGGGTGGAGGGCAGGGGCGGAAGCAGGGTTATTGAAAGCACGATCGAAGAGGAGGGTCTTGAGATGGGTCTTGAAGGAGGCAAGAAAAGGCACAAGGTGAAGGGACTGCGGGATGGAGTTCCAGAGGATGGGGTCAAAGTGGCAGAATGCCCGCCCACCGATGGTGGGGCAGGCGAGGTGGGGGATGTGAAGCTGGCCGGAGCCCACTGAGTGGAGGGGGTGGGCAGGATGGTAGGGAGTTAGGAGGTTGCAGAAGTAGGCGGGTGCAAGGCCATGAGGGCTTAGGGTTATGGAGCCTGGTGCGGGAGAGGACACAGGCTCCAGAGTTCTGGATGATCTGCAGCTTGTGGAGGCAAGAGTTGGGGAGGCCTACAAGCAAGGAGTTTGCATAGTCAAATGTACGTCGATGTAATGAAAGTGTGTATGAGGGTTTCGGTGGCCTGGGTGGGAGATCGTGGCAGAGCCAGGCGATGTTCCGGAGGTGGGGGGAAGGCAGAGTGAGTCAATGCACGGATGTGGGGTAGAAAGAATAGTTGAGGGTCAAACAAGACGCCAAAGTTCCGGACTGGCTTAGTAAGGTGGAGTGTGATGCTGTCGGCGCCTTCCAATCTCTGATTGACACATTAGTACCAAAAATGGAATCTATATAATGACCTTTAAATAATAATCCTTGCATTTGATATTAGCACCTTATCACATTTTCGAGACGTCTCAAAGCGCTTCACAGAATATACTGTAAAGTGAATTGACTATTTATTATGGGCAAAATGTGTAACGATTATGGATTCTAAAAGAATCTTGAACTGCGGGAGCATATGTACATTCTCAAAATAGTTTTAGCTGTTCCATTATTTTAGTTGGTCAAGGCAAATCTTTTAATTCCATTTCCCCACCTCTTCTCTCATATCTCTTATTACCCTTACTTCCCAAGTGTCGCTCTGTCTCCCTTTCGATCATCCCAATCAATTTTACATTTACAACCTTTTGTGGTAAGATGTTTCACCTTTTCACAGCCCTCTCGGTGAAAAAATGTCTTTTTGATTGCACTTCTAATCTGTTTAAGACTCGTGTTATTTCTTGTGTTTCTTTCAGTTCCTACCAAGCACAGTCACCAAAGATACACTTGTCAGGTTACAGGAAATTGTGTGGGACAATTTTTCCCCGCTCTAATTGTCCATTTCTGTTAATGACTGGTTCTTCCGTAAATCGATTTGAGACATTTTTCCTGCACGTAAATTGCTACAGAAGTGCAAATTGTTTTTGTTATTGACCCTAATTGCACAGACATATGTTTTCTATGAAGAAGCATGCAAATCTATTTAACATTCATCCCTTCTTAGATTCTTCATTCATCTTCCACTAATCATGTTCTACCCTCAATAACCGTACAAACCCCCAAGCCCCTTCTGGTGTACAGTTTCCTTGCGTACCTTAGACTTTTTGGTCCTTTCTACTCAGGCTTCCAGTACTCATGCTGCTTGGATATGGTTACATGGCCCCCCAGCCTACCATCAGTATCTCTCTCAAGTATTGCTGTCAAGCTAACTATTGAGGCAGCCTTAATCTGTTCTTAATTGCCTTAATTGCATTAATACTCAAAAAGTGGGACACTTGATAGCTAGCAAGAGTGGTTGATTTCCCATCTCTAACTCTTTCATAGCTACAGTACTCCAACTCCTGTGGAGTCCTGTAGCTCAGTGGTTAGAGCACTCGCTTTGCAAGTGAGAGACCTGAGTTCAATTCCAGGCAGAGGGCGAAACCTTGGGCAAGTTTCCTTACTCCACACAGAGCCTAATAATAATCCCTCCAAAACCAAAAAAAACAATAATAAATTGGTCATTTTCAATCTACGACTGTTTGTGGGACATTGCTGTGCGCAATTGGCTGCCGCGTTCGCCCACAAATATACAGTCAATTCACTTTACAGTGTGTTCTGTGAAGCGCTTTGGGACGTCCTCCCGACGTGAAAAGCGCTATATCAAATGCAAGGATTATTTATTATATGGTAGATCTGTTAATTCAGCACCAACTGAGGATTGAACCTAGGAGTTTCTTGGTTCAAATAATAATAAAAAATAATCCTTGCATTTGATATAGCACCTTTCGGTCTTCTACACATCTCAAAGGGCTTCACAGAATATACTGTAAAGTGAATTGACTGTATATTTGTGGGCGAAACACGGCAGCCAATTGCGCACAGCAGTGTCCCACAAACAGTTGTGGATTGAGTGACCAAATTATTATTGTTTTTTTTACTTGAGGGATTATTATCCCCGGAAAAGCGATCAACTAACAACCGGGTTCCTACTTCCTTCTAGGTAAACAGAGGCGTGTGGAGTAAGGAAACTTTCCCACCATTTTGCCCTACCAGGAATAGAACCCAGGTCTCTCGCTTGCGACGCAAGTGCTCTGACCACTGAGCCACAGGACACATGTGCTTCATGCGTATACTGACCAGTGACTGTATTTGTGTGGTCCACTTTATACTTTTACCTGTTTTTATAGGGTTTGGTGGCTGATTTTCACACGTTTGCCTAAGCAGGCAGAGAGCGATGGGGGGGGAGACGTCAACTGTGGTCTTTCTACTGCTTCTCTGACCGACTGAGAGGAGTTAACTGAACATGTGCTGTGGATAGAACCAGAGACCTTATTGACTTGCATACTGAGTTGGTTTGACTAGCAGGTGCTCCTGGAAATCCCCTGTGGTCGGGTTTTGCTAAAGATCTGGTCACTCTTTGGCTCATTTGAGGGTAGGGCCATGGATGAGTCACCTGCCAGCTGCTAAATTTACCATTAGACCGGAAACAGGAAATGTATTATAATTCTACAGTATAACACCTTGCAATCTGTGTTTCCCTTCAGTAAAATTTTGGGCAGACATTTGCAGTATTTCCACAAGTAAAAGGGAGTGTGTGAGGTTCAGAACCTGTGAAAGGCGCTATACAAATGTAATTTGTTGTTGTCGTTGTTGCTTACCAATTCAAACACCAGCAAAATAGGACCTCTCTGCTTTTATTCTCCATGTGCACTCTAACCAAGGTTATATATAGTGTATCTAGTTATCTAAACTAAATATATGCTAACACAAATTCGATATGGTGTATATACTGTACTTGGCATACCCTTCCTCTGCATTGCTTCTCNTTTTTTTGTAAATACCCTAATCAGTTCTGCTCTAACAACTTTAGGATTCCATTCCTTGGCAACTCTCTCAGAATTAATTCATTCTTTTTCCAGGCCCTCAAGTCAATGGAACTCCTCATTTCCCTGTCTTCCCTTCCTCCTAAATTTAGAGTACAGAGCTTAGTGGTTAGAGCACTCGCCTCGCAAGGGAGAGGACCTGGGTTCGATTCCCGGGCAGGGCAAAACGCTGGGCAAGTTTCTTTACTCCACGCACATCTGTTTACCTAGCAGTAAATTGGAGCTCAGTTGTTAATCTGGATTAACCAAATGCAGACTGAGGGGACCAAACACAGATCGGGTGACCGATTTGCCGAACACCTCCGTTCTGTCGACAAGCACAACCCTGAGCTTCCGGTTTGTTGCCACTTCAGCTCTCCCTCCCACTCGCACTCTGACCTCTCCATCCATGCTCTCCTACGTTGATCCAATGAACCACAGCGCAAGCTCAAGGAACAGCACCTCATCTATCTGCTAGGGACCTTACAGCCCACTGGTCTCAATATTGATTTCAGTAATTTCAGACCGTAACAGCTCACCTTCCTCCTCCCCCTCTTCTGTGGCCATTACCATATCATCTGGGTCCCAGACACACCTTTTTTCTCTCTCTGGTCTGCCTATTTTGGTCCAATGTTCCCCCCCTTTGCATTAATAACCCCTCTTTTCCCCTGTTTTGTTGCAATCCCCCACTTTGTTTTGCATCATTAACACCTATTTAACACCCATCATCTTCCTGTCCTCTACTCCATTTTCTCCTTTATCTTCCTTGCCCTACATCCCCCCTCGCTGTTAGTCCATAAAAGCCTATCCCCTCCCAACATGCCCCAGTTCTGACGAAGGGTCCTGGATCCGAAACTTTGGCTCACTTTCCTTTCTCCATAGATGCTGCCTGAGCTGCTGAGTGTTTCCAGCGACTTCTGTTTTTGTTTCAGATTTCCAACATCTGCAGTATACTGCTTCCGAGTTATTAATCGATTGGTGGATCACTTTTCCAGGGGTAATAATCCCTTCAAAAATAAATAAAATAATAATAATTTGGTCACTTAATCCATACTAGTTTGTGGAACATTGCAGTGCGCAATTGACTGCCGTGTTTTGCCACAAAATATTAGTCAATTCACTTTACATTATATTCTGTGAAATGCTTTGAGACATTTCAATGACGTGATAAGGCTCTATATCAAATGTAAGGATTATTAGTATTATGATGAATGGCAATGGTGTACCTTGGCACTTTAACACCTCCCAATTCATTCTGACATAAAATCTGCCCTTTAACTGTTGTTTCTTCAAGTAATGGTATATTTGGACCTGGAATTCAAGATCAGTCCTGTAGCTCAGTGGTTAGAGCACTCGCTTTACAAGCGAGAGACCCAAGTTCAATTCCAGGCAGAGGGCGAAACCTTGGGCAAGTTTCCTTACTCCACACAGAGCCTAATAATAATCCCTCCAAAAACAATAATAAATTGGTCATTTTCAATCTACGACTGCTTGTGGGACATTGCTTTGCGCAATTGGCTGCCGCGGTCGCCCACAAATATACAGTCAATTCACTTTACAGTGTGATCTGTGAAGCGCTTTGGGACGTCCTCCCGACGTGAAAAGCGCTATATCAAATGCGAGGATTTTTATTATTATTATTATCATGAACTCTCTGCAAGGAGATGTCAGTTGATTTCTAAAGACAGATGCTTTCTTTGACTATTGTTGAAATGAATGAGGAAGTACCTGTATAGGGTGCTGGACACGTAGTTTGATCTAATCTGAACAGTTCTTGAGCTGGAATTAAATGTTTACAGTAATGGGAAAGTAAAATGCGCTTTCATTTCTTGGATTAGCAATTACTAAATGGGGAACTACTATTGCAAAGAGATTCCGAAAGTGATTTAGGGGTTTAGATGGGATTTTTAACCCTTTTAGTAATTTTGCACTAAAAGTAGTTTAGTACAAAACTAGTTTTGGTATACTTATAAAAGATCTTTTTATGACTCTTGCAGAGGTCGTTAAACATCAGTTGGATTATTTTTATACCTTGTTGCTATATTTTACTGGCAGTGATTAACATATCGTGTACATTCCTCGATAATGAGAGAAATTTCCCTTTAACTCAACTATTAAATGCCACTCTTTGAAGCTTAATTTATAATTAAAATAGAATATGTTTAGGACTTCATGTCAGGAGGAGATCCTTGGGACATCCTCCCAACTTGAAAAGCGCTATACAGATATAAATTTGTTGTTGTTGAAGAGAGAGAATAAATTATAGTATTAAATTGCAGTTTACTTTGAGGGAGCTAGCAGCGACACAGACACAGTGGAGTAAGAGCAGGGGAATGGGGTTAGAGTAGAGAGCTACAGTGGAGGAGCAAACACAACCAGGTATCAGGAGCAAATTGATCACTTCTGTGCTGTTATTACTATAACTCTATTCCACTTGTAGGCTTGAGATGAGGGCCCCTTCCTTTGGATGTCTTGATCATACTGAATAAGGTATTAGATTCAAAATGTCTGTCTTTGGACTGATGGCGATGAACAATGTCCTCTTCATTGGATTTGGACCCCTTTTAAGTATTTAAGAAAACATTTCTTCCTCTTTTAGGTTACAGTAAAGACTCTGGATGTGATACTGCAGCTGACACCGAACCCGAACTTGATCCACACCACAAAACACGGACTAATGTAACAGAGCGGTCAAGGGAACATTGTTTGGCATCTTCAGGGGAGACCGAAGAATTCACAGTAAAAGTATTGCCTGACAGGATCCAGTGCGGGGTAGGTTGGTTATTAACACAAGGAATACATCCCAGCTATGTATCTCATTACAATCACCCGCCCGGTGCTTGGCTATAGTTTAAGAAGTATGGTATACTGTATTGGGCTGCATTGGAAAACAATAAAGTATAACATGAGAGCGGTTCTGTTGTTGCTGTAAATGCACTGATCAGTTTCTGTCTGGAGTTTTATATACAATTTGGCTCACCTAATCTAGGACAGTATCGGGTGGGGGGGGTGAGGGTTGTTGGGAGGAGCAAAGGTGAGCAATGAAGTTCTTATCAGCTCTTAAGAGTTACTGAAAATTGGGCTTAGCTGTTTACAGAACGATGATGCGGAAGTAGATGGACTGGGAACTTGTGCCCAATAGCAAACAGTACCAACACCAAGGAATACAAAGTAAACATTACCGGGTTAGAAGTGAGGAGTGAATCCATCTTAACACAAAGGGTAATGGGTGTGTGAAATTAAGCTGTTACCATAGAAAGTAATTCAGGCAGCGACTGTGTAAATTAAAAATAACAATGCTTACATTTGATACACAGCCTTTCACATCAGGAGGAAGTCATAGGATTTACTGTGAAGTGTAGTTACTATGTTTCTTGTAGATAAATGCAGCAGCTAATTTGCACACAGTAATGTCCCACAAACAGTTATGGAACGGGTGACTTATTTTATATAGGGGATTGTTGGCCAGGGTACCGGGAGAAACTCCCTTCTCTTTTCAAATATCCCACGGATCTTTAACATCCACCTGAACAGACAGAATGGACCACCGTTTAACATCTCTCTCACCCGAAGGACAGCACCTCCAACAATGCAGAGCTCCCCCAGCATTGCATTGTGGTGTCGGTCTAGACTGTGAGCTCAAAGTCCTGCTGTGTGTTCAAGAGGCAACTAGCTATATTGTTGGATAGAGAATGGATTATAGGATGTGGTGGCTGGTTTGTGAATCAAAAAGGGATGGGTGTGCTAGCCCTCAAAAAAAAATCTGTTCCGTAAAACACTTTTGTTCTTATAAATGGCTCAATTTTATAATAAAATATGTAGTTTTAGAAAAGCCCTCTTGTCATAACCATTATCATAGCTAAATGTACAATAATAGTGCACTGTGACCATTTAAAAAAATAGTGAAGTAGGTAAAAACAGAACTGCAGTAATTTAAAATGGCAAGAAACTGAGTAACAGCAGTTAGGAGGTAAAGATAAAGAAGTGAGACATTTGTATTTTTTTATGTTGGCAAATTGTAAAGTACAACAATCACTTTCATTTATATAGCGCCTTCTCACGCAGGGTAGAGTCCCAAAGTACTGTACTTCAGAAACAATGATCATTGTGTGCAGTAACTGTTTTTATAGGCAGACATAGCAACCATTCATGCAGAGCAAGGTTCCACAAACAGTGTAAAGGTAACAAGCAGTTCATATAATGATTAACTTGATTTGATTTGTTAATTTGGGATTCAAGAAATTCAAGAATTTCTATGCATGAGAAAGTTGAAGCGCAATGTTAAATTCAGGTTTTTATGTAGTAAAGCATATAAATAAGAATGTAAGACAGCTCGAAAGGGCTAAACACCATTAAACCCGCTCCTTCCACAGTCTTGTGTAACCTGGAATATCGTTGGCTATATCCAACCCGATTAATCGCCTGAAGAAGGCAGTCATGTCACCCGCCTCGCCTGCCCCACCATTGGCAATTGCACCAACGTGCAGATTGTTTGCAATGTTTGCCTACAAATGCACAGTCACTATTATTTACAGTAAAAAATCAATGTGAGCTGTGTGTGTCAGCCTGGCTCAGCGGTAGTACTTCTGTCTCCGAGTCAGAAGGCTGTAGGTTCAAGCTCCACATTGGGACTTGAACTGACATATTCCCTCCAATGCAGTGCTGGGGGAGTGTTGCATTGTTGGAGGTCGGATAAGATGTTAAACCGAAATCCCGTCTGCCAGTTCAGGTGGATGTTAAAGATCTGGTGGCATTATTCAAAAAGAGAAGGAAGTTTCTCCGATGTCCTGGCCAACAATCTCCCCAAATAAAAATCAATCATTCATTTTGCGAATGTGGGACATTGCTGTGCACAAATTGGCTGCGGTGTTCACACACAACCACAGTCTTGTAAATATGTAGATATTTACTGCATTATTTATAGTAAATCCTGGGAAGCCTTTGGGGTAATAATAATCAACAATAATCATCTTGCATTTGGTATTGCGCCTTTCATGCCCTTGTGACAAGGATGATTATTGTTGATGATTATTATGATGTCTGGACAACATGATAAGATGCTATACCAAAAACAATTGTTATTATGAAAGGTGTTTAGCAGGCGGTGTGATATGCAAGAAGGAAAGTACTACAATATTTTCTCTCTTAAGAGAGAAGTAGATAATTATTTGGGGAGGACAAGTTTGCTGGGCTATGGGGAGAGCGCGGGGGAGTGGGATTGATTTGGATAGCTCTTTTCAAAGAGCCGGCACAGACACGATAGGCCGAATGACCTCCTTCTGTGCTGTATGATTGTATGATTCCATGATAATAATAAAAATAGATTGCGTTTTAAAAATATTTCTCTGGATTTCAGGTCGCAACGCAAATTTTTATTGTTATGAAGATCAAATTGGACTACGAAGTGAAAAGTGAACTAGAATTTACATTGAAAAACCAACCCTCTGTACGGATACCAGCTGTACTCATCAATGAGTACACCATGGCTGCACAAGCTCCAGGTACATCTTAAACGTTTAACCAGAAATGCTTTTTCTATTAGTTTCTTACCTTTCAGGTGTGTGCTTGCATATGACTCACACTATGGGGTCCTTGGCTCTTGCCATCTTGTGCCTAATACTCTTCGGAATTGGGAAAGCAGGGTGTGAGGAAGAACTAAAGAATCTATAGGATAAGTCAGCAGATTTGGGACAGAGCTGAAAGTGGTGGTATTATTTACTAAACCTTTAACACAAAAGGTTTTTTCATGGGTTTTTTCTTTAATACAGTAATACAACTCTTATATTTATAAATCATATAATTGCCTAAATCGTACATGCACTTGAATCCCATTCAGTTTCCTACCAAGAAAAACACTTACGATTTCTTTGCACTTAGGCATATTTTAAAAAGCAAATCATCTCCTAACTTGTACCACCGCTACCTCATTTACTGGCCTACGATGAATCGTGGCAAATAAAGTTCTGACCCGTCGACACCTGCACACTTACCAGCTGCATTGAAGTGCACATGCACAGTGTATACTATTGATTAAATTGGATTTTATGCAATTTACACAAATTTGCCTGAAACTCATAATTTGCGTAAATCGTATTAAATGTTATGGTCCCGAATGATGTGACTTATGTGAGTTTTACTGCTTATGGCAATCTTGAACACGTGCCTCATTTGCTTTGGTTTGGACAGATTTGCCTCCTGGATCTGTTTCACTCAGCATTTACTCAGGAAATCTGAAAGTAAGTTTTGCCACAATAACCTACTACACTGACATGGAGGAAATTCAGAATATTCTGCAGAAAGCTACTAACCCTGTGGAGTTCATGTGCCAGGTAAGTTGTTTAATATTTAATGTACCAGACATAAACTGTACAACAGATAAATATGCCTTAATACAGTAAAACTCTTATATTTATAATTGTATAATTGCCTAAGGCAGTAGGCAATTGCATGATTCCAGGCAGTAAATAAAGAACCAATGAGCCATTTTATTTGGAACATTAATTTTGCACAGTTCTGACTTCTTATCTAAAAATTGCATCAACAACAGCACCACATTGGGAAAAGCAATAGCCAGATAGGGCTTAGAGAAGCGGTTCAATTTCACTTTCTGTAACAATCTATAATTGGCTTGCGTGGGTGGGGTTCAGTGAATTTGTGGTGTCCTGTGGGTGGTTGTCTATGGTTGAGTGTCTTGGGTTTGAATGCTACTGTTCTGTGAATGTATAGCTGAGTTTTCCTGATTGGATGAACTTATAATAATACTAATAATAATCCTTGCATTTGATATAGTGCTTCTGGACGTCTCAAAGCGCTTCACAGAATATGCTGTAAAGTGAATTGACTGTATATTTGTGGGCGAAACGCGGCAGCCAATTGCGCACAGCAGTATCCCACAGATAGTCATGGATTGAAAATGACCACATTTTATTTTGAGGGGAGGGAAAGCAAACCACCAATCGACTAACCAACAGGCTTCAACTTACTACTAGAAAACAGAGGCAAGTGGAGTAAGGAAACTTGCCTAAGGTTTCGCCCAGCTCCGGGAATTGAACCTGTGTCCTCTTGCTTGCGAGGCAAGCTTGCGAACCACTCCACTACAGGACTCTGTGATCAGCGGAGTACATCACAAATTGCAATACAAATTTACATATATATATTACCTTTCACATCAGCAATAATGTCCCAAGATTCTTAAAAGTCCTGCCTTGGCACTAAAACGAAAAATCCTGTGGGGAATGGAACATTAAACATGTGATGTAATTGCTGCATTACTTCCAGAGTAGCAGGTTAGTGGAGAGAGTGATCCAGACAATAAAAAAAGCTAAAGAACCTAGGAGGTGGGAGGACGACTGATATCTTGTGATGATGGAATATCAGAACGCACACAAGGGGCAGGACTCCGATCGCTGGCCCAGCCGTTGATGGTGTTGTAAATGAGGACCATCCTGTCAGGAAACAAAGCATTACTGAAGCAGAAAGTGACAAAGTAGGATGTTCTGAAGAAAGGACAAAATATGTGGTTCCAGAAACATGCAGCAGGCAAAACGAAATGGAGAAAAGGCAAAGTAGTGCACAAATCGGAGTAGACATGGGTGTATAGTACACCACAAAGGATAAAGTGAGGACATTGTCGTAGGAAGAATTGAAGGAATATTAAACCCAGGACAAGAATTCATGAGAGACCTCACAAATGGCCAATGAAGAGCTCAGAGGAAACACACAACTTGCCCAGCAATATGCGGACGTCTGAAAGTGCTTCAACAAACAACAACTTGCATTTATATAGCGCCCCTGAGCGGGGTAGCATTCCAGAGTGCTTAAACACTTCACACTAAGCAGTATCATGCACTTATTGTTTTTTGCAGAAAATACAGCAGCCATTTTTCTCATAACAAAGCTTCACAACAGATGAATGATTGACCAGTTTATCTAAAAAAAATTCTTGGCCAGGACACCGGAGAAAATTCCTTTAGCCTTCGGATAGTGGACAGTATCTTAATGAAGAATACACAGACAGTACCGTGGGTTAATGTTCTACCTGAGAACTTCACCTTCAACAACATAGTGGTCTCCTAGCACTGCATACGAGTAGGACTGAAGAGAACTTAATCTGGATTTAACCTATTCTAGTGCTCGGTCATTCATTTCATTTCACATTAAAATCCTATGAAGCGCTTTGAGGCGCTATATCAAATGCAAGGATAATTATTATAATAAAGGTTCTAAAATCCTTCAAATAAAAATGTTCAAAAATGCACTCCTTTCAGATAAGAAATACATTCTTCTTGTCTGCAGGCATTCCATATTATACCATATAACACAGAAAAACTGGATAAGTTACTGACGGAGTCACTGCGGAAGAATATCCCAGCAAATGGACTGCACGTCTTTGGAATAAGCCAGTTGGAGGAGGAGAATATGTCTGCAGGTGAACTCATCACTCTTAATTTTCAAGTTAAAGATATGGGAATGTATTTGTACTGGGCCATTCAAACCTTTTCCTTTTGTCCTATTTCTTCATTGTCCTGGTTCATGTCCTTTATTATAATCTACAGGTTTTTAAAATCCCATTTTTAACCACTTAACCATGACTTGTTTTATCTCAAGCACATATTATTTTGTTTAATGAATGAATATCTCTATAACTCCTGATCGGTCTCCCCAGCTCCACTATTCAAAAGATCCAGCTCATTCAGAACTCTGATGCCCGCATACTTACCCAGACCAAACATCGTATCCACATCTCACCAGTTCTGACCAGGCTCCACTGGCTCCCCATCACCAAACGGATCGATTTCAAGATCCTCACACTCGTGTTCAAATCCCTTCACTCCCTGGCACCTCTCTACCTCTCCACCACCTCACTCCCCAATCCACCAACCGGCACCTCCACTCGACTGGCACCAGCCTCCTGCTTGTCCCTTGCACCCTCCACTCCACCATTGGAGGTCGCACTTTCAGCCACTATGCCCCGAAACTCTGGAACACTCTCCCTCAATCCCTTTACCTTGCCCGCCCCCCTCTCCCCTTTTTTAAAGATCTCCCCACCCCCTGGCTCGGAGTCAAGCTCCGCCACAGTTAAGCGCTGTGAGTCGCTACCCTGCGTGGAGGGGTGCTATATAAGTGCAAGTTGTACTAATTAATAGTTTTACCTAATGATTGAAAGCCATGCATTGTGAATACCATCTTTGCTAGATTTCTCTTGGCAATGTCTTTATGCTTCGATCTGTTTCCTGCCAGTAAACTCCCTAACTGCCTGGTTAATCTGTTACTGGATAGATTTTATTTGCTTTCTCTTGTTTAAAAATTTGAAATGTAAACCAAGACACACTGAAATGTCAATTGTGCTGTCTATCATAGCCTAGAACAGTATTTGCCAACAGTATCTCCCACGTAGAACATTTGTGCTGGTAATATAACTATAAAGCAAAGAGAAACTGTTCCAGTAATAGAAAGGGAGAAATACATTGGGCAGGTAGAGGAGTGCTGAGCACTGTGCAAAAGCAGTGGGGAGTTCATTTGAGAGTTACATTGAAAGTTAATTATTATCTTTCAACAGTCATTTGCTTTTCAATATATCTAAATTTATCCTGGGGGAATTTTACCTTTTATATCCTAGGGGAGTTCACATGTGGATGAAATAGCACTGAGGAAACATGTCTGGCAAAGCAAAGGAGCTCTCCCATAACTCCAAGAAGACTTGAAAGCCTATATTTGGCTTCTTGCGAACCAAAGCCCTTAATGGGTAGTGTCGTCCCTCCTGGATAAGTACTAGGTGGACAGTGCAGAGGGAGTTTTAATCTGCATATTTAGTTTATTTAGTAAAAATTTTTTTCCTTCTGAAATCTGCTGGAAGTTGCGTGTGTATCACATCAGTGTCATGTTTCTGCACAGCTCAACGAGATGAAGAGCTACCAACATTACTTCACTTTGCTGCCAAGTACGGTTTGAAAAACCTGACTGCTCTGCTGCTGCAGTGTCCTGGGGCCCTGCAGGCCTACAGCGTGGCCAACCGGAACGGAGACTATCCAAACAGCCTGGCCGAACGCAGCGGCTACAGGGACCTCAGGCAGTTCATAGATGAATATGTGGTAAGGACGTTGAGAGTAGCCATTTTAATGTTCTCGATCCCAACCACCAGCTCGAGTGTGGATCCCTGACTGTCCAGCGCCTTGGGACGTCCTCCTGACGTGAAAGGCACTATGCAAATGTAATTTGTTGTTGTCCCTTTTTTTTGTATGCGCAGAAACCCATCACAATATTTAAGAGTATCCATTTCAGACCAAGAGATACATTTACATTTCTTAAACATTTCCCTATGTCTGGAATGGAATGCACGCTCTCTCCCCAGAGGGACACACCCCACTCACCAAATTACAGAGAATATTAGGCACAAGTTGGCGAGAGCTGGTAATAATGGTTAACCTGCTAAAATTGCACAGCTTGCCATTGTGAGCGCTGTCAAGCAAGCTTCTCGATGCGTGTCAGCTAGGAACACCCTACCCGTTAGGGTTTGGTTTGCAGGGTTAACAGGAGCTGAGTGGATTCCCTGTCTCCAGTGTCTGCTCTTCCAAGTCCTGTCACCAACAGCACTTTGTAGGATTGCAGACCTGCCTGGCTTAGCAAACGGACTGTTGAGAGTCGATTCAATTTTGACGTTTCATTACTAAGCATCACGTTGGAAGCAGGTCAACCCCAAGGACATCCCACCCGCCAAGGAGCATTGTAACTAGTCGGTCATTTGACATCTAACGAGCGCGGGTTTGAGCCCTCACTATGTGGATAATAAATTCCAGGAATTCCTCGCAATCATCTGTTTGAGCACCACAACTTAGCATGAAATGTGTTAGCCATTGCCACCATCCTCACTACCCTCAACCGAGACACTCGTCCCTACCCAATAATTGATGGTTCCACCAGTTGGAAGTGAGAAGCTTTGGTAGCAGGTGCTTATCTCTCTGTGCAGCAATCAAGGTGGATAGTAAGCCTTAGATATGATCGTGTGTTCCTATCTATAGTATGTAGATAGACATACATTTCCTCCACAAAATATACAGTCAATTCACTTTCCAGTATATTCTGTGAAGTGCTTTGAGATGTCTCAACAACATGATAAGTGTCCATGCATATCCGGTGTCCAATACCGTTTTTTGTGATCTCTGCTTCACCACCCTTCCCACCCCCATCACTTTGAGGTCGGCCAATTTTGGTCAAAACTGACTGCAAATAATTTACTCACTTTCAATTTCCTGATCATGATCATGTTGGGATACTACCCTGCATGAGGGGCGGTATATAAATGCAAGTTGTTGTTAATCGCTTTCCGGGTAATAAAGCCTTTTTAAAAAAAACAGTGTCCCACTGTTTATGGGACACTACTGTGCGCAATTGGCTGCCGCATTTCACCCTTAATATGCACAATCAATCCACTTTACAATATATTCTGTAAATTGCTTTGAGACATCTTGATGACCTGATAAGGCGCTTCACAGAATATATTGTAAACTGGATTGACTGTGTGTTTTTTTGCGGGCGAAATGCAGCAGCTAATTACACACAGCAGTGGATGTGAAAGTACATGCAGAAGGCTTGGTTCAAGAAAAATAATAATATAATAATCCTTGCGTTTGATATAGCGCTTTTCACGTCTTCTCGACACCTCAAAGTGCTTCACAGAATAGACTGTAAAGTGAATTGACTGTATATTTGTGGGGGAAACGCGGCAGCCAATTGCGCACAGCAGTGTCCCATACACAGTCGTGGATTGAAAATGACCAATTTATTGTTCTTTTTATTTTTTTGGAGGGATTATATATGGTTCAAGAAAAAGAATCATCAGTACAGAGTTGATTCTATGTGATCAATGTAAAAGCATTTATCATCAACCCACGGGAAGTAACACCAACCCCTGCACTGTTGTGACAACTCACAAATTTCACAAGTCTCACAGCTAATGTCACAAACTGCTGGATCTGGTCATGTTTCACATTGTCAATGGGCCTGCATTGACAGTCTTATTAACATCTCATTAACAGTCGCAGGAATAGTTTCTAGCTCATCTAGCCAGACGAATCATTTAAAATCATTTCCTATAATGGAGTGCCCCAACCAGTACACAACACTCCACAATACTGGCCTAACTAAGGTCTTATACAAGTCTTCTTTAAAGGAAAGAGTCTTCACTCAGTCATAGTCACTGAAAATAAATTGGCTTAACTACATCAAATGCGATGAGTGGAAACCATAAGATCTCAGCCCAGTTTACAACAAGTTGGTTTGTAGCAGCCAGCTGCTTTGGTAACTCATGTTGACCATTTCCTGCACTAAAAAAAACTGACTTCTTTCTTGGCCATGTCATTGCTTATTCAATTTCACACGTACTGTGCATACTCAGCCTGCAGGACATGAAAGCAGCAAATTGATGACCACAAAGTCTGTTTTTTTTAGTATGTGAACTGGCCGGTACCTGGGATTCAAGCCAGCTAACTATGCGCATATGCAGTGAATGGGGTCAACTCATCATTAGTATTAAAAATAAATCAGCCATTCTAATAGCGCTATACTGTATTCACATGATAGTTAAATCCTTAGAACATCGTCAAAATGCTTCACAGGAAATGCTACAAAGTGGAGTAACTGTATTTTGTAGGCGAATGCAGCAACTAATTTACGTACAGATATGTCTTACCAACAGCCATGGAGTTTATGGTTAATTTTATTTGGTAGATTGTTGACCAAGACACTGGGAGAGAGAAACACCATTTCCCTTGTGCCTAAATAAATTTTTTTACAGGGGGTTCAGTTGATCCTTGGATCATGGCTATTTTGTTCTGTTCATCAATTCAACAAAAACCTATATTTTTTGTACAGAGGCATTTAACCTTATGAAATACACTTTCTTCATGCATGAACCTGGTAGGCTTATGCTACCCTGTGTAAAGCCAAGCCACTAAATTAATTTGTGAAAACTATTTTAAAAAATGGGTGAAATGCGGTAGTCAATTGCACACAGTAGTATCCCACAAACAGTCTTGGACTGAGTGACCAAATTGTTTTTGGAGGGATTACTATCCCCATAAACAGATCCACCAATCGACTAACAACCAGGTTCCTACATATTGCTAGATAAGTAGAGGCATGCGGAGTAAGGAAACTTGCTTAATGTTTTGCCCTGCCCAGGAATCGAACCCGGGTCCTCTTGCTTGCTAGGCAAGTGCTCTCACCACAGTGCTGTGGGACTCCACAGTATGGCTGATTTCTCAAACTGTCTTTGTGCTTACAAGTTTTGACTTTCAAACACTTTAGTTATTCTTTACCAGAGAGTTTGGTGGTTTTCAACCTCTTAGCCTATTGGGCCAGTCTCAGGTATGTCAAGGTCCTGGATTGCGCACTCTTCATAAAAAATAAAGCACATAACCATTGAAACTGTTGTTCACAGGAGACAGCAGACCTGCTGAAGACTCACATTGAGGAGGAACTGTGGGGGAACACACAGAGCGCTGAGGATGAGGACTTATATGAGTCCATGGCGACAGCTAACCGATTGATGAAATGCAGTTTAAATCCAGGCTGTGATGAGGATATATACGAGTCCATGATTGGAATGCTTCCCTCAGCAGGGGTAACAGAGAGCACATGTGAGTCCACGCACCATTCAAATTCAGTAGCAAACTCTGAGCAGAATTAAACTTAAATTACCTGAATTGATTATGATTAGTTAAACTGTTAATCAGTTTGTAATTTTTTTCCCTTGTTGGTTCTAATCCAAATCTAAGCTTTGCATATTGTTAACAGTCTCTGGACGTGATAAACGTAATAAAACCGATTGCTTGTTACTGATGGTTCAGTGTTCTTTATTTCCTCAATCAGAGTGAGGACACTGAGATACAATCACTGAAACTAAGCCAGCACTGAACAGTTCTAACTTCGGAAAGCTTAGAAATATAGCACCAGAAGAGACAACTATTGTTTTCCTGACTTGTTTCATTTTGGCATTCCATTTCTCCCTATTTCCTGCCTTCCTCAAAACCCATCAAATTCCCTCTTGGAACTGTCCACCCTTTCTGCCCCCCTGCTCCCTGGATAAAGAGTTCCACTTATTTCCTCTGGTTAACTCGTTCCATCGAAATGATCTTTTTCCTCCTTCAGAGTTTGAGACTGTGATCCCTTGTGGACTGCATGACTGTATTGAATAAGGTATTGGAGCTGAGTTTGTCTACAATCTTTAGCATATGAAAGACTTTCATTGAAATGGCTTTAATCGTCTCTTCTCCACTGTAAACATTACCAGTCTCTGCATTCGCTCTTCAGATCTCATTTGTCCAGTCCCATAGATTCATTTAGTCACTTTTATTTATTCTTAATCTAAAGTAAACCATGATATTTAGTTACTTGTTTGAGGCATATATGACTTCTTCCCACTTGTACGTGGACATTGTAGGCCTGAAATTCCACCTACTTAGCCTTTGCCTACTTAGACCATTTGGTCTTAAAATTTAAGATCCCTCAGAATTGTGGACAATTCTTAAATTCAATGTTAGTTTAGAAACTAGTTCTTCAATGTATTTGTTTGTCAGCTGAGTGTCTGACGCATGTGGAATCCATCACCATTGTTATGAGTATCCAAAACAAATATATGCCTGAAAATTTCCTTGGATGTACTGGTCTGGAGTGCGCGCACTCTCTAAGCAGCTTTAGGTACAGGTTTGCCAGAGCAAAGGCTTGGGATCCCAGTGGGTGCATCAGGGTATTGCTGCAGTTTCACCAGCCAAAACTGCATAGCTTGCCATTGAGAGCACTGTCTTCCAAGCTTCCTGTCACTTGGCTTGTCCAGCTAGGACCACCCTGTCTGTTGGGGCTTTGACTCGTGTGGTTAACAGGAGCTGAGTCGGAAGTTCCCTGCTACCTTCAAATCAAGCTGATGACCAGGCTGGCTGGTCTGTCATCATCAGCCAATTGGGCACAGCAGTGTATACACAGTCGCGGATCGATGAAAAGTAATGAAAATGTATTTGTTAATTAACAACACTGAGTAAAAGCCTTCCAGGATGTGATCCTATGTGAAAAATATTAAAATAAATGCAAGTTGTAGTTGATGAAAATGTAAGAATTTATTAAGTGAATTTACTTTGACCTGTAATACCATCTTGTGTTCTCATAAAGTGTGTGCGTGTGGCTTATAACCAGGTATCCTTATAACCGTGTAGGACAGATATCTGATTAGCAGCAGAAAAGTTTATATGAATAAGAAGTAAGAAGAATCATGTTGGAAACCACAAGTACAGGATAGTTCCTGAAACACTGAATCCAAATACAAACTATCTAAGGTGCATAATGTGGAATGCAAGATCAAATGGGTGTTCTGGTTGATTTGACTTTGGTAGGAATACTCCTCAGACGATTATCAGGTTTGGAAACTAGTATGTTAGAAAATATTGTGCGCAGTGTGTGGATGGAATGGTTTGCTCCACATTATGCTCTCGACGTGGGAGCTTCAGGTATCTTGCCAGGATCTCTTAACTGGCTCAGAGCTGCTGTCAGCTGGATTTCATTGTACAATTTAAATGATCTCCTTATGTGCTTCAAACATTCTATGATTCCAATTAAACGTTAACCAATCTGACTGAAGATTGCCTCATTTTCAGAAACGCATGTTAGTATTTTGTGGGGAATTGTATGTCGATACTTTTGTCTTTGCAGACGAGTCAATGCATAAACTAAGTGGGGGTAAACAGCCATCTCTGCATCAACCAGATTGCTTTGTTCCAACCAGCACAGACACCATATTGAGAAAGTTTCTAGAAGGTAGGTGCAATTTATTTGATAATAAAAATCGCTTTTCTCTTAAATGCCAGGAAATATACAAATATATATTTTACCCTTTCACAATTGTTTTTATAATGCAGAATTAGAGTGGAGGGGTCAGTTATGGATTTCCTGTACAGATTCCTTTCTTTATGGACTCACTTTCATATCCCTCCATGGCCCAACATTACCTCTGGGACATCCTGTAACCTTCCTGCCTCTGTTGCTCCCTCCACTCAGTAAACACCAGCCTGCTTCATGTCCCCACCTGAACCATTGGTGGGCAAACTTTCAGTCATTCACCCCTGATTTCTGATCAGGGACTCCACCGAGTCCTTTTGCCTCGTTTCCTTCCTCTCTGCTTTTTCTGACTTAAGACCTATTTTTCAACTGTGATTTCAGTCAATCCCCCCTCCCTGCTGAGCTTCCCCACCCCATCCCCAACTCAGGCTCCCAGTCATCTGTATGCAGCACTCAGTTTTGGTGAAAGCCATGACATCCTTCAGATAAAACTGTAATTATTAAAGTTTTAATAATTGTTATCATTTCCTCAACTTCAAATTGAATTAATTATCACATTATGAAACTACGCTGATTTTATACAACTGGTAGAACCATCGCTCGATGGAAAGGAAGGTGTGCCCGTGCTGTGGACAGGAAGATGGCAGCAATCCTCTCACACATTTCATGCTGAGATGTGCTGCCCACCAGGAAGCTCGCAGGGAGTTCCTGATTCCTTCCATTCACTTAGTGAGGGCTCAAACCCGCGCTTGTCGGACATCAAATCACCAACTAGTCACTATCCTCCTGGAGGGGGAGGGGGAGAGGCAAGGTCTCTTTGGAGCTGGACTATCAAGGCGACATATTTGGCAACAGAATCTAGCCAACCCTCGTGCAGTCTCTTTTCCAGTTACTAGCCAGGTGGGTCTGCAGTACTCCAGGTCACTGCTGATGACAGCACAGCCTGGCTCATTGGCAGAACTTGGAAGGGCAGACCAGTCACTGGGCCAGGGACTCTTCACATTCCCTTTACTGCAAACCGAGGCCTTAAAGGGTAGGGTGGTCCGAGCTAGAACAAGCAATGGGAAAGCTTGCCAGATAGTGCTCTGCATAGCAGGCCATGCGGTTTTCGCTGGTTAGACTTCAACAGTTAACCACAATCCACGTTGTGGGGTCCAGAAAGCAATCAAGTTTATCCATACCAGACTGAGTGCCACAAATGTATGCTATTTACATATGGAAATTTCTCTGTGTCTGGAATGAAATATGTGCTCTCACACTGGTAGAACACAATACATGACACATTTACTTATATATAGCACCTTTCACGTCAGGAGGACATCTCAAAGGACTTAAAATACTGGCTTGGGACCCAACCCGAGGGTTTCAGAGGAATTTCAAAATGTTGAAAACTGTTATACACAGCTTACATTAGTTCTGGAGAATGTTAGGTGCAGGTTGGTGAGAGCCAGGGCTTGGGGACTTCAGAGTGTGCGTTGGGGTAACTGCTGGAATTTAACCAGCTTCACCCTTACGGATAGCCTCACCCATTTGATTCCTGTTAAACGGGATGAACCCTACTTGAGAATACACTTATTGATGTAAAATTAGTGGGTGAATCCAGAATAAGGGGGCATAATCTTAAAATTAGAGCTAAGCCATTTAGGAGTGAAATCAGGAAGCAGTTTTTAAATTTTTGTTAGGTAAGGGTATCAAGGGGTATGGGACAAAGGCGGGTAATTGGGGTT
The DNA here is from genome assembly GCF_018977255.1 of Callorhinchus milii. Classification (NCBI taxonomy): domain Eukaryota; kingdom Metazoa; phylum Chordata; class Chondrichthyes; order Chimaeriformes; family Callorhinchidae; genus Callorhinchus; species Callorhinchus milii. The sequence continues at coordinate 5,820,791 of NW_024704748.1, forward strand.
GTGGTACAGATCAGCATGATCTAATAGAAGGCTCAAAGAGCTGAATGCCTACTAGTGTTCTCATGTTTCTATGTTCGTATATAAATTATAAAGAGCCACATTACATTTCCAATTGTTCTCCCAGGGAATATACATGAAGCATGTGAAGATCCTTATAAGATGGGAAGCCATGACCATTACGATACTGGAATGAAAGCTAGCTATCCTCAAGAGATTGTGAACAGACCTCCAGCTACGATCCCCAGGCCTAGCCTACCCTCCGATATGATGGAACCCTACATTTCTAAAGGTAAGGAGAACACATTGACCATTATATCCCTGCTCGTTTGAAGGTGCTGAAAAGGTGCCCTCTGACTAGAAACTCTTGGGTCAAATCTAATATATATAATAATAATCCTTGCATTTGATATAGCACCTTATCACATCTTCGAGATGTCTCAAAGCGCTTCACAGCATATATTGTAAAGTGAATTGTGCATTTTGTGGGTGAAACACGGCAGCCAATTGTGCACAGCTGTGTCCCACAAACAGTCGTGGATTGAGTGACCAAATTATTATCATTTTATTTTGGATTGGTTATTACCCCTGGAAAGCGATCCACCACTGGACTAACAACTGCTTTCCTACTTAGTGCTAGGTAAACAGAGGTGTGTGGAGTAAGGAAACTTGCCTGAGGTTTGGCCCCACCTAGAAATCGAACCCGGGTTCAATTTGTCCTTTTAATTTCTCCTCCTGATTCCCAACCCCCAGCTCTGGTCCACATCCTTGACTATCCAGCACCTTGGGACATCTTCCGACATGAAAGGCGCTATACAAATGTAATTTGTTGTTGTTGTTGTTTAAAAGAACCTACAGAAAAACTGCTTCAAAACTGAAACTGAATTGAAGGATTTTCAAAATTTTGCATATTCTGCAACAATAAGGAAGAAGTCTAAGTCAAGAGCAGGTGGAATTCCTCAGGAGGTTATTTTTAGACAGGTTACCTGAGTTACTTATTGTTGTTTACTCAAAAAGTACATACAATCACACCTGTTTACAGGATATCCTGTGCAGCACTTTGAGACCTCTCAGCAAAGTACTAAGGCACGGTATCAAAGGCAATGATTATTATTACTTGTCAATGGCGAATCCTCACTCCCAACCTTGCCTTTCTCCATTGGCTCACCATCCCCTCATCCTTGCCTTCAAAGCCCTACAAGCCTTGCTCCTCCTTATCTTTGTGACCTGCTTATTCCACACAGATCTGTACGCTCCCTCTGTTCAACGGGTTCCAGCTTGCTCCATGTCCCCCGTCCGGCCTGCCCTAACATCAAACTCCATCCCACAGTCCTTTCGCCTCAACCCCTCCCTTGCCGCCTTCAAGACCCATCTCAAGACCTTCCTCTACGACGGTGTCTTTGGGTATCCTCTTACCCCTACCCTCCCTGGCCTCCACCTCTCCTGATCCCAACCCCCAGCTCGTGTCCAAATCCTTGGCTGTCCAGCACCTTGGGATGTCCTCTTGATGTGAAAGGCTCTATGTAAATGTAATTTGTTGTTGTTGTTATCTTGGAATGTAATAGAATCTCTATCAAGCAACTGAGCTACTTGAAGCTGGATAGGAATCCAGTCCTAGAGGTGCAAGGCCAATATCTCGCCCACTGCACTCTGCTTCATTAAATGACCTGTTTCGGTTTAGAATTTAATAGTTGTACTTCCTAAAACCTGAATGGAAAATTACACGTGTTTTTGTTAGTGACGATCACTAGAGGGAAGAAAAATACAGTACTTCCTTTTCCTGCTCATTCAGGCACTTATCAGGGGACTTTTCGAACTGTTGCCACATAAACTTCTGAAAGACAGCTAATTCCAGTGAAATACTACACACATCATGCTAATTTCCTGTCAATTTACTGGCAGTGAAATAACTGACGTTATAGTGAGGCGAGATGACCGATCTTGCCTCAATCTCTAAATCATACAATGCAGTTGATAAGCTGGTTGAGCGAGATTAGTTAGTAGTAAGTGCTATATTCAAATGCACATACTTGTGTTATTATTAGCAACAATACTTACATTTGTTATAACGCCTTCGCATCAGGAGGAAGTCTCAAAGTCTCCTTTCGAGAGTAATGGTCAGGGTTATGGGGAATGAGTAGAGGCCAGGGATTAGACTAGGTGGCCCATGTGGAGAAAAACATCAGCACGATAGTGACTTGCCAAATGGCTTGTTCCTGTGCAGTAACGCTGGGTTGCTCCTGTCACTTCAGAGTTGCTGTTGGAGAAATGCATTCCAATACCAATCAGAATGAGCTATGTACAGAGGTGGACCTTTGTGATTCATCCCAGTATAAACCCACATGCTTGAAGAAGAAAAAAAGTCTAATAGAGCCATGTGAGTCACTCTGGGTCGCAAACCAATTCGGGGCAATCTCACACCTTAGAGAAATCCGGAGAAATGACAGCGAGCAAATCATACTGAGAAGGAGCCCACATGACAGCCTTGACTGAATAGATCCATGGAGTTGGCAGCTCAGTGTGAGTCAAAACCAGGGAAAGTGCCTTAATTTTTTTTAAAAAACAAATATGCTTTCGGTCAGCAGCTTAAATCTCACATCTCCCTGCCCACCACATCTCTCAAATGCCTTCAGATCTTCTTTTACGTGGAATACTAAGTGTTCTTATAACTCATTACAGTTTCATACAAAGCTACAACCTGTCCGATACAATTAACTGAGTGCCCTCCCGCCACCCCCACCACACACACACAACTCCTCAATGGATTGGGCCTTTGCTCTTAAAGAGTACATGAGCAAAATGCCTGTAAGATGTTCTTCCTCATGAAGATCTGCAAACACAGGATGAGGCTGTGGGGTCCTTACACCTCCACCATCTAAACCTCAGAGCTCTAGGGTTCTGCATCAGACATCTCATCCATTTCTTCCTGCCCCTCCGACTCTCAGCTAGAGGTGAGGGAGTCTTGCAGACTTCTAATGTTCTGCCATGGGAGAGGTGTCATGAAGCATTGTAGAGAGTAACATGGTTGGCTGTAAAGTACCCCAATAACTTAGACTTCAACACAGTGAACATATTGAGCAACACTTGCTTTTAAAAAAAACTTGTCTTGCCCAATCCAATTACAATACAATTTACATTTATACTATACAACACCTTTCACATCGGGAGGATGTCCCACCTGAGCTGGGGGTGGGACCCGAGGGTGGGGTGGGCAGTCAAGCTGGTCCATGTTGAGTAGACTCCACAATGGATCATATTCTCTATGGGGTGAATGGAGTTCTGTAGCGATTGATTAGTGAGCAGGTCTTGCAAGCAGGAGGACCCGGTTTGATTCCCGGGCGGGGCAAATCCTTAAGACAAGTTTTCTGACTCCACATGCCTTTATTTACTTAGCAGTAAGTAGGAACCCAATTGGCGGATTGCTACCCGCTACCCAGACTTAATAATCCCTAAAAAAACATAATAATTTGGTCACTCAACCCATGACCATTTGTGGGACACTGCTGTGCGCAATTGGCTGCTGCGTTTCTACCACAAAATATACAGTGAATCACTTTACAGTATATCCTGTGAAGCACTTTGAGAGGTCTCGACGACGTGATGAGACGCTATATCAAATGCAAGGATTATTATTATTATGAATGGCCTTGATGGACAATTACTTTTCTCAGTCTGTGTTTCTTACCTCTGTAATGTATATGAATACATTAGAGGTTAACAAGTAAGGTCCTTTATACAAAGATCTAATGAAACAATTGCTATTTTTAGCTATCAGTACAAAATAGACCCCACGATCGGAAGCGAAGCAGCCTAGCACAAGCCACTGGCCTGTAGCATAAATACATCAACACAGCGTAATGGAAACCGTTCACTTCCCGTTCTGTATCTGATGTGGTTTGAAGCAGAATTTACGAAATTCCACACTTAATCACAAAAGCAAGATTTTTTTTGACGTAAATGATTGCACGACAGGGCAATCGATGGCCCAAGTCAGGCTGTGCATTTGCCCAACAGGAAAGAAACTATATTCACTTTATGGTGTACAGTATCTGGTTGATGAGATCTCACACAACTTCCTACCAAGCTGCATATCATAGATAGCTCCCCCTGAACTTTATTAACCCACAGACCACCAGCGGCTTTTGCTAGACATACTATATACCATGCCCTGTGGGGTTGAAACAAACAGTAGGACAATAAGGAAATAGCTCAATTATTTATTTTTACAAGTCATTTTGAATTGTACTGTAGAATCATTAACAGAAAGAGAATAGATGGAGATTGCTATGCTAATTCTTTTCCTGTGCTATTTCCCCATTGTTTCTCTTGTGGTGCTAGCTCCCCCACAGGAACTATCTAGTGGAATCATAATCTCCTGCTCTTTCCCTTTCGTGTTTATGCTATCTCCCCACTTGTGCTCTCCACTCTAAACGCGTTGCCCTCTTATTTCTCTATTGTGTTTGTGCTGGTTCTTGCTCCCCCATTGGAGCTCTCTACTCTAATTCTCTTGCTCCTACTCTTTGCCCTTTCTGTCTGTGCGAGTGTTAGCTGACAATTATTTAAGAGTTGGAGTCCCGTAGTGTAGTGGTTATCCTGTGTACCTCGCAAGCGAAAGGACCCGGGTTGGACTCCCGATCGGGGCAAAACCTTAGGCAAGTTTCCTTATTCTACACGCCTCCATTTATCTCACAGCAAATAGGAACCCGGTTGTTAGTAGATTGGCGGAATTGCTTTCCGGGGATGGTAATCCCTTAAAAAGAATTGTTCACTCAATCTACGACTGTTTGTGGGACACTGCTGTGTGCAATTGGTTGCCATGTTTCGCCCAACAAAATTTAGTCAATTTACAGTATATTCTGTGAAGCGCTTTGAAATTTCTCAATGATGTGACAAGGCGCGATATCAAGGACGAGGATTATTATTATTTACAATTTGAGGGAATTCGAACTGGAGATTTCTGAGTCAAATGCTCTTCCTTTGAGCTACATCCCATGTTGTTACATGCTTACGGTTGCCAGGACTTGATGTCCAAGCCATTAGGAAGCGGTGACTTTCAAAATCCGCAACACTTGTTTGTTGTTTCTGCTTGCAGTGTTCAGCAGTAAGGAAGAGAGGAGATCGGAGAACATCTACGTCACTAAATTACCCTCAACTCCGGCAGCACAGGCGAAGCAAGGTACATCAGTATACCTCAGAGGGCTTGTGTACCTGGGCAATGGGGTCCAAAACATAATGCAATAAAATTTACATCGCGCCTTGCATGGCAGGAAGACGTCTCAAAGTACTGAACACTGCTGACATTACAGGCAAATCGTTGCATTAGTTATGACTTCCAGTTTATGATTATCGCATTGTGAAATTTCACAAGAAGAGTTGGCAGCCATGAGTCACGAAACTAAAGCTAAAAATGTCCGGTGCCCTTTTTTTCTCATCAGTCTTTCTTCTCACTTTGCTGGCCTGGGAATCACAATTCGCGAATCACACCAAATGTTGGCAAATATTGGTGCTTGGAGTCCTGTAGCAGAGTGGTTAGAGCACCCACCTCGCAAGCGAGAGGACTTGATTTCGATTCCCGGGTGGGGCGATAATAATCCTTAAAAAAAAATTGGTCACGCAATCCACCACTGTTTGTGGGATACTGCCGTGTGCAATTGGCTGCCACATTTTGCCGCAAATACACAGTCAATTCACTTAACCGTATATTCTGTATCGCTTTGAGACTTCTCGAAGACATGACGTCAAATGCAGGGATTATTATTATTATATTATTAAATACCTAGCAATGGTACAGGTTTAAACCTATTATTGTTTTATTTCAGGGCCTGTAACCTTGCCAAAACGTGAGATGTTGAAGGCTGTGTCAAGTGACTATGATCCTTTTGCGGGGATGATGACACCAGGCCAGAGGCAGCTGATCACCCTGCAGGAGCAAGTGAAACTGCAGATGATTTCTGTGGACGAAGCTCTGGTTCAGTTCAAAGAGTGGCAGCTCCACCAGAAGAGGAGGTCAGACTCGTTCCGATTCCAGCAAGTGAGTGAGCACCTCAACCTCTCTTCTTGGATATATGTGCCTCTGAGGGGTCCCAAAGGGTCAAAATCCCTGACTGTCCTTATCCTTGGGAATCCTCCTTGATAATCCTTGAACTCACAGTGCAGGCCCATTGTATTGAGGCAAACAGAGTCTAACTGTCGGTGCGAACAGTTTAGCTGTGATGACCTTCTCTCCTCCTGGGTTAAATGACCTGCCAGAGAACCTGGGAAGCGATCAGGACTGTTCAATAGGTTTTTATGTGAATAAGGCCTTAGCGTGACTAACTTTCTCCTCTGGGTCAGAAAGTTGTGGGTACAATCCCCACACCAGGATTTTGAGCTCACACTAAAGGCTGACACTCCAGTACAGTCCTGGGAGAGCACTGAGTTGTTGGAGCTGCCATCCTTGAGACATTAAACCAATGGTGCCTGTTCAGGTGGATATTAAAGATGCCATGGCACTATTAGAAAAGAGAAGGGAGGTTCCCCTGTGTCCTAGCCAACTTCCCCGTAGCATAACGGTTATCACGCTTGCCTCACAAGCGAGTGGACCTGGGTTCAATTCCTGGGTGGGGCGAAACCTTCGGCAATTTTTGTTACTCCTCCCGCCTCTGTTTAACGAGCAGGAAGTAGGAACCCAGTTGTTAGTCGATTGGCAGATTGCTTTTCCCAGGATAATAATTCCTTCAAAAAATATAATAATAATAAATTGGTCACGACTGTTTGTGGGACTGTGTTGTACTCAATTGGCTGCCGGGATTAACCCATGAAATATACAGTCAATTCACTTTACAGTATATTCTGTGAAGTGCTTTGAGACGTCTTGAAGACGTGATAAGGCGCTATATTACGTGGCAGGATTATTATTATTATTATATCTTGTGAAGCGCTTTGAGATGTCTCAATGACGTGATAAGGCACCATATCAAATGCAAGGATTATTATAACAATGCCCCAAATAAAATTAGCTGTTGAACATTGGAATGGTGGATGTAGAAATCCTGAGGGGATCGATTCTCCATCTACCATTCTTGGGTAGATTCATCCCAGTGCGTGATTGGGTCTTATTCTCCCTTTCTGTCCCTCCCAGCTACATTCTCCAGAAATGTTATAGCTGTGCAGCAGCTGTCATTGTTCAATGGTTTGTAGAATAACACTGAAGAGCAGATATAGCAGGTAAAGCTCTGACAGCTCTCCCCTCTCTCTCTCTCACATGGTAGGAAAACCTGAAGAAGCTACGGGACAGCATCACACGGAGACAGAAGGAGAAGGGAAAGTCTGGAGTACTTGGAGGTGAGAACCAGCCTTCTCTGACTCTGTCAGAGGAGACCCAAGCCTATTGAAACCACAGCAAATCTCACTCCTCTGATAGCAGTGGGTATGTAGTACTCCGTATCTACTAAAACATACAGAGTAGAAAGTCCTCAGTATCCATCAATGATCCATGTTAAGGTAACTGATCTCTGGCTAAAAGATACAGTTGGTCGGATATCTATGCCAGGTAGTCGTGGCTGGAGGAGAATTAGCTGGGGTTCCAACCTCCAATTACTATCCAGTGAGGCCTTCTGAGGTGGATGTCAAGTGAGGATAGAATCCGGGTTAGCTATGAGGTCCAGCACGCCATGGCCAATACTTGTTGGTGCAAGAGGAAGCAGACACCAGCCGAGTGAGGAGAGACCAAATGGAAACTGAAAATGATGTATTTGAATTGTTCGATCATAAAGAGAATGTGATCCCGTGCTGGTAGGGATGTGGAGAGGTGCACCTTGTGATGTTGGCATTGTCTACCTGCAATGGCTGCTGTTATTTGCCCTCTTTCTGCTTGGCTTTCAACCTCTGAAGCTGTCACAGAATCACAGGAAATTATAGCACAGAAGAAGGCCAAACAGCCCATCAAGTCTGCATGCACCAACTCTCAGAGCAAGATCTACTTTCAATCTCACTGGCCTCCCCTATCCCCATACTCAAGCAGGACAAAATCTTATATAACATGCAAGGATTATTATTATTATTATTACCACCCCTTCAAGCCTCTGAATGTCATATACCTTAGTCACTCAGGGGCTCACAATACAGAGAGCCAGGGCAGACTCTAGACTTGATAGCTTCCTTCATTGTGTGTAATTGTTTCACCTGACCTTTTTATGTTACGTTATTCTGTTTTCTTACCAATGTTCTCAATTCAACATCTCCACTATCATCTTTTCCGAGTCACTAAAATTATGAAGCGTTGGTATGAACCTGGCTCATTCTTCCTTTGCTTTGCTCCGGTATATCGAGTTTAACTGTAGCTTCCCTTACTGGTAACTCCCACTGAGATTGGCAAATTGCACATCGATTGAACCTGGAACATTCCTGGGCTAATATGGCTCAGGTCCACAGTGATGCAGTGAATTTACCAAATAAGCCATCGGAGCTTTAGAAGTTGATACAAATTCAGGGCAAATCTACACTAACAACTAATTTACAATAATGCAACACTACATTGCAGTGCTGAATTGTCAGAGACGCCATCCTTCAAATGAGACGTTAAACCAAGGGTCTGTCGGCCGGCTAAGGTGGATATAATATCTTTTTTTGAGGGATTATTACCCCCGGAAAGGAATCCACCAATTGACTAACAAACGGGTTCCTAATTCCTGCTAGGCAAACAGAGGTGCCTTTAGTAAGGAAACTTGCCTAAGGTTTCGCCCTACCCGGCAATCGAACCCGGGCCCTCTCACTTGCAATGCGCCGTTAAAGATCCCATTATTGTTATTTCAAAGAGAAGGAAATTTCTCCTGGTGCCTTGGCCACCAATCCCCCAAATAAAAATTGGTCACTTACTTCATAAATATTCGCTAAAGGAAGCAATAGCTGCAGTGCACTTATTGGCCTCTGAGTGACACTGCATCAGCAACACAAAGGCTTCTTGCGACTTGGGGTGGGATCCGAACCAGTCACAAAGGAAAAGATGTAATAAATCTTTTCTTCTGTAACAAACGACTGTTCGTGGCGCACTTCTGTACGCAATTGGCTGCCGTGTTTCACCCACAAAATACTCAGTCAACTAATTTGGCCACGTATTCTGTGAAGCGCTTTGAAGCGTCTCAACGACGTGATAAGGCGCTATTTCAAATGCAAGGATATTATTATTTTATAGTTTCTATATTCTATAATAGCAGAAAAAGAATTTGACAAGTCCTGAAAGTTACAAATGTTCAAGGTTATTAAATGGTGAGACAGATCCGTTGAAGAAAACTTTGGGCAAAATAGATGAATGGATAAAGGAACAATTAATAATCTTGCATTTGATATAGCCCCTTATTGCAACGTTGTGACGTTTCAAAGAGCTTCACAGGATATACTGCAAAGTGGAGTGACTATATTTTGTGGGCAGATGTTCGTTGCCAGCACAAAACTTACTGTTACATTATAATCAGTAATAATGATTCTTGCATTTGATATAGCACCTTATCACAGGATGTTTCATCTGAAAGGCATTCGAGGGCTGTTGCATAATCATTTCATAATCTTGGCCTACAATAATATTCCTTGCAATTGGTATAGCCCCTTTCATATTGGGTTGATATCTTGAAGTGTTTCACTGTAAAGTGAATTGACTGCATTTGAATGCAGCAGCCCAATTGCACACAGCAAAGTCCCTCAAACAGCCATGGAGTGAGTGGCCAATTTTATCTGTGGGATTGTTGGCCAGGATAACGGGAGAGAAAACTCCCTTTTTTCAAATAGTGCCATGAGATCTTTAACATACACCTGATCAAACAGACAGGACCTCAGTTTAACAGCTCATCCAAAGGACGGCACCTCCGATAATGCAACACACACCAGCAATGCACTGAAGTGTCAGCCTATACTATGTGAGTTCAGGTCCCGACATAACGGCTTGAACCCACAAGCTTCTGAAATGTATTTATTGTACTGTATTAAGTGTATTAAAATCCCCATGTTGTCATTACTGCTCTCAGAGCTGCAGATCTCTCTCCCCACTGGGCAATCAAACATGCAACAGGGTCTAGAATGCGGAGTTTATGAAGCCAATGCTAGAATGATCCCGCTCAGTCCAGCTCGGGTGCCGATACAACGCAGAAATTGGACCACAGCCAGCACATCAAGCACAACAAGTATGTCCAACAGCGCTTATACAGACATGGCACTAAGGAATGGGTTACGTAGGTCTCGTGGGGCATGATGCATTCTAAGGGTAGAGATAAACTGAATGTCTCCCTGTCTCATAGGTGACGTGTGGCAAGGGATAGAGGTGGGCTCAGCCCTCTCTCCACCCCATCTATCTCTAGTCACCGTTTTATGATGAGCTGGGAAGGGAAAGCCCAGAGGAGGACCACAGCAAGTCCTCCAAGCAGCCCCAACCCGTAGCATCTTTTTGCCCCTCTCCCAACTTGGCAGTGGTGCCCACACATTTCCGGTCCAGTGGGCTACACCTAGGGGTGTCCTCACCTCTTCTTGTTCAATGGACTTGTCAGTCAAGCCAACAACTCGCCTATCTTAAAGCGGACCAACCCTTTGACTGAAGATCTCTCGATCTTTTCTTACCCTCCTCCTCACCTCAGCTCACTCGGACTTGCTGTGCTTCACCCACTCTCTCTCCGTGGCATCATCAGTGGGTGGGTGGGTTGTGAGCTGAGAAGAAAGCAATTACTTAGTATACCAGTGTGGATTGAGAATCATTACAATGGTGTGTCACTGAGTTTATTTGAGTCTCTATTCAAACCCATTACAATAACCACACCCTATGAAGCTTTCTCATTATGCTTTTATACATCGTGAATCTGTCCACATTGGGGGTCAATTGATTGACTCTTAACGGGATCTCTCTATGTCTTTCTATGTTTTAAGTTCCACCTCAAAAACTACCTCTGCCACCTATACCTCCTTCCCCCTCTCCCTCGCTGAGTGTCTGACACCGTCCTTGTAAAGCGATCTTTAACCTACGTGAAGAGTGCTGTGTAAATGTAAGTTGTTGTTGTCTAATATGATCGACAATGCAAGGAATCTACAAGAGGAAGGGAAACAGAAATATGCCATTTGGTGAAATGTACCCATGCTGATGTTAGCACTCTGTTAGAGAGGCACAAACTCAAGCTCAGAAGAGGGCAGAGGGAATATACAGTTTGGATTTACTTACTTTACACAGTGAGCAATGAGTGTGGCGAATGGACGATATAGGGAGGCACAGAAGGCAGATTATTTCAGGACATTCTGTACAGGGCAGAGGTGCTGGAGTGAGAACTTTTCTGCCACAAACTATTGTTGAAGCCCAGTCCACAGATTGAGGGCTTATGGTAGGAATGTTGCATTGTTGTGAGCCGAGAATAAAGGAATTACCTAATACACAAGTGTTGTGGATTGAGAATCATTGCACAGTTTATGAGGCCATTTTTTTGCTTTGTACAATAAGGCTCATTGCGTTTCTTTCCCCATCCTCAAAACCCTTTTAAAAACTATGGCTTTGGTATCGTCCTCACACCCCCTCCTTTCTCCCAGCTCAGCCTTTCCCGCAAACAGCCATGCAGTAAATGAGCAATTTCACCCTTCACGAAGGGCACTATAATAGGTGATATAAGTGCGAGTTATTGTCAATGAGTGAATGTGTTTGATTTCATTGTGGTTTGGACCAACATGAAACTGAATGCGAAGCAATAGGTTTTCCTAAATCGGTCACATTTCCTCTCTCACAGGCAGCGCCAGCAGCCGGTCCAGCACTCGCAGCACTTGGAGCAGTGGAGCCGAAGCCGACAACGAGGTAAACGTGGTTCCTTCCCCACCTTTTCCTCTTGCCGTACCCTTCGCCTTCCTCTTGTGCTAGACACAGCAATGCTCCCTCTGCACTGTCCGTCCACACTCCCAGGTCAGTGGGGTTGGAGACCGAGTAAACCTCCCTCTACACTTTCTGTCCACGTCAGCTGCTGTAGCTGAGCCCAGAAATGGGGAAGTTCAATTTTGCAGCGCAAACATCCCTACATGAGCGAACTAACAGCCAGTCTGAGTTCAAAACATACACTGATGATACTAATGTTTTAACTGGTGTCTCTTTGCAAATACTGAAATGATCTTTAATTTGCTGTGTTTTAGGACAATGAACAAACAGACAGCAGTGGTCTGCGACGTTCATTGAACCGGGACCGACCTCCCACTTTACCTCCACCTCGCGTCCCACCCCGCATCCCAGCCAGGTAACACCCCCCCCCCCCCCCTCCCACAGCAATTACCCCCATCTGGTCTCCACACTGTTGGAAGATTGTGACGGGAGAGCTCCAACAACAACAACTTGCACTTATATAGCACCCTCCACTCAGGGTAGTGTCTCAGAGCGCTTTAAGAATGCCTGATCGGCAACCTTCCAGGTGTATCTTCTGAGTGTGTCAGCTGAGTATTGGAGAGCTTGCGTGGGTGAGGGGGAATCTGTATGTCGCTGGATGTTGGGATGGAGGGGTGTATTGGGTGCTGGTGAGGGGTCTGGGTGCTGGGTCTCACCCAAATTCAGTGTTCTATGTGTGAGTGTTGGCGGGCTGTTCAATTATCAAGTGATCGCGTGCTTACACCCAAGACACGGAGGTGTGGTGGGGGGAAGGGACACTGGCTGATTTTCGCCTTGCCAACCATAGCCGTAGCAAATTGTAGTCCCACCTGAAGGGATCCAAATATCTATCATACAGTTGGGGTAACTGCTGGAGTCTAACTGGTTAAAACTGCATTGAGAACACTGTCTGACCAGCTTTCCCGCTGCTTGTCCAACTAGGACCACCCTAACCCTCAGGGCTTGGGCTTGCAGGTTTAACGGAAGCTCAGTGGGAGTATTCTCTGCTCCCAGTAGATAGAAGACATTAAATTTTAAATTGGAGACTAATTTGCGACATTTGCAAAAAGATTTGTGAATAGTGTAGTGTGTCCTGTGGAGCTCTGGTTGTATCTCAGGCCCATCCTCCAGAATAGGTGGAGTCACATAGCGTAGTGGTTACTGCGCTCACCTCGCAAGCGAGAGGACCCGGGTTCGATGCCCGGGCAGGGTGAATTCTTAGGCACGTTTCCTTACACCACATCCCTCTGTTTAAGTAGAAACCCCATTGTTAGTCCATTGGCGGATTGCTTTGTGGGGATAATAATCCCTTCCAAAAATGTGGTCACTCAATCCCACCAAAAAATTAATAGGTAATAATAATTTGATCACTCGATCCACGACTGTTTGTGGGACATTGCTGTGCGCAATTGGCTGCCGCGTTCGCCCACAAATATACAGTCAATTCACTTTATAGTGTGTTCTGTGAAGCGCTTTGGGACGTCCTCCCGACGTGAAAAGCGCTATATCAAAATGCAAGGATTATTATTATTATTATTATTCTGTGAAGCACTTTGAGGCGTCCCAATGATGTGACAAGGTGCTACATCAAATGTAAAAATTATTATTATTATCGCTCCCATCACAGTTTATTCCCCGTTATTAAATGTTAAAACTAAATGATTTCTTACACACTCTCCTTTTCTCATTCTTTTTCAGATCTTCACCTCAAACTGAAAAGCCACGGTTTGCCCCTCCAGTGCCTCCTAGAGGCCGATAGTCAAACTGCAGGCAGTGTGGGACCTGCTTCTAGTTTAGTGATTTAAGCACTCGACAAACTCTTGCCTACAGTGGAGCCTGTGGTGCGCTGGGAGTATGACATCTCTCCATCGCTTGTCGTGTCTGTTGTGTTTTCCCAGTGGTGACAGCCACACCGAGTGAGGTGTTGCTGAGGAGGACACAGCAGGTCTATTTATTCTAACTCAGGTTAGGTTGTATTGGAGCCACGTAGGAACGGGGTGAGGTCATTCAGCACATCCAGCCTGTTCCACCATCTACATTTGATATTGGTACCTCTTTTAATCCTAATTCCCCACCCTTCAGTCACCTGTAAAATGTGGATACCAAGTAGCAAGCAACCACACCTACTCAAGTTTATAAATACTGGGTTTAGGGCAAAGAGAAATCCCATGGAAAACACCTATATTGCCAGATCATCATGCATTTCTTTCTGGCCTGCATTCACTCCCCCATGAAACACACTGCTTGCATTTCTCCGCCTTCCCCACCCCCATCCCTCCACTCTGGCCTTCCCCCCCTCCCTTCCTCGAAGACGACAACAACAACAAAATGACATTCATATAGCGCCTTTCACGTCGGGAGGACGTCCCAAGGCGCTGGACAGACAAAGTTACAAGCCTGTGGTTCCTCAGCCCACATTCCCTCACGTTAACACAGGGCAAGTTAGATGAAGAGAAGATTCTGTATAGCACACATCTCTCTCTGGCTCTTATTATCACAAACTGATAAATTGGTTCCTTCTTCTACATATAATCCCATTGCTATCCTCTGTACAGCTTAAAAAAAAAGGACACTTTATTTCTAAACAATGGTGTAGTGACCTCTCACTTAAATAGCTGAGTTCTTGCAATACAAAATAGATTTGAAATAGATGGGTTTGAAAGATAAATGTTCTTCTGTTGTCTTCATTGTGACATTGAATCAGACAGACCAAGAAACTCCAGGTTCAATCCTGCTTTGGACCGGGTTATCTGATCTTAGCCAGGACAGCAGTTGGGATGACAGTTGGCTTCGGCACCCCTGGGTCAGGGAGGAGAAAATCAGCCAGGGCTCCGGCTCCTGGTCACTTTCCAGAGACCCTCCCCCTGCTCCCACAGGGAGAATGTTGGATAGGGAACTGCAATGGTCTGAGCTGACGCTCATTATCTGAGCTGGCACGGAAAGAATGACTATTCGGGGCGAGAGGTGGGCAAGCGTCTGGTTACTTGTGGTGCTGTAGCCGAGCAGAAACCAATGCTTCCAGGAGAGAGGAGAAAGCTGGAGTTAAAGTTCCATGATATGAATAAACAGACAATTACCATTCTAGTGAGGAAAACCCACTGCAGTTTTACAGTGTCCGAACACAGTACTGAGGAACTGTGGAGTCCTGTAGGGTAGTGATTAGAGCACGCGAGAGGACCCGGGTTCAATTCCCAGGCGGGGTGAAACGTTCGGCAAGTTTTCTTACTCCACACGCCTCTGTTTACGTAGCAGTAAGTAGGAGCCTCATTGTTAGTCGATTGGCGGGTTGCTTTCCTGGGGTAATAATCCCCTCAAAAAAACTGTGGTCATTCAATCCACAATTGTTTGTGGGGCACTGCTGTGCACAATTGCCTGCTGCATTTTGTCCACAAAATACACAGACAATCCACTTCACAATATATTCTGTGAAGCGCTTTGAGACATCTCAACGACATGATAAGACTCTATATCAAATGCAAGGATTATTATTAGTACAGCACTGAATATCGTTGCTGCAGGAGAGGCATCTTATTTGTGTACATTTCCATCCTTCCGTCAAGAAAAGTGTGTGGAATACTATTAACTTTCAGTGATTTCAGCTTATGTTTATAAAAGTTTGAGTCTAGCTAACCACTGCAACCAGTGAATGAATGTGGAAGCTGAGCTCTCAATGTATGTTTTATGTTGTGCTCAGTATACAGGCGGTCACAGAGTGTGCTTGCTCATGTGTTACTGTTGTGTATACCAATGCACATTACCTGGGGTACTTTGCAACTTCAATCAGAAATATTGACTTGAATTCCTGGAAAATTGTAGAAAATTAAACCCAACATATTTGTACAAATGAACACAGTTTGAATGTCATTCTTCAGTGTAAAAGAGTTTCAATCTATTTTCCAAATCTATTTTCTCTCTCCTCTCTGGAAGCACAGACAAAATGGGTTCCTGAGCGAACCTTGGGTACCTCACTCTCCATGTATAACCCCAAGCAACCAGCGTTCAAAGTGGCTTTGCCACCAAGCCATCAGAGGAGTCTGGAGTGTACAGAGTGTTCACAAAGTCCTGTTACCCCCATGTTTTTTTTCTGCAGTGCACTTCACTGACCAATAACTGAAACATGTGGAAGGATGATGATAATTGTATTTAGAAGTACTTCAATGTATTCAGTACAAGTGTTTAACTGTATTTTTACTGACCAAAACCTTAGGCAATTTCCTACTCCACACACCTCTGTTTACCAGCAGTAAGTAGGAATCCCGTTGTTGTCGATTGGTGGATGGCTTTCCAGGGGTAATAATTCCTCCCCCCACAAAAAATGTAGTCGCTCAATTTATGACCGTTTGGGGGACACTGCTGTGTGCAATTGTCTGCCACGATTGTTCACCCACAAAATACACTGTCAATTCATTTTACAGTATATTCTGTGAAGCGAGTTGAGACATCTCAATGCAAGGATTATTATAATTATCATTAATGTGTCTGATCTGACTGCTCCCACTGTCAAGGAATAATCAGACTTGATTAGTGAACCTGCTCAGTATACAGTACACACAATAGCAGACAGGAACTGAGTGTTTCAGTCAAAATGACTCAATCAAAGATCACCAACGCTTCAAAGTTTCTTCTTTTGATTTGCCTTCAGGAGGTAAAATCTTCCAGCTGCATTGAGATCAGAGCCGGTATGGTCATTCAAAGGCACGTATTACGCAGGGGAGAAAGAGATTCAGAGAATAGCACTTTGTGCATGAAATCATATCAGTGCCTGCAAGCCAAGGCGATTGCTATTTAAATAGATCAGACGTCTCACAGAGTTAGAATGAAACACCCTTACCGGATGTGCAGATTTTTAATCTTACACAATGTGGTTGCAGGTGTATATTTCACATCTGGTGCCTCGCCATCGATGGTCGGGCCTTCAGCCTCTCTGTCCCCACCCTTTTGAACACTATCCCACAGTCTCTTCACCTCGCCCGCACCCCCTTTTGCCTCCTTCAAGGCTTGTCTCAACAGCTTCCTCTTCGACCACGCCTTTGGTCACCTTCCTACTCGCACCTTCCCTGCCCTCCACCCCTTCTGGTCCCAACCCCAGGCTCGGAGCCAAATTCCTGCTTTTCAGTGCCTCGGAAAGTCCTCCTGACGTGAAAAGCGCTGTGTAAATATAATTTGTTATTGTTGTTCTGAATCAAGCCTGCACATCTTGGCTGTCAATCCTTGTCAGTCAGTGTATTTGATTTCCCAACAAGACTGTTTGATAGACTGTACAATGCGTACTTGTTCTGAATGTGTAAAGGCCTTGTGATGGAGCCTATCATCTTTCAGGAATGCCTTGTATGGTAAGGAACACACCTTTGCCCACGCGCGTGTGTGTGGGTGTGAACGGAATGCAAATGTCTCACAAAGTGTAATTATCATAGATTTGTCTCAGTTACAGAAGAACAAAGTAACAATTTCCGGAGTGAATAGACGATCAGTTTACCCCTCTAATTCCTGAGAGGTTTCTTCACTTTCTAAATCAAATCATCCTATTCTCTTAAATTGTTGCCAACTTGTCCACTTCCTTTTAGAAACCCTTTGCCAAGTTTCTTCTTCATCATCTCTTAACTGATTGATTTTGGACATTTTTTTTTCAAATTAATGTATTTATAATAATGATAATAATAATAACAATTCTTGCATTTGATATAATGCCTTCTCACATCACTGAGACTTCTCAAAGCTTTACAGATAATATTGTAAAGTGGAGTGACTGTGTGTTTTGTGGGCGAGACAAGGCAGTCAATTAGATGTTAAAAATAATTCAATAAAATTTGTTGGGGACTTGGAATCATACAATTTAAGCTGGTGCTCCAGTGCAGAGCAGTGCAGTGCTGGGGGTGGGCGTTGCATTGCCAGAAATATTGTCCTTCAGATGAGACATTAAACCGAGGTCCTGTCTGCCTTCTCAGGTGGATGTTAAAGATCCCATGGCGCTATTCAAAAAAAAGGGAGTTTCTCTCTCCCAATATCCTGGCCAACAATCCCCCAAATAATAAAATAAAATTGGGACACTACTGTATACATTTGGGCTGCAGTATTCGTCTACAAAATACAGTCACTCCATTCCACAGTAAATGAATTCCTGTAGGGTAGTGGTTAGCGCACTTGCCTCGCAAGCCCATGTGGGGTGAAACGGTAGGTTAGTTTCCTTACTCCACATGCCTCTGTTTACCTAGCAATAAGTAGGAATCCAATTATTAGTCAATTAATGAATCACTTTCCGGGGCTAATAATTCCCCCAAAAAATGTGGTCACTCAAATCACGACTGTTTGTGAGATACTGCTTTGTGCAATTGTGTTGCCCACAAAATACACACTCGATGCATTTTACAATATATTGTAAAACCACTAAACTACAGGATGTGGAGTCCTGTAGCTCAGTGGTTAGACCACTCACCTCGCAAGCGAGAGGACCTGGGTTTGATTCCTGGCAGGGGAAAGTTGGGCAAGTTTCCTTACTCTATGCAACTCTGTTTACCTAGCAGTAAGTAGAAAGCCGGTTGTTAGTTGATTGGCAGATCGCTTTTCTGGGGGTAATAATCCCTTAAAAAAAAGGACACTTAATCCACAACGCTTGGCTGCTGCGTTTCACCCACAAAACATAAGTTAATTTACTTTAATAATAATAATAATCCTTGCATTTGATGTAGCGCTTTTCACATCTTCTAGACATCTCAAAGCGCTTCACAGAATAGACTGTAAAGTGAATTGACTGTATTACAGTATTTTCTGTGAAGCTCTTTGAGACTCTATAACAATTGCAAGGATTATTATTATTATTCTATGAAGCGCTTTGAGAGGTCTCAATGACGGGATAAGGTGCTATATCAAATGCAAGGATTATTATTATTAAATCCCGTGAAACGATTTGGGATGTCCTCCCAACTTGAATTGCATTTTTCAAGGCTGGTACGCATATTTTGCATGTTCAGCATCTGCTGCCTCTGCTGATTCCTACTGCATGCGCTACCAAATGGAGATTGAATGCAACAACAAATATATGGGGACGCCGTTTTATGTAGCCTGTGAAAACCAACGGATGGATTCTGTGAAAAAACTGCTAGTGTAGACTCCAATGTTAACACTGCCAAAAATCTCGAATCTCCTCTTCACGTGGCAGCCAAGAGCTCAAATATGGAACTGGCCACCATACTGCTGGAACACGGAGCACGGATTGACTCCAGGAATGCTGACGGGAAACGACCTGTGGAACTTGCACCTCCGAACAGCTCTCTAGAAAAATTGCTTTTACAATGGGAAGGTACTGACAAAGAGCTACTCGATTCTTAAACTAAAAGCGTAGAGTACAAGGCATAGCAGCAGCTCTCAGTGTCATTTAAATGATATTGATGCCACAATAATTTGTTTTGCATTATAAAAGAACACTTGAATAAGTGAAATAATGCAATATTTTATGACAGATTTGATAATTTTTCAATCCTAAGGTGGTCTAGAAATCTTTGGGTTCAATTATTGTTTTGAAGCCGAGAATGGAAGGAAGGAGAGCTTTATTAACATTATTAACTAACTATCTATCGGGAGTTGCCTTTGACTACTCAACCGCACGGTAATAATCTTTCTGCCATTCTCTCCCTGACTCTTTCTCTCTGACTTTCTCCCCATCTTTCATTTCTATGACTCTATTTGTCTCTGACTCTTACATCACACTTCACAATTTTAACATATATATGGAGTCCTGTAGCTCAGTGGTTAGAGTACTCGCTTTGCAAGTGAGAGACCTGAGTTCAATTCCAGGCAGAGGGCGAAACCTTGGGCAAGTTTCCTTACTCCACACAGAGCCTAATAATAATCCCTCCAAAAACAATAATAAATTGGTACTTTTCAATTTACGACTGTTTGTGGGACATTGCTGTGCGCAATTGGCTGCCGCGTTTGCCCACAAAAAATACAGTCAATTCACTTTACAGTGTGTTCTGTGAAGCGCTTTGGGAAGTCCTCCCGACGTGAAAAGCGCTATATCAAATGCAAGGATTATTATTATTATTATTATTAAATGCTGCATGGGTTGCATCCCCACCCTCTGTGACCATTGAAAGCCAGAAAATGCAAGCTCAATAACACCACATGTCAACTTGGCTCTCTCGTGCCTATTTCAGCTAACCAAAAACCATCTGATACAGGAACCAGTGTAACTGGTCTTTCAGTGAGATCGGATCATGTGCACATGCACCTAAGGAGGACGCAGTTACACATTAAATCTGCGAACTTGGAAGATTCTTGTCAGAACAAACCTTGTGTCGACAAGCCCAGAACTCTACACATTCTGCTGCTGAGGAGGGCTGTGGGATACAAGCACTGTGAGAAGGTGAGCGCTTCTCTTTAAAACATTGAAAGGCTAGAAAACCTGGGGCTGTTTTCAGAGATAAAAAAGAAACTTGATGCAGGGCGGAGTGACAGTTCTGAGGATTTTCATCAGGTAAATGTGGGGATCAGCTGTTTGCACTGGTTGGTGTGTCAGTAACTCAAAAACAATAGTTTAAGATCATTTTTACTAGAATAAAAAGCTTTGTTACTATAAAATTTTTACTATAATAAAAATCCTTGCATTTGACATAGCGCCTTATCATGCCGTTGAGACGTCTCAAAGTGCTTCATAGAATATATTGTCAAGTGGATTAACTGTATATTCTGTTGTGCAAAACGCAGCAGCCAATGGCGCACAGCATTGTCCCATAAACAGTCGTGACTGAGTGACCAAATAACAACAACAACAACAACTTGGATTTATATAGTGCCCTCCACACCGGACGGCGTCTCAGAGCGCTTTACAGTAATCTCGGCGCCAAGCCAGGGGAGGTGGAGGAAGGTGACCAAAGGCACGGTGGAAGAGAAAGGTCTTCAGCCGAGACCTGAAAATAGGAAGAGAGGGGGCGAGGCGAAGGGAGTGAGGAAGGCAGTTCCAGAGCCTCGGAGCACAGTGGCTGAAGGCACGGCCGCTGAGGGTGGAGCGGAGGACTCGGGGGACGAGGAGGAGGCCAGACCCAGAGTAACGAAGGCAACGGTACTGTTTTGAGGAGAGAGGAGGTCAGAGAGGTAGGGGGGGTGCAGAGGAGTGGAGGGATTTGAATAAAAGGGTGAGGATCTTGAAGTCGATCTTGAACAATCGGGTTCCTACTTACTGTTAGATAAAAAGAGGTGTGTGGGGGTAAGGCAACTTGCCTAAGGGTTTGCCCTGTCTGGGAATTGAACCAGGGTCCTCTTGCTTGCGAGGTGAGCACATTAACCCCTACACTACGAGACTCCACTCCTGTTTTTACTGACCACAAACACTGGTTGAAGTGTAATTCACAACATCTTTCGAAAAGGAATACGCAAATATTTGAAAAGGAAAAATAGAGTGTGGGTAAAGTAATAATAATAATTGATATTTGATACAGCATTTGACGTGGCGCCTTAATATGTTATTGAGACGTCTGAAAGCACTTCACAGGTTATACTGTAAAGTGGTGTGGCTGTGTGTTTTGTGGGCGAAAGTGGGTCTATTAGATCCAGCATAGGCAGAAGAAGCCAATGTGCCCTCTTCTGTGCTGTAAAATGCTACAATTCTGTGGCTCTGCAGTTACACAGAACCTGTTAGTTGCAGAGAAAGACTGTGCTGGAGAACGAGTGAACAGACTCCACCAGCAGCAGAGCTGTCACCAGTATCGGGCCAGACAACGACCTGTCTATCAATAAAGATTGGACACGTTTCTCTTTTGGGCTGAAACGAATGAGAGGAGACTTGATAGATGTCTCAGAGAAGAGACCTGATAATATTTTGTTTAATATTATTAAAGACTTTGATGAATGAGGTGGATGTGTGGTGGATGTGTGTCAGACATACTCAGTGGTAGCACTCTCACCTCAGAGTTGGAAGGTTGTGGGTTTAAGCCCCATGTCGGGATTTGGAATCACATAGTCTAAGCTGACACTCCAATGCAGTGCTGGGAGTGTGTTGCATTGTCAGAGGTGCCATCCTTCGGGTGAGACATTACACCGAGGTCCTGTCTGCCTGTTCGCGTGGATATTAAAGATCCCATGGCACTGTTTGAATAGAAGAGATTTTCTCTTCCAGTGTCCTGACCAACAATACCCCAAATAAAATTGCTCACTCACTCCATGGCTGTTGTGGGACTTTGCTGTGCACAACTTGGCTGCTGCGTTTCACCCACAAAGTAAACAGTCACTACACTTTACAATAAATCCTGGGAAGCGCTTTGAAATGTCTCGACGACATGATAAGGCACGGTATCAAATGCAAGGATTGTTATGTTGATGGGCTGTTTTCACTTGTTGGTGAGAGGATACAAGTATAAGATAGCCAGTGGTACATTTAATACGGAGATTAGGAGGAACTTCCCCACACAAAGTATGTGAGAATGTGGAACGACCTGCCGGAAGCTGTGGTTGAAACAAAAAGAGTCAACATATTTAAGAGGAAACTTAATGTATAAATGAGGAAGGGGTCTAAGAGAGGCCTCTGTGGGTTTAAACGCTGGGATGGGCCCGTTGGGACCAGACATCTGTAACATTTTGTGTAACTCTTCCCTATGTGTGCATGGCTCACAATTTAGACCATTGAACAGTAACAGTGTTTTGCTGGAGAGAGACCTTTCCTGAGATGTAACCACAGAGTGTGAAAGGTTATGAATCTAATTGCATTTAATCACTGAAAAGGCAGGCTGCCTCACTTCGCTCACCTCGCTCCCCATCCCACCCAAAAAAAAGCTCCATTGGCTTAAGCGCTGGTCCATCGCAAACACGTTCCTTTTCTGGAGGATTTTCACTGCGTTTACTTGTGAAAAGGTCTGTGAATTGTAATCAGGGTCCCTCCATACTTACACTCAGCATCCCGTAGTGGTTAGTGCGTTCGCCTCGCAAGCAGGAGGACCCAGGTTCAATTCCTGGGCCGGGTGAAACCTTAGGCAACTTTCCTTACTCCACATGCCTCTGTTTACCTAGCAGTAAGTAGGAACCTGGTTGTTACTCAATTGGCTCAACCCCTCTCCCCACCAGCAGCGGATGAGCTTTCAGGTACTTCCACCCTTCTGAAACTTGCTCCTCAAATCCCTCCACCTCGCACAGTCCTTCAAGCCACTCCTTGCAAGAACCACATGCATTTAGGTTCAGCATAGACTCCAGACATCCCACTAAACTCCTGAGAGTAGATTCTCCCACTTACAAAGTCAGCAGATCACAGCACCGAACTGAAGACCCTATGTTCGTAGCATGAGCTGCTAGTGGGACAGCCGTGTGGGTGGAATATGAAAGATGTTGTGAAATGTAGAGCAGTCACTTGTTCTACACCACTGTTAAGTGCTCCGAGCCACTACCCTGTATGAAGGGCTCTATATAAACACAAGTTGTTGTTGTATCTCTTCAATGACGTAGGAACATAATTACCCCACTGAGGCTTTTTGGAGTTGGACTGTTGCCTCAAGCGCCAAACGTAAAAGTTGGAATGGAATGCCCACTCTCTGATCCTGCTACCCTAATTCCGGAGATTATTGGGCACAGGTTGGCATGTGCCAAGGCTTTGGCACCCCAGAGGGTGCGTTGGGTATCTGTTGGAGTCGAAACAGCTACAACCACAAACTTGCCACTGAGAGCACTGTCTGGTAACCTTTCCCGCTGCTTGTCAGCTAGGACCACCCTACCCGTTAGGGCTTTGGCTTACAGGGTTAACAGGAGCTGAGTGGGAGTACAAACAAAATAGCATCAAATGTCTGTTAAGGATCTTCTTCAGGGATCTTCTCCCAACGTGTAATGGAAAGATGTTAGGTGGGATTGAGGGCCCGGCTCATCACTTACAAATTTACTCTTGTCTGTTTCTTCTAACTGTGGTCAGGATCCGTCATGGCTTTTAATGGACTCTGGAAAGTCTACAAGAGTGAGAACCTGGACGAGTTCCTCCAAGGCATGGGTAGGTTACCATGTTTTGTGCTTTCACAAGATGGGTTAATGATAGAGTAAGGAACTTGCCTAAGGTTATAGAGCTCTAATCACTATGCTATGGAACTGCACCACAATGGGACCTCGTTTCAGAACCTCCACCAAAGCAGCCTGATTCTGGACTGGAGGTTCAGGTCAGTCTAGATTCTGAGCTCAAGTTTCAATGTCCCAAGACCAGAGAGTGCCCAAATGAGCCAGGTTAATCTCACTAATCAATACAGGAAACAATTCCCTGAGAACACGGGATCTAACTAACTGCAACACAGTTTAACTCCATAACGACCTGTACGTTCCCTCTGCTCAGCAGGCTCCGGATTGTTCCATGTCCCCCACCTTACCTGCCCCACCATCATCGGTCAGGCCTTCAGCCTCTCTGCCCCCACCCCTTGGAACTCCATTGCACAGTCCCTTCACCTCGCCCCCTTCCTTACCTCCTTCAAGGAGTGTTTCAAGACCCTCCTCTTTGACCACACCTTTGGTCAGGCTCCTACCCCCAACCTGCCTGCCCTCCATCCCTCCTGATTCCTACTCCTAGCTCAGGTCCAAATCCCTGACTATCCAGGGCTTTAGGACGTCCTCCTGACGTGAAAGGCACTGTGTAAATGTAATTTGTTGTTGTGTTGGATGTAACAAACCTAGTGCACAGAGAGCTGACAATCTTGCTGGCCAATCCAACACTGTGTGTACCTCCCAATCCCTTCCTACTCAGAAGAATACAATTGGAGAAAAGAGAGAGAGAAGCATTAAACTGAAGGCAGATAGAGAAGCCACACCGAAACAAAAGGCAAAGGAAAGAAATATGGGTGTAATTAGCCACGTAACTCAGGAGCTGTGCTCAGACCTGCTGAGAACTCACATGTCTCTCTCTTCTGTTCTCAATGATTTTTTTTGCAAAACTGGTTTTACAGTCGTTTGGAAGGTCAAATCTTTATCAAGAAGGGGGAAATCTCATGGGGTCCCTGGCTGGCATGTCTCTTGCCTTAAAGGAAGATTAACGACAGGAAACCACACAGACAACATGGGTTGAATGGCTCCCCTCTGTGCAGAAAATTAGTTTTCCAGGCACAGTTACAAGTAGGACAGTGCCCACCCTTTTCTCCCTCCTCGGGGGTTGGCCACGAGTAACTAAATCCCGCACTTGCAGAGGTAAAGCTACAGATCTGTCAGGAGTGCTACGTCACTGGGATTCCTGTTGAGTCCTGTAGTGTAGTGGTTAGCGCATGCCTCGCAAGCGAGAGGATCTGGGTTTGATTCTTGGGCAGGGTGAAGCCTTAGGCAAGTTTTCTTACTCCATATGCTTCGTTAAGTAAGTAAGTAAGTAAGAACCCAGTTGTTAGTCGATTGGCGGATTGCTTTCTGGGGGGTAATAATCCCTCCACAACAAAAATGTGGTCACTCAATCCACGACTGTTTATGGGGCATTACTGTTACAATGGCTGCTGTGTTTTGCCCACAAAATACACAGTCAATTAATTCACTTTGGAATCTATTCTGTGAGATAAGATGTCTCAGTGATATGATAAGGCGCTATATCACATCACATGCAAGGATTATTATTATTCAAGCACACATGCTTGGATTTCAGTTACAAGGCAGGAAATATAACTCAGCTCAGTGCAGCATCACTGTTACCAGCTGCAGCTCTTGTTATTTCAGGTAGCGAATTGTGATGAAGCTTTGGGAGAGGGAACAATATTGTTTGAGCTCACAGTCCTGGCTTATGCTCCAGTGCAGTGCCTGGGAGTGCTGCATTGCCAGAGGCTCTGTCCTTCAGAAAGAACAACAACAAGCAAATTGCATTTAGATGTAGCACCTTTCAGGTCAGGAGGACGTCACAAGATGCTGAAATGTTAAACTGAGGTTAAAGATCATATTGCACAATTGTAAAAGAGAAGGGAATTTCTCTCTTCCCGTGTCCTGGACAAAAATTCTCCAGATAATTTGGTCACTCACTTCATGGCTGTTTGTGGGACATTAGCTGTTGCAAATTGACTGCCGTGTTCATTTACAAAATAAACAGTCACTACACTTTACAGTATATTCTGTGAAGCGCTTTGAGACCTCTCGAAGATATGGCAAGGCGCTGTATCAAATGTAAGGATTGTTAAAATAATGGACCAGACCAGCAGAGCAGGCAGATGGAGTGAGTGGGTGGATGGACAGAGGAAATTTTGGGACAGATAGATAGAGACACAGTGACGGTCAAGTCCCTTTCCTTACCACCAGGTTCTAATGTTCCCGGAAAGGTCCTTGAAGGGGACAATCTGCAGCTGGAGATCAAGCAAGATGGAAAGAAGTTTACTGTCATTGAGAAAAGTACCTTTCGAAGCAAGGAATCAACATGGATTTTGGATGAGGAATTTACCAGTACTCTTGCTGACGGAAGTGAAGTGAAGGTATCGCAGGTTTTGAACACTGAGCTTGGCATCACTTAACCAATGCTTCTTGATTTATCACGTCCTCTCTCCTACTCTTTCTCACCTTGATGGTGGGCGTCCCAATATAAGGTGGCCAAACTGCAGCAAATAAAGCCTTCAGCTCCCCTCTCGACTCTCTTCCCCCTCCTCGCTCCCTCCCTTCCCTCCCCTCACCTTGACCATTTCCCCCCTCCTCGCTCCCTCCCTTCCCTCCCCTCACCCTGACCATTTCCCCCCTGCTCGGGTCATGACCCAACTGTGCAGCGCCTTGGGACGTCCTCCTGACGTGAAAGGCGCTTTATAAATGGAATCTTGTTGTTGTTGTTGTTCTTCGAGGATTGTGGTAGGACCTTTGCTCAGCAGGCTCTGGCCTACTCCATGTCATCTGCCCAGCCCACCCAATCATCAGCAGTCGGGCCTTCAGCCTCTCTGCTCCAACCCTTTGAAACTTCATCCCAGAGTCCCTTTACCTCGCCTCGCCCCTTGCCTCCTTCAAGGCCTTTCTCAAGACCCTCTTCTTCGACCTCGCCTTCAATCACCCTCCTACCCCTACCCTGCCTGCTCTCCACCCTTCCTGATCCCAACTCCAGCCTGAGTTCAAATTCCTTGACTGTCCAGAGCCTTCGGACGTCCTCCCAACGTGAATGGTGCTGTATAAAGTTAACTTTTGCTGTTGTTGTTACATTTCTCGTTGTCCTTTTAGGGAAGGTTCTTCTTGGAAAGCCCCAATCGCCTGGTCGGCCGGTTTAAGAAATGTTCCGATGGGAAGGAGTTTGTGACAATCAGAGAGGTGAAGGAGGGTGAGCTGCAACAGGTGAGGGTCAGAGAGAGCAATGGACAGTGTGGAAACCCGGCTCGACATTTACTCTCTATACGCGATGTGTCAGAACATCCATTATTGGCAAATTCTTAAATGCAGCCTTAATTTTGAAGCCGTTTTTATTATTTCCTCCCTGTGATGTAGACAATGCAGATTGATGGTGCAGAGGGTCGTAGATACTTCAAAAAGCAGTGAAACAGGATCGAAGGCGTTTGCACCAACTTTGAGGGATTGTGAATTGCAATGATATCAGTACATCACCTGGCTTGGTTCAGGGAGGTGCAGAAACAGCAATGTATTAATCTGATAATAGGCTGAATCATGGTTTGCTTTTTATTGACTCACATTGGTGGTCAGTGGGAATGCTACACAGTTACTATCCTGCAGCAAAACCATCAGCAACCAGCTTTCTGGTGACATAATAAAGAATGTAAAATATAAGAGATGTGGGGAGGACTCCATTTTCTCTGTACAGCCATATAAGGTTCAATACAGTTAAATACAAGGTACATACAGGAAGTAAGATTGGGAGACAGAGGTTCCCAGTGGATGAGAGTGGAATCCCATAGAATAGTAGTTAGCGCGCTCCCCCTCACAAGCGAGTGGACCTGGGTTTGATTCCTAGCTGTGGCGAAACCTTAGGCAACTTTCCTTACTCCACACAGCTCCAGCATTAAGTAGGAACCCCTCCAAATAAAAAATAAAAAATAATCCCTCCAAAAAAATATAGGTCACTCAATCCACTGTTTATGGGTCATTGCTGCGCACAATTGGCTGCTGCATTTTGCCCACAAAATAGTCAGTCCACTTTACAGCATATTCTGTGAACTGTATTATTATTATTATTATTATTGTTATTAAATGCAAGGTACATATAGGAAGTAAGATTCGAAAAGACGAGTTCTCCATGGATGTGACAGAACTTGACAAGGGCGAAGCTAAGAGATCTTGGGGTGTTAGTTCACTGTGTCAAAATAGTGTGAGCAGCAATAAACAAGGCAAAAGGGATTCTGGACAAGCTTGCTAAATCAGGTGAGTTCACATCCCCAGGTGTTGTTATAAGAACAATAATCCTATCTTTGATATAGTGCCTTTCACGTTGGGAGGACGTCCCAAAGTGCTTCACAGGATAGACTGCAAAATGCAGTGACTGTGTATATTTTGGGGATATTTTGCACTCTAAAATGTCCCACAAACAGTCATGGAGCGAATGATCAATTTTATTTGGGAGATTGTCGGCCAGGACACTGGGTTAGAGAAACTCCCTTAATAATAATAATAATAATCCTTCTCTTTTCAAATAGGGCTGTGGAATCTTTAACCTTAACAGGCAGACATGACCTCGGTTTAACGTCTCATCCAAAGGACGACGGCAATAATAATAATAATAATAATAATCCTTGCATTTGATATAGAGCTTTTCATGTCCGGAGGACGTCCCAAAGCGCTTCACAGAATATACTGTAAAGTGAATTGACTGTATATTTGTGGGCGAGCGCGGCAGCCAATTGCGCACAGCAATGTCCCACAAACAGTCGTAGATTGAAAATGACCAATTTATTATTGTTTTTGTTTTTTTGGAGGGATTATTATTAGGGGTGTGGAGTAAGGAAACTTGCTCAAGGTCTTGCGCTGCCTGGAATTGAACTCAGGTCTCTCGCTTGCAAAGCGAGTGCTCTAACCACTGAGCTACAGGACTCCACCTCTGACAATACAATGCGTTGGGAGTGTCAGCTTAGATTATGTAATTCCAAGTCCAGATGTGCGGCTTGAGTCCACAACCTTCTGACTCGGGAGGTGAGAGTGTTACCACTGAGCCAGGCTGACACAAGTATCTGCTTTCTCTGGCAGAACACACTTGTACACCGCCCCATAAGTAAGTATTCTAAACAATACTAATCGTACATGAAACACTAACACAACAATACAACCACAACAAGATTCCATTTATAGAGCGCCTTTCACGTCAGGAGGACGTCCCAAGGCGCTGCACAGTTGGTTCAGGACCCGAGCATTGAGGGGAAATGGTCAGGGTGAGGGGAGGGAAGGGAGGGAGCGAGGAGGGGGTAGAGAGTCGAGAGGGGAGCTGAAGGCACCGTCAAAGAAAAAGGTTTTGAGACCGGCCTTGAAGGAGGAGAGGGAGGAGGCGGCGAAGGCACTGGGGGATAGAGTTCCAGAGCCTCGGGGCTGAGAGGCTGAAGGCCACCGATGGTAGGGCGGTTGGGGCGGGGGATGTGGAGCAGACCGGAGCCAGAGGAACGGAGGGTACGGGCAGGTAAGTAGGAGAATAGTGGGTCGGAGATGCAATGAATGCACGGCTATAGGAAGGACAGCACCCACATTGCCCTGCGCCTGGTTCTGTACTGCAGGGGAGACACCTGGTGTTGAAATGGTGACAGTGACAAACTGATACAACAACAATAAAGTGCATTTGTTCGGTGACTTTCACGACGGGAGGACTTCCCGACGTACCGGACAACTGTGGGGCGGTGGGGGGCGGGGGACTGGGATCAGAGCGTAGTGAGGGTGGAGGAGGGATGTTGACCAAAGGCACGGTCGAAAAGGAAACAGGGGATAGATACAGTGTGTGGGAATCTTAACACCTGAGGTAGGAGGGGAGGATCCAGGATCCGGAACACCGAGGCCGGAGATAAGATTAGGGTCACAGCGGGGGTCGTGTCTTTGGGTTGCACACGAGACTCCCAATATTTACTGCACCGGGCGATGTTCTCAATAAACATCCCCGCTCTGTGCTGAGTGACCTATCTCAGCCCCCGCCCAGGGGGGAGGAGGGTCCCCGCCCGCCCGCCCGCCCAGAACAGCCCGACTCATGGCGGTGGCGCGGGGCTGAGGGGGAAGAGGGCTGAAGGAGCACCAGGTTGGGGGCCAATCTCAAGCCCTCCCCAGGCACATAGTGTGCACCGGGACGTGCCTGGCTACCCAACCGGCCCCCTCCGGGCGGCGGGGTGGGGGTTGGGGGGGCGGGGGCTGTTCCGGGAGACGCGCTCCCACCCCGGGGGTGGGTACGGCTGTTGCAGGAGACAGGACTCCCGCCCACGTCCCTCCCCACCACCCAACCCCGGGCGGGTGTGTGGCTCCTCCGGGTGTTGACCCCCTCCCCCCCCCCCACCCTCAGCCGATGGGTCGGGGTGGGGGGCGGAACCATCACACCCCGGGTGCGGGCGCGTGATGACGCCTCCGGGTGGGTGGGGGGACTTCCATGAGCTGGTGCTCCTCCCACCGGTGTTGGGAGTCGGGCTGTTCCAAGAGGCAGTGCTCCCCCACCACCACCACCCCTACCCCCCCTCCCCCGCCGAGAAGGTTGGGCTATTCCGGGAGGCGTCGCTCCGCCCACACCGGAGTGGGGGGGCTGTTCCAGGAGATACAACGCCCTCCCCCCACCACCACCACCATCACCCCCGGGAGGCGGTTGGGCTGTTCCACGAAAGCGCGCTCCTCCCCCTGGGGTTGAGCTCGTGCGGGAGGCGGCGTTGCTGGTGCTGGTGACGTGGCTGTGAGGAGCCGGTGGGGGGGCCGCAGTGACGCTCGGCGCTGAGGGGCGGCGGTGGTGGTGGTGGTTGGGGGGGGGGCGTAGAAAAGCCGCAGTCCGAGGCCGCGCGGGGGTGGGGGGTGGGGGGACGCAGGGAGCGAGCGAGGTGCGGGAGGACGGGGGGGGGAAAGCTGTGAGCCATGGCGGCCGCCCGCTGGCCACTCCTGCTGGCCTGCCTGGGCCTGGGCCTGGGCCTGCCCACGGGCCGCGCCGATGAACACGAGCACACGGTAAGCGGCACAGCGCGGGGTGGGGGCGGGGGAGAGGGAGGGAGGGAGGGAGGGAGGGAGAGGGCCCCCCCGGTCCCGCGCCGCAACCCCGGGCCTCGACTCGACTCGCCTCGCACCCGCCCACACGCGCGCCGCGCTCCGGGCAGCGGCAGCAGGAGAGCGCGGGGCTCCTCGCGGCCCGCGCAGGCCTCAACCCCGGTACGAGCCGTAAAGCGAGGCCGAGGCCTCGACTCAGGCCTCGCGTCAGCCAAGGACCATTTTCTCCGGCCGCTGACCCCCCCCCTCTCCCCCCCCTCTCCGGCCAATGATTCCTTCTCTCCCCGTCCATTGATTCCCGATTACTGACCTCCTCTCTCCCCCTCTCTGTCAGGCCACTGATTCCCCTCTCCCTTCCTCCAGCCACTCATTCGTTTCCTCCGGCCACTGACCCCCTTTCCCCCCTTACCCACCGGCCACTGACCCCCCTTTCCCCCCCTTTCCCCCACCACCGGCCACTGACCCCCTTTCCCTCCCCCCAAACCACCGGCCACTGACCCCCTTTCCGTCCCCCCACACCAGCCACTGACCCCCTTTCCCTCCCCCTCACCAGCCACTGACCCCCTTCCCCCCCCACCGGCCACTGACCCCCTTTCCCTCCCCCACCACCGGCCACTGACCCCCTTTCCCTCCCCCCAAACCACCGGCCACTGACCCCCTTTCCGTCCCCCCACACCAGCCACTGACCCCCTTTCCCTCCCCTCACCAGCCACTGACCCCCTTCCCCCCCCACCGGCCACTGACCCCCTTTCCCTCCTCCCCACCGGCCACTGACCCCCCACCGGCCACTGACCCCCTTCCCCCCCACTGGCCACTGACCCCCTTTCCCCCCCACCCACCGGCCACTGACCCCCTTTCCCTCCCCCACACCAGCCACTGACCCCCTTCCCCCACACCGGCCACTGACCCCCTTCCCCCCCACCGGCCACTGACCCCCTTCCCCCCCACCGGCCACTGACCCTCTTTCCCTCCCCCCACCTGCCACTGACCCCCTTTCCCTCCCCCCCACCGGCCACTGACCCCCTTTCCCCCCCCACCCACCGGCCACTGACCACCTCCCCCCAGGCCACTGACGCGCCCCTCGGACACTGACCCCCTGTCCAGCCCTCTAAATAGTCACTGACCCTCCTCCCTGGCCGCCCAATGCCTGACTCGCCACTTGTAGTTTACCTTGAGTCTGGCCCACACTGTGCGGGGGTTCAGTTATTCGCACTTTCACCTCCAGGTCAGAAGGTTGTGGGTTTGAACCCCTATCGGGGGTTTGGGTCACAGTCTTGGCTGACATTCGAATGACAGCATCAGGTGAGCGCTGCATTGCCCACGAGAGGTTAAAATCAATGCCCTGGATGCCTATTATGACATGTGTGAACGTTCCTGTGATGGGGTGGCTCTCAATGGTGTAGTGGACACTTACAGACCTGGAGCTCGCCGGTTCGAATCCCAGTCCATGCTGAGCTGGATTAGCTGGAGCTTCATGGAGAATTTGTCTAGGTCTGCTGGAAAAGAGAAGCGATGGGTGTTTCTCCTGACGTCTTGGCCAATTGGTTGTTCACCTCATGGTGAGAGACCTTTCTGGTGTAAAATGGCTGCCACATTTGACTGTCGAATTACTACTTTCCTATGAGAGGTTTCAATGTGATAAGGTGCTATAAAAATGTAGGTTTTTTAAAAAAACGCAGAAGGGTTGCCACACAAGGCAATACAACAACACATCTCGGTGCTATTGGGCATTTTGCTCCCTCCCAAAGGAGGCGAAAAATCAGAGGGGAAGAAAATGTGGGCAGTGGGAGGGAAGAAGAATACCCTGAAGAATGTGTCCCCGACTCCCATAGGCAATCGAGCAAGCTCCAGGAGAGCCCCCCCAGCAACACAAGGACTGTACTTTATCTGCCTAACACACAACAACAACTTGCATTTATATAACACCCCTAACGAGGGTAGTGTCCCAGAAAGCTTCACAGTGACAAAGCATGACGCCAAGCCAGGGGGAGGTGCCCGAAGGTACAGTCGAAGAGGAAGGCCTTCAGGCATTACCTGAAGATAGCGAAGGTTATTTAAAAAACGTTAAAATATTTTAACACTGGAGTTTACCTCGCGTTCGGCAGGTGCGAGGGAAGGCCCAGGCTGCGGCGTGGGGCCTGGCCTCTCCCCGCGCTGCCGCTTACTGTGTCCTCATGTTATCGTCATTACACTCCTGTCTGTAGCTGCCGTGGAGTCCTATAGCTTATTGGTTAAGAGCACTTGTTAGAGAGAGAACCTGGGTTCAATTCTCGAGCAGGTTTTCTTACTCGCCTCGGTTTACCTAGCAGGAAGTAGGATGTGCTTCAGGAGGCTATTATGCGTGAAGGATGCTATCCAAATGCAAGTTGTTGTTGTAGGAACATAGTTATTAGTCGATTGACGGATTGCTTTCCAGGTGTAATAATCCCTTAAAAAATAACAATTTGGTAACTATCCACGGTTGTTTATGGGACACTGCTGTGCGCAATTGGCTGTCGTGTTTCGCCTACAAAATATACAGTTAATTCACTTCATAGTATATTCTGTGAAGCGCTTTGAGACATCTCAGTGATGTGATATGTCGCTATATCAGATGCAAAGATTATTATATATAGACTCCTGTCTGTAGCTGCTGTTATTAATGCCTTCATGGTATGCTGTTAGCAATGTCCTCATGGTATGCTGCTGCCTTAACAAGGAGATGCTATTTGCACAGACATAAACTTGGGAACCAGTTGCACTTGTTTCCTCGTGCCTAACCAGAAATTATTGTTCTCCACCTTAAGGGGTGATCTTTGGTTCTGGAGCCTTAGTGAACTGTGATGATCTTGCTGGTTTTACTTCAAATCCTTTCAGAATGTTTTGTACATCAATAAGATTAATCTCCTCTACTGTAACATGAACAGGCCTAGTCCCTCAAGTCTTTCATTGAGACCAAATTTTGGGAGAGAGGGGGTCAGTGACCCTCCCCTGCACATTTTGCAGTATTTTCACATACTTTACCAGTTGTGGCACCTGGCACTGGATACAGTACTCTGGGTGTGGTCACGCAATACAATACAGATTGCAATACAAAGTGACATTTACATAGTGCCTTTTGTATCAGGATACCCCAAGGCCCTGAATATTCCAGGATTTTCACTTAATCGGGAGAGGTTGAGCGGGTAAAGATGGCTAAAACCATGATCATAGAGGAAGAAGGTCTTGAGTTGAACCTTTAAGGAGGCAAGGGAAGGGGCAAGTGAAAGACACTCCAAGATGGAGTTCCAGAGAATGGGCGCGGAGGCAATGAAAGCCCGATTGCCAGTGTTGGGCAGGTGGGACAGGGGAAGTGAATCAGCAGGTACCTACTAAGCGGAGGGATTGGCTGGGTTTATAGGGTTTCAGATGGGGAAATTTAAAGGTTAAATACACAAGAGCATGCTACACTGTCAGAATGGATTCTAGATGTGTAGGCCCCATGAATCCCAGCATTTTGTCAGTTGCCACCTCAGTTTTTGAGACTTCTTAGTGATCAATGATCACTCCAACCTTTCCTGTCAACCACCTTGAGGTGAACCCTATCTATACGGTTGTGAAACTGAGAATTTGGTGCCATTACACCACTCTGCCAAATATTAAAGGACATATTGTTGCTTTCTGCCCTTCTGAACATCCTGTTTGTCTGCCTGTTCACTGGGTTCTACTTTGCAATGAACCCATTTTGCATTGAACTTCTGAACATCCTGTTTATCAGCTTACAAAGTCCGCCCTTTTGCTGGGTTCTACCTTGCACTGATGTTAGCATCAGTGAACATAACTGTAATGCTATTTATTCCTATAATGTCATTGATGAATATTAGAAACCAGGTCCCACTGAACTGGAGATTTATTGTAAAGTGTAGTGACTGCTTTCTAGGTGAATACAGGAGCCAATTTGCCCAGCAATGTCCCACAAACCGCTGTGAAGTGAATGACAAAATTTATCTGGGGGCTTGTTGGCCAGAACAACAATAACATCTTGGATTTATATAGCACCCCTCATGGAAAATAACGGATTGGGGCGCTTTATTTTGTTCTCGATTTGAACAGTACCACGGGATCTTGGTTTAACATCTCATCTCACCTCCAACAGTGCAGTCCTGTCCTGCCCGCCCCCCACCAGCAATGTATTAGATTGTCAGCCTAGACTTACTTGGGGCCTGAATCCACAATCTTCTGATGAGAGGACCAACTGAGCCAGGCTGATAAACACCCAGTGTCAGGAATAAGGAATAGTTTCTCTGTTACTAAAGTGAGGCTAATGGGCCTGGAGCTTGCAGTCTCCTGTATTTCTGACTTTGTGTCGGCTGCGGACATGTCCTGTAGACTTGGGCCTGTAGTTTCTCCTTGATAAAGAGTAGAATGCACTACCTTTCCACTACAATCTTTCCTGGAGGTTATGAAACCTTGAAGGGAGCTCTGGGCCCTGGCTGGTCAGCCATGTGTTGGTGATCCTGTCATATCCACTGGCTAACAATATCTAATGATGAGAGATAATACTGTTATTTCTCTTGGCCTAGGAACATAGGAACAGGAGTTGGCCATTCAGCTCCTCGAACCTGTTCTGCCATTCTGTTAGATCATGGCTGATCTGTACCTCAATTCCAATTACCTGCCTTTGCCCCATATCCCTTGATACCCTGAAAAGAGTGGTCAAAGAAGTCAATCATAAGCCAGACTTTAAACCTACTATAAACACCCTGCATCAACCTGGCACACAGGTAGCTTCTGAGTCAGAAACACTCTGCCCACACTCTGGAACTCTATCTCGCAGTCCCTCCGCCTGACCCCCCCTCTCTTGCTTCCTTCAAGTCCTGTCTGAAGACTTTCCTTTTCGATCGTGTCTTCGGTGATGTAAGCAACAAAATGGAGTCATGTAGACCTATCTGCCACTGTTTGCATTGCCTATGTGGAATCATTCCAACACATCGCTGTTTGTAACACACAGACCGAAGGTATTGAGCCCTGCCCATTGTTTGCCTTTTAGGTTTGGTTCAGATGACAGTAAACTGGCAGCAATGAGTAGAGTTCATATACCGGAAAGATTGGCAGTGTGTACTTCACTCATTTTCTGCATCCATGGGGGAAGCGGCTATATTTTTGGTCCTGAATGCTCCTGAGCTGGACCCCCACCCCTCCCTCCCGAGTTAGATAATAATAATTCATGTATTTGATACAGCAAATTAGAAACTGGATTGACTGTATTTTGAGTGCAAAATGTGGCAGCCAACTGCGCAGAGCAGTTTTTTTGAGGAATTATTACCCCCAGAAAGTGATCTGCCAATTGACTAACATCCAGGATACTACTTACTGCTAGGTAAGCAGAGGTGATTGGGGTAAGGAAACTTGCCTTAGGTTTTGCCCTGCCCAGGAATCGAACCCGGGACCTCTTGCTAGCGAGGCGAGTGCACTAACCACTATGGGACTCTGCACAGGGAGTTGTATGTATCCCCATATTGTGTTGCGCAGTGTCATTGCATAACCAGTGCAGTGTCAGAAACAAGCAACCCCCCCTCCCCCAATAAAAACCCTCCACTTTGTTTTCACATGCCTTTCAGTATCCAAGTACTGCAGTTAAATGTTTATCCCTTTCCTGTTGAGTTTAGAGGTATCTTGTTAAGTGTGCAGATGTTGTATAATTGAGGACCTTGGCGCAATTTTGTAGAATATTCTTCCCTTTTGAAAAGCTCAGGAGTAGAATCTGGGACCCAAAGCAATGTGGCAGTGAGTAAGAATTCGGCTGAAAGGATTTCTGCACAATTGAACCTGCAGAAAATTGTGCAGAGTTTACCTCGGGCCGTCTTGCCTGAGCGAGTGGGTTGAGGTCACCGTAGCAATTCAGCATCCAATGTTGTTTTGGCGGAAAGGAGACGAGAGTTTCAAATGAAATTAGTCTGCTTTTTGTGGTGATAGAATGAGGATTATTTGAGTTCTGGTGCATTCGTAGGAAGCTTAGAACACAGGAGTCCATTCAGCCCATCATATCGGTTCTAAATCACTGTTAGGTTTTGAGTAATATGTTTTGTCCCATTGAATTTTGTACTCTTTGAATAATAACCTGCACTGTTCTGCACCCAGCTTGTGATTTTACATTCCTAATACCCACATCCTCTGAAAACTGAGGGAATCCCTTTTCCCCCAGTGCTGATATCAAACCAACTTTAATGAACACGAGGGCTTATCTTGCAGTGTGTATTTGTATTGCTGTCAGATTGCAAATATTGCAAAAAAACAGAAATATTGGTTCAAGCACTGCTTTGTTTCCCTGTTGCCCAAGCAAGACTATCAAAAAATCTTACAGCACAGAAGGAGGCCATTTGGCCCATCGTGCCTGTGCTGGCTCTTTGAAAGAGCTATCTAATTAGTCCTATTTCCCCTCTCTTTCCTTGTAGCTTTGCAATTTTTTTCTTTTCAAGTATCTATCCAATTCTCTTTTGAAAGCTATTATTGAATCTGTTTCCACTACCCTTTCAGGCAGTGCATTCAATCTCGTAACAACTTACTGCGTTAAAAAAAACTCCTCTGATTCTCTTGCCAATTATCTTGAATCTCTACCCTCAGGTTACTGATCGACACTCTAGTGGAAACGGTTTCTCCTTATTTACTCTTATCAAAACCCCAGATAAATTTGAACACCTCTATTAAATATCCCTTTAACCTTCTCTACTCTTAGGAGAACAATCCCAGCCTCTCTCGTCTCTCCACATAACTGAATTCCTGGTATTGTTCTGGTAAATCTCCTTTGCACTATAATGGACAATAAGGAAATGGCAAATTTGTTAACTTAGTACGTTTTTCTGTTTTTACAGTGGGGAACAGCGGTACAGGGAAAACAAAAAATAAGGCAAGGGGAGGAACTTATTGTATTTACTATAAGTTTTAAGAAAAGTTAATGGAGAAAATAAAGGGGACTTTAGACAAATTAAGGAATCCATTTTCAGGAATTGTGCCTACAGATTAGGAAACTGCAAATGTCACTCCATTATTCTACAACGACAAACTTGCAGTTATATAGGGCCTTCAATGCAGGGTAGCGCTCTAAGAAGAGGAGGGAGAAACCATTGTGGGGAAGCAACTGGAATCTATCACCAGGGGGCTGAGTGAGTGGGCTCTTGGACAGGTATGAGCTGATTAAAAAAGAGTTAGCATGGATTTGTGAAAGGTAGGTCATGTCTGGCTAATCTAGTTGACTTTTTTGAGGAGGTCACTAACACGGAGGATAAGGAAGTGCTTTGGATGCCATCTATATAGACTTTGATAAGGTTCCGCAAGAGATTAAAATTCATGGAATTGGAGTAACCTTGAGAGATGGGTTGGTAATTGGTTGGGAGACAGGAGACAGAGTAGGGATAAAGGGAACATTCTCTGATTGGATGTAACAAGTGTGGTTCCCCAGGGATCTGTACTGGGGCCTCAGCTTTTCACCATATATATTGTATTAATGACTTGGATGAAGAAATTGAGGGCTATAACATAACATGTAGGAGTAGGAGTAGGCCAATCGGCCCTTTGAGCCTGCCCCGCCATTCAATCATGGCTGATCTTCTAATCTAACTCCAGCTAATACCATAACCCTGCCTTATCCCCATATCCCTTAATCCCTTTGCAATAAGAAATTTATCTCAGTCTTGAATATGTTCAAGGACTGAGTGTCAACAGCCCTTTGGGGTAGTGAGTTCCATACATTCACCGCCCTTTGAGTGAAGAAGTTCTTCCTCAACTCAGTGCGAAAGGGCTGGCCTCTGATTTTAAGGTTGTGACCCCTGGTTTTAGTTTCTCCAACCAGGGGAATATATTCTATATACCTGAAGTTTGCAGATGACATTAAGTTGGGAAGCATAGTAAATTGTGTTGATTGGAGCATGGAGTTACAAAGGAATATATACCGATTAAGCGAGTGGGCAGAACTATGACAATGGTGAGAGAATAGGAGCTGTGAAGGAGCAGCGGAGCAGTGTGAGTGAGCCTCATCATTTTCATAGCAGATAATGATTCGTCACCATGTTTGGTGCAACATCTTCTGTAACATGGATGAAGTGAGGAGGAAATTACTGGATATTGTTACACTCGACTCATCTGCAACAGAAAATAAAAATTCATTGTTATTTTAAAAAGGGGCATATTTTAGCCAGTCCCCCAACCTCTTGAACCAGTTTCTGAACTTCTGGCTTTGTTGCTGACTTGTTTCCATATTTGCTGAGTGCAGCTGTTAAAACAGTAACTGGGAGGTGCACGAGTGCCACACATTCACTCTTTGCCTTGGGCGGATTGCAATATTTCTCCTTTGCTTATCCATTTTTTCCACAAGCATTGTCCAATAATAGGCCAAATCAGAGGTAATTCAGTACGACTGTTCCTCAGCCTTTTTTTCAAAAAGGGAGGGATTTGAGATTGGCCGTGTCCTTGGAGGCCATTTGATAATGACAACTATAATCCTTGCATTTGATTTATCAGGTCATTGACATGTCTCAAAGCGCTTCACAGAATACACTGTCGATTGACAGTATTTGGGGTGAAACACCGGCAGCCAATTGTTCACAGTAGTGTCCCACAAAAACAGTTGTGGATTGTGTGACCACTGGATTGGGATGGAGGGAGGGATTATTAATACCAGAAAGCG
Organism: Callorhinchus milii; assembly: GCF_018977255.1. NCBI lineage: Eukaryota > Metazoa > Chordata > Chondrichthyes > Chimaeriformes > Callorhinchidae > Callorhinchus > Callorhinchus milii. The sequence goes on from NW_024704748.1 coordinate 5,860,318, forward strand.
TTCCGCCAATCGACTAACAACCAGGTTTCTACTTACTGCTAGGGAAACAGGTGTGTGGAGTAAGTAAACTTATCTAAGCTTTTAGCTGCCCGGGACTCGAATCCGGGTCCTCTTGCTTGCGAGGCGAGCGTGCTAACCAATAAGTTATGGGACTCCCTTTCAGGTGCCTTTGTAGACCAATCTTAGAGAGACCGATTTTATCACAAATGTGACAGACGAGAGATGACCCAGTCAATCGTGTGGTCACAGCAGACTGACGCTCCTTCCCCTATCTACGTTTCTCTTCTTCCTTGGCAATCCTGTATTGTTCAACATCGCTAACTGCTTGCTGACATACGAATCGCCACATTTTGACATCCGTGGAGGTTTCCTCCCATGTATTAGTGTCAATATCACATTTATTAAAGTTGAATTTCAAAGAATCTTTTTATTTTTTTTCAGAAAAAGAGATATAACCATTGTTCACTACAGTGAAGTTGTTTGAAAAATTGTCCACACTTAGGGAATAGTTGTGTTATGGGCAGGATTTTAAGCATTTAAGTTCCCCTGTTTATTGTGGGTGATCTAAATGCCGAGTTATTCCTAAATGTTGAAGATCCAATAATTCCCATTCACATGGTCTTGGAACCATAGCCCATTGTATCTGCTAGTTCTCTCTCCCCGAAACTATAGGCTACTCGAGAGGCAGTTATGGGCTCAGTATATGTACAATCAAAGTTTACTTCAAGGATGAAGTCTGCTGATTTCTCCACCGCAGCTCACTCGGGAGGGGAGTGAGCACTAGCAGGCACAATAGGGATAGGGCAGGGAATGGGATTAGAGTAGAGAGCTCCAGTAGGAAGCGAGCATTATAAGGCTTCAGTTCCCACGTGGAAACTCAAGGTTATCATGCATATTTTGACGTCTATACATCATTCCACTGAGCTTGTGTTTTCCAATTTTCATCGGATCACCTGAAGCCATTTCCTTGTTTTTCTCCGGTCCGATGGAATTTTGCCAGTAAAGAGATGAGTTATTTGGAGATTCACACAAGGATGACGGCTGAGAGCACTTCACAGGATATACTATAAAGTGGATTGACTGTATTTTGTGGATGAAATGTGCCATTTATTTTATTACTTAGTTATTTGTTTTTATTATTTCGTTATTTTTATTTATTTTATTATTTAGTAGGTAATTTATTACAATTTCATATTCACGCGCAAGAGATTCTCCTCCCAACCCTCTTTCGCCTCTTCACAAAACCCATGTTACTTTTGACTCATCTGAGAGGCTGAGTTGCATTGTTTTGTGTCCTCGTTCAACTGCCAGTGGTTTACTGTTTGGCCTCTCTGTTTTCCAGTATAAGGATAAAGAGGAAGTCGTCTTATGGATGAACACGGTTGGGCCATACCATAACCGCCAGGAAACATACAAGTATTTCTCGCTGCCGTTCTGTGCAGGACAGAAGAAGACGATCAACCATTACCATGAAACACTGGGAGAAGCTCTGCAAGGCGTCGAGCTGGAGTTCAGTGGATTAGACATCAAATTTAAAGGTCTTGTTTGTTTTATTAATAATAATCCTTGTATTTTGTACAGTGTCATGTCGGGAGGATGTCCCACAACGTTTCAAAGGATATACTGTAAAGTCAAGTGACTGTATGTGGGCAAACATGCACAGCAATGGCCCACAAACAACATTAAGTGAATGAGCGATTTTAACTGGGGGATTGTTGGCCAGAACGTTTCTCTCTTTGAGTAGTGCCATGGGATCTTTAATGTCCACCTCAACAGGCACATGGGATCTCGGTTTACCGTCTCATTCAAAGGATGGCACCTCCAACAATGCGACACGCCGAGCAGTGCGTTGGAGTGTCAACTTAGACTATGTGATTCCAAGTTCTGATGCGGGGCTTGAACCCACAAAACCTTCTAACCCAGGATGAGAGTGTGGTGAGAGATGAACCCATTGAGCCAGGCTGGCGCATTGTGTATGGCTGCTGTTGAACTGGGTATCCATTTCCCTTTGAACAGACACAAATACAGCACGCAACGAGAAATTATTTTAATACTGTGTGTATGATTGAGAATTCCTGGCCTTCTCTGTGTTTGCCATCCAGTCTTAGAATATTTTTAGTTGCTTGCAAGACTTGTATACTGGAAAGCTTTCCTCTGAGATGTCTGGAAATTCATTATCGGATCAATAATAATAATACTTGCATTTGATATAGCGTCTTATCATGTTGTTGAGATTTCTCAAAGCACTTCACAGAATATATTGTAAAGTGAATTGATTGTGTATTTTGTGGGTGAAACACGGCAGCCAATTGCACACAGCAGTGTCTCTCAAACAGTCATGGATTGAGTGACCAATTTTTTAAAAAAAGACTAAAGGTGCAGAGCACACATGAGATGTGTTCATGTCACATTGTTAGAAGAAGCACAACAGTTTACATTTATATATTATATATATAGCACCCTTCAGGTGGGACAGCATCTCAGAGCATTTAACAATATTAGAGCTTGACGTGGAGCCTAGGAGAAAGGTAAGGTGACCCTAGGCATGGTTGAAGAGGAAAGTCTTCTGCTGCGATCTGAAGACTGGTAAATGAGGGTCAAGGTGGAGGGGATTGAGGATTGAGGGTCGGGGTGTGGAATTTGAACCACGGCCGTCATTGACAGAGAGGAGGGGTCGAGGGACAGGTAGAAGTCCCGAGCGAAGAGGGCTGGTAGAGGAGTGAGATGTGACCAGATCGGAGAGGTAGGGAGGTTGCAGGAAGTGATCTGTAGGTGACTGTGAAGATCTTGAAATCTATTTAAAATGTGTCATCTTCTGTTCCACCTCTTATCATGATCATATCAGGACAACTTTTTTTTGGGTCCATTTTTATCATCATAATAATAATAATCCTTGCATTTGATATAGCGCCTTATCATGTCGTTGACACACTCAAAATGTTTCACAGAATATATTGCAAAGTGAATTGACTGTATATTTTATGGATGAAACGCGGCAGCCAATTGCGCACAGCGGTGTCCCACAACCAGTTGTTTAATTAAATTTAATTTAGTTAAACATGTTCTGGTAATTTATTGATGTTCCTTGATAAATTAATGCTCTTTAATCCGCTCTGTATAGCCATTACTTGGTTAAAGGGAGGTTGCATTCTCCCTTTAGGCATTGTAAATCTTTATTTTTCCCCTTAATCTATTTGCCCATTGATCCATTTTGGATTGTTTTCAGTTCATTTTCCCTGAGCTGCGCTTGGATATGTCCTTGTCCCACACACTTAGCCTAATAGGTTTGAAGAACGCTGTTGATCCCCTGTGTTAAATTTGAAACAAAATGCGTTTATGAAGGTCCACTTTTTTCCATGTTTACCATATACATACGCTCACATCTGTACCCAACACTTAACATGCTAATCAAGGGCTCTTAGCTCTGTGCTTAAAAGTAGTTAATTTCTTCCAAAGTTGACTAGGAAGCAGTGATGATAGTCCATAGGATTAAATGTTCTTGCGAAACACAAGAGCTGACAAGTGAGGCCTTTGAGGGCCTGCAGTGAACTCAGAAGAGCCCATGTTTGAGGAATAGAATCAGTTTGACATCTGTATTATCCCACTGAAGAAGAAATGTGGAGAATGATTTTTACAGGCTGCCCACTGGGGTTTGCTTGGTGTGAATAGGTGTGAGGTTGGAGTTCGCGTTTTGCCCACAAAATATACAGTCACTTTACAATATATTTTATGAAGCGCTTTGAAATGTCTTGAGGACGTCTATATCAAATGCAAGGGTTATTATTTGTATTTATTCACTGTAATCTGGATTGCACGTATTGAGTAAAGGCAACATCTGATCTGTTGTCATTGACAAATCCAGATTAAGATCAAGGATTAACAGCAAGGCTAAAAAGAGCAAGGAAGTGATTGATTTAAGAAATAGCGAATGGGTGAAGTCAATCTTAGATTTAACTGCCTGTGGGACTCTGTTGTGCGCAATTGGCTGTCGTGTTTCGCCCCCAAAATACGGTCAATTCACTTTACTATAGCTTCCTGTAAAGCTCTTTAAATCATCTCAATGATGTGATGAGGCTCTATATCAAATTCAAGGATTATTATATAAATTGCTGAAAAATATCTAGTTTGAAGTTCATGTTCACAAGGACAATAGCAAGATTGTGTCTCAATGTATTCTCTTGTACAGATGATGTCATGCAAAGTACTTACTGTGAAGTTGAGCTGGATAAACAGAAGAGGGACGCCTTCGTTTATGCCATCAAGAATCACTACTGGTACCAGATGTACATTGATGACTTGCCAATCTGGGGTAAGTTCAACAAAGCATGTTCCCTTGCAGGGCAGAGGGGCAGCTTGAGGTCTACTTCCTTCTGCAGCAGATTCTGTGGGAGCTGTGGTCTGTACCGGGCATTCAGTATGCTGTGGTTTCGGTATTGGTGTAATTGCAAAAAGAACATACAAATTGCTAGACGAAAGAAGACCAAGGTCCATCCAGTTTGCCTTCCACCATCCTCGTAGTCAGGGCACATGTTATACCCCAAACTATATACTGTATCCCGAGATATTTTTTCCTAACAGAAATTCTTTCTTGAAAGAATCAGTACTTTCTGCTTCCACCGTCTCCCTAGGGAGCCTATTCCATATGTTTACTACATGCTCACTGAAATAACATTTACACAGATTTGTTTTGAATTTACCCCTCTTAAATCCCAGGCCATGTCCTCTGGTTGAAGTGTTCAGTACAAAATAAAAACAGCTTATCACGATCTACCTTATCTAGCCCCTTTAGCATCTTTAAAGACCACAATCATACTCTAGGGCACGGGTTACATTTGTGACCTCTAAAAACATTGCCTAGTTTAGTTTATGAAAAACTTGTGTACTTTGGAAAGAAGCTGAATGCACCTGTTAAACCACATGGTGCTAAAACGTGTGCTCAGCCTATTTTATTATTTTGTATATTTCAAATGTATTGAGTCAGGCATAGAGTGACTAAATACCGGGTTCCTACTTACTGTTCGGGAAACAGAGGTGCATGGGATAAGGAAAGTTACCTAAGGTTTTTCCCTCCCAGAAATTGAACCCGGGTCCTCTTGCTTGTGAGGTGAGTGCACTAACCACTACACTACAGGAGAGCTGTAGTTGTGGTATCCGGCTGGTGAGCAGCCCTGTAGTTGTGAGGACTATCGTATTTTCATTGGTCAACCCAGTGTAAACGTTCTGGTGCTGCCAATAGTGAATTTACAAGAAACGATGGTGGCTTTCCCGAGCTGTTTGCTGTACTAATCTTCCTCGCTGCATGCAGGCATTGTAGGTGAAGCCGATGAGAACGGCGAGGATCATTTCCTCTGGACCTACAAGAAACTCGAGATCGGCTACAATGGCAACCGTATCGTGGATGTGAACCTGACCAGCGAGGGCAAAGTCAAGCTGGTGCCCAACACAAAGATTGCAATGTCCTACTCTGTAAGTCCTCTGCCAGCAAAAAAACAAACCATCCGACTCTCTCAACTCGATGATGGAGCTGTTACATTTCGTTTTCCATTTTCACCATGATTTCATATCAATTATTCAGTGGCATAAAGTGAGAACGCAGTAATGCTGCATGTCTGATTGCAAACGATTTAAATGTCCACTTTACCTAGTTGGTTATTCATAATGTTAATCTTACCGTTGATAACATAGTATGAAAGCAGCTATGTTGTGTCAGCCTGACACAGTGTTAGCGCTCTTGCCTTCGAGGTCAGAAGGTTGGAGGTTCAAGCCCCCAAGTCAGGTCTTGGAATCACATAATCTGAACTGACACTCCAATGCAGTGCTGGGGATGTGTTGCATTGTTGGAGGTGCTGTCCTTTGGATGAGACATTAAATCAAGATCCTGTCTGTCTGTTTAAGATGTTAAAGATTCCAGGGCACTATTCGTAAAGAGAAGGGAATTTCTCTCCCAATGTCCTGGCCAACAATCCCCCAAATAAAAGGCTTAGATCCTTCGGTTTAATTGGTCAGTTCATGGGTGATTGTGGTACTTTGTTGCTGTGTGCAAAATTGTTTCTGTGTTCGCTAGACTTGATAGTAAATTGCTATTAAATGTTTTGCAGCATTTCAGTGTTGTAAGTGCTATAAAAATGCAAGTCCTTTAATATAATAATAATCCTTGCATTTGATATAGCGCTTTTCACGTCTTCTCGACATCTCAAAGCACTTCACAGAATATGCTGTAAAGTGAATTGACTGTATATTTTATGGTTGAAATGTAGCAGCCAATTATGCACAGCAGTGTCCCACAAACAGTCGTGGATTGAAAATGACCAATTTATTATTGGTTTGTTTTTGGAGGGATTATTATTCGTCCTTTTGGCAAGCAAAGGTCCTGCCCAGGTTGGATGCAGAGAGCTGTTGTGTCTTTTGACTTCAGGAGAACATTCTTGAAGTGCTTCACAGAATTTGCTATGTTGTGTAGTGAATGTGTATTTTGTAAGTTAACCAACCAGCTCACTTACATGCAGAGCAACATCCCACAAACATGCAGTGAATGACTGATTTTGTCTGGTGGTTGGTGGCTGCCGTGTTCGCCCATGGTCACCAGGAAAAGCTCCCTTTTCTTTCCAAACACATGTGGGGTCCTTAACATCCACAAAACACACAGTACATTTCTGTGAAGCGTTCTGAGACATCCTCCTGACGTGAAAGGTGCTGTACCAAAAGTAAGGGTTATTATTTCTTTCATCCATGTAGTTCCCAATAAGCTTGATTGATTTCTGCACAACACTGGGTAACGTTCCAATCATTTCCTGTTTCTAGGTGAAGTGGAAGAAATCGGATGTGAAGTTTGAAGACCGGTTTGATAAGTACCTCGATCCGTCCTTTTTCCAGCACAGAGTAAGTTGTTTTCAGAAATACTTTGTTTTAGGAAAGTCTTAAATAGGTATTCAGTTGCTAAATTTCCCCCCTTATGACCCCCCCGCACCCCTCACCCCCGAATATTAAAGGCGCTAATCAAACGTAATTTGTTCATGTTGGTGTCTAGTTGGGGACAGGGTCTGGGTGGGGGTGCGTATGTATGAATTTTATTTCCCCACATCTGGTTGTCAGTTATGCACCATAACTGGAAAACTATTAGAAAGTTAACCACATATCCTCAGTAGATGGAGCCAGTCTGATTACAAAATGAAGGTTAGGCCAGATGGCTGCTGTATTACTGAAGCCGCCCACAGGTTAACAGAAGCAAGCTTTGGAACGCTTGAGGAGAATTTTCAGTAAGGTCCATGCAACTCTCACCCTCTCCGCTCTTACTTCCATCTGTAGTAAAGTTACTGATGAATGAAAGATTGCAGGGTAATGGCTTTAGGGTGGTTGAGTCTGTTTCTGTTTCTGTTGCAGTTCAGCAAAATTCCAAATAATTCCTCCCATTTGTCACCCATAGATTCACTGGTTTTCAATCTTCAATTCCTTCATGATGGTGATATTCCTAGTCGGACTGGTCTCCATGATCCTGATGCGCACTCTGCGTAAGGATTATGCTCGATATAGCAAGGAAGAGGAAATGGATGATATGGTAAGTGGCCCGGCTTTTAATTGGACACAGACATGGTGTTGGTGATCTGAAAGAGAACTTCTGTTATCCACTTGTTGCTTGCAAAACTTGCAAATAATGTGGAAACACAATCAAACCTGTGGGGCACAGCTTATCCCTGTACACTGCATGTCAGTACATGGAGTCCCGTAGCATAGTTGGTTAGTGTGCTCACCTTGCAAGCGAGAAGACCTGGGTTCGATTCTCAGGCAGGGCGAAATGTTAGGCAAGTTTCCTTACTCTTCGCCCATCTCTTTAACTAACAGTAAGTAGGAACCCAGTTGTCAACTCGCTTTCTAGGGGTAATAATCTCTCCAAAAATGTGTCACTCAATCCACGACTGTTTGTGGGACACCGCTTTGTGCAATTGGTTGCTGCGTTTCGCCCACAAAATACGTGATCATTCTACTTTACAATATATCCTTTGAAATGCTTTGAAATGTCTCAGCGATGTGATATGGTGCTAAGCATTATTATTATTATCACCCAGAAGGTAATTTTAATGCCATTTTGCGAATGACCAAGTGAAAAGATTGCTTCTCTTGCTTGTGTTTAAGTTGCAGTCGGTGAGCTTTATGACCTGGCTCTGGGGATACTTCCTACGATCCTGAGAGTACAACTAAGTGTTGTGTCTAAAACTGGCCTTGCTTTGTCATGTGAGATCCCGATGCTGAAATTCCACCCAGGGGCGGACACTTCCTGTCTGTAGCTTTGGTTATCCCTGTCGCGGGTCCAGTAGTGCTCACAATAGAGCTAGTGTGTCTGTCAATCAAATTTATTTATTCAGTGATGGAACAGTAGGTTCGGAGTTGCTAACGTTTTATAGGACTTTTCCTTAAAGGAACTCTCTCGGACTTGGTGTAGTGCTGATCACGGGCGGTGGGATGTGAGCTTACGTCTGGTTTCCCTTCTCTACCCAGCCACCCCCCCCCCCACCAAACTCAAGTCAAATCCTGACTCATTCCATGGGCCAATGCCAAGCAGAGGCACTTCCCCACAGGAAGGGGGAGGAAGGAAGCAAAACCTAGCACTGATTGTTGTATTAAAGCTGCATATCTTGAGGTTTAGAAGCTCTTCTGTGATTTGCTGTATCAGACTGCTTAATAGTTTTTCCTTCTTCCTCTCAGTGGCCAGACAAGTAGGAATAGTGCTGAATCCTAGTTATGATTTTGCACAATAATCATTGCATTTGATCTAACACCTTATCATGAGTTCGAGACGTCTCAAAGCACTTTGCAGGATGTACTATTAAGTGAATTGACTGTATACTTTATGGACGAAACGCAGCAGCCAATTGGGCACAACAGTGCTCCACAAACAGTCATTGATTGAAGTCACCAATTCATTATTTTTTTTTGAAGGAATTATTACTTCCAGAAAAGCAATCCGCCAATCGACTAACAACCAGGTTTCTACTTACTGCTAAGTAAACAGGCATGTGGAGTAAGGAAACTTGCCTAACATTTTGCCCTTGCCGGGAATTGAACCCAGGTCTCTCACTTGCGAGGTGAATGCTCTAACCACTGAGCTACTGGACTCCACCATTACTGGAGGCCAAGAAATTGTGCAGTGGACACCAGGTTAATGTGGACTAAGCCACACATCTCCCCTCCCTTCAAAACGCCCATCAACACTCTTGCTATACAAAAGCAAGGAAGTGGTGTTTCAGTTGTACTGTGGAGTACTGTGTTCAGTTTTGGGCAACGCACTTCAGGAAGGATATATTGGTTTTGGGAGTCCTCAAAGTCCTGTCACCCTCCCTGTTACAAAACAGATATGAGATGACGGAGGAGCTGAAACATTTCGCCTCCTCACTCCATCGTGCTACAGAAGATGTCACTGAACATGATGATCATTATCATGAAAATGATGGCACTCACTCACACTCTTCCTCTGGACTTCTATGTAAGGTTAAACACTTGTACAGAATACAATTAAGTATTTCTAAATACAATTATCATCATTCTTTCACATGTTTCAATTATTGGTCAGTGTACTGTAGAGGAAAAACATGGGTTAACAAAACTGTGTGGACACCCCATACTTTTCTACTTCCATCTTTGTCTCAAGGACCCACTACTACCCAGACCTTGTCCTCGTGGCACAATGAGTAACGTTTCACTGTTACAGTTTGTTCGCCTAATACAGGGTGACTCAATGGGGCCTGTGTGACGGAAGGGGGAGAGACTTATGTCTTGAAACAACAGTTGCACTTGTATAGTGCCTTTTCATGTGGGATAGTATCTTAATTATCTCTGAAATATATGACTCATAGAAATGATAGTACATCAGTACACAGGTGCTTAAAAAAATCCACGACACAATGGGAGTAATAAAAATCACTTAATCCACGACTGTTTATGGGACATTACTCTGCGCAATTGGCTGCCGTGTTTCGCCCACAAAATACACAGCCAATCCATTTTGTGGTACATTCTGTGAAGCGCTTTTGAGGTGTCTCAACGGCATGATAAGGCACTCTATCCAATGCAAATACAAAGGTTATTAATAATTGGAGGGACGTCCTCCTCCCAGCTTTGTGTTTGCTGCAGGACCAAAGACGGGCAGAACCTGCTTGGCTATAAACCCATGTTAACATTGTGTTTCTACAGGACCGAGATCTGGGGGATGAATACGGATGGAAGCAGGTTCACGGGGATGTGTTCAGACCCTCCAGCCACCCCTTGATGTTTTCATCGATGATCGGGTCTGGCTGCCAAATTTTCTTTGTCTCCCTCATTGTTATTATTGTGGCAATGATCGAGGACTTGTACACAGAGTGAGTATGGATTTTACAATCTTGCCCTTTGATGTTGGGGTGGTCTTAAATACAGTAACACTCACAAATCGGCCCCCTACCCTCCATTACTCCTGCATTTACCAGCTGTGAATCGCGGGAAACATAGTCTTGACCCGTCACCGCATGCGCTACAGTGACAATCTACCACATGTGCACTTACCGACTGTATTGAATTACGTATGCTCAGTGTAGATTATTGATGAAATCAAATTTTATACAACTTATACAGTTTGCCTGCAATTCGCTCTTCGCGTAAGCCGTGTTAAATGTTATGGTCCTGACTTGTGAGCTTTACTGTACTGTTTTTGTGAGCACTTAGCAAGTTGTGTGCTTGTGTGGCTACAGCAGTTATCTCTTCAGTCATTAAGAGTATCTGAGATGTCCAACTCAATGGTGTTGATCTTCTACGCCCCCAGTGGGTAAGAGATGTGAGACTTGCCTGATGGCTTTGCTGGTAAAGGCATTGTTACTGAAGCCCAGAGACTGGAAAAGGCCGGTTCTTCACTTGGTCTATGCTGAGTTAGTTCATCTCAGCCAGGCGCAGAGATTGGAGCTCCAGTGTCCCTGGGCAAATCAGCCAGGGTTTCTGGTCCTCATTGTAACCCAGTAACTACCTCATCTCTACTGGAGAGTTGTGTGTGTGTGTGTGTGTGTGTGTGTGTGTGTGTGTGTGTGACCCTCTCCCTCGCTCTCTCTCTCTCGTTTACAATGCAGTGTTCTGCTCGTGCCTCTGGGGGTGGAGGGCAGAGCAGGTCTACTGGTGTCGGAGCTTTGGCAATTTGTGTGGAGTTGAGGATATTGCCAGCCTCAGTGTTTTTTTTAGAAAAGCTCTTAGGCAAGCTTTTGCTAAGCATCAGATGACAAAATGAATAATTGAATGTGTTTGAGATCAGCTGATGGCAAAGTCCCAGAACGTTGTTATTCTCACTCTGCCTGTTCACTGGCCGCTTGCTGAGCCCATGTGCCAAAACCTCCCAGCTCCTGGCTGCTGTGGGCAGGCGGTCGGTCACCTATTTCCAACTTGCTCTGTCACCCTGAACTGGCAGCACTGCTGTTATAATAATAATCCTTGCATTTGATATAGCGCCTTATCACGTCTTTGAAATGTCTCAAAGCGTATCACACTCATATATAGAGTCCTGTAGCTCAGTGGATGGAGCATTCGCCTCAGAGAGCCTTCGAGAGACCTGGGTTCAATTCCCCCGGCAGGGCAAAACCTTGGGCAAGTTTTCTTATTCCATATGCCTCATAATAATCCATCAAGAAAATAAATAATGATAATTTGGTCACTCAATCCACGACTGTTTGTGGGACACTGCAGTGCGCAATTGGCTGCTGCTGCGTTTCGCCCACAAATATACAGTCAATTCACTTAACAGTATATTCTGTGAAGCGTTTTGAGAAGTCTAGAAAAAGCGCCATATCAAATGTAAGGGATAAGGCATTGTATTGTAAAGTGAATTGACTTTATTTTTGGTGCGAATGCAGTAGCCAATTGCGCACAGCAATGTCCCACAAACAGTGGTTTGAGTGACCAAATGTTTTTTTTTTTTTTTGGAGGGATTATTACTCCCGGAAAGTGATTTGCCAATCGCCTGCAACGGGGTTCCTACTTACTGCTGGAGGTTGGGGACAGGGGTCTGGGATGGGGAACAACAATAACCTGCTCTTTACGAGCAGTTGCGCTTCCGGATATAAGTGGATTGATGTGTTTGGTGTGCGAAACGCAGCAGCCAATTGCACACCATTGACAAATGGCAATGCTGTGTTCCACAAACAGTTGTAGATTGAGTGACCACATTTTTGGGGGGATGGATTATTACCCCTGGAAAGTGATCCGCCAATTGACTAACAACTAGCTTCCTACTTACTGTGGAGTCCTGTAGCTCAGTGGTTAGAGCACTCGCTTTGCAAGTGAGAGACCTGAGTTCAATTCCAGGCAGAGGGCGAAACCTTGGGCAAGTTTCCTTACTCCACACAGAGCCTAATGATAATCCCTACAAAACCAAAAACAATAATTAAATTGGTCATTTTCAATTTACGACTGTTTGTGGGACATTGCTGTGCGCAATTGGCTGCCGCGTTCACCCACAAATATACAGTCAATTCACTTTACAGTGTGTTCTGTGAAGCGCTTTGGGATGTCCTCCTGACATGAAAAGCGCTATATCAAATGCAAGGATTATTATTATTATTATGATTATTATTACTGCTAAGCCAAACAGCGGCGCGTGGAGTAGGGAAAGTTGCCTACGGTTTCTGCCCGCCCGGGATTCAAACCCGGGTCCTCTCGCTTGCGAGGCGAGCGCACGAGCCGCTGTGCTGTTGGCAGGGAGACGGTCAGATTATTGCTGCCGGTTTGTGTTTGCGGGAGGGACGGAGCAATCCCGTGACAGGTTTAACAGGACAATGTTTAGGTGTGACCGGGCTCCAGCAGAGGGCAGTGTTAGATTGCACGGTGGACACAAGCCAAATTCAGTTAAGCAGCAGCACTTCTTGGACTGTACCTAACTTGTTGCTTAATGCCAGTAGACAGCTGATTGCGAGCCAAAACCCCAGTGTTTTTTTTTTTTTTTTTCCCCCTCAGTTTGACTGATTGTGTCTCAGGTTGGCTTTAAATGAACCGAGTTTGCAGCTTTAAAACTCATTGTTGAATGCTGTAGCCGTTTTCTGTGCCGATCGCAGATGCACTGATGCGATTAACTTCTGCTGGGTAACAGTCCCCATGCTCAGGGATTCCCATGCACTGCAATGCCAGTCAGTTTATAACAGCGCCCTACGTTGCTGATCAGCACTGTGCTACCTTGGCAGGCATGCAGCTGAGGGAAAACCTGAGCCACTTATTGCACAATGGTTTTTGGTTTTCTTTATCGCAGAACAGCGTGCAACAGGGTAAGGTACAGCTTACCTTACGTAAACTCTCACCACACGTCATTAGGAGTATCAATCTCTCAATAAAAAAAAACAAAAGACTTGAGTCCGTCACTAAGCTGAACCGCTGTTGAAGACTTTTCGCCCACAAAATACTTAATTCACTTTACAGTATATTCTGTACTGAGCTTTGAGACATCTCGATGATGTGATGAGGCACAATATCAAATGCAAGGATTATTATTATTATTCCATGCAGAATTAATTGCTATCAACATCTCCGTTATTGTAGACTACCAGGGTGGGAGTAGGCAAAATAGATGAACCTTGGTCTTTTTTCGTCCAGCAATTCCTATGTTCTATGTAATAATAATTCGGTCACTCAATCTACAACTATTTGTGGAACACTGCTGTGTGCAATTTGCTGCCACGTATCGTCCACAAAATATACAGTCAATTCACTTTACAGTATCTTCTGTGAAGCACTTTGAGACGTCTCAACGACAGTGATAATAAGGTGCTTTATATCGAATGCAGTCACTGCACCAGATAGCTTTTCCCCACCATGCGCTCTGAGATATTTCAATGTGATCAGGTTCTGGACAAATTTAAGTATTGTGGTACCTGCAGAGAGTTAGTTCTGCGTGGCTAAAAAAATGGGGAAGCCCGAGATGGATAGTTTAACTCTGGTAATTGTCACTGTCACGGCCAGTGCAGGCTCTACCTGCTGAAAGTATGATGGATTGTTTTTTTTAAACCATGTCGAAATTGCTAAAGATCTCAGCATTACAGCTGTGGAAAGCCGGAAGGCTGGAATTACTGGTGTGGAATTCCGTGACTCAGGCTGCAAATATTCCTGCCATTTTTCTCCCCTCTCCCCCCCCACCCCCCTTCTCTCTCTCTGCTGAAGGCCTCCAAATCCTTTTCTACTTCAAATGTGCAACAGTTCCACTGATCCTTCAGCACCTCACCCAAGTGGCCTTTAGTCATGTATGGACCTTGAGTGTTTTGACCATGGCGGTACCATAGATCAATCCTTTATCCCTTACTCCCCCCACCAACACACACGTATACACACACATGCGCAGCAATAAGGATTGCTGGATGGTAATTATGAGCGGCTACCTTTTGACTTCCTAACCAGCAGTTCTGAGCCCAATTAACGTCTTGACTGCCCCATCTGAGGTCAGCAACCCAGAACATCCCTCTGCATTATTGGAAAAAGGGAGTTTCCTGTGTCCTGGCCAACCATCCCCCAAATAAAATTGGCCTTCGTGGCTATTTGTGGGACGTCGCTCAGTGCAAATTGGTTACTGCATTCACCTACAAAACACACAGTCCTTTAATGATAATCCTTGCATTTGTTATAATGCTTTTCACATCTTCTAGGCATCTCAAAGCACTTCACAAAATATACTGTAAAGTGAATCGACTGTATATTTTGTGGGCGAAACGTGGCAGCCAATTGCGCACAGCAGCATTCCACAAACAGTCGTGGATTGAGTGACCAAATTATTATTGGGGTTTTTTCTTGAGGGATTATTATGAGGCATGTGGAGTAAGGAAACTTGCCCAAGGTTTTGCCCTGCCGGAAATCAAACCCAGGTCACTCACTTGCGAGGCGAATGGTCTATAACCACTGAGCTACAGGACTCCTTCTTCATGCGGGGCAGTGCCTGAATGCTTTAAGAGCCGTACACTGCACTTTGCCCTACATAATCTTGTGAAGCGCTTCAAGACGTCCTCCTGATGTGAAACCATCAGGTATTACAAATTACAAAGGATGCCCTGTAATTCAGTATGATTAACAGGAAGGGACTGTGTTGCTAAATTCTAGCCTAGGGCGTGATCTGATGCAGTGTTGCACAACCAGAGGCCAGTTGCCCTGGTCAGTAGTGAACACTAGGTTAATTTAAAAAAAAAAGCAATTTCCAATGGGAGCTCTTTAATAAGCAGTCAGGCACTACCCCACATGAAGAACGCTGTATAAATACAAGTAGTTGTTGTTTCCGGGGCTAGAATAGGTAACAAATCCTTGGTCGGCTATATATTCACCCTCTGGCTGAAATCTTTAACTGTGGTAATGGCCAGCAACACAGTGTCAAATGCCGTGCTGTTATGTGTTCTCCGGTCCAAGATACCAGAACTGTTCACTGTAATCAGCCAGTAATATACAACTAAAGCGCCATAATAATAGTCTCAAAGCATTTTGCAGGTTATATACTGTGAAGTGCAGTGACTGTATTTTGTCGGTAAGATGCAGCAGCTAATTTGCACACAGCAAAAGTCCCACAAACAGTCGTGAAGTAAGTGACCAATTTTGTTGGCTAGGACACCGGGAGAAATTCCCTTTGCTTTTCGAATACCGCCATGGGATTTTTTTAACATCACCTGAACAGGCAGACGGGATCTCGGTTTAATGTCTCATCTGAAGTACAGCACCTCCACTGGTGCTGCGCCTGCACTGGAGTGTCAGCTTAGACTTGTGTGATTCAATTTATCCTTGGATGTCAGCCTAGTTAAATTGCCAGCACTCTTACTTTTGGGCTGGAAGATTGTGGGTTAAGCCTCATGCTGGGTGAGGAGTTCACTGGATGACTCTCCAGTAACATGCTGCTGCCATTCAAGTGTACCTTAACAACGCTATTGGCAAAGAGGAGTTAGTTTTTCCCCAGTGTCCTGGCCAACCATCCTCCCAAGTAAATTGGTGGTTCATCTCATGGCAGTTTGTGGAACATTGCTTTGCTCCAAATGGCTGCCTCATTCAACTCCAAAAAGTCACTTTGTTTGACAGCAATTGATTATGAAGCACTTTGTGTCATTTTGATGTTATAAATCGTATGAAAATGAATTGTTTTCCTTGCAGTACAGCCTAGTAATGTGAATGCATAGCTGGTGTCCTCTGTGCTTGTGTGAAGTAGAAAACATTTGGCTGTTGTGACTACCTGTCTGATTCCAATGTGGAATTCTCTTTGAAACATGTTTGTTGCGTCTCAGGCTATTGTGTTCTGTGTGCAATAACCATTTCTCTCCCCACCCCCCCCTTTCAGTGTTGTTGAGTGCTTTGATAAGTCCACCCAATGTGGAAGTCTCTACTACATACGGAAATCCAGAACAAGGGGGCATAATCTTAAAATTAGAGCTAAGCCATTTAGGAGTGAAACTAGGAGGCACTTTTTCACACAAGGGGTAGGGGAAATCTGGAACTTTCTTCCACAAAAGGCTGTGTGTGGATGCTGGATCCATTGAAATTTTCAAGTCTGAAATCGATAGATATTTGTTAGGGAAATGGGCAAAGAATGAGTAAAAGGAGTTGAGGCACAGATCAGCCAAGATGTAATAGAATGGTGGAACAGGCTCGAGGTGCTGAATGGCTTACTCCTGTTCCTATGTTCGAGTGTCCTCTGAGAGCAGCTCAGTGAGGAGTGGAACCTGTAAGCCTTACCCACTCATTGAGTAAGAGAGCTCTTTATTTTTAGAAGTGAAAGAGCACTCCTTGATCTGACTAAGGGACCCACAGGGGGTGACTAACCCAACATGTGCATGACTCCAAGCTCCTCTGATATACGCTGCCTGGTTTTCACTCCAGCAGCTGGAGACTTCAGTACTTGCTGTTCAGTTCCATAAATTGGCTGTATTCAGTGGAGAGGAAATTAATTTCATAACCTCTCCCAGTTGTACAGGTGTTCGGAAATCTATAAAAATGCTGCCAGTTGTCAGGAAACATTCTAACTGATGTGAGCGGAGGCGTTTGGAATCGAGGTACAAAATGTGAAGGTCTATCAGAGCAATGCCTGTCTGCTCAGTGGCGGGTGTGCTATTCTGCATTTCAAATACATTTAACACTGGTGATGTTTGCTACACTATGTAACCCAAAGTGGAATTAGTGAGCCAGGGAATTGACATTGTAGACTCCCATCCCTGGTTTGAATCCACAGACTGGGAACTTGTTTTGTCCAGCTGGCAGCCACGTTGGTAGTGTATCTGAACTAGGTTCAATATGCAACCTGTGTTCGGAAATCTTCAATCCTGCCAGTCACGGGATTCACGTCACTCTAGTCTGCAGGAAGTCCTCCAGCCCTTCGGGGCGGGCGGAGATGATGTAGACCCATTCATTGAAACAAAAGGGCCATCGTAAACTCAAGCTTATTACTGGAAGCATGAAAGAGGGAGGTTAAAAGGATTTTTTTTACATACTCACTCCATGGCTGTTTATGAGAAACTAACTGTACCTGTTGGAGCTTCACTTGCAACCAAAGAATCCAATGTGGAATGTAGATTGACAGACAGACATTTCATCTTTATCGGTTCTCATTTGGGAGGACTCAGCGCTTTAAAAATGTAATTTTGTTGTTGTTGCTGCGGCTTAGCTTCGTCTGTGTTCTTTATTTTGTTCCTGTTGTTTGGCTACGTGCATGCTGTGACGCAAAATGTCAGCCGGCACGGCCATCAGATATAACTGCAGTGTGTAACGTACATACGTAGGTGCTCTGTGACTTGCAATGCCACAGTGCCACTTTGACTCGGCGGCTACCAAGTGTAACTGCAGCGAAAAGCACAAAACTAAAAATAACTTGTGAATGTTGGAAGATATCTGAAAACAAATGTGCCCACGTCACTCCCAGATGCAAAGCCTTTCCGATGTTGTATAAATCCTGTCTCTACGTTAATCGGTTATTGAGATCCTTCTTGAAGTGCAGACATTGTCGTTTTATTAGTGTAGAAGAAGATGGTTGTGCGCAAATTGACTACTATGGTCACCTACAAAACACACAGTCACTACACTTTGCACTGTGAAGCATGTTGAGGCTTCCTCCTGACATGAAAGGCCCTATACAAGGTGTCGAACAAAGTCCCGTTACTTTATTTTTTTACACACACACGCTGAAGTGTAGTTAGATGAAGCTTTTAAGGATCCAGTTGAAAGAGCTGAGAAGTGGGATTGAAACAGCTTGAGTGAGGAGTGAGCATGACACAGGCACAATGGGTTGAAAGACTTGCTGTGTTGAAGTTTATCATGATTTAACATTAGAGACTCACAGGAGTGGTACGAGGCAGTGTGCGAGGACTGAGAACCGATTGGAGGGGAGAGAGCTCAGCAGAGTTGACTGAGCTTTGGCCAGTTTCCGAGGAATCTGCATTATCACTGACTTATCTCTAATGCATGGCTCACATTACCTTGGTTGCAGTCTAATCACCACGTAAAGCCACAACCACACCAGAGACAACTCTTGCTCTGTAATTTGCTGTCTGAGTGTTTTTCAAAGGAGGTTGTCTCCTTCCCCCACCCCACCCCGTGTATACAGTGTAACCCGTGTTTAGTTTGATGGCCTCTGCACATTCTTGGGCATTTCTTTACAATGATAGTAATCCTTTCAATTGATATAGCACCTATAAACATCTGACGTCTCAAGCACTTCACAACATTTCTGTGAATTGTTGTGACCTGTGATTTTACATCAAATACGTGTGGCTTGTATTTGAAAAGAGCAGCGTTTAAGATTTAATACAATATAGTCGGCACTTATATAGTGCCTTTCATGTCAGGGGGACATTTTGAAGTACTTCACAATACCAACTGGCCCGGGGTGTGGGGGTTGTTAGGCTGGGAAAGGCGACTGAAAGCATGGTCAGAGGTACATTTTGAAACGTGTCATAAACTGCTAACAATAAATTGATATTCAGTTACGCCATTCAGAGCAGCAAAGAATATTTCTGTTGGAATAAGTGGGTGATTCCTGTCTTGAATGATTGGGAAATGGCCCAGGTATGGGTTTGTCACTGAGCAAATCTGGGATTTGTCGGATATAAGCATCTGAAATCATGTTTATTTGGGGGAGAGTCTTAAAGTCACCATTTTATTATGTGGATTTCTGTTAGGAAATAATATCTCGGGCTGCAGTATTCAATTTGGGACATGATATGTGCATGCGATGGCTAGGATGGTGGAAGGCAAACTGGATGGACCTTGGTCTTTCGTCTAGCAATTGTTATCTACTTATGACCCACCATCGACTTTACCTCCATTTTCTGGGCAATTCTCCCCAAATAGTTGGTGTCACTCGTTAACATCCTCAAACTCCCCCCTCCTTTCCTCCCTACTCGAGGATTCCCATAATATTTATAAAGTGTCTCAAGACCCCATAAAGTGTCTCAAGACCCCATAAAGTGTCTCAAGACCCCATAAAGTGTCTCAAGACCCCATAAAGTGTCTCTCAAGACCCCATAAAGTGTCTCAAGACCCCATAAAGTGTCTCAAGACGCTATAAAGTGTAACTTGTTTGGAACATCAATGTGGTACTTTGATAATTTCAACACTTCTGTCTAAGGTGGTGAGCTGTTTACCCCCTCCACCCGGGTCCCTGAGACCTGTCATAGTACCTCTAGTGCTCCAGCTGAGATCAACGAATTCAGCACAGTCTGGAATCAAACACCTGCTAGTCTGAACGGCCTCGGGCCTTTACGCACTGGGCCATCGGGGAGATTCTTTTAGTTTTTAGCCATTTGGTGTTGGTGAATGTGTGTGTGTGTGTGTGTGTGTTGGGGGATGTGGAAACTGTCTCTGCTGACTGTTTGCTGCGTTGATCAAAGTCAAAACGTTCGATGTGTTTAAACATTAGCCAATGTGTGTTGAAGATCCATTAAGCACTGATGTTTGTAACAAGGTTTAAAAACCTTATTTGGTATTCCAGGTTTCACATAATCCTCATTACGATCAAAAAGCCTTTTCGAGGTGTTTCATTGAAGAGCGTGGAGGTTTAGCGTGCCTTCAATCAGGGCTTTAAAAGGGAATTAGATACACACATGCGGAGGGAGGGAATTAGCGGGTACTGGGAAAAAGAGCAGGAAATTGGGATTAGGACAGATGGCTTCACTGAAGGAGCAAAACTGACACCGATACAATGGGCCACATGGCCTCCTGCTGTGGGCCAGATTTCTATGGTAACTCTCCTACCCGTCCTGCTTGCCCCCTTTACTCGGGTTCCCACTCCGTCTGTAAAATATTTTGAGACTTTGACTTCTTGAAAGGTGTTATGTAATAATAATACTTGCATTTGATACAGAGCTTTAGACTTGATAAGGGGCTATATCAAATGCAAGGATTACTTTCAGTAGTATTATCACTTCGCTGAGACGTAGCAAAGCACTTCACAGATTATATCGTAAAGTGGATGGACTATATTTTGTGGGTGAAACTCAACAGCTAGTTGCGCACAGCAGTGTCCTATAAACAGTCGTGGATTGAGTGGCATTATTATTATTTGGGGGGAATTATTACTATTTAGTTATGAAGAGATTATTACCCCCGGAAAAGCAATCTGCCAATCGACTAACAACCAGGTTCCTAATCACCTCTGTTTTGCCCCGCTCGGGAATTGAACCCAGGTCCTCTTGCGTGTGAGACAAGAGCTCTAACCAATACAATGCAGGACTTCACAAAGTGTAAGTGCAAGGTATCAGCATTGTTGTTAAAAGATCTTGTATTTGTCTTTTCCTCGCAGGAGGGGATCTATGCTGAGCACGGCGATATTTGTGTTTGCTGCTACATCGCCTCTGAACGGCTACTTCGGAGGGAGCCTGTATGCCCGACAAGGAGGTATTTACAAATCCCGTCTCGTGTCCGACAGTGTAATGTAAAAGCATTGCCCTGCAGTTGAATCTAGAAGATACTCCCAAAATTAAAAGCTGAAGATGGCAGAGAGAGAGTCCGCAGTCTTACAACTCTTAAGAGAGATTAGTTCATTGTCCAAAATTAATCAGGCAGGGTTTTCCGTTTTGGTCAGTGCTACACGGAACTCCAAACTGCTCGCACGTTCAACCGATGTTTGGTATGAGTCCACGTATACATTGCAGTACAACCAACAAGGGAGAGGCTTGTTCTGCAACTCAAACACACTTCATGCCTGACTTTGGTGGCTGCTAGCTATGTGACAATGGGTTCTTCAGCTTTTGCAATGCGATGCAAACGATGCCTTCATAACTGATTAAAATTAATTACGCAGGAAGAAATGTCCTGCACAGCTATCTCGCAGAACAGTGAGATGCTTGTCAGCTATCCAGTATCTGGTTAACAGTTACATTTTTTAAACTACATGGTCTCCACAAAATCTAGTTATCCCCATGATTTCTCTCTACAGTGCACTGGCCAACATCTGAAAATGTGGAACAATGATGATAATTGTATTTAGAAGTACTTAATTATATTCAGTGCAAGTGTTTAACTGTATTTAGACGTCCAGAGAATAGGTGTGAGTGAGCGCATCATTTTCATGGCAAATAATGATCTGTCTCCATGTTCGGTGCTACATCTTCTGTAACATGGATGGACTGAGGAGGCGAATGCATCCCTGACAGCTTGTTTCAGCTCCTCCGTGGTCTCCTATCCCTGTTTTGTAACAGTGGGTAACAGGACTTTGTGGACACCCTATACACTGGAGTCTGTCTCAGCATTGATGGCTGATTCCGCTTGCGTAATAGTCTGGCAGCAGCTTGATGTTGAGTGTTGATGTGAGTCCGGTGGTGTTGAGCAGCGTGGGGACCGAGCAAGATTTCGGCTCCCAGGCGTTGGGCTCCCAGGTGAAACTCTAGGGATATGAGTGTGGTTTGTGGATGGCACAAAGCTGCTGTTTTGCTGACAGGTGGTGGCCGCTGCAGAGAGCCAGCTGGGGCTGGCTGGGCTGTGGTCGCTGCTCCAGGCAGCTGTGTGATGTTTTGTACTGAAATGTGAAGCGGGGATAACAAGTTGTGAGCTTTTTTTTTCTAAATGAAATAGCGCAGGCTGACAGTGATTGATTACTCCAGAGAAAGAACTCCAGAATTTTAAACCGTGGCTGCACGCGGCAGACTTGTGTGGTTAACCTGGCTGACGTGCGGGTCAGCCCAGTGGAGAGATCCACCTGGTTTTCATGTCCTGAATTAAGGCCCGTCGCGGCTGATCCTTCTGTGGAGGTTTTGATAGCAGTAAAACTCCTCGTAAAGTCTTGTTTGATTTGCCCGACAAGTCTCCCAGCTGCTCCCAATTGTCTCGCATTGCCGTAAATGAAAGGCCAGGGTTTGGGCCAGGCTATAGTAGGTTCCTACATGATGGTGCGCTTAACTAGTCGTGCTGGGCCTGAGTTGAATTTTAAAAGGGTTCAGACATACACGACAGCTTCTAAGCAGAGCCATGCGGAGACCAGAACAGGAGGGAATAGAGCGTTCGAATGTTTCCCAAGCAAGTAGCAAGAACATCATGTGGCTTTTGTTCCAGCAAGACTAGGCAATTGAATAGCAAAACGCAGGAGAATCGGTCTAGTGAAAAGGCAATGGAAGTGTGGAACAAACTGCTTGCACAGGTGGCTGCAGAATCCAGTATAGAGGGTTTGGAAAGGGAGTGAGACAAGGATGCAGTCTGATTGATTAGATGTGAATTATTCCTGCTGTCTGGAAATTCAGGAATGAAGTGAGGGTTGTCACTGGAGGAATTCAAAGGGGAGCTGTGAAGATTCTCTTTGGCCCAGAGAGTAAAGTGATTGTGGAATGCTTTAATTCACCTACAAAACACAGTCACTGCACTTTACAGTGAATCTTGTGAAACGCTCCCGATGTGGAAGACACTGTATCAAATGTAAGGATCATTATTTTCTTTACTACAAGAACATAACATTTAAAAAGGATTTGGATGGGTGTTTGATAAAATGTGTAGATTTTGTGGGGCTCAATCTTTGCTTCAATTGTGCAGCCTCAACACCAATTTAATAATAATAATCCTTGAATTTGATAGAGCGCCTTATCATGTCATTGAGACGTCTCAAAGCACTTTACAAAATACATATAAAGTGAATTGACTGTTATACATTGTGGGTGAAACGAAGCAGCCAATTGCGCATAGCAATGTCCCTCTTGTGTTTATCTAGTGCTTTTCATGCTAAAGGGCATCTCAGTTGTTGCTGTGGTCTGTGAAGCAAGCAGAGAAATAAGAGATTGAAATATGTTGATGAAAGGCACGGCCAGGTTGTTGGGTTTTATTTGAAGGCAGGAAGAGTGGTTCTGAGGCAAACTGCTTTCCAGAGTTATATAGGACTGAAAGCAAAGCTGCATTGATGGAGCCAATGGGATGGAGAAAGGGCCATGGAGCTCAGTTTTAAGCTTAGAGGATACAGGCTGGAATACAGCAGGGCAAATACACACACGAATGTTCAGGACCAAAAATAGCCATTTGTTTGGTCCCATTTTTAAATCCGATCTCTCTTTATTTACACTCAGCCAATCCCTTTTGCTCTCAAAAACCTGTCCCTTTTGAAACGACCCTTAATTTTCCCTCCCTCACCTCCTCTAGTCAGCCATGTAATCCTAAACTCTCCAATTTTTGGTGTGAAACTGTGGCTTTCTTGCCCATAGAGAGAAGGTATTGGAATCTTGCCGGTCAGTAACATACGGTTTGTGGAGTCCTGTAGCTCAGTGGTTAGAGCACTTGCTTTGCAAGCGAGAGACCTGGGTTTGATTCCCGGCAGGGTGAAACCTTGGGCAAATTTCCTTACTCCACACGCCTGATAATAATCCTTCAAGNAAAAAAACAATAATAAATTGGTCATTTCAATCCACGACTGTTTGTGGGACACTGCTGTGAGTAACTGGCTGCCGCATTTTGCCCACAAATATACAGTCAATTCACTTTTCAGTCTATTCTGTGAAGCACTTTGAGATGTCTAGAAGATGTGAAAAGCGCTATATCAAATGCAAGGATTATTTTTATTATATACCTTGCTTTTAGCCTACAATCTGCATGTGGTGAAAGCAAAGGATTGTTCGGTTAAAAGCAAGGATGAACACTCTTATCACCCGAAACGGATTGGGAGCTCTGAACTCAAAAGTTTCCGACTTAGCTTTAAGAAATCCAAACTGAGCCAGAAACATTCACTGTGGGACTCGGGCACGTCTGAACCTTCTGAACTTGATTCCATGTCGTTTATCTTTGGAGCCCCTTGCTTCTTTCCTCCCTGTTCTGCCTCCGTTCCTGTTTCCACATCTGCCTCTTATTGTGGATGCTTGAATAGTTTCCTCATTGACTGCGTGCTGAGTCCTGCTGTTTTTGATATTGATATTGAACTTGCAAGGTTTCAAGATTAGAAAGGGTTGGGGGGAGGGAATGTGCTAAAGATGGATATTGGTCCACACAGATCGAATGATAAACTTCCTGCAAAATTCTTACAGAAAGAATATTAATTATAGTGATGGAGAGGGTGCAGTGAAGGTTCAACAAGGATGATACAGGAGATGAAAGGATCTCACTATAAGGAGAGGCTAGAGAGGTCAAGACTTTTCCTGATGAAACAGAGAAGGCTGAGGGCTGATATGATTGAATTGTTTAAGATAATGAAGAGGTTTGAGAGGATTAATTATGAGTAACTCTTTCCACTGGTCAGGGATTCGAGGACATGAATTGAAGATTGTGAATTGGGGAGTAAAGGGAGAGGTTGGGAAGATCTTCACTGGAGGTTGTCTGAAGGAATGATTGCTTGGGTTGCTGTTAGAGCAGAGTCCAGAGCCTAGGGGTGTTTAAAGTCTTATCCGAAAGATGGAGTGGGCTCTTTCTGTAATGTATATTTCTGTGTTGGCACGGTATTAATGCCGAGGTTGACTTAGGGCTTGCAGGTTGGTAAGAGGCAATTTTTCAGAAGAGAACCTTCTGTCCTTGTTTAATATTGCAGTACGAAGCCTGATATCCAAACTAATGGACTCCCAACTCCCACTGTGTATTTGTGAAAACACTGAGGTCAGTATGGCATCTCCTGAGAATCATTGTGCTGCATTACAATGTCATGCTCTAGTGTGGCGGGTAGCGCGCTCACCACGCAAGCGAGAGGACCTGGGTTTTGATTCCCTGCGGGGCAAAACCTTAGGCAAGTTTCCTAACTAGACCCGCCTCTGTTTACCTACCAGTAAATAGAAACCCGGTTATTAGTCAATTGGCTGATCGCTTTCCGGGGCTAATAATCCCTCCCCAAAAAGACATAATAATAATTTGGTCACTCAGTACACAGCTGTTTTTGGAACACTGCTATGCGCAATTGGCTGCTGCATTTTGCCCACAAAATACACCGTAGAGAAGTCTCAATGATGTGATAAGGTGCTGTATCAAATGCAGGGATTATAGAACTACTGTAGTAGACTGCTAAATATCCAGGGCGTGGAATACAGAACCTTACAGTTGAAACGTTTTGAAGTGAATTCAATAAAGTTCTCCACTGATTGTGTGCAAAATGCTTTTGTGTGAATGGGCTTGTCTCAATGCTGGTGTTCAGTTTCACGTCTCCACATTAAGTCGCTGAAACCAGTTTACAGCTGAAGCTCTTAACTTTTAAGTAGCTAATGTTACACAAATGTCAACCAGATCCTGACACCTGTCAACACAACCCGAGCTTGTGGGCGAGGAGGGTTTGAGGCTGCTGTAGGGTTGTGAATCACGGCACAGTCGGGAGATGGGGCCAGCAATCTGGCTTTGGAGTTGTATCTCGCTGATTGCACGTGTTGCCAAGTGAATGCACTGTATCTGACCGCAGCCTGGTTCAGTCAGTAGCCCTGTCGCCTCTGGGTCTGAACAGGACTCTACATCACAGTCTAAGCTGGCGCTCTGAGCTGATACTGGGGAGAGCTGCATTGACTAAGACACCGTCTTTCTCCATGTTAAAGCGAGGTCTTGCCTGATCATGAAAAAACTTGTGTGACACTGTTAGATTGCTTCCCTTTTTCCTGCAAAATCACTGCCCTTTGTGTGCCTCCCATTTTCCCTCTCTCACTCTCACTGTGTCTCTCTCTCTCTCTCACGGTGTGTTCTCTCTTGCTGTGTGTGTGTGTGTGTGTGCGCATACGCGCGCGCTGTCTCTCTCTGCCTGTAAGTGTGCGAGTGTGTCTCTGGCTGTGCCTAAGTGTGTCTGTTTGTGTGTGTGTGTGTGTGTGTGTGTGTGTGTCTCTCTCTCTTGCTCTCTCTCTCTGAGCTTACGTGTGTGTCTCTGCCTCTGTGTGTGTGTGTCTCTCTCTCTGTTTGCTTGTGCATGTGTCTGTGCCTGTGCACATGCGTGCTTGTGTGTGCCTGTGTGTATTTGTGCCTGTAAGTGTGTGCGTGTACCTGTGCGAGTGCACGTACTTCTGCGTGGGGTGTGCACGTGTGTGTGTCTGTCTCTAGCTCTTGGGGTGTATTCGGGTCTTTTTGTGCATATCTGAGCATGTTTTGGTGTTAAACGCTACAGTGTGACTCAGAAGGCAGTGCCGTATGTACCATTACATTGCACCAGAAATGCTGTTCTCTTTCAGTGACAGACGTATCTCTTTAAGCAAATGCAGGAGCGCACACTGCAATGCCACATCATCCTTCCTGTAATAAGAGATTTTTATTACTGATGTGGAACCTAGTCCTTCCAGCTGCTCAGTGCTCCCCCACCCCCTCTCTCCCTCTCTCCCTCAGACACACACACACTGGAATATGAAGAAGGTCCCAGTTTTATTTAAGAGCTGAAGGTTACAGCAAAATCTGTTTGAGATTAGCTAACAGAACACAATGGTGTGTTGCTCTCTTTAAGAAGTGGGGGGAGGGTTGCACGGGAGGAGGGGAGGTTTCTGAGGTTTGGCTTCTGATGGTTGCTAACCTCTGCTGTCTGTTATATCCTGAGAACTGGGATTAATAAAAGAAAGCTTCTTAGAAAATGGGTAGCAATGGCCAACATTCAACACTATAAACATTCACATTTTTACAGTGCCATAAATAATAATACTTGCATTTGATATAGCACCTTATCACATTGAGACGTGTCAAAGCACTTGACACAATATACCGTAAAGTGTATTGACTGTATATTTTGTGGGCATAACTCAGCAGCCAATTGCGCATACCAGTGTCCCACAAACAGTTGTTGATTGAGTGACCATATTATAATTTTTTGAAGGGATTGCTACCCACACAAAGCAAACCGCCAACTGACTAACAACTGAGTTCCTACTTACTGCTAGGTAGACGGAGGCCTGTGGAGTAAGGAAACTTGTCTAAGGTTTTGCTCCACCCGGAAATCGAACCCAGGTCCTCTCGCTTGTGAAGCTAACGCACTAACCACTTTCCTACAGGACTCCACACTTTGGGAGGACATCCCGAAGCACTTGAGAGTCCTGTATTAGTACCTGAGTTGGAGGTCCTGGAGCAGCGGAAAAGCTTGCCATACAGCAATTTCAATGGCAAGGTCCTCACCGCTGCTTTCTATCTTTGTCAATCAATTATTATTTGGCAAGGCAGAATGGTGTAATGCCGTCACTTGGTTTGAAGTTGTTTAAGATTTGAGTGGCCAAACTGTGTTCGTCACTGGGTGACGTTTAAAGGTTCGTTGCTTTTGTTTCATCTTCTCTCTTCCCTTCTCCCCCAACTACCAACTATTCCTCAATTATACCCCAGCAGACAGATCTTTTCTCCCAGCCTCCACCTGCCTTGAACTGATTAATTGGAGGTGGAGGTGGCTCTGACTTGCCCGTAAATAATAATATTCCTTGCATTTCATATAGACTCTTATCACGTTGTTGATTTGTCTCAAAACACTTCACATGATGCACTGTAAAGTGAATTAACTGACAGTGTTTTGTGGGTGAAACTTGGCAGCCAATTGCTCACAGTAGTGTCCCATAAACAATGGTGGATCGGGTGACTTTTTTTGAGGGATTATTATCCCCAGAATGCAATCCGCCAATTGACTAACAATTGAGCTCCTGCTTACTGCTAGGTAAACAGCCATGTGGAGGAATGAAACTTGCCTAAGGTTTTGTTCTGCCCGGGAATTGAACCCGAGTTCTCTCGTTCGCAAGGCAAGTGCTCTAACCAGTACACTACACCATAAAGTAGCCGATGTCGTTACCTGTTTTTTGATGATGGGGGGAAGAAGGGGTGAAAGTATCCTTCCAGATAACAACAACAAATTACATTTGTATAACTCCTTTCACCTCAGGAGAACGTGATAAAATCGCCACTTCACATCACAAGCTCCATTCACGCTGGCTGGTCTCTGTCTTTCTGTTGTCAATAATATATTGGAATCTAAGCGCACTTTTGGCTGGGGTTTAGTTTGTGATGGTGATTTATTGCCTGACTGGTGGTATTAAACTCGCTCTGGCTCCTTTACTGCAGATTAGAATGGAGTTTCACTAGTGTCAGATATCGGAGTAAGAACGAGTATGGACACTGAGCTCCTCAGTCTGGCTGCGGAGGAGAGTCAATCATCAGTCACCACTGGGACAGAAGCTGATTCCTGCTGGATGATATAGGACCGAGCTTTCTGGTTGAACTGACGTGTCATTTTTAAAAATTATATGTGCCTTAACGTTTTGGCTGGCTTTCAAATCCTGCAATTCTCTTACCTGTGTTACGCACAAACTGATTTGTTTGCCTGGGTCAGTTTCATACTCTGGTGCCCAGTTGAGCTTTATTCTGTGGAGTAAGAGTGGAATAGTTTGTAGGTTTGGGATGTCTTTCCGACGTGAAAGGCACTTTACAAATGTAATCTGTCATTGTAGGTGAGCAGTGGTTCTATATTTTACAAGGTTGTTAAGTATTTCCACTGCCATGCTTTCAGCGACAATACTCTGAAGCTTTGGAACTCTCCCTGAATCCCTCTATCTTGCCCCCTCCTTCCCCTCTTTTAGATCATGACTCAAGACCTTCCTCTTTGCTCATGCTTACGTTCACCTCCCCACATTGGCTCGGCATCAGCCTCCACCACTGTTAAGTGCTCGGAGGCTCTGCCCTTCGTGAAGGTCACTATATAAATGCAACCTGTTGTTTGGGGGTAAAGAGAGTACATTCTAGTAATGTTGAATCTTTGGGGCTAGCTTGCTGACCACAATAGTCTTTCGTTGGCATGCACATTCCTGTGTAAGTCTATAATAGTTAATGACTGTTGCAGTGCCTTACTTCCCCCCAGCCAGTTGTAAATTGCAGTGTGTCATCAGAATAGGTCACATTGCGTGGCCTTTCACACAGACACTCACAGCACAGAAAACAATTCGGTCCATCGTGGTCTGGGGTGTTCAGACTGCGCAATCCATCCCGTCCCACTTACCTGCCTGCAAATGACTCCTTTTTAGATATCCATCTATTCCCTCTTGAAAGCTAATATGGATCCTATCTCAGTCTCGCCTGAGTGCAAGTATACACCCTCAGAACCTTTCAGCAATTTCTTCACATGTCTTTCTTCCAAAGATAAGATTTTGTGAAATAACTTAATTTGTGGTGAAGTGATTTAATGTTTGTCTCTGAGTTCTGTCTGATACATTTCCTGAGGTAACCACACAGAAACAAAAATCGTTGCGTTAGATGCACAATTGCTGACGGCTACATTACGGTCAAAGGCGAGTCTCTCATTTGCGTCCAGGGTGATATTTTAGGTTTTAGGAGGCATCTGTCTCCGAGCTGCATTGTTAGTGCCTGCGACACAATTGAAAGTGCTTCAGTCTCTTAAATGTAGTCACATGTTGCCAGAGGTTCTCAGCTCTGATTCCAAATGCTGGCATGTAACCCTGTTTCTACTGATCAGTGAAGCAGCAATAATAATAATAATAATCCTTGCGTTTGATATAGTGCTTTTCACGTCTTCTAGAAGTTTTAAAGCACTTCACAGAATATGCTGTAAAGTGAATTGACCGTATATTTGTGGGAAAAAGGTACAAGTTTCAGTGTTTTACGATTTCACTTACACATCCGACCGGTTCAAAACTGCCTTTTTCTGCCCGTTTCATGTTGGTGCTACAGCTTGGTATTACAAATACTGTGACAGTACAGTATTTATTTAAACTCCTGTGATCTGAAATTGGGAGCTTCTAACCTTTTGCCTTTTTCTGTGTGAAACAGGCAGGAGATGGATAAAGCAGATGTTTATGGGTGCGTTCCTGATCCCTGCCATGGTTTGTGGCACGGCGTTTTTCATCAACTTCATTGCCATCTATTACCACGCATCGCGGGCCATTCCTTTTGGGACCATGGTAAGTAAATGCCTTTGTGCTGTGCTTGCAGGAGAATTACTGATGTGTATCGAGGCTCACACCCCAGCACAGTGCTGGGGGAGTAGCGCACTGTCGAGGTGTAGACTTTTGCGTCAGATGTCACATCTGCCTGTTCAGGTGGGCGACAAAAATCTCATTCCATGTAAAACGGGACTCACCAATAATCCTCCAGATAAATTGGTCATTCACCTCACATTTGTTTCTTTTTGCCTTTTTGGGATTTTACAAAAAGTGACTTTAGCTTGCACAAAAGCCTTCCCCATTTTCGTATAGAAACTGAAACCATGCTTGACCATGATTACCTGTGAAGTGCTTGTAGACGTTTTGTTGTGATAAGGTGCTATTGAAACAAAATGGTAAAATGATCGTACTTCTGAGGTCTGGCCTTGTTCTCCCGTGCGAGTGGCAAGGCAGTGTGATAATATTGAGAATTTATTGATTTTCTAACACTGGATTTTGCTGGTAAAATTTTGCTGACTATCTGTATATCTGGAAGTGAAGTGGGTTTGCAGTGTTGGCAAAAATTACTCACCAGATTATCAGTTACTGGGTTTTATTCAACTTTGAAACAGCAATGCGAGTTGGAGGTTGGATCAGGTAAGTACTACAATAACCACTTGCTTTTATGTAGCGCCCATCTCACTGGGTATTGTCTTGGAAACCTGAGATACAGAACAAGAGACACGGGTGCAGAAACAGATACACACAGTGAGAGAGACACGCACGCAGGGACAGACACTTATACGCACAAAACGGGGACCCAGAGAGAGAGAGACAGAGACGCACACAGAGAGAAAGACACAGAGTTGGAGAGAGATGGAGAGACACATGGTAAGATGAGAGGGGAAAAACACACACACAGCTAGAGACAAAGAACAGAGTTGGAGAGAAAGAGACACAAGCATTTAGTTTGAGAGAGACTGGCACACTTGATGAGAGAGAGATAGATGCTTACACACATGCACACAATAAACACGATGCACACAGAGTTGGAGAGAAAGTAGAAATACACAGTTAGGGAGAGACGAATGTACACACATTGTAAGATAGAAAGACATACAGCTATAGACGCACAGTTGGAGGAAAAAAAGGCAGACACACACACAGGTTAGAGACTGAGACGCCCGGTAATATGGGAGGAGAGACAGAGATGCACGCAAACATGAACTCACAGTTAGAGAAAGAGGGAGTGTGGCACCCACGCAGCTAGAGAGAGAGAGACACACACACACACAGTTGGAGAGAAAGATAAAAGTCGTACACACGCACACTGATATCTGCACTATTTTTATAGCTACAATGGGGCCGGTTAGCATAGATTGGGCTCACTGCTGTGCCTTAAACATTTTGCATAGAATGGTATTAAAGCTAATTGCTGACAGTGGAGAAGGAATGAACGAAACAACCCATGCTTCCTCATATTATTTTGCATGGTTGGCATGGCATCTCCGCTTACATTATTCGCCAGGAATTTTCATGCTTCTTAACAGCCCGTCCGTTTGCTTGAGTCCATTGGCTGTGCACGAGCGGAGCCCAAATTCCGTGCTTTTGATTAATCTGCCACCACCACACTGGCAATGATGAATCCTGTGAATAGCAGCACGTTGTGGACTTGTTTGTGGTGAAGGCAATGAAGCTGGTATTACAGAAAGCCTGCTGTGTTAAGCTGATCCTCCGCAGAATTCTGGCAGTCAGCTGCTCCCCAAGGCAGCTCACAATTGATGATGGCATTTTTTTGAGATCATTCAGAACGTTATTAAATGCCATAGTAATTCCGCAAGCTTCCCCTCCACAAGCTGCTGATTATTCAGAACTTTGCAAGCTAATGTCCTTTCCCACACCAGGCTCTGAACTATCACCCCCATTCTCCCCCGGCTCCACTGACTCCCCATCCCCCAGGTCATAAGAGTTCAAAATCCTTGCCCTCGCTTTCAAAGCCCTCCACGGCCTTGCTCCTCCCTACCTCTGACTTATTAACTCCATACTTACGTGTCAACTCCCTCACTCTGCTCAGTAAGCTCTGGCCTACTCCATGTCCCCCGCCTCTCTCTCCTTCCCCCACAATCAGCGGTCAGGCCTTCAGCTTTTCTGCCCCCACTTTTGGAAATCCATCCCTCAGTTCCTTCATCTCACCTTGTCCCTTGCTTCCTTCAAGTGCCACCTCAAGACCTTCCTCTTTGACCGACCTTCCTCTTTGACCGACCTTCCTCTTTGACCGAGCCCTCTCCTGCCCCTACTCTCCCTGCCCTCCACCCCTCCTGATCCCAACCCCCAGCTCGAGTCCAGATCCCTGACTGTCCCAACACCTTGGGATGTCCTCCCTACATGAACGGTGCTCTGTAAATGTTGTTGAATAAGTTGCAGAATTAATTCTCAGTCATTTTCTTCAACAAGCTTGTGATGTGGAAATCACCACCCGCTTGTATACTTTCCAACAGTAGGACCCGACACTGTGTTGGCTAATTTACAATAATCTTGTTTTCTTTCCATTCTTCAGTTTCTTTGTCTCGCATACGTCTCCTCTCTTAATCCTTCCATCAGTCAACATCCTGGCCTCACTATCTCTTCAAATCTCAAATGAAATTCTCACAACTCCATCTATAGAGCAGTCTCCAAACAGCTTAGTTTCTTCCTTCAGACGAACCTTTTCTCTCTCAATATTTCTTTCTCTATCGCCCAGTCCATCCGAGACCTGAACACTGCTCGCATGTGCTGGGAACCTTGTCCAGCTCCTTCCTCGTGCTCCTGGACAGGATACAGGGATCAAGCAGCTTGCCTATCTGTCGATTCATCTCTCCTCTCTGGCCGCCATTTGCTTCATTTTTTTCAATGCAGTTGAGGAGCTGATAGCCTCGCCAATTAACAATATTGTTAGCTGCAGTGCTAACCAAATTTTTTTTTAGATCAGCAATTATACTGCCAGTATATGACTATCTCTCCTGCCCTTCTCTCTCTTTCTCTCTCTCTCACTCAATCATTTTCTCTTTCTCTCTCTGGCTCTCCTCCTTTCTCTCTCTCTTTCTCTCTCTCTCCCTCTCTCTCTGGGGCTCTACCTCTTTCTCTTGTATGCATGTGTGCCACGTTTTAAAAAAATATCTGATGTCATTGTGCTTTCAGAGTAGTGGATATGCAGCTTATCTGTCGGTGTGTAGACACTTGGCATTTCCACTGTACTGCGGTGACTTCTTCCTCTTTTGTTTCTCCCAGAGTTGACGGACTTGGTTCCTCCCAACTTAGTCTTTCTCACCATGTCCACACTGGAACTCCCATCAGTTCTCTGCCTCAATCCCACCTTGGCACTCTTTGTCTATCTTTAAATCCCACCTTAAGAATTATCTCTCTTCTATGGCCTATGGTCAATTTCCCCTTCCTCCTTAATTGGCGTCGTCACATCCTGTCACTGCAGCTCCAAGACGTTGTCCTTTGTGAAGGGCTTGTTGTTGTAGCTAATTCGGGCATTTATATAGCACCCTTCACGCAGGATAGATAGC
Source organism: Callorhinchus milii (assembly GCF_018977255.1). Taxonomy (NCBI): domain Eukaryota; kingdom Metazoa; phylum Chordata; class Chondrichthyes; order Chimaeriformes; family Callorhinchidae; genus Callorhinchus; species Callorhinchus milii. The sequence goes on from NW_024704748.1 coordinate 5,894,066, forward strand.
GTGTTGCTGCAGCTATTCAAACTATCCTTCTTAGGGAGGCAGAAAGCAGGGTCTCCTTGGAGCTGAACTGGCTCCAAGGTGACATGTTTGACAATGGAATGTCAGAATCAAGCCAGGCCTCTTTGGCAACAACAAAATCACATTTGTATAGTGCCTTTCACGTCGGGAGGACGTCTCAAGGCGCAGTCTCGGTAGTCGGGTTCCTGAGCAGGGCAGGTCCCCAGTATTCCAGGGCACTGCTGGTGACAGCACAGCCCAGCCTAACTCATCGACCAGTCACTGGGGGTAGGGAATCATCCCACTCAGCTCCTGTTAACCATGCAAGCCAAATCCTGAACAGGTAGGGTGATTCTAGCTGGACAAGCAGTGGGAAAGCTTGCCAGACAGTGCTATGTGGTTTTAGCTGGTTAGACGCTTAGCAATTACCCCAATGCACACTCTGGAGTCCCAAAGCCTTGCCTCTTACCAACCTGCGTCTAATACTTTCTGGAATTAGGTAAGTAGGATGTGGCCCTCCAGGGAGCGAGTGTGCATTGCATTCCAAAAATCTTTCTCTGGAATTTCCGTGTGTCGTGGGATGTATGGAATTCTCAGCTTGGTTTGGATACTCTTCAGCATGGTAATGGGTTTCTGCATGTGTCAGACACCCAGATGACCCCAAAAAATTGTATCTAGTTCAGCCAAGATTGTTACTAACTGCAGAACTGGCAAAGGCCACTGGATTCTTACTTTAGATAAAGCTTTAATGCATTGCCAAGTGAGTTGCTTGAGATTATAATGTTTTTAACATTTAGGGTTTTCATTAGTGGGGCTGACAATCCGACTCCAACATCACTACATTTGTTGCTTAGAAGTGATGTGGAGGACTTTCAGCTTCCAGTTATGTAGGTTTATGAACCTCAGCACAGCCTGACCAGCTCGAACTTGTTGCAAGTCTCTCTTTTTGATAGTCTGAGAGTTTCTGACTTCAGTTATTAACAGACAAGAAAGCAGTAATTCAAGTTTGTTAAAGCACCTGGGTCGGTATAAAAATTTTGCTCAAATCGCTTTGAGGCGTTTTGATGTTGGAGGTGCTTTTTGACTCACTACTTGTATCAAATACAAGGATTATTATTAATTTAGGTTCCATCTCACTGGCGATTTCAAATTGCTATTTCAACCAAATGAATAATCCCTTTGCTGTTTGTTAAGGTGCCTTTTTACGTAGGGAGGCTGTCTCAGGATTTGCTGTGAAGCGTCGTGACTATTTTGGAGGCAAACGGTGGAGTTGTTCGTCTGATTTATACTCTTCATTAAATTCAAAGTCATAGGCGACTCATCACATTGTTTCTGACACCCGATTAGCTGCCGGTTTGTCTTCATAATAATGTTCGCTTTCATTTCTAGTCCAGAATATTCCTTGAAGAGTCTTGACCCTTTCTAAAAAAAATTAAAAGTATTGTGGCAATGTGAATAGTTATTACTGTAAACCTTTCCACAAAGTTGGAGTGACTTTCTCAAGACTCAACAGTCTAGTACAGCCACCAGTTAGTAAAAATAATTTTTCCAATTTATTTTCTCAACTTGACTCTGTTCTCAAGAGCCAAAGATTGTGTTTTATGCAGTGGTTGTGAGAGTGGTGAAGGGGGGAAGAGAGATAAATGATGATGAGCACGTGCAACCTTAAAACACAGGCACATACACACACATACTTTATGATGATAATAATCCTTGCATTTGATATAGCACTTTATCACGTCTTAAAGCGCTTCACAGAATATACTGTAAAGTGTCTCGTCTGTGTATGTGTGTAAATTGTAGTAACCTTGTGCATTTGTATAAAGTGCAGTGACTGTGTTTTGCGAAGAACCTCCATAAATGTGTCCTTGTGGAAAGGGAACAAGCAGTTCAGTATTTTCGTTCCAGTTGTAACCTTGTGGAAAGTACACGTTGAAACTCGAGAATTGTCTCTTTGCGAATCTGTACTTGATTCTAATAGCCAAATATTCTCGGGATGTGAATACCACAACATGCCTGCTGCAGCTATACAGGGTTTCAAATGTTCCCTGTGAAGTCCAGCGAGGCGCACGCAAAGTCATGTCATTTTATTGGGAGGAAACATTTCAATCAGCTGCACATGTATATCAGAAAGAGACGGGTTAGTGCGTGCGTGTGTTCAGAAGCCTGTTACCAGCAATGTCTAGTAAAGACACTCATCGTGACGTTGCCCGCCCCCTCCCCCCATCTTTCCCCTCCTTGTGTTTTTTTGCAATCTCTTCCAACCCTGTTCTGCTGTTCTTGCTCTACCACTCGCCTACAGGATGCACAGTTGCTGCACTTGACAATAAATGAATCTCTTTGAGGCGTTTTAATGATGTGATAAAGCTCTGTATCAAATACAAATACCGACTATTGCTCGATCCTTTCTATGTGGAGTCCCGTAGCATAGTGTAGCGTAGGCACTCATCTCGCAAGCTAGAGGACTTAGGTTCAGTTCCCAGTCAGGGCGAAACCTTAGGCAAGTTTCCTTACTCCACATGCCTCTGCTTACCTAGCAGTAAGTACAAATCCGGTTGTTGGTCGATTGGCGGATCACTGTCCAGGGGTAATAATCCCTCCAAAAAAATTAAAGTAATAATAATTATAATTTGGTCACTTAATCCACTATGTTCAACTGGCTGTGAAGCTTCACCCACAAAATACGCAGACAATCCATTTTACAATATATTCTGTGAAGTGCTTTGAGATGTCTGAACAATGTGATAAGGTGCTATATCAAATTCACGGAGTATCATATATATATATACACATATATAATATCTTATGGCTGAGCTCTCTGGGACTCTGCTAAAATCTCTGCCCCTCAGTACTCTATACTCAATAGCCTTATTTATGAACCCCATCTGCCTATTCAACTTGTATTGTTAAAATTGTTGGAGTTGTTCAGTGGAGCTTCACCATGTCATATTTCCTTCAATGAACCCTGTGGGAAATCGTCAGGAAAGGTCTCAAATTTTAATTTTGAACGTTTGTGAAAGGAGCACGACTGTGAACCTTTAAAGGATATTTCACCTATAAATATTCTTATTTCCACTGAATGAGTCTGTTGGGAGCAGTGAAAATGGTCCCAGGAGGAAAGTCTTGTCAGGCCCAGCTGGCTCCACAGGATGGATTCGTCCATAATGAAAGGATATGAGTTTGGAATAATGAATCTTTCAGAATGAAACTTATTAAAACTCATCTTTTAAAATGTCTGGAAATTCGGATTCAAATTTATTTATCCCGTTTGTGGGACACTGCTGTGCGCAATTGGCTGCCGCGTTTTGCCCACAAATATACGGTCAATTCACTTTACAATCTTCTGTGAAGCGCTTTGAGACGTCTAGCAGATGTCAAAAGCGCTATATCAAATGCAAGGATTATTTATTATTATTATTCAGTGGGCCACAGTGGCTGAGTTATTTTGATGTGGAGGCAGGTCTGTCCTGTGCACATTGTTGTCTGCTCATGGGTTTTCTCTTCCCTCCACAAGTTGCAGATCATTCAGAACTCTGCAGCTTGGGTCCTCCCCCACACCGGGTTCCATGATCCAATCACTCTCGCTCCATCCCCCATCCTGCCCACCCTATCATTGGTGGTCGGGCCTTCAGCCTTTCTGCCCCCACCCTTTGGACTCCATCCCACAGTCCCTTCGCCTTGTCCCCCTCTTGCCTCCTTCAACAACTACTTGCATTTATATAGCGCCCTTCACACGGGTTAGCGTCCGGGAGCGCTTTAAGGCACATTTCAAGACCCTCCTCTTCGACCACACCGTCGATCACCACCCCTACACTTCTGATCTCAGCCTCTAGCTCGGGTGCAAATACATGATTGTCCAGCACCTTGGCACATCCTCCTGATTTGAAAAACGCTGTGTAAATGTAATTTGTTGTTGTTGTTACTGCTCATATCTAAGACGATGGGTTTACTGTTAAGTTGGATATCTTAAGATCCTCACACTTGAGAGGAGTTGATTCAAGTGTCTGATAAGCAAGAACTCAACTCCTGTGACCATAAAAGGAAGTGATTTTGCCTCCAGTGCCTCAGCTCCTCGGTGGGAGTTCTGCCTTATCTGCACAAGTTGACATATCCTGCATTTGGATTAATGACAAACAATTTCCTCTGTTTTCCCTCGTGCCTCTTGTGAGATTGGTGAGGTGCACAGTGTGGTGGCAGAGAGTGCGAGAGAGAGATGAAAGAAACTTTAAACTCTGGGAATGCACAGAAGGGCAATTGGCATCTGACAGTCAACCCTGGCGTGTGACCCTCATTAACTGGGTTCCTCTCAAAGGATTTCTTTGCTACGAGGATTGAGATTGCTCAGTCATCTGCTGTACAGTACTGGTATCAAACTGAATTTGAAGTGGCAGATAATAGTAATAAACCTTGCATTTGATATAGTACCTCATCACATCGTTGAGAGGTCTCAAATCTCTTCACAGAGTATATTGTAAGGTGAATTCACTGTGTTTTGTAGGTGAAACGCGGCAGCCAATTGCGCACAGCAGTGTCCCACAAACAGTCATGGATTGAGTGACAAATTGATGATCCACCAATTGACTTAACATCAAGTTCCTACTTACTGCTAGGTAAACAGAGGTGTGTGGAGCAAGAAACTTGCATAAGGTTTTGCCCTGCCTGATCTGATCAGGAACTGCTCCAGTGCAGAGACGAAACCTCACACACCACATTTGGATTTGAGCTCACAATCTAAGCTCCAGTGCAGTATTGAGGATGTTGGGGGAAACATTGCTGTGCGCAATTGGCTGCCGCGTTTTGCCCACAAAATACAGTCAATTCACTTGACAGTATATTCTGAGATGTCTGAACAGCGTGATAAAGCGCTACACCAAATACAAAGGATTATTATTACCTCACTCAGACCAGCCACGCCATCAGATGAAACACTTTGTGGATTTCTGTGGGATCTCGCTGTGTGCAGGTTGCTGCTGGTTTGCCTTCAAAAACAATCGCTTCACTTGATTACTATAAAACTCTTGAGACACCTTGACGTGATAAGGTACTGTAATTGCCTACCCATGGCCTTTCTTTATCTGAGTGTTTTCCAGTGCAGATTAGTTACCAGCACACTACTAACCCAGCATGACTCTCGGACAAGATTGTCATGTCAGAGGCAGGTGCGTAGTTGGTGTGAGTGAGGCAGATGTGTGGTTTGCCGTTGAGACCATGTTCTGCTGACAATAGCCGGGGTCTCCTCACTGAATATTCTGCAGTGACACTGATCACCTGTTTCCAAGTGATCTGTCTGTTAGGAGATGGATGAGATGTCCTTATCGACTCTTAAACAATTGCTCCACTGCTCAGTGCTCTAAACCGACTGTCAGCTTTTTCAGAGGCGAGAGTGCTACCGCTCAGCCAAGCTGACCCACTAAAACCTGCTACATTGTCACTGAAAGATATTAACCAAAATATTTCAACTTTCCCAGATCTTTAAACCTTTTCCTTGTCTCATAGGTCGCTGTCTGCTGTATCTGTTTCTTTGTCATCCTGCCCCTGAACCTGGTGGGGACCATTCTGGGCAGAAACCTGTCAGGCCAGCCCAACTTCCCATGTCGTGTCAATGCAGTGCCCCGTCCGATCCCAGAGAAGAAATGGTGAGTAGCCAAGATAGCCCAGGCATATTTCTTCATCTTTCATAATCCTTTCTGCTTCCCTAGGGAGACCGTGGAAGCTGAAAGAGTTGATTCATTCAAATACAAATTAGATAAATTTCTTTTAGAAAATAATATTTTGGGACACAGCACACGAGTAATTTGAGACATAACATATAGTAAGTGTAGTATGCTTTGGGAAAAACCAGGCAACTCTGTTGTAGACTAATCCATACAGAATTAATTACTATCAATGTCTCCATTATTGTAGCATGTGATTAACTGGATGGTAGAAGGCGAACTAGATGGACCTTGGTCTTTTTTCATCCAAAGGTTCCAATAAAAGAATAAGCCATTGGCTTTAGCATTTTTCTTTTTTGGAGAAATAGAAGAAAGACCAAGGCCCGTAATACAGGGCACCATCGATACCAGAAAGGGAATGAGATGCGGAGATGAGAAAGGGAATGAGATGCGGAGATGAGTAAGGTGGTTGGTGACGCACGGTTTATCTGCCAATGCACGCTCTTGCCAGCCTGTGCCTAATACTCTCAGGACTATGTAGGTAGGGTGTGTCCCTCCAGGGAGAGAGTGCACATTTCATTCCAGACATAGGAAAATTTCTATTTGTAGGTGACGTACATGATTAAGCTGAGCTCTTCTCTGGATTGGATACTTTTAAGCACATTGATTGGTTTCTGCAAGTGTCAGACACCCAGCTGAACACAAAAAAGGATTCAGGTTTGAGAGGGAGGAGGAAGAAAGTACTCACACCTTTATAGTGATTTACATATAGAAAATGTACTTCACAGCAATTATTTCCTACGCTTTGCAGCAGTTGCCTGTGCAGTGCTTAGTGACAATCTTCAGTGTGCACATTATCAAATAAATGCAAGGCTTCCTTTGTTGTTGATGACAAGTGTAGTGACTGATTTTGTAGGCAAACGTTGAAGGCGAGTTGAGAAGAACATAGTTTGTTGTCACCAGCAACAGTAGAAATCCCCACCAGGCAGAAAAGGCTGCTTTAAGCAGGTCTGGTGTCAGCCAGTTATACTGTGTTGGCACTGTGTATGCTGGGGTCAGGTTATGCAGTGCTGTCTGGACTATTGAGTTTATATCAACGCAGGTTGCAAACTAATGTAATAAACCCCTCAAAAACAAATCTGGTTGCTGAAGCCACGACTGTTTGTGGGACACTGCTGTGCACAATTGGCTGCCGTGTTTTACCCTCAAAATATACAGTCAGTTCACTTCATAATATATTCTATGAATAGATTTGAGATGTATCAATGACATGATAAGGCACTGTACAAAATGCAAGGATTATTATAAATCGAAAGCCTTTAGGAAAGAGTAGGTCAGAACAATGTCAGAGGGAAATATTACAGTTTCTGTTTTGCTCAGTGGGAGAGAGAGAGAGAGAGAGAGAGGGGGGGGGGCAGAGGAGGAAAGAGCAGAGATGGTTGAGCAGGATTGCAAAGTTTCGACCTGGTGATGGGACGCTGCCAGATGTGGTCCTCCCTGAGTTGGAGTCTGTTCTCCTTTGGTGGCAAACAGATGGCTGCTATTTTGATCTTGTTTTACAGGTTCATGGAGCCAGCTGTCATTGTATGCCTGGGAGGAATCTTGCCTTTTGGCTCTATTTTTATTGAGATGTAAGTACCTTTTGGCGTTAAAAAGGGCCGCTTCACTTCTCACTCAGCACTGAGGCGAGAAAAAGATCAAGCATTCGTTTGCAATTATGCAATTTGTGACTTAAAAGCCGTTCAGTGGAGAGCTTTCTGTTCAAAATGCCTTCCTCGCCGAACTCTATCTGAACTATTCTACAGGGTGTCCACAAAGTCATGTTACCCTATGTGNTTTTTTTTACACAGTACACTGCTCAACAACTGAAATGCGGAAGAATGATGATAATTGTATTTAGAAGTACTTAATTGTATTCAGTGCTAGTGTTTAACTGTATTTAGACGTCCAGAGGATCAGTGTGTGTGAGCGCCATCATTTTCATGGCAGATAATGATCTGTTGCCATGTTCAGTGCGAGGATCTTCCGTAACGTGCGCAATTGGCCCACAAAACATTCAGTCAATTCACTTTAAAGTATATTTTTATGATGTCACTACGACATGATAAGACACTATATCAAATGCCAGGATTTTTACGTAGTAGTAGTAGTAACAGTAGTATTATTATTGGAGACGTGCAATAATCTCATGGTAGAAAGATTGCAGTGTGACCTCCAGATGTGGCCCGGTGGAGGATTGTGTGAAGTTGAATGCAATGTGCTTTTTCTCAGTGTTGCGTTTATTTTGCCCCCATTAAACATCAGGTACTTTATCTTCACATCGTTCTGGGCGTACAAGATTTACTATGTGTACGGATTCATGATGCTCGTCTTGGTCATCCTCTGCATCGTGACTGTCTGTGTGACGATTGTCTGCACGTACTTCCTGCTGAATGCTGAGGACTACAGGTGGTGAGTGTCACAAAAGCCTCTTTGGTTTGACTCATGGTTGTTTATCAGTGTGTCCTGTGATTGGAGTGAACAATAAGGGTGAGCCTGGCTCAGTGATTGGACTCTCACCTCTGTCGGAAGGTTGTGGGTTCAAGCGTCATGTTGGGACTTGGAATCACATAGTCTCAGATGACACTCCTTTGTGGTGCTGGAGGGCGTTGCATTGTTGGAAGCGTCGTTTTTCAATGAGACGTTAAACCAGGGTCCCGGCTATCTGTTCAAGTAGACTTTAAAGATCCCGTACACTTATTCAAAAAGCGATGGGAGTTTGGCCAACAATCCCTCAAAATAAATTTGGTCACTCACTCCATGGCTGTTTGTGGGACATTGCTGCATCAAATAGGCTGCCGGGTTTCGCTCACAAAATACACTGTCACTTTACAATCTATCCTGTGAAGATGTATCCTTTGAGACATCTCAACATTGTGAAACATGCTATAACAAATAGAAGGATTATTAGGATTAGGGTTCAACTTACTGTAGCCACAAGAATGTGATGTTTACTCAGCAAGGGGGCTGTTCAATGCAGGCATTTAAAAGCTAGAGAGAGTTTGCAAGCACCTACAGAGCAAACAAAACAAGTGCAGTAAGTTGGGAGAATCCTACCACTGAATGATGTGGACTCTGTGTGAGACAGACGCTGTGGGCAGTGAGGTGCATCCTGGAATCTGGGGATGGAATCACATCCCCCACCTCCTGTGAGGAGACTACTCGTCTGCAGCTCAGCGATGTGCCGAGCTGCATGGAGTTTCTTGGTCTACGGTCCATTAAGCTTCAAAGCAGGGAGGGAACTTAAAAAACAATTTAGTCAGATGCAAAGCACAACATGTGCTATAGACTGCTCCTCAAAGCCTTATAACAACTATGTGCTGAGGACAGCGTTCAGCTATCAGACCGTACCAAAACAGGCTCGTGGAATTGGGAACGAGGAGAATTTTTTTTTACCCAGAGAGTTGTTACAATCTGCCTGAAAGGGTGGTGGAAGTAGATTCAACAGTAACTTTCAAAAGGGAATTGGATAGGTACTTAAATAGGAACGTTTTGCAGGGCTATGGGATAAGAGCAGATTAGAGGGACTATTTGATAGCTCTTTCAAAGAACCGGTACAGGCACAATGGACCGAATGGCCTCCTTCTATACTGTAAGATTCTGTAATTCTATGAATCACAAGGTGTAAAACCCCAAATGGACACAGTCAATCCATTTTACAATATATTTTGTGAAGCGCTTTGAGGATGTCTCAAATGACATAATGTAAGGATTATTATTATTATAGAACGACAGACAGCATATTATTTCAGAGCTTTGTAACAGGCAGAACAGAATGGCTGGCGTTACTGTAGGATTTTATTCAAAGCAAAAGCTCAGTGTGATCATCAAACCTCAGCACTTGTTGAATTTGTGCAGCTCTCTCAGTGAGCCCCAGTCACAAGCCTTGAACCATTCACCCCTTTCCCTGAGACAGTAGCTCAGCCGAGGGCAATAAAGAAGCTCATACATAGCGGGGTCAGACCTTTGGGTATGAGTTTGCTCTGTGAATTAGGAGATAAGGCTTTTGAGCCAGAAGAAAAGCCCACATACAAAGCTGTGTTTCTAAGCCCCAGACGAGCATAGGCACCAGAATTCAGTGCAAGCTTTCACTGTCAAATAAAAAGCTACTTAATACAGCTGTGACTCTATCCTGATCTCAAATGGACTACCATAATCCAGTGTACTCCTTCAGAAAGTATTGTGCGTGGAATCCGGTCTGTTTATGTGTGAGCTGGAAGCCTGTTGACCACAATTCTTGGGTTTTTTTATATCTAAAATCCTTTTGATGCTGTTACAGGCAATGGACCAGCTTTCTATCTGCGGCTTCCACTGCAGTCTACGTTTACATGTACTCCTTCTACTACTACTTCTTCAAAACAAAGTAAGTCCTTGCCTTGTTTATCATCATAACACTTAAGACATCTTGCTATAAAACAGCCCGTCTCTGCCTCTCTGGGAATCGGGAGCAGCCAAGGGAGAGGGTAACCAAGTTTGTTCCCTCTCGAGTTCCCCTTTCAATTCAAAAATATTTTTAAAGAAACGTTTCATTGTACCCTTGCACTCAAGCCTAGCTCCATTGTGTATTTGGAGTCCCTTGGCGTAGTGGTTAGCGAGCTTGTCTAAAGTGAGGACCCGGGTTTGATTCCCGGGCAGGGCAAAACCTTACTCAGCTTTTCTTGCTTCACACGCCTGATTACCAAGTTTCCGTACTAGTAAGGAGGAACCTGGTTGTTAGTCGATTGGCGGATCGCTTTCCAGGAGTAATAATCCTTTCAAATAAAAATTGGTCACTCAGTCCGAGTGTCTGTAGGACACTGCTGTGCGCAATTGGCTGCCGTGTTTCGCCCACCAAATACAATTTGCTTTTCAGTATATTCTGTGAAGCGCTTTGAGACATCTCAGTGATGTGAATTAGGCACTATTATTATATCAAATTGAAGGGTCATCGTTTTTATTGTAAATCTCTACAGTGGCTGTGTTTACAGAGTCTTAGAAATGACAGCACGGCAGGAGGCTGTTTGGCATGTGCAGCTGAGGCTGGGCGAAAATTTGCACTGCAGTGTGCTACACTACTCCAATCCCAACTCCCTGCTCGTTTCTCGTAACTTTTTATATTGTTCCCCGTTTATCTAATACCCTTTCAAATGCTGTGGTTGCAGCCTCGATGGCCTCTTGTGGCAAAGCAATCCATATTCCAAAGACACTTTACCTGAAAACGTTTCTTCAAACTTCCACTCTTACCCGTTAGGTGCTCTCCCTGCCGAACTGACCTTTCACACAACAACCGGGGAAGCTCTCACTCAGCTTAGTCTGGCTCTGATTCCTCTGCTGTGTAATTTGTGTGAGGAAATGGAAGGGGCTACATTTCTGTCTGTGATTTGATAGTCAGCAAGCTCTGTATTTTGTCTGGGCTGTTTAGAAGGAGATGTTAAGCAGATGCTCACTTCTCTCTCTACCCCACCCCCCATCCCTGCAAACAGGAGAAAATCAACCGCATTGCTTTTTCCATTCTCTCTCTTCCACCTTGCCCCACCATCGCCAGTTGGGTTTTCAGCCTCTCTGCCTCCACCCTCGATCCCCTATCCCTCCACCTCACCCCCATCACAGTGGTTCAGTGGTTGATACTTGGATGAAAACAACTCCTCGACCCATTTGATCTCATCCTCACCAATCTTATCATCTTCTCAATACAACATCAACTTTGTTCCTTAAATGAAACCATGTCCTGGCCTTAATGGTGACCACTTCCAGCTTTTTCATGCCTCTATATATACAATATATAAGAAAATCTCATATATTGCTTAATAACCGTATATAAATGTATAATTATATGAATGATTTTCTTCATCTGTGGAGTATAAAATCGTCAGTGTCTGTTTGATTATTAAGAAAATAATTTAAGGAGAAAACATAGGTAATCTTGTGAGCTGTGCGTGCTGTATTGTAAGTGACTGATCTTCCTTTTACTCCTGTGCTAGGATGTACGGCCTGTTTCAGACCTCCTTCTACTTTGGTTACATGGCGGTGTTCAGTACTGCTCTTGGAATCATGTGTGGTAAGTGGGTGCTTCGAGAGAGGGGCACAGAGTGGGTGTGGGAGGTGGGGGGGGTGGGGGAAGGAGGAGACACGAGCATGGACAGCCATGTATCTGCACCGTTGACCGAGGTGGTGAAACGTGGGCTCCAGCTGCCAGTGTGACTGCACCACACTGGAGACGCACTTTGACCAGATGAAGACATCATGTGCCGAAAGCTAGACTTCAGTCCAACAATGCACTCTCCGGAAAATTAGACTGCGGTTTACAGTTACATAACCTGTAACTATAAACCGCAGTAAATTCATTCCAGATTTCTCTTTACTTTGTATGGATGAATTATTGGTGAGACAAACCTTCACCGACCTAATAGCAGTCATATAGGCACTGTTTATTCTCTCACACCAGAACCCGCTCTCTTTTCTCGGGTTTCTTTCAGCCATTTCTTACCAATTCCCATTTTGCACGGCTGATACAAGCGCCTAACTTTATTACCACAGGCAAATGCTGGTAAACCGAATCAACGCTTCCACCTCACATAGAGGCCCGTAGCATCACCTGCTTGCCTTGCAAGTGAGAGGACCTGAGTTCGATTCCTGAGTGGGCAAAACATTAGACAAGTTTCCTTACTCCACAACTCTGTTTGCCTAGTAGTAAGTAGGAACCTGGATGTTAGTCGATTTGTAGATCGCTTTCTGGGGGTAATAATCCCTAAAAAGAAAAAAAAAATTGGTCACTCAATCTATGACTTCTTGTGAGACACTGCGGTCCTCAATTGGCTACCGTGTTTCGTACATAAAATACACAGTCAATTCACTTTACAATATATTCTGTGAAGCGCTTTGAGGGGTCTCAACGACATAAGGCACTGTATCAAATTCAATTTGCATTGTTGGAGGTGCAGTTGGTTGGCTGAGATGTTAAACCAAGGTCTCGTCTTTGCCTATTTAGTTGGAAGTTAAAGATTCCATGGCATTATTCAAAACACAAAAGAGTTTCTCCCGGAGTCCTGATCAACAATCCACCAGATAAAAATGGATCATTCCCACCATGGCTGTTTGTGGGACATTGTTGTGTGCAAATTGGCTGCCATGTTCACTGAAAAATACAGGCACTGCACTTCACAGTGGATCCTGTGGAGATTATTTTATAGCTAGAAAAGCAGGTGTGAGCTCTTTGATAGTCTTTCTCAGACACTTGCTGTCTCCTGTTACAGCCACATTAAGAGGGAGAAGCAGAGAGATCTGAAACTATATAGGAGACTGCTCATTTTGTTTGGGCTTTGACTGCGAGCCTTCACGTACTGTTAATTGGAGTCCTGTAGCTTAGTGGTTGACCGGCTCACCTCACAAGCGAGAGAACCCGGGTTTGATTCCCGAGTGAGGTGAAACCTTAAGCAAGTTGCCTTGCTCCACACACCTGTTTATCTAGTGGTGAGTAGGAACCCGGTTGTTAGTCAATTGGCGGATCATTTTCCGGGGGTAATGATCCTTCAAAACGAAATTGGTCACACAATCTACGACTGTTTGTGGGATACTGTTGCCGCAAACGTGCCACAATCCACAACTGTTTTGTGGGCTATTGTGTGCAATTGGCTGCCGCAATTCGCCGACAAAACAGTCATTCCACTTTACAGTATATTCTGTGAAGCGCTTTGAGGCGTTTCAACAACATAAGGTGCGATGCCAAATGCAAGGATTAGTATTATTATACAGCACCTTTCACAATGTCAAGGTCTCAAAATGCTTTACAGACATGAAGTGGAAAACCGAGCAAAGGGGGAAAGCTTTGACCAAAGGTTAAGAGAAGAGGTTCAATATTAGGAGAGGTTTTGCTCAGATAAATGGGGGAGGAATTCTTTCCACCAGTTTTTCCATGAGAGGGCATCGATTTATTATCATTGTCCAAAATACAAAGGGAGAGTTGTGAGAAATATTGATCAACAGAGGGTTATTGGGACACGCATGACCTGAACAGGATCAGTGGAGCAGAATCCATCATAGCTTATTATTCATGGTGATCAGCCTTACTGGAAGGTCCAGCTGTCTGCAGATGTGAGCAGACTTGCGCTGCTTTCCAGTGTTCAACTGATGCAAGAACCATTCCAGGCGTCAGCCTCGTCTGCTGGCCATCATGGAATGGAAATGTCACCTGTTTGCACTTACAGAATTGGTTAGAAAGAAAGAACTTACATTTGTGCAGTGTCTAACGTTGGGATATCTGAGTGTTTCACAGTAATCACGGTCAAGTGTAGTGACTGTTTTATAGGATGGGACAGACACACACGCACATCCTCTGTCTAAGCAAGCGCACACACACATATTAATTGTGAATGTATATCCGGAGAACTGTGTCGATTGGAGTGAGACTGAAGTTCGGAATCGCTCACAAGGACAGGAAGCAGCCAGTGAGAGCCAAAATGAGCTCTTGATGCTGTATTTAATTTGGGGATTGGAATCATCCTGTGCGTGTCTCGATTTACAGTTGCTAATTTTAATTCCTCCTCTTGGGAGATATCAGACCTGGGCAGCTGGAGGAGGCTTCCTCTTGGGGAACTGATTCAATAAACATGATATTGTGGAGGGAAGAAGGGGCCCTCAGGGTGGATCTGTTACTTTACCTTGAAATCCGTTGATTTCTGGGCAATATCTCAGTGTGTAAACAACAACTTGGATTTATATAGTGCCCTCCACACCGGACGGCGTCTCAGAGCGCTTCACAGTAACGGATACCAGGGCCAAGGGGGAGGAAACTGACCAAAGGCACGGTCGAAAAAGAAACAGCAACAACTGCAGTTGGACAGCGATTCGGAGTGCTTAATAGTGGTGGAGTGCGAATCCTAGCCGTGGGGAGGGAGGAGGTGACCCTGAGCACGGTCAAAGAGGAAGGTCTTCACTCGTGATCCAAAAGAGGGGAAGGAGGGGGCAAGGTGGAGGGATTGATGGAGAGTTTCAAAGCTTCGAGGCTGAAAGTGCGGTAGCCAATGGTGGAGGGGACGAGGGACAAGCAGGAGGCTGGTGGCAGCGGGTAGTGGAGTGGGGAGAAAACAGGTCAGCAAGGTAGGTAAGTGCCTAGGAAAGGGCATTATATAAATGCAACTTGTTATTTACACACCGTGATATTGCCCAGAAATCAAATGGAAAGCTAGCACCTGAGGAGAAATCTTCCCCAGGTCTGTTTCATCCCTTGGCTGCTCCTGGTACTTCTTCGTGGGATTGCGTGAAGATTACAGTGACATACCAGTTGACTTGCAGAGACAGCCATATCGTATCCCTGTGTGCTCCATTGACTTAGTTGTAAAGGATCTCCAGACAGGACTTCATTTGGCAGAGGAGCCTCTTGGCTGGAAGCTTGCATGATAGCCTGGCTCAGTCAGTCTCACTTGCCTCGGGGTTATTCGGGAAGAAAATCCACTATATGGGTCTCAAGCTCAAGGCCAGGGCTGACACTCCAGTGTGCAGGATTGCAGGGCACTGCTGCATTGTTTTGGATATAAACTGAGGTCTTGTCTCCCTGTTCAGGTGGACATTACAATTCCGAATAAAGTTTCTCCCAGTGCCCTGGTCAGCATTCATAAAACTGTAAAGCTTTACAGTACAGAAGGCCATCCGACCCAACATGCCTTGTGTTGCTCTTTGAAAGAGCAGTCCTTTAAGTCCCTGACTTTTCCTCGTACCTAAATATCAGTTCTGCCTCAACCAACCCCCTCTCGGTATTCCATGTGCTACAGCTCTGTGTTGAAATATTCCTCCCTCTTTTGCTTGTTTACATATCTTAAATTGATGCCCTCTCGACAGTGACTCACCGACCAGTGTGTATAATTTCTCCCCATCAACTCTGTCAAACCTGACACAATGGTAGCACTTTCGCCTCTTGAGTCAGAAGGTTGTGAGTTATTTGAGGCATCTCAACAATGTGATAAGGAGTTATATCAAAGGCAAGGGTTATTTTTATTATCATCAAAATCCCACAATAACTTTACAGACCTGGATCAGGTCTCGCTTCTTCCTTACTGTTTCAGTGAAGATGGGATGGGGAGAGACTGAGCATGGGGCAACAACAACAACTTTCATTTATATAGCACCTGTCACGCAGGGCAGCAGCCCAGAGCACTTAATTGGCACTTAACCTCTACTACCCAAGGGCAATACAGGTCGCAAATGCAGTTTTCACCTTGAGCAATGATTGTTGCGTAAACCCAGCTGGAGAAAGATAATGCTTGCCCACAGTCCATCCACTGTAATGTGAATTTGGTAAACCAGTCCTTGTTCACTTTCCACACAGCTGATATTGTCACTGTCCAGGCTGAAACCTGGAGGTTTGGTTGGCAGGTGAATAGTAGGGTGTAAGAGCTCAGCTGCAGCAGTTGCCCTGGTGTGGCAGTGTAACATGCAGGAATTGAGGAGGTAGCTTAGCAAAGACACTCTGACATAATTATACATCCAGGTCTTGCACTGAGCTTCGTGAGCTGATCACCCCCATCTTCGCCCGACTTCACTGGCTCCACCTCCCTCAGAGGATCAAATTCAAGATCCTTCCCCCAACCTCTGGCCAGTTACTTAATGGCTGTGTGCAAATTGCAAGCTTCAGAACCTCCACCATCTGTACTGTGAAGCCTTTTGGGATGTCCATCTGACTTGAAATCCACGATACCAAATGTAAGGCTAAGTGGTTAGAGCACTTACCTTGCAAATGAGAGGACTTGGGTTTGATTCCCGGGCAGGGCGTAATGTTGGGCAAGTTTCCTTACTCCACAAGCCTCTGTTTACCTAGCAGTAAGTAGAAACCTGGCTGTTAGTTGATTGGCGGATCGCTTTCCAGGGATAATACAATACAAAATTACATTTGTAAAGTGCCTTTCAATAATAATCCCATCAAAAATAAAATGTGATCAATCCAGGACTGTTGTGGGACACTGCTGTGTTCAGTTGGCTGCTGCGTTTCGCCCAAAAATTTCTTGTGGATAAAGGGATTAAGGGATATGGGGATAAGGCGAGTAGGTGGAGTTAGAATAGATCAGCCATGATCTTATTGAATGGCGGGGCAGGCTCGAGGGGCTGAATGGCCTACTCCTGCTCCTATTTCTTATGTTCTTGTTAAGATTGATGATACTTTTGATGTAATCTGACCCACAACCTGCCATAATATTGACATGGGGAATTAATTCTCAGCATGTTTCTTAAAATTTTTGCTTGGAATGTACATGTTTCACACAAAGAGCATCAGAAAGTAATTGAAAGAATCTAATTGATTTAAAGTGTTAAATTGGACAAGATGGGACCTGCACGTAACTCACCAAATCTCCATTACACCTCTCAGGTTATACTAGGGGGAAGCTTGTGGATAGCAGCTTTTCTTTCACCAGTTGTCTCTGCTTTAATTCTGGAACACGAGTGTATTTTTAGTCCTCGGCCCAAAATGAATTTGGAATTGCTCATATGTTATTCGAGGAGTGTGAAAGCTGCTCTATGCTTGTGCAGTACTGGTTCGATTGGAATGAATGTGGTGTGCGTGTAGTTTAAGTGGGGTGTTTTTTCCACTAATGCAATATCAACTTTAACTTGCATTTTGTGAGATCTCTTTACAGATCAGTCTCTTAGTAATACAGTAATCCTTGCCCTTGCTTTCAAAGCCCTCCTTGGCCTTGCTCCTCTCTACCTCTGTCCCCCTAAGTCCATACCGATCTGTCCGCTCCCTCCGCTAAGCGGACTCGGGCCTGCTCCACGTCCCCCGTCCTGCCCGTTCCACCCTTCAGCCTTACTGCCCCCCCGCTCTTTGGAACTCCATACCACAGTCCCTTCGCCTTGCCCCCTCCCTTGACTCCTTTAAAGCCCATTCAAGTCCTTCCTCTTCGACCGCGTCTTTGATCATTCTCTTATTCCCGCCCTCCACCCCAAACCCCAGCTTGGGGTGGAGGGCCGGGAAGGTAAATCCTTGACTGTCCAGCGCCTTGGGATGTGAAAGGGGCTGTGTAAATGTCATTTGTTGTTGTTTGTGTGTCAGTACTTCAGGTTTTCCTTGTTTACCCTGTTTCCGAGATCCGTTTCCCAGTTCCTCCAAATCGTTCAGTTCAGCTCCAGCTCTAAATGCCTGTGATCAGTGCCCCCTCCTCCCCAATGAGAATGTTCGGGGGTGGGGGAGAATATAATCTAGCTGTATTCTCTTGTGAAAGCCAAAATTTAAACTGAATCAACTGTGTTTTGCCAGAATTGCACGCCTGCAATTGTAAGTTTCCTAATTGAAATTCCACCTAGCTTATTACACTCCATTAATTGAGCTTAAAGCTTAGATTCAAAAGATTCAAAATGAATTCAGTTACAAGGCGATGCTGCCTCTACATGATCACATACCAGCATGGATACGAGTAGCTTTCCTGCTATTCAGACACCAGAGCTCAGTAAATCCGTCACTATCTTTCTGGAGGATTTCACAATGAACATGTTTAGTGTCACCGTGAAAAACTTGCTGTGAAGACTGGCTAGTGTTTGCTACACACAATTAATTCAAACCACAGACGGTTGCGTGCTAGAGAAATCTGTCTCTAATAATAATAATCCTTTCATTTGCTACAGCGCCTTAGTTTTAAATGGTTTACAGCACAGAAAGAGGCCTTTCAGCCTATTGTGTCTGTGCTGGTGCTTGCTCCCCCACTGTAGATGTCTACTCTAATCCCATTCCCTGCTCGCCCTGTTGTGTGCTCGAGTATCAGTTGTAAAACGCAGACTGTAATATCTGAGCAATTCAGCTGAAACCATCAGTCATTAATTCTGACCCTCCCACAGGTGCAGTGTAATCTGAATACAGAGCAATTTTCAATACCACAATACTGTCTGTAACTATTGCAGTTATTTGACTAAAATGAATAATTACTGCGTGAATGCTGCCCTCTGGAACTCCATCCCACAGTCCCTCCACCTCGCCCCCTCCCTCGCCTCCTTCAAGATCCATCTCAAGACCTTCTCCCCCACATCCGTGCCATAACCCGCTCTGTCTTACCCCAACTCTGCAACATTGCCCAACTCCGTCACTGCCTCACCCCTCAGGCCGCCAAAACCTTCATACACGCATTCATCAACTCATGGCTCGACTACGGAAACTCCCTCCTTGTCGGCCTCCCCAACTCTTCCCTCCACAAGCTGCAGATCACCAGAACGCTGCAGCTCGTATCCTCTCCCACACCAGGCTCCGTGACCCCATCAACCCCACCCTTCCCCGGCTCCACTGGCTCCCCATCTCTCAGAGGATAGAGGTCAAAATCCTTGTCCTCACTTTCAAGGCCCACCATGGCCTTGTCCCCTCCTACATCTTTGACCTGCTGACCCCCTATCAACCTGTCCGCTCCCTCTGTTCAGCAGGTTCCGGCGTGCTCCATGTCTCCCACCCTCGGTGGCCGGGATTTCAGCCCCTCTGCCCCCACCCTTTGGAACTCCAACCCACAATCCCTTTGCTTTGCTCCCTCTCTTGCCTCCATCAAGGCACGACTCAAGACCCTCCTTTTTGACCGTGCCTTCACCGCCCTCCTACCCCCTCTGCCCTCCCTCATCCCAACCATGCCCCCCCACGCTCGGGTCCTGATCCCCGACTGTTCAGTGCCTTGGGACATCCTTCCGACCTGAAAGGAGTTTTACAAATGTAATTTTGTTGTTATTCCTCTTTGATCGTGCTTTCAGCCACCCTTACACCCACCCTCCCTGCCCTCCACGTCTACTGATCCCGACCCCAAGCTCGGGTGCAAATCCATAACTGGCCGGCAAGTTTGAATGTCCTGATTGTGGGAGGGGGGCCTAGTCCTTAGAGGTTAACAGATTAATCGCGAGGACGTAAAATAGAGTGCCCACTTGACACAGGGTGGGCTGTTCAATTGCATTTCCCCCACTTGAGTGGAGCAGGGAGGTGTGAGCCTGCGAAGGCCTGACGGATGCTGCAACGTGGGGGTGGTATGCTTCTCATTAGTGAAGCTCTGACTGTATCGAGCACTCTGTGGGGCACAGTTAAAGTGGGATTAATGCAAAGAAGCTGCTCATTACAATGCCTTGCAGCCGGAGGCCAGTGGGCTTTCTGTTCTTCTCCCCGTGACGGACGGCGTGCAGGGCACTTGCAGGCTCGCCTTCACAACTACAAAGGAAAGCCAGAAGCTGAACATTATAATGAGACGACTCTCTCTCTCTACACACTGACCAAATCGCTCTGTCTTGCAATATTGCATTTGGCAGATTAACACGAGCCCCCGACCGCTCTGCAGCCTGTCAGTCTTTTATTCTTTAATAGGTTTGAACTTTCAGCTCTGTTTCTTTGTTCTGACTGTTGCTGATGTTAATGGAAACAGTAAATTGTAACCGCGTACAGAGAGAGAGAGAAAAGGTAACTTTCCAGTGCTGGCTGGGGTTTAATGAGTATTCTCTCAGCCTGCTTGTGTCAGCATTTTATACAGGTCTCCAGGTACCACAGCCTTGTGTTCTTTAACAGACTTGTACAGTGCTCGAGGGAGTACTGTATTGTCAGAGGTGCCGTCCTTCAGATGATACATTAAACTGAGGTCTCATCTGCCTGTTCAGGTGGACGTTAAAGATCCCATGGCACTATTGGAAAAGTGAATGGAGTTTCTCTCTCCTGGTATCCTGGCAAACAACCCCCCAAATAAAACTGGTCACTCACTCCATGGCTGTTTGTGGGACACTGCTAGCCGCAACTGGTATGGCTGCTGCATTTGCCTACAAATACACAGTCACCTAATTTCACAGTAAATCCTGTGAAGCGCTTTGAGATGTACTTCCGAAATGATGAGGCACAATATCAAATACAAAGATTATTTATTGTTTGATTATTTGACTATCCGCAGGTGCTGTCGGTTACATGGGAACAAGTGCCTTTGTTCGAAAGATCTACACCAATGTGAAAATTGACTAAGGAAGGAAGGCCAGAGAACTGGGAGGTGTGGATCAGTTACTGTTTTCTGCTTTAGGCTGGACTGCAGTTTGAGCTGCAAGGAGACATTGGTTAACACTGGGTATAACGTGGATTCCATTCATGGAAGCTTAAAGCACCACCGGCGGTCCTTGATCCTGCGTTCTTACAGACTGCTTTGTCCAACTCTTGGGCAAAAGCTTGGATTATATGCAGTAAGCATTACTACAATATAGTGCTAACCTTCCCAAACCCCCCAAAAAACATAGCTCATTTAATGAAGAATAGACTAGCTCTCTTCAGTGAAGAGGACAAATAGTTTATTTAAATCCAAAACAAAATCCGACTTAAATGTCCACGCCACCATTCATTCATTCTTTGATTATTCAGGTGCCGTCTCTAAATGATCAGATAATCCAGAAAAATCTCTCTCTTTATTTTGCAGCCATCGCTTAAACAACACCCTCCCCCCCACCCCCTCTCTCACTGCTGTGATCTGTACCTTATTGATCCTGGGCGCTTATTGCATCTATTTCCATTTGTAACTTCACCCTCACATTTGCTTACCAACTCCTGACAGCCAGCTCTTAACGCGAGACGTCTGCTGTTAATGGACCACCTGAATCCAGTCTCTCAAAAGTCCAGAATTGCAGAAAGTTCAGTTCTTGTCAAATTCAGTCCATCCAAAGAGTGAAAGCTCAGGACAGAGCCTCATCTGCACTGAAATTCACTGTATAGTTAGCATATAAAAAAAAATTAAACCACACGCAACCGCACACTGTTAGAATAGCCTGGCAGTTTGTTCATAGTTTTTATTAGACAGCTTTTCAGGTCTAAGTGAAATGTTTTAATTGGGCGTATCGAATAATTTCTTCTCGATCTCTTCTGCGTTTCGTTTCCTCCTCCGAGAGTTAGTCTGCAATTTAGTCTTGTTTTATGTTGCGGTTGGAATGAAGGTTTTACTCAAGTTATGAAAAAAGGGGGTAATAAATGTATATAACCTTATAATGTAACTCTAGACGTAGATCCCAAATTTATTTGGATGTACAGATTTATTGCATAGTACTTTCTGATAACAAATTAATTTGGTGTATAAATGTGACTTTTTTTTGTTTGGGTGGCTTTTTTTTTCCATCTTGCCTTCCTTCCATTGCATGAAAATGATAATCTTCATTCTGTGTGTGGATGTTACAGAGCTCTTTGCTATTCTCCCAAATCTCAACACCATTGTAATTTCCAATCTAAATTAATTTTTTTTTGTTAATTCCTTACCTGGGCTCTGTGTGTGTGCATCAACCTGAACCGTTAACTGCTTCAGAGTGTCAGGAACAATGAAAACAAAATAAAAACTTTTCAGAACATAAGCAGGCACCAAGAATTATTTGTTGGTTTTTAAAGGTTGAATTTTTATTGTGGTCTGAGAGAAAAGCCACGTTTCTCTTTAAGTTGGCAGGATGGGTCAGGTATATTCAGAGCCTGAAATTCCCACAAGGCTGTTTTACCTTAAACTGATATTAGTTTCCGTCTTTCGGGTGAGATGTTAAACCGAGGTCCGTCTGCCTGTTCAGATTAAAAAATAATTAAACCACATGCTATTCAAAAAGAGAGAAAAATTGGTCATTTGTTTCACGACTGTTTGTAGGACACTGCTGTGTGCAAATTGGCTGCTGCATTTGCCTACAAAATATACAGTCGCTCTGTTTCACAGTAACTGTTCATCTGCAGTATTAAGATGCTGCCAAAATAGTGGGAAGTTCTTCAATTCACTTTCATTTCGAAGAACCGGATTTTAAGAATATTTCACAATTCTGAGGCTTTTTAAATTTTAAGGCAAAATAAACTCATGCTGAGACTGGGTGCATTTTCAGATGACTGGATCCCACCCTTTGAATTATCTGAATTAGCTCTCTCTCTCTCCAGCTTTATCGCACTTGTTCCCAAACAGTCCCAGCTCCCATCCACGTCCAGTGCTTACAAGCTGCCGCTCTGCTAATATGTGAGTGCTACGTTTCTCCCTATTGTCTAGGTTTCCCTCTCTCTCTTCCCCCATCTAGGTCTCTATCCCTCCCTCCCTCCCTCCCTTCCCCCAACCGTCAAGGTCTTTCAGAAGTATGGGACTTGTTTATAAGGAAAATAGATGTTTGTTTATGAAGAAAATAAATGTTCGAGGGGACCTTCCTTTCCTCGACCACACCTCGGTGAGCGGCAGGTTTGCTACAGTAATCACCCACACCAGTGTTTGATAAGAGATGGAGTCAACCCCCTTATAACCAAACACACTTTAATATCTGAAGGTCTTTGTGGATCAGACGGCTGGCATTTGACGGAGAGTTGAACTGTTCACCTTCTATATTGCACTCCGATTTTGCACTGGGAAATCAGTCATTGTCTTGGATGTGTTTCTAAACCCCTTGTGGTGTGAGATTTCTGTAACAGCAGGGAGTTAATTACAAGGCTGTAACCAAACCCACGGGTCAGCTGGTGTGAAACTGGTGTGTAAACATAATGAAGATTCAGATAAGATTATAATGCTTCCTCCCCCCCTCCCCATCTCTCTAAAATAATATATACTGAGGAATCTGTCTCCACAGAGCAAAATAAACCAACCTTTCCTCACAGTGACTATCACAGAAAAAATTGCACTATCCGATAGATAATGCCACCTCTCCAAGTGTGAAGTTTGCAGTATTAAATATTCAGTAAGTTTAGCAATGCGCGATACACAACCATATGGTCAAGGGTCATTTAACAAATTTATGCAATCAAAACAGCTTCCCACAAAACAGCAAAAAGTATATTTAGTGGAGCATTATTCTCTTATTATGAAACAATTAAGAGTTCATTGACATGATCTAGTTCTTTAAGATGATACTACGTTTTTAATGTGCATATTTTAAAGCTGCTCCTTTTAACCTGATGATTTGAAATCCAATGCTGACTTGGTAAAATCAAACTGTGGAGTCCTGTAGCTTAGTGGATGGAGTTCTTGCCTCGTAAATGAGAGGACCCAGGTGTGATTCCCGAGCAGGGCAAAGCATTGGGCAAGTTTCCTTACTCCACACGCTGCTGTTTACCTAGCAGTAAATAGGAACCCAGTTGTTAGTCGATTGGTGGATCGCCTTTCATGGGGTAATAATCACTTAATCAAAAATAGTAACAATTTGGTCACTGAATCCCACGACTGTTTGTGGGACATTGATATGTGCAATTGGCTCCCGTGTTTCACCCACAACGTATGCAGTCAATTCATTTTACAGTATATTCTGTGAAGCGTTTTGAGACGGATTGAAGACGTGATAAGGCTCTATGTCAAATGCAAGGATTGTTCTAAAAGGTCCCAGACTTGTGAAGAAAACAGCCTGGAGACTCTTCGAATAATTTATGATGGGATTATAGTCCTACAAATGCAGGTTAGATTCCATGCCTATAACCCTGACCCCCATTTGCAATTGTACTTGTGAGGAAATGGTTGATTGCAAAGATTACAACAGTGACTTGGCTGTGAGTTGATTGAACTTTCCTGACGGTGCAAAGAAGGATATAGAGTGCGTCACACTTGCAGAGTGTGAGGATTCAACAACAGAAACAAACAAAATGTAGCGCCTTACATATCGGGAGGACGTCCCAAGATGCCACAGGTATTTGCAGAAATGTTTCAATATTGTTTTTTGCTATTCTAATTCCTGTTTGTTCTTGTTTTTGACAACTGTCTGGTGAATAATTCTGATTGTAATGTCTTGGGATGAGGCGTCCGGTTAATCTTAAAGGTTGAAAATGATTTTTTTCTTGTGTGTGGCAAAAAAATATTGATGTAAGATAAAGATTGGATATCGAGCACGCCTCTACAGCATCCTCTCTTCTTAAAGGCAAACTATTCGAATTGTCAGAGGTGCTGTCCTTCGGATGAGATGTTAAATTGAGCTCCCCGTCTGTCTGTTCAAATGGATGTTAAAGATCCCATGGGACAATTCGAAAAGAGAAGGGAGTTTCTCTCTCCTGGTGTCCTGGCCAACAATCCCCCAAATAAAAATCGGTCACTCAATCCACGACTGTTTGTGGAACATTGCTGTACTCAGAATCGACTGTCGAGCTCGCTCACAAAATGCACAGTCACTACACTTTACAGTGTATCCTGTGAAGCAGTTTCAGACGTCCCCCGGATGTGAAAAGCGCTATATCAAAGGTAAGGATTATTGCTTATGAATTCCAGTGCTTTGCAAGCGAGTCTTAAACTGCAACAATGACTGGGCTGGGATCAGAGCATATGAGTCCAGTCCAGTCGAGAAGTTAGCACCAACAGTTGTCTCGGTGGATTGAATGGTCGTGTCCGAGTGACCAGGTTGACACTCCAGTGCGGTGCTAGGAAGGTGGGGCATTGTCAGAGGTACTGTACTTCAGATGAAACGTCGAAGGTCCTGTCTATCTGTTCAGATGGTCGTTAAAGATCCCGTGAACGCATTGGAAAAGAAAAAAATAGTTTCTCCCGGTGTCCTGGCCAACAATCCCCACGTACATCAGGTGTTCCCCTCAAATGGCTGTTGATGGGAACTCACAATACGGAAATGGCTGGCACATCTGCAAATAAAAACAGTCACTACACTTGACAGAAATCGTGAAGCACTCAGGCATTTTGACCGATTAAATGTGTCAACCTGTCTCAGTTGGTAGCACTCTCACTGGGGGGGGGGGGGCGTTGCATTGACGGAGGTGCCATCCTTCGGATGAATTAACCCGAGGTCCCGTCTGCCTGTTCGGGTGGGCATTAAGCATCTCATGGCACTATTGGAAAAGAAAAGGGAGTTTCTCCAGCACCTTGGGACAGCCTCCTCACGTGAAAGGTGCTATACAAATGTAATTTTGTTGTTGTCCTTTCGGTGTCCTGGCCAATAATATCAGTGTCAGCCGGATGTCTGACACTCCTGTGGAAACTCATCAACGTGCTTAAGAGTAAATCAAACTGAGCATTCCGTGCATCCCATCTACACATGGAAATCCCAGAGACATTGTTGGAGTGGAACATGCACTTGTCAATTTATTTTGCCCACAAAGTTCAGTCAATCCACTTTACAGTATATTCTGTAAAGCACTTTGAGACGTCTCAACGCTGTGATAAGGCGCTATATCCGATGCCAGGATTATTATTATTATTTGGAAATACCTTCTCACTAAGTTAGGTTAACTCCACACCCTGGTCAGTCATGGGCAGAGAGAGAGGTTTTTTTAAAATATATACTTAATCAGTTACCAATCGCTAGATGGTGTGTGCGCTGGCAGAAAGCAGAGGCGGTGGGGTGGGGGGGGGGGGGGGAGTTAGTTGGTGGAGCTCCCTTGGCAGAGCTGTGAGAGGTTGTGTAATGTAATCCCGTGTGGGCTAAAGGTCAGTTGGCAGCAATCTCTCTGGGAAACCATTTGTCGTCAGGTCCAAAAGGCAACGTCCAAAGGTGCAAAAGCTTCACAGATTAGGCACCACAAGGAGATTTCCATTCTGTGTGGGCAGGAACAGACTTCAAAGGTGAGAGGGGAAAAAAAGGCAGAGAAAGAGAGGGAGTGAGCCAAAGGGAAGGATGGAAGGAGCAGGAGAGAAAGAGATGAAAGGAGAGAGAGGGGAATGGAAGGAGGCGAGAGAGAGAGAGAGAGATGGGAGGCGAGGAAAAGGGGGGAGCGAAAGGGATGGCGAGAGGGAGGGTTGGAAGGAGGGAAGAGAGCGCGAACCAAGGAAGGATAAGGGAAATGGAAGGAGAGATGTAAATATTATAAAAGAAAAATTGCAAGAGAGGACCCGATTGTTAGTCGATTAGCGGATCGCCTTCCGGGGGCAACAATCCCTCCCCCCAAAAAATCCCCGACTGTCACCCGATCCACGAGTGTTTGTGGGACGCCGCCGTGCGCCACCGGCTGCCGCGTTTCGCCCACAAAATATGCAGCCCATTCACTTGACAGTATATTCCGCGGAAGCGCTTTTGAGACGTCTCGGAAGACGCGATGCAGCGCCGTCTCGAATGCAAAAGGGTTAACATCCCGAATGGAAAATGCAACGGTTAAGACATTGCAAACGATTAAAAGAAATAAAAAACGGGGGCGTTTTTTACTTTTTTTCACCCCAAAACGCAACGTGGAAAATAGACATCATACAACTTATCAAAATAGTGTAAAATATTATTTCCCAATTGCAGCTCCTTTTTTTTTTCCCGGTGGACTTTGCAATAAGAATCTTATTGTAAACTGTCGTAATATCTCAGGGAGTTCGTAAATAATAATAATAATAATAATACTAATAATAATCCCTCCCAAACCAATAATAAATTGGTCATTTTCAATCCGCCACTGTTCGTGGGACATCGCTGTGCGCAATCGGCCGCCGCCGCGTTCGCCCACAAATATATACACAGTCGATTCACTTTACAGTGTGTTCTGTGAAGCGCTTTGGGACGTCTCCCCGACGCGAAAAGCGCTATATCAAAATGCAAGGATTTTTTTTTAATTTAAACATTGCAACAGGTCGGACTTTAACCGCAAACCCACCCACTGCCCACTCACCCACCCACCGACCCACCCACCGACCCACCCCGGGCTGCAGCTCTCCCCCGGCCCAGGGCGCCCCCCAGCCCGGGCTGCCCGCTCAGCCCAGTCCCCCCGCCCCGGCTCCTCACTCCGCCACTGAGAAGCCGACCATTGACAGACAGGCAGTGCAGAGCAGAGAGAGAGCAGAGAGGCCAACCCAGGAAGTGCCACTCTCTCTCTCTCTGTAGCAATGCTGTAGTGAGTGATCAGAGCGCTGGAGACGCACAGACACACACACACACACAGAGAGAGAGAGGGGGGGAGAGAGAGAGAGAGGCAGAGGGTACAAACTAGACTGGAGAGAGAGAGAGAGAGACACACACACACACACACACACACAGAGGGACAGAGAGAGGACACCAAAAGACTGGACCAGGGCGAGGGACAGATAGAGAAAGAGAGAGAGAGACACATAGATAGATAGAGAGATAAATAGAGAGATAGAGAGAGAGAACCCCCAACGCCAGAAGGACCAGAGAGCACTTTGCAACTGGCTCCCAAACTGCAAAAAAAAAGAGAGAGAGAGCATTGCATTGCATTGCACGACTTCCCAGCTCCACAAAAACAAAGCCTCTCACTCCACACTCCTGCCTTTTTTTCCTTTTCTTTGCAGCCTCCCTCTCTCCTTCCCTCCCTCCCCCCCCACCCCCCCCACACACACACCCACCCATCCTCCCCTCCC
Organism: Callorhinchus milii; assembly: GCF_018977255.1. Lineage (NCBI taxonomy): Eukaryota > Metazoa > Chordata > Chondrichthyes > Chimaeriformes > Callorhinchidae > Callorhinchus > Callorhinchus milii. The sequence goes on from NW_024704748.1 coordinate 5,921,919, forward strand.
CTCCCGCACTTGTTCCCCAGGTTAGACGATGCCTGGTCGGTGCTCACAGTGGCTGCTGTTGGCTGCTCTCCTGTGCGGAGTCGGGCAGTTTGCGCTGAGTCGGGATTACACCGAGAACGACGTGGGAGAACCTGAGATCGACTACAGAGACCCCTGCAAAGCGGGTGAGTTGAGTTAATAATGCAGCCACAGGTCAGTGGGTCTCTCTCCCTCTCTCTCTCTCTCTCCCCCCCACCCTACCCCACCCCACCCCATCCCAACCCAACCCCCCTTTAGCCCTGGGGAAAGTTTAGAAATCTTTCTGGCTTTGTGGGATGGGAAGGAGAGAGAGACAGACAGACAGACAGACACACACAGACAGACAGACAGACAGACAGACAAGAGAGCAAAGGCTGGGGAACATGCAAAGCCCTTTGATCTGCTGAAATCTATCTTGTGTTGCTGTGTGTGTGTGTGTGTGTGTGAGAGAGAGAGACATCTTAGCTGTGATTTGGGATCTTGTGAATGGGGAGAGAGCCTGAAATTGACATGGTGGTGTTACTTTCTTCCCTCCCCCCCCCCCTTTAAAAAAAAGTTTGAGGACCAACGTTGAATGCACTTAGCAGTTCCCCCCCTCCTCCACACACACACACACACACACACACATACCTTTTTTTTTGGTTGGGGAGGGAGTCTGAGTGAGTGAGTGAGTGTGTGTATGTGTGAGTGTGGAGGGGGTGGGGGGGGGGTGATTTACTACAGTCCAGATGCACAGTTTTGGACGTGGTGAGACTCTGGATTGCTGTGTTTGGAGCTGGACAGAGAAAGTCAGCAGCTGTCAACCAGTGTATAGAGAGGGTTGGTGGAGTGGGGGTGGTGGTGGTGGGGTGGGGGTAGGAGTGAGAGAACGCTTAATGCACCAGTAATCTGCTCAACAGGTACCCAAATTTCTAAACGATGGAGTCCCATAGCGTAGTGGTTAGCGCCCTCGCCTCGCAAGCAAGAGAACCAAGGTTCGTTTCCCGGGCGGGGCGAAACCTTGGGCAGGTTTCCATACTCCACACTCCTCTGTTTACCTAGCAGTAAATAGGAACCCAGTCAATTCGCAGATTGTAGTAAATCCCTGGTGATTTAAAAAAAAATAATAAGGATTTGGTCACTCAATTCACGACGGTTTGTGAGACACTGCTGTGAGCAATTGGCTGCTGTGTGTTTCACCCACAAAATACATCGTCAATCCCCTTTGCAGTATATCTTGTGAAGCCCTTTGAGACATCTCAACGATGTGATAAGAAGCTTTATTAAATGTGAGGATTATTATATTATTGTTGTTGAATGTGTGTGGTGGGGGGGTGGGAGAGGGTAAATTACCAGTGTGTCTTCCCAGGTATATAGACATAAGCTGTATCACACCTTCTCCCCAAACCCTGTGAAATCTACTTAATTCAATTATGGATTTTTTTTCAAAAACAAAATTAAAATTCCCTTCTCCGCCCACCAAAAAAACTTTTTTTTTCTTATCTTGGTTGAAGGAAAGTAAGTCCGTCAGAATTGTTTCCACTGGGAAAACTCCTGATATTATTTGAGCTTTGAGACTGATGTAGTTTAGGCTTCACGCCAGCCTGCAGTTACTCCAACGCACACTCTGGGGTCCCCAAGCCTTGGTTCTTGCTAACTTATGCCTAAATACTCTCCGGAATTAGGTAAGCGAAGAGAGAGTAATGCATTTTATTCCAACAATCCATCTCTGGAATTTCCACGTGTAGGTGGGATGGCATGGAATTCTCAGTTTGGTTTGGAGCCTCTCATGCAACGGTGATGGGTTTCCCTGTGTGTCACACACCCAGTTGACACGCCACCCCGCGCTACCCCGCACACCCACTAAAAAGTACCTGTCACGATTCAGGGTTTATTTAAATGGTCCCCTAAACACCGGACACCACAGTGTTTAAGGGACTCTGACTGCAATATGCTGACGCATCGAGCTGGCAGGAATGTTATTTTCAGTGTTGGATTGATTTAGTGTGTGAAAGGATTATTGTGTGTGCTGCTGCTGGTGTTTGCTGGGAGGTTTCCCCATTGTGAAAGGCGCTTTGGTGCTGAGAGAGAGAGACAGCTGTGCGTGGGGGTGAGGTCTGATTCAAACAACAAAAACAACAGCTTGCATTTGCACCACAACCTTCTCGCGGGGCAGTATCTCGGAGCACTTAACAGTGGCGGAGGCTGATGCTTCAACAACAACTTGCATTTACATAGCGTTCTTCGTGCCTGGCGGGATTGTCTTCCCAACTCTGCACGATCTGCAGATCATCGAGAACTCTGCCGCTTGTGTCCTCTCCCACACCAAGCTCTGTGACACTCTCACCCCCATCCTCACCTGGCTCCACTGTCTCCCCAGAGGTTAGAGTTAGAAATCCTTGTCCTCAACTTTAAAGCCCTCCGCGGCCTCTTGCTCCTCCCTACCTCTGTGACCTGCTAACACCATATCAACCTGTTCCCTCCCTCCGCTCAGCAGGTCCCAGCCTGCTTCACGTCCTCCGCCCGTCCCCTCCGACCATCGGTAGTTGGGTCTTCAGCCTCTCTGCCCCCACCCTTTGGAACTCTCATCTCACAGTCCCTTTGCCTCCCCAGCTCCCTTGCCTCTTTCAAGGCACGAGTTAAAAGGATGGAATTAGAAGGACCCAGATAAAAGGATGGAGAGAGGGAGTTGTGGATATTAGGGGAGTGCTTTAGAAACTGAAAGCCCAGACCAATCACTGAGAGAATACTCCCACTCAGCTCCTGATAACCTGCAAGCCAAAGCCCTAACGGATAGGGTGGTCCTAGCTGGACAAGCAGTGGGAAAGCTTGTGAGACAAATATATCAATGCATGTTAACTCCAGTGCTAACTGCCCCCAGTGACTGGTCTGCCCTTCCAAGTCCTGCCGACAAGCCATGCGAGGCTGTGCTGTTATCAATAGTGCCCTGGAATACTGCGGACTTGCCTGGCTCAGAGGGCCGGCTCGATTCAGACATTCCATTGCCAGGCATGTCACTTTGGAGCCAGTTTACCTCCAAGGAGTCCCTGCTAACCTCCCCTCCCCAAGGAGGATAGTCACCAGTTGGTCGTTTGGCATCCGACCAGTGTGGGTTTGAGCCTCACTAGGTGGATGGTAGGTACCAAGAACGCCCTTCCCTGCGAGCTTCCTGGTGGGCACCACAGCTCTGCATTAAATAATAATAATCATACTTGCATTTGATACAGCGCCTGATCACGTCTTTGAAGCGTCTCAAAGCGCTTCACAGGATATACTGTAAAGTGGATTGACTACTATTTTGTGCGCGAAATGCGGCAACCAACCGCTCACAGCACTGACCCACAAACAGTCGTATATGGAGTGACCAAATTATTATTATTTTGGGGGGTGAAGGATTATTATCTCTGGAAAGTGATCCGCCAATCGACTAACAATGATAAACGTATCATTTATTTGTAAAATTATGAAAATAACTTCTCTCACCATGCAGCAGCTTTAACCAGTTGAGCCCACAACGCAGTCTGACAGCACGGGCTGTCTGTACAGTCAACATGTTGTGTCATTTTCATTGAATCAGAGTCTGTATCATCACTGAAACAAGTCCAAGCTGGTGTTCCTCTCCACCCAGTCTAATTTCTCGCTCCCCTCTCTCCTCCATATTCTGTGACACGCCCTCTCCCCTCACTCCCCCACACCCTGTGATGTCCCTCCTTCACCAGCATCTCTCTAATTCCCCTTAAAACTATTTTAATAATAGTAATCCTTGCATTTGATATAGCGCCTTATCACTTCATTGAGATGTCTCAAAGCGCTTCATAGATTAGACTGTGAAGTGAATTGACTGAATATTTTGTGGGCAAAATGTGACAGCCAATTGCGTTCAGCAGAGTCCCACAAACAGTCGTGGATTGAGTGACCAAATTATTTTTTTTTAAGGGAATATTACCTCCGGAAAGTGATCTGCCAATCGACCAGCAACTGGGTTCCAACTTACTGCTAGATAAATAGAGGCATGTGGAGTAAGGAAACTTGCCTAAGATTTCGAATTGTCCGGGATTCAAACTTGGGTGTTCTCCCTTGTGAGGCGAGCGACCTAACTACTACGCTACAGGGCAAAATTTTAGACTTTGCCTCTACGCTGGTTTGTGACAGAGAATCATACGTTCCCACTGCCCCACAGTGTACAGCTTTCCAAACCTTTTTGTGATTATCATGAATTTGTTTGTCAGCTTGGCTCAGTGGGTAGCACTCTAACCTCTGAGTCAGACGGTTGTGGGTTCAAGCGCTGTGTTAGGACCTGAACTCACATTGACTAAGATGCTAAACCAGTGGAGTGCTGGGGGGTGTCGTGCCTTATTGGAGGTGCCGTCCTTCGGATGAAACGTTAACCCGAGGTCGTGTCTGCCTGTTTAGATGGATGTTAAAGATCCCATGGGACTATTCGAAAAGAGAAGAGAGTTTCTCTCTCCCGGTGTTCTGGCCAACAATCCTCCAACTAAAAATGGTCACTCACTCCCATGGCTGTTTGTGGAAAACTGCTGTCTGCAAATTGGCTGCCATATTTCACCTACAAAATACAGTCACTAAACCAGGAGAAACTCCCTTCTCTTTTCCAATAGTGTCTTGGGATCTTTAAAGTCCACCTGAACAATAATAATAATAATCATCCTTACATTTGATACAGCCTTATCACATTATTCTTGACATCTCGAAGACTTGACTGAGCTGTGCCAGGTCAATGATTCTGAGCTGGCTCTCCATCACTCCTAGTGATCGAGGTAGGAACAGCACCGTCTGGGCTCCCATGGGCAACTCATAATAATAATAATCCTCGCATTTGATATTACGCCTTTAACAACACAGAACATCACAGGATTTTACTGTGAAATACAACAACTGTGTATTTTGTAGGCAAACATGGCAGCTAATTTTCGCACAGCAATGTCCCACAAACAGCCATGAAGTGAGTGACTGATTTTATCTGGGGGATTGTTGGCCAGGAGTGAGAGAGAGAAACTCCCTTCTCTTTTTATATTCTTGTATCTTTTATAGTAAATCTTTTCATGGGATCTTTAACGTCCACCTGAACAGGCAGACGGGACCTCAATTTACTCTGGAGGTTGGCACCTTTGACAATGCAGCACACCACCCAGCACTGCATTGGAGCGTCAACTTTTAGACTGTGAGCTCAAAGTCGCTGACGTGGGGTTTCAACCCACAACTTCTTTTTCAGAGGAGAAAGTGTTACCAGCTGAGCCAGGCTAATTGGTGTTCAGAGAAGAATTTTGTAACTCTACAATGGATGCCTCATTGAAAGCACATTCAATAGTAGCTTTCAAAAGGGAATTAGATAGGTATTTGAAAAGAAAAAATTGCAGGGCTACGTGGTGAGAGAGGAGGAGTGGGACTAGTTGGATAGCTCTTTCAAACAGCCGCCATGATGGTCTGAATGGCCTTCTTCTGTGCTGTAAGAGTCCACAACAGCAACAACAAGATTCCATTTATAGAGCGCCTTTCACGTCGGGAGGACGTCCCAAGGCGCTGTATAGTTGGGTCAGGACCCGAGCAGGGGGGAAATGGTCAGGGTGAGAGGAGGGAAGGGAGGGAGCGAGGAGGGGGTAGAGAGTCGAGAGGGGAGCTGAAGACATGGTCAAAGAGAAAGGTCTTGAGACCGGCCTTGAAGGAGGAAAGGGAGGAGGCGGCGAAGGCACTGGGGGATAGAGTTCCAGAGCCTCGGGGCTGAGAGGCTGAAGGCCCGGCCACCGATGGTAGGGTGGTTGGGGCGGGGGATGTGGAGCAGACCGGAGCCAGAGGAACGGAGGGTACGGGCAGGTAGGTAGGGGATAGTAGGTCGGAGAGGTAGGAGAGAGCAAGGCCGTGAATGGCCTTGTAGGTGAGGATGAGGATCTTGAAATCGATCCTCTGGGGGATGGAAAACCAGTGGAGGCGAGCGAGGGTGGGAGTGATGTCTATGATTGATTCTATGTCAACTCTATTGGAAACGAGAAGGAAGTTTCTCTCTCCCTCAGATAAAATTTGTCATTCACCGCCTGTCTGTTTGTGGGACATCGCTGTATGTAAATTCGCTACTGTGTCTCTCTCGCCTATTCCTTCCCCCAACCCCCCAGTGCCCCTTGCCCTGACCGCTGCAATATTTAATATCGTGGAGGATTGCAAACACAGCATGTTGCCCAGCAGCGGAGTGGTTTACACTGTGTTTTGTTTGCAATCTCTGTCAGTTGGTAGCCATTGGGAACTGAGCACAGCAGCAAAGGCCTCACATTCACTGCCACTGGGAGAGAGCAGGGGTGAGGTTCAAGAGCTTCAAGTTTTCTGTAAAGTGTAGTGACTATTATGTGGGCTAACACAACAGCTAATTTGCACACAGCAATGTTTCAGAAACCAATTTTATTTTGGGGAATTGTTGGCCAGGACACCGGGAGAGTGAAACCACCTTCTCTTTCAGAATAGTGCCGTGAGATCTTTAACATCCACCTGAACAGGCAGCTGGCAACTTGGTTAACATCTCGGGTGAAGGATGGCACCTCTGGTAATGCAGTTTCTCCCCGTGTCTTGGCCAACAACCCCTCAAATAACACAGATATTTGTAGACGTTGCTATACACCAGTTGATTGCTGCATTTTCCCACAAATACACAGTCACTACCCTGTACAGAGAAGTTCTCTGAGATATTTTGACACGATCAGGCGCTGTATCAAATGGAATATTATTATAAACGTACTTTTGACTTATTCATTTCCTCTAGTCTGACTTCCTTGGTTTGCTTTCCGCTAGCTCTGTTTAACTTACGTTTCAGTAAATAGCTGGTGGGTCTCTTCTCTTGTGTGTGTGTGTGTGTGTGTGTGTGGGAGGGGAGCTCAAATAAGTGGGGTTTCCTTGGAGTTCAACTGGTTCCAAGGTGATGTGTTTGGCAATGGAATGTCGGAATTGAGCCCGGCCTCTGTGACGGTCTCTAGTTCGGTCCCTGACCAGGCTGGTCTGCACTGTTCCAGGACAGACTGGTCACTGGGGCCAGCGAATCCTCTCGCTCAGCTCTTGTTAACCCTGCAAACCAAAGCCCCAACAGGTAGGGTGGTCCTAGCTGGACAAGCAGCGGGAAAACTTGCCAGGCAGTGCTATTGATGGCAAGCTACGCGGTTTTAGCTGGTTAGACTCCAGCAGTTACCCCAACACACCCTCTGCAGTCCACAAACCTTGGCTCTTGCCAACCTGAGCCTAATACTTTCTGGAATTAGGTAAGCAGGGTTCATCTCTCCAGTGAGAGAGTGCAAATTGCATTACAGATGCAAGGAAATTTCCACGTGTAGGTGATTTGGAGACTCTTATAATAATGCTGACATCTGCTATAGCATCGAGAGGACATCTAACAATATTTATGTAAACCCTATTAACTGCGGGCTTTGTAGGCAAACGCGGCAGCCAATTTACGCACAGGAATGTCCCACAAACAGTCATGGAATAAGTGAACAATTTTATTGTGGGGATTCCAAATAAATTGTTGGCCAGGACATTGGAGAGATGAACTCCCTTCTCTTTTTGAATCGTGCCATGAGTTCTTTAACATCCACCTGAACAGACGGATGGGACCTCAATTTAAACATCTCATCTGACGGACGGCACCTCTGACAATGCAACACCCGCCCCCATCCCCCCAGCACAGCACTGGAGTGGCAGCCGAGACTACGAGCTCAGAGAACTGATGTGTGGCTTGTGCGAGTGTCTGAAGTGTGTTCTCTTTCTGGCCAGTTGCGTTCTGGGGAGATATCGCTTTAGACGAAGAGGATCTGAAACTGTTCCACGTATATCGGACCATTGATTTACACAAGCACACAATCAACTACACAGGCCACAACACAGGTGGGTGCTCAGTGAGTGTGCGTGTGTGTGTGTGTGTGTGTGAGCGTGTTTGTGTGTGTGACTGACTGTGAGGTGTGTGTGACTGACTGCTTGTGTGACTGACCGACTGTGTGTGTGCATGTGTGTGCCAGTCAGTATGTGTCCCTGCGCTGATGATGTTTGTTCCCAGGAGGGACGGGGGAGTCACTGAGAGCATACCAGAACGTCACAGCAAAACAACCTGACAAGAAAACAAGGAAGGGTAAGGAGGAGGAGGAGACCTTAGGGTTGAAAAATATGTGCGGGTGTGAGTTTGTGTGGCTGCCCCAATCTGCTCTCCACATTCCTGTGATCCCAGCTCCCAGCTTGGGTGCAAACCGCTAACTGTCCAGCATCTTGGGATGTCCTCCCAACATTAAAAGTGCCGTATAAATATACTTTGATGTTATTAGTGTGTGTGTGTGTGTTTTGTGTGTGTGACTTAGACTTTTCTTTTCGACCGGACCTTTGGTCACCTTCCTCCCCCTCCCCCTGGCTCGGGCCGGGATCCATTACTGTAAAGCACTCTGAGACGCCATCTGGCGTGGAAGGCGCTATATAAATCCAAGTTGTTGTTGTTGTAGACTATACAGCAGTTATTGCCAGTCTAGGGCATTTCCCCGCTAGACTGCGATTTCTCCTCCTTCCTCTACAGAGCTGTCTCCCACCCCCCGTGGAGGAGGTGTGTTGGGGTGGGGGGTGAATGACTGGGTGCTGAGGTGACTGGGAGTGGGGGTGTGACTGAAGGGGTGCTCTGTGGTTGTTCCTGACGCTGACTTCAGTGTGGGGGTAGTGACCTTGCTGGCTGTCTCCCAGGTAACGGCAGACATGGCCAGCGCAAGAGCAAGCGGAGAGAGCAGCGAACGAGAACCCCAGCCCCTCGGGGCCGGAGAGCAGCCACCTCCCGGCCGGAGAGGGTCTGGCCCGGGGGCGTCATCCCTTACGTGATCGGGGGCAACTTCACAGGTCAGTGTTCCAACCTCGACATAGAGAGGGTCAGTGAGGGGATTTGGGGGTGACAGTGAGGCGGTTTTGGGGGTGTCAGGGAGGGGGTTTGGGGGGTGTCAGGCAGGGTTGGGTGTGTCGGAGGTTTGGTTGTGCAGTATATCAGTGAGGTTTGGTATGTGTCAGTGAGCAGGTGCTGAACTCCTGTGTTGCCCGCTGCAGGTACCCAGCGAGCTATATTTAAGCAGGCCATGAGGCATTGGGAGAAACACACGTGTGTGACCTTCGTGGAGCGGAGCGATGAGGAGAGTTTTATCGTCTTCACATACAGACCGTGTGGGTCAGTGAGCGTGTCAGTGCTGTTGCAGACCAGAGTCTCTTGAACATTGTAAAGTCCGGTGTTTAAGGGACCATTTAAATAATCACAGCAGGAGCATTTTTTGGGGGGGTCAGCCGGGTGTCTGACACGCAGAAACCCATCACCGTGCTTAAGAGTCTCCAAACTAAACTGAGAATTCCATGCATCCCACCTACACATGGAAATTCCAGAGGTAGCCTGTTGGAATGGAATGCAAATTCTCTCCCTGGAGAGACACATCCTGCTTACCTAATTCCAGAGAATATTAAGCGCAGGTTGGCAGGAGCCAAAAGTTGGGGACCTCAGAGTGTGCGTTGGGGTAACTTGGAGTCTAACCGGCTGAAACCACATAGCTTGCCATCAATAGCACTGCCTGGCGAGCTTTCCCGCTGCTCGTCCAGCTTGGACCACTCTACCCTTTAGGGCTTTGGCTCATTGAGTTAACAGGAGCTGAGTGGGAGGATTCCCTGCCCCCAGCGGCTGATCTGCCTTTCCAAAACCTGCCAATGAGCCAGACTGGGCTGTGCTGTTATCAGCAGTGCCCTGGAGTATTGAGGGCCGGCCTGGCCCAGGAACCGGACTAAAGACCATTATTCCAATATTTTGTTTCCAAACAAGTAACCTTAGAGCCAGTTCAGTTCCAAGGAGACCCTGCGTACCTTCGCCCCCCCACCCCCCCACTCCCTCAAAAGGAGAAGAGACACAGCTATTTACTGAAGTGTGTGAGTTGAACACAATTAGCTCAAAGCAAACCGAGGAAGGAGACGAGAGGAGATGAATAAGTCAAAGGTCCGTTTACCACAACATACAGTATTCCATTTGAGGTGTGTGTGAGTTGGGGGCGGGGTCTGTGTGCAGGGCTTTCGCTATCACTCTCTCTGACCTCTCCGTTTCCCACCCCCTCCCGCCAGGTGCTGCTCCTACGTGGGCCGGCGGGGGGGAGGGCCTCAGGCCATCTCCATCGGCAAAAACTGTGACAAGTTTGGCATCGTGGTTCACGAGCTGGGTCACGTGGTGGGCTTCTGGCACGAGCACACCCGGCCCGACCGGGACGCACATGTCACCATCATCAGGGAAAACATCCAGCCAGGTGGGTTGGTGGGGTGGGGTAGAGGGCAGTGAGTGGTGGGAGCCGGCGGGCAGCAAGGCGGGGGGAGTGTCTGGGCGAGGGGGGAGTTCAGTTGAGGGGAGGTTTGAGTGAGTGGAGACATAGCTTTGTCTGTCCCTAGACTGTGTGTGTATGTGTGTGTCAGTCATTGGGGGTGGGTGGTGGTGGGGGAGGATGAAGGAGCTCGAGAAGGAAGGAGCCGGGTGGGCTGGGGCGAACTCTGGACATCGTGTGATAGCGACAGTGTTGGGGTCGGTCGGTCGGGGCAGAGAGACAGAGATCAGTGACGGTGCTGTGATGTCACAGGGCAGGAGTATAACTTCCTGAAGATGGAGCCAGCCGAGGTGAACTCCCTGGGGGAGGGCTACGACTTTGACTCCATCATGCACTACGCCAGGAACACCTTCTCAAGGTTGGACTTTAAGGTTACTCCGCTTTTATTTCCTCGCTTCCTGTCCGTTATCGCTGTGACCAAGATGCCTCCCCAGCCCATAACCCCCGCTGATTTGGGAATTATAGATATTCCATAATGATTTGCGAATCAGGGATCTGGGATTTTGTTTCTTTCCTGCTGTTGAATTCAAAAAAGAGGTGACATTCAACCTGTCACTAGCTTCCTTCCTGACGCCCCCCACCCTGGGGTATTGTGTTCAGTCCTGGACACCCCCATTATACAGGTAGAAAGCCTCCGAGGCAGTGGAGAGGGAATAGAGGAGACGGAATTTGAGATCTGGGATTGGGGTCTGGAATCTTGGGTTTCAGATCCCAAATCCCGGATACCAGATCCCAAATGCTGATCTGATACCAGGGTTGAGAGGTGGGACTCGTTGGGGGAGAGCAGAGCGATGGTGCTGTGACCACGGGAAGGAAAGCAGTTTGAGAGGAGACCTGAGGAATGTACATTTATACAGCACCTTTCACATAGGATGACTGACAGTCTCCCAAGCGCTTCACAGATACGATGGGGAGAGAGAGCACTGAGCGGAGAGGAAGGATTTAAGGCTTGAGCGAGGCACGGTCAGAGATTGCTTACTCTCTGGGTAAGTGTTGATGTGGACAGTAGGGAGAGAGTGTGCCCACTGAGTCAGTCGGTCAGTCAGTCAGTCATAGGAGGACTTCCAATTAACACCACAAAGGGAACATCTCCAAACTAACCCCACTATGCCCTTGCTCCCCACCCCATGCTCCCCTCGCTCTCCCCCACCCCCGTCTAACCTCCCTTTATGATGGCTGTGAAATTTGGTCCCGATTGGCCAACCGGCGGAATAAAATAACAAAAAGATGAAATCATATTCCCTGTTAGAAGCCTTCCTGATCCGGGCACTCTCCATCCCACAGTGTAGTGGTTAAGGCATTCACAAGCAAGAGGACCTGGGTTCGATTCCCCGGTGGAGCGAAACCTTAGGCAAGTTTCCTTACTCCACATGCTTCTTTACCTAGCATAAGTAAGAACCTGGTTGTTAGTCAATTGGTGGATTGCTTCCCTGGGGGAATATTCCCTCCACGCAATCCATGACTAGGACACTGCTGTGCGCCTTGGCTGCCGCGTTTCGCCCACAAAATCCACAAGACAATCCATTTCAGGGTATATTCTGTGAAGCGCTTTGAGACGTCTCAACAACGTGATAAGGCGCCATATCAAATGCAAGGATTATTATTACTATTATTGTTATCCCAGGTGAAAGGTGCTGTGAGTGTGTGAGTGAGTGAGGCTTCACTGCCCCAGCGCCTGGTGTCCAGCCCTCTGCGGTTGGCCTCTGCTTGTTTGTGTTTGAGATTCCCGAGATCCTGGTGCTCACCACCAGCTCCTGTCTCCTTCCAAAGGGGGGTTTTCCTGGACACCATCCTGCCACGACGTGACGACGCTGGGGTCCGCCCGGCTATCGGGCAGCGAGTCAGACTGAGCCAGGGCGACATCACTCAGGCCAAGAAACTGTACCGATGCCCAGGTAACTGCGCTCCGTTCCCCCGCTCGCTCGCTCCGGATTGGAATAGTAATAATAATCCTTGTACTTGATGTAGTGCCTTATCACTTCGTCGAGATGATGCTGCATGCAATTGCCTGCTGTGTTTCACCCACAAAATACAGTCACTACACTTTACAACATATACTGTGAAGCGCTTTGAGACGTCTCAACGAAGTGATAAGGCACTGTCTACAGAGGCGTGTGGAGTAAGGAAATTTACGCTACGGGACTCAACGAGAAACTAAATGAGGAATTCAATCCATTTTCCAAGTGGTCTTTAACGTTAAGACACAGTGGCCTCACTGGCTAAGACTAGGTAGAATTCTGGGGCATGTGATTGCTCTTACTAACTCTCTCACCCCCCCCCCCCCCCCCATTTCTCCTTGCTCCCAACTCGCCTCCCAAGCAGTAAATTCAGGGGAGACAGAGAAAGAGATTCCATTGAATAGCGCTTCTCTCAAAGACCCATTGACTCGGAGACTGAGGCCCGCGATTGAATCCAGGAACAGTCCTCCCTAATGCCCTTTACGTATTCTCTGAGCCCCTATTGCAGGGTTTTACGACCTCCCTGTTTGATTTTCGTTAATTAAAAGCTCCCCCTCTGGAATGTTCGACCACGACGAGAGGCAAAGTGGAAGCAGATGTGTGTGTTTGTCTGCCTCGCTGCAGAGGGGTTTGAATTTGAAAATGTGCGTGTTCAAAATTCAAAATACAGTTTGTCAGCCCTCTCCTGTCTCTGCCATCCGCTCCTGCCAGCTTGGCTCAGTGGCAATGCTCTCGCCTCCGAGTCAGAAGGTTATGGGTTGCAAGCCCCACTTTGAGCTTGCAGTCTTGCCTGTCAACTCCACTGCAGCTCAGCATAGTCAGAGGTGCCATCCTTCAAACGAGACGTTAAACTGATGCCCCGTCTGTGACGTTAAAGATCCCAAGGCACTACTCAAAAAGAGAAGGGAGTTGTTCCCAGTGTCCTGGCCAGCAATCCCCCAAACTGGCTGCCGTGTTTGCCTACGAATAAATAAACAGTAACTACACTTTATAGTAAAAATCCTGTGAGATGTCTCAACGATGTGATAAGGCCTTTGATATCCTCTCACTAACGATATCAAATGCGTACACATCTGTAATATTGCTGCACATCAGTGGTCTGAAATTCCACCTAGTCTTAGCTTGTGAAACTTAATGATCCTGAATTCTGTCTTCATTTGGCAGTGGTTCCTGGACCTGCAGAAACACAGCTTCCAAAGAAAGAATTTGCAAATCGCTTAGCACAAATTTAGATTTGAAGGCTGAAACTGTGAGGACTGTCAGGTCCCTGATCTGAGGGGGTGTGAGGGAAGGTGGCTAAGTGGGATCTCCTTGGGGTTGAACTGGCTCCAAAGTGACGTGCTTGACTGTCAGATTATTGAATCAGATCTCCGTTACGGTCTCCAGTCCCGGTTCCTGAGCCAGGCGGGTTCGCAGTATTCCAGGACACTACTGATGATAGGTGTCAGACACGTGTGGAAACCCATCACCGTGCTTAAGAGTCTCCAAACCCAATTGGGAATTCCATGCATCCCACGTGGGATTCCCAGAGATAGATTGTTGGAATGGACCTCCCTGGAGGGATAATAATAATAATAATAATAATAATCCTTGCATTTGATATAGCGCTTTTCACGTCGGGAGGACGTCCCAAAGCACTTCACAGAATAGACTGTAAAGTGAATTGACTGTATATTTGTGGGCGAATGCGGCAGCCAATTGCGCACAGCAATGTGCCACAAACAGTCGTAGATTGAAAATGACCAATTTATTATTGTTTTGTTTTTTTGGAGGGATTATTATTAGGCGTGTGGAGTAAGGAAACTTGCCCAAGGTTTCGCCCTGCCTGGAATTGAACTCGGGTCTCTCACTTGCAAAGCGTGTGCTCTAACCACTGAGCTACAGGACTCCACTGTATGCATCTTGTTTGCCTAATTCCGAGAGTAGTAGGCGCAGGTTGGCAAGAGCCAAGGTTTGGAGACCCCCAGAGTGTGGGGTAACTGCTGGAACCTGACCAGCTAAAACCACATAGCTTGCCATTGATAGCACTGTCTGGCAAGCCTTCCTGCTGCTTGTCCGGCTTGGACCACTGTTCGGCTTGTAGGGTTAACAGGAGCTGAGTGGGATAACTCCCTGCCGCCCAGTGACCTGGTCTTCCCTTCCAAGTCCTGCCAATGAGCCAGGCTGAGCTGTGCTGTGGTCGGCAGTGACCTGGAGTGATAAAATGATTCCACCTGATTTACTCCTGGATCTCAAATTCCCGATGTGCCTGTGGTGCTCCCTGGTGGTAGAGATGTATCTTTGTGAGCAGTTTCCCAAATCATTGAATGAACCTTCAGCTCTTGAGGAGAGGCTGGGTAGCCTGGTTGCAGTGCTTCCAGTAGAGAAGGGTCACTGAATGGGATCTAATAGTGAAAGGAATTGATGGGTTAGATAGTGGATGACTCGTCCCTCTGGTAGAGGGAACGTTACACAGGGCAGAGCCTTAAATTCTGAACCAAGGCGGTCAGAGCTGAGGTCAGGAGGTGTTTCCTCACACACAGAGGCAGATCAGTAGGGATGCTTACACAAGAGATGGGGAAAAGAATGAGGACATAGGATTAAAAGCTCTGCCAAGATCTCATAAATTCCCCTCCTCCAAAAAAAAAATGGCTTATTCAATCCACGACTGTTTATGGGACACTGTTTGTGTTGCTGTGTTACGCCCACAAAATATACAGTCAATCCACTTCACAATCTATTCAGTGAAGTGCTTTGAGACGTCTCAATGACGTGATATATCAAATGCAAAGGATTATTATAATTATATAATATATATATATTTATGAGCTCTTTAACGTGCTATTGCTGAAAATGAGAAGCTTTGCGGAGAGGCTGAGTGAAGCTCCCTATCTCCCCTCTCGCAGCCTGCGGCGGCAGTCTGCAGGACTCGGTTGGGAACTTTTCCACTCCGGACTTCCCCAGCGGCTACGTGTCTTTCCTGCAGTGCGTTTGGCGGATTTCGGTCACGCCAGGAGAGAAGGTGAGCGAGCTGCACGCGCACACACACACACACATATAGCACCCACACACAGTGTCCCACACATACACACAGCGTCCCACACACAGCGCTATGTGTCCGTGTGTACGTGCATGCATGTGTGTATGCATGCTTGGGTCCATGTGCGTGCGTGTGTTTGTGGGGGGGGCAGGGGTGACAGTGCTGGGGGGTGTCGTTGGGTGCTGGGGCGGGCAGAGAGTGTGTGCTGGAGTGGGCAGTGATTGGTTGACTGCGGCGTTTATTACAGATCACCCTGAACTTCACCACGATGGACCTGTTTAAGAGCCGCCTGTGCTGGTACGACTACTTGGAGGTGCGAGACGGCTACTGGAAAAAGGCTCCGCTTCTGGGTAACAGCCACCTCTCTCTCCCTCCCTCGCTCACACCCTCTCCTCGCTCTTCTCTCCCTCCCTCACATTCTTTCTCCCTCTCTCTGGTTTACAGGCAGGTTTTGTGGGAACAAGCTCCCAGACGCCATCATCTCCACGGACAGTCGGCTGTGGATAGAATTCCGCAGCGGCAGCAACTGGGCAGGAAAAGGCTTCTCTGCGGTGTACGAAGGTATTTACTTCTCTTCTGTTTAGTTTCTCTGTGGAGATGGCAGAGAGAGAGAAAGAGTGTGCGCACTGGGCATCGATCAGCTCTGGGTGACACCACCCAGGTGACTTGTTTTGGTCACCAGATGTCTAACACACACGGAAACCCATCACTGTGCTCAAAGAGTCTCCAAACCAAACTGGGAATTCCATGCATCCCACCTACACGTGGAAATTTCTGTGTCTGGAATGGAATGTGCACTCTCCCCTCCAATGAAGCTATCCACCAATCAACTAACAACCGGGTTCCTACTTACCTTTGGGTAAACAGAAACGTGCGGAGTAAGGAAACTTGCCTAAGATTTCTTCCCTCCCCTGGAATCGAACCTGGGTCCTCTCACTTACGAGGCGAGAGCGCTAACTCTTCAGGACTCCACAAGTTACCCACCTCAGGGCAGCCATTCCCCGTGGCGTTTGGTGTCGTGACTGACAATGTACGAGTCTAAATGGGAAAATGTTAGGCGAGCGAGCTAACCACTACACTACAGGACTCCACGTGTAAATTGTGTTGTCTGTACTTGTAAGTATAAAGATTATTACCATAGGATAAAGCGGGATTGAAGCTGTTTAGGTGCTGACGGTTTGCCTTATTTCTACCCAGCTATCTGTGGTGGGGACATTAACAAGGACACAGGGCAGATTCAGTCCCCCAACTACCCCGATGATTACCGTCCGTCCAAGGAGTGTGTGTGGAAGGTCACAGTCACTGCCGGCTTCCACGTGGGCCTCACATTCCAGGCCTTTGAGGTAAGCCCTCCACTTCTGGGCTCTGCCAGGGGGAGAGGGGTTTTGGGGGGAAAGGTGGGGTGTTAAAGCACGCAGTCTCTGTGATGTTCTCCTACGTGTGAGGCTCCGGATAAGAAGGAGTTTGACATGGCTTAAGATCAGGGACTCTGGTTTATGGTCCGGCCACAGAGGAGCCCAAAATCAGAGAGGGCACATCCTGGCATGTGCCTGTCATGTTCTCGGCGTGAGCCTGGCATGTTCCTGTGTTTGAGGCTCTTGTATTCATGGCGTGCTCCCAGCATGTTTCTGCTTTGATCCGGTGTTTGAGCTTGTCATGTTCCTGGCGTGTTCCTGTGTTTGAGCCTGTCGTGTGTCGCTGTGACAGATCGAGCGGCATGACAGCTGTGCCTACGACTTCCTGGAGATCCGGGATGGGACGGGGCCAGACAGCCCCCTGATTGGTCGTTTCTGTGGTTACGAGAAGCCGGACGACATCAAATCCAGCTCCAACCACCTGTGGCTCCGCTTCATGTCAGACGGCTCCATCAACAAGGCCGGCTTCGCTGCCAATTACTTCAAAGGTACCAGTGACTGTCCAGCACATCAGAGAGAGAGAGAGAGAGAGAGAGAGACAGAGTAAACTGTCTACGCTGGCCATCCACACTCCCAGCTCAACAACAACAACAACACGATTACATTTGTATAGGGCCTTTCCCTTCAGGAGGATGTCCCAAGGCGCTGGATAGTGTGGAGCAATTTAGACCCGAGCAGGGGTCGGTGGGGAGAAGGGAGGGGAGGGAAAGAGGGGTGGCTCAAGGTTAGAGACAGAGTAAAGCTCCCTCTACACTGTCCATCCACACTCCGAGCTCAAGGTTAGAGACAGCGTAAAGCTCCCTCTACCCTGTCCGTCCACACTCCCAGGTCAGCGACAACATGGTATAGAGATAGAGTGGGGGGAGGAGGTCCGGTTGGTGACTTGTCTTGTTCTCTGTAGAGGTGGATGAATGCTCCAGGCCGGATAATGGAGGCTGCCGCCAGCGATGTGTGAACACTCTGGGCAGCTACAAGTGTGCCTGTGACCCCGGGTACGAACTGGCTCCCGACAAGAAAAGCTGTGAAGGTAAAACCCTGCCCTTGGTCTCGCTGTGTCTCAATGTCACCACGGCAACCGTTCGGCTTTTCCATTTTTTGGTATGTGTTTCGCACTGAAATTCACTGCTTACATGAAATGTAAACCAAGGTCACAGTCTGGCACAGTGGTTAGAGCTCTCTCTTGAGTCAGAAGTTGTGGGTTCAAGTCCCATTGCGGGGGGTTTGAGCTCACAGTCTAGACTGTCACTCCACAGGTTTGAAAGGTTTGCAGAACCTTCCAAACCTTTTTGGGATTATCATGAATTTGTATGTCAGCCTGGCTCAGTGGGTAGCACTCTCACCTCTGAGTCAGGCGGTTGTGGGTTCAAGCGCCATGTTAGGACCTGAACTCCCATCGACTAAGACGCTAACCCAATGCAGTGTTGGGGGGTGTTGCATTGTCGGAGGCGCCATCCTTCAGATAAGACATTAAACCAAGCTCTCGTCTGCCTGTTCAGGTGGATATTAAAGATCCTCTGGTTCTATTTGAAAAGAGAAGGGAGTTTCTCTCTCCCGATGTCCTGGCCAACAATCCCCCAAATAAAATTGTTCGCTCACTCCATCAGGATTTACTGTACAGAACAATACAAAATGACATTTGTGAAGTGACTTTCACGCCAGGAGGCTGTTTGTGGGACAATGCTGCAAAATACACAGTCACTACACTTTGCTGTGTATTTTGCACAAGATGGAAAGCTCCCTGAGACGCTATTCTGAAAGCGCTCTTGGGCACTGTATAAATGCAGGTTGTTGTTTACACCTTCAATGCTCTCCCCGGCCTTGCCTCCTCCTACCTCTCCCACCTGCCCGCTCCCTCCGCTCAACAGGCTCCAGCCTGCTCCATGTCCCCGCATGTCCAGCCCGCCCCACCAGCAGTCAGCCTCTCTGCCCCCACCCTCTGGAATTCCATCCCACATTCCCTTTGCCTCGTTCCCTCCCTTGCCTCTTTCAAGGCACAATTCAAGACCCTCTTCTTCGACCGTGCCTTCAGCCACCCTCTCTGCCCTCCATTCTCCCTGCTCCCAACCCCGGCTCGGGTCCTAATCCCTGATCTTTCAGCGTCTTGGGACATCCTCCCAACGTGAAAGTCGCTTCACAAATGTCATTTTGTATTGTACTGTACAGTAATTCCTGTGAAATGCTTCGAGACCTTTCAATGACTTGATAAAGCATTATAATAAATGTAAGGTTTATTATTGTAAAACACCTCCCGTTGCTGGTGGTTGGCAACTTACACTGTGTCATGCTTACAGCTGCGTGTGGCGGCTTCCTGACCAAGCTGAACGGCAGCGTCACCAGCCCGGGCTGGCCGAAGGAATACCCAACCAACAAGAACTGTGTGTGGCAAGTGGTCGCCCCGACGCAGTACAGGATTTCACTGCAGTTTGAGGTCTTCGAGCTGGAGGGAAATGATGTAAGTGAACACCTGAGTTTCTTTTGGGTCAGGACAGGTAGTTTGGCTTTTGGGTCAGGCTGAATTTCGTTTGGCAAGGGCTGGGATGGGTTGGCAAAGAATGGGATGCGTTGGCAGAGATTGGGATGGGTTGGTGCCAGTTGGATTGCGTCTGCATGTCTGAAGCGGGTTGGATCAGTGGGTTAGCACGGGTTGGGTTTGCACCAGGAGTATTGGGGTTATGTTGGCATTGGATCAGTGCAGCGTGACTGAGACGACACAGGGTAGTTGGTTTTGGTTAGTGTGGATTGGGTTGGCATGGCATGTTTTGAGTTGGAAACAGTAGTTTGGGATGGCATGGTTTGGGATGGCACAGGTAGCGTTGTGTTGGCATGGGGACAACAACAACTTGCATTTATACAGCGCCCTTCAGGTGGGGTAGCGTCCCTGAGCACTTAAACCCAAAATGGGTAGCGTTTTATCAGCATGGTTTGGGTTGGTAAGGGTTGGGTTGGTGCAAGTTGGCAAGTATTGGATGGCACAAGTAGTGTTGGGTTGGCATAAGTAGCGTTGTGTTGGTACAGAGTGTGAGTTGGGAGAACTGCTGGTGTCTAACCAGCTAAAACCACAGAGCTTAGCATTGAGAGCACTGTCTGGCAAGTTTTCCCACTGCTTGTCCAGCTCGACCTCCCTGGAAACAAGAACCACCACCACTTGCACTTATATAGCACCCTCCACGCAGGGTAGTGTCTCAAATCCTACCCATTAGGGCTTTGGAACCGGAGCTGAGTGAAGGATTCCCTGCCCCCAGTGACTGGTCTGCTCTTCCAGTTCCTGCCGATGAGCCAGGCTGGGCTGTGCTGTCATCAGCAGTGCCCTGGAATACTGCCTGGCTCAGGAACCAGACTACCAACACCCCCCATAGAGGGCTGGCTCACTTCTGACATTCCGTTGCCAAACATGTCACCTTGGAGCCAGTTCAGCTCAGTACCCAACCCCCCCACCCGCCCCACCCTCTCCCAAGTAGCTGAAGTTGGACTGAAATAGAAAGTGGTTATGGGGGTGATGAGGAGCGTGGAGAATGGCTGTGTCCTTTTTGACATCCACCAGGTCTGTAAGTACGACTATGTGGAGGTTCGCAGTGGGCTGGCGACTGACTCGAAACTCCATGGTAGGTTCTGTGGACTGGAGAAACCCGATGTGATCACCTCCCAGTTTAACAACATGAGGATTGAGTTCAAATCAGACAACACCGTCTCCAAAAAGGGCTTCAAAGCCCAGTTCTTCTCAGGTATGTGTGGCGCTGAGCCAGGGGAACCCTCAAAGCCCCTTCCACTCCTGGGTGATTGACAGGAGGTTGACATAGGTCTCCTCAGCGCTAAAATTCCCCCCATTCTTAGCCTGTTTTATCTTCTGAATTTAATTTGGGAGCAGTTTTTCCACAGCTGTTGCTGACAGGCTCAGTGCTTGAGGGGCACCCATCAGAAACATCCCCTGGGACCAGGAGAAGTAGGTGTAGTTTGGATTTGCACCACTAGTGTTGGTATAACACTGGCTGTATTGGCTTGGGTTGGCACAACATGGGTTAGGTTGGATCAGGGGCTTAAACCCCCACCGTTCTGACCCAGTAGAGAGCAACTCCATTGGATTGAGACAATCCTCCTGCAGCTGGAGGCATGACGGTGAGAACGACAAGTGCCCTGGCTGGTTTGCTGAGCGAGTCTGTGTGATAGGGAGGATCGGGGTAAGAGCGGGAGTGGGGATGGGGTACGTGGGAGGGGTCTGGCCTAGTTGGAGGGGTTGGAGGTGAACGGGGAGAGGGTCTTGGGGTGGGGGGTGGGGACCCCGGGTGAGGGTTGGGGACTGTGGAGCAGGACGTATGACTGGCCTCTTCCTCCCCAGATAAGGACGAGTGCTCCAAAGACAATGGTGGCTGTCAGCACGAATGTCTGAACACGTTTGGGAGCTATGTTTGCCAGTGTCGTAATGGCTTTGTCCTGCATGAAAACGGTCACGACTGTAAAGAAGGTGAGTGCCCCCCACCCACCAACCCCAGGGCCTTCTCTTCCCCACCTCCCCATCTCCCCCGAAGCTGGGTCTCCTCCCCAAAACAAATAGAACTACAGTACAGTAAAAACTCACATAAGTCTTACACATTATACATTGTACAAACACCCAAGTCGTGCATTCACCCGAGTCCCATTCAGTTTTCTATCAAACCCGATAGATTTCCTTGCGCTACTCATATCGATCACCTCCTAACTCGTAATGCCGCTCTCCTATCCTCCATTATTACCGGCTGCATTGGATTGCGGGAAACATAGTCTTGATCCGTCAGAGCACGCACAGGAGAACTTCATTTCCCGCGCTTCAATGTAATTCCATTGCTTGCCGGTACGTGTGCATATGGTGACAGGTCAAGGCGCAGTGAATCGCGGGAAATGTAGTCTTGACCCGTCACCCACACACACTTACCGGCTGCAGTGAATTACGCATGCGCAGTGCGGATCATTCAATAAATCGTATTCCATACAATTTCTACGGTTTGCCCGCAACTTTACGTCAGTCATATTAAATGTTACTGTCCCGACTCATACGGCTTATGCAAGTTTTACTGTACGTCAAATCTAAAGGCGATCAGCCAACTAGTCCGTGCCAAAGTTTACACTCTACACCGGTGTGGGCACAGCCTTATTGGTTGGCCGACCAAATCAATTTCCTCCATTGAATATTTCTTGATTGGTGCAGTAAATCACGGAACATTCAATCGAGTAAAAACTGGAATTGGGTGAATGTTAGCGTCGAGCAGTTGTGTTAGGTAAACAGAGTGTACGGAGTAAGGAAACTTGCCTAAGCTTTCGCCCCACCTGGGAATCAAACCCCAGGTCTACTCGCTTGCGAGGCGAGCACGCTAACCACTAGGCTACAGGACTCCATAATTATACGATGTGTTTATTGTGTGTTGCAGCTGGGTGTGAGCACAGAATACACAGCGTTGAGGGCATTATCACCAGCCCCAACTGGCCGGACAAGTATCCCAGCCGCAAGGAGTGTACCTGGGCTATCTCTGCCACCCCAGGGCACCGCGTCAAACTGGTAACTCCCCTACACACACTCACTTCAAATCACACTCACAACAATAACAACAAATTACATAAGGCTGAAAGGCCGAGCTGGGGATAGGGATCAGGTGGAGGGCAGGCGGAGGGGCTCCGGGCTGGAGTTTCAGAGGATGGGGACAGAAAGGCTGAAGGTTGGTAACCTCCCCTCAACTCACACTGAACATGCTGCGTCCCTCACTGAGGGAGTGATGGAGAGAGTTACCCAGCTCTGTGATACAAGGAAGGCCTGGTTTAGGAGATGTTACAATAATAATAATAAAATAATAATAATCCTTGCATTTAACATAGCGCTTTTCACGTCGGGAGGACGTCCCAAAGCGCTTCACAGAACACACTGTAAAGTGAATTGACTGTATATTTCTGGGCGAACGCGGCAGCCAATTGCGCACAGCAATGTCCCACAAACAGTCGTAGATTGAAAATGACTAATTTATTATTGTTTTTGGAGGGATTATTATTAGGCGTGTAGAGTAAGGAAACTTGCCCAAGGTTTCGCCCTGACCTGCCTGGAATTGAACTCAGGTCTCTCACTTGCAAAGCGAGTGCTCTAATCACTGAGCTACAGGACTCCACGAGGTTTGAGGACACAGTAAGGGTGGTGTAAGGAGCCTCACATTCTCAGTGAGATGTGAATACAGCACTAACTCCCCTTGGTCGGGGTCAGACATTGGTGGTGATGGTGGGGAGTGAGTACCTCTTCCACTGGTCCGTTGACCTGGCGGTGGGAGTGTGGTTTGCATAGAATCTTACAGCACAGAAGGAGGCCATTTGGCCCATCTGCCTGTGCTGGCTCTTTGAAAGAGCTACCCAACTTGTCCGACACCCCCTCTTCTTCTCTCAAACCCCCTCATAATTTTGAACACCTCTATTAAACCTTCCCCTTAAGCTTCTCTGCTCTAAGGAGAACAATCCCAGCCTCTATAATAATAATAATAATAATAATAATCCTTGCATTTGATATAGCGCTTTTCACGTCGGGAGGACGTCCCAAAGCGCTTCACAGAATAGACTGTAAAGTGAATTGACTGTATATTTGTGGGCGAACGCGGCAGCCAATTGCGCACAGCAATGTCCCACAAACAGTCGTAGATTGAAAATGACCAATTTATTATTGTTTTTGTTTTGGAGGGATTATTATCTCTCTCATCTCTCCACATAACTGAAGTCCCTCATCCCTGGTACCGTTCTGGCAAATCTCCTCTGCGCCCTCACCAAGGCCCCGACCTTCTTCCTAAGGTGTGGTGCCCAGAATTGGATACAATACTCCAGCTGAGGCCTAACCAGTGATTTGTAGAGGTGTAACATGACTTTCTTGCTGTTGTGCTCTGTGCCGGCAGGCGTTCAGTGTGTTTGAGGTAGAGCAGCACCAGGAGTGCGTGTATGACCACGTGGAGGTGCGGGATGGCCTTGGGCAGGAGGCCGCCATCTTGGGCAGGTTCTGCGGCAGCAAAATTCCAGAGCCCCTGGTTACCACCGGCAACCGCATGTTCATCAGCTTCTTCTCTGATGCCTCCGTCCAACGCAAAGGATTCCAGGCCAAACATAGCACAGGTATATATACCAGCGCCTGACACGCTCACTCATTCTCGCGCACATGCTCGCTCGCTCGCTCACACGCACACATCAGTACCAGCGCCTGACATACACACACTCACACACAACACAGGTACCAGCACCTAATATTCATATATAATAATAATAATAATCCTTGCATTTGATATAGCGCTTTTCACGTCGGGAGGACGTCCCAAAGCGCTTCACAGAACACACTGTAAAGTGAATTGACTGTATATTTATGGGCGAACGCGGCAGCCAATTGCGCACAACAAATGTCCCACAAACAGTCATAGATTGAAAATGACCAATTTATTATTGTTTTGGGTTTTGGAGGGATTATTATTAGGCTCTGTGTGGAGTAAGGAAACTTGCCCAAGGTTTCGCCCTCTGCCTGGAATTGAACTCGGGTCTCTCACTTGCAAAGCGAGTGCTCTAACCACTGAGCTGCAGGACTATATACATACACACACCACACACACAACACAGATAACCAGCGCCTGACACGCACAGGCACCCAGCGCCTGACACGCACAGGCACCCAGCGCCTGACACGCACAGGCACCCAGCGCCTGACACGCACAGGCACCCAGCGCCTGACACGCACAGGCACCCAGCGCCTGACACGCACAGGCACCCAGCGCCTGACACGCACAGGCACCCAGCGCCTGACACGCACAGGCACCCAGCGCCTGACACGCACAGGCACCCAGCGCCTGACACGCACAGGCACCCAGCGCCTGACTGCTGCGGGCATGGAGCATGGGATCAACGGAGAGCAGGGTACAGTGTCCTTGTCATTCACAGAGTGCGGGGGACGTCTGCGAGCCGAGGTGAGGACCAAGAATCTTTACTCTCACTCCCAGTTTGGGGACAATAACTATCCTGGCCAGGAGGCCTGTGACTGGGTGATCGGGGCCGAGGACGGCTATGGGGTGGAGCTGATATTCCAGACCTTCGAGTTGGAGGAGGAGGCTGACTGCGGCTACGATTACATGGAGCTGTACGACGGCAGCGACAGCTCAGCACCACGTCTCGGCCGCTTCTGTGGCTCTGGGGTGAGGACAACAATTACCATCAATAATAATTACTAATTATATTGATAATAATAATCACAATGATAATGGTGAGAAAAAATGATATTAATAATTGATACGGATGTAAAGACTGACTGGGATAATAATAATAATAATCCTTGCATTTGATAGAGCGCCTTAAAGCGCTTCACAGGATACACTGTAAAGTGTAGTGACTGTATTTTGTAAGCAAACCGCAACAGCCAATTGCACGCAGGAGTGTCCCACAAACAGTCATGGATTGCGTGAACACGTTAGTTTTCGAGGGATTATTACCCCCCGGAAAGAGATCCACCAATCCAACCGGGTTCCTACTTACTGTAAACAGAGGCATGTGGAGTATGGAAACTTGCCTAAGATTTTGCCCCGCCCGGGATTCGAACCCGAGTCCTCTTGCTTGCGAGGCAAATGCTCTACCCACAACACCACAGGACTCCACAAGTTATCACATCACGCAGACATCTCAAAGTGTTTCACAGGATATACTGTGAAGTGGGATGACAATGTATATTTTGTAGGTAATTATTGGCTGAGTGGTAACGCTCTCGACTCTGAGTCAAAAGGTTGTGGGTTCAAGCCCCACGTCAGGACTTGGAATTTCACAGTCTAAGCTGATGCTCCAAAGCAGTGCTGGGGCGTGGTGCATTGTTGGGAGGTGCCGTCCTTCAGGTGAGACGTTAAACCGAGGTCCCGACTGCCTGTTCAGGTGGGAGTTAAAGATCCTATGGTGCCATTCAAAAAGAGAAGGGAGTTTCCCTCTTCTAGGGGCCTGGTCAAAGGTACCCCAGATAAAACTGGTCACTCAGTCTCTCCTCCCACCTTAACCTTCAAGATTCTGTCCTTGCCTGGTTCAGGTCCTACCTTTCACACCGCCTCCACTTCGTCGCGGCAAACGGCTTCTCCTCCAGCCCCCGCACAGTCTCGTGCGGTGTTCTTCGGGGCTCTGACCTCGGTCCCCTCCTCTTCACCCTCTATATGCTCCCCCTTGTTGACGTCATCCGCAGACAAGGGGTAAATTTCCACATGTTTGCGGATGACACCCAACTCTACCTCTCTGCCTCCACCCTCAACTCCAGGACTACTGGTGTCCTGACCGACTGCCTGTCCGACATCAAGTCCTGGACGAAGGCCAATTTTCTCCAACTCAACGTCAGCAAGACCAAGGCCCTCCTGATTGGCTCGCGGCAGCACCTCCGCACCTCGGGCTCTGGCAGCATCAGCATCCACGGCTGCACACTCAACCTCACTAAGCCAGTCAGGAACCTGGGTATCTTGTTTGACCCTGAACTGTCCTTTCTCCCCCAAATCCGCGCCATGACCAGCACTGCCTACCACCACCTCCGCAACATTGCCAGACTCCGTCACTGCCTCACCCCTCAGGCTGCCAAAAACCTCACCCACGCATTCGTCACCTCAAAGCTTGATTACGGGAACTCCCTCCTCATCGGCCTTCCCAACTCTTCCCTTCACAAGCTGCAGATCATCCAAAACTCTGCAGCTCGTGTACTCTCACGCACCAGGCTCCGTGACCCCATCACTCCCACCCTCGCCCGACTCCACTGGCTCCCCATCCCCCAGAGGATCGAGTTCAAGATCCTCGTCCTCACCTTTAGGGCCATCCATGGCCTTGCCCCCTCCTACCTCTCTGACCTGCTGACTCCCTACCAACCTGCCCGCTCCCTCCGTTCATCGGGCTCCGGCTGCTCCATGTCTCCAGCCCTACCATCGGTGGCCGGGCTTTCAGCCTCTCTGCCCCCACACTCTGGAACTCCATCCCACAGTCCCTTTGCCTCGCTTCCTCCCTCGCCTCCTTCAAGGCCAGTCTCAAGACCCTTCTCTGCGACCGTGCCTTTGGTCTCCCTCCCACCTCTCTGCCTTCCCTCACCCGCACACCACCCCTCCCCCATGCTCGGGCCCCGACAGCTGACTGTTCAGCGCTTTGGGACGTCCTCCCGACGTGAAAGGCGCTCTATAAATGTAATTTTGTTGTTGTATCAAATGCAAGGATTATTATCGTTATGTTATTAATAATAAGGTTGATCTTTGAGACAGGAAGGGCTGCAACTAATCCCTGGATTTTCCTGACCCACAGCCTCCGGAGGAGATCTATTCCGCGGGAGACTGTATCGTGATCCGCTTTCACTCGGACGATACCATCAATAAGAAAGGTTTCCACGCTCGCTACACAAGCACCAAGTTTCAGGACGAACTGCACATGAGGAAATAACCGAGGGGAGGACAGAGCCTTTAAACCCAACAGACAAAGTCCTTTTTATTCTCGATTTATTTTCCTCGTTTTTTTAATTGAACACAATTGTGGACCAGAAAATAAATAAATCTTTCTACATTTCAGAGTGAGCTGTTATTGATTTGCTGATTATAGAAGGATCAAGATATATATATTTTTTTTCTCTTTCTTTCCTCTTCGCCCCCCACTTCCCCATGTCACCATGACAAGCTTTAAACAGTTAAATCAGGATCGACTCCCAGGATGAAACAAGTCAGGCCCAAACTGTGCAGTTGTTGTGTACAAAGAAACTGCTTTTATTTTTTAAATAGAGGTGAAATAATGTGCGCACCATTTGGATGTTAAACAATTTATTATAATCTAATGCAGTTTCACAGTCAAAGGTTATGCAAAAAGCAATGAGCCACTAGCACAAGACACGATAATGGGAGCAGCCAGGTTATCAGAGAGTTAATTATTGATGATGATGATAATAAGAAGAATAATCTGCATTTGATATAGCGCTTTTCACGTCTTCTAGACGTCTCAAAGTGCTTCACAAATATGCTGTAAAGTAAATTGACCGTATCAGTTACCTGTCCCTGGGAGAGCGACAGGCAGCTGGGGGCTGGTCAGATCTGCCTGCGTTGCATTGTACTTGAATGAACCTTCTATTTTTATACCTAATTGGTTAAAACCCAGACCATTTAAAATAGAGCTTTACACCCTTTGTGGTTAAAGCTCACAGGCTAGATACTACAAGCGTATTTACCAGGGTTCAGATCATCAGGATGGGCGTCAATTAAAATATTTTCAGCTAAGTCTTCACTTCTACTTATCAGAAAGCCATTCGTGGGAAACAAAGTCCAGGGTACGGTGTTTTTATGCAGGTTTCTCTTTCCTTACAGGAGCGTTCTGGTCTCTTGGCTGTTCAACTGTCTTAATAATAATCCTTGCATTTGATATAGTGCATTGTCACAGCGTTGAGATGTCTCAAAGCGCTTCACAGGATGATGATAATAATAATAATAATTCTTGCATTTGATATAGTGCCTTATCACATCTTCAAGACCTCTCAAAGCGCTTCAGAGTACATTGTAAAGTGAATTGACTGTATATTTGTGGGCGAAATGCAGCAGCCAATTGCGCACAACAGCGTCCCACAAACAGTTTTGGATTGAGTGAACAAATTATTATTAGTTTTTTTTGAAAGGATTATTACCACTGGAAAAGCGATCTGCCAATCGACTAACAACCGGGTTCTTACTTACTGCTAAGTAAACCGAGGCGGTTGGAGTATGGAAACTTGCCTAAGGTTTTCCCTGCCCGGGAATCCCACCCGGTGCTCTCGCTTCCGAGGTAAGCGCACTAACCGAAAGGCTTGGTCGAAGAGGAAGGTCTTGAAACGGACCTGCAATGAGGGAGGGGAGGGAGGGACGGAGGGAGGAAGGGAATGAATGAGTGAATCGGAGGGACTGCAGGATGAAGAAAACAGGAGCAGATAGGTCGAAAGCCCACCTGCCGATAGCGAGGACAGACAGGCTTTCAGCTCAGCTCAGATCCCCGACATTACTGCTAAATGCCTTGGAAAGTCCTCCGGCCATAAGAAAGTGTTGTGCAATGTAAATATTTTACGGTATTCAACTTTGATCCCTTTGTTTTCTTGGATTTGACAGGCAGGGAAGGAGGGAGGGAGTGGCCTGGTTCATGAAAAACAAAAGCAGTTTGTCTTGATCGCTCAGGTGCTGCGAGCTCAGCTGTGTGATCGTGAGTTAACAATTCCATCAATCTATTTCCTTCTGATGAGCCATTGATACAACACTGGGTGACCAAGAATTCATAACCAGTATTTCTCCACGCCCATCTCAGAGAGAACTTTAGGGTTGTGTGACTTCCTCAGTCTGCAGTGTCTGGCCTGGCGTCTCTCAACCTACTAACACTCTCGTCTCCGAGTCAGCGCATGGTAGACTTGATGACCAGTGATCAAATACACTGATATCAGAGGGTTTGGTGATGGTAAGTCATGAATATTTACTATCTGTATATTACCCAATATAGAGTCCTGTAGCATAGTGGTTAGCACGCACCTCTTGCAAGCGAGACGAGCCGGGTTGAATTCGGCAAGTTTCCTTTCTCCGCACATACGCCTCTGTTTACCCAGTAGTAAGTAAGAACCTGGTTGTTAGTCGATTGGTGGATCACTTTCTCACCAAAAAATAAATAGGTGATAATAATAATTTGATCACTCAATCCATGACTGTTTGTGGGACACTGTTGTGCGCAATTGGCTGCCGTGTTTCCCCACAAAATACAGTCTATTCACTTTACAGTATATTTTATGAAGTGCTTTGAGATGTCACAATGACGTGATATGGCGCAGTATCGAATGCAGTATTAGTAGTATATCATGCAGTGTGGAGGCAGTCAATGTTGAACGGATTGATTTTAAGCTCCTCGCACTTGGCTACAAATCCCTTCATGCCCTGGCACCTCCCTACTTCTATGATCTGCTTACCTCCCCACTCCACCACCCACTATCTCCGCTCAGCATGCTCCAGCTTCCTGCTTCTCCCTCGTCCCCTCCGCTCCACCATCGGCTGCCGCAATTTCAGCACTGTACCTCGACCCTCTGGAACTCTCTGCTTCCAATCCCTTTGCCTTGCCCCGTCTGTACCAGTCTTCAGATCACACCAGAAGACATTCCTCTTCAACTGTGCTACGGTCACTTCTCCCCTTCCCACAGTTGGTGTCAAGCTCTGTCACTGTTAAGCACTCCAAGACACTGTCCCACGTTGAGGAGCATTGTGTAAATGCGAGTTGTTGTTTTTGTCTTTAACAAAATCACCACGTTAAGTGTGTCTTCTGCTCTCTGAGGTCAGTGCAGCGCTGCCCTCACACAATGCTGTTGACCTGGCTTAGGGGTTGCTATCTTGGGAATGCCGATCCCAGGATCCCAAATGGTAATGATGTTCCTGAAATCCCGGGATTCACTGAAGAGAATCCTGGGATTTCAGGATTGTATAAAGTTCGAGTCAAAGTGGGAGGGAGGGGCAGAGAATGACCACAGGCGTCCTGGATGAGGTAAGATTTGAAATCCTGGGATTTGGGGCATTATAATCCCGAAATCATGGGATCCCAAAAGAGCACTGGGATTGCAACCGCCGCATCATCGCTGTAGATGATATAAGATAAGAATTAATCGAGACACCATTGATGGCTGGCTATTTTTTCCATCCATTTAGCCATCGAGTAGGAACAGGAACAACCGCTTAGCCCATCCAGCCTGTTCCACCCAGTTTATTCAAAATCAGATTTTTTTACATGCAGGTACACCCACTTTTTCACCATTCACCTTAATACCCTACAACAACAATAAAATTACATTTGTACAGCACCTTTCATGTCGGGAAGACATCCCAAGGCATTGGACAGTGAAGGGTTTGCACTCGAGCTGGGAATGGAGGACAAGGGGGGTAGGGGGGGTGGGCAGTTGGCCAAAGACAGGCAGCTGATCTGGCTATAAGATGACATGTCAAAGAGGAAGGTCTTGCGGCGGGCTTTGAAGGGGGCAAGGGAGGGGGTGAGGCAGAGAGTCTTCATGATGGAGTTTCAGAGGGTGGGGACAGAAAGCCTGAAGGCCCGACTGTCGATGGTGTGGCGGGCAGGCCAGGGGATATGGAGCAGGCCAGAGCCCCTGAGCAGAAGGAGCGAACAGGTTGATATGGGGTTAGCAAGTCACAGAGATAGGGAGGAGCAAGATCATGGAGGGCTTTGAAAGTGAGGATGAAGATTTTTAACTCTATCATCTGGGTGATGGGAAGCCAGTGGAGCTGGGTGAGGGTGGGGGTGATAGGTTCTTGGAGCCATGTGCAGGAGAGGCTACAAGAAGCACGGAATGCAGAGAAGGCTTTAACTAATATAGGGGGAGTGGGCGGGAGTGGGAGGGAGGTAAGCGGGGTCTTCTTGGAGCTGACCTGGCTATAAGATGACATGTTTGGCAACAGAATGTTGGAATCACCTGTGATAGTCTCAAGGCTCCAATTCCTGAGCCAGGTGGATCCACAGTACTCCAGGACACTGCTGGCATCGGAACAGCCTGGCTTGGCTCATCAACAGGACTTGGAAGGGCAGGGAATCCTCCCACTCAGCTCCTTTTAACCCTACAAGCCAAAGCTCTAATGATTAGGGTGATCCTAGCTATACAAGCAGCCAGGAAGCTTGCCAGATAATGATATTAGTGGCGAGCTATGCAGTTGTAATAATAAAAATTACAAAAATCCTTATAAATCAGCATTGTGCCTTTCCTGTCAGGAGTGGACACCTTAAAGCATTTCACAGGGTACACAGTAAAGTGTTTTTTGTGGGCGAAACACTACAGCCAATTTGCGCATGGCAATGTCCCACAAACAGCCATGAACCGAGTGACCAATTATATTTGGGGGACTGTCAGTCAGGACACTGGGAGAGAGAAAACCTCTTCTCTTTTTGAACAGTAATCTGGGATCTTTAACGTCTACCTGAACAGGCAGACGGGATCTCAGTTTAGCCTCTCATCCAAAGGATTGCACCTCCATCAACGCAACACAACTCAGCGCTGCATTACAGCGTCACCCAGAACTATTTAATTCTCTTCAGTTTGTTGGTAGTTTTCCACCTCCTCACCGTCTGGCGTGAAGGGCACTGTATAAGTGCAAGTTGCTGATATCGTCTGATAACATTGTTCCTGTGTTGACAACACTCACCATTTATCCCTATAATCCCAGAGCCAGGCTGAGCAAGGTACACAGCACTGACTGGGATAAATGAGGATTTATTACATTGGTTGTTTAAGTGAGTTTACTTCCTCCTACAGATAGAGTCTGACTGTGACAGGGGTGGGAGCTGTGATGGTTGAGCTATTCCCAGGTAGCAGGAACACATAATAAATACTGTGATAAGTTCCTCATGCATTCAGATTTCTTTCTCAGGTCAGGATAACCAATACTTTCCATCTGTCAGATTGTCCTCCAATGTGGGACTCAGAGCTCTCCTCCACTGTGGGCCCTTCATTATAAGCTCCTATGCACTGGCCTAACCCACTTTGTTATTGTTACTCTTTATTGGGCACCAAACTCTGAGGTCCATTGGAGAACTCCACATGGGGAATGTGCCTCTTCACGTGAGAAGTGCGCACATTACAGTGAGACCGGGACAGGATCCAAGCCAAGGCTGTCTCTAATGTGGCTTCAACGCATTTATAAAATGTTTCCTTTTTCTACCTTAGGGGTTCTATCTGAACAGCACCGTAAGTCACAGTATCAATCCAGATCACTGACCTTCCACTTCAGTTAGGATGTTACGCTTCATAGAGTCTTAGAGGTACAAACACATTGGGGAGAGAGCAGGGAATGAGGTTAGAGTAGAGAGCTCCAGTGGTGGAGTGAGCACCAGCACAGACATGATGGGGAGAGAGCAGGGAATGGGATTAGAGTAGACATGATGAGGAGCGAGCATCACCACAGACACAATGGGCTGAAAGGTCTCTCATGCTGTAAATATTGTGAGCAAACTGATCTCTGCTCTGAGTGGGAATAGTGAGTATCTGTCTCTAATGTAGATTTTCTCTGTTAGGCCTTTGACTACACTACTACTTGGATACCATACTTTGGAACGACGGTAAGATAACCCATGATCTGACAGTCTTGAGTGTGTCAGTGTGAGCAGTGAGTGTGTCAGTGAGCACTAGCCTGCTCCATGTACCCCCACCCTCCCCCCAACTCCCACCCTCCGCCCCACCATCGGACCTTCAACCTCTCTGCCCTCACCCTCTGGAACTTCATCCTAGATTCCATCTACCCCGTCCCCTCCCTTACCTCCTTTAAGGCCCATCTCAAGATTCCTCTTTGTCCTATTCGGGCACCCTCCCACCCCTATCCTCCCGGCCCTCCTACCTCCTGATCCCAACCCCCAGCTCAGGTGAAAATCCTCGACTGTCCAGCATCTTGGGACGTCCTCCCGATGTGTAAATGTAATTTGTTGTTGTGAGTGTGTCAGAGTGAGAGTGCGTGGTGTCATTGAGCACCGAGTGTCAGTGTGAGCAGGGAGTGGGTCAGTTGGGAATGTTTAACAGTGGAATGATCGGTATCTCCCGTTTATTGTGTCTCTTGTACGTTCACTTTGCAGGGCTCCATGACTGCAGCCAAGCCGAGCTATGAGGTGAGAGGCACTGCGGGCTGAAAGGGGGACAATGCTCACACAGAGGGACCTCACCACTGCGTCGGTCTCGTGTTCACCCGACCTCTGGTTCTTTGTGCGCACCAGACACGTGTGACCAGAATCCCACCCTGTCAGTCCCCCAGTGCCTTATTATAATAATAAGGAGAATAATAAGAAGAATCCTGGCATTTGATATAACATCTTATCATGAGACGTCTCAAAGCGCTTCACAGGATGTACTTTAAAGTGTAGTGACTATTTTGTAAGCGAAACAAAGCAACCAGTTGCACGCAGCAGTGCCCCACAAACAGTCCCCAATTTTATCTGGGGTATTGTTGGCTAGGTCCCCGGGAGAGAGAAACTCACTTCTCTTTTCCAATAGTGCCGTGGGCTCGTTAAGGTCCACCGTGAACAGGCACAGACGGGACCTGGGTTTAATGTCTGAATATGACACTGAAATGTGAAAATTTCTTAGAACCATAGATATTCACACACAGAGGAAGGCCATTCAGCCCATCGTGTCTGTGCGGCTCCTTTAAAGAGCCACCCTTTCACTTCTGTTTCCCTGCCCTTCCCCCCGCGGTTCACTCCTTTAAAGAACCACCCTTTCAGTTCTGTTTCCCTGCCCTTCTCCTCGTGGTTCACTCCACTTTAGATATTTGTTTTGTTCCCTCTTGGAGGCTAATATGGATTCTATCTACGTCACTGCTTCCGGCAGAACATTCCAAACCCTAATCACTCTGTGTGTCAGAACATTTCTCCTAACCTCCCCATTTGTTTGTTTACTAACCAGCTTAAATTGATGCCCTCGAGTGTATCCCTAGGTCCTCGAGGACCTAGGGATACACATACACAATTCACTAAAAGTAGCAACGCAGGTTAAACGCAGGCAAAAAAAAGCAAACCAGATATTGGGGTTCATTTCTAGAGGAATAGAAATGAAAAGCAGGGAAGTTATCGTAAACTTCTAGAGAACCCTGGTTAGACCACACCTAGATACTGTGTGCAGTTCTGGTCCCCATATTATAGAAGGGATGTAGAGGCACTGGAGAGGGGGCAAAGGAGATTCACAAGAATGATCCCAGAAGTGAGAGGTTATACCTATCAGGAAAGGCTGAACATGCTTGGACTCTTTTCTCTTGAAAGAGAAAAGTATTGACTGGGAGTAATCCCGGTCTCTGGCATTCCCGGTCTCTCTCCGGCACAACCCGGTTACGCCCCCTCGGTTCTGGGAATCATTCTCGTTTCTCTCCTTTGGCCATGATTACCTGGCGTTTTCTGCCTCCGGCACGGTTATCATGGTTATCTGGTGATCCTGGGAGGGGCACGGCTGTCCCATCTGCCGGGATATGCCCCAGGTCAGGGTAATGCCTGAGAGGTGTCGGTGAGCTGTGAGCCCACACTGTGTCCTGTCCCCACACGGGGTCACTCACTGATTGTAATGACCGTGTGTCAGACGCACTGATCCCTGGTCTCCAACCTGACTGTTGTTCATTTATCTCCCCAGCCATTCACCAGCAGCAGCCCTGAGCCCCAGGTGAGGCCATGCGGAATGACTGACTGTAATTTGCTACCTGTACTGCTAATAATAATCCTTACATTTGATGTAAAGTGTAGTGACTGTGTATTTTGTGGGCGGAATGCGTCAACCAGTTGCGCACAGTAATGTCCCACAAACAGTCATGGAGCGAGTGACCAATTTTATAAAGGGTAGCTACTCAGACTGGCAGTGGTGTTTCACAAGGATCAGTATTGGGACCACTGTTGTTCACAATATACATTAATGATTTGGACTCGGGAATCAGTAGTACAATTTCAAAATTTGCAAACGACACCAAATTGGGGGGAATAGTTAATACAGAGGAGGACTGCAATAAATTACAGTAAGACATTAATGAACTTGTTGAGTGGGCATTTAAATGGCAAATGTGTTTCAATGTAGAAAAGCGTGAGGTGGTACATTTTGGCAGAAGGAATAAGGAAGTCACATACATCCTGGAAAGTAAAAACCTAAATGGGGTAGAGGAGCAAAGGGACCTAGGGATACACATACACAATTCACTAAAAGTAGCAACGCAGGTTAATCCGGCCACAAAAAAAAGCAAACCAGTTATTGGGGTTCATTTCTAGAGGAATAGAAATGAAAAGCAGGGAAGTTATCGTAAACTTCTAGAGAACCTTGGTTAGACCACACCTAGATACTGTGTGCAGTTCTGGTCCCCATATTATAGAAGGGATGTAGAGGCACTGGAGAGGGGGCAAAGGAGATTCACAAGAATGATCCCAGAAGTGAGAGGTTATACCTATCAGGAAAGGCTGAACATGCTTGGACTCTTTTCTCTTGAAAGAGAAAAGTATTGACTGGGAGTAATCCCGGTCTCTGGCATTCCCGGTCTCTCTCCGGCACACACCCGGTTACGCCCCCTCGGTTCTGGGAATCATTCTCGTTTCTCTCCTTTGGCCATGATTACCTGGCGTTTTCTGCCTCCGGCACGGTTATCATGGTTATCTGGTGATCCTGGGAGGGGCACGGCTGTCCCATCTGCCGGGATATGCCCCAGGTCAGGGTAATGCCTGAGAAGTGTCGGTGAGCTGTGAGCCCACACTGTGTCCTGTCCCCACACGGAGTCACTCACTGATTGTAATGACCGTGTGTCAGACGCACTGATCCCTGGTCTCCAACCTGACTGTTGTTCATTTATCTCCCCAGCCCGTCACCAGCAGCAGCCCTGAGCCCCAGGTGAGGCCATGCGGAATGACTGACTGTAATTTGCTACCTGTACTGCTAATAATAATCCTTACATTTGATGTAAAGTGTAGTGACTGTGTATTTTGTGGGCGGAATGCGTCAACCAGTTGCGCACAGTAATGTCCCACAAACAGTCATGGAGCGAGTGATCAATTTTATAAAGGGTAGCTACTCAGACTGGCAGTGGTGTTTCACAAGGATCAGTATTGGGACCACTGTTGTTCACAATATACATTAATGATTTGGACTCGGGAATCAGTAGTACAATTTCAAAATTTGCAAACGACACCAAATTGGGGGGAATAGTTAATACCGAGGAGGACTGCAATAAATTACAGTAAGACATTAATGAACTTGTTGAGTGGGCATTTAAATGGCAAATGTGTTTCAATGTAGAAAAGCGTGAGGTGGTACATTTTGGCAGAAGGAATAAGGAAGTCACATACATCCTGGAAAGTAAAAACCTAAATGGGGTAGAGGAGCAAAGGGACCTAGGGATACACATACACAATTCACTAAAAGTAGCAACGCAGGTTAATCCGGCCACAAAAAAAAGCAAACCAGTTATTGGGGTTCATTTCTAGAGGAATAGAAATGAAAAGCAGGGAAGTTATCGTAAACTTCAAGAGAACCCTGGTTAGACCACACCTAGATACTGTGTGCAGTTCTGGTCCCCATATTATAGAAGGGATGTAGAGGCACTGGAGAGGGGGCAAAGGAGATTCACAAGAATGATCCCAGAAGTGAGGGGTTATACCTATCAGGAAAGGCTGAACATGCTTGGACTCTTTTCTCTTGAAAGAGAAAAGTATTGACTGGGAGTAATCCCGGTCTCTGGCATTCCCGGTCTCTCTCCGGCACACACCCGGTTACGCCCCCTCGGCTCTGGGAATCATTCTCGTTTCTCTCCTTTGGCCATGATTACCTGGCGTTTTCTGCCTCCGGCCCGGTTATCATGGTTATCTGGTGATCCTGGGAGGGGCACGGCTGTCCCATCTGCCGGGATATGCCCCAGGTCAGGGTAATGCCTGAGAAGTGTCGGTGAGCTGTGAGCCCACACTGTGTCCTGTCCCCACACGGGGTCACTCACTGATTGTAATGACCGTGTGTCAGACGCACTGATCCCTGGTCTACAACCTGACTGTTGTTCATTTATCTCCCCAGCCATTCACCAGCAGCAGCCCTGAGCCCCAGGTGAGGCCATGCGGAATGACTGACTGTAATTTGCTACCTGCACTGCTAATAATAATCCTTACATTTGATGTAAAGTGTAGTGACTGTGTATTTTGTGGGCGGAATGCGTCAACCAGTTGCGCACAGTAATGTCCCACAAACAATCATGGAGCGAGTGACCAATTTTATAAAGGGTAGCTACTCAGACTGGCAGTGGTGTTCCACAAGGATCAGTATTGGGACCACTGTTGTTCGCAATATACATTAATGATTTGGACTCGGGAATCAGTAGTACAATTTCAAAATTTGCTAACGACACCAAATTGGGAGGAATAGTTAATACCGAGGAGGACTGCAATAAATTACAGTAAGACATTAATGAACTTGTTGAGTGGGCATTTAAATGGCAAATGTGTTTCAATGTAGAAAAGCGTGAGGTGGTACATTTTGGCAGAAGGAATAAGGAAGTCACATACATCCTGGAAAGTAAAAACCTAAATGGGGTAGAGGAGCAAAGGGACCTAGGGATACACATACACAATTCACTAAAAGTAGCAACGCAGGTTAATCCGGCCACAAAAAAAAGCAAACCAGTTATTGGGGTTCATTTCTAGAGGAATAGAAATGAAAAGCAGGGAAGTTATCGTAAACTTCAAGAGAACCCTGGTTAGACCACACCTAGATACTGTGTGCAGTTCTGGTCCCCATATTATAGAAGGGATGTAGAGGCACTGGAGAGGGGGCAAAGGAGATTCACAAGAATGATCCAGAAGTGAGGGGTTATACCTATCAGGAAAGGCTGAACATGCTTGGACTCTTTTCTCTTGAAAGAGAAAAGTATTGACTGGGAGTAATCCCGGTCTCTGGCATTCCCGGTCTCTCTCCGGCACACACCCGGTTACGCCCCCTCGGCTCTGGGAATCATTCTCGTTTCTCTCCTTTGGCCATGATTACCTGGCGTTTTCTGCCTCCGGCCCGGTTATCATGGTTATCTGGTGATCCTGGGAGGGGCACGGCTGTCCCATCTGCCGGGATATGCCCCAGGTCAGGGTAATGCCTGAGAAGTGTCGGTGAGCTGTGAGCCCACACTGTGTCCTGTCCCCACACGGGGTCACTCACTGATTGTAATGACCGTGTGTCAGACGCACTGATCCCTGGTCTACAACCTGACTGTTGTTCATTTATCTCCCCAGCCATTCACCAGCAGCAGCCCTGAGCCCCAGGTGAGGCCATGCGGAATGACTGACTGTAATTTGCTACCTGCACTGCTAATAATAATCCTTACATTTGATGTAAAGTGTAGTGACTGTGTATTTTGTGGGTGGAATGCGGCAGCCAGTTGTGCACAGCAATGTCCCACAAACAGTTATGGAGCGAGTGACCAATTTTATTTTCTGGGATTGTTGGCCAGGACACCTGGTGAGAGAAACTCCTATCTCTTTTTGAATAGTGCCGTGGGATCTTTAACATCCATCTGAACAGACAGATCGGACCTTTTAAGGTCTCAACCAAAGAATGGCCCAGCTCTGCACTGGAGCATCAGCTTAGACTATGTGATTCCCAGCCACGACAGAGTCTCACACACGCAGCCACAACACAGGACACAGTCTCACACACAGTCACATACGCAAAGAGACACAGAAGTCGCAGTCTTACAAATAAACCAGTTTCCAATTCCAGACCAGATTTAAGAAATTTTCCAAACTCTGTATCTTTTTAAACTGTTAGACAGAAAAGGTGGCAGAAGGAATCTTAGTTTAATGTCTCATCGGTGACAGCACAGGTTAGAGACAGAGGAAAGCTCCCTCTCCACTGTCCGTCCACACTCCCAGCTCAGCCACAGCACGGGTTACATTTAATGAAGTGAATCTTGTTGCCGTCGTGTTTACTCGAGGATACTCTCTGCCATATGGTCACGTGGGGTTGGGTTTGACCTTGGACCTGTTCTCTTGTAGGACCACAGGCTGGCTATTGGCCTCGGAGTGGGTGTGCCTCTCGCTGTCCTCCTCATTGCTCTGCACGTTGCCGCTATTGTGATCCTCCTGAAGAGGAGACGACAGGTAAAAAAAAAAGGGAATCTCTATCCTTAGTAAACACCCGACCTCTCCCGAGGGCAGGAATTCCGGTCGGCATTCCAAGTCCGTGTGGCACCACTTCAACCACAAGCGAGATTTTCCCATTTAGACTCGTGCCTTGTCAGTTTCTACATCAAACACTGAAGGCAATGGCAGTCCTGAGCCCTGGTCACTATTCAGTGCCATGTAATACTGAGCTCTTGCAGACTGAGCAGACATTACTAGCACAACAGCTGCTGTGCACTGGGTTCACACAGATGCACAGACAGACACACTCACTCACACAGACGACCTTTTTTGGTGTCAACCGGGGGTCCGACACATGCGGAAACACCACCTGCCACTGTTTACCCAGCAGTAAATAGGAACCCGGTTGTTAGTCGATTGGTTGCTACTTCTGCTTTCCGGGGGTAGTAAACCCTGAAAAATATAAATTAATAATAATTTGGTCACTCAATCCACGACTGTTTGTGGGACACTGCTGTGCATAATTGGCTGCCATGATCACAATTCACTATGAAGAGCCTTTGAGATGTCTCAATGACATGATAAGGTGCTATATCAAATGCAAGGATTATTGTTGTTATTAAATCCCGTGGGCGTCTAACGACCACTTTTATATGAACAATTGGCCAACAACCCTGCCCTGCCCAGCCCCTCCCTACATAATCATCCAGAGCACTGCAGCTCATGTCCTCTCCTGCAATAGATTCCCTACGCCTGACCCTCACCCCATCCTCACCCGGTTCCGTTGACTCCCCATCCCCCAGAGGATCAAGTTTAAGATCCTCGCCTCAGGTTTCGGATTGGGTTTGAGTTTGGGTTTGGTTTTGAGTTTCGGTTTTGGTAGGATAAGGATTGGGGTTGGGATTGGGACCACCCTTGCCCTCACATTCAGATCCCTCGTCCCAATCTGTGACCTCCTACAATCCAACCGCCCCAGCCACTAACTCCACTCAGCTAACGTGTGTATTCATACATACATTCATAGCATGTAGGCTTGACTATACAAACCCGTCTTGTCGGACTCCCTAACTCCTCCCTCTAGAGACTGCAGTTCATCCAGCACTCTGCAGCCCATGTCCTCTCCCGCAGGATACAGTTCAAAATCCTTCAAAACCCTCCATGGCCTTGCTCCCCCTACCTCTGCGACTTCCTAACCCCCTACCAGCCTGCCCGCTCCCTCCGTTCAACGGACTCCAACCTGCCTCACATCCCCCGCCTCGCCCGACCCGCTATTGCCGATCGGGCCTTCAGCCACTCTGCCCCCACGCTCTGGAACTCCATCCCACAGTCCCTCCTCCTAGCCCCCTCCCTTGCCTCCTTCGAGACCCATCACAAGAGCCTCTTCTTTGACCATGCCTTCGATCACCTTCCTTCCCCTCCCCTGCCCTCCACCCTCCCCAATCCTGACCCCTAGCTCGGGACCAAAACAACAACAACAACAAGATTGCATTTATAGAGCGCCTTTCACGTCGGGAGGATGTCCAAACACTGATCGTCCAGCGCCTTGGTGCATCCTCCAGATGTGAAAGGCGATCTACAAATATAATGTTGTTGCTTTTAGCGCCAGTAAAGCAGCA
The DNA here is from genome assembly GCF_018977255.1 of Callorhinchus milii. Taxonomy (NCBI): domain Eukaryota; kingdom Metazoa; phylum Chordata; class Chondrichthyes; order Chimaeriformes; family Callorhinchidae; genus Callorhinchus; species Callorhinchus milii. Next base: position 5,962,854 of record NW_024704748.1, read on the forward strand.
CAGGGTGGACACGGCCAGGTCCCATCGTGGTCGGGTGGGGAGGCATTCAGCTACACCCCAATGTTGTCCACTTACACACTGTTACGAAAGTCTGATCATTACCTTGTGCTTCATTTCATATCCTGGAAAGTCAATAAACAAGGGATTGAGTGCCAGTAAGGAGCAAAGGAACGTGGTAAGTTATTTGCCTCAGTTCAATCCATTTTAAACCTTGCCTGTGCTGTGGTTTTGGAGGAGCTGGGTGGCTCAAACACCAGAAACGTGACAACCTCTTCTCAGGAAGAGGCCATTCGGCCCATCATTTTTCTGGTTGTTTTGCTAAAAAAAAGAAAAAGTAATCCCACTATTCAGCTCTCTCCCACATCTCTCCATGTTTTACTGCTCAGGGGATTTTTTGTATCCCTTTTAAATAATTCTATTGATCCAGCCTCAATAGTCACTTGGGACAGCAAATTCCAACCACTGACAAAACTGGGATTGAGTTTTGGGTGTTGATCACTTTTCTTTATTTTCACCTTTCTCTATTTACCCAGGAAAACGATACTGAGGAAAATCCTCGCTACCAGCTTCCCAGGATACCCAAGGTAATGTACACAGGCAGCGTCCGACACACACCAGTCCCAGTACAAATGCTTGACACGGGCTGGGTTGGGAGCCAAGGGGAAAGAGTGGAGGGGAAAGATGGCTGAAAGCGCAGTCTAAGAGACTGGTCTTGAGGGATTGTTGGCCACTGGGGTAAGAAGCAGTAAGTGGGTTCTCCATTGAGTTCGATCTTTTCCTTGGTCGATCTGTAAGAGTAACAGACTGTACCTTTCCCTCCACAGGGACCCGTGTATGATACCCCTGAGCCTGCAGTAAGTGAACGTCTACACCATTCTGGTCAGCGTCTTAATAGCAAAAGGTCTTTCATTCTCCTCTCTGCTCACTGCCCTGATCTTCCTGCCTGTCCACAAGATGCTCGTTCGCTCGTGTCCGGCCAAATTCCTCAGGATCCCCTGGTCCCCGAGCCCAGGCGGTGATCACCTTGTTTTATCCAATCCTGTCCTTAGCTGACGTTCACACACTTGGACGTTTCAGCTGAGTTTTATGCTTTAAAGTTTTGTAACAACAGTCGCTGCTTTTATCCACACTCCCAGGTCAGTGACAGCACAGGTTAGAGACAATACTGGAGAGCGCGGGTTGCAACGTCATAGCAGTTAGAGCACTTGCCTCGCAAGTAAGATGACCTGGGTTTGATTCCTGTTCAGGGCAATACCTTAGGCAAGTTTCCTTATGGGTCTGTTTACCTAGCAGTAAGTAGGAACCCGGTTCTTAGTCGATGGATGGATCGCTTTCAGGGGGTAATAATCCCTCAAAAAAAATGTGGTCATTCAATCGACGACTGTTTGTGGGACACTCCTGTGCCCAATTGGCTGCCACATTTCACCCACAATACACACAGTCAATCCATTTTACAGTATATTCTGTGAAGCGCTTTGAAACCTCTCATCGACGTGATAAGGCGCTGTATCAAACCTAAGGTTTATTATTATTATATACTAAGAGTTAACCTTCCATGCCTGTGTTTCAGGTGTATTCCAATACCCTCGCTGAAGAAGATGTCTATGTGAACATGGATGTGGCGATATCCCAGCCCAGCTCACATCAGAGCGAGTCGCTGTATGAAACAGTGATTTTCTCGCCAACCAGTAATACTGTGTATCAAAAGTCTCTGGTTGAGTGGGGTGTCACTCACAGACAGTGAGGGTAAAACACCCTCGGGGGAGTGGGACTAGTTGGATAAGCTCTTTCAAAGAGCCGGCACAGACACTTTGGGTCGAATGGCCTCCTTCTTGCTGTAAAATTCTCTGGTTCTACAACATGGAAAATGCTGCATGTTATAGACTTTCTTCACTCGCGCTACCCTTACAAATTTTGAGATGTCCTCCTGATGCGAAAGGCACTGTATCAAATGAAGGATTATTATTATTATTGACAGACTTATGAATCTCAGAGCTCAGAGAGCTCTTCAAATAATTATTGTTGGTAGTAGTTTACTACTGTCAATTCCAATAACTGTGTATTTTGTGGGCAAACACGGAAGCCAATTTACACTCAGCAGTGTCCCATAAACAGCCATGAGCAATTCTATTTGGAGGATTATTGGCCAGGACACTGGAAGAGAGAAATTCCCTTCTCTTTGCCAAAAATGGAGCTTTAGTTCTGTGTTGCCAGGTACGTCAAAGTGACATTGGTGTATGGAAAGGTTTTATATTTGCAACCTAGGCATCAGGTTCGACCCCCAATTATCCTTCCTCCCCCACATCCGGTCCCTCACCAGCACCGCTTTCTTCCACCTCCGACGCATCGCCCGTCTCCGCCAATACCTCACTCCAAAAGCCGCTGAAACTCTGGTCCATGCCTTTGTCACCTCTTAGCTGGACTACTCTAACGCCCTCCTCGCCGGTCTCCCATCCACTACCATCCATAAAATCCAAATCATTCATGACTCTGCCGCCCGCATTCTCACCCGCACGAAACTCCGCTCCCCGATCACCCCAGGCCTTGCCAGACTGCACCGGCTGCCTATCCCAGAGAGGATCGATTTCAAGATCTTCACCCTTGTATTCAAGTCCCTGCACTCCTCCACACCCCACTACCTCTCTGACCTCCTCTCTCCTCAAAACAGTACCCGTTGCCTTCGCTCCTCCGGGTCTGGCCTCCTCCTCGTCCCCCGAGTCCTCCGCTCCACCCTCAGCGGCCGTGCCTTCAGCCACTATGCCCCGAGGCTCTGGAACTGCCTTCCTCACTCCCTTCGTCTTGCTCCCTCCCTTCACATTTTCAGGTCTCTGCTGAAGACCTTTCTTTTCGACCGCTCCTTTGGTCACCTTCCTCCACCCCCCCCCCCCCCCCCTCCTCCCCCTGGCTCGGTCCTGGGATCCGAAATTGTAAAGCGCTCCGAGACACCGTCTGGCTTGGAGGGCGCTATATAAATCCAAGTTGTTGTTATATTCATATTTTCAATGATGGCTTTCTGCTTGTGCCGGACACCCGGCTGACCAACAATAAATATTTTCAAGATCAGTTTAAAATAAAACACAAAGTTAAACCTGGCTGACGATCAGCCCTTGTGTTGGGTGTTTCGCTGATAATCATGGGTGGCCTTGGTTCCCCACATGGCCCACAGAGAACACACTGACTCCTGGACACAAGGGGAAACCGCTTCAGCCCCTTCCTCTCCGACTTGCTTACTCCCAACTCCACCACCCGCTGCCTCCGCTCGGCTGGCTCCAGCCTCCTGCTTGTCCCTCGTCCCCTCTGCTCCACCATCGACGGACATGCCTTCAGCCACTACGCCCCCAAACGCTGGAACTCTCTCCCTTAATCCCTCGGCTTTGCCCCCGTCCTTCCCCTTTCTCAGATCGCATTTGAAGACCTTTCCCTTCGACCGTGCTTACGGTTGCTTCCCTCCCCACCCCTCCCACCAGCTCGGTCTCACGTGCCGCCGCCCCGCGTGAAGTGCGCTGCACAAATGAAAGTTGTTGTTGTTGCTGTTGTTATGAACCCGACCACTGGGCGGCACTGAGAGTTGTGTGTGTGGTTGGCACCCATGTGCAGATCAATTCTCCCATTCTGCAGGTAACTGCTGCCCTCGTGTGACAGAATGGGGGCAACTACACCCAATACTGAAGGTCTCACAGAACAGAGACAACCCAAGACCAAGTCCGGGATGGATATCGGTGACAATGGTAAGAAAAATTCAAGGCGAGGTTTGAAAACCTGTCTTTATCCAGCGAAAGGTGGGAATGTGGATTCCCCGACCGCAAACCGTTGTGAGTCCACAAATTTAATATCCGTGGCATGCGATACAGCACTTTTCTGTAAGATGCCTCAAGACATCTGAAAGCGCTTCACGGGATTCACTGTGAAGTGCTGTGACTGTGTATGTTGGGGGTGAATGCAGCAGTCAATTGGCGGCCAACGTGTGGGACAGCAATGTCCCACACACAGCCATAAAATGAGTGATCAATTCTGTCTGGGGGATTGTTGACCAGGACACCGGGAGAGAGAAACAACCTTCTCTTTTCCAACACTGCCATGGATGTTTGGCAAACAAGGACATTGATCAACAATGGAAGATGTTTGGTTTGACCGCAGGTGTGCGGGTGCGGGAGTGTAGGAGGACAAGGCGATGTTTGGTCACTTTTATCCCAGTCGGTGATAGAGAAACACACAAAGATTTGTTCCACGGTTTATTTTGTGTGTGAGCTTTTGAACACTGATCCCAGGTGTGTTAATGGTCGACCTTGTGGTGGAGTGAGGGCATTCGGGGTGTGTGTGAAGGGAGTGAGGCTTTTAGGGAGGTGTGTGGAGTGAGTGAGGGGTTAGGTGGGGAGTCGGTGTGGGGAGTGAGGGGGTTGGGGGGGGGGGTGTAGAGTCTGGGAACTGAGTCAGCAGCTCTTGTTACTGAGGCTGGCTCGGAGTCGGGAAGAGCTCACTGTAGTCCGGGGGACGCCTGGTTTGACCACAGGCTTCATGGAGGAGCTCATTGCCTGTGGTGGTGATAATCTCGTCCTGCAAAACAACCAACAATAATAATAATCCTTGCATTTAATATAGCGCCTTATCATGTCGTTGAGACGTCTCAAAGCGCTTCACAGGATATACTGTAAAGTGAATTGACTGTATGTTTTGTCGGCAAAACAAGGCAGCCAATTGTGTACAGCAGTGTCGCACAAATGGAATGACCAATTTTATTTGGAGGAATTGTTGGCCGGGATGCCGGGAGAGAGAAACTCCCTTCTCTTTTCTAATAGAGCCATGGGATCTTTAACATCCACCGGAACAGGCAGTCAAAAGAAGACACCTTTGACAGTGCAACACCCCCCAGCACTGCATTGGAGCGTCAACTTAGACTATTTGATTCCAAGTCCCGACGTGGGGATTGAACCCACAATCTCTGACTCAGAGGTGAGAGCGCTATAGTTTCCTATTGCTTTGTGTTTGCTCATATCGTCTTCTACCATCTCCTGACACCTCACCTTGTGAAAGTGGATGAGATCAGCCAGGGTTTCGTGACGAATGGGATCCACACCCAGGAAGCTGTAGAAGCCTCCGGAAGCGTCCACCGGGAAGTGTTTGAAGCCTGTCTGCTGGCGGTAGGAGAGGATGTAGCCCCAGATCCGCTCGCTCACCCGGGTCAGGAAGGAGCCCTCAGCCGTGTTCATCAGCAGCTCCTCGGCCTCTTGTCTGGAGATGATCCCTACAGCGCAGGACAGTCAGGCACATGGCGTCAATCACTGCATGGCCTCACATAATCAATGGTAACCAGTGTACACGCAATCGGTACCCATCCATCTACACACCTGCTTCCTGATATAGCCAGAGAGGTGCATGTCTATGCTGAGAGCAATACATTCAGTCCCAGTTGTCTCTTTTAATCCTTGCGTTTCATGCAGCATCTTTTTGACACCCTCCCTGCCCTTAATCCCAATCCCCTGCTCGGGTCCAAATCCCTGACTGTTCAGCGCCTTGGGACGTCCTCCAGATATGAAAGATGCTTTACAAATGTAATTTGTTGCTGCTGTTGTCTTAACACGTCGTTGAGACATCTCAAAATGCTTCACAGAATATATTGTGCATTTTGTGGACGAAACGCAGCAGCTAATTGCACACAGCAGTGTCCCACAAACATTCATGGATTGAGTGACCACATTTTGAAGGAGGAAGGGTTAAGGAATTTTGCCTAAAGCTTGGCCCCACCCGGGAATCGATTGTAAGGCGAGCGCACCAACCACTATGCTACGAGATTCCTATTGCTTCCTACATACTTCAGATATCCGTCTCGTTCCCTCTTGAAAGCTAAACTGGAACCTGCCTCGACCCACGCTCCCAACAGGACATCCCACATTCTCACCACCCTCTGTGTAAACACAGTTCTCCCCTTTGCTCCTCTGCTGATAGTCTTACATTGATGCCTTCTCATCACTGACTCACTGAATGTTGAGGGTAAAGGGAACTGGTGGAGAGTGAGGTTAGATCAGAAATTATAACATAACATGTAGGAGCAGACGAAGGCCATTCGGCCCTTTGAGCCTGCCCTGCCGTTCAATCATGGCTGATCTTCTAATCTAACTCCAACTAATACCATAACCCTGCCTTATCCCCATATCCCTTAATCCCTTTTGCAATAAGAAATATATCTATCTCAGTCCTGAATATGTTCAAGGACTGAGCGTCAACAGCCCTTTGGGGTAGTGAGTTCCATACATTCACCACCCTTTGAGTGAAGAAGTTCTTCCTCAACTCGTGAGAAAGGGCTGGCCTCTGATTTTAAGGTTGTGACCCCTGGTTTTAGTTTCTCCAACCAGGGGAAACAATCTTCCACTATCTACCCTATCATGCCCTTTGATGATCTTATAGGTTTCTATAAGATCCCCTCTAAGGCGCCTCAAGGTGCTGTTAATTAATTAATTTCTGACACTTGCAGAAACCCATCACTGTGCTTAAGAGAATCCAAACCAAACTGAGAATTCCATGTATCCCACCTACACGTGGAATTTCCAGAGAAAGATCGTTGGTGAGGGAAGAGGAGGTAGAGGGGTGATGACCTACCCTCCTGCCATCGACAAGCTGTTATATCACGCTGATACATTAGTTAATTGCCCAGAGGGCGAGACAAAGGGGAGCACAATATTTAGGGAGCAATAAAAGAGAGATTTATTATTTACAGTGAGCTGGTGCTGCAAGTGTGCATTTCTGTTTCCCTGACCTCTGCCAAGTCTGCTCATCTTACCTCCCATTTCCTCCACACAGTGAGACACAGGGAGCTCTCAAAGCTACTTTGTTAATTACGCTGCGTGTCAGCCTGGCTCAGTGGTAGCACTCTCGTCTCTGACTCAGTAGGTTGTGAGTTCGAATCCCACACTATGACTTGGAATCATAGTCTAAGCTGACGCTCCAATGCAGCGCTTGGAGGTGTGCTGCAATGTTGGAGGTGCCGTCCTTCAGATGAGATGTTAATCTGAGGTCCCGTCTGTCTGTTTAGGTGGATGTTAAAGATAACAGTAATAATCCTTGCATTTGATACTGCGCCTTATCACGTCGTTGAGGCATCTCGAAGCCCTTCACAGGATATACTGTAAAGTGGAGTGACTGTGTTTTGTGGGCAAAATCCCATGGCATTCTTCGAAAAGAAAAGAGAGTTTCTCTCTCCCGGTGCTGATACATACACAGTCACAATATACAAATACAGTCACACCATTTCACAGTGAAGCCTGTGAAGCGCTTTCCGATGTGATAAAGCACTTTACCAAATACAAGGACTATTATTATTGTTGTTATTATTATTATTATTATAATGCGTAGATAGACACACACACACATTCATAGACACAGACATACACACAAATACATATGCAGATACACAAACATACGTAGACACTCACATGCATACACATGGCTGAAGCTAAACTTGTGGAAACCAGAGATCTTTGGAAATGAATAATTTATGGATTCACCATCTAATTGAGAGTAAAGGGGGCAATTTGTGTGTGTGTGTGCATGTGTGTGTGTGTGTGTGTGCGCGTGTGGGCGGGTAGGGTTGTCTGTTGAGTGCAGTCGTTGGGGTGAGCTGAGCAGATCCTGTGGTTCAGGACATTGATGAGGGTTGTCACTGTGACACACAATGGTTACGGCTGATGTGAGGAGCAGCATTATGAGCAGTGACAGTCCGGGTGTATCAGGTAATCACTGACAGACATCCCATGACTGCCCCTGTCACTCACACGGCCCTGATAATTACATTGATTGCTCATCTCTTTAGCTGTCTTTTGTTTAGCGAGCTTCTTGTTTTGGTGATACGGCAGTCATCCGGCGATGATGTCCTTTTATCTCGCGCTCGCTCACTCGAGGGCCGCGGCAAATTAGCCGTTCACTGGCCGGCTTCTGATTGAAAGTCACTCGACTGACTATTGATCTCCTCGGTTGACCCCCACCCCTCTCCTCGCCTGCCCTCCCCTCGCCAACCGACAGTATACTGTATATCCTGTGAAGCGCTTTGAGGCACCTCAACGACGCGATAAGGTACTATATCAAATGCAAGGATTATTATTTTCTTTGACATCCACCCGATCAGGCAGATAGACCTTGGTTTAACGACTCATTCGAAGAGCGGCACCTCGATCATGCAACACCCCCCCCCCCCCCCCCCCCCACCCCAGCACTGCAATGGAGCGAACGTCAGCTTAGACTATGTGATTCCAAGTCCCATCGAGGGATCTGAATCCACACGTTTCTGACTCAGCACTACCACTGAGCCAGGCTGACACGCAATGTCATTAGCAAAGTAGCCTCGAGATCTCCCTGTGTCTCACTGTGTGGAGCGGATGGGAGGTAAGATGAGCAGACTTGGCAGAGGTCAGGGAAACAGAAATGTACACTTGCAGCACCAGCTCACTGTAAATAATAAATCTCTCTTTATTGCTCCCTAAATATTGTGCTCCCCTTTGTCTCGCTTTCCGGGGAATTAAATAATGCATCAGCGTAATGTAACAGCTTGTCAATGGCAGGAGGTAGATTAGCACCTCAACAAAGCAGGTTACACATCAGCTCACACACTGAGCTGTGTGCCGTCCGGCACGAAGGGCGTTATATAAATGTAAGTTGTTGCTGTTGCATTTCGTGGGCGAAACTCGGCGGGAATTTTTAGTCGATTGGCGGATCACCTTTGGGGGGAATTATCCCTCCAAAAAACATGTGGTCACTCACTCCGCGACTGTTTGCGGGACATTGCTGTGCACGATTGACCGACTGCCGCGATTCGCCCTTAGTATCCTGTATATTTCCGCGAAGCGATTTGAGGCGTCTCAATGACGTGACGAGTCGCTACATCAAATGGAAAGATTCTTATGTTTTTCAATCTCTGGCAGCAATCTGGCAGCACTGCACGGTTCCACCACCCCCCCGCGCCCCCACCTCCCCATACACACGCACACACACGAGCGCGCGCAAGGCAAGCTGGAGATAAAGATAATCGCAGAGATGAGATGTATGTTTAACCAGAATGTTATGTAGGCATCTGATCCCATCACATCTGCGCCCAGTGTGAGCCCCCGTTTCGCCCCCCCCTCCCAACCACCTCAACCACACCCCCCCCACCACCACCATACCATGAAACCAAGGTGCGACCACATTGCTGTCCCTCTCGAAAGCCGAGCGACGGGAGACCTGCTCCTCCTGGAACCACCTCACCACGGCCTCTCGAGACTCTGGCCGGAAAGAGCGCTCTCCCGTCCCTGTGCTGTGCAGAGAGAGAGCATCCCATTAAACAAGGCATTTTGCCCCACCCACTCCCCCGTAAATACTGCCGCCCCCTGTAAACACTGCCACCCCTCCGCCCCCCACCCCCATAAATACTGCCGCCCTCTGTAAACACTGCCCCCTTGCCCCCCAGCAGATGTTAAACCGAGGTCCCGTCTGCCATTAAAGATCCTGTGAAAAGATAGACTATAAAAGTTACAATAATATAAAAAGAGAAGGGAGATTCTCGCTCCATGGCTGTTTGTGGGATGTCGCTGTGCGCAAATTGCCTGCTGCTTTTCGGCCACAAAATATACAGTCACTGCACTTTACGGTAAATCCTGCGAAGCGCTTTGAGATGGCTCAGCATGAGATGTCGCGGTATCAAATGCCGGGATCATTAGCATTAAGACCGAGGACTTCCCTGGTGTCAGTCACACGATGTGCCGCAGTGTGTGCTGGTACCTGCTGGGGGCTGGAGGGGTAGGTGACCGGGCGCTGAGGGGTCTCGCAGGCTGCCCGTTGCTGAAGTTGGTGTTCTGATCCGCTGTCCTGTTCTGGAAGAGATGACTCAGGCCGGCCACCTTGCCTCTCTCGATGGCACGGAGAGATTGGCGATGGTATTCATCCCTCGCCCGCCGTGCCATGTGCTTCCTGTCCTCATCCGCGGCTTTTGACCTGCGTACTGCACGAGGCAGCAACACCGTACAACACAGGGTCAGCAGGTGTCTGACACAGAGACCGGGGTTTAGGGTGGAGGCTCTCACCCGGACACACATACTCACAAACACCTACACGTAGACACGCACACCGCACACTCACAAAGACATACAGGCATACACCCACTCACACAGACACATACAGACACGCAGATATTCACAAACACCCACAGTTGAACTGGCTCGAAGGTGACGTGTTCGGACCCTACATCAAATGCAAGGATTATTATTAACAATTAGTGTGAATTCTGATTCTAAAAGCTGCAATTTGACATTGTGCAGGATTTGCCTCTGCTTGACTGGCTCCGGCCTCCTGCTTGTCCCTCGTGACCTCCGTTCTATCATTGGTGACCCTGCTTTCAGCCCCGAAACTCCGAATCACTCTCCCTCTATCCCTCCGTCTTGCCCCTCTCTCCCCATCTTTAGGTCACGCCTGAAAACCTTCCTCTTCGACCGTGCCTACGGTCACCGCCCCACATCCACTTGCTCAGCACTGCCAAGTACCCTGGGATGCTACCCTGCGTGAAGGGAACTATATAAATGCAAGTTGATGTTGCTTGAGTCCTGTAGCTTAGTGGTTAGCGTGTTCGCTTCACAAGCGAGAGGACTTGGGTTTGATTCCCGGGCAGGGCAAAACATTGGGCCAGTTTCCTTACTCCACATGTCTCTGTTTACCTAGCAATAAGTAGGAACCCGGTTGTTAGTCCAGGGGTAATAATCCTTTCAAAAAAAAATTGTAATTTGGTCACTCACTCCATGACTGTTTGTGGGACACTGCTGTGTGCAATTGGCTGCCGTGTTTCACCCACAAATATACAGTCAATTCATTTTACAGTATATTCTGGGAAGAGCTGTGAGACGTCTCAAAGACGTGATAAGGCGCTGTATTATTATTACAAGGATTATTATTATTTATAATTAGAGGTAATTGTGATTATAAACGCAGTGATTTGCTGGTGATGGTGCGGGGTTTGCCTGGTGCTTTACTCACACATTTCCTCCCATTCCCGCTCGTCGCTTTCGCTTCGGCCCTGCTGATGAGCCTCCTTCAGGCTAATGTAGAGCTCGTTGGCTCGGATCTCCTCCTGACACCGGATCTCAGCTTCTCCTCGCTGTCTCTCCTCCTCCTCTCGTTTCTGGGGGAGTGAAAGCAGCGTTTGCTGAGGTCTTGCCTTTCTGTGCCTCCTTCAAGACGGGTCACAAGACCCTCCTCTTCGACTGTGCCTTCGGTCACCCTCCTACCGCTACCTTCCCTGCCCTCCACCCCTCCTGATCCCAACCACCAGTTCGGGTGCAGATCCCTGACTGTCCAGGGCCTTCGGACATCTTCCCAACGTGAAAGGTGGTGTGCAAATGTAATTTTTTGTTGTTGTCGTTGTCTTACCAGCTCTTCTTAAAGTCATCTCAATAATAATAACCAACTTTTTATTTTCCGTTAATCTCCGTATTTGTTCATCCTATTATTTGTTAAGCAATTGACTGCCTCGTTTCGCTCACAAAGTACACAAGTCAATCCACTTTACGATGTATTCTGTGAAGCGCTTCGAACCGTCTCAATGAGGCGCTGTACAATAATAATATTCCTTGTGTTTAATATTGCGCCTTATCATGTTGTTGAGACGTCTCAAAGCGTTTCACAGAATACACAATAAGGTGGAGTGACTGTATATTTTGTAGGCAAAACGCGACAGCCAGGTGTGCACAGCGATGTCTCGCCAACAGTCGTGGATTGAGCGACTACATTTATTTTTTTGCAGGGTTTATTACCACCGGAAAGTGATCTTCCAATCTGTTAACAACCGGGTTCCTACTTACTGCTAGGTAAACAGAGGTGTGTGGAGTAAAGAAACTTGCCTCAAGTTTCACCCCGCCTGGGAATCAAACCCAGGTCCTCTCACTAACCACTACGCTGCATGGCTCCACTAAGAAGTTTTAGACAAACCTTCAGCTCCTCCAGCTTGGCGGCTCTCCTGTCCTCGGCCTCCTCCCTCCACTTGCCTGCCACAAAGCGAGTTTTCTCCTTCAGCACGGCTTCCCGGAACTTCTTCCTAATCTCGGCTTCTTTCTCTCGCCTGAGTGGGAGCAGGGAGAGTGCGAGTCATTGACGCGGCCCAGGACCCCAGTCAGTGTGTCTCTCTCTAGTTTATTAGATTGCGCAGATTTCTTAACCTCATTTCGCATTTCCCCCACAAGTCTTAAATGATAAGACATGATTTCTTTTTATTGGTTTGCCAGTATGTGACAATTTTTATGTGTCGCTCTGACACACCGGGAAATCGTGAGGTAAAGGCTCACCAATCTGTAAAAAGATGGCTGAGCTGGGACTAGCTGACCCGTGTATCTGCCGTGTAGATGAAGGGAACAGAACCCCGGCAGGAACATTAGCCAGGTATACAATGTATGTGTATGGGTTTGTGTTTGTGAGGTTTCTAGGCGGATGTGAGCACATCCTGTGTGCTATGAACCTGCCCGGGCTCCCCACTAAGAGAGGTGGTGGGGGGTGGATAGGGAAGGGGTTGCAAGATCCCATTTGTATGAGATAAGCGTAAATATATATCAACAAATAAATATATATTTTTTTTAAAAAAAAAGCTCCCTCTACGCTGTCTGTCCTCAATCCCAGGTTAGAGGCAGATGATGGCTCTTGCATAGAAGCACATCATTTCATACATGGCCTGGCATTGCTCAGGCACCAGCCTGGGCTGGATGGAAAGCCAATTGCTTGGGATGAGAGTCTACCCTGAGAACAGAGATGGAATTAGTAATTTGGGATTTTTCTTTTATCTCCAGTGAGGTCAATCAATCACCTACCACTTTGCCAGGGCTTCTTGCTGAGCCTGTTGCCTTGCGCTCTTGGCCATGATCTCCTCGGTAATTTGCTCGTAAGGCTTGTCTCCGGGAGCTTCCCCCATGATCCAGACCCAAACCTCATTATCCTTCCCATGGAGCCACTCCACACGTCTGCTGCGGGCTTTCAACAACAGGAAAGGTTAAAACACGAGTAGAAACCCTCATCTTCGATGCAAAATGCCAGCCTGGCTCAGTCGTTCGCACTCTCGCCTCTGAGTCGGAGGTTTATGGGTTCAAGCCCCCCACGTCGGGACTTTGAGCTCACAGTCTAGACCGATGCTCCAGTGCAATGCTGGGGGAGCGCTGCATTGACAAAGGTGCCATCCTTCAGGTGAGACCTTAAACCAAGGCCCCGTCTGTGCCTGTTCAGGTGGATGTTAAAGATCCCATGGGGCTATTCGCAAAGAAAAGGCAGTCTCGCTCTCCCGGTGACCTGGCCAACAATCCCCCTGAATAAAAATGTGGTCACTCGCTGCATGGCTGTTTTGTGGGACATTGCTGTGCGCAATATGGCTGCCACGTTTTGCTCTTAAAATACACAGTGTACTTTATGAAGAGCTTTGAGACTTCTCAACGATGTGATGAGGCGCTATATCAAATACAAGAATCATTATTATTAAGCACTTTGACTTAATAAGAATATTATTATCCCGTGATAGTGACGGGAAGAAAGGCGGAGCAGGGGGTAAAGGTGCCGTACATACACCTAACAGTTACCTAGAAAGTCCCTTACACAGAGGGAGCATATGCTCCATGGGACGCCGTGCGTTGTGTGAATGTAACTACTCCGTGCTCGTGTGTACTGGCCACTCATTGATCGACATCACTGGATTGATCAGTACCAGATTGTAACAGACACATCCTTAGTTTTGTGAATAATTCACCTGCTGAACCTGGGGTTGTTTACTGAGACTTGCTCAGCTGTGTGTCAGTGTGAGTGAGTGCAGAAGCCTGTGAGTGCAGGTGGATAAACAACCCTCACAGTGTACTGAAAACAACTCCTGTCCATCTGAGTGGTCCCACTTCCAAATCTCAGCTCTCCACCGTCCAAAAAAACCCCAATTCCCTCTTAGATCTGTCCACATTCACCTACTCCTGGGTTAACCACACTCTGTTTAATGGTTTCATCTACACTTTGCAATATATCCTGTGAAGCGCTTTGAGACGTCTCGACGGCCTGATAAAGCGTTATATCAAATGCAAGGATTATGATTATTATTATTCAGCACTATGACTCCCAGCAATGCAAAGAAGTGTACTATGGTGATGTTAGTAGATTATCTAAGGCGTGAGCACACCTTGCTCATTGTTGGTGCCTCCAACCCTGCATCTTCCAGCCCTTCACTATCACAACAATCCCGTATATTGACTATTTTTGGGGGGCGAAATGCGGCAGCCAATTGCGCACAGCAGTATCCCCACACACAGTCGTAGATTGAGTGACCAAATTTGTTGGGGAGGAAAGTATTATGACCCCGGAGAGCGATCCGCCAATCGACTAGCAACCGGGTTCCTACTTATTGCTGGGTAAACAGAGGCTTGTGGAGTAAGAAAACTTGCCTAAAGTTTCATCCCGCCTGAGAATTGAACATGGTCCTCTCGCTTGCGAGGCGAGTGCTCTAACCAATACACTACAGGACTCCACAATGAAGATAATCCCAGGATTGTCTGCTCCCCTCCCCTCTCGCGTGTGTTGTTAATAAAGAGGGTTTGTCATTACCTGCCTTTGGATGTGTCTGGTTGCTCTGTACAATGGTGAGTTGACTCTCCAACCTCTCTTTCTCCGTCCACCTCCTCACCTGCTCCTCCCTCATCTTATAGAACAGGATCTGTTTCTGGTCGTCGTTCAGTTCTGCCAGTAAGTCGGGGTCGATGTACATATCTCGCAGGATTTGCTGAAGCATCTCGAGTCAACTGGCTGCTCTTCGCTCACCTGTAAATGGAGCTCGACTGTGTGTCTCTCCTCCCCCACCACCACTCCTCCCTCGTGTCTCTGACTCCTGTGTCTCTGCCCCCACCACTCCACCCCCACGCAGCCCTCAGTGAAATTTCCTCTGCTCCATGCTCTCCCTCCCCCTCTCCACACGCCCCCACCCTAAGCAATGCACTCGCTCATGGTGTGAGGAGAGCACAATGTCCGTCTATAAGCCACGAACGATGATCACGCTGAGAGTCACTCAAGCAGTTGCTGTGCCCGGGGAGGGCGGGCAGGGGGAAGAGGCTGAGACCGGGGGTGAGGTGAGGTGAGGGGAGTGGGAAGAGGTTCCAATCTCACATGCCTTCCCAAGGGATCGCTATTCTGCCAGGTAACTGTCTCCTGAGTCGTGGGCTGCACCTGGCTCGGTTTCATTTTCCATTGTGAGGCAGTTTGTGTATGTGTGTGCGATGTCATAGTGAGCGTCCTTGTAAATACACCTGCACATTGTAGCTCAGGTTTGCAAGCGCTGCCCCGCCATACATGCACATACACGCACACACACACACCACCAGCCTCTATTATCGACAGATGGCAGTGAAACTGAGCCTAAGCTCTCGTAGGAACACGGAAACGAGAGTGATAATGATAATAACGATCCATTAACTTGATATAGAGCCTTATTGCGTCATTGAGATGTCTCAAAGCGCTTCACAGAATATACTTGCAATGTGGATTGAACGAGTATTTTGTACACAAGCTGCAGCAGCGAATGGCGCACAGCAGTGTCCCGTACACGGTCGTGGAGTGAGAGAACACATTTTTTTGGGGGAAAGGTTATTTTTCAATCAAAAGCGATCCGCCAATCGACTAACAACCGGGTTTCATCTTACTGCTGGGTAGACAGAGGTGTGTGGAGTAAAGAAACTCGACTAAGGTTTCTCCCTACCCAGGAATCGAACCCGGGTCCCTCTCGTTTGTGAGGCGAGCGCACTAACCATTATGTTAAGGGACTCCATGATCTGAAGGTGAGCAAAGAGAGGATTATAGGAGATCAGCGGAGAAAACAGTTGCTGCTGTTCACAGACAGGTATGAGTTGTGTGACTGATCAGAAGGGATGAGTCAGATCCAGACAGAGGAGGATTTAATAACAATAATCCTTGGTTTTGATATAGCGTTTAATCATGTAGTCAGGACGTCTCAAAGCGATTCACAAGATATATTGTAAAGTGGATTGATTGTGTATTTTGACTGCGAATTTAGCAGCCAATTTGTGCACAGCAGTGTCCCATAAACAGCCACGAGTGACCACATTTTATTCAGGGGGGTTGTTGGCCAGGACACCAGGAGTAAGAAACTCCTTTATCTTTTCCAATAGAGCAGTGGGATCTTTAACATCCACCTGAACAAGCAGACGGAACCTCGGTTTAATGTCTTCATGCAAAAGATGGTTCCTCTGACAATGCAACACACCACCAGCACTGGAGCGTCAGGTTGGACTGTGTGATTCCGGGTCCTGACGTGGGGGCTCGAAACTGAAGTTTCTCTAGAATTCTACAATCGGGGGGAGAGAAGCCAAAAGAGAACTCAGTTGCTTCGTAAATTTACTTTGCTTTGAATTAAAGATGCTTTTGGGGAGTTTGCAGAATCCGATGATTCCCAGCCATTTCTCTGCATGGGGTTCGGATTCCATCATACTGGGTTTGTTGGCTGCTCATTCTTAATACCCTGTGATCCCACAAAATATACAGTCAATTCAATTTACAGCATATTCTGTGAAACGCTTTGAGACGTCTCGAAGACGTGATAATGAGCTTTATCAAACGCAAAGATTATTATTATATTATTATTCCCACAGAATGAGGGAGCAGCAAACTCACTAACAGTACAACTGCTCTTCATTGGAATGGAACGCACGACCAAAAGGGAAAAGTGATGGTTTGTTTGCTGTGAAACATTACTGAAGTGTCAACAAGTCAATGTGTCACCAAGTCACCTAACAAACTGGAAATGCGTTGCGATACTTCCTTATGGGTACATGGTCAATGTTTCACCTCAACCTGAGGTGAAGAACCATTCAGTCCTCTATCCTGTTCCTGCTCCCTTCACACCTGTTGCAAATAATAATAATAATCCTTCCATTTGATAAAGCGTCTTATTACCTCATTGAAACGTCTCAAAGCGCTTCACAAAATATGCTGTAAAGTGAATTGACTGGATATTTTGTGGGCGAAATTTGGCAGCCAATTGCGCACAGCAGTGTCCCACAAGAGTCATTGATTGAATGACCAAGTTATTACTGTTTCATTCTTTTTTTTAGGAGTTTATTCCCCCAGAAAGTGATCCACCAATCAACTAATAAACGGGTTCCTACTTACTGCTAGGTAAACAGAGGTGTGTTGAGCAAGGAAACTTTCCTAAGGTTTCGCCCTTGCCAGATCCTCTTGCTTGCGAGATGAGTGTTCTAACCACTATACTATGGACTACACCATCAATGAACTCCAATGGTAAATACAAGAGAAAGGTCCAAAGGCTCAACCCCAGGTATATTCTCATCACCTCTTACATATCTCTGGTCGTGGGCTTCAATGAGGCATTCACTGACCGGTCAAACACTCCTCTCTGCCCGTATCCAGCTTGAAGGCATCTGCCAGGCTAAAGTCCAGAGCACAAAAAATATCCATTATCCACTGTGTACCTGACTTGGGAGTATGGACGGACAGTGTAGAGGGAAGCTTTACTGATTCTCTAACCCTGACCTGGGAGTGTGGCCAGACAGTGTAAAGGGAGCTGTGGGTCTCTAATCCATGCTGTCACTGACCTGAGATTGTGTTAGTGAAGGTTGGAAAGGGGAACAGTTCTCTTCAGCTTGACGGACACAGCATGAAAGCTAATGTGGTGGTGATGGAGATGATGAGAACAAGAAGGATAAAGAAATAGTAGAAAGTAATAGTGTGTTTCAGCCACTTCACATCCTGGACATCAATGACCTCTGTGTCTTCACCATTCACCGCTTTCATCCCATAACACAAGCCTGTGACGTAGCTGTAGGCTTTCTTCACGAAGTTCACCCTGTCTATGAGAGAGACACACATTGTGTTGGCCTGCTGAAATACCGCCCCCACTTTACTGCAGGTTTTGGTGAAGCAGCAGCAAGTGGCGGTACAACGAGCAAACAGCCCCCTGACCTGTCTGCACTCGGTGTTCACGTTGGAGTAGACCCCCTTGAGGTGGTCGATCTCCCCCGAGACTTGGGCGCTCACATCCCTCAGCCGTTTGCAACCGTTCACAAAGCTGTCGACCTTGCTCTTGGCTTTCTTATACTCGGGGATCAAGCTAGCCATTGTCACAGCCGGGAAATCACCGTATTGCCGATGCTGGAAAACCACCTCTCGATCCGGAAAATGACTTCTCGATCCGGAAAATCGCCTGTCACTGTGGAAAATCGCCTTTCGATCTGGAAATTTGCCTGTCGATCCCCCAAATCATCCGTTGATCCAGGAAATCACTTCTCGCCAAGGAAAATCACCCGATGCTCCGGAAAATTGCCAGTCGAACCAGCATATCACCTATCCATCCGGAAATCCAGTGATGGACAGTGGGACCAGCTGACCGCAGAGCTGAGACGGGCTAAAGTCTCTTTAGCCTCAGGCACGGAGCTGCCTCGCTCTTGTTATTCTCTCCTCGTCGCCCATGTCGAGCTGGCTGGTGCCTCCCAGCAATGGGGCCTGAAGGGAGATGGCTGTCTGCGGTGCTGAAAGGCAAAGGCAGACCCTGGTGGAATGGAAATCACAAGCTGCCACGAAACAAAGCAAGCGGAGCCGGGTCACAGCGTTCTGTTGCTGTGGTTACACCAGCTACCCGATTCCATTGGAATAACAACAGCTTGCAGCTCAGTGACGTCAGAGCAGCGAGCAGCCCCTCGTGTCACACCAGACAGGCAGACAGCCTACATCACGGCCATCACGGCGTGTTTAGGGGGGTCTCTGGGTCAGACACGCAGGGCCTGATGCGGGATCAAGATCTGCAATGTGCATCTCCATCCAAAACTGAACAGAGATGGCCCACCCATTATCCCCCAACCCTCAGCCGCCCCTGTTCTTGTCAGGCTCTGCTATCTGCCAGCGTCCCACTGGATTGATTGTAAGATCCCTTGAAATCCTCCCAGTCTCACCTTTGTAATGTCCTCCAGTCCCATTTTCCTGGCCTTGCCCTCTACTCTACAGTCTCCTGCTCTCGCCTCACTTCCTCTGTCTCACCACTGGTGGCCAAGCCTTCAGCCACACTGCCCCCACTTCCTAAGAGCTTGGAAGCACTCTCACCTCAGAGTCAGAAGATTATGGGTTCAAGCACCATGTTGGGACTTTGATCTTGCTATCCAGGCTGACAATCCAGTGGAGCATTGCATTGTTGGAGGTGCCATCCTTCGGATAAGATGTTAAAGGTCCTGAACACTTGTTAAAAATCCCAAAGGGCTATTCAAAAGAGAAAGAAGTTTCTCTCTCCTGGTATCCTGGCCGACAAACCCCCAAATAAAATTCATCATTCACTTCATGGCGACATTGTTTGTGGAACATTGCTGTGTGCAAATTGGATGTTGCATTCACCTACAAATACACAGTCACTACACTTTACAGAGTCCTGTAGCTCAGTGGTTAGAGGACTTGCTTTGCAAGCGAGAGATCTGAGTTAATTCCAGGCAGAGGGCGAAACCTTGGACAAGTTTTATGGAGTCCTGTAACTCAGTGGTTAGAGCTCTCGCCTCACAAGCAGGATAAAATGTTGGACAAGTTTCCTTACTCCACACGGCTTTATTTACCGAGCAGTAAGTAGGAACCCGGTTGTTAGTCAATTGGTGGATCGCATTTCTGGGGATAATAATTGCTTTTTTAAAAAAATTGGTCACTTCAAACCATGACTGTTTGTGGGACACTGTTGTGGGCAATTAGCTGCCGTGTTTCTCTTCACACATCCATTTATAGAGTCTTGTAGCTCAGTGGTTAGAGCACTCACCTCGCAAGGGAGAGACCTGGGTTCAATTCCCAGCAGAGCAAAATCTTGGGCAAGTTTCCTTAATCCTGATAATAATCCCTCAAGAAAAAAAAACCCAATAATAAAATCGTCACTTCAATCTATGACTGTTTGTGGGACACTGCTGTGCGCAATTGGCTTAACAGTATATTCTGTGAAGCGCTTTGAGACGTCTAGAAGATGTGAAAAGCGCTATATCCAATGCAAGGATTATTATTATTTATTATTATTATTTGCCTCGCTTTCACTCTCCCCGCTTTAAACCCTGTTTCAAAAGAAAAAAAGTCTCTCTGAACAGCACTCTCCGATTTCCCCCTCTTGTCCTCCTATCTTCTTTTGCGACACGTCTCGAGACATCGACCGCGGGTGGATTGCCGCTACGGTAAGTGATGATAATGATCATCTTTGCATTTGATATTAGCATCTTGGAGTCCTGTAGCTCAGTGGTTAGAGCACTCGCTTTGCAAGTGAGAGACCTGAGTTCAATTCCAGGCAGAGGGCGAAAACCTTGGGCAAGTTTCCTCACTCCACACAGAGCCTAATAATAATCCCTCCAAAAACCCAAAACAATAATAAATTGGTCATTTTCAATCCACGACTGTTTGTGGGACATGCTGTGCGCAATTGGCTGCCGCGTTCGCCCACAAATATACAGTCAATTCACTTTACAGTGTGTTCTGTGAAGCGCTTTGGGACGTCCTCCCGACGTGAAAAGCGCTATATCAAATGCAAGGATTATTATTATTATTATCTACTGCCATCAAGAAAGTCTGGCGCTGGGACCGCACCTAAACATGGTCTCCCAGCAGAGGTCTGGCCATGAGCCAGGGAACCGGGGCTGATTTCTCCCTCCATAACCCCAGGAAGGATTCAGACCAATTTGCAGCCCTGGATCTCAGCTTCTGGAGGAAGAAGCCTTTGGTCACCACTGACCCACCAGCACCAAACTGGCCCCGGAACCTTTGGGCGCCGCCAGGGGGCGACGGAGGGTCGGACCGCTTCCGGAACGCCCTGCGGTTGCCAGGAGACGGGGAGACGCTGAGCCGCCAACCACCAGGTGAGAGGCACAGACACACACACTGACCCTCACACTGACCCTCACACACACTGACCCTCACACACACACACCACACACACACTGACCCTCACACACACACACACTGACCCTCACACACACACACACTGACCCTCACACTGACCCTCACACACACTGACCCTCACACACACACACACACACACACACACACACTGACCCTCACACACACACACACTGACCCTCACACACACACACACACACACACTGACCCTCACACTGACCCTCTCACACACACACACTGACCCTCACACTGACCCTCACACTGACCCTCACACTGACCCTCACACTGACACACACACTGACCCTCACACTGACCCTCACACACACACACACTGACCCTCACACTGACCCTCTCACACACACACACTGACCCTCACACACACACACACACACTGACCCTCACACACACACACTCACACTGACCCTCACACTGACCCTCACACACACTGACCCTCACACACACACACACACTGACCCTCACACACACACTGACCCTCACACACACACTGACCCTCACACTGACCCTCACACACCACACACACTGACCCTTACACACCACACACACTGACCCTTACACACCACACACACTGACCCTTACACACTGACCCTCACACACTGACCCTCACACTGACCCTCACACACACACACACACACACACACTGACCCTCACCAAACACACTGACCTCACACACCACTGATCCTCACATACTGCCCCTCACACACACACACACTGACCCTCACACACACACTGACCCTCACACACACACTGACCCTCACACACACACTGACCCTCACACTGACCCTCACACACACACACACACACACTGACCCTCACACACACACTCACACACTGATCCTCACATACTGCCCCTCACACACACACTCACACTGCCCCTCACACACACACACTGACCCTCACACACACACACTCACACACTGACCCTCACACTCACACACACACTGATCCTCACACACTGACTCTCACACACACACTCACACTGACCCTCACACAGACACTGACCCTCACACACACTCACACTGACTCTCACACACACACTGACCCTCACACACACACACTGACCCTCACACACACACTCACATTGACCCTCACACACACAGTCACATGTGTGATTTTCGCGATGTGAGAATTGCTGATAACATAATCCTTGCATTTGATATAGTGCCTAATCACGTTGTTGAGATATTTCAGTGCACTTCACAGAATATATATGTAGTGACTGTGAATTTTGCGGTCGAAAACCGGCAGCCAATTGCGCACAGCAGTGACCCACAAACAGTCGTGGATCGAGTGATCAATTTTTTATTTTGGGAGGAGGGATTATTACCCCCGAAAAACGATCCGCCAATCGACTAACAACCAAATGTTAGGTAAACAGTCGTGTGGACTAAGGGAACTTGCCTAAGGTTTTGCCTTGACCAGGAATCAAACCTCGACCCTCTCATTTGTGAGGTGAGCGCTCTAACCAATACACTACAGGACTCCGAACATGAATGGGGTTGATATTACTGTAAGATGAAGTGACTGTATTTTTTAGGCAAACTCAGCAGCCAATTTGTGCACAGTACAGTCAAACAGCCATGAAGTGAGTAATTAACCAATTTTATCTTGAGGATTGTTGGCCAGTTACGTGTGTGAAACCCTATAACTTCTCTCCTTTCACTTTGACAGCATTGGAGTGGCGAGGGCCCTTGGAGGAAGATGGATTCGAACTACCTGAGGAGAGTGCTGGGCAAGTGCCTGGCAGAGGGCCTGGCAGAGGTGGCAGTCAAACGGCCCGCAGACCCCATCGACTATCTGGCGCACTGGCTCTACAAATACAGGATCAACCTCAACATAGAGGAGAAGGTGAGCAGCCTCAGTCCCCATCTCACTTCACCGACATGTCCGCTCCCTCCACTCAGCAGGCACTGACCTGCTCCACATACACCGCCCTGCCCGCTCCATTATTGGCAGTCAGACCTGCAGCCTCTCTGCCCCCACCCTTTGGAACTCCATCCCACAGTCCCTTCGCCTCGCTCCCTCCCTTGCCTCCCTCAAGACCCTCCTTTTCAACTGCGCCTTCGGGTTACCCTCCTACCACACCCTTCCTGCCCTCTACTCCTCCTGATCCCAACCCCCACCTCGGGTGCAAAACCCTTATCGTTTAGCGCCTCGGGACGTCCTCCCCATGTGACAACCGCTGGGTAAGTGCAATGTTGTTGTTGGTGTTATAGTCGACCACACACTCCCAGAGCCTCAGCTCCCTTTATTTACAAACGTGCAAAATGATAGAAAAATCTTCAAGTCAGTAGTAAAATTGAGAGCAGGCTTTTCACAGTGCTGAGGACACGTCCAAATTCCGCATGATTTTACGGCAATGTTAAGGACAACGGTGTTCAGGCTGAGACCATTGGGATTTGGAGGCCTCTGGTCCCCGCATGCGGCCCGAGAAGTGACAGGTCACACTGCCTGTAGTCAGCGTTTCTGTACAACATCACATTGCCTGTACTCAGGATCTCACTGGACAGTGTCACATTACCTTCATTCAGGATGTTGCTCTGTACAGTGGCACACTGTCTCTATTCCTCTATTCATTGTTTTATACTTTCCGATGTCAGCACACCTTGCTCTGTTCAGTGTCATGCAGCATCGCCCCGTAGTGTAGCCCACTCGCCTCGCAAGTGAGAGGAACCGGGTTCAAATCCCAGGCCTAGCGAAACCTTAGGCAAGTTTCCTTACTCCACACCCTTCTGTTTACCTAGCAGTAAGTGGGAACCCAGTTGTTAGTCAACAACAACAACTTGCATTTATATAGCGCCTCTCACGCAGTGTGGCGTATCAGAGGACTTAGTCGATCGCAGATCGCTTTACGGGAATAATAATACCTCCACAAATCCACAACTGTTTGTGGGACACTGCTGTGTGCAGTTGGCTGCTGCGTTTCACCCACAAAATAAGCATTCAATCCACTTCACACTGTATCCTGTGAAGTTCTTTGAGACGTCCCAACGACGTGATAAGGTTCTATATCAAATGCAAGGATTATTATTGTTAATAATTATTAATAATTATTATTCCTCCTCAGAGAAAGCTGGAGAAAGTGGAGTTGGAGAAAGAGCAGTCCACTTTAGAGCTGAAGAAAGCCTATGAGGGAATGTTGAAAGATGAACAAGAGAGAATCGAGGAGGCGCATAAACAGAAGATGGTAACTAGCGAGGCTCTGACTGTACAAGCACTCTCACACCCTGGTGTGGCACACACACTCACACCCTGGTGTGGGTAGCTCACCAGACTGGTACAGAGGCTCTCGGGTTTTTCATTTGGCTTCGCACACACACGCGCGCATATATATATACACACACACACATATGTATATATATATACACACACACATACACATATATCCACACACACACACATACACACACACGTATATACACACACATACACACAGACACAGGTACACACAGATAGACAGGTACATATATACATACAGATATAAATAAACACACACATATGCACAAATGCAGACACACACACTGACAGATACACGTGGAGTCCTGTAGTTCAGTGGTTAGAGCACTCGCCTTGCAAGCGAGAGACCTGTGTTTAATTCTGGTAGGGTGAAATGTTGAGCAGGTTTCCTTACTCCACACTCCACACACCCCTGTTTACCTAGGAGTAAGGAGGAACCCGGTTGTTAGCCGATTGGCGCATCGCTTTTCTGGGGGGAATAATTTCTTCAAAAAAATAATAATAATAAAATTGGTCACTTCAATCCATGACTGTTTGTGGGTCACTGCTGTACCCAATTGGCTGCCACGTTTCGCCCACAAAATGTATAGTCAAATCACGTTACAGTATATTCTGTGAAGTGCTTTGAGATGTCTCGAAGATGTGATAAGGCACTATATCAAATGCAAGGATTATTATTATAATACACTCACACAGACACGCACACAAACACACACAGTTACATATATACACACATCCATACATACACTCTCACACAGACATGTAAATAGGCAAATACACACAGGCACGTAAATAAGTAAATACACACAGACACACAAACGCACATGATCTATATGATTCACACACATGTCTTTATGGCTTTCCATGCCCATAGCGTGAGGAGGAGGAGCGAAGGCAGCAGGAGGAGGAGAGGAGGAGGCAGGAGACAGAGGCAGCCCTGCTCGCTGCCCAGCTGGAACAAATAGAGGCCGAGAGACTGCAGGCTGAACAGGACAAGCTGGAGGCCGAGGTACAGAGCCCAGAGACTGAGCGCATTGTCCTGCCACCCCCTTACACTGCCCCACGCTCCGTTACCCTGTCACCCTCTCCTTACACTGAGTGTGTCAGTGGTAGTGCTCTCGCCTCTGAGTCAGAAGGTTGTGGGTTCAAGCCCCATGTCAGGACTTGATATCACACAGTCTAAGCTGACACTCCACTGCAGTGCTGGTGGGGTGTTGCATTGTCGGAGGTGCCTCCTTCGGATGAAACAATAATCCCATGACACTATTTGAAAAGAGAAGGGAGTTTCTCTCTCCTGGTGTCCTAGACAGCAACTGGTCATTTGTGTCAGGACTATTTGTTGCTGTACACAAATTGGCTGCAGTCTTTGCCTACCAAAACACAGTCACTGCAGTAAATCATTGTGAAGTGCTTTGACATGTTTCAACAGTATGATAAGACGCTGTATGGAGCCCGTAGCATAATGGTTAGAGCCCTCGCCTTGCCTTGCAAGCAGGAAGACTTGATTTCCGGACAAAGGGAAATTTTAGGTTTTTTAGCTTTGAAAGGATGGTCGAACCAGATTTGATTATAGCTTTCAAAAGGGAATTGGATAGGTTCTTAAAAAAGAACAATGTGCTGGGCTATGGGGTAAGAGCTGAGGAGTGGAACTAGTTCGTAGCTCTTTCAAAGAGCTGGCAGAGGCACGATGGGCCGAATGGCCTCCTTCTGTGCTGTAAGAATCTATGATAAGTTTCCTTACTCCATAAGCCTGTTTATCTGACAGTAAGAAGGAACTCGGTTGTTAGACGATTGTTGGATCACTTTCCAGAGGTAATAATCCGTTCAAAAATAATAATAATAATTAGATTACTCAATCCACGACTGTTTGTGGGACACTGCTGTGCGGAATTAGCCCAGCCACATGTTGCCAACAAATTACACAGTCAATTTCACGTTATATTATATCCTGTGAAGCGCTTTGAGCCGTCTCATTTTCTTCTCCTTCTCATTCTCCCTCTCTGGTTCTCTCTTTTGCTCCCTCTCTCTGTGACTGTGTCTCACTCCCTCTCTCAGTGACTGTCTTGCTCCCTCTCTCGCTCACCAGAAAGCAGCTGACCTGCTGCTACTGCAGCAAGTGCAGAACTTGGACCTCAAAGAGCTGGAGCCCATAGGCAGCAAGGAGATGGCGGTCATCCCTGACGAGGAGAATCCTGAGCAAGTGAGTCACAGGCTCACTATTGTAACCCTCTTCCCCCTCCACTTCACCAGTGTATCTCCCATTTCTTTCCTCTTCTCTCCTCATTTTCTCTCTCGTTCTTTCTCTTTCCCCTCTATAACTCTTCAATCTCTCTCTCCCTAGAGAGACTCCCTCACCAGTGTACTGTAATCACTGCCACCCTAACCCACATTCAACGGTGTACGTTGTGCGTTGTGGATTGTGTGTGTTGGGGTAGGTGGGGGTGGAGAGGGGTCAGGTTTTCCTGCTTTAAATCCCCCATTCGTGTGTGTGTGTGTGTGTGCTGGTGGGGCGGGGGGTGGGGGGCTGGATTGCGGGGGGGTGGTAGCTGGAGAAGCCATGGAGTTTTGCTGACTGTGACTGTCTGTTAGGTGCTGGAGGCCGAAGCTCTAGAAGGAATGACAGAATCTCAAGAGGTGAAGGCTGACGAGACAGAGGCCCCAGCCCCCGGGGACTGAGCCCCTCATACAGTTATCACAGCGACACAACACAGTTACAAACATTCTTATTAAACATCGTTTTCATTTTAATTAAAAACGTTTGGTCAACTTGCAAAATCTAAGCCAATTGGCCTGTGTCTGAGAGTGGTTCAAGCTGTTGTGTGACCAACCTTACTTGCCCACACACGCCCCCCCCCACACACACACACACACTTACACACGCTGTTTCACACACACACACACACTCGTGCACACACAGACACACATGCATACAAGCCTCGGCTTTTGCCAACTGTGCCCAATCCTCTGCTCAGCAGTTTGGTCAGTTAGGGTGTGTTTCTAGGGCACTGCTGTTGACAACACAGCCTATCCTAGCTCATCGGCAGGACTTGGAAGGGCACTGGGAACAGGGAATCCTCCCTCTCAGCTCCTATTAACCCTGCAAGCCAAAGCCCTAACGGGTAGGGTGGTCCTAACTGGACAAGCAGTGGGAAAGCTTGCCAGACAGTTCTCACAATATAATAATAATAATAATCCTTGCATTTGATATAGTGCTTTTTACGTCTTCTAGAAGTCTCAATGTGCTTCACAGAATATGCTGTAAAGTGAATGGCAAGCTATGTACTTTTAGCTGGTTAGACTCCAGGAGTTACCCCAACGCACACTCTGGGATCCCAACCTGCGCATAATAATTTCCGGAATTAGGTAAGCGAGATGCATCCCTCCAGGGAGAGAGTGAGCATTCCACTCCAACAGCCTATCTCTGGAATTTCCATGTGTAGGTGGGAATCATGGAATTCTCAGCTTGGTTTGGAGACTGTTAAGCAGGTGTCAGACACCCGGCTGAACAAAATAAATGATCCTGTGACAGTGTGTATTCCATTGCAGACCCGGAAATTACCACGACACACACGTTGTCGTTTAGGAGATAATTAGGAGGAGTCCTGTAGCTCTCAGTGGTTAGAGCACTCGGCTTGCAAGCGAGACACCCTGGGTTCAATTCCCGACAGGGCGAAACCTTGGGCAAGTTTCCTTACTCCACACAGAGCCTAATAATAATCCCTCCGAAACAAAAAGAATAATAAATTGGTCATTTTCGATCCACGACTGTTTGTGGGACACTGCTGCGCGCAATTGGCTGCCGCGTTTCGCCCACAAACATACAGTCAATTCACTTTACAGTATATTCTGTGAAGCGCTTTGGGACGTCGAGAAGAAAAGCGCTATATCAAATGCAAGGATTATTATTATTATTATTATTATTATAATTAATCACAATGATGGGTTTCCCTATGTGTCGGGCTGACCGATAAAAGCTTTTTTAATGGACTTTGCGGGGCATTGCGCTGCGTGAGTCTGTGCTGTGTGATTGGATGTGTGTGAGTGTGTGTGTGTGTGTGAGACAGACTGGCACAACTGTGCTGTGTGATTGGATGTGTGCGTGTGCGTGTGTGTGTGTGACAGACTGGTGCAACTGTACTGTGTGATTGGCTGCGTGTGTGAGGCGGTATGATTGTGCTGTGCTGTGTCTGTACTGTGTTGTGTGATTGGCCGTGTGTGTGTGTGTGTGCGTGAGACAGTCTGGCACAGCTGAGCTGGGGGCGGGCTGTGCTCACTGCACTAAAGCCGCTGCTGGTTGTGTGGTTGTGCTGTGTCACTGGAGCTGAGGAGCGCCAGGGTTGTGAGTATCTTGGCTTCGCCCTGTACACCACACACCACACACACACTCGCCTCTTGTCCCTACACAGACAAACACGCAGACAGATAGACAGACGAGAGAGAGAGAGAGAGAGACACGCACACACACATATACACACAGACACACCATTCACCATGAGGGAGACGCACACACCCGCACACCCTGGGAGAGAAAGACACAGAGGACACACAGACTTAAGAGAGAGACAGACCAACACACACACTGAGGGAGACGTAGATATATATGAGAGCAACAGCCACAAGCCCCAGTCTCTCCTCCTTGTAGCTCACCCACAGCTCAGCTCTGCCCGAGGCCTGGCTGATGCATTTGACTTGAGTGGGGGACAATTGTGCGAGTGTTGGTGTGTAAGTGCCTGAGTCGTCTCGTGTGAGTGGCGCCCACCTTAGCGAGCTCAGCGGTTAGAGAGCTCGCCTCGCAAGCGAGGCCCTGGGTCCGATTCCCGGGCAGTGCGATACGTCCACAGGCCTCTGTTTTCCCAGCAGTAACTAGCAAGCCGGTTGTTAGTCAATTGGGGGATCGCTTTTTCGGGGGTAGTAATCCCTTCCAAAAAAATCCACGACTGTTTGTGGGACAGTCGTATGATAATTGTCTGCCGCTTTTCGCCCACAAAATATACAGTCAATTCACTTTACAGTGTGTCCTGCAAAGGGCTTTTGAGAAGTCTCGACGACATGATAAGGTGCCATATCAAATGCAATGGTTATTATGTAGCGAGGGATACACACACACACACACACACAGACAGAGACACAGATATTCACCATGAAGGAGAGACATACACACTCACACGAGACAGACAGAGAGAAAGACAGACACAGAGAGAGAGTGAGAGAATGACACACACAGGCAAGGAGAGAGGGGGCACACACAAACCAGTGACGGACGCAAACAAGAGAGGCACACACAGATACTGACAGACACACAGATGTGAAAGAGAGGCGAATACAGACAGGCACAAAGAGGGACACACACACTTGCGTTGAGAGAGACAGACATGCAGGGCGAGGGACACACACACACACACACACACACACAGGCATTGAGTGAGAGAGACAAACAGACTGACACTGTGAGGGGCAAACACTGAGAGAGAGACACACACACATGCACACACACACAAAGAGACACTGTGTGTGAGAGAGAGAGAGAGACATATACAGACTGACAATGACAGAGAGAGACACACATTGCCCACACGCGGGTCCATACAGCACTCGGCACAGCTATACCCTGTGATTTGTCCTCTGTGTTTGTTTGTTTAATCTCCAAGATGATACATGTGTGAAGGATGTTATATAAATGCAAGCTAATGTCGATCGTCCTAGGAAAGTGCAGTCTCTCTTTGTGTGGGGGAATAACCTGCTTACTGAATTCCGGAGAATATTAGACTCGGGCTGGCAAGAGCTGAGGCTTGGGGACCCCAGACTGTGTGTTGGGGCAACTGCTGGAGTTTAACCGCTAAAACCACATAGCTTACCATTGTTATCACTGTCTGACAAGCTATCCCGCTGTTTGTCCAGCAAGGATCACCTTTCCCGTTAGAGTTTTGACTTGCAGGGCTAACAGGAGCCGAGCGTGAGGATTCCCTGCTCCCAAGTCCTGCTGATGAGCCAGGCCGGACTGTGCCCTGAAATACTGCGTACCCTCCTGGCTCGGGAACTGGAATAAGACCCTCAGAGGGCTGACTTGTTTCTCACATTCCATTGACCAACGGGTTACCTCGGAGCAGGTTCAGTTCCAAGGAAATCTTGTTTACCTTCCCTCTCCCCCGCCCCGCAAAAGATGGACATTCCTGTCAGAACCATCTAATCTCTCCTTCCAGAATACCCTGTTCCACCCCATCACAGCATCAAGCTGTTTTACAGATAACTATAAATAACTGGTCTCAATCATACTTCCTGGGAACATGTGCTGCTGATTAATCACACTCTGGGGAAATAAAAAATTCCTGGTGTGTGTGTGTGTGTTGAAATTGCTAGTTCTGTTAGCGGGGGTAGTGGAGTGTGGGTTGGTCAGCCGAGTGTCTTGACACGTGCTGAAACCCATCACCGCGCTTAAAAAGTATCCAAACCTAAATGACAATTCCATGCATCCCACCGACACATGGAAATTCCAGAGACAGATTGTTACATAAAATAATAATAGACGCTTCGGTGTATCTGAATGTCCTGCTGTGGGTTTGCGTTCTCAGTGATGTTTAGAATCTTAATTCTGCAAGATCCCCTCTGAAATGATTTTTTTCACACCCTGCAAACTCTGGGGTCCCCAATCCTTGTCTCTTGCCAACCTGTGCCTAATATGTTTGTGGAATTAGGGAAGCAGGATGCTTCCCTCCAGGGAGAGAGTGTGTATTCCATTCCGACAATCTATCTGTGGGAATTCTGCATGTGTCAAATGCAGCCNAAAAATAAATTGCTGGCTCGGTCAATAGCGCTCTCGTCTCCCAGTCAGAAGGTTGTGGGTTCAAGCCCTACGTCGGGACTTTGAGCTCCCAGTCCAGGCTGATGTTCCAGCGCTATGTTCGGGGAGTGCTGTATTGTTAAAGCTCATGTTAGCATTGGTGGCAGTGAAATGGAAATGTTCTTTATTACACACAATGGTTGGAATGTGAAACCGGTTGAAGCAGTCTCACAAAATGGAAATAGACACTTGGGAAAAGAAGGACTATCAAAGGGCGCAGGGGAAGCGGGTGGGAGAGAGAGATTAGACTAGGCAGCTCGTGTAGAGATGAACAACTAGGTTGTTTGTACAGACTTGAGAGAGAGAGAGAGAGAGAGAGACAAACACACATTGAGGGAGACACAGATATATATGAGAGCAACAGCCATAATAACCTGTGGTTATGATGATGAGAATAATAATCCTTGTCTTTGACAAAGCACCACAGCGTCTCAAAAATGTTCATGAGATTTACTGTAAAGTGTAGCGACTGTGTGTTTTACAGGTGAACGCGGCAGTCAATGTGTGCAAAGCAACGTCCCACCAACAATCCCTCATCCCTCAGATATGATTGATCACTGATTCCATGGCTGTTTGTGGGACATTTCTGTGGGTAATTTGGCTGCCACATTTGCTTACAAAATGCACGGTCACTACACTGTACAGTAAATCCTGTAAAGCGCTTTGAGACATCCTCCCGATGTGAAAAGTATCAAACTATCTGTGCCCATTGCAGCTATGCTTGCAACCAAAGGATCCAACATGGAATGTAGATTTCAATATTATTACACTTTATATTATTATTATATTTTATATTATTATACATTGTATTGGATTATTGTACTTTATGTAACAATAGGAGATCCTCCAAAATGCCTATGGTTTTCTCTGTCACTACTTTGTTGCAGAAAATATTAGTACCGATGTATCTCTCCAGAAAGGTGTTTGATTTCCTCTGTCACTACTTTGTTGCAGAAAATATTAGTACCGATGTATCTCTCCAGAAAGGTGTTTGATTTCCTCTGTCACTACTTTGTTGCAGAAAATATTAGTACAGATGTATCTTTCCAGAAAGGTGTTTGATTTCCTCTGTCACTACTTTGTTGCAGAAAATATTAGTACCAATGTATCTCTCCAGAAAGGTGTTTGATTTCCTCTGTCACTACTTTGTTGCAGAATATATTGGTATAGATGTATCTCTCCAGAAAGCTGCTTGATTTCCTCTGTCGTTACTTTGTTGCATGCACACTTCATATTTTGGGGCTTAATTCAAGCATTTTTTAAATATAGCTCATCAACGATAGGAGATGGCCGAAAAAAAATAATCTCGTGACCCTCGCACATGCAAGACCTTTCTGATGAGGTATAAAGCATGTCTCTATGTCAATCATTTATTGAGGTCTTGGCTGATATACACAGACACACACAGACACATACATTGTTGTTTTATTAGTACAGATGTAAGGATTAATATTACAAAAGCAATTGTATTTGGAGGATTGTCAGCCAGGACACCGGGGGCGGCGGGGTGGGGGCGGAGAGAGAGAGAGAGAGAAACTCTCTTCTCTTTTCCATGGGATCTTTAACATCCACCTAAACAGACAGACGGGAGCTTGTTCTATGATATTATTATTATTGTTATCATTATTATTATAAACAGACAGACTGGAGCTCGATTTAGTGTCTCATTCAAAGGCCGGCACCTCCGACAATGCAACACCCCACCCCAGCACTTCACTGGGTGTCAGCCTAGAGAGTGAGCTCAGGTAGGGAGTGCCAGGGCGTAAAGGGATTTGTAGACCTTCAGCTTGAACCCAAAACCTTTTGACTCAGAGAGAGCACAAGTTGACTGAGCTGGGCCGACACCTGAACATCAGGGACACAGATGTGAAAACTGTTATGGGTGGGGGGAGCGTTCAGGGTGGAGCGTTCATGGGGTGGAGCGTTCGGGGTGGTTTCGAGAAACGTTTATATATCGTAAAACTGCTGATGGAAGGCACGTCCTTGAGACCTCAGCAGAGCAACGTGTTCCCAGTTTGATAAGATTGTCCCTCGTCTGACGCGGATGTAAATTGGGAAACAGCTCTGAGTCTGGCCAGGCTCCCAAAACAGGGTGTCTGCTATCCTCTGTGTGGGGATGTGGGGGTATGTGTGTGGACAGGCTGCTCCGTGTGTGTGGGGGGTGTTGGACAGACCGCTGTATGTGTGTGCTGGTGTGGGTGGGTGTGTGGCACAGCTTAGCTCCCGAGGCAGCGGAACGAACAGCAAATCCTTTTGTAATGATCTGAAATTCCCTGCCTCATTGGCTGAAGGTGGGGAAATAACGCTGTAAAAAATATTTTGTTCACCTTTCCTCTAATTCTGCATGTGATTAGCTTCCACTCTCCCCCTCACACACCCACTGCCGCCCCTCCCCTCCACACACTCAGGAATCACACTCGACGGAACTCTGAGGTGAGGTTTTTAAAGCCCTTTCACCTTGAAAGCCCTCCACGGCCTTGCGATCCAGCTACCTCTGCGAACCCACTAACCTTTGCCAACCTGTCCACTGCCTTTGCTCTTCAGGCATTGACCTGCTCCCATTTCCCCTCCGCACTGCCCCCTCTACCGTCGTCAGGTTCAGGCTTCAACCTCTCTGCCCCCATCCCGGAGCCACTCCGTTCAATTGCCTCCTTCAAGGCCCCGTCTCAAGACCTTCCTCTTCGACTGCGCTTTTGCTCACCTTCCCTCCTGCACTCTCCATGCCCTCTACCCCTGCTGATCCTAACCCCCAGCTCGGGTGCAAACCCATCATTGTCCAGAGCCTTGCGGCAGGACATCCTCTGGTGATACGTGATACGATGCAGTTATTAAATGCAAAGATTATTATTAAATTGTTGTTTTCTCTCCCCGATGTACAACCCCAATTTATAAACGCCTTACGTTTGCTGAAAATAAACCTTGAAAATCAGATGCCCTACATGTAGGTCACCGAAATACATAAAAGAATCTTATAATCAAATTTATTCTCAACACCAGAGAGTACACGCAACCTCCCCCTCTCCCTCCCCATCATCAGAAAATACTGACACGGGCTGGTTTATTTTGTAGGTCAACGCGGTGGCCAATTTGGGCTCAGCAGTGACCTACAAACAGCCATGATTTTAATCATCAACTTTTCTCTCCCTGGCTGGAGAGGCAAAACTCTCGCCGGCTGTAGATTTGTCTGTCTCCAGTTCCCACTTATTCAATGGCGTTCTTCCTGTTGATGTCAGCTGTATGGAGTGTTGTCGGTTTTTATTTTTTCGTATTTTAGTTTTTCACGGAGAATGTCGACGTTCATTTTGAGGAGTCCTGTAGTGTAGTGATTAGCATGCTCGCCTCGCAGGCAAGAGGATCTGGGTTCGATTCCCGGGTGGGGTGAAACCTTAGGCAAGTTTCCTTTACCTCATACGCCTGTTTATCTAGCAGTAAGTAGCAACCCAGTTGTTAGTCATTGGGGATCGCTTTCTGGTAATAATCCCTTCAAAACAAAAACTGTTGGTCACTCAATCCACCACTGTTTGTGAGACATTGCCTATGCACAATTGACTGCCTTGTTTTGTCCACAAAATACAGTAAGTTCACTTTACAATATATTTAAATCGCTTTGAGACATCTCAATGACGTGATAATGTGTTATATCAAATGCAAGGATTATTTTTATAAAAGCTCAAGACCCGATTAGCCGTTTTATATCTTACTTACGTATGCAGTTACTTTTAGTGATTTGTGTCTCTGAGTCCCCAGATCCCTTTGCTCCTCTGCTCTTCTTAGGTTTTACTATCTAGCCTATAGACAACTTCTTTATTTTTCCTGCCGAAGTGAGTTACTTCTCATTTTCTTACATTAAACTTGTTTTGGCATCTGTCTGCCCATTCTGCTAGCCTGGTTATGTCTTCCCTCGCCCCTCAGTCATCTGCAAATCCACATCGTTGATGATGTGGTGAACAGTAGTGGTCCTAACATGGCTCTCTGAGGAACACCACTTCCTACCTCTTGCCAGTCTGAGAAGATGTCCTTAACTTCTACCCTTTGCTGTCAGTTTCCTAACCATTCCTTAAACCATTCTGCTACCTCGCACGATTCCATATGCCCTGATTTTAGTCATGAGGGTCTTATTTGGCACTTTATTAGGCCTCTTTGATAATCCAGGTCCACTACATCCTCTGCATTTCCCTCGTCTACTTTATCAATTACAATTTCAAAGAATTCAGTAAGTTCTATGACTCAACTGATTTGACTATCCAGCTGAGCATTCTGTTTTTCTTGTTTATTTCTGCCGCACATAGTTTGCATATGGTGAGAGATAGTCAGCTTCCCACCACCCCCTACTTGGCAGGTCCTGCCCCATTGAGGGAGTCTGTATCTCCTGTGTACAGGACTTTGCAGTTCCCTTTACTGAGCCATTGGGTGTTCCTCTGTGAACATAGATCTGTGTGGTTGAGGAGAGGCCAGGCAGTCGCCTCTCCTACTGATAACTAACCTCCTGTTATCTGTCTGCTCCCTGTTGACTGTCTCTGGATGTTTGTTTGGTAAAGCAGCCAGCCTCAGGGGCAATGCTCTCTCTCCCCTTCTTATACACTGCACGGACTGTCTGCTCTCCGTCTGTGCCTGTGTGTCTGCTCTCCGTCTGTGCCTGTGTGTCTGCTCTCCGTCTGTGCCTGTGTGTCTGCTCTTTGTCTGCGCCTGTGTCTCTGTACCAGTATCTCTGTGCCTGTGTCTCATATCCTTCTCAACACCCAGCCTGACCACGTCTGTGGCTGACGGTCATCATCAGCTGCTGTAGATGTGAGATTTATATTCAGCACAAAACATGTGAAGGCACTTCCCACCCCCCCACCCCTTTGCTTTCAAGGCTGTCACCCACTGCACATCTAGGACCTTTTTTTAATGTTTTTATTTTTTGCCGATTTTCCAATTTCCCCTCGAAAATCCTACCTCGCTTCGTGCTGGGGACGCCCAGCTCCACAGGCTCCCTCCCTCCGTCGTCGTAATCATCCTCGCATTTGGTACAGCACCTTATCACATCGTTGAGATGTCTCAAAGCACTTGACAGGATATACTGTAAAGTGGAGTGACTGCGTATTCTGTGAGTGAAACGCGGCAGCCAGTTTGCGCACAGCAGTCTCCCACAAACAGCCATGGAGTAAGCGACCCAATTTTATTTGGGGGATTGTTGGCCGGGCCACCGGGAGAGCGAAACTCTCTTCTCTTTTCGAATAGTGTCATGGGACCTTTAATGCCCACCTGAACAGATGGATCCTCGGTTTAACATCTCATCTGAGGGATTATTGTTCACATGTGAGACCGGATAGGGAGCGGCAGGGGTCGGAGGGGGGGCTAGAGGGGAGGAAGGTGTCAGCTGGGTGGATGGGGTTGGTCTCAAAGTCCAAATGCTATCCGCAGCCACGTGCATATAAACACAATCCCACACCCGCGCACACACCTGCCAGTGTGCGAGGGGGGAAGTGGACAGTGAGCGGGAGCCCTGGCTGATTACCCCCTCCCTCGTCCTCACCCAGGGCCACTGTCGGCAGCTGGAGCCCTGACCCAGATCAACAACTCAGACTAGATAATCCACTGCAATATTTATCTCCATTGCTGCACAGCCGATGCCTTTTCCCTCGCGGCCACTGGGAGGTGCCTAATCCCAGGCTTTCTGCTTGCGGCAGGTGGGATCTGGTCCCACAGTCTCCAGCCTTGCTGAACAGTGTACAGGAAACTCAACAAGGCTGGGTGTGTACGTTTGTGTATATTTGTGTGTGTGTGTGTGTATATGTTCCTCTGTGTGCTTGAAGACTGGGTTCACAGGCTGTGCACTCAGAGACTGAGCGCACAACAACTTGTTTTTACATAGCGCTCCCAGCACAGGGTATCATCTCGGGGCAATGAGAAGAGGGGGAATGAGGGGGGAGAATGGAAGACGGGGGAAGTGAGGGGAGATAGAGAGAAATGGGCTGAGCAGTGTTGTTTGTGGTGGTTGGACCAATATTCAGATGCAAATCACTCTCCTCCACTTCCGTGTGCAAACCATCACCGGCAGCTGCCACAACCTCGGCACTGTCGGTGAATTTACACACGGAGAGAGCCGAGGACTGGGTGCTGCCAGGACGGGGACAGGTAATGGTGGGGAGCAAGGTGTCAGGTTTGCTGGTAACTGCGCCAGGCAGGCTGTCGCCACACTATCAGGTCCATCTATCTACTCTCTGAGGGGTGTGTTTCCACCCAGTCAGCGTGTGTTTGCGGAGCTGAGATAATGATGGTAGAACTCACATTTGATCTCACTTCTATATCGCCCGAACTATAATGTCTCCAAGAGCATCATCACAGCAATTGCTGAGAAGTGCAGGAACTGTATTTTGAGAGCAAACTTGATAAAAAAGGACGGCACCTCCGACAATCCTGTGCTCCCCCCAGTACTGCATTGGAGCGTCAGCTTAGACTATGTGATTCCAAGTCCCAAAGTGGAGCTTGAACCCACAACCTTCTGATTTTGAGGCCAGAGAACGAGTGGCTGAGCCAGGCAGAGGATGTGCAAGGAGTGACTAACCCTGTGGTGTGTTACAGGGATGTGGATTGAAGTCGGAGGTTGGAGTATGGGACTCTGGTCTCTGGGATTAGGAGCGTTAGGTGCGGCCTTTGCTGGTATCCTCCTTGCAAACACAGACCTGCTGCTGCCCAAGGCACAGAGGGCAATGCTGGCAGCCCTCTCCGCGGCGGAGCTGAGGACTCTGGACGGAGGTAGGTTCATGGTCAGTGGGGGCTGCAGTCCTCACTGCGGGCTTCCTCAGTGTTGGAATCGAGTAAAGCTTATCTGTCCTGTTGTATCTTACCTTGACTGCCTTATTCACAGCGTGGCCAGCCCTAAGCACGTAATTGTCAGGGGAAACTGATAACACATCACAAAGCTGTCTGATCTCCACATAGATAGCTTTCCCTCTCTTTCCTCGCTCTCATTTCCCTATCTCTCTTTTCTCTCTCTCTCTCACCATCAGTCTCTTTGGCCATGCGATTTCACATCACCTTATCCTGCAAAACTATTCTGTCTTACAGTTTGAACAGATGTAGAGTTTGGAAAATTTCTTGAATCCCTTCTTGATTTGGAAACTGATCTGCGGTGTCCGTGTGAGTGCGTGTGTCTGTGTGTGCGAGTTTCTGTGTGTGTGAGTGACTGTGTGTGTCTGTGTGAGTGAGTGTGCGCGTGTGTCTATGTGCGTGTGAGTGTCTGTATGTGTGTGTGTGTGTGTGTGAGTGACTGTGCGGGTGAGACTGTGTTGTGCCTGTGTGTACGAGTGATTGTGTAACCTCTCTGTATCCTGTATCAACAGAAAACCGGACATTCCGGGCCAGTGAGCTGTGGGCTGGGAGAGGAGCCGTCATCATGGCGGTCAGGAGACCAGGATGATTTTTGTGCAGAGAGGTACAACCTCCCCCTGCCCCCACCCTCCCCCCCACTGTCCCCCCACTCCTGTCCACCCCACGTTGGGACTCAGAATCATGTAGTCCGCAGCTGACACTCCAGTGCAGGGGGAGCCTTGCATCGTCGCAGGTGACATCCTTTTGATGAGACATTCGACTGAAGTCCCGTCTTCCTGTTCAGGTGGATGTTAAAGGTCCCATGGGGCACTATTCGAAAAGAGAAGGGGGTTTCTCTCCCGGTGTCCTGGCCAACAATCTCCACCCCCCCCCCCCCCACCCACCCACCACCAGGGCTATGGGGTAAGAGTGGGACTAGTTGGATAGCTCTTTCAAATAGCCAACACAGCCACGATGCGCTGAATGACCTCCTTCTGTCCTGTAAGATTCTACGATTCTGAATAAAACTGGTCACTCAATCCACGACTGATTGTGGATCACTGATGTGCGCAATTGCAATTAGCTGCCACGGATCGCACACAGAATACAGTCACTCCAGTTTAAGGGTTTGGGTTCAGTGTGGTGATGGTGTTCTTGATCCGTGAAAAATAATGAACTTTCCCTCTCCCGACCCCCCCACCCCCCACCCTAGGGTCGATCCCTGGGACAGTGATAGGCTGTGGGTTACTGTGCATTGCTCTCACAACAAGAGTGACTGAATGGGATTGTCTCTCTATCTCTCTCCCCTCTTTCTCTTGCTCTCCCTCCAACTTTCTCTCTCTCCCTCTGCTCTCTTCCCCCATTATCTCTCTTCCCCCACCCTTCTCTCTCTCTCTCCTTCTCCTCTTCCCCCACTCCCTCGGTAGGAGGCGGCAGCGCTCTCCTCTCTGCGCCCAAGCCTGGCACAGCTGGGGGTGCCGCTCTGTGCGGTGGTGAAAGAGGACGTGAGGGACGAGATCAAGAACTTTCAGCCATTTTTTGAAGGAGAAATTTATCTCGATCAGCAGGCGAGTGTGTGTGTGGGGGGTGGAGGGGGCTCTCTCACTCTGTCTCTGTCTGTTACACACTCTCTCATTCTCTCTGTTTTTCTCTGTCTCTCAGTCTCTGTCACCCACTCACACTATCTCTCTCTTTGCGTCTGTGTCTCTTTTTTCTGTCTGTCCCCCTGAGTCTGTCTCACTCTCTCTGTCGGTCTCGTCTCCCTCTCTCTGCGTGTCTGTGTCTCTTTCTCTCTGTCTGTCTCTCTCCCTATGTGCCTGTCTGCGTGTCCGTGTCTCTCTCTCTCTGACTCTCTTTCCCTGTATAGATGTGTTTTTACGGGCCGGTCCAACGTCGGATGGGATTGTTGGGTTTCCTGCGGCTCAGTGTTTGGCAGAACTTCCTGCGAGCACGTCACCGTGGCTTTAGCGGCAACGTGGACGGTGAGGGCTACATCCTGGGTGGTGTGTTCGTCATCGGAGCCGGCGATCAGGTACATGGTAGGGGAGGGGCTCGCTGAACCCCCAGCCGGTCCTCTGTGCTGGTCTCTTGGTCTCCAGCCCCCTGTTCCTGAGCCAGGCGGGTCCGCAGTATTCCAGGGCGCTGCTGGTTACAGCACAGCTCAGACTGGCTCATCGGCAGGACTTGGAAAGGCAGACCAGTCACTGGGGGCAGGGAATCATCCCACTCAGCTCCTGTTAACCCTGCAAGCCAAAGCCCTAATGGCTAGGGTGGTCCAAGCTGGACAAGCAGCAGGAAAGCTTGCCAGATAGTGATGTCAATGGCAAGTTGTGTGGTTTAGCTGGTTAGATTCCAACAGTTGCCCCAACTCACACTCTGGGGTCCCCAAGCCTTGGGTCTTGCCAACCTGCGCCTCATGCTCTCCGTAATTAGGTAAACAGGATGTGTCCCTCCAGGGAGGG
Source organism: Callorhinchus milii (assembly GCF_018977255.1). NCBI lineage: Eukaryota > Metazoa > Chordata > Chondrichthyes > Chimaeriformes > Callorhinchidae > Callorhinchus > Callorhinchus milii. The sequence goes on from NW_024704748.1 coordinate 6,003,096, forward strand.
AGCGCGTATTCCATTCTAACAATCTGTCTCTGGGATTTCCACGTGTAGTTGGGATGCATGGAATTCACAGTTTGGTTTGGGTACTCTTAAGCACCGTGATGGGTTTCTGTTTGTGTCAGACACCCGGCTGACGGGTTTCTGTGTCTCTCCACAGGGCATCCTCCTGGAGCACCGGGAGAAGGAGTTCGGTGACGCTGTCAACCTCACGGCTGTGATGGAAGCTGCCGGCAAGATTTCCCCCCGGCAAAGCGCCGAATAAAGCCAGAGAGAGCGTCTGTCTTTCTGCCTGTGGCTGTGCCACCGCCAGCCAGTGAGATTCGCCGTGACTGAACCTTAGCACTGACACCCACCCTCGCCAGTTGTGCTGTATTAATGACAGTCTGACTTCAAACTCCCACGGGTCAGGCTCGATATCCACACGCACACAGGCCATAGGGCAAGGTGCTCGGGGCAGAGGAACTGGGCGCCCAGCCTGCTCCTAAACTGATAGAATCTCAATAAAGAATGTGAGTTGGAAACTCTGTGTCTGCTTGTGTTGTGGGTGTGCGTGTGTGTACACACACCTGTGTGTTGAGGCTCCACTATGTGTCAGTCTGGCTCTTGCCTCTTGAATCAGAATGTTGTGGTTCAACAACAACAACAACACCAACAACAACAAAATTACATTTATAGAGTGCCTTTCACGTCCGGAGGACGTCCCAAAGCGCTGGTTCAAACCCCACATCAGGACTTGGGGTCACGTAGTCTGAGCTGATGCTCCAATGTGTTGTGTTGTCGGAGGTGCTTTAAACCCAGGTCAAGTCTGCATGATCAGGTGCACGTTGCAAGATCCCACGGCACGATCACATCGTTGAGGTGTCTCAAAGCGCTTCACAAGATACACTGTAAAGTGGCGTGACTCTATTCTGTGAGCGACAGAAACCTGGCAGGCAATCACGCATAGCAACGTCCCACAAACATCCGATGGGAGTGAGTGACCGTTTCTATTTGGGGGGAATGTAACCAGGATGCGGGGAGAGAGAAACTCACTCTTTTCCAATAGCGCCACAGAATCTTTAACATGCACCTGAACAGGCAGACGGGACCTCGGTTTAACGTCTCATCCGAAGGACGGCACCTCTGACAATGAAACATCCCCCTCCCACCCCCCCGTGCTGCACTGGAGCTTCAGCTTAGACTGTGCGACTCCCAAGTCCTGATATGGGGTTTGAACCCACAACCTTCTGACTCGGAGGCAAGAGCGCTACCACTGCGCCAGGCCGACACACCTACACACCCTCGCCAGGTTAATACCAGCGCCAAATACTTCCACTGAGCCTCACCAGCAATTCTGCAGTATCTACCCATGCACTTTGCATTACAATCTGAATGTGTTTTACATTTTGGGTTCGCAGGCAAAGCAGCTTGGGCAATGTGGTGAGTTGGCCGACGGGAATATGCATAACTGTTGCATTTGATATGGCGCCTTATCACGTCTTCGAGATGTGTCAAAGCGTTTCACAGAATATACTGTAAAAGTGAACCGACTGTATATTTTGTGGGTGAAATGGGCACGGCAGTGTCCCACAGACAGTTGTGGATTGAGTAACCAAATTATTAGGGAAGTGAGCAACGTAAATCAGGATATTTTGCAATTGGCTGCTGCATTTTTCCCAGAAAAATCCAGTCAATCCACATTACAGTATATTCTGTGAAGTCCTTTGAGACATTTCAAAGAAGTGATAAAAGTGCTGTGCCAAACGCAAGTATTTTGTTTCCTTAAGGGATTATTATCCTTGGAAAGGGATTTGCCAATCGGCAAGCAACCGGTTCCTACTTACTTACCGAGTGGGACGTCCTCCTGACGTGAAAGGCGCTTTATAAATGGAATCTTGTTGTTGTTGTTGAGTGCTTATTTACTTATTTAGTAAGTCCTGCTCACTGTTAGGGAAACAGAGGCATGCGGAGTAAGACAACTTATCTAAGGTTTCGCGCCAACTTGGAATCAAACCTCTCTTGTGAGGCGAGTGCGCTAACCACTCTGGTGTCCCCAGTCAGTGTGCAGCTGTGTGTCAGTTTGGCTCAGGCTGTAGTCTTGGGGTCAGAGAGGTTGTGGGGGTTCAAATGTAGAGACAATCTCAATAGCACATCCTGTCTCACTGCTTATATCAATCACTCTGGGTGTCTGTCTGTCTCTCTCTGGGTGTCTGTCTGTCTGTCTGGGTGTCTGTCTCTCTCTGGGTGTCTGACTGTCTCTCTCTGGGTGTCTGACTGTCTCTCTCTGGGTGTCTGTCTGTCTCTCTCTGGGTGTCTGTCTCTCTCTGGGTGTCTGACTGTCTCTCTCTGGGTGTCTGTCTGTCTCTCTCTGGGTGTCTGTCTCTCTCTGGGTGTCTGACTGTCTCTCTCTGGGTGTCTGTCTGTCTCTCTCTGGGTGTCTGTCTCTCTCTCTCTGGGTGTCTGTCTCTCTCTGGGTGCCTGTCTGTCTGTCTGGGTGTCTGTCTCTCTCTGGGTGTCTGTCTGTCTGTCTGGGTGTCTGTCTCTCTCTCTCTGGGTGTCTGTCTGTCTCTCTGGGTGTCTGTCTGTCTCTCTCTGGGTGTCTGACTGTCTCTCTCTGGGTGTCTGACTGTCTCTCTCTGGGTGTCTGTGTGGGTGAGTGTCTCTCTGGGTGTCTGACTGTCTCTCTGGGTGTCTGACTGTCTCTCTCTGGGTGTCTGACTGTCTCTCTGGGTGTCTGTGTGTCTGACTGTCTCTCTGGGTGTCTGTGTCTCTCTCTCTGGGTGTCTGTGTCTCTCTGGGTGTCTGTGTGTCTCTCTCTGGGTGTCTGTGTGAATGTCTCTCTGGGTGTCTGTGTGAATGTCTCTCTGGGTGTCTGTGTGAATGTCTCTCTGGGTGTCTGTCTCTCTCTCTCTGGGTGTCTGTCTCTCTCTGGGTGTCTGTCTCTCTCTCTCTGGGTGCCTGTCTGTCTGTCTGGGTGTCTGTCTGTCTCTCTCTGGGTGTCTGTCTGTCTGTCTCTGGGGTTATCGTGTGAACTGGAGGGTGGGTTTGGTTGTTTCCTGTCGCAACTCCTCCCTCTGGTGCCGGAACGGATGCAACAGACGGCGAGAGAGAGAGAGAGAGAGGAACACAGACAGAGGGGCAGAGAGAGAGACATACAGACAGACACAGGGGAGAGAGACACAGGGGAGAGGGAGAGAGACAGACACAGGGGAGAGAGAGAGAGAGAGACAGACACAGGGGAGACAGCAGACACACGGGGGGAGAGGCAGACGGACGAACAGAGACTGGAGACTAACACTGGGACTGTGAATCGATACCAACTTCGCTGAGACAGTACAGAGTTGTGTCTGTGACTGTGTCTGAGCCGCTGTGTCTGTGACTGTCTGAGCCGCTGTGTCTGTGACTGTCTGAGCCGCTGTGTCTGTGACTGTCTGAGCCGCTGTGTCTGTGACTGTCTGAGCCGCTGTGTCTGTGACTGTCTGAGCCGCTGTGTCTGTGACTGTGTCTGAGCCGCTGTGTCTGTGACTGTCTGAGCCGCTGTGTCTGTGACTGTCTGAGCCGCTGTGAGCGGTGATGCCGTATCACAAGTACACGGGGCTGCAGGTCAGTTTGCTGCTCAAATACACCCTCTTCATCTTCAACATCTTGTTCTGGGTAAGTCACTGCCACTCACACTGCCCACATGCCACTCACACACTGCCCACACGCCACTCACACTGCCCACATGCCACTCACACTGCCCACATGCCACTCACACTGCCCACATGCCACTCACACTGCCCACATGCCACTCACACTGCCCACATGCCACTCACACTGCCAGCCTGCCACTCACACACTGCCCAGCCTGCCACTCACACACTGACCACATGCCACTCGCACCACCAACCTGCCACTCGCACCGCCAGCCTGCCACTCACACACCGACCTCCTGCCACTCACACCACCCGCCTACCACTCGCACCGCCCGCCTGCCACTCGCACTGCCCGCCTGCCACTCACATCAGCTGGCACTCTCTGCCTGCCATTAACACTGACATTCTCCTGTGAATATCTCGATGTCTGTGTGTCTTTGTACATCATAAACAACGTGAGACTCTCCTGTGTACATATTTGTGTCTCTCTGTACTCTACATAAATATAAGTACTGTGTGTCATTAACACCGTAATACACTCCTTCATACATGTCTGTGTCTCTGTATTGAGCTGTGCCTCTATGTTTCAGCGCCTTGGGACGTCCTCTCGACGTGAAAGGCGCTATACAAATGTAATTTCTTGTTGTTGTTGTTGTATGTTATTAACATAGACACTCTCCTGTGTATCTCTCTCTCGCTCTCTGTCTTTCTCTGGTTGCGGGGCTGACTGGATGTCAAGAGTTTCAACCTGTTAAATGCTGTGCCCGGTGCCGGCTACTCCACTCTTATCTCTGTCTTTTCCCACTCTTTCCCACTCTTTCACTTTTTGTGAGTTCTTTCTGCTGAGATAATTACCTGATCCTCTTTCAAACTCTCTGACCTGTACCGCAGTCATTTCCTGTTCGTGGCAAAACCACAAAGCAATTTAGCAATCCTGGGTGATGACAGGATAGTACAGCCAGATGTCAGCTCAGTCACTTGTGATCTCTCCTCTGGCTCCAGAGGCTTGTGGGTTCAAACCCCACATTGTGAGCTGAGTGCACAGTCCAGGCTGACGCTCTGCACACTGGCTGCTGCTCATAAAGGAGACCTCCTGCTCATCCCTCGCACCATCCACCCCACCATCGGAGGTCGCGCTTTCAGCCACTACGCCCCAAAACTCTGGAACACTCTCCCTCAATCCCTCCGCCTTGCCCTCCCTCTCCCCTGTTTCAAGTCCCGCCTGCAAACTCTCCTGTTCGTCCATGCTTACACCCCCGGCTCGGAGTCAGGCTCCGCCACTGTTAAGCGCTCTGAGGCGCTACCCTGAGTGGAGAGTGCTATGTAAGTGCAAGTTGTTGTTGTTGCAAAACAGTAACTACACCTGGCAGCACTTCCTGTGAATCACTGTGAGGCATTTCACTTTTTAAGGAGTTTAAAAATGAATTTTCTTTCTTTCTAAATAGTAGGAAATTAAGGCAATATCTGCCCACTGGCCCACCCCACACACACACAGGTCCACCCTAAAAATTCATCCCCCACCCACCCTACATTGACTTATACTGCTCTTACAAGGCAAAGCTTTAGCTGACCTGGGAGTGTGGACGGATAGTGCAGAGGGAGCTTTACTCTGTCTCTAAACCGTGCAGTGACAAATTGGCTGGTGTGTTTGCCTGCAAAATATACAGCCACTAAACTTAACAGTAACTCCCTGTGAAGCGGTTTGATGTTACTGGTGTTATCATTGAGCTATGAACTCCTTCTGCTTATGCACTCAATAAAGAGACGCTGTTGGGGGAGGGTCAGAGAGAGAAGGAAAAAGGAAATAGTGACATTATCTTACACTTCCTGCCCACACAGAACCTTACAGCTTTCAGCAAAACAACAGGCTGACTTTTCCAATTGACCCACCCAATCTTTCCCATTCACTCCCCCCACATCCTTCAATACACTATCTATCCACATTCCCAGGTCAGCCATAGCAGGGGTTAGAGACCGAGTGAAGCTCCCTTTACACTGTCCGTCCACACTCCCAGGACAGCCAAAGCACGGGGTACAGACGAGAGTAAAGCTCCCTCTACACTGTCCGTCCACACCCCATGTCAGTGACAGTGACGCTTGTATTAAGTGGCTGAAAACCTCTGGTGGTGGTCAAGGCTGGGAGCTCCTGTTATCTCTGTGCTCCAGCTCCTCAGGCAGACATGAGCAGCTGGGCGTGGTGCAGGCGAGGCACTCAGAATGCCTTGCTGGAGGCAGCTACAGACACATTCAGTTGGAGCTATGAAGCTTGTCAGAATGTAGGTTTGCGCAATGGCGGTGTGAGCCCAGCACAGGTCCAGACACTGATTCACTCTGTAAACCCTCTACGATATAATAATCATTGCACTTGATAAAGCGCCTTTTCATGTCGTTAAGACGTCTCAAAGTGCTTCACAGGATATATTCTAAAGTGGATTGACTGTGTATTTTGCGGGCGAAACCCAGCAGCCAGTTTACTTTTGTTGGAATGGAACGTGCACTCTCTCCCTGGAGAGCCTTAGGCGCATGTTGGCAAGAGCCAAGGCTTGGGGACCACAGAGTGTTCGTTGGGGGTAACTGCTGGAGTCTAACCAGCTAAAACCGCATAGCTCTTGCCTACCTGCACCTAAAATTATCCGGAATTAGGTAAGCAAGATGGGTCCCTCCAGGGAGAGAGTGCGCATTACATTCCAACAATCTATCTCTGGAATTTCCGTGTAATCTTGTAGCATATTTGTCAGTGCACTCGCCTCGCAAGCAAGAGGACCCGAGTTCGATTCCCAGATGGGGCAAAACCTTAGGCAAGTTTCCTTAGTTGATTTCTTTCTTCAAAAAAAAAATAATTTGGTCACTCAATCCGCGACTGTTTTGGGGTTGTCCCTGTGCGCAAACTGGCTGCTGTGTTTCGCCCACAAAATACTCAGTCACTACAGTGAAGTGCTTCAAGACGTGATAAGGCGTGGGAGGATTGTTGTTCATGTTATGACAATCTCCGTGACCTAAGGTTCCGACTGATCTGCAGATTTATTGTTTTTCCTGACATCAATGGTCCACAGTAAAAATCCAAACAAAGGATGTGTTCCGAGACAGATCAGAGTCTGGCTCCAGCGATCAGAGTGAGAGTTTTCCCAGGAACAGCCTGTGGAAAGGCTGATACACAGTGGAAATGAAGATCAGAAGCACGGAGCACAGAGCCACTCACTCCCATCTCCCTGGACAAAGCCCTGTGGATATTCCTTGTCCCAGATAGACACATGGCCAGCATTCCCACATCGCCACTATCCAGTCTCTCCACTGACCACTTTCCCTTTCCTTTCCCTCCTGCCATTCACGCACCGCGATTGGAGAAGAGAAGAGAGTCTCTCTCTTTTCTGGTGTCCTGGCCAACAAATCCCCCCCCCCACATAAAATCAGTCACTCCCTTCCTGGCCGCTTGTGGGACATTGCCGTGTGCAACTGGCTGCCGAGTTTGCCCGCAAAACACAGTCGCTACACTTTACAGTACATCGAACCGCTTTGAGAACTTTGCAGTGATACTTTACAATACAAATTTACATTTATGCAGTGTCTGTCACGTCGGGAGGACGTCCCAAGGCGTTGAACTGTTCAGGGACTGCACCGGTTTTGATGTAAAAATGCCAGTTTCATCCACAAAATACACAGTCAATCTACTTTACGATATATTCTGTGAAACAAATTTGAGATGTCAAAAGCGCCCCCTGAGCCAAATACACCCTTCCTGATAGGGAGCATGAGAGTGAGAGTCCCCGCCCTGAGCTGCTGGAGAGCGAGAGCTTGCTTTGCCAAACCGAGGTTTCCCCTCTCTCACAGTTCATGCCTCGGACAGGGTGGAGGGAGTCACAGCAGCTGTTTTGTTGGTTGACGCCCTTCCCGTTACACGCACACATTGACTGCACACTGGGCTTAGTGCGTCAAACTGGGGTTAAGCCTCTCGCCCTAACGACTCCAGGTCAAGAAGATTGTGGGTTCAAGTTTCAGAGTCCAAGTTGTCGCTCCAGTTCAGTGCTGAGGGGGGGGGGGGGGGGGAGCGTTGCATTGTCCAGAGGTGTAGTGTAGAGGGACAGTGGCGAGGGAGCTTTACTCTCTAACCCGTGCTCTCACTGACCTGGGAGTGTGGACGGACAGTATAGAGGGAGCTTTAGAAATGAACATTGTTCAGAGGCTACTCTTTGGCATCATGATTCTTTCCAAATCATCTGTACTCAGTATTATATCATCACAGTAGGTTTGGGGCGGGTGGAGGGGCTAAAGATTGGGGGAGGCTAAGAATATAACTCTCTCTCTCTCTCTCTCTCACACACAGCTGGTGGGAATCGCACTCCTGGGTGTCACCTTTTGGGCTTGGAGTGAGAAGGTAATAACTGTTGTCAGGGGGGTAAGGTTTGCCCCTCTCAGGTGAACATTAAAGATCCCAAGGCACTATTCGAAAAGAGAAGAGAGTTTCAACCTCATAAGGCTGTGGTTTCAAGCTCTACGTCAGGCTCTGGAATCACACAATCTAGGGTGACACTCCAGTGCAGTACTGGAGGACATGTTGCATTGTCGGAGGTGCCGTCCTTCGGATGAGACGTTAAACCGAGGCCAACAATCCCCCAAATAAAAGTGGTCACTCACTCCATGACTATTTGTTGTGCACAATTGCATTGACGAATTTTTGCCTACAAATACACTAGTCACTCTATTTCACAATATATCCTGTGAAGCGCTTTGAGGCGGCTCAATGAGCCGTTAAGGTGCTGGTAACGAATTCAAGGATTATGATTATTACACCTTCGTGCGCAAATTGGCTTCTGTGTTCACCCACGAAACCTGGTCGCTGGACTTTACAGTGGATGTTATGAAGCCGTTTGAGTGTGATGGGCTGTGCAGAGCTTAGTGCCTGACGCTGTGTGTGTGACAGTCAGTAACAGTGCTGTGTCTGTGTTTGTGATAGGGAGTGCTGAACATTCAGTCAATCAGTGATCTGAATGGCTTTGACCCAGTGTGGATCTTGCTGGTGGTGGGAATCATGTGCTTCATCCTGGGCTGTACCGGCTGTATCGGGGCACTGCGGGAGAACATCTGTCTGCTCAAGTTTGTAAGTCACCCCAAGTCGGTTTGCGGGGGGGAGGGGGGGCACCGTGTGTGTTACAGTTCTCAGTGATTATCATTGTGTGAGTGAGCTCACACTGTGTGTGTTTGTGTGTTAGTTCTGTGATTATCAGTGTGTGTGACTTACAGTTCTCAGTGATTATCAGTGTGTGTGTGTTACAGTTCTCAGTGATTATCAGTGTGTGTGTGTTACAGTTCTCAGTGATTATCAGTGTGTGTGTGTTACAGTTCTCAGTGATTATCAGTGTGTGTGTGTTACAGTTCTCAGTGATTATCAGTGTGTGTGTGTTACAGTTCTCAGTGATTATCAGTGTGTGTGTGTTACAGTTCTCAGTGATTATCAGTGTGTGTGTGTTACAGTTCTCAGTGATTATCAGTGTGTGACTGTTACAGTTCTCAGTGATTATCAGTGTGTGTGTGTTACAGTTCTCAGTGATTATCAGTGTGTGTGTGTTACAGTTCTCAGTGATTATCAGTGTGTGTGTGTTACAGTTCTCAGTGATTATCAGTGTGTGTGTGTTACAGTTCTCAGTGATTATCAGTGTGTGACTGTTACAGTTCTCAGTGATTATCAGTGTGTGTGTGTTACAGTTCTCAGTGATTATCAGTGTGTGTGTGTTACAGTTCTCAGTGATTATCAGTGTGTGTGTGTTACAGTTCTCAGTGATTATCAGTGTGTGTGTGTTACAGTTCTCAGTGATTATCAGTGTGTGTGTGTTACAGTTCTCAGTGATTATCAGTGTGTGTGTGTTACAGTTCTCAGTGATTATCAGTGTGTGTGTGTTACAGTTCTCAGTGATTATCAGTGTGTGTGTTACAGTTCTCAGTGATTATCAGTGTGTGTGTGTTACAGTTCTCAGTGATTATCAGTGTGTGTGTGTTACAGTTCTCAGTGATTATCAGTGTGTGTGTGTTACAGTTCTCAGTGATTATCAGTGTGTGTGTGTTACAGTTCTCAGTGATTATCAGTGTGTGTGTGTTACAGTTCTCAGTGATTATCAGTGTGTGTGTGTTACAGTTCTCAGTGATTATCAGTGTGTGTGTGTTACAGTTCTCAGTGATTATCAGTGTGTGTGTGTTACAGTTCTCAGTGATTATCAGTGTGTGTGTGTGTTACAGTTTTCAGTGATTATCAGTGTGTGTGTGTTACAGTTCTCAGTGATTATCAGTGTGTGTGTTACAGTTCTCAGTGATTATCAGTGTGTGTGTTACAGTTCTCAGTGATTATCAGTGTGTGTGTGTTACAGTTCTCAGTGATTATCAGTGTGTGTGTGTTACAGTTCTCAGTGATTATCAGTGTGTGACTGTTACAGTTCTCAGTGATTATCAGTGTGTGTGTGTTACAGTTCTCAGTGATTATCAGTGTGTGTGTGTTACAGTTCTCAGTGATTATCAGTGTGTGTGTGTTACAGTTCTCAGTGATTATCAGTGTGTGTGTGTTACAGTTCTCAGTGATTATCAGTGTGTGTGTGTTACAGTTCTCAGTGATTATCAGTGTGTGTGTGTTACAGTTCTCAGTGATTATCAGTGTGTGTGTGTTACAGTTCTCAGTGATTATCAGTGTGTGTGTGTTACAGTTCTCAGTGATTATCAGTGTGTGTGTGTTACAGTTCTCAGTGATTATCAGTGTGTGTGTGTTACAGTTCTCAGTGATTATCAGTGTGTGACTGTTACAGTTCTCAGTGATTATCAGTGTGTGTGTGTTACAGTTCTCAGTGATTATCAGTGTGTGTGTGTTACAGTTCTCAGTGATTATCAGGGTGTGTGTGTTACAGTTCTCAGTGATTATCAGTGTGTGTGTGTTACAGTTCTCAGTGATTATCAGTGTGTGTGTGTTACAGTTCTCAGTGATTATCAGTGTGTGTGTGTTACAGTTCTCAGTGATTATCAGTGTGTGACTGTTACAGTTCTCAGTGATTATCAGTGTGTGTGTGTTACAGTTCTCAGTGATTATCAGTGTGTGACTGTTACAGTTCTCAGTGATTATCAGTGTGTGTGTGTTACAGTTCTCAGTGATTATCAGTGTGTGTGTGTTACAGTTCTCAGTGATTATCAGTGTGTGTGTGTCACAGTTCTCAGTGATTATCAGTGTGTGTCTGTTACAGTTCTCAGTGATTATCAGTGTGTGTGTGTTACAGTTCTCAGTGATTATCAGTGTGTGACTGTTACAGTTCTCAGTGATTATCAGTGTGTGTGTGTTACAGTTCTCAGTGATTATCAGTGTGTGTGTGTTACAGTTCTCAGTGATTATCAGTGTGTGTGTGTTACAGTTCTCAGTGATTATCAGTGTGTGTGTGTTACAGTTCTCAGTGATTATCAGTGTGTGTGTGTTACAGTTCTCAGTGATTATCAGTGTGTGTGTGTTACAGTTCTCAGTGATTATCAGTGTGTGTGTGTTACAGTTCTCAGTGATTATCAGTGTGTGTGTGTTACAGTTCTCAGTGATTATCAGTGTGTGTGTGTTACAGTTCTCAGTGATTATCAGTGTGTGTGTGTTACAGTTCTCAGTGATTATCAGTGTGTGTGTGTTACAGTTCTCAGTGATTATCAGTGTGTGTGTGTTACAGTTCTCAGTGATTATCAGTGTGTGTGTGTTACAGTTCTCAGTGATTATCAGTGTGTGTGTGTTACAGTTCTCAGTGATTATCAGTGTGTGTGTGTTACAGTTCTCAGTGATTATCAGTGTGTGTGTGTTACAGTTCTCAGTGATTATCAGTGTGTGTGTGTTACAGTTCTCAGTGATTATCAGTGTGTGTGTGTTACAGTTCTCAGTGATTATCAGTGTGTGTGTGTTACAGTTCTCAGTGATTATCAGTGTGTGACTGTTACAGTTCTCAGTGATTATCAGTGTGTGTTACAGTTCTCAGTGATTATCAGTGTGTGTGTGTTACAGTTCTCAGTGATTATCAGTGTGTGTGTGTTACAGTTCTCAGTGATTATCAGTGTGTGTGTGTTACAGTTCTCAGTGATTATCAGTGTGTGTGTGTTACAGTTCTCAGTGATTATCAGTGTGTGTGTGTTACAGTTCTCAGTGATTATCAGTGTGTGTGTGTTACAGTTCTCAGTGATTATCAGTGTGTGTGTGTTACAGTTCTCAGTGATTATCAGTGTGTGTGTTACAGTTCTCAGTGATTATCAGTGTGTGTGTGTTACAGTTCTCAGTGATTATCAGTGTGTGTGTGTTACAGTTCTCAGTGATTATCAGTGTGTGTGTTACAGTTCTCAGTGATTATCAGTGTGTGTGTGTTACAGTTCTCAGTGATTATCAGTGTGTGTGTGTCACAGTTCTCAGTGATTATCAGTGTGTGTGTGTTACAGTTCTCAGTGATTATCAGTGTGTGTGTGTTACAGTTCTCAGTGATTATCAGTGTGTGTGTGTCACAGTTCTCAGTGATTATCAGTGTGTGTGTGTCACAGTTCTCAGTGATTATCAGTGTGTGTGTGTTACAGTTCTCAGTGATTATCAGTGTGTGTGTGTTACAGTTCTCAGTGGTGATCAGTGGGATCCTGATGGTGGAGCTGGCAGCTGGGTTGCTGGGCTTCGTGTTCCAGGATTGGTTGAAGAGCAAAGTGCAGTCATTTATCAAGGACAACATCCAGGCTTACAGAGACGACATCGACCTGCAGAACCTCATCGACACTGTCCAGAGATATGTACGTTTGCTCACTGACCCCTCCCCTTCATTGATCCCTGCCCCTCACTGCCCCCCTCACTGCCCCCTGCCCCTCACTGCCCACTGCCCCCTTGATGACGACCTCTGATCTCTAACCTGCAGATGCAATGCTGTGGAGCCATCGACCCTGAAGACTGGAACAACAACATTTACTTCAACTGCTCGACCACCAACCTGAGCCGGGAGCGCTGCGGTGTGCCCTTCTCCTGCTGCCATCCCGACCCTGCGGTGAGTGGCACAGCACAGCCTGGCACAGCACAGCCTGGCAGAGAGCAGTCCCAGGGGAGTTACACTGACACTGTGACACTGTGACATGGTTTCTCTTTCTCTTACAGCAAATGGTGGTGAACACACAGTGCGGCTACGATATCCGCAACATGAAGAAGGTGAGGAACAGAAATGGGTCAATGTCCAACTCTCCCTCCCCTCCCCTCCCCTCACTCCTCTCGATGGCGAGAGTTGTGGTTGCACTAAACCCCGGCTGGCTGGACTAATGAGTGGGCGGATTTGGCGAGCTGGAATTTCCAGCTAAGTGTAATAAAGTAGAGTCCTGCAGCATAGGGGTTAGAGCACTCGCCTCGCAAGCGAGAGGACCCGGGTTCGATTCCCAGCAGGACAAAACCTTAGGCAAGTTTCCTTACTCCACGTGCCTCTGTTTACATAGCAGTAAGTAGCAACCCGCTTGTTAGTCGAATGTCGGATCACTTTCTGGGGGTAATACACCCTCCAAAAAAAATTGGGGTCACTCACTCCACGACTGTTTGCAGGACACTGCTGTGTGCACTGGGCTGCCGAGTTTCGCTCCCAAAATATACAGTGAAGCCACTTTACAGTATATTCCGTGAAACGCTTTGAGACGTCTCAGTGACACGATAAGGCGCTATATCATATGCAAGGATTGTTATTATGAACAGTCAGTAACACTGCTGTGTGTGAGTGTGACAGTCAATAATATGTGTGTGTGTGTATCAGTCAGTAAGTGCTGTGTGTGTGTGTGTAACAGTCAGTAACAGTGCTCTGTGCTGGAATGGTTTCAGAAAGAGCAGGAAAGCGTTATCTTCTTGAAGGGCTGCATTCAAGCGTTTGAGGACTGGATTCCGCCGAACATCTACCTCGTGGCTGGTATCTTCCTGGGCATCGCCTGCTTGCAGGTCAGCACCGCTCGCTCGCTCGCTGCCCCCCCCACCCCATCACCACATGCACACTTACCGGCTGCATTGAATTTCGCACACACATTTTGTAAATTATTGATGAAATCGGATTTAATATGATTGAAACAATTTGCCTGCAACACATCACCATGCTCAAAGATTACCTAAACCAAAATTGAGATTTCCATGCATCCAACCTATGCATGGAAATCCCAGGGATAGATTCTTGGAAATGCATTGCGCATTCTCTCCCCGGAGAGACACATCCTGCTTACCTAATTCCAGAAAGTATAAGGGCACAGGTTGGTAAGCGCCCCAGGCTTGGGGACCCCAGAGTAGGCGTTGGAGTAACTGCTGGAATCTAACCAGCTAAAACCACATAGCTTGACATTGAGAGAACTGCCTGGCAAGTTTTCCTGCTACTTGTCCAGCTAGGATCACCCTACTTGTTACGGCTTTAGCTTGCAGGGTCAACGGGAGCTGAGCGGGAGGATTCCCTGCCCCCATTGACTGGTCTGTCCTTCAGGTCCTTCCGATGAGCCAAGCTGTGCTGTCATCAACAGTGCTCTGGAAAACTGAGGGACCGTCACAGAGGGCTGGGTCAATTCCTATACTCAGTTGTCAAACTCCCCCACCCCCCCCTCCTCCCGGAGATAGTATGTGACACCTTACACTAAATAAATCTCCCCAAATCAGTGTATTGATAAGAACATGCCATACCCACCCGAGGGAGAAAGGAATAGGGGGGATGGAGGTTTGGGGGCTGGCGTGGGGTATAAACTCGGGCTGGTTTGGATGAGTGGGTTGTTTCTGTGCTGTATCACCTTTCGGTCACATCTCTCCCTCCACTCCCTCCTCAAGCCCCTGGAGTCTGGTTTTTGCCCTGCCCGCAGTACAGAGACAGCGCTTGTCAAAGTCTGTGAGCAGGGCTCCCTTTGTCTCCTCGTCCTCCTGGATCTCTCTGCCACATTTGACACAGTCAACCAAGCCATCCTCCTTCACCGCCTCTCCTCCCTCATTCACCTTGGTGGGACCGCACTCGCATGGTTCAAGTCCTACTTAACCAACTGCCTCCAGTTCATCTCGGCAAATGGTTTCTCTTCCTGCCCCCGCCCGGTCACCTGCAGAGTACCCCAGGGCTCCTTCCTTGGCCATCTTCTTTTCCTATATGCTCCCTCTGAGCGATTTCATCCACAGACACGGGGTAAACTTCCACATCTATGCGAATGACACACAAATCTACTTTGCCTCTTCCAGTATCGACTCCAGGTCCGCCGATGTTCTATCGGCTTATCTGGCAGACGTCAGGGCCCGGATGAGTGTAAACTTCCTGCAGCTGAATGTGGACAAGACGGAAGCCACACTCCTTGGCTCCCGTCAACGTCTTCACTCGTGCAGATCTGAACTCCTTAACCTCCCTGGGCTCTCCCTCAGACTCATCGAACCAGTGCGCGACCTAGGCATCCGGTTCGACCCCCAGCTGTCCTTCCTCCCCTCACACTTGTGTTCAAATCTCTTCACTCTCCGGCACCTCCCTACCTCTCCGACCTCCTCACTCCCCAATCCACCACCCAGCGCCTCTCCTCGACTGGCACCGGCCTCCTGTTCCCAGGTGATAACCCTCACACCCTCCACCCCACCATCAGAGGTCGCGCTTTCAGCCACTCTGCCCCAAAACTCTGGAGCATTCTTCTTCAAACCCTTCGCCTTGCTACCCTCTCGCTCCTTTTTGAGTCACCGTTTGGCTTAAACAGTGAAACGTGACCCAGAATAATAGAATCCCAAAACAACATCCCAGGAAATAACATTGATGGCTGTTTTAAACCGATGGAAATTTAAGACAAACACAGGAAGAGCGTGTTTCTTTTAATCATGTCGCTTCAGGTGGGGATGTACTGTGGTGTAATCTCTGAGGCACAGTGACCTTCAGTTTAAAGGTGTATCCTGTTCAAATAAAATCAAATCTTTTATCACTTGGCCACTACCTGAGCTAACCAAAGCTTATTTTTCTGTCTCTCTCTCTCCCTTTCTGTCTGTCTCGTGTGTCTGCATGTGTGTGTGTGTGTGTATGTGTGTGTGTCTCTGTTTCTGTGTGTCTGTTTCTGTTTCTCTCTGTGTCTGCCTCTGTTTGTGTGTGTGAATGTGTGCGTATCTCTCCTCTTTTTCTGGGTCTGTTTCTGGTGTGTGACTCCTGTCTGTCTCTGTTTCTGTCTGTGTGTGACTCTCTGTGTTTTTGTGTGTGTCTCTCTGATTGTGTGTGTGTCTGTTTCTGTGCGTGTGTTTGTTTCTGTTTCTGTGGGTGTGTCTCTCTCCTGTTTCTGTGTGTGTGTTTCTCTCTCTGTTTCTTTGTGTGTGTCTCTGTCTCTCTATAGATGTTCAGTATCTACCTCGCCCGCTCCCTCATCAGTGACATTCAAAGGGTACAGTCGACATGGCGTCATTGAGATCAGCAAGAGGAAGCTGTGGCCTCAGAGCTTCTGTCACAAGATCAGAGTCACATTAAACAAAAGCAACATTGCCTTGTGTGTCAAAGACACAATCCAGGTGGAGATTAACATCTGCCTGTCTGCCTCCCGTGAAGGGCGCTACTGTATATAAATGTAAGTTGTTGTCTGCCCCGCTTCTGTCTGCCTGTACGGTCAGTGTGCATGTGTAAATGCTGATGTGCATATTAGTGCAAACGCACGTATATACGTGTGCACACGTGTATTTGTGTGTGAATGTATGCGTGTGTGAGCCTGTGGCAGTGTTGTGTATGTGTTTGTGTGTGTGAGACTGTGACGGTATGGTATGTCGCTGCCCGAGTTGCGCTGTACTAATTTCCCAACGCTCGCTGCCCCTCTCGTCCCAGGGAGGAGGTGTCGCTGAGGGAGAGGGCCTGCTCTTAGCTCTCGGTTTAAAGGGAAGGAACCACTGATAGCAGCTGGATGCTGAGAGAGAGAGGTGTGTGCTCCCCACTCAGCCTCCCCAGCGATCCCTGGATCAGAGTGGGGGGATGGGGGAGTGCTCTGAGACCCTCCGACCAGGCTCTCCCTGCCTCATGGTGCTTGCTGCCGCACCCAATACCTTTTAGTACAATGCGGATGGGTTGAGCCGTCTGTGCTGAAAACCTGTCTGTGGTTTGCGATTGAATTGACGCAATTCTGTCTCATGTTAATGTCAAGCAATCTGGGATGCTTGCCTGAGGGCAGTATATAAATGCAAGTTGTTGTTGTTGTTGAAGGGGACGTACAGGCCCAGAACGGGGCGAATTCCGAGAAAAAATTCTCTGAATCTGTTTGTGTTAATCACAGTGAATTATTAATCTGGGAGCGAGAGGAGGGTGGGGTGGGGGTGGGAGTGAGGGTGTCGGACACCCAAGAACCAACCACTAAATCATTCTTTTTCGTACTTTTTATAACAAAAATCAAAATATATTTTTTACTCTCGAGAAGTGACAATAAGGATTGAATTTTGTGCGTGTGTGTATATTATATATATATGTGTGTGTGTTTTATGGGCTGTGATGAGGGTGTAAAGCCAAGTGAATGGGTAATGTCCCTCCCACCATAGAGATTCAAGCTTTACCCTACATGGTGGGTTATTTGGGGACCTTTCCTCTCTCCTTACCTCTCTCCCCCCACCCCTCTGCCCTCCCCCTCCTTCCCTCTCTCTCTCGCTCCCTCCACACAGTCCCATACTGTAAAGACTACTGCCATTGACTGCCTGTCTGCTGTTAGCTGGAAGATTTCTGCAAAAATCACCAAAGAGTAATTTTTATTGTTTTTTTTGTAATTTAAAATGTCTTACTCTATTTTATTACTCTGCGTCTGTGACTCTGTCTGTTCCTGTAACAACTGCTGATAAACCACGTGTCCGGTGAGGCTTCAAACAGCGGTGTGCTCACACTCGAACTGTGCACACTGTGTGCTCACAAACTGTACGCTCACACTCACTGTGCTCACACTGTACACACCGTGCGCTCACACTCTCTACGTGCAGCTCAGACACTACACGGAGCTCACACGCTCTGTACACACACACTGTACACTCTATTGGTATGTGGACTTGAGGCTGAGCAGTGAGGTCAGGGCTGACTGACTCCCAGCCGGGAAATCCAGCCATTGTGACTCCACACACGCTCCAGACTCCCCCCTACACACACGCAATAATAATAATAATAATAATAATACTTGCATTTGATATAGCGCCTTATCTCTGTTCAATCCCATTTACCTTTTGGAAGGTTACCCTCTTGTTTCTTTTAGAGGGGAAAGAGCTCCACAGTGCTCACTGGGGTGAGGTGGTGGTGGGTGGGGGGTGGGGGGTGGTGAGTCGCAATGGGATTTGAACCTAAGTGCCCTCTTCTCGGGATCTTATTATTGCCTACCAAACATCCCATAGTCTGCCTACTTTACTGATCCTCACACCACCTCCCAACCCTGACTACCTGTGTGTCAGTGCCTCCAGCTGCCCTGCCCCGTCTGCTGCTCGGCAATGCTCAGCCAAACACCAGCAACCACAAATAGGACACTTAATACTAATGATAATAATCCTTGAATTTGATGTAGCTCATTATCACGTCATCGTTGAGCCATCTCAAAGCACTTCACAGGATATATTGTGACATGTGGTGACTGTGTAAATTGTGCTCGAAACGCTGCAGCCAATTGGGCACAGCAACGTTTCACAAACAGCCGTGGAGTAAGTAACCAAATTTATTATTTTGGGAGATTGTTGGCCAGGATATCGTGAGAGAGAGAAACTTTCTTCTCTTTTCGAATAGCGCCACGGGATCTTTTAACGTCCACCTGAACAGGCGGACAGACCCTGGCACACGGTGTGTCATTCAGTCACACTCCAGTGGGACATTCGGACGGGCTTTCTCCAGTGTAATCTATAAACACCTAGTGATATATAGTCTGATACAGTGGCACAGATGGCAGTCAGACTGTCTACAGTGCAGACGGCACAGAACGCCAGGTGAGAGAGGCCCTAGGGCTGGATTCAAAACGTACTAACAGGCAGGACTGAGACTACGAGACGGCTAGAGGGAGGGAGGGTGCGAGCGAGCGAGGTGGGCAGACCCTCAGCTCCCCCCACACAGCACCTGCAGGGCCAGGCAGGCTTGCTCAGACACCCGGGGGTTGGTGTGCTCACACAGGCGCTCCAGGGACTCCTTCACGTTCTTGTCGTCGATCTGCTGCCTCAGGTCCCCTGCGAGAGACGAGCGGTCAATCCCTCGCCAAGGAAAACGGCAGATCTACGCAGCGCCTTTCACATCGAGAGGACGTCCCTAGGCGCTGGACAGTGAGGGGTTTGCACCCGAGCTGCGGACCGGAGTCAGGAGGGATGGGGGACAAGGTGGGGTGGGATTGGGAAGAGCCCAAAGGAGAAGAGGAAGGTCTTGAGATGGGCCTTTTCGAGGGGTTTTTGCCCCCCAGAAAGCGATCCACCAATCGACGTAACAACCAGGTTCCTACTAACGGCTAGGTAAACAGAGGGGTGTGGAGTAAGAAAACTTAGCCTAAGATTGCGCCCCGCCTGGAAATCGCACCCGGGTTCTCTCACTTGCGAGGCGAGCATGCTAACCACTACGCTACGGGGCTCTGCAGGATAGTGGTTAGATCATATGAATCAGGGTTTGAGTGCAAGTGTATGGATCGGGCGACACTTTTTTTGTGACCGTGTGGAGCTGGGCGGCCGGGACGGGGAGCGCCAGAGACACAGACACCCGCGATGTGGCTTTCGCCGGCTCCTGACCTGAGTTGGTGAGGCTGCAGAGCAACGCCATGGAATTGTACTTCACCTCCTCCGCCGACACCTCGCTCTCCAGGAGCTGCTGCAGAGCCGGCACCAGCCCGGCCTCCAGGTACACACCAGCCACCGCGTCTGTGCCCAACACACACCACACGGTTACGCCAGGAGCTTCTCGTCACGCAGTTATCAGGAGCCGGTCATCACACAAGTTACCGGGAGCTCCTCACAGGTTCATGCCTTTTACCTGGTACAATCCCACTTGGACCTCAATGCTCATCAGTTGAGCTTAAACCATGGACGTGTAGGTTTCCCCCCCCACCAACACCCGCCCAAGCTTTAAGGTCTCAGAACCGGTTAAGTGCTCCCAGACACTCCACGCGTATAAGATTTACACAGAACGTACAGCACGGAAACAAACCATTCAGCCCAGCCAGTCCGTGCCGGTGTTTATACTCCACAGAGCCTCCCCCGCAAACCCCCCCACGCCCACCCCGGCTCCGCCCTCCTTCCCACACCCTTCTGTCCCCCTCTCCCTCATGTGAAGCTCTAGCTTTCTCTTGATTGCATCTACACTGTCTGATTCAACCACCACTTCAGGCAGCGAGTTCCACAACCTCACTACCGTCTGCGTGAAGTAGCTCCTCCTAAATTATCCTTTAGATTCCCCCGTCGCTAGTTTATACGAGTGCCAACGGCAAGTTGTCGTCGTCGTCGTTGTGAGGGTCACGTGTTCTTACCTAAATTCAGGGCTGATGCCAGAGCCAGAGCGATGAGAGCCTCGTTCTGCATGATCACGTGTTCACTGATGGCCATGGAGATCAGGTGCTTCACTCCCCCCGACTGCACCACGGCTCCCACCACGTCCTGTCCAACATGGGGTCGACACGTGTGTCACAGCTCACCCTTACGCAGAGCCTTCCACAGCAGCGCACACTTACACAGAGCCACCGCACATCTGCCTTCAGCGCGGTGGACGGACTGTCGCAGGACAGCTTGTGACGTGCCAGACACTTGATGTTCTGGAGGTGCAAATCCAATGCTACAGCAATGCTACCAGGCCAACTGAGCACCAGCTGCTTAATCCAGCTCCTCATGGGAGGGGTCTTGGCCAACAGCTGTGCCCGCTGTGAAGCTGGTGCCAACTCACAGTGGGGGGGGGGGAGGGGGGGGAGAGTGGTCAAGGGGCAAGGGGTTCCCAGCGGGAAGGAGTAGAGGTTTACTTAAGAAATGGCTCAGTGAACAATAATAATAATAACAAATCTTATTTGATTAATAAAAATAATATAGCGCCTTATCAGGTCGTTCGGATGTCTCAAAGTGCTTCACAGGTCCCGTGCGCCTGTTCAGGTAGATGTTAAAGATCTTGTGGCACATTTCGAAAAGAGAAGGGAGTTCCTCCCCAGGGCCAACAATCGCACAAACAAAATTCAAATGGAGTCCTGCAGCTCAGTGGTTAGAGCACTCGCTTTGCAAGTGAGAGACCTGAGTTCAATTCCAGGCAGAGGGCGAAACCTTGGGCAAGTTTCCTTACTCCACACAGAGCCTAATAATAATCCCTCCAAAATCAAAAACAATAATAAATTGGTCATTTTCAATCTACGACTGTTTGTGGGACATTGCTGTGCGCAATTGGCTGCCGCGTTCGCCCACAAATATACAGTCAATTCACTTTACAGTGTGTTCTGTGAAGCGCTTTGGGACGTCCTCCCGACGTGAAAAGCGCTATATCAAATGCAAGGATTATTATTATCACTCCATGACTGTTTGTGCAATAGGCTGCTGTGTTTGCCTATAAATATAGTCACTAAACTTTACAGTGTATTTTTATACTTTTAATTAATTTATATATTCATAGAATCAAAAAATTATACAGTACAGAAGGAGGCCATTTGGCTCATTGTGTCTGTGCCGGCTCTTTAAAAAGTGCTATCCAAATCAATCCCACTCCCCCGCCCTCTCTCCGTAGCCCTGCAAACTTGTCCTCCCCAAATAATTATCTACTCCCTTGGGCTCTCTGCTCAAGTAGTAATTTACAGTTAAGTGTATTTAGAATCCACTTTATCGGGTGAACACTTTACAGTATATCTTGTGAAGCGCTTTGCTATACTTCTTTATATATTTAATTTTGGTTAATTGTAGTTGAGGTACAAATCTGCCATGATCTTATAGAATGGCGGAGTCAGGCTTGAGCAGCTGAATGGCTTACGCATGTACCTATGTTCCCATGAGATATCTCAATGACGTGATAAGGAGCTGTAGCAAATGCAAGGATTAGTTTTATTATTATTGCAGGGTGCCGGACTTGGGAAAGGGCCTGAATTTCTGGGATCACGCCACCGTTGTCTTGTAAGCAAAATATCTCTGCTCATCCAGTGAGTGTTTGCGTGGCTATTGGGGAATGTGTGGGCACTGACCTGGGACTTGCTGTGCCGGATGAGAGAGGCCAGGAGACGGTTGGCTTCCCCGCGGACACCGGCGTGGTCTTTGGCTTCGCACCACTGCACCAGCCTCTGCAGCAAACCCCGCTCCTGCCCCAAGAGGTCAGCCGCCTCCGCTGGGGAAACAGCAACGGGGAAGAGAGGTTAGAGCAGCGATCACAGGCACCGCGCGGGAGGGAGAAGTCACAGAGAGATCACAGTCACCACACGGCAGCTCTTATAGAATCAGTCTCTGCCCAGGATACTGCTGAGCGGAGGGAGTGGACAGGTCAGTATCTCATTACCCAGTCTGGTCATCTGGGAATCAGCCTTGTGCCTGGAAAAGGCTGGCATGGACACGACACAGCTTGGAATACCTCTCCAGCCGGGTATATTTATCTGATGAACCCAGACCCTGAGGTAGGTAACACCCACAATACAATTGCCTGCTGACTCTCACACTCTGCGGCAATTAATGGATTGAATCAGGTGTCTGAGGGCATGTCCCCCATTTTATTCCCCCCCACCCCTCCATGAAAAAAACGCCAGGAGAGGAAAAATCTATAGACACGAGGGTAACCCCCCCACTGCCCTCCACCCCTCCTTATCCCAATCCCCAGCTCAGGTGCACATCCCGGCCAGCGCCTTGGGACGTCCTTCCGACGTGAAAGTCGCTGTGCAAATATAATTTGATGTTGTTGTCATTGAGATGTTACCTTGTCCGTCCACCAGCATGCGGAGGGTCCCCAGCAGCTTGAACTGGACGGGGGGCCTGTCTGAGGTGAGGAGGCTTTGAACCCGCTCCACCACCCCCTCCTCCAGCATCCGCACCTTGTTAGCAACTGAAAGGCAGCACAAGTCGGAGTCAGTGTGAAATACAGAGACACGGTCAGTGTGACAGTGACACTGACTGCCAGTAATCATAAAAATAATGATCCTTGCATTTGATATGGCACCTTATCATGTCGTTGAGACATCTCAAAGAGCTTCACAGAATACACTGTAAATTGGATTGCCTGTGTATTTTGTGGGTGAAACTCAGCAGCCAATTTCACACAGCAGTGAGTGTCCCACAAACACTCGTGGATTGAGTGACCTTTTGAGGGATTATTACTAAGGGAAAGCAACTACGACCGTGTTTCAAACAGTCGTGGATTGAGTGACCAATTTACTATTATTTAGAACAATCTTTTTGAAGGAATTATTACCCCTGGAAAAGCGATCTGTCGTTGACTAACAACCAAGCTCCTACTTACTGCCAGGTAAACAGAGGCGTGTGGAGTAAGGAAACTTACCCAACATTTTGCCCTGCCTGGGAATTGAAACCAGGTCTCTCACTTGCGAGGTGAGTGCTTTAACCACTAAGCTACAGGACTCCCGGATGGCCTGGGATGGCCTGAGATGGAGTTGGGGGTGGGGGGTGCGCGAGCTGGCCTGGGGGTGGGGGTGGGCCTGGCTTGTCCTGACCTGGGATGGCCTGGGATGGGGTTGGGGGGTTGCAGGCTGGCCCTGGAGGGGGTGGAGGGGGTGGGCAGCATGGGATGGAGTGGGGGTCGGCCTGGCCTGTGCTGACCTGGGATGGCGAGGTTACGCAGGGCACTGAGGGCTGCGTGCTGGACGGTCGCGTTGCCGTTGTCCAGGTGCTGCTCCAGCAGGTCCAGCAGATGATGAACCACACCCAGGGCCACCATCCCCACACAGTTCCCATCTGAGCGGAGAGAGAGAATGTCCGTCACATCCCACCTCACACCGACCACCGCTCCCCTCCTCACTCCCCCCATCTCACACACACCATTCGCAAACAGTTCCCATCTGAAGGGGGAGAGAGAATGGCTGTCACCCTCTTTCACACACACCCCCTCCCCACTTACACACACACCCTCCCACCCACACATGTACCCTCTCCCCCACACACACACCCTCCCCACTTACACACACACCCTCCACCCCCACACACGCACTCTCTCCCCCACACACGCACCCTGCCTCCTCACCCACTCACCCCCTCATCCCCTTCAACCCCCACCTCACTCACACCCCTCACTCCCCAGGGACAGACCGTTACGAGCGAAGTTGGCCACAGCGAGAGCCCCTGCGAGCTGGAGCTGGTTGTTGCTGGTTTGGAGCCAGGAGACGACCGTACGATAGACAACACCAGAGCCGTTGTCAAACAACTTCTGCATCGACTCGTCTGGGAGAGAAGAGAGGCCTGAGGGAGCACACGTACCCCCCACACACCAACACATATGCCCACACACACATCAGCAAACACCCCCCACACACTCCAACACACCCTCCACGCACACCAGCACACCCTCCACAAACACCAACACACCTTCCGCACACACACCCCACACACACTAACATAGCTTCCACACACACAAACACACCCTTCACACATTATGGACACATATGGATATACGCAGACATGCTTGCATATACCCCACGTGCACCCCGACATATCCTGCGTGCAGGGTATGTCGAGGTATGCATGGGGTATATGCAAGCATGTCTGCGTATGCACATATAAGGGACACGCCTACATGACAAATGGAGGGGTCTTGGTGAGTGAGAGGGTCTCGGAGCGTCAGGGAGGGGGATCTCACCTCCGAGCAGCAGGTGGACAATCAGATCCGAGGCAGCCTTGAGGTTGCTCCTGTCCTCCCCCCTCGGGCTGTCCATCAGCGTCTGCACGAGATCAGCCAGAGCCTCGTGGAGCCCTGCCCCCACCAGCTGCATCTTGAGCACATCTGGAGAAAACCAAGTGACAGTGATCATCCAGAAATCTGCAGCTTGTGTACTCTCCCGTACCAACTACATGACCGTATCAACCCCACCCTTGCCTGGCTCCCTATCCCTCCAGAGGATAGAGTTCAAAATTCTCTTCCTCATCTTCAAAGTCCTCCACGGCCTTGATCTGCTAACGTCATGTCAACCTGTCCACTCTGGCCTGCTCCACATCACCTGTCCAGCCAATCCCACCAGCGGCGGTCAGGTCTTCAGCCTCTCTGCCTCTACCCTTTGTAACTCCATCCCACAGTCCCTCCGCCTCGCTCCCTCCCTCACCTCCTTCAAGGCACGACTCAAGACCTGTCTCTTCAACCTCGCCTTAGGCCACACTCCTACCCCCACCCTCCCTGCCCTTCACCCTCCTGATCCCAACCTGCTGCTCGAGTGCAAATCCCCGACTGTCCAGCGCCCGATGTGAAAGACGCTTCACAAATGCAATTTGTGGTCGGTGTTGTCGGTCACTCACCGTTCTCTGAGAGCAGGGCCAGCACTTCAAGGACAGTCTCCTGCCGGTCGTGTGTCCTGGCTCTCCTCAGCACCTTGACCAGCTCCGGGGCCACCAGAGTCTTACACAGTTGCTCCTTGGCCTCCTCTGCAGGGAGCACAGAAAGTCAACCTCAATCCTCTTCCACCACCCCCACCCCCATTCCAACCAAAAAAGCCACTTATTACGATCTGGAAGGCACTGCCTGAAAGGGAAGGGAAACAGATTGAATAATAACGTTGGATATTTACTCGAAAAGAAAACAATCTGGAGGGCTTTGGGGTAAGAGCGGGGGAATGGGACTAGGTTGGTAGCTCTTTCAAAAAGCCCGCACAGGCACAATGCGCCAATGGCTTCCCCTTCTATGCCGGTAAGATTCCACAATTCTTTAACGCTGCTAAACCTCTGACTTACGTCCCCGTTTCTCCCAACCAAGAGACACTGCCGCTGATGTGAGTGTGTCACTTTATCAGACAGTGGACGTCGGGAATAACACTGCAGAGTGCTGGATGTTTGTGTGTATGGGGGCATTGCAGTGCTCTGCATGTGTATGTGTGTGTGAGGGGGGAACCTCTGTGGGTGGGTTCTATCATGTGTGTGTGTGAGTGTGTATATATGTGCGGAGGGGTCTCGAGCAGCACTGACCAATGTCTGACAGGTTGCCCAGAGCCAGGAGGCACACATTGACCAGCGCCTCATTGGTGGACGACTCGCTCATTATTTTCACCAGGGACGTGATGACTCCCATTGACACCAGCTCCTCCTGCAGCTCGCCTGCAAGACACAAGCTCTCAGTGACTCCAAGCTACAGACCCCTGACCCAGCCCAGCCCAACCCAACAGGGCACAACCTAGCCCCTAGCCTGGCAGAAACCAGCCCAGCTCCAAGCCTGACCCAACCCAGAGCAGCCGAGCAGTCCAACACAGAAGAGCTGAAGTGAGAGAGGATGGAGAGAGAGAGAGAGAAGGTGGGGAGAGAAGAAACAGAGAGTAGTTGGCGAGAGAGGAAGCAAAGAGGAGGCACTCACGATTCTCGAAGCAGATGCGGCCGATGGCTCTGCCAGCGTGTAGCAGAACCTCCTGCTCGGTACTGTCCAGGAGCAGCACCAGCGCTGGCACCAACTGGGCATCGATACACGGCTGCCTCACCTCGTCTGCGGCCAGAACACAGGGAACGGCTTCAGCCATCTAGGGGACTGCAACACAACCCAGCTCCAACACATCCCAGTCCCAACACAGCCCCAGCACGACCCAGCCCCAACATAAACCAGCCCAAACACAGCCCCAGCGCAGCCCAGCACAGCCCCAACACAGCCTCAACACAGTCCAGTCCCAACACAGCCCTAGCCCAGCACAGCCCCAAAGCAGCACAGCCCCGACACAGTCGAACACAGGCAGAGACACTGACACAAACACAGGCAGAGTCTGATGCTGACCGTTTTTCGCCAGCTCAGCAATGACGTTGGCAGCTTTGCTCCTGTAGGTGGGGCTCCAGGTGAGGAGAGTGGACAGGCTGGGCAGCACATCACTGTCCACCACCGCCTGAGACACAGCCTTCCCTGGGAGAGATCACACACAGCGTTAAACAATAATAATAATAATAATCTTTATATTTGATATAGTGCCTTATCACTTCGTTGAGACGTCTCAAAGTGCTTCACAGGATACACTGTAAATTAGATTGAATGAGTAACTTGTGGGTGAAACACGACAGCCAATTGCTCACAGCAGCGTCCCTCAAACAGTCGTGGTTTGAGTGATCACATTTTTTTTGGAGGGATTATTACCCCGGTGTCCTGGCCAACAACAATTCCCCAGATAAAACTGGTCACTCACTCCACGTCTCAATGACGTGATAAGGCGGTATATCAAATGCAAGGATTATTATTATCTCTGTCAGGGCCACAATTGACCTCAATGCTCCCTGAGGGGGTGAGAGAGAAGGTCTCACTGGGGCAGAGGAGTGTGTGTGAAGCATTGCGTGTGATCGCTCAGCTTCCCCCTGCTCAGGCAGGGCCACTGATCGTTCTGTCCTTCGCCCCCTCCCCTTCTCTCCCCTGAGCCATCACTTACTCAGGAGGGTTCCCGACTTTGCTGTCGGTGTGGAGTGCTATTAGTGCCACGGTTTCTGTGGCAACGGGGCAAATTGCAGCCTTTAGTGCAGATGTTGATTTGGTTATAAATAACAAAGTCAAAGCTGAACGCTTTGCATTAATTGGCAGTGCAGGCGTTCAATTGCTCAGCAGCTCTCTCCCTCGGCTGACTCCGGGGATGGGGGTGGACAGACTGCCAAGAACTAATGTGTGCAGATGGAAGGGAAGCATTCCAAGACCATTTCTGTTGGAATATCTGCAAGATCACCAACCAGGAGCAAATTCCTGCTCCATCCCAAATAACCACACTGTGTGG
The DNA here is from genome assembly GCF_018977255.1 of Callorhinchus milii. Lineage (NCBI taxonomy): Eukaryota > Metazoa > Chordata > Chondrichthyes > Chimaeriformes > Callorhinchidae > Callorhinchus > Callorhinchus milii. The sequence goes on from NW_024704748.1 coordinate 6,030,479, forward strand.
GGCGGTGACAGACGGACAGAGGTGTGTGATTCCAATCAAATTCCCGGGGCACAATTCCTTAACAATCCTTTGTACAGGCCCCGCGGGCAGCTGAGTGTTAGAGCTTCCAGGACACCGCTGATGACAGCACAGCCCAGCCTGGCTCATCAGCAGGACCTGGAAAGGCAGACCAGTCACTGGGAGCAGGGAATCTTCCCACTCAGCTCCTGTTAACCCGGCAAGCCAAAGCCCTAACAGATGGGGTGGCCAAGCAGCGGGATAGCTTGCCAGTCACCGGTATCAATGGCAAGCTCTGCGGTTTTAGCTGGTTAGACTCCAGGAGCTATCCCAACGCACGCTCTGGGGCCCCCATGCCTTGGCTCTTGCCAACCTGCACCTTTATACTTTCTGGAATTAGGTAAAGAAGACTGCGTCCCTCCAGGGAGAGAGTGCACATTCTATTCCAACAACCTTTCCGTTCAGAGCAGAACTAGGTTAAAGCTAATACTTAACTGTCTTTGCTGAGAGCTCCCAGCACCGTGTCCAGGCAGTGAAGAATGTTCTCGTCCTCGCCTCCCTCCGCTGTTACCCGCAGGTTGCTCAGAGCCTCATTCAGAGCATCTATAGCAAGGCCACAGTTAGTCACAGGGAAACACCACAACTCTCATGGTCAAAAGGTCAGCCTGGCTCAGCGGTAGCACTCTTGTCTCTGCGTCAGAGGTTGTGGGTTCAAGCTCACGTCAGGACTTGAACCCACATAGACCAAGCTGACTCTCCAATGCAGCGCTGGGCCTGTGTTGCATTGTCAAAGCTGAGACGTTAAACCAAGATCCTGACTGCCTGTTCAGGTGGATGTTAAAGATCCCATAGTGCTATTTGAAAAGAAAAGGGAATTTGTCTCTCCGGGTGTCCTGGCCAACAATCCCTCAAATAATAGTTACTCACTTCATGGCTGTTTGTGGGACATTGCTGTGTGCACATTGTCCGCTGCGTTCGCCTACAAATACGCAGTCACTCGATTTCACAGTAAACCCGTGAAGCGCTTTGAGACATCCTCCTGACGGAAAGGCTCTACACCAAATGCAGGGATTGTTAAGGATTAGTTTAACAATGTTCCTTCCATTCAATACAGTGCCCAGAACATCGAAACATCTCAACCATCTTCACATGGAATTGCTGTAAGGTGCAATAACTTTGTGTTTGTGGGTGAACGTGGCAACAATTTTGCAGGTACTTTTTCTTTTTGGTGGCAGGCAGCCGGTTGTTTGACTTATTATGAAACCCATCACTGTGCTTAAGAGTCTCTCCCTGGAGGGATGCATCCTGTTTACCTAATTCCAGAAAGTATTAGGTACAGGTTGGCAATTGCAAAGGCTTGGGACCCCAGAGTGTGCATTGGGGTAACTGCTGGAGTCTAACCAGCTGAAACCTCACAGCTTGCCATTGGGAGCGCTGTCTAGCAAGTTTTCCTACTGCTTGCCCAGCTTTCCCACTGCTTGTCCAGCTAGGACTACCCTATCCGATAGCAGGATTAAGAAGAGTTAAGTGGGAGGATTCCCTGCCTCAGTGACTGGTCTGTCCTTCCAAGTTCTGCTAGTGAGACAGGCTGGGCTGTGCTGTCATCAGCATTGCCTGGGAATGCTGCGAACCTGCTTGGCTCAGGAACCGGACTGGAGACCGACGCTGAGGACTGGTCTGATTCCGAAATTCCATTGCCAAACATGTCACTTTGGAGCTAGTACAGGTCCAAGGAGACCCTCCCCCACCAAGGAGGATAGCAGACAGCCTCTCCCAGTGCCTTGTTCTCCAGCGCAGTTGGAGCTCGGGGAAACCCACTCCTCCAGCCTTTCATTATCCAGTCATTGACTCAACAGCGCTGACAGATCTGTTGCTGAGAATATCATTATCTCTGCAGAGAACGCTCACTCTTAAAGGGACCCAATCTCCATCAAGATACATTTTTTTGTCTGAATCTCCCAATCTCAGACTCGAGGTACTTTACAGCCTCGATTTCAATGACTCATTTGAATGACGGTGCTTTGAACAATTCCAACACAACCCCAGGCACTGTATTGGAGTGTCCGTTTAGACTATGTGATTCAAAGCCCCAGAGGCGAGAGCGCTATCACTGCGCTAGTAGTATACAATAGTTGAGATAGATGTGGACTAACTACATAGCATCACATGCCGGTTAATTGCAGACTGTACACAGCACACTCAGGCCTAAAGGGCACACTAAACGTAGTTACAGCTTTCATTTTATACAGCGCCTTTCACACAGGGTAACCTCTCTGAGCGCTTCCCAAAGACAGGGTCAGATGCCATGTGAGAGGGAAGAGGAGGTAACCATAGGCATCATGGAAGAGGTAGATTTTTAGGTGGGACTTGAAGACCCCTAGGAGGTGAGATGTGGGTGGGGGGGGAGGGGGGTGGTTAGAGAGTGTGGGGGGGTGGGAGAGCAGGAAGAGCACCTATTGTGAACTCTGTAATCTGGACTGGTATTAATTGCCACTACAGACTGACAGACTGGATTAGTCCTCGAGCCCACATCCTCTCCACACGTCTGACTGTGTGTGTGTGTGTGTGTCACTGTCTCTCTCTCTCTGTCTCCATCTTTCTCTCCCAGTCTCTGCCTCTCTGCAATTCTCTCTTTCTGTGTCTGTGTGTACATGTGTGTCTCTCTTTTTGCTTCTCTTTCTGTCAATCTCTCCCTGGCTCTCTCTCTCTGTATTTCTCTTCCTCTCTCTCTATCGTCTGGTCTCTCTCTCCCACGCTCTATTTGTCTGTCTCTCTTTATCTCCTGTTCCCTTTCTCTCTCCCATGTAACTCTGTCTCTTTCTCTGTCTGTCCCTCTCCCTCCCGGTTCTCTCTATCTCTTTCTCTCTGTATGTCTCCCCGTTCCGCGCTCCCTCTCTCTCTTTCTCTGTGACCAGATAGTTACAATTTAGAATTTCAAAAGATTCGGTTTCAAGGATGCAAATGGGAGCTTGGTGCTCGGTGAGGTGGGGGAGATGGAGATGGGGAAGGGGGTGGTGCTGGGGGGAGTGGGGGAGAGACCCGGGAGCCGGTGATGACTTGGGAAGGGATCGGACACCAGATTGCGCATCTTGACGCCGATCGCTGGTCGGTCGGTCACTTACCCATGGCCGGAGCACGGCCGATCAACACAGGGCGAAGGCGTGAGGAGCGAGGCGTCCGCACAGACAGAGACGCTGACTGCAGCTAACATGAGCACGGGAGCTCGCTCAGCTTTACTCTAATGTGCTTACAGCCAGCGATAGCGGCTCAAGGCAGCCAGTGGCGAATGAGAGGAGCCACAGGCGGGTGGGGGGTGGTGAGCGAGAGGGGGGGGGCAGGGGATGTGCACCATCTCGGCAAGCAGATGTGATCAGCTTTCAGCACAGCTCAACGAGCGGTAACACTGACAGCCTCACAGGCTCGAGCTGCGCACACAGCCAGACTGTCACAGACGGTGACTGGTCGTGTTGCGAACGTACAAAGAGCAACGACCACCTTCGGAAATGTTGATTCCACCAGGTGATTCTGTATCATCTGCTTTAGCATTTCTCCCAGAGTTTTCTCACACTTAATACGTGATGTGAAATCCAGAACGTGTACAAATTCATCGATACTGTCTGCATCACAATATGTTTTCGGGGACACTAAGGCAAACTGTATTGCTGCTGGACACGGCTCCTGCACTCCAGCTGCCTCTGCCCTGGGCTGACCTCCTGGAGATGTGACTCAGATCTTCCCTTCACTCTCCGGGTTCATACAGAGACACACAGACAGAGACACACACACACACAGACACCTTCCCGCCACCGAGAGACATACACAGACACACACCCAGAGACACACCCACCCAGAGAGAGACACACACACTGACACACACCCAGCGAGAAACACACGCAGACACACCCACTTCAAGGTACGTACTATATTACGCAGAGACGAAGAAAGTCAATAATTACAACAACAAATTACATTTGTACAAAACTAAGTTACTGTATTGTTGCCTGTTCTCAAACTCTGCTCACATCCTGCTATCGCAAGAAAAACTACAAGTGAGCACCTGCTGCATACCTCACTGCTTCCTCCGCCTCCATAACACAGGGCTGTGCCGGCTGCCAATGGCACAGAAACTTCCATCTCCATGTCCCGGCCCCTCTCCTCACCAACACCACCACTAACCGAGGACAGTGGACAGGGAGCTTTACTCTGTCTCTAACAGAGTGGCTGAGTGGCTGAGCTGGGAGTGTGGAAGGACAGTGTAGAGGGAGCTTTGCTCACAAAGGGAAATGGGATAAAGAATCTCTCAGGTCTTCACAAGAAATCAGGTTTACCATAGGCAATAGGGGGAAGCAGAGAGTAACTCAGTGAGTGTTACCTTCTTGCTTCAGTAACTTGAGTATCACAGTGCCACCCCATGACCACACCGTGACATGTCCCAGTTGATTGTTTTGATTAAACGGGTATCTTGACACGTGGAAAGTCACATGAACCGCCCGCCCCACTGAGTGTCAGCCTGACTCTCGTCCTGGCTTGCTTTTGGGGGTTAGAATCAGCCATTTACAGCACAGAAGGTCATTCAGCCCATCACGCCTGTACTAGTTCTCCATTCCATTCAATCCATTCAGTTCCATTTGCTTACCTCCCTTCACCCCCCGACCCCCATACCTTATATATCTCTCCCCTTGTTCGGATGTCAAACGAACACCTAGCGGTGTTAGTTGGTTAGATTCCAGCAGTTACCCCAATGCACGCTCTAGGGTCCCCAAGCTTTGGCTCTTGCCAACCTGCTCCTAATATTGTCCGGAATTAGGTAAGCAGGATGCATCCCTCCAAGGAGTGAGTATGCATTCTATTCCAACAATCTATCGCTAGGATTTCCACGTGTAGGTGGGATGCATGGAATTCTGTTTGATTCGGATACTCTTAAGCATGATGATGGGCTACCACAGGTGTCAAGACACCCGACAGGTCAAAAAACAAACCCTATAATAATCCTTGCATTTGATATAACGCTTTTCATGTCTTCTCGACGTCTCAAAGCACTTCACAGAATAGACTGTAAAGTGAATTGACCGTATATTTGTGGGCGAAACGCGGCAGCCAATTGCGCACAGCAGTGCCCCACAAACAGTCGTGGATTGAAAATGACCAATTTATTATTGTTTTTGGAGGGATTATTATTAGGCGTGTGGAGTAAGGAAACTTGCCCAAGATTTCAACCTTGTGAAAGGAAGTGAGCAAGGAGGATGGGACAGGGTCAAAAGTGTGGAGGGAGGGATGAGGGAGCGAGAGGTGTGGATGGGGTGGTGGTAGAGGGGTTAGAGGCGCCAGAGCCGATCCCCTCGACTTTGGACTCAAGGAAATCCATCATCTCCTCGCATTTGGTATTGGAGATGGCAGAGGCATGGGAGGGTGGATGTTGGGACTTGAGCTCACTGTCCAGCGCAGTGTCGAAGGGGGAATCCTCATTGTCAGAGGCACCAGCTTTCAGATGGGAAGTTAAACCTGACTCCTGTCCCTGTCTGTTCAGGCGAGCTTTAAAGATCCCACAACACTATTGGAAAAGTGAAGGGAAGATTCTCCCAGTGTCACAGCAGACAATTCCCCCAAGATAAAATGGTTACTCATTTCCCAGCTGTTTGTGGGACCTTGTTGGTGTGAATGACCCCCACATTTTCCAATTCACTCCACTTAGTAATAATAATAGTGCAGTGGCTTTGGCATTTTGACAATGGCAAACCCATATACAGGGTGAATAAGTCTTTATTCATAGAGTTCTTAATGATGTTTTTTTAAAAAATATTCATAATATTGATAATAATCCTTGGGTTTGAGATAGCCCCTCATCACATTGGTAAGATATCTCAAAGGGCTTCACAAAATGAAAATGAATTGACTGTAAAGTGAATTGACTGTATATTTTGTGGGAAAAACACAGCAAGCCAATTGCGTATAGCAGTGTCACACAAACAGTTGTGGATTGATTAACTAAATTATTATTTATTTTTTTGAAGGGATTATTACCCCTGGAAAGCGATCCGCCAATCGATTAACAATTGGGTTTCTACTTACTGCTAGGTAAACAGAAGTGAGTGGAGTAAGGAAATTTGTCGTAAAGTTTTGCATGCCCAAGAATCAAACCTGGGTTCTCTCGCTTGCAAGGCGAGTGGTCTAACCACAGTACAAGACTCCACATAGAGTGTGTACAGCTATTACAAGAGATGTCTTTCATCCCATTCGTGAAAGTTTTGTCACCAAGTTGATATGTGTAAATGTCTACATGGCAGTTTGAACATCTCATATAGACTCTTGATTCAACCTGAACCAGTTGAAACTCACAGTCAAGAGCCGGGGTGGAAGGAGCTGTAACCAGGTCGTTTCGCCTACAAAATACAGTCAATCCACTTCCCAGTATATTCTGTGAAGCGCTTTGAGACGTCTCAACGATGCGATAAGACACTACATCAAATTCAAAGATTATTCTTATCCCTGAGGCCTGACCATCAGCAAGTCCAGAGGCAGTGTTAGACAGGGTATAGAACAGGCAGGTCAGAAACCCTGTGTGAGTGAAACAGTAAGCAGATTCCTGGAAACCTTTGTGCCAAGAAAATGACCAACACAAGAGACCAGTTTTGTAACCAGGTCGGGTTTAATTCAGATTTTATTGATCAACTGGATTTAGTGCAATTCACAGAGATTTTTAAACTGTATTAGAAGAGTTAGACTGAGAGGTACCCGAGCAGCTCTGATCTGGGCACAAGACACTTCAAGCTCAATCAGCGACAAGCTCCAAAACCCGGCTCAACAATAGAAAAACAACAACCAATCTCGGAAAGCGAGGGGGAGGAAGAGGAAAGGGCCGCGTTGCGTTAATGCTTCAAGCGGTTAACTGGCACCAAGCGGTTCACAGAGACACACATTATTTTCAAACGTGGGTTGGGGGGGGGGGGGGAGAAATCATACAACTGTGGCACTTAACCACCAGTGTAGGAAGTCTACATTCGATTTACCCTAACAGTGCCGACCTCCTGCAGCTGCCCAGTTAATGCCCACAACAGAGTGAGCTGGCAGACTGGAGGGCAAAGAGTTGCAAGTCCAATACAACATTCACCCCTCCTCCACCCTACCCACGCAGCCCCCAACCCTCTCTCCTCCTCCTACCCCACCGCCCCCCACCCCAAAACCACCTCCCCACTACAAGAAGTCAGAAAAACATTAACACAAAGATTTCCCCGAAAGCGATGGTTGCGCTCCACAGGTCAACTCGAGAAACACACAGTACAATTTAAGAGCTACGAAGGAAATTCCCATTTATAAACCAGACCAAAAAAAAGGAACACTCCTGCAGTTGTCCCCCGGAGGGCAGCACTTAGTTCCAGACGTGGCGAGTGCAGTGTTCCACCGCCTGTTGGGAGAGGAAAGAGTGGGTGTCCTCGGAGACTGATCACACAGAGGCATAAGACACAAAAATGCACCGTCGCACCACTTTACAGTATATTCTGTGAAGCACTTTGAGATGCTTCAAAAGGGGGATGTTTTAAAACGGAATTGGATAGTTACTTGAAAAGGAAACATTTGCAGGGCTATTGGGATAAAAGCGGAGGAGTGGGACTAATTGGAGAGCTTTTTCAAAGAGCTGGCACAGGCACGATGGGCCAAATGGCTTCCTTCTGTGCTGTACAACTCTTATGATTTTATCTCAGCGATGTGCTAAGGGTGAATCAGAAACAGCAAAGAGGGTTACAGAATGAGAGAAGCTGGGAGCAACAGCAGAGGGAGAGAGTGTGGATGTCCAATGTTAAACCCATCAAGAGTAGCCAAGCCATAGTCTGGGGTCCCCAAACCTTGGCTCTTGCCAACCTGTACCTAAAACTCTCCAGAATTAGGTAAGCAGGTTGTGTCCCTCTCAGGGGAAGACTGCACAATCCATTCTAACAATCTATCGCTGGAGTTTCCATGTGTAGGTGGGATGCATGGAATTCTTAGCTTGGTTTGGATACTCTTAAGCACGGTGATGGGTTTCCCCATGTATCAGACACCCGGCTGACCCCCCAAAAACTGGTTGGGGGCAGGGAATCTTTCCACTCAGCTTCTGTCAGCTCCTCCCTTTACAGTCATGGCTGTCATCAGCGGATCACTATATGAACTTAAGCTATCTGAAAATATTAACCTGTTCAAAATAAAGTTGAAGTTCTGTTTTGAGTTATTGAAACAAGTACGGAGAACAAAGAGACTCAGCTCCTGTTAACCCTGCAAGCCAAAGCCCTAACGGGTAGGGTGGTCCTAGTTGGACAAGAAGCGGGAAGCTTTCAAGGGCAAGCTACGTGATTTTAGACTCCACACTGGCCAAAATAACACCCCTCACGATAAGCAAAGGCTGGATGTGATGCTGTACTCACGTTGCACTCACGAGCGGACTCCATGTCTTTACACCAGTAGCTGGGACCCCAGACACAGTGCTCCTGCCCCAACAGCCTCGGCTTCCCAGTTTCGCAAACCCCAATTTTCTGTTCACGGAAAAAGATCCTCATCAGACTGGGTGTCAGAATTCCTTACATTGTACATAAAAGCTGCCAGCACTTTGGCTTCTCTACCTCAGCAATGGTGTGTGTGGAACGTGCGATTGCCAGGTGGCAGCGAGGATCAGAACACAGGAGTTTGCTCCTCACTCAGAGGCAAAACCCCCCCCGTCTTGGCTCACCTGACCTGTGTTGGCCTGGCTCAGACGGTAGCTTGCTCACCTCAGAGTCAAAAGGTTATGGGTTCTGTCACCACCCTCTATAACTCCATCCCAGAGCCCCTCTGGTCGCCTCCTTCAAGGCCAGTCTGAAGACCTTCCTTTTTCAACCATGCCTTTGGTTACCCTCCCACCCCCACCTCCCTTCTTGATTCCAACCCCAAGCTTGGGTGTAGACCCCTCACTGTCCAGCGCTTTGGGATGTCCTGCTGATGTGAAAAGCGCTGTGTAAATGTAATTTTGCTTGTTTGCGTTTGGTTCAAGCCTCACGTCGGGATTTGGAGCGCATAGTCCAGGCCTCCGCTCCAGGGCGGTGCTGGGGGAACGCAACTTTGCCGGTGGTGCCGTCCTTTGGAAGAGACATGAACCCGAGACCACGTCTGACCCTGTTCGGGTAGACGTTAAAGACCCCAGAACACTACACAAAAAGAGATGGTAGTTTCTCTCTCTCGCTCTCCTGACCAAGAATCTCCCAGGTAAAATCAGTCATTCACTTTGTGGCTGTTTGTGGGATGTCACTATGCAAAACTGACTGCTGGGTTCACCTACAAAACACAGTAACCGCACTTTACATAAATCCTGCCAAGTTCTCTGAGACAGCATCCTGGTGTGGAAAGCGCTGTGTCAAATGTGAGGATTATTATGTGTAACTGCATTTGACGATCCAACATCCACCAGAGCAAACAGCAGGAGAGACAAGAGACTCGCTCAGAGGAGGAGAGGGATTGATATACTCACAATACAGACAAAGTCGGGGTCAAAAACCTGCATCAGCATCTGAAGAATTGCCGAACCGTACTGAGCCACAAGCTGGTTACACTGCAAAACAAAGCCAGTCACAGGGTAACTCACTGCGTGGGGAAACTCAGGCTGGAAATCAAGGGGACTGAGATCTGCTCATCCGCTCAGCACACGGAGCGGGTGAGTGGCTGGTCTGCACAGTCCAACCTTCAGCCCATGTTATTGCCTTTAGATCAGACTCGCGTGTTTGGCAATAATATAACCCAAAATTACATTTGTAAAGTGCCTTTCACGTCGGAAGTCCCAAGGTACTGAACAGTTAGGGATTAGGACCCGAGTGGGGAGGGTGATCAGGCAGGGTGGAGGGCAGAGAGGGTGGCCGAAGGCACGGTCAAAGAAGAGGGTCTTGTTCCGTGCCTTGCAGGAGGCGAGGGAGCGACGCAAATGGAATGTGGGATGGAGTTCCAGAGGGTGGGGGCAGAGAGGCTGAAGGCACGACCGCTGATGTTGGGGCGGGCCAGTGGGGGCGGGGGGGGGGGGAGATGGAGCAGGCCGCAATCTGCTGAGCGAACAGGTTGGCGAGGCAAAGCCATGGAGGTCCTTGAAGGTGAGGATGAGAGTTTTGCACTCGATCCTCTGAGGGATGGGGAGCCGGGTGAGGGTGGGGGGTGATGGAGTCATGGAACCTGGTACGGGAGAGGACATGAGCTTGTGGAGGGAAGGCCAACAAGCAGGGCGTTGGTGTAGTCGAGCCTGGATGTAATGAAGGCACGTGTGAGGTTTTCGGTGGCCCAAGGTAGTGGCGGAGTTGGGCAATATTGCGGAGGTGGGGGAAGGCAGAGCGGGTGGTTGCGGTTTCTCACATGGTCAATGGGAGGGAATTCTCACCTCGTCCCGTATTCCCTCGGGGAGCAGGTTACAGACTTTGTCGAGGGCGGCCTCGATCTCGGCCTCGGTTGCGTTGGTCTCCAGCAGGTTGATTATATCTTGCATCACTATCTTACACACCTCACACAGAGGGCCTGCCTCCAACTCCTTCGGGTTAATTTTTTCTGTAGGGACAAGAAACGGGGAAAGAAATGTTGAGGTGGAGACATCAACAACAACAATGCCGTACGTTTACACTGCACATTTCATGTAGAGGACATCCCAACGCGCTGGACAGTCAAGGATTTGGACCCGAGCTGGGGGTTTGGATCAGGAGGGGTGGAGGGCGGGGGGGGGGGAGTGGGAGGGTGGCCGAAAGCCTGATGAAAGAGGAAGGTCTTGAGACTCTCCATTTTTCCGCCCCCACCTGGCTGGAAGCTGATAATAGCAGGAGTTGTAACCACACTTGTGGGAATTCTTGTCATCATTATATCCTCCCCACCCTTCCTGCCCTCCATCCCTCCTGATCCCAACCCCAAACTCAGGTCGAAATCCTTGATTGTGTAAGGCCTTGGGACATCCTCCCGATGTGAAAGGCGCTGTGCAAATGTAATTTGTTGTTGTTTTGCCGTCACAACTGATTTTAGCACAGAAAGCTGAGCCCTGCCTGTCTAAAGCCAACTGTGGACACCACCTCTGGCAGAAGTGAGGGAGACTCTCCACACGTACCAACAACATTATGATCGGAGCCCAGACAGAGGCCCAGGAAAGTGCACACCAAATCCGGGCTCATCTCCTCCATGATCAGCTGGATCACAGCCTTGCCATACTGGTCAACAAAGGCCTGGCACTCAGCTTTCAGTGTGGCAGGCAACAGGCTGCACACCACCTCCACTCCTTTAGTTATAGCTTCCTGTAGGGGGGAAAAGACACCATTCAACCAATCCATCCAATTAATAATCATAATAATAATCCTTGCATTTGATACAGTGCCTTATCGAGTCCTTCTGACAAAAACTCCAAATCTTAGCAGAGATGAAAAATGTAAGTACAGTAGATTCCTTTGGAATAAGCTAAATAAGATTATTTAGTGCAGTTTGTTTTGTCCCATTTGAATTCTCAAGTACTAAGCATAGGTACAGGTTGACAAGAGGATGTATGTTGGGGTAACTGCTGGATTTTAACCAACTAAAACCACAGAGCTTGCCATTGATAGCACTACTGCCTGGCAAGCGTTCCCGCTTTTGCAGGGTTAACAGGATCTGCAGGAGGATTCTCTGCCCTTAGGGAATGGTCTGCCCTTCCAAGTCCTTCTGATGAGCCAGGCTGGGTGTGCTGTGTTCCATAGTGCCCTGGAATACTGCGGACCTGCCTGGCTCAGGAACCGGACTAGAGACCATCACAGAGGACTGGATCGATTCCAACATTTTGTTGCCGAACATGTCACCATGAAGCCAGTTCAGCCCCAAGAAGACCTGGCTTCTCTCTCCCCCGCCCCCAGAGGAAGCAGGTTTGAGCTGGCTGGACAGCCAGCTCCTCACACTACTCTTTCTCTCCCTTGCAACCCCCCCCGCCCCCCATTGCTCCCTACTTTGAGGGGCTTTCAGTACAAATAGCTCCTCACCTCAGTCTTGTTCTGGTCCAGGAAGCTGCCGAGCTCTCGGAGTGCAAACTCGCAAATTGCACACTGCGGTGACAACTTTGGCTGCATCATGTTCGTCTGAGGACAGAGTCCATTAACATACAGTCAATGAAGACAGACACATACACTGTGAACATACACACACGAGCGCGCGCAGCACTGCCCTAGCATGCGTCACCCCCGAGCACCACCCCGCCCCCACCCCGTTCCCCGCACACACCCAACCCCCATCCCCACACACACACATACATACACCACCCCCACCTCCCCATTCACATATACAGTAGTACAGTGCAGCTCCAGTCATAGGGAGGGGCCTAATGACAGCTCATCATAGACCTTTCGATAGAACTTTAACCCAGGTTCAGCCGTGGTCAGGCAGTGTTTGGCAAACATGGTTCAAGAAGCCTGAGGAATAGTCATGTGGGTGAGGGAGGGGCGGGATGATACTGACCCGGACGGGCTGCAGGACCTTGGCTTTCTGCAGCAGCAGCATTGGCACGGTGGCTGGTTCCTCGCAGAAGCCACATTTCTCACAGATATTCTTGGGCTCCTGGAGGAAGTGATAAGAAAATTGTGAAATCTAGCGAAAGAGGAAACGAAAGTGACACGAAAATAGCACGAGCAGCTCACAGGTGCTCAGAGAGAGTGAGAACCTGCTGGTGGGGTGGGGATGGTGGGGGAAGAGGGTCTTGTCTGGAAGACTCCTTGATAACCAATGCTCTAACTCAGGGTGGTCCAACTAGCGGCCCGCGGGCCGAATCTGGCCCAGGAGATGTTTCATCTGTCCCGCGAACCATTTTCAACTTCATTATCCGATGAGCAAATAAAGGCATCAGGCTATATTTTTTGCCTGTATTTACTCCAAGCCAATCAGGACTTGGTCACCGGAGGCTCAGGCTCTGTCCGCTAACGGGACTGGACAATAGGGATAAAATATTGCTATGCACCGTTTCTCAAATCTGGCATCCAGCCCTTAGCGGCCAGAAGGTTGGACCATCCTGCTCCAGTGTATTAGCTGTTAGTAGCTTCACAACAGCAGTTAATGCAGCAGCTGTCCTTTACACATTGTAACTATCAACACAGCAACTGGTCAAGGACACACTAACACAGCGACTGGTCAGGGACACACTAACAGTAACAAAGCGACTGGTCAGGGACACACTGACACCACTACTGGTCAGGGACTCACTGACACTACTACTGGTCAGGGACACACTGACACTACTACTGGTCAGGGACACACTGACACTATTACTGGTCAGGGACACCCTAACAATAACATAGCGACTGGTCAGGGACTTACTAACACTAACACAGGTTTTGGGCAGTCCTGAAGTGTTGCTTCAGGCACAGATGTGAACACAATATGCACAACACCACAGCACATCATCTTGGGCAGTGAGACACGCCTGTACATACATACATACCTGTCGCTGTGATTTAGGAGGGAAGAAGATGCGAAACTCAGGGTTAGGGAGTTGCTCAAAGCAGTAGAGATTTACTCGTCACTTTTAATCAGATGAAGTTAAGACATAAGGAAGCTGTATTACTGCGGGCAGACAATCCTCATACAGGGCAGTGCGGGGGCTCAGCACTCACCCCGAGATCTCCTGCCGCAACACCAGGTAATGGGGACTGGAGAGGTGCAGGTTCATGCTGATTTACTGCTCGTCACAGCATCAGCTGGAACTGCAGTGTGGCCTCAGTGTCTGTGTTTGGGAGGGGACAGGTTTTGTCTTGCCCAATATGACTCCGGAACAGAGACTTCCTTGTGTGTCTGGTGTCAGTAACAAATGCTGCCCATCAGACACAGACCTCAGCTGCCTCCGCTCTGCTGCGACCCTCCCATTGCCCGGTTCCATTGAAAGTCTCAATTCCCTGTGGGCTTTGTGTTAACCCTGTTGTGTGGGTTGAGATTCACTCTATTCGCAATGTCCAGCGGCACAAACCCACCCTACCCCTCCTCCAGCCTGGGTTGGATTCCAACACAGGAGCTGGAGGACACAGTAGAGCATTTCAGTGTTTTTTACAGAATATCCAAACCCAGTCCGATTCCTTGATTTACAAAGTGCTGTATGAGACTCCCGCAACGAAGCTTACCATCTGCATCAGGGCACGAAGGACCTCTGGAGCGTACATGGAGATGTACTCCTTGCACTGAAATGAGACAGACACAGGTCAAACGATGGGAGACAGCGGTGCATTTAACCCCAGTTACTAAACAGGCCGAATTAGGTAAGCAGGGAGAGAGTGCACATTCCATTCCGATAAATATCTCGGAAATTGCCACGTGCAGGTGGGATGCATGGAACTCTGTTTGGTTTGGATACTCTTAAGCATGGTGATGGGTTTCCCGTGTATCAGACACGCGGCTGATCACGGTCATGGGCTGAAACGAGAGGAAACAAAAAAAAAGGACCTATTGGCTGTACTGGCGAGTCACGTGACGAGTTGCGCACAGGCCTGATGATGCATCGGGCTCACCATGTGACAGAGACGTGACTCTCAACAGCACCAAACACTCACCAGATCGCGGAGCTCAGTGCCCAGGGTGCTGCACTGTTTGCTGATTTCGTTGATTATGTCGTCCGCTACAGATCGGTTGAGTTTCACCGCGACCTGAACCTTGGTGACAAAGTCGATGCAGTCATGGCACAAGTCGTCACTGCTCTGAAAAAAAGATGGGAGGGGAAATAGAGCTTGCTGAGTAAGGTCACTCTCTCCTTACCTGCTTCCCACACCGTCCCCCTCGCTCCTGAATAACCCCCCACCAAGCGGCTTAATCTACACCAGGGTGGTCCAACTGGCGGTCCCCGAACAATTTCCAACTTCATTGTCCGATGAGCAAATACAGGCAGGACGCAGACCCCGATCCAATCAGGAGACAATAATCACGGATTCAGGCTCTGCCTGGGAATGGTACTGGCCAAAGGTTGGACCCCGATCGAAACCACCACTGAAGACACTGGTGGCCATGTTTTACAGAAACACCCCCACCACCATTTTTATCTCTCTGACTCCCTCTAACGTTCTGTCGGTCTCTATGCCTCTCCCTGTAACTCTTGCTGAATCCATGACAGTTTGTGGGCAACCTCTGGGCGCAATTGGCTGCCACGTTTCGCCCACAAAATATACAGTCTATCCACTTTACAACATTCTGCGAAGTGCTCTGAGACTGCGTGATAAGGGGCTATATCGTGATAAGGGGCTATATCAAATGCAAGGATTATTATATCTACAAAATACTGTACACCCGCTGACATAAATTCTTGTCTTTTATAACAGAGTCTCAGCAATCTCCCAACTGAACTCTCAACAGTATTGTATAGTATAATTGACATGACTAGTAGTCACAGCCACTTACATCGACAGACAGGGTTATGGAAGGTTAAACTCCTCTGCACACAATTGTGTTATCAAATTTGTGCCTCCCAAGCAACGATACAAGTCATTCAGTGGATACAACATTCAACTGGGAGTTTATCAGCAACTAATGCACAATGGTAAGGTTGCACTTCAACCTGTCAGGAAGGACAAGGAAGTGCTGTGCCTGGCACAGTGTGGGTCTGCCTGGCACAGGGGGGAGGAATGGGGGAGGGGAGTTGCCGACCAGAACCAATCCCACTGCACTTATAGTAAGCCTGAGGAAAGCTGGGATCTGTCTCATTGCTTATTGGGGAAGGATATTAATTGCTTCAGTATCGCTGTCACATGAAGACGCACAAGCCAGCGTCATGTGAGTTCTAAAAAATGCCTAATCAGATCAAACAGTGTTGAGGGCAGTCTCAGGGCATCACAAGCAGTCTAAAATCCCCCCCCCATAACTAATGGCCATTATAGTCAGAAACCCCGACAGGCACGGCCTCAGTCAGGGACAAGGGATAAGGAAAGCCAAGGAAAGCTGGAGTAATTGCCACTGCTAATTTAGGCAGCATTACAGAGCAGGATGTGCTTCCCAAAATTAGCAGTGAAAACTATCCTAGCCTTCTTGGGCTTATTTCTTACTATGATACTATGATAATAATCCTTGCATTTGATATAGCGCCTGATCACATCATTGAGACGTCTCAAAACGCTTCACAGAATATACTGTAAAGTGGTTTGACTGTGTATTTTCTGGGGAAAATGCAGTAGCTAATTGCGCACAGCAGTGTCCCACAAACAGTTGTGGACTGATTGACCAAATTATTATTTTTTTGGAGGGATTATTACCCCTGGAAAACAATCCACCACTCGACAAACAATCGGGTTGCTACTTACTGCTGGGTAAACATAGCCGTGTGGAGTAATGAAATTTGCCTAAGGTTTCGCCCTGCCTGTGAATTGAACCCGGGTCCTCTCGCTTGCGAGGCGAGTGCGTTAACCACTACGCTGCAGGACTCCAGTGAAGGGTGCTGCGTAAGTGCAAGCTGTTGTTATCAACCACTGCAGATTCCCTGTGGGAGTTCCCAGCTCACTGAAAACTGGGCCAAAGAGCAGAGTATTCATTTCCTAAGCCTCTGTGTGACTCTCCCTCCAAGAGAACGAGAGGCCAGATCAGCGATAAAACAGGCAGTTTTAATATGATTAACAAGGTTATTGCGGAACACGAGCTGACACATTGTGATGAAGCCTCAGTTTCTGTGCGTTATGACCCAGATGCAAGGAAAAGTGCCGACTCAACAGAGCTGCACCTGAGGCCCTGCAGACAGTACAACACAGCGTCACATGAAGGCAGAGTCACTGCCACGAGAGAAATGCTTTACGCTGCATTTAATCAGATTACACAAGCGGGCCTGAGGCCAGGCCATAGGCAAACTGTGTCAGAGCCTGCGTGCATTTCTATAAGCAGCTAAACAACAACTTGTGCTTATAAAGAATGTTGCACGCAGGATGAATATCTAAGCCGCAAAGACAATGCGTCACAGAGCAGAAAGCAAAAAAGGGGCAGTTTGAGAGTTGAACAAAGGAACAACGGCCTTTTAAGAGGGTTTAAGATGGGTGTGAGTAAGCACAAGGCAAAGGGATTTTGCCAGAGAGCAGGGGTAGGACAAAGAGAACAAAGGGCCAATATAAATTTACATTTATACAGGGTGAATCAGCAGTCCTTATTCATAGATTTTAATTAATTCTGTTTTGTTTTTAAAAAGGAAGACATTGGTAGAGCGTATGCAGCGATTACAGATGTCTTTCATCGCGTTTGTGAAAGTTTTTGTCGCTAAGTTGAAATGTGTAAACGTCTACATGGCATGGGCAGTTTGAACATCTCATATAGACCGAGAAGGACTTTGATTCAGCCAGTATAGTGCCCTTCAAAAAACACAGCTAAAACCGGATAGCTTGCCAACGATATCGCTGTCTGGCAAGCTTTCCCGCTGCTTGTCCAGCTAGGACTACCCTAACCGTTAGGGCTTTGGCTTGTAGGGTTAACAAGAGCTGAGTGGGAGGATTCCTTGCCACCAGACAGTTTATATAGAAAGGCGAGATTAGAATCAAATTTCCTTATCTAAAGCAAGTGCTGAAACATAACAGCCCACAAGGTCATTCTGTGCTTACCAAAAACTCCACACCACAGGACAAAGTTTTTAATAGTTTACCGGACTCGCTCACATTGTGGAAATATAACAAAGGCCATTCTTCAGTTAATACCCTGCACGGCCTTGCTCTTTCCTATCTCAGTGACCTGTTAACCGCATACCGGCCTGTCTGCTCCCTACGCTCAGCAGACCCTGGCTTGCTTCATGTCCCCTGCCCGGCCCGCCCCACCATAGGCAGTCAGGCCTTCAGCTTTTCTAACCCCACCCTCTGGAACTCCATCCCACAGTGTCTTCACCTTGCTCCCTCCCTTGCCTCCTTCAAGGCATGTCTCAAGAACTCTGCTCTTCGACCGTGCCTTCGGTCATCCTCCTATCCCCACCCTCCGTCCCCTCCACCCCACCTGATCCCAACCCCCAGCTCGGGTGCAAATCCTTGACTGTCCAGCGCCTTGGGATGTCGTTCTGACGTGAAAGGAGCTGTGTAAATGTAATGTGTTCTTGTTTTGTAATCAGCCCGTCCACCTCCATGTAAACCGATACATACAGTCCACAAAGAGGCAGAGCAGGAACAGTCAGCCTTACCTTGGGTTTGATGTTCTCCTGTGGATACAGGAGAAGAGGAATGTTGGCAATGAAAGGAGCGGTCAACTTGGCCATGTCCACCTCGGCGGGTAGGGCCACCTCGGGAATCTCGTTGGAGAGGATTTCTTTGTGATGGAGCTCCTTCTGCAGGGATTTGCAGAGACCCAAGGCGCTACACACCACCTCAGGGTTCTCCTGGAGAGGAACACGATGGAGATTGAGGCACACCACACAAGGATTCAAAGACTCAGGAGAAATGGAGTGGAGTCCCAAAGCATAGCGGTTAGAGCACTTGCCTTGCAAGCAAGAAGACCCGAGTTCAATTCAGGCCCACAAAATACACAGTCACTACACTTTACATTAAATCCAGTGAAGTGTTTCGAGAGGTCTCAACATTGCCCCTCCTCGGTGGAAACCCCCTTCCATTCCAAAACCTATCTAATAGAATAACAGTCCTTGCATTTGATATAGTGCCTTATCACGCTTTCGAGACGTCTCAAAGCGCTTCACAGAATATATTGTAAAGTGGATTGACTATATAATTTGTGGGCAAAAATTTATTCTCAAGACGGCAAGGCATTGTCAAATATTGGCCACCTCCCGCCTCTCCCTGCTCAGGATATCACTCAGTCTTTCTAACGCGCTTTGAGACATTCTTCTGGCTGCAAAGCACTACACAAGTGCAAACTGGAATTGGGCTCAAGTATGCTGCGATAAACAGAGGCCAGATACTTTCTGTTATTAAGATGGGGTTGAATACGGGCGCTAGCCATAACAGGCGAGGCTGTCTGCCTTAAACTGAGAGCGGCAAGTAACGGAGGACATCCAACTTACCAGTTCTCCCTTGAGGATATTCAGGATGACGGGCAGATAGTCATCGACCAGTGCCTCGCATTCTTTGGTCAAGTCGGGACTTGGAAGCATTTTGCAGGCTTTGTCCAGGTAATCCAGCATCTCTTTCTGTCACAGGAAAGGAACCGGTAAATAATAATCCTTGCATTTGATTTAGTGCCTTATCACGTCATTGAGACGTCTCAAAGAGATTCACAGATACACTACACTGTGTAAAATGAATTGACTGCATATTTTGTGGGCAAATGCAGCAGCCAATTGCACACAGCTGTGTCTCATAAACAGTCCTGGATTGAGGGTGTATTTTCTAACCTCCCCCTAACTCTGCAGGTGATGAGGCTAATCTGACGCCTTTGCTCAGCACCTTCTCTCATCCAACATTGATTTCCGACAATGAGATTGGATGTTTTGGCAGTTTACATGTGTCCAGGATATCTCACTCTTTATATTTAAAGATCACAGGAAATATTGTAACTATAATATTGATTGCATTCATTTGCACCCCATCTGCCTCCACTGTTTACCCCCTGTGCTGTGGCTGGAGGTTCATTCACTGACTCCTTGCAGCAGCTGAGGGCTTGCCCTGGGCTACAGTCTCTCCCATCCTCTCCACGACAATTCAAGATTCGTTGACAAGATAGAAGCCATAGCCCTTGGCTCCCGTCAACATCTTCTCTCCTGCGGCTCTGACCTGAAAATTCCTCGGCTGGTTCTGACCTCCTGCTTGTCCCTCCTCCCCTCCGCTTCACTATCTGCGGCCGCGCTTTCAGCCACTACGACCCGAAGTTTTGGAACCCTCTCCCTCAGTCATTCTGTCTTGCCCCCTCCTTCCCCTCTTTCAGGTCGGGCCTGAAGACCTTCCTCTTCGACCATGCTTAGTCACTTCCTCCCTCCCCCAGTTCGGCGTCAGGCTCCGCCACTGTTAAGTGCTCCGAGACGCTGCTTCACGTGAAGAGCGCTATATAAATGTAAGTTGGGCCAGAGTGGGCTCAATGGCCCGAACGAACCACTATTGCTCCTCATAGATAAATAGCCAGTAGTGGGAACAAAGTATCTTCCTCTCCCTCGCTGAAAGTTAGGGGAACTAATACCCAGAGTGGGCTGAGGACGAGGAAATAACTGGAGGAAACTGTGGTTGCAACAAAAGATAAAACATATTTAAGAGGGGATCTAACACATACGAGGGAGAAGCAGAGACGAATTGGAGGGAAGCAAAGTAGGCAGGTGCGGTTTCCTCTGGCAGGTGGGTTGCTAACCACGGGACACAGATTTAAGATAATTGGCAAAAGAACCAGAAGGGAGACAAAATCANTTTTTTTAAACCCAGAAGTTGTTACGATCTGGAATGCACTCCCCGAAAAGCTGGTGGAAGCAGATTCGACAATAGCTTTCAAAAGGGAACTGGATATATACTTGAAAAGGAAACATTTGCAGGGCTGTGGATTTAGAGCAGGGCAGTGGGACTAGTTGGCAGCTCTTTCAAAGAGCCAGCACAGGCAAGATGGAATGAATGGCCTCCTTCTTTGCTGTAAGGTTATATAATTCTAAGTACAAGTCAGAACAGAACAGGAATCTGACTACGCAAACCCTCACACACTGGGGCTACTGGGCACCTAATGTTAGTTCTTATTTAACTGTAAGTCCTGTGCTAAGCCATAGATACGAATGTTACCTCTGTAGCATTTTCCTTCAAGAGACTGCCCACCACACCGATGACATCTTTGCACAGGTCACACACTGGACCTTTCTGTAATATAAATATGGACACAGTCAGTGGTTGCGGTCTACACCAGATTTCGAAACTTTGCTCTTCACACAATATAAAGAGTTGGAGGACTTCCTGATCTCTCCATCAAACAAATACAGGGCAGCCTCTAAATTGGCAGCAATATTTTTGGTCAGTTGGGTGTCTGACACGTGCGGAAACCCATCACAATGCTTAAAGTGTATCCGAACCAAGTTGAGAATTCCACGCATCCCATCCACACATGGAAATTCCAGAGACAGATTATTGGGATGGAATGCGCACTCCCTCCCTGGAGGGACGCATGCTGCTTACCTAATTCCGGGGAGTATTAGGCGCAGGTTGGCAGAAACCAGACTGAAGTCACTGCAATAACGTTTGACACGGAGACCTTGCTCAGGACACAGTTTTGCAGTTGCCCTTTGCCCCTGAACCCTCACTGCTGCGACAATAATCCCTCAAATCACCAACAGGCCTACTCACCATCCTGCCTCAGTATATCATCCTGCTTTCAATCAGCAAGAAAGGTGCATTGCCAGAGAAATACTTAGTCAGGGACCAGGGTGTAAAACCTGATGCAAAAGACTGAATTACCCAACACAGTCCCTTTTCCCCTCCTGTTTGCTTCAGTGTGCTTTCTCTCTCTCTCTCCCCCCCTCTCTCCATCAAGTCCACCTCCTCTAGGTTCTCGGCGTCTGTATGTACCATTCCCAGAGATTGTGTCCAGGATATTGCAAGTTTGCCTGGCTTTGAAAGGACTGTGTGCCTGACAGAGAAGGAATGAGTTATTACCAATGCAGCCTCGGTTAGGATATCAGCACAGCCCAAGGCTTCCAGGGACTTACCACTGTGGGCTGCTTCCAGGCTGTCTGTACACAGTGCTGCACCGCACCGCACTCCGAGGCTCTCCTGATGTTCTGACACCAGAAGGTCGGGCCTTCAGCACATGGGGTCAGGTCTAAGAGAGGGCTGGCGATCGCTGGAAAGGAGAGACACAGTTATGAGGTGGGGCAGGAGGGGGATTTGGGTGCTCTCTGTGAGCTTCACCATTACTGGGACACTGAACCTTACTCTATGTCACGAGGCTCCTGTTTCCTATTCCACACGTGAAGGCTAACGGTGCAAAAACAGAGCGGCTGAAACCTGCTACACCCTCCCCCCCCCCCCCCCCCCGCGCACCCTCCTTAGTGACATGACTGCGTGTTGGTCTCTCTTTCTCTCTATCCCACCCCCCCAAACACATAACAACAAAAACAAATTACATTTGTATAGCACTTTTCATGCCGAGAGGGCATCCCAAGGCGCTGGACAGTCGTTGATTTGCACCCGAGCTGGGGGTTGGGATCAGGAGGGGTGGAGGGCGGGTGGGGGGGGGGGTTGACCAAAGGTGCGGTCGAAGAGAAAGATCATGAGACGGGCCATGAAGAAGGCGAGGTGAAGGGACTGTGGGATGCAGTTCCAAAAGGTTGGGGGCAGAGAGGCTGAAGGCCCACCCGCCGTTGGTGGAGTGGGTATGGCTGGGGATACGTAACATTGACGCAACTCATTGACGCCACACAAACCTAAACGTTAGAACTCACGGTTTATCAGAACAGAACACCTGAGAGTCTCTGAGACATACATTTGTCATGTCCAGCAATGTGCTTTGCAAGTAACAATAATATTAATAATCCTTGCCTTTGATATAGCACCTTATCAGGTCTTTTGAGATATCTCAAAGCACTTCAGGGTAGAGTGTAAAGTGAATTGACTGTTTTATGGGTGAAACAAAAAGGAGATAAAGATAAGTCCGTGTATAATTGGTACGTGCGTTTTCAGTTCTTCCTTGATTTGAATATTTATTGATTTATGGCACTATTCGGAAAAAGGAGTCTCTCTCTCCCGGTGTCCTGGCCACCAATACCCCAGATAAAATCAGACAGTCACTTCACGTCTACTTGTGGGACATTGCTGGGTGCAATTGGCAGTAAATCCTATCCTCCTGACGTGAAACGGCAAGGAATTATTACCCTGGGGTCTTGCCAGTGCATCTCCTGCATTAGTTAAAATCTAAGGCCACTCCTATGTTTAAAAGATTGTTATGTTTAAAAAGATTAAACGTTCATTTCCTGCCTCTCTCTCCTCCCACCCTGTCCCCTCGGGCACGGGCTATTTTCGGCACTGAGTAGACACACCAAACACGTTCCCGAGGGAGAATTCTGGAAGGCCGTCCGGCCCAGCTTTCTGCAGCTCGGCTTAGACGCTGCAGTGCAGTCACATGCCGGTGACTCAGTTTTCATATGATCGCACCAGCCGAGCGGATCTCAGCACTGAATTCTGCTCAGCAGCACTGCCCTGGGAACGCAGTCACACGAGCTCTGGAATACTACACCGGGCTCCACGCTGCCCCCACCCCACCCCTCAATGTTCCTCCCTCCTCTAAATTTGTTAAATGGATTCTTCATCTCAGTTTTGCCCTTTTATAACCACTTCGCTATCCTGGTACGGTCCTCCGTAGGTTCCCGCAGCTCTCGCAATCTTTGCCCTCGCTCTTATTATGTGGATCTTCTGGAGAACCGCGACGGAGGTGCAGAATTAACCCATTATCTCCTTTTCTCCGAATGTTGAAACGATCGCGTTCCTGCAGCGCTATTCGAAAAGAGAAGGGAGTTTCTCTCTCCCGGTGTCCTGGCCAACAATCTCCCCGATAAAATTGGCCATTCACTTCATGGCCGTTTTGCGCTGTCGCTGTGTGCAAATTGGCTGCCGCATTCGCCTACAAATACCCAGTCACTACATGTTATAGTATATCCTGTGCAACGCTTTGCGATGTCTTGCCAATGTGCTAAGGGGCTACATCAAATACAAGGATTGCCATAGACATATTAACGGGGATAGAAAAGCTGAACACCCGATCGCCGGTAGTGGGGTGGGCAGGACAGGGAACATAAAGCAGACCGGTGCCTGCAGAGCGGAGGAAGCGGACAGGTTGGTGAAGTTTTACTAGATCGCGGATACGGGGAGGAGCAAGGCCATGGAGGGCTTTAAAGGTGGGAACAAGGATGGGGGTGACTGGCTCAAGGAGCTCAGTACAGCGGTTCAATAACTTCTTAGCTCTCAGGTGGAAGTGAAAGTGCTCATCTCTGAGCGATGGGTCGCCTTCCGGAGGAATCGGTTCAGTATCAGTATCAGCTCCGCATTCAACGTGAAAATGAGAAGCGAGATTCCAGCATTGCTGACACCCACTCACTGACCCTCTCACCCGCCCACGCAGGTTCAGCGCCAACGCCCTCTCCACAGGCTCGGCATAACCACAATAATCCTTGCGTTTGACGTAGCGCCTCATCACACCGTTAAGGCATCTGGAAACGCTTCACAGAAGTGTCCGCACAAACCCTCGTGGATTGAGCGATGGAGGGGGGGGAGGGGGGTCGGGGAACCACATGGGTTTCTGGATAGGGACGAAGAGCGGGGAACCTGGTTGATTTTCCCCCTTCCCTAAGATCGCGCGTAGACCAAACGAGATCAACTACCTGCGTCATTTAACCCCCACCCCCCCCCCCACGGCCTTGCTTTTACCCCCAGGGGAAGCGATAGTCAAAGCTATTGGCTTTAGCGTTCCAGGCCCGGCCTCAGCTCGGTTTAGAGGCACAGCCCAAAAAACAAACATGTTGTCGAGGTCACTGATCCACGACCAAACCACAACTTCCTTACAGACCGTTTCTCTTCTCTGACTGAAGGCCCCCACGTCGCCCGCGGAGGGGTGACCTTCCTGATCCCGAAAGTGATTATTCATTCAGACAGGTTTCGGGGCAAAGAGAAACTGCAAAGCGGATCATTATTATTTTTTCAAAAAAAAGGGCACAAGAGTAAAGGGTAGAGACGCTCATTTGAGGAGCGCACAATAAGGGTAAAAGTACATGTGTTGCACACACACACACACACAGCCCACTGCTGTACACACACACACAGCCCTCTGCTGTACACACACACACAGCCCTCTGTTGTACACACACACACACACACAGCCCCTGCTGTACACACACACACACACACAGCCCTCTGCTGTACACACACACACAGCCACTGCTGTACACACACACAGCCACTGCTGTACACACACACACACCACACACACACACAGCCACTGCTGTACACACACACACACAGCCACTGCTGTACACACACACATACACACAGCCCTCTGCTGTACACACACACACACACAGCCCTCTGCTGTACACACACACACACAGCCCTCTGCTGTACACACACACACACAGCCCTCTGCTGTACACACACACACACCCTCTGTTGTACACACAACACAGCCCTCTGCTGTACACACACACACACAGCCCTCTGCTGTACACACACACACAGCCTCTGCTGTACACACACACACAGCCACTGCTGTACACACACACACACAGCCCTCTGCTGTACACACACACACACACACAGCCCTCTGCTGTACACACACACACACACACAGCCCTCTGCTGTACACACACACACACAGCCCTCTGCTGTACACACACACACACAGCCCTCTGCTGTACACACACACAGCCCTCTGTTGTACACACACACAGCCCTCTGCTGTACACACACACACACAGCCCTCTGCTGTACACACACACACACACACAGCCCTCTGCTGTACACACACACAGCCCTCTGCTGTACACACACACACACAGCCCTCTGCTGTACACACACACAGCCCTCTGCTGTACACACACACACAGCCCTCTGCTGTACACACATACAGCCCTCTGCTGTACACACACACACAGCCCTCCTGTACACACACAGCCACTGCTGTACACACACACACAGCCCTCTGCTGTACACACATACACACAGCCCTCTGCTGTACACACACACAGCCCTCTGCTGTACACACACACATACACACAGCCCTCTGCTGTACACACACACAGCCCTCTGCTGTACACACACACACAGCCCTCCTGTACACACACAGCCACTGCTGTACACACACACACAGCCCTCTGCTGTACACACACACACACAGCCCTCTGCTGTACACACACACACACAGCCCTCTGCTGTACACACACACACACACACACCACCACCACTGCTGTACACACACACACACACAGGCCCTCCTGTACCTGCGCTGATACAAAGTGCTGCGATGAGGAGTGCGGCCATTGTTCCGCTGCTCGTGACTGCGGCTTCTGCTGTTGTGTCGCTGGTTCCGCACTGCGGCCCCAACACACCCTCCGCACCCGACCACAGCGCCCCCTACAGCCCGGCCCCGGCCACAGCACAGCGCCCCCTACAGCCCGGCCCCGGCCACAGCACAGCGCCCCCTACAGCCCGGCCCCGACCACAGCACAGCACAGCGCCCCCCGCAGCCCGGCCCCGGCCACAGCACAGCACAGCGCCCCCCACAGCCCGGCCCCGGCCACAGCGCCCCCTACAGCCCGGCCCCGACCACAGCACAGCACAGCGCCCCCCACAGCCCGGCCCCGGCCCCGGCCACAGCACAGCGCCCCCCACAGCCCGGCCCCGGCCACAGCACAGCGCCCCCCACAGCCCGGCCCCGGCCACAGCACAGCACAGCGCCCCCCACAGCCCGGCCCCGGCCATTGTAGAGTATTTGCGGGTGAAAGCAGCAGCAGCCAATCTGCGCACAGTTTGTGTCCCACCAACGCTCCTGGAGCGAGTGACCAATTTCATTCAAAGGGATTGTCGGCCAGGACACCGGCAGAGAGAAACTCCCTTCTACAATCATAGCATCATACGGCACAGAAGGAGGCCATTCGGCCCATCGTGTCGTGTCTGAGAAAAGTGCTTCTCAGTCTGTGACCCCTCACCCCCCCCCCCCCCCCCAACCCCTCCTCGCTCCCCGTAGCCCACAGGGGATAGACCGGGATAGAATAAATCACACAGTAGGAGTGTCCCCAAAATATCTCATCGTAAAAAGTGAGTGTAGATTGAAGGCACGATCGAAGACGAAGGTCTTCAGATGGGACTTAAAGGAGGCGAGAGACCGGGAGTGAGGCGGAGGGATTGAGGGATGGAGTTCCAGAGCGTGGGGACAGAGATGCTGAATGCCCGACCGCCAATGGTGGAGCAGAAAGGGCGGGGGACCTGAATAAGGCCGGTGTCCGCCGAGCGGAGAGCGCGGACAGGCTGATATGGGGTTATGAGATCAGAGAGGTCCTGGGGAGCACGACCGTGGAGGGTCTTGAAAGTAAGAGCAAAGGTTTTGGGCTCGATTCTCTGAGGAACGGGGAGCCGGTGAAGCCGGGCGAGTCCCGGGGTGGGGGCGGGGGGGGTGATAGGTTCCCGGAGCCTGGTGCGGGAGAGAACGTGAGCGTTGGAAAGTCCAGTGAGCAGGCAGTTGGCGTAGTCAAGCCGGGACGTAATGAAAGTGTGGATCAGGGTCTCGGCAGCCTGCGGTGAGAGGCAGTGGCGGAGGCGGGCAATGTTGAGGAGGTGTGGAAAGGGTCAGCGGCTGAGACGAGGAGGCGATGTCGGGAGCCAAGCAGGAGGGCCCCCTGTCTTGCCAGCTGGAGGAAGTTGGCTCTCGTCCCGGATTTGATGTACTGTGGATTGTATGAACAAATACAATTATTGCAAGTGCAAAATATTTTGTGCAAACAAGTCTCTTTCGTGTGAAATGGTGTCCGGGAAGAGCTTATGAATATCAGAAATGCAGATCGAATTTTAAGATGTTTCGATTGCGATTATAAGCAATTATTACAATATTACAGATATTACAAATGAGGAGGCTACACTCAATTTGGGCAAATTTGGAAATATATGGCGATCAAAAAGGTTAATAGTAGGCGTTCATGTTAATCAGACCCATAGAGGAGGGACTGCAAGTGTAAAATATTATACTCTCCAAGTTAAATGGTCACTGACCATAGACTGGCTCGCAAAGCCTGATGTCTACGGTTGGCCTCTCCAGGTGCAAGTTAAAGATCTCATTGTATGATTTGAAAAGAAAAGAGAGATAGGTTCTCCCGGTGTCTGGCCAACAATATCCCAGATAAATAAATTGATTATTTACTTCACCGCTGTTTGAGGGAGATTGCTGTGCTCAAATTGCCTGCTTCCTCCATCTACAAGTACACAGTCACTACACTTTGCAGTAAACCTATGAAACGCTTCGAAGGGTACTTTGATACGATAAAGTGCTACATCAGATGCAAAGATAATATTAATATAATTTCTGTTATGTCCAATGATTGTGTATTTGTAACACAACCCACCAACCAACTCCCTCCGCTTTGCAGGCAATGATCTGCTTTACGTTCCCTGCCCTCCCACCCCACCATTGGCAGTCAGGCTTCAGTCTTTCTGCCCCAACCTTCAGGAGCTCCATCCCAGAGTCTCTCCTCCTCGGCCCTTCCATTGCCTACTTCAAGGTCCATCTCATGACCTTCCTCTTTGACCAAGCCTTCAGTCATCTTCCCAGCCCTATCTCACCATGGCCCCCACCCCTCCCAGCTCGGGTACAACCCCTCGACTGGCCAGCACCTCGGGATGTCCTCCTGACATGAAATGCGCAATATAAATACAATTTGTTGTTGTTGTTACCATTGTACACAGCCAACTTGTGCACTGCAATGTCCCACAAACAGCCATGACACAAAAGACTGCAAAAATATTCATCCCAAAGCAAGAGAGGTGACCTCAAATGTCTTGTTTCCCACTGGTACCTATCATTCTGTCTGATGTTTTTAATTGTTAAGAACGCTAAAGCTCTGCATACTCATTCATTAGTTTTAATTAATCCCTTCAAATTGATACCTTTGTGCACTAATTAACAGTTTGTCAACATCATACAGAAGCTCTGCTGAGAGACCAACTTTTGCCACGTTCTCAATATAGCGGTGTAACGTGCAGTGTTAGCCAAGCCATGCTCGTTGTTGTGTCGAGCGGGATCACCAGTCAGTCCCAGATATAAGTGTTTACACTTTTTTTCCCAGTCACTGCCACTGCCTCCCACCGGTGTTGCTTTCAAGAATATTAAGACCTTCACAATTCTACGGGGGAAAAAATAACATTTTCTTTTCAGAGCAAACGTCATCCTGAATTACATCTCTGAATATCAAAGAGTGCTTGTTGAATTACGAGTCCTGTAGCTCAGTGGTTAGAGCACTCGCTTTGCAAGCGAGAGACCCGAGTTCAATTCCAGGCATAGGGCGAAACCTTGGGCAAGTTTCCTTACTCCACACACAGCCCTAATAATAATCCCTCCAAAACCAAAAACAATAATAAATTGGTCCTTTTCAATCCACGACTGTTTGTGGGACATTGTTGTGCGCAATTGGCTGCCGCGTTCGCCCACAAATGTAGTCAATTCACGTTACAGTGTGTTCTGTGATGCGCTTTGGGACGTCCTCCCGACGTGAAAAGCGCTATATCAAATGCAAGGATTATTATTATTATGTGACAAGTGCCATTTAGGACCGCAGAGATTTCAGCAAAGGGCAAGAGCATTTGGTCCATTGTATCTGTGCTGGCTCTTTGAATGAGCAATCCATCCAGTCCCATCTAGCTGCCTTTTTCCCTACACCCTGCAAATGACTCCTTTTCAAATATCTGTTTCCCCCACAAAATATACACTCAATTCACTTTACAGTATATTCTGTGAAATGACTTGTAACGTCTTCAAGATGTGATAAGGCGCTATATCAAATGCAAGGATTATTATTATTATAATCTAGCTAGTTCCCTCTTGAAAGCTAATGTGGATCCTGCTTCGACCAATGTACCCAACAGGGCATTCCACATCCTAACAATTCTGTGTAAAAAAAAATCCTCTAATCTTCCTGTCTTGTGCCAATTCGGCAGACAATTTGCAGACAGCAATGTCCCACAAACAGCTATGAAGTGAATGACGAATTTTATCTCGGGACATTGTTGGCCACGACACTGGGAGAAACTCCATTCTCTTTTTGAATGGTGTGATGGGGTCTTTATCATTCAACTGAACAGACAGGCGGATCATCGATTTATTCTCAAATCTGAAGCGCGGCACCTCTGACAATGCAGCACTTCCTCCAGCACTGGAGTCAAGCATTTATAGCGCCACGTTGTGAATATATGTAGTAGCTAATTCTGCTTTTATATGTGATCTTGGAATCTGGGATTCACTCTCAGATATTAACCCTCTGTTGCTGGAAGGCACTTCTTTTCTGAAAACTTTCCAGCGGCTTCACTGCAAAAATTAATTGGATGTTACTTCTTCGGTGAATTATCGCCGTATTTGTATGCAAATTTCACTCACCAATTTTTCTATTGTTATTCATAAGTCTCTAACACTGTAAAAACTCTTCTCAAAATGCCCATCTGCTGTTCTTTGATTTTTGTGTGACCGCAGTCATTAAGAAAGATTGAGATGATGATACAACTTGACATAAATATTGATTGGTAAACGCATCTATTAATCTCACACCCCCAAGTTATACTTGGGACCCAGAGCTGGAATCTGAGCATCTGGTGTTGGCATTATCCTCTTATTAGTGAACTAGCCCTTTGTTAGCCAAAGTAGTTTCACAGCCCTGGAGGGAGGACAGATACCTGACTATAGTGGCAATTCTACACAGATTACTTGGAAAGGTTTCTAAATTGTTGTGCGTTTCATCTGTGCATAATCACTTCCCCCCACGCCCCAACTCTCCCCTTCTCAGCTCAGGTTCCTAGTCAGGATTAATAATAATCCTTTCATTTGTTTTAGTGCCTTTTAACTTGGAAGGACATCTCAAAGTGCTTCATAGGATATACTGGGAAGTGTAGTGACTGTGTACTTTGTAGACTATATGTCCTCCCAATGTAAAACGTCTTATATAAATGTAAATTGTTGTTCTCATGATGACACCAAGAATGGTTAAAGCAGTAATAATTCCCAAATGAGTTTATCAAATGATAATAATGAATGAATATATTATCCTGACACTGACTTAATATAAAGGTCATGTATTATACTAAACCGTTACAGCAAATCTGTTCTCAGTGCAGATGCCGATACAATGCAAAATACAATATAAAATTACATTTGTACAGTGTCTTTCATGTCGGGAGGACATTGTGAAGCGAATGACTAGTTTTATCTGGGGATCGTTGGTTGAGACAGAGGGAGAAATGCCCTTCTTTTTTTGAACAATACCATGGGATCTTTAACGTCCACCTGAACAAGCAGATGGGACCTCGGTTTAATGTCTTTGAGGACAGCACCTCCAACCGTGCAGCACACCCCCAGCGCTGCACGGGAATGTCAACCTACACTGTGAGTTCAAAGATCAGACGTGGGGCTTGAATGCATAACCAATTGCCCCAGAGGCGACAGCGCTACCAAATGAGCCAAGCAGTCATCCGACAGCAATTGGTACCAGATAATAATACTCTCGCATTTATTTTATTATCTTAAATTCGCAGAGAGTTTTTTAATCTCCTGATCTGGCTCATTTTTATTTGGAAAAGGGTAATGTCATTTTATTTCGTGAACATTTTCTTATCTTTCTCAGCTTGATTGCATTAATTCTCACTGCCAGATTTTATTTATAGGCAGTTTTTAATACATTTCACTACCTGGTTTTCATTACTTCTTGTAGCTGAGTTTTATTTGATTTTACGGTCTAATTTTTAGAAAATTTCACTGGCTAATTTAATTACATTGCATAGTCCGATTTATACATTTCATAACCCAATTTTATTGCTTCTTGTAGCTGATTGCCCCTGATTGCAAGATGTTCTTATAAATTATTCCTGGAGTTTGATAATCCAATACTACTGAAGTCAAACCTCACCGAAGAGAAGTCATCTCCTAGTGCAACTAGACGTCTTCAGAAATGTTCATAAGCTCTTCCATGTGTTGATGTCAAGTCAATATCAACAGTGCCAACAGGCAATTAATAACAATAATCCTTACATTTGATAAAGCACCTTTCACATCAAGAGTATACTTCAAAGCACTTCATGAGATTTTATCATGAAATATAGTGACTATGTATTTGTAATCGAATGCAACAGTCCTTCAGACAGTCATGAAGTAAATGACCAAGGTTGTTTGGGGGATTGTTAGAATAATAACCCTTGCATTTGATATAGTGGCTTATCGCCTTGTTGAGATGTCTCAAAGCGCTTCACAGAATATATTGTAAATTGTAGATTGACTGCGGATTTTCAGGCCAAAACACAGTAGACAATTGCACACAGCAGTGTTCCACAAACAGTCGTGGATTGAATGACCCCATTTTTTTGGAGGGATTAAAGCAATCAAATGTTGCTAACAACCGGGTTCCTACTTAATGCTGGGTAAACAGTGGAGTGTGGAGTAAGGAAACTTGCCTAAGGTTTCGCCCTGCCCAGGAAATGGGCAGAGAAGGAGGTCATGGACTCCTTTTCATCTAAAATACTCAACATCCGCCAGGCACTTCATCCACCTGCCCCTTGTCACCTACCATGATGCCCTCTCTGTCCCCCTCACCTTCCTTATCATCTGCTCCTACCACCACCCCCATTCTACATTCCTTCCTCCCATCTCTCCCTCCTCCCTCTCACCCATCATCACCTCCATGAAACCCACCACCTGCTGCCTCGACCCCCTCCCCACCAACTTACTGGTCACCCAGCTCCCCATCCTCTGCCCACTACTGGCCGACATCATCAACCAGTCCCTCTCCTCCGGATCAGTCCCTGCCCCCTCAAAACTGCTGTCATCACCCCCCTCCTGAAAAAACCCTCCCTAGATCCCTCAAACCCCAGCCATTACCGCCCTATTTCTAACCTGCCCTTCCTCTCAAAAGTTCTAGAACGCGTTGTTGCCAACCAACTCTGCGCACACCTCTCCTCCCACTCCCTCTTCGAACCCCTCCAGTCCCGTTTCCGCCCACAGTACAGAGACTGCGCTTGTGAAAGTCACAAACAACATCCTCTCTATCTGTGACCAGGGCTCCCTCTGCCTCCTTGTCCTCCTGGACCTCTCCGCCTAGTTCGACACAGTCGATCACGCCATCCTCCTCCACCGCCTTTCCTCCGTCATCCACCTCAGTGGGACCGCACTCGCCTGGTTCCAGTCCTACCTCACAAACCGCCAGCAGTACATCTGCACAAATGGCTTCTCCTCCCGCTCTCACCCATCCATCCTTGGCCTCCTCCTCTTTCTGATCTACATGCCCCCTCTTGGGGATGTCATCGACATGGGTTACATTTTCACATGTATGCACATGACACCCAACTCTATTTTTCCACCTCTCTTTGCGACCCCCAGTCCCCTGATGTTCTGTCAGATCTCAGGGGCTGGATGAGCACAAACTTCCTTCAGCTGAACGTTGACAAGATGGAAGCCATAATCCTTGGCTCTCATCAACGTCTAAAATCTCACGGCTCTCACCTCCTCCACCTACTCGACCCCCCTCTAAAACTCTCTGAACCCATACGCAACCTAGGCGTCAGGTTCGACCCCCAATTATCCTTCCTCCCCCACATCCGGTCCCTCACCAGCACCGTTTTCTTCCACTCCGACACATCACCCGTCTCCGCCAATACCTCTCCCCAAAAGCCGCTGAAACTCTGGTCCATGCCTTTGTCACCTCTCGCCTGGACTACTCTTAACGCCCTCCTCGCCGGTCTCCCATCCACTACCATCCATAAAATCCAACTCATTCAGAACTCTGCCGCCCGCATTCTCACCCGCACGAAGCTCCGCTCCCCGATCACCCCAGGCCTTGCCAGACTGCACCGGCTGCCCATCCCAGAGAGGATTGATTTCAAGATCCTCACCCTCGTATTCAAGTCCCTGCACTCCTCTGCACCCCACTACCTCTCTGACCTCCTCTCTCCTCAAAACAGTACCCGTTACCTTCGTTCCTCCGGGTCTGGCCTCCTCCTCGTCCCCCGAGTCCTCTGCTCCACCCTCGGCGGCCGTGCCTTCAGCCACTATGCCCCGAGGCTCTGGAACTGCCTTCCTCACTCCCTTCGCCTCGCTCCCTCCCTTCCCACTTTCAGGTCTCTGCTGAAGACCTTTCTTTTCGTCCGCGCCTTTGGTCACCTTCCTCTCCCCCCCCCACTCCTCCCCCCGGGATCCGTGACCGAAAAGCGCTCTGAGTCGCAGTCCGGCGTGGAGGGCGCTGTGTAAATCCAAGTTGTTGTTGTTGTTGTTGTTGTTGCCGTTGAAACGAACCGGGGGCCTCGCGCCTGCGAGGTGAGCGCGCGCGCTTTGCGCTAACCACTACGCTACGGGACTCCACTACCAATGGCGCTGCGTCAAGAGTGCGTCCTCGAAAGCGGTTCACTCTTAAAGTGTAGTGACTGTGGATTTGCAAAATCAAACCCGGCAGTCAATTTTGCAGTCACCAACGTCCCACAAACAGCCACGAGGTGAATGGCCAATGGTGTTTGGGGGAATTGTTGGACAACCCCAGGGATGGGGTGTGGGTCACACCGACAGAGACAGACACAGAGGCTGTCGCCACATCGCCTGGAGCTGGGAATTGCGCAGCGCCGCCGCCGCCGCCACCACCACCGCCGACCTCCCGCCGGCAGAGGGAGTGCGCGGCCCGGGGCCGGGAGGAGGACCACCGGCCTTTCTCGCTTGGACCGTGTGCGGCTGCTGGAGCTGACGGTGACCCGGAGCCGCGAGTGTGAGAGGCCGGGGGTGGGGGGGGGAGAGGCCGGGGGTGGGGGGGGAGAGGCCGGGGGTGGGGGGGGGGAGAGGCCGGGGGTGGGGGGGGGAGAGGCCGGGGGTGGGGGGGGGGAGAGGCCGGGGGTGGGGGGGGGAGAGGCCGGGGGTGGGGGGGGGAGAGGCCGGGGGTGGGGGGGGAGAGGCCGGGGGTGGGGGGGGGAGAGGCCGGGGGTGGGGGGGGAGAGGCCGGGGGTCAGGGGGGAGAGGCCGGGGGTCGGGGGGAGAGGCCGGGGGTGGGGGGGGGAGAGGCCGGGGGTGGGGGGGGGAGAGGCCGGGGTGGGGGGGGGAGAGGCCGGGGGTGGGGGGGGGAGAGGCCGGGGGTGGGGGGGGAGAGGCCGGGGGTGGGGGGGGAGAGGCCGGGGGTGGGGGGGGGAGAGGCCGGGGGTGGGGGGGGGGAGAGGCCGGGGGTGGGGGGGGGAGAGGCCGGGGGTGGGGGGGGAGAGGCCGGGGGTGGGGGGGGAGAGGCCGGGGTGGGGGGGGGAGAGGCCGGGGGTGGGGGGGGGAGAGGCCGGGGGTGGGGGGGGAGAGGCCGGGGGTGGGGGGGGAGAGGCCGGGGGGTGTGGGGGGAGAGGCCGGGGCTGAGGGTGTGGGGAGAGGCCGGGGCTGAGGGTGTGGGGGGAGAGGCCGGGGGGTGGGGGGGGGGAGAGGCCGGGGGTGTGGGGGAGAGGCCGGGGTGGGGTGTGGGGGGAGAGGCCGGGGCTGAGGGTGTGGGGGGAGAGGCCGGGGCTGAGGGTGTGGGGGGAGAGGCCGGGGCTGAGGGTGTGGGGGGAGAGGCCGGGGCTGAGGGTGTGGGGGAGAGGCCGGGGCTGAGGGTGTGGGGCGAGGCGGGAGCTGAGGCCTGGGGCTGAGGGTGTGTGGGGGAGAGGCCGGGGCTGAGGGTGTGTGGGGGAGAGGCCGGGGCTGAGGGTGTGGGGGGAGAGGCCGGGGCTGAGGGTGTGGGGGCGAGGCGGGAGCTGAGGCCTGGGGCTGAGGGTGAAGGTGTGGGCTGAGGGGGAGGCGGGGCCGAGGATTGTGAGGGGGTGGGGGCTGAGGGGGAGGCGGGGGCTGAGGATGGTGAGGGGGTGGGGGCTGAGGTTCGGGGGGAGGCGGGGGCTGAGGGGCAGCGGTGGGGGCTGAGGTGGGAGGCGGCGGGGGCTGAGGGTGGGGCGGGGGCTGAAGGGGGGGCTGAGGGGCGGCGGGGGCTGAGGGTGGGGGGGCGGGGGCTGAGGGTGGGGGGGGGGGGGGCTGAGGGGGGGGGCGCTGGGGACGTCCATCTGACGTGAAAGCCACGATACAGATGTAATGTTGTTGTTGTTGTGGCTGCAGCCGCTTCACACAAGCCCAGGAGGCATCCAGTCACCTGCCCAGTGCCACTGGGCAAAGTGTCCTCGGGCAGGGCAGGGCAGGGCAGGGCAGGGCGGCCAGGGCAGGGCAGGGCAGGGCAGGGCAGGGCGGCCAGGGCAGGGCAGGGCAGGGCAGGGCGGCCAGGGCAGGGCAGGGCGGCCAGGGCAGGGCAGGGCAGGCCAGGGTGGCCAGGGCAGGGCGGCCAGGGCAGGGCGGGCAGGGCAGGGCAGGGCGGCCAGGGCAGGGCAGGGCAGGGCGGCCAGGGCAGGCCAGGGCAGGGTGGCCAGGCCGGGGCAGGGTGGCCAGGGCGGGGCAGGGTGGCCAGGGCAGGCCAGGGCAGGGCAGGGCAGGCCAGGGCAGGGCAGGGCAGGCCAGGGCAGGGCAGGGCGGCCAGGGCAGGGCAGGCCAGGGCAGGGCAGGGCAGGGCAGGCCAGGCCAGGCCAGGCCAGGGCAGGACAGGACAGGGCAAGCCAGGCCAGGCCAGGGCTTGGTTTGCAGATGGATTGCAGATCTTATTATATCCAAATGTGTCAAAAATTAACCTCCCCCCGACACACACACACACACGACTGTTTGTGGGACGCCGCTGTGCGCAATTGGCTGCCACATTTCGCCCATTAGCACATACTGTCAGTTCACTTTACAATATAGTCTGTGAAGCGCTTTGAGACGTCGCGAAGCTGTGATAAGGCGCTATATCGAATGCACGGATTGTTGTTATTGAGGTTATTGCCCCCATCATTCACTCCTTGCTGTTTGGCGCAAATTAGCCTCTGTGTTTTCCCGGTCACTAACGCTTTGTAGCCTCTTGATGTGTTACGGTGGTGTTTGTGTGTTTTCAAATTGTAGTCTTTATTATCTGAATTCATCAAAAATAAATCTTTTATCTACCTCTACGCCCCCCCCCCCACCCCCCCCCCCCCCCACACACAAATATTAACTGGTCATTGTCTCTGCTGTTGGCATAAATTAGGTGTTTGTCCGCAGTCACTACACTTGACGCCTTGCAAAATGTTTGATGTGTTAAGAAACTGTTGTTAAATGTACGGCTGTTAAAATAAATTGTAATAAATCAGCCCAAAGCTGGTGATGTAATGGTTCTTGTAAGGTGCTGGTGACGTGGCTGCCTTTGTCTACACCTCAGCAGGTCACTGAACTTCAGTGTTGTTTTGTGTGAAGTTTTTTAGACTCAACAAGCTTCCACGTTGAAAATGCAAGTTTTATTAAATAATCCAGTGCGAAGCTGTAATAGCAGTAGGTGTTGACGAAGTCATCTATCTTGAATTATCGAATTCAAGATCCTCACCCTCACCTACAAGGCCATTCACGGCCTTGCTCCCTCCTACCTCTCCGACCTACTATCCCCCTACTCGCCCGTACCCTCCGTTCCTCTGGCTCCGGTCTGCTCCACATCCCCCGCCCCAACCGCCCTACCATCGGTGGTCGGGCCTTCAGCCTCTCAGCCCCGAGGCTCTGGAACTCTATCCCCCAGTGCCTTCACCGCCTCCTCCCTTTCCTCCTTCAAGGCCGGTCTCATGACCTTTCTCTTTGACCGTGCCTTCAGCTCCCCTCTCGACTCTCTTCCCCTCCTCGCTCCCTCCCTTCCCTCCCTCACCCTGACCATTTACCCCCTCTTCGCTCCCTCCCTTCCCTCCCCTCACCCTGACCATTTCCCCCCTCCTCGCTCCCTCCCTTCCCTCCCCTCACCCTGACCATTTCCCCTCAATGCTCGGGTCATGACCCAACTGTACAGCGCCTTGGGACGTCCTCCCGACGTGAAAGGCGCTCAATAAATGGAATCTTGTTGTTGTTGTTGTTGTGAGAACCGTGTTAATTTGGCTGACAGGGTTTTTCTTTTGGTACTTTTTTTCAATCTACGACTGTTTGTGGGACATTGCTGTGCGCAATTGGCTGCCGCTTTCGCCCACAAATATACAGTCAATTCACTTTACAGTGTGTTCTGTGAAGCGCTTTGGGATGTCCTCCCAACGTGAAAAGCGCTATATCAAATGCAAGGATTATTATTATTATTAGTTGTCAACGTCGGATAAAGTATTCGGTGTAAGATTTGTCGTTAGGTGTGAGCAATGCAAAGTTAATATTTGTCTGCATAGTACATTGGTTACAATAAGTTTCAGACTGTGTCACAATGAATTACATTTTGCTGATCAAAATTGATGCACGCAATACTGAATAAAGTGCAGCTTGAATTCCTCAGCCACCAATGAAATATTTTCTGTTTAAGTAACAATGTCGAAAACATTTGCTAAAATGGATGTTCCATGTAGCTTACTTAGTAAAACAAAAATAAAAGTATTTGGAACCAATAAGGAATGAAGCAGTAAACATCTTATGTAAATGAAGAAATACAAACCAAACACAGGTGCTCAATTGGTTTAGAGTGCAACAACATAATATTATCTTTGAGGAGTAGGCTTCGTTTTTAATACATTGTGAGTATTTGGCAGACTTATGTAATTGAGGATGTATGACGTGGTTTGAGAGTTATTTCATTTCAGTGGGCAGAGTCTTGTGCTGCCATTAACTACAGATATACCATCAGAGTACAGTGTTGCCTCAAGTGCATTGTGATGCAGCCAACGGGAGTGATGTTTTATTTTTGCTTCTCTGCCTCCCACACCAGTGAAGGGCCATTATGACCCCGAACTGCAAAATGATTGATCTTATTGCTATTCATATCAATGGTAAAACATTTTTTTTAAAACCAACTTCCACCTGCTTTAGCCCAGATGTAGCTCTTGACTCTGGGATTACTCACTGATCAACTAAGTGACTGATTAACTGTAGCTGACTGATTGATCGTACCGAGTACATTTGCAATATTTTTCTCGTGCTTGGCTTCTGCTTATGGGTGTCATGTGCGTCAGCAGTGCGTGTAAGAGATAAGTCAATACTTATTTTCTTTTAAAATAAAAATTGTTGACTCGCATGGCCAAAAGGTGTTGCGAATAACAAAGCAACAAATTACATTTAATAAAGCACCTTTCACATCGGAAGGATGTCCCAAGGTGCTGGACGGTTAAATTTGCACTGAACAATAGTTTGTTCAGTGCAAATTTGAGATAACTATTGTGAACTTTGCAATCTATATTGGTTTCATGCAGCTTATTGGTATAATTTTGTTCTTAACAGATTGAATAAAAAATGCTTGCAGAGGCAGGCCCCTCAAATGCTGGGCACCATCAAAGTCCTTCATCTGTGGCAGACCTGCTAGCTAATGAAGCACCGTCTAGCCCGAAGACTGTTGAAGAAAATGGATTTCATGCTAATTGTCTGGACACATCACTGGCTTCTGTCACTTCTGACACTGACTACAGCAAGCCATCAACATCTAATGCTTTCCCTCCTGCCAATATGCATAATGCTTTCCCTCCTGTTGATGGGCGGAGAGGGCAAAAGATGGTCCAGATTGACCGACAGCAGATTCAGGCTGTGGAGCAGAGTGCCCAGGCTATGGAGCTGCAAGGCTTGGGGGTTGATGTCTATGACCAAGATGTGCTGGAGCAAGGAGTTTTACAGCAAGTGGACAGAGCCATTAGTGAAGCCAGTCAAGCAACCAAAAGGACAGATGCAGAGAAAGAGTACCATTCCGTATTGGATGACCTCAGGTAAGAAAAGTTTGCTGGTAACATAACAGAGGAAGAAAGAATGCAAGTGATGGCTATTAACTTACAGATGTCTGAATGACATGATTTAGTGAAGATATGTTGAAGTGTTTCACTGTGGTTAAAAATTAGTTACCAAATGAGTTACATGGGACTGTGATATAATGGTTTCAAACAAATAGAACCTCGATTTTATATTCGTAATGAATATCTCATCCTCTTGGCTATTTATAAGAGCTTTAAGTAAAATTAGTTGGGGGCATTTCTACCCAGCTCGCAGTGTATCTAACAGATTGGAAAATTGAAAAATTGTGGCAGTATACCTATATCCCATCTGGAATAAATCATTTGAACTTCAGAGCACACTATATACAACAGTACATCCTTTTATACCTCCGTATCTCCCTTCATTCTGTGGCACAGCGTATTGGAGCATTTCAGACACCTCTTTGAATTGTAGCCTTCCAACAAAATGTTAGTGAATAATCCTGTTTTGGATTACGCTCCCAAGTAAAAATAAATTAAATATTCTTAGTTTATTTTTCTTACTTGGGTTAGACAAAGGATACACTTATGGGGGGGTGGGGGGAATGTTAAGTTGGTTCCTCTTATGAATTCAGTTAGGTCTTTCTTACACATGGAATAAACTTGCTAACCAGTATTATACGCATCATGTACCCTTGTGGTTCTTCCCTTTTGGAAATATCATATGTCCACACTGGAGTTGTGGTGAAGCAGGACACCACAAGGCAACTCATTGTTTCTCAGCCCCCCAAAAATACTAAATGTAGAAAAATATATTTGTTTTAAATCAAACGTCTATCACGAGTGACACAACCTAAATAATGAACAGATGTCTGCGGTGCACATTGCTTTATTTCCACTCAGAACAGGCTTTTTGCTGTTCTTACCTACTCTGCCAGTTTAATTTTGTGAAAGCAGGATAACTTGACAAACTCAGTAACTGGCCCTGAAAGCATGTCGTATCCACAAGCGCTGTGAGCAATGTTGGCGATATATTTGGATCATACCAGGTTGTCATATTGCCATGAGTAAATGGCAATAAAATACCCGACAATACTTGGGACGTAGAACCAATATAATCTACACTGATACTCCAGTGCAGCACTGGGCGTGTGCTGCATTGTCAGAGGTACCGGCGATCCAATAAGACTAACCAAGATCCCATCTGCCTCCCCTTCAAAAAGAGGAGGGAGTTTCACCTTGTGTCCTGGCCAACAACTGCCCAAATAAAATTGGTCATTTACTCCATGACTATTTGTGCAACATTGCTGTGCACAAATTGACTTCCATATTTGCCCACAAAATACAGTCAAAGCGCTTTGAGACGTCTTGAAGGAGTGATGAGGTGCAATATCAAATGCAAAAATTATTGTATTACAAATCATTTGTGTTTACTGAATGCGTATTGCTAGCACCGAAATGTGCAAAAAAACCATAAAATTCTCACTACATTCTGTATTATTCCTTGATTTCACATTTAAAATGAGGAGCACTTTGTTTTACATTATATTCTGATATACCTATTACAGTTCATTAGGTTTTTCATTTGAAGTAAGCTCGTAACAATAAATGTAAGTCAAAGTTTAATAAAAATTGAAGGAAATGAAATACAGATGTACTGTTAGACTGTGAAAACTATAAATGAGACCTGAAAAATGGTAGTAATTGTACTCAAATAGAAGGATTCTCAAATAAGTGTGAAGGTCAAACGAAAATCTAAGGGGCTTTCAGTATTTTGTTTATTATGAAGCTTACCCTTAACATAAAGCTGTTGACACATGTGCATGTATGTAAAGGAAGGCTGATGTTTCTTTATCATAACTGAAAGCGCAATCTATTTGGATGCCAACAAAGAGAAATTACATGGAGATTAACGCAGTATTTGAGTGTTTTAGAATTTATTGGTTATGATTAATTTAAATTGATAAAGTCCACAGTGGTTGACAAGCTCTGTGTGAGAGAACAGCTCTGTTTTTGAGACTTTAACATTTAATAAATCCTTAACAACCGCTTTCAGTTTGACAAAGCCAAAAGCCGAAACATTCGTATCGTGTGTTGTGAAATTGAGTGACCGTGGTCTTTACCTTTGCTTTAGGTCCTGTACAACGTCTCTCAAACACATAAATCAAATCATTGAACAGTTAACCCCTCAATGTACGACAAGCAAGGAAGTGAGCAGAAAGATGGAGTCTGTGAAAAGACAGAAGGAAAACAAGGTACAGCTCCTCTCTATGCATCTTAAACATTTTAAAATTTTGTGACTTTTAAGCATTTTCCCAGTGCAAATGAGTTTGCTTATTTTTCTCCCCTTTTTATTATTTTTCCCCCTTATCTTAGAGCATCATGCACCAATTCCCAAATTTGGTGATCACAGTATGCTCTAGATTCTTTTTAACCTTTTGTTGCAAAAGCTTTGCTGACCTGTCCGGCCATAGCACATTAGTTCTCGTGCTATTTTATTCCTGTTTCTGCCCTTATTTTCATGTATCAGCCTGGCTAAGCTGGTAGCAGACAAGCCTCTGAGTCAAGCCCCACGTTGGGATTTTGACCTCGGGTAGTCTCAGCTGACACTCCAGTGTAGTGCTGTGGGTGTGTTGCATTGTTGGAGGTACCAATGTTAAATTGAGGTCCCATCTGCCTGTTTAGGGGAACACTGACAATCTATTTGAAAAGGGAATTTCTCCCGGTGTCCAGGCCAATAAACCCCCAGTTAAAATTAGTCATTCATTTCATGCATGGCTGGTTGTGGGACATTGCTGTGTGCAAATTGGTACTGCATTCACCTACAAAACGCTTGGTCTTTACACTTTACAGTAAATTCTGTGAAGCGCTTTGAGACTTCCTCCTGATTTAAAAGGCGCTGCATCAAATATAAGGGTTATTATTTGATGCAAATCATTCTGAAGAGCAGTATTAAGACTGAATGTTTCGCTGTTGGAAGGAGGCTTTTATGAGTCGCTCTATTTTCCAGTTATGTCATCATTTTGTTCTGTTTCCCTCTTTAAGGAGAAACAGTTGAAGAAGATCACTGCCAAACAGAAACGTCTGCAGGCAATACTCGGTGATGATGGCGTCCAGAAGCTTGAGACTGAACTGGAGCCTTATGAAGAAGGTAAGATGAAGATTGATTTTGAATTCTACATTTAACTGCCACAGTGTAATTTTTTTTTAAAAAGTGGTAATTTTTTACCAACATTTCAGCAGATCTGTTCTGCCACTTTTAAATTTTAAAATCTCTAGTAGCTGGATCAATGGGCTGGGAATCCGACATTGAACCCATTGTATTTTCCCGAGGAACGAAAAAGCTAATTGTAACTTCTGACTATTGATTTTTGTTCCTAAAGAGTGGTCACTCGACAATGAAATGGCTACCTGTGATCACTAGACAATAATGTAGTTAATGGTAGTAAAATGTCCAAGGCAGGAATAAATACTAAAAGAATGGTGTAATTTATAACTGATCCAGCCAGCCTAAGTCTCAATGCAGCACTGAAATACGACCAGTCCCTATGTACATGCATACGAAAATGAATAGTTAGTCAGGGAATTCAAAGTGTAAAAGTTTATTTGAATCATAGCTAGTATCTTGAACCTTTTATATCTGTACAGAAGGATCAAAGTGAAGTGGTTGTGATTGGGTTTTTTGGGGTTTGATCCATCAGTTTCCCATTGTCTCTTCAACAGAACCAGGCCCTTCGTCTTTAGGGAGCATGTTGATGCCGGTGCAGGAAACAGAGTGGGAGACGTTGATTCGCACAGGTCAGATGACCCCCTTTGGCACGAAGATCCCCCAGAAACAAGAGAGGAAGGAACCTCGCAAGATAATGCTGAATGATACATCGGACTTCGAGAAGTATCTAGCTGACCAGGCCAAGATGACCGAAAACAAAAGAAAATCATTTCCTCGTAAAGGGACCAAGAAAAAGAGGGCAGGGGCCAAGAACCAAGGCAAGGCTATGACTGCTACAGGAAAGGATCAAAATCAGACCAGTGCCAGTAAGACAGAGAGCCCTGTGTCGCGAGGGGAGCAGAAACTGAAAAAGTACTTGCGGAAACTGCAGGGCAAAGCTCTCAAGAGTAAGTTTAAAGCTGGGGTTCCCGTGGAGAAGAGTTGGCCCCAAGGTCCAAAGACGTGGCGGGAGGGCGATGGTTCCGACAGTGGTGAGTCGCTGTACGTGCCTGAGGAGGAGCTTTTCGACCCAGATGAAATTGAGTACGAGGATGACGAGGGAGATGGATTCCTGGATCGTCACCAGCTCAATCCGTTGCGTAAAAAAAAGGCGCAA
This sequence comes from Callorhinchus milii, assembly GCF_018977255.1. Classification (NCBI taxonomy): domain Eukaryota; kingdom Metazoa; phylum Chordata; class Chondrichthyes; order Chimaeriformes; family Callorhinchidae; genus Callorhinchus; species Callorhinchus milii. Next base: position 6,074,073 of record NW_024704748.1, read on the forward strand.
CTCAAAGCGCAACCCTCCCTCAGTGAGGACATAGATTTCTTATCCAGCTCAGAAGAAGATGAACCAAAGGGTCGCAAGGTGAACATATGCCGGGATGATGGAAATGAGGATTTTTACAAGAAAAGGCTCAGGTGAGCGGAACCCGTCGGTCAGGTTCCAGTCGAGTTGCCGTAAAATTCCCTTTGAGTGTAAGCGTTCCAACGTTGGCTACAGTGCAGCCCTGGTATGGTACCGGTTCATTCACTGTCCTAACTGAGCTAGAAATATCTGAAATCCAGGTTATCAGGTGGTCACCAACATCACCTCTAGTGACACACTGAGTGATGTTGTCTGATAACCGGGAAATCAGCTATTTTGTTTTAGTGTGAGAGTGTGCAAGATAGCGAGCTCCTGGTAGGTAAATCTACTGTGTTGTACAGCATGACTACTTTGATTGTCATGCATCTTATTCTCGTCCAATAAACTGTGCAGCTGCTAAACTGAGCACAGGAGACAGATTTCAAGGTTATTCCTAGTATCTGCATATGACCAATCTAATGTCGAACAGATTTTGGATGATCAGAGCCAGCATGTTAAGTCTATAATGGTTACTTTGATGGTCAATTAATAGACTATAGTGAACTCAACTACTTTGAGATGTCTTGAGGACGTGATAAGGCGCTATATCAGAGGCAAATATTATTATTATTAAATATATATCTGAGGAGAGAGGTGCGGGAGAGGGGTAAGATGCTAATTATTGATGAGTAGGTTGACCTAGCCTTAACCTGATGTGAAAGGCGCGATACAAATGTAATCTTGTTGTAAACGCTTCTGCCTTCAAATTTAAGACAGAATTGTGGACAATTCTTAATTTCAATCTTAATTTGCAAGACGAATTTCCTCAGTTTTTTTAAAAAAAATCTATCTTCAAGATGAAAAAGGTCCTGCAGGCTAAGAAGAAGTGGAATTTCAGGCCTCAGGTTTGGAGTTACTAAACTGAAGCATTTCAGGCTTTTCTGTTTAAAAGTGAAATAAAATACATCATGCAGATTAAATGGTTGTCAAACCGAGTTTCAAATTGCAATTGCAGTCACTCGCACCAGCAGCAGGCTCGATCTTTATGCAGGGACATGCTGAGGACACAGTTAGCAACATAAAACCAGCATTCTGAGTGAGTACGTTGTGGCTTTACAAGAGAGCCAGTCACAAGTTAATGTTGATTCACTGGTGAATTAATCTCTCATTTACAATTTAACTGCGCAGTGTAATGGTGAGCTAGATGGATGGTTTTGGGTGGGGGGGGGGGGGGGGGGTTGGGAAGCGGGGCGCACCAGGGAAAGGTTGAAGTTTCATGTGAAAACCGGGGAAAATAATAACTTTGTTCATCTGGTCTTTGCAACTCACTAAAGAAGTGCGACTTTACTATTCCACTAATTCTGATAGAAGTGTTTGTGTAGAGAGATTTCCCATTATTTTTAGTTCAAAATAAGTTCATCCTGGAACATCACTGGAACATTGTGCTGAAGAAACTTTCTAGATTTGTGAAATTGTGAAATTGAGGTCATTGGCTTCATGCCTGTTTATGGGACATTGCTATGCCCACATTTTCTGCCGCATTTACCTGCAGAGGCATCGTCACTACACTTCACAGTAAAATCCTACAAAGCGCTTTGAGACGTCTCGCCAACATGAGAAAGAGCTATATCAAATGCAGGGATTATTATACTACTACAACAACAACAACAACAACAACAAGATTACATTTGTATAGCGCCTTTCACATCGGGAAGACGTCCCAAGGCGCTGGACAGTGTACAGCATTATAAGTAAAGAAGCTCATAATACTTGAATCTGAAGAAATCTATTAAGATACTATTGCAGCCCAAGAGAGACCTGCCTTATGAATGGTAGAGGTGTAACTAGTGGAGTTATTACACTCTGCAAATAAGAAGTGAGCAGAATATCATGCGGGAAACAGCAAATGGTTTCATGGTTGGACAGTGGCAGGTGTAATAAATCTTCCTATTAGGATTATGATACGCATCTGTGAGAGAAGAGTTTAATATAAAAATCAAGCAGGGTTCACTCGCTTGGGTTAAACTTTCCAAATTCCCAGAGTGGTTCTCAAGGGAACTCCTTTAGTGGGTAATCTGATAACTTCAGCCATATGTACAGCGCCGAAATATCCCCATGTGCGCAATTTGTGGTCCTGCAATGAGGACCTTGCTGGTATGTAATGTCTGGCTGGAGGCACGGTAACAGTGTCTGAACTGTCTTACGCTAAAACATATTTGTAACATTTATTTTCAGGCTCGATAGTCTAGTGGGTATAAAATGTCTCGTTCCTGACAGTTTAGGGTTTGGCTCGTCTTTTGCATTCTTACTGGTCCAAAGTGATGGACAAAGGGAATACGTTGGCTGCAGTGTGTTGAGCCCATGGTGATCATATGTTCGTATTTACCTTGGCATTCCAGGGAAACCTGTGCCCTCGGCTTTAACTTTGGTTTCATGAGTACCTGGGCTTCAGGATCTAAAGATATTTGGTTGAGCGGTCGATGCGTGTACCCATTAAAATGCCATAAATGTACTATCAAGTAGTACTGTGAAATGACCCATGCAATATCTCATGATAAACCCTCATTTTGTGCAGATCAATAGACAATGTAATGTTCTGAAAGAAGCCATCTCTAGCAGATATTTCTATTAGGTTTTGTGTTATATCTTGAGTTAATAGATTTCTGCCACTTAGTGACCTAAAAGATGGATTTTGTGAAAGCGGTTTAATATTAGTGATTAGCAGTGAAAACATTCAAAACTCTTGTATTTCTGATGAAATTACAGTACACTTTTGCAGTGGCTGGATCTGCAATCTGACGGAAACAGGAACAGGCACCAGAGGAAGAATTTATAAGCCATTGATGAGACGGAAGCATGAGTAGCTTATAAACTTCATCAATACTTTGAGAATGAACTTATAGCCTTTGATTGTATTGTATTTGATCTACAATCCAGATTTTGAACGATTTTACTTACACTTAAATAAGTATACATAAACTCACTGTTAGGACTAACCACATTGAGGGACTCTTATCACTCCTTCAGACTACATTGTAACATCCTGTTCTGCAGGGGATATAATTGTCTGAAGGATAATAATAATATATAATATTATCCTTGCATTTGATATAGCGCCTTATCACATCTTTGAGACATCTCAAAGCGCTTCACAGAACATATTGTAAACTGAATCAACTATATTTTGTAGGCGAAATGGAGCATCCAGTTGTGCACAACAGTGTCCCAAAAACAGACGTTGATTGAGTGAGCAATTTTTTTTGTGAGCAATTTTGTTGTGAGCATGTGACTATTGCTGCTACAAACTTGTTATATTTTTCATAATTTTACAGGAATATTGTATGTGAGCATGCATGTAATCAATCTGTGACCTTCACAGTAACAACAGTACCAATTTTGGTAGCAATTCTCATACAATTTATCAGCACAAAAGGTCATCAGAAAGACGAGTTTAGAATTTTCTCATTGCCAATCACCTTTATTTTGGTGCTGCTGCGAAATGTCACTGTTCAGGACTCAATCACAATGGTGCCTATGAACTGATTTAAGAAGTTTACTAAAGTATAAATCATATAACATTAAAATGTTAAGTATATAAAATTATAATTTTATTTTTATATGTATTACATATAAAAAATAGAGATTTTATATGCATTATATTTAACTTTATAAATGCAAGTTGTTGTAAAGTAACACATGTCTTGTAACTTAATACCATAAGCAATGCAATTCAATAAACAACATCAATAAAATCCAAATGTAACATTTCTCTTCCTGCTAAGGTTAGTGACTTTGATGTTGTGGGCTTTTTAACAGTGAAACTGTTGAAAATGCACATTTTCAAAGTGGCTGCAATTTGTTCGGAATCCCAGCTGCGTACTTTCCTTCTTCACTCAAGGTTTTATGCATTGTAATTAAGGCACTGTTTATCCACATTAACTGTGATGAGGATGAAATGTTACATTAAAATAAATGATGTACCTTTTATTCCCTAATCACATGTTTTGATTCTTAATACTGAGCTTCCAAATGAATTTGTTGAAGTGATAGCTTTGTTAAAGGAAATATAACATTCTGGACTTCCAAAAGTTTAAAATTTACACACAGACACACACACACACACAGACACAAACGGACAGTGAACACTGGAATAAAACTGCATTTAACAACTTGAAAGAAAGAAGAAAAATCACTCCCATTGATCTGTTTGGCCCTCCTAGGAACGGAACCCTTTAAATTAACTCAAGTTGTGAGCAAACAGCAATATGAACAATCGCCTTAATGTTCTGTCATCTCTATAAGATTGCATTAATAATTGAAACGCAGCATTGTTCCTGTGGTGCTGATACAGCGCACTTCATTGTGTTTCTGATAATGAGTCTAAAGTGCTGCAATTTCTAATGAGATTTTGCAATAAGGACTTTGATGCCAAGTCACAGGAACTCCTCTGTTAAAGTAAATCGCTCGGGAACAGAATTGCTGCTGATCGGCACGGTGTACTTGTGGTTACTGGGAGGAATCCCCATTTGCAACCTGGAGTCCCTGATACAAAATCACCACCACATTTTAGACCACAAAATTGGCTCGATATGAGTTGTTTTCGAGTTCAGCCATTTCTTTACATTAGTACACTGTGGTAGCTGTTAAGAGTTGCACTTGCGTTTATATAAACAAAATTATCTGCCCAACTCCTCTCGCAGCAGGGTCACTTTTATACTTTAGTGCCTTCTGCTGGCCTTGTATGTACACTGCCGTTGCTAGTTACTCGTGCTGTGTGGTTACACTGGATGCAGTCTAGTGTGGTCAATGAGAAGCACAACTTGCTGGTTTATCTGCTATCTGCAGCACCTCATAACAAAACATATTAATGTGTGAAAATCATCTGCTAAGATCGCAACTTACAGTTTTACTTTTCTATGACGGCATAGAGTCTATTACTAAAATAATGCTTTTTTCTTTTTCTTTTTTCCATCCTTCCAGACCAAACTATTTGCTGGATATTTATTTGTTCTCTCGGAAATAATTGTGCAAAGCAGGTCAAAAATAATCAAAGTGCATCTTCATTCTAATGATAACATTGGGATTTGGATGAGCATAGCTGTCTTAAACTCACTCTGCACACCTTTAATTCTTTTCTCAAGTGTGCAGTTACCTTGATCAATCTTAATTTGTTAGATGATCCCAGTGCCGCCCGACGGGTGTATTACGGCAGTTAAGACTCATCAATTAAACCCACTCCGATATGCCATAAAAGTTAAGGTGGAAATGAAATTGCATTGCATATCCTAATATACTGAATTAGTGAAATCAGTTGAGAACACTGTTGTTTCAAATGGATGCGATATTGCCTTAACATGCTAACTATATTAACAGTGCTGTGTGGATCCACAAATCTAATATTTTAGAAATCAAATTTCGGTGCTTATCCTTTTTGTAGTGGTGCAGTTTCTGTTAATGAATGTTAGAAGATTACACTCTTAAAGCAACAGACAATGCAAATGAAGCAAAATGATTAGCTTCGCTGGTGTAAGTTGATGCTTATTGGTCTTTTAGGAGTCTACTTGTTTGGCGCTGTTTTTTTAAAAAGCTTTACTCTGTTCCTCTTTCATTAGTAATAAGTAATTAGTGATGAGTAATAAAATATGCAGACTGCGATTTTGCCAACAGATTCAAAGTGGTAATTCTATTTACCTTACTGCCTTATTAATTTAGATCCTCCATTTGTGTCTTTTTTTAGTTCTTCATTGCTGTAGCTCAATACCATATTTTGGCTGTCATATCAGTGGCAAGCTATGCAGGTTTAACTGGTTAGACTCCAGCAGTACCCCAACGCACACTCTGGGATCCCCAAGCCTTGGCTCTTGCCAACCAGCGCCTTTTGAGACATCTTGAAGACGTGTTAAGACGCTATATCAAATGCAAGGGTTATTAGTAGAATTTTTCAGAATTAGGAACGCAGGATGCTTCCCTCGAGGCAGAGAGGGTGTATTCCATTCAAACAATCTATCACTGGGATTTCTGTGTGTCGGGTGGGATGCATGGAATTCTCGGTTTAGTTTGATTTGGATACCCTTAACCATGGTGCTGAGTTTCTACATGTGTCACACTCAGTTTTGTCCCTTTGTCTTAAATAGAAGAGCACAGAGCCTAAGATTTGATGAAGTGTCCTACCCAGGCACTGACACCTAGGGGTGCTGTTCAGCCTGACATTTTAAACCACTCATGCTACGAATCTAGCAATTGGTTGCCACGTTTTCCTCAAAATATACAGTTAATTCACTTTACAATATATTCTGTGAAGTGCTTTGAGACGTCTCGAATAAGTGATAAGGTGCTTATAAGGTGATTATTATTATTAAACTGATGAATTCACAACAAACTGATTTAGATACTGTAGTCTTGGTCTTGTAAATGTAACACCTAAATCAAATGAATATTAGAACAGATGATTCCAGCATATTACTTGTTGACTATCTGTAAGGCGCCAGATTAATACCATTCTTCATTTGATATAGCACCTTTCATTTCGTTGAGACATCTGAAAGCGCTTCACATGCTTTACTGTAAAGTGCAGTGACTGTAAAGTATGCAATAAGGAAAATGCAGTAAATATGAACAGTCTGACCAAGCATTGAACACCAGTCCACTGCCTGGAGATGGGGCTGTTGTTGGACAGAGATGACTGAGCAGCATAGAGAATAGATCTGTTACTCTAACGCCACCTTCAGCCTGGTTCCAACTTTTCTGACTAACATTGGAAGCAGAATCCAGTTCTTGTTAAATATTAACAAATAGCACAGTACGCTGTAATAATGATAATAATCCTTGCATTTGATAGAGAGCCTTATCACGTCTTTGAGACGTCTCAAAGCGCTTCACAGAATATACTGTAAAGTGAATTGACTGTATTTTGTGGGCGAAACGCAGCAGCAAATTGTGCTACTGTTTATGAAAGACCATTGAAAGCATCTATGTTAATAACCATTTTGTGTGTGTGTAACCACTTGTCATGTTGTTTGTGATCTTTCTGTAAAACAAGGCCTCAATTTAGAATAATTCCCCAAAAAGCCAAAAGGGAGATTAGGAGGATTTTGTTTTCACACAGAGGGTTGTTGGCATGTGGAATGTCCTGCTGGGAACAGTGGTCAAGACTAAATCCACATCCACCTTTTATGAGGGAGCTAGATATCTTAAAAAAGGAGGAATTTACAGGGGTATAGGGAGCGGGAGGGGGTGAGAGGCAGATAAATGAGGTTGAATGGATTGCTTTTCCAAAGGCCCAGTGCAGACACGGTGGGCCAAATGGCCGCCTTCTGTGCTGTAAAGTTCTATGGCTCTATAAAACAGCACTAAAGTTAATTACAAGTTAATCTGATGGTTTTGAATGCATAATAAAACATGGACAGGCTTAAAAAAAAGTATAGTATGATCCTTGGCAATTTATTGACCATTCACACAAAGATATTCACTGAGCACGCAACACAAACTAGAAATGACATGACAAGGGAAATTAAACCCACACTCTTACTGAAAGAACTGCATAGGGGAAGCCTCAAATTCTGGGTAATACGTTACTGTTTCACAGTTTCGAACATTAGCTGATGTCAAAGTAACCTTAATTCTTATTCTGACTTAAAAGTGCCTAACCAGTCTATTTGAGATCGAAGTTGAGGATGGCAGAATTGACACTGTAATACGTATTTTCGCTTTGTTTTCGTAAGGAAAATTATTCATAATTGTAATGTCCTGGAATAGGTGAAAGCTTCAGTGAGAGTGACTTCAGCAGCGACCTTTAAATCATGATTCTCATTTATAAACAACTGATAATAAATTAAATTCCTATTTGAGTTGCCTGTACTTAAATCATTTCAAAATTATGCAGGTAAAATAAGCCAATGTTTCCGCTCGTATTCACACTTCAGTAACCTTGCTGTAATGAACCCCACTGTTGACTAACCAATTGACACTCATTGCCGAAGCTCACAAATGAAAAATAGCCACTTGAGTGAATTCTCCAGTGCTCTGAGTGCAGAATACTGTGTTACTTACAGAGGAGGAACACTCCTCTCTCCCCTGGCCATTGAAATGCATTGTATTTTACTAATGGAGCTGTGAATTCATTGACTCACAGCTGAAGTTTGTGAGGCACTGTATCGCCCAGTTGTGAGGCATTAACGTGCTTCTGCAGTAAATGCTGTGTCACTGGAGTCAATTACCCTGTGGGCTAAAAATATTTTTTTCCGCTCTGTCCGTTATCGAAGCATAGATCTGTGTGAGATAAGATAATGTTGAAATTCGGTGTCCGCAGTCTGAAAGGGAATTGAGAATATCTCAGATGAAGAAAGTAGATTTGCAACTCCAGCAAAGCTATGCAGAGTTGCTTCTGGATAGCCATGTATCTGTTCTGATGGTTGAAAGAGATTTTCAAAGTTAGTAACTTAATTTGCCACTGAGTAGAGGAAGCTGTGATCCATTCATTTGAAAATGGATTCTGCTAAAGCACCAAAGCACAAAAGGCAGTGGAAGGCCATAGAGATGTCCACGGCCTAATTACTCTCATACCAGTTTGGCGGCTAGCCCTCAGTGAAGGGTAGGCACCTTTAGGAAAAGCTATTTTTAAAGCTAAACGAGTTGTCTTTTCTTTGGCAAGGTAACAGGTTGTGAACTGCAGAGGGCATTGCTGTACTGACAGCTTTCATATAATTCCTGAATCACGGTAACCCAGTCTCTTGTTACACAGGAGCTGGAGGAAGAAGCGACTGAAAGCAAAGGAGGAATGCCGAGCCAGCGAAGAAAATGGTGGGTCAGATGAGAGCGACGCAGAGTTTGATGAGGGGTTCAAGGTCCCCGGTTTTCTTTGGAGAAAGTTGTACAAGTATGTGAAACTTATGTTAAAAGAATGACTAGGACGTTCCACTGGCTTCATGCAAAACAACCAGAACTGTTATAATTTGCCTGGCATATATGTACTTGTTAGAAGTTATAGAGTGATTGCCTTTGGGAAGGGGAGGGAGGTGTTTGAGTTAATTAGTTTACATATGCAAATATAGTATGTGGTCTGGGTCAATTGATGACATAGAGTTTCATCCCAGGATGGTGTTTTTCAGCACATATCTGTTATCACTGCACACAGAGCTGCACATCTCGTGTAACTGTGGGGAAAGAACTCTGCAGAGCTTTTGAGTTCTGCTCAGTCCTTTTATTGATGCAGAACCTATTAATAATCGTTTCAGAGTGGAATGGAAATGGATTGTGCAATATTCAGATCCAAAATTCGATGGTTAGTTTTCAAACCTATTAAGACATTTGAAGTTTGAAAATACTCCATGTAAGATTACCAGATCCATAATTTGCTTTAAAGTATTGATAAATTAAACTCTAAAATAGAAAGCCTGCGAAACCGATTTCTGTCTAGTATATTCATCTGTAAAATTAAGTGCTTTTCAAGCATTGTAGTGTTTTTTTTGTTTTCAGACAATTCATAATTTGTGCTTTTTGCTGTCTGGGCACATCAAAATTGCATGATGTACATGGGTATTGTCCTAATGCAGGACAGACAGCCTTACAGCATGTTCTCTTTCTGCTTTGACTTTGAAATTAGGCTCGATGATTCATTTATGAATGTTTTCCATTATGTTTGTTTTGTAAAACATCCCCATTTGATTATTTCCAGGTATCAGCAGACAGGTGTTAGGTGGCTTTGGGAATTGCACTGCCAGCAGGCGGGGGGGATTCTAGGAGACGAAATGGGACTGGGCAAGACCATCCAGATAATTGCCTTCTTGGCAGGCCTGAGCTACAGCAAGATAAGGACACGAGGCTTAAATTACAGGCAAGTGCCCCTCTGCAGACTGTCAGTCTGTGTAGCTCAATTAATATTTCATCAGTTGTATTGCTGTTGTAGGAGGGAATCGTGAATTTTTAATGACATTTCAATTACAATATTCCTTTAATTCTTTTAGTAGGGCCATCAAAGGGAATTTTTACGAGACATAGGAGCTGAAGGGCAAGGGAAATTAAACATGTAACACATTTAATGAATGGCAAAACATTGAAACTTCACTTTATAGAAGCGAAGCTTGTGATACTGTGGGTCGATAAGTTGTATGAAGTTACTCATCACAGTAGCGTTGTTTGCAAACTCACTTATGCCTCAATATCAATAGCTTCTGCTAACAGAATTTCAAATTACATATGAATAGTCAGCCCAGTTTATTAAATCTTACATTAAAGTCTCCTTTGGCAGCACACCGTGTCCGCAGCTTATAATGCAGTAATGAATATCTTTGGATGTTGTCAGTCAGGGCTTAAAAAGACTGCATTATGCAGATGTACTTTAGTTCCTCTACAGACTTGTACCTCTGTGAGGTTTTTTTTGCTTCTGCAAGCTGTTAGGTTTATCTTAGGAGCGTATTCCGTCCTGCCCAGGAGAATCTTGAGCTGCTTTGGAGAGCGGCGACTTTTGTCTGTATGCAAATCTCGTGTTTCCAATTGAATATGACTGATGCTTTACACCAAACTGCAATGGCATGTATAAAATAGGGCATATCTTAATTTAGCAAGTTTTTTTTTATATTAAAAAAAGTAAAGCTCGCACTCTTGCCATAGCATATCATCTTGTGATGCATTAGATTGTTAAAGGTGAATGGGTCATCTTTATTTCTTTTGATTTAAAGGTACGAGGGATTGGGGCCTGTGGTAATTGTCTGTCCAGCGACCGTGATGCACCAATGGGTGAAAGAATTCCACACCTGGTGGCCACCATTCAGAGTGGCAATTCTTCATGAATCGGGTTCGTTCACCACCAGGAAGGTTGGTATTTTGGGTGGTCGGAATCTGGGTTCTGCGGAATTTAGGTTTACGCAATGCCTTTCAAGTCGGGAGGACGTCTCAAAGCACATTACGCAGCTGACGAGGCATCTGGCTATCCAAGCCAGGGAATTGAAGGGGTAACTGAAGAGATTTGTGGGAGGGGGAAAAGATAACTGAAAACACGGTCAAAGCGATAAGTCTTAAAAGTGGGGAGGGGCGACTTGGATGGATGAGTTCCCTAGAGTTGGGTGCAGGTGTTTGTAAAGGGTGAACTACTTACATAGTGCTGTCAAATTTCAGAAGAATATTAATTTCATATAAAATTGTAGAACTTGAGCATGTTAATATTTGTGAAATGTAATCCTGAATGCCAAATTGTTTCTGTATTGGCTTTATGAAGGTTAAACAGATGTGCACACTGACTATCTTGTCCCTGAAGCCTAAAGACTTAGGAATATCACACATTCAGAAGCCATCTTCTCAAGTGCAGTGATTCATAATGCCTTCCTATTATTTTCTCACAGCCCATACAAGTAGACTGCAGTTCTCTACTGCACAATTGACAACTAAGATTTTGTGGTGGAGATCTGTCCAGATTAGGGTGATTGTCAGAGCACATTAAACTTGTCAGTCTTATAGTGAGCACAGGAGAAGGAAACAGATGATTTCTAATATGTCCAAGCACTCCGAGATGCTGCCCCGGTTGAAGGGCGTTATATAAATGCAAGTTCTTGTTGTGAATGGGCTCTTTGCACAATTTTTGGAGAATGAACGCAGTTAATTTTGGTTCTGCACTTTATATAGAAGTTGCAATATTTTAAAGCAGACACTATAAGAAAATAGCAATTGGCTGGTTGGAAAGGAAGTACTGTATGCTCTTATGAGCAGTGAATAGTAATTACATCCTACAATATTGTTAAATGTGGAAGATTTTATTTAAACACCTGCTGACCCCACCAAGTGCACTTATTACCTCCGCTAAATCAAAACGGGTCTTTATTGGCGGGTTAACCCTTTCTCACATAGTAGCTGCTCCTCCAGATTTAAGCTGCACATTTCTCTATCTTTCATTTTCAGTTTTTTTGTTTTTTGTTACTATTTTTTCTTCCTATGATGGCATCAAAAATCTTGCCTTTCTTTCCCACTCCAGCCATTATTTTAAATGTATTCCATTGGTATAATGGAATAAAATGATCAGCCTTTAGCAAACTAGCACTTCAATCGATGTCCAGGAACCTACATCGATTATTGAAAAAGGCTTTTCAGAGATCAACGATCAATTGCACAGTCACTCTCACAAGGTTAATATGGTGAAAGGTCTTTCCTGCAGTGGCAGCAGAATTTTGGTTGACTTTTTGTTGGTCGTGTCATTGTTGATGCCTGTTATGGGACCTGGAGTTCTTCGTTGGTATTTTATCTTATAGTAAGAATTCAGGAACAACCGAACAAAGTGAGAGGGATACCTTGACGTGTACCGTTTGGATAAATGTTCTTAAGCACAGATCCTAGATGAACCCACTCTTTGTCACAATAACTGACCTTGCCACGGTTATGCTAACATAAAGCAACTTAACTACCTTCATTGTTCGCAGCCCTCCAAAAAGTAGCTTTGTGATGTGTCTATCTGTGATCTAAAAGGAATAAAGAACAGCAGAGAAATGTGAACCAGATTTACTCTACTCGTGAGAAAGTCCTTTTGTAACATGCTCATGACCACTAATTCGTATTAACTTTGTTTGATTTCTTGGCCTTTTTTGAAGTTCAAACTTTCAGCAGCATGAGATGAACTGTTGAAATCTGGATTCCAAACATACCAATTGTGTGGCTATAGTGCAAGCTCTGATTCCTTATGCCAGAGAAAATATATTTTATATCATTGAGGTAACCTCATGTATAGATGAAGTCTGATTACCTTCAGTTAATAGTCGATTTGACTGATCTTAAACTAAATAGCGAGAATGAGGTAATGTGCTCAGATTATTGTAAAGATCATGGAATTATATACTGCAGGGCCTTGGGACGTCCTCCTGATGTGAAAGGCGCTATACGTATGTGATTTTGTTGTTGTTACAGTATGGTAATAGGACTTTCAGCCCAACTAGTCCATGCCAATGTTTATACTCCACATGAGCCTCCATCCATCCTAATCCCTTCTCCCATTCCTCTCTCTTCCCTTCTCCCTCGTGTACACATCAAGTTGCCTTTTAAATGCATTGATGCTCTCTGCTTCAACCGCAGTTTCCAGCAGTGAGTTCCACATTCTCACCATCCTCTAAGTAAAGAAGTTTCTCCTAAACTCCCTTTTTAGATCTACTACTGGCTATTTTCTATCTTTGTAAATAATACCCGAAGCTATCATCCTTGAATCTTTCCAGTTGTCAAGGAAAAATGTCACACAATCAGCAAAAACTGAACTTGCTGGACCATTTAGGTTGCTATGTTCATATAATGCTTTTTTTAAATATAGATTATATATAGTAGAGAGCAGCTTCCTTTATATTTAATGTGAAGCTTCCTTTTTTTGTATTTTCTTGCTTGTCAGCACAAGACGCTGTTTATTTAAAATTTTGCTTGAAGGAAATTTAAATTAATTACAGGTTCAGCAAATCATGACTGTGCACCTCCTGTGCTCTCTTTGCTGTGAATGGCCTTCATGTGCCTGCGTTTAAGACCTGTTTTGTTGGTACCTGACAGTGTGATTTATGACTGTTGTTTTCTAACAGTCCACTGTTTGCCCTCTAGGAGGGAATGGTCTCCAGAGCATCAATAATAACAGCAGCACTTTCACAAAATGTCTTTTAATGATAGCAGAACTGTGTTCATCGAATTAGGCTAATTGCAGACGTCCCTTATTAATTGCAAAAACTAGGAGAGGTTACATATTTTACAAGCACTTAATTTGAAATCGCGGGAGATGATTTGAGTATTGCATGTGCTGATCGAGGTCTTGGTACAATTTATAATCACTTTTGTGATCACTGTGTGCATTACAAAACAGTGAGAATTCTGTGTGCATCTCTTGGTCCATGTTCCGTTGTAACACTAAGCCTTTTGTTCTTGCAGGAAAGGCTTATTCGAGAAATCGCGGCATGTAACGGGATCCTTGTCACCTCTTACTCGTACATCCGGATTATGCAGGAGTCCATTGGGCAGTACAAATGGCATTACGCAATTCTAGATGAGGGGCACAAAATCCGAAACCCAAATGCTGGCGTTACTGTTGCATGTAAACAGGTATCCTATTAATGTTATTTTTCCCAAATGCATCAAAATCCCACTTCCCAGATTAAAGTGTTTGCTGTGTATGAAAATGACATGTTCACATACAATGTGAATCAGTTTTGCAAATTAGCACATGCATAAAGTCGATAATGTAGAAGAGATAAAAGTAGGGTAAGAAAGAGAGCGTAGGTAAAGAGAACATTTTGTGTTCTAGTTTTAGTTTAAAAAAAACAATTTAGTACTGTAGTAAAAATGGTGCCTTTGATGCGTGGTTGATTTTCGTGAAACGTGTTATGAACTTTTTTTTAAAAAATGTAAGATTTCCAGACATCAAAGTTATGTGTTTAGCGAACTTCAGCCAGAAGGTTCAAAGAAATCCCTGGGTTTATAAGGACCTTGTGTCAACAAATGTAACTGAACGTTACACTTTGTTGAAATCATGTTGCTCGGTTTACATAAAGTACTCCATTGGATGATGTTGTGAGTTATATCAGATAATTAAAGGATCATGGCTCAGAGTCGGCTCATAACCCTACAAGTGGAACGTTCTGTTGACCTCAGGGTAAATTACGCAAGATTGATGTATATATTTAGGGGCTTTGAACATTCCACTTTATAATTTCTGACGTGTTATAGTTATAATAATCCTTGCATTTGATGTAGTGCCTTATCACATCGTCAATGCCTCCAAGAGTTTCACTGGATTTTACTGTAAAATACCATGACTGTATTTTGTTGGTGAAAACGGTGGTCAATTTGTGCAAAACCAACTGTAGTTGCACTGCATTTGCGTGAATCATCCATCTTGTAATCACCATAGTTTAAGGAATGAGCAGGGCTTTGCAAACTTAATTTTGGCGTTGCCTTATTGAGTCACAATACATTTCTGTGCAGATTAATAATTAAAGAGATTTATTCATTGTGATTGTCGCAGTTCTCTATGCTGCTAATGTGTACTGTGCAGCTACTTTAAACTCACCAGAGAGCCAACAAATCTAAAATATAAAGTTACCTTGCTGCAATGAAATGAACAGTTTCTCTCCACTGGTGAACTCCAAGTGGTGAACGCTGGAGATTTCAGTAGTGAACACGAGTTCACTGTTAATCTCCAGTGAGCTGCACACGGAGAGTTTGCCCTATGACTTGTATCTTTTTAATCTCCACTGTTTAAATGCCACTGACAAAGCACTGATATCCAATGTTTTATATATAAAAAATTGCAATGGAAGCACTGGTTGTTCAGGGTGCGCGAGAGAACTGGGGAGCGAGCGCTGCATTGTCGGATGGATGAAACGATAAACTGTGGTCCAGTCTGACTGTTAACAGTCCCTGTAACACTATTCAAAAAGGGAAACCCGTTCTTCCTGGTGTCCTGACCAATTAGGCAGGCATTAACCTCATTCCTGTTTGCCTCACCTTTCTGTGCATTAATGTGCCAATATTGCCAACAAACAGTCACTACACCTGACAGTAATTACCTGTGAAGCACTATGAGAAGTTGACACATGTTAAGGCCCTATTAAAAAAAAAAGTCCCGTTTTCCTTGTGTGAGTAGGGTCTTGTTAATTGTTTCATGCCATGCAGCAGATTTTGGCAAAACGCAACAGTAATTGCACTCGGTAATTGTCTCCTTTAATTGTGCACAATTTTCCCTTTGACTGTTTATAATTGTTGCTTTATTTGTTGATGTGAATCACACAACTTGATGGGATTGCGAACAGTATCACGTCCAACCAGATTCAGGAAAATGGCTCAGTACTTCAGCGCCAAGATCATGTGTATTCTGATTTCTTGCATGAACTAAATATGCGATCGTGTTGTGGCCAAAAATGCTGACCACAATAGAAAGAATGAAGAAAGACCATGCTAATTCCCCTTAATTTTGAAATTGTATTTGTATTACCAAATAGCTCCGGGGCTGTTGCCTTTAAACAATGTTTTCGCATTTGTTTGGATCTATATTGGGGTCTGAGTAAACAACTCGCAAGTTAGACCCCATTTTAGAACTAAATAGGAAAACGCTTCTTTTGCCTCAACAAGTTATTTTAAAATCCCTAAACTTTATTTGTCACATTTGTTTTGCTGTTTTCCAGGGTTTAATGATTTTTATCTTTTTAACATTTGCAGTTCCAAACCCCACATCGTATTATCCTGTCGGGCTCGCCAATGCAGAACAATCTGAAGGAGCTTTGGTCTTTGTTCGACTTTGTTTTTCCTGGAAAGTTAGGAACGCTACAAGTTTTTATGGAGCAATTTTCTGTTCCAATTACAATGGGAGGCTATCAGAATGCCTCCCCTGTTCAGGTACGAGTTGGGTGTAGATTTTAAAAGTGTTACTCTGAAGCTTTAAGTAACAAGAGTCAGGAGTTGTGAATCCAAAGGGTGCATGTTCTAAACACATTTCAACTGCTTAAGAGGGGTGGATGAATCTGAAGAAATGGGGAAATATTTTTTGAAAAGAAACAATATGTCAGGCATGTAACCTCCTTGCACCACTATACACACAGTATTGTTGATAGCTTTAAAAATGGTGCATTTCTGCCATACCGACCACACGACTAACTCTATTAGAGTGCATGGTTCTGTTGCCAACAGCTGTAGACTGAGACCATAATGCAGAGTGCCCCAGTATTGTAGCCTTAAATTATTTCAGTAATTGTAGCTACAATATTTGCTGTTGCTATTCATTGGCGGCATAATAAATGAGCTCTTATTTGAGTCATAGATATTGTTTGTTAATGCTTTGGGTAGATCGAGTCAGTAGCTGCACCATGAACACTAATACCTGCCTTTGTGCAACTGATCCATTACTTTGCCATATGTTCAGTCAAACGCAAAACAACTTTCAGTTTATGTGATCAATTTTTTTTCTTTAAAGCCTACTTTCGTAATGTCAAGTGGCCACTAATCTTTAGTATTGTGTGGCATGTTGTAGGCCTCCTGCAGGTTCCCTTTTGATCTCTAGAGCACTCAGATTAGCAATGAATGGCATTTGGGCTGATACAGGATTAGACACTGCACCACGATGAAAGGCCTGTTTCCCTAAGGGTAGGACTTGCCCAGCTAATAAAACTTACATTTCACATCCTCCTGAGAGATCACAGCTATGTTCTATTTTCAAGATAACCCATTACACCAAAACATTAGTAGTTTAAAGGAGATCCAGTAGCATTATGTAGCAAAGGTAAAAGCCAATTTTAGCATAGAAGCAGCAGTAGTACATATAGATTATTTTAGTTAATTGTAATATCACAGTAATTTTAATTACTTTTCTAACATTTAAGAATCGGCTTGTTGCTCTAATGGGAAGACAGTACGATTTGTATTCTGGAAGGATGAGATCAAAGGAGCATTTTTATCCAAACCTCTCTTGTGATCTCTTAGTTTTATTCGGCCAACAAAATATCCAACAGGAAGCAAGCTTGATTCATTTTTTTACACATGGTACAATTTGAAGATTTCTATTAATTGTCAGATAGTTTTCAAAAGTCATACAATGTGCTTGATGTTACGATGAATGAACGCAATGATTACTGATCAAGTGATTCAGGTTTTCTATTAAGTTTGTGATGATAGAAATTTAACCTAACTTATCGTGTCCTTCCAAATATTATTCTTACCTTTTCTCAGGTGCAAACAGCTTACAAGTGTGCTTGTGTTTTACGGGACACTATAAATCCATACCTGCTGCGAAGAATGAAGGCAGATGTAAAGATGAATCTGGCACTGCCAGATAAAAGTGAACAGGTGGGAGTCTTGCAATCTCAAGTAAAATTGTGCCTGCGTTTCCTAGTTTATTAGCTGAGCAATGTTCATTTTCATACAACCATAGATATTAGTGTCTGAAATGCAGCGCAACCCCATGACAAAACAGTCTCGGATCCAAAAGATCTTTTGCGAACGATGTCCACAGCGTTGCAGCACACAGGATCTGTCAACCCAGAAGGCAAACTTTTGTTTTAGTGCCAGAATATGGCTAGTGAGCGCCAGAAGCCAGGTGTAGCGAGCTTTCACTTTAGACTCCCACTCGCTTTCAACAAACCCACACTCCACTGGGGCACGTACTGAAGAGGTTGCCTTTTTTCTAATAATTAGTTTAAAAGCATCAGCTGAAGATAGACTGAACTAATCGTGAAGTGGAATGTTCATCAATAATGTACAATCATCTCTTTCATTAGTGCTGCTGCATTATGCCGTGGATATAACGTTCATCATAACTTTATGCAAAGTTTTATGAGTGTTTTCTGAGAAGTTATGTGGTCCAATAATGCTCATGTGTTATCCTCACACAATCCAAAATGACTCTCCCTGAGTTGCTCAAGAGTAGTCGTGGAAGTGGTTTTTGCCGCATGTAAAACCAATGCTGTAATTATTCAAAAATGCAAGTATTGGGCAGTTCAGTTTCTTTCCAGCTGTTTGAATTTATATTTTGGTGATTGACAATTTTATTTGCTACATTCTGGATGGGTCAAGAAAAATATCTCCGCATCCTTACCCTTCCTCACCTCAAGTACTGGCAGACAGTATCTTCAGGAGCTGACATTAACTGCTAGTTAGCTCTTATATTTCTGGGAGGAGAGTTGACTGTTACATTTTGTGACAGCATGTTGAAACAAGAATCCGTGCATACCAGAAAGCTGTTCATACCAGAGCCACAAAATATAGATTTGTAAAATGATTATTTACAATCAAAAGTTTATTAAATGGTCACTTTACAGTGAGCCCTTTGAGATAGCCTCTCGACACAGAACTTGTATCAAATGCAAGGATTCTTGGTCATTTTGGACGCTTTGTTTTTCAGGTGCTGTTTTGTCGCTTGACAGAGGAACAGCGTCAAGTGTATCAAACCTTTATAGATTCCAAGGAAGTCTACCAGATTCTCAATGGAGAAATGCAGGTCTGGCTTTTTGCTTGTATGTTTAGTCAAGAGACTTTTAATCCTATTAATGCAACTAGAAATTGTTTTTTTTTAACGTGGATTAGATTTGACAAGGAACTATGAACTGGAAACTTTCTTTGTTCTGAAGCTGGGGCGAGCTTTTCTTTCATTCTAATATGATTCCCTGTTGCTGACAGAAGGATACCAAATGGGACTTCAAGTGTTTGGTTAATAATTAAGGGGCATCCATTCATTGCTGTGATGTAGGGCCTAGCTGCCTATTATCAATGCTAGTCACAAATGTAGTTTAAATATGCCACATCCACCCACTCACACAATCCAGTATTGCATTGTGTTGTGTTGTGCACATGTTCTTACGTCCTTGCAAAGATGTACTAACCTTGTGACAATTAAATAAACCCTCCGGGTGCTGATCACCAGTCTTTTCATTTGCCCTACTCTCGCCACCCAAACACAGATTTTCACTGGTCTGATCTCCCTGAGGAAGATCTGCAATCACCCTGACCTCTTCTCCGGTGGTCCCAAGATCCTGAAGGGAATGACGGACGATCATCTGACTGAGGAAGAACACTTTGGGCATTGGACGCGCTCCGGAAAGATGATCGTAGTTGAGGCTTTGCTACGCCTGTGGCACAAACAAGGGCATCGAGTACTGCTTTTCTCACAGTCACGACAGGTCAGCATGCTTTCAGAGGACTTATCTTATTCTGAGAATAAAATCAATCCCCATCACCACCCAAAAAAGGTCCAATGCACATTAGCCTTTTGTCATCTTACTATAGAATTCACAACCTCTCTGACTTTGAGGGAATTGTTTACACTGTACCATCTGCTCACTACATTTGTGTATACAGTAAACTCCTGATAACTTGCCACTCAAAGGGAAAAGGTTTCAGTGAAGAGTTATCTGGAGTGATGATTTAGTAATATGTAGCAGTACATGAATAAATGTGGCCTGAATATTGACAACACAATGACTTAAGTGGTAGTGACAGTTTAAGCCAGGGTCAATTTATCAAAAGTTTCCTGTAATCTGTGCCCCACTACCTTTATTTCAGTAAAGTATTCCACACCAGGATTTAATGGGTCTTGAATATTAGCTCAACATACAACAACAACAAGATTCCATTTATAGAGCGCCTTTCATGTCGGGAGGACGTCCCAAGGCGCTGGACAGTTGGGTCAGGACCCGAGCAGGGGGGGAATGATCAGGGTGAGGGGAGGGAAGGGAGGGAGCGAGGAGGGGGTAGAGAGTCGAGAGGGGAGCTGAAGGTACGGTCGAAGAGAAAGGTCTTGAGACCGGCCTTGAAGGAGGAAAGGGAGAAAGCAAGGCGAAGGCACAGGGGGATGGAGTTCCAGAGCTGAGGGATTGAGAGGCTGAAGGCCCGGCCACCGATGGTCGGGCGGTTGGGGCGGGGGATGTGGAGCAGACCGGAGCCAGAAGAACGGAGGGTACGGGCAGGTAAGTAGGGAGATAGTAGGTCGGAGAGGTAGGAGGGTGCAAGGCCGTGAATGGCCTTGTAGGTGAGGATGAGGGATAGGGAGCCAGTGGAGGCGAGCGAGGGTGGGAGTGATGTGGTCGCGAAGCCTGGTGCGGGACAGCACACGAGCTGCAGAGTTCTGAATGACCTGCAGCTTGTGGAGGGAGGTGCAGGGAAGGTCGGCGAGGAGAGAGTTCCCATAGTCCAGCCTTGAGGTGATAAAGGCGTGGACCAGAGTTTCAGCAGCGTGAGGGGTGAGGTAGTGCCGTAGTCTGGCGATGTTTCGGAGGTGATGGAAGGCGGTGCCAGTTGTGGCGCGGATATGAGGAAGAAAGGACAGCTCAGGGTCGAACAGAACACCGAGGTTCCTGACTGGCTTTGAGAGGTGGAGAGTGCAGCCTTGGATGCTGATGCTGTCAGCGCCTGAGGTGCGGAGGCGCTGACGCGAGCCAATCAGGAGGGCCTCAGTTTTACGCACGTTGAGCTGAAGAAAGTTGTCTCTCGTCCAGGACTCGATGTCGGACAGGCAGCTGTCAGGACATCGGGGGTCGTGGAGTTGAGGGTAGAGGAGGAAAGGTAGAGTTGGGTGTCATCCGCATACATGTGGAAGTTAACTCCATGTCTGCGGATGATGTCACCAAGGGGGAGCATATAGAGGGTGAAGAGGAGGGGACCGAGGACAGAGCCCTGAGGGACACCGCACGAGACAGTGCGGGGGCTGGAGGAAAAGCCGTTTGTGGAAACAAAATGAAGACGGTGGGAGAGGTACGACCTAAACCACTCAAGGACAGGGCCTTGAAGGTTGAGGTGGGAGGACAAGTGGTGGAGAAGGATAGCGTGGTCGACCGTTTCGAATGCTGCCGATAGGTCGAGGAGGCAGAGGGAGCCCTGGTCGCAGATGGTCAAGATGTCATTGGTGACCTTGACCAGGGCGGTTTCTGTGCTATGGGCAGCACGGAAACCCGACTGAAGGGGTTCGAATAATGCATGGGTGGAGAGGAAAGAGCGCAGCTGGGAGGCGACAACTCTTTCAAGGACCTTGGACAGGAAGGGGAGGTTGGAGATGGGCCGGTAGCTTGATAGCTGCGACGCATCAAGGGAGGGTTTTTTCAAAGTGGGAGTGATGATGGCAGTTTTTAGGGGAATGGGAACAGAGCCAGAGGAGAGGGACAGGTTGATGATGTCTGTGATAAGTGGGGCAAGGAGGTGGAGCTGGGAGATAAGGAGTGGAGTGGGGATGGGGTCAAGGGAGCAGGTGGTGGGTTTCAGGGACAGGATGAGTTTGGTGACAGAGGGTGGGGAAACGGGTACGAAGGTGTGTAGGGGAGGATGGGTAGGAGTCGGAGTGTGGGAGGGAAGGAATGGGGGGGTGGGTGGAAGTTGGAGGGGGAGTGACCGCGGAGCGGATTCCCTTGATTTTGGATTCAAGGAAATCCAGCATCTCCTCGCAGTGAAAGTTGGAGGAGATGACCTGTGCGGGGTGGCGGGGGGGACGGAGGAGTTGGGATGTGGTAGAAAACAGAAGCCTGGGGTACATCTTTTATTGTGCTATGTGCATAAGATAGAGTGGTAAGCTACCACTCTATCTTATGCACATAGCACAATAAAAGATGCAGAGCACAATGCTTTTACAAAATATAATACAGCCTCATTTATACAGATATTTCAGCCATAGTCTAATGATTGTCGTCAACCTGTCTCTTGTCATGAAAGCTTGGAAAAGTTGCAGATAAAAATTGTGTGTTACATTCCCATATTCTCATTCTGACGTGCTGTGAACTCTATTTTCCTGCCGCAGTTGGTACACTGGCTACATTAGATCATCATGCTGTATTCTGTTTTGTGTTTGTGAATTGGAATCACGTGATGTGCATTTATTTGATTTACTCCTAAGAAACTGGGATTTACTCAAAAGTAGTCTTGTTGATGCTCAGTGAATATAGGCCCTGGCTTTATGCTCAATAAATCTTTCAGGTGGATAGTAAATACTAAATTGTGCACTATGATAAGCCCCATCTATCTTATATTTTAATGCATATTACATTAAAAAGAAAGGGCATCATGCACTTACATTTATTCATTTTGCTTGAAAGGTAAATGTAACCATAAATTAGCAAAGCACAAATTGGTTTGACTTTTCTTTATTCCAGCTGCTGAACATCATGGAAATGTTTGTACGAAATCTAGGGTATTCCTATGTCAAAATGGATGGGACGACCGCAGTGGCTTCTAGACAGCCACTTATTTCTAAATACAATGAGGTAGAGATGATTTGCACAATTGTCGGGAATGCTTTGCTGTACATTAGCTTGTAATTCGTGTTTGATTCATTATTGTATGTCAATATTTTTGCCTCTACATCAGCATTTGTGCCTCATATTTCCTGAAAGCAATTTTTACTGAACATGTGCTTTTATGTCTTAGAATGCCTCCATTTTTCTCTTCCTTCTCACCACCAGAGTTGGTGGGTTGGGCATTAACTTGACAGGAGCAAACAGGGTCATTATCTACGATCCTGACTGGAACCCAAGCACGGATACTCAGGTTAGGCATGTTTCCCTTTGTGTCAGAACAAACCAATTCTACTTTCATCCCTGAACTATTAAACAAAAAGCACCATAAACTCGCGTGTGTATATGTGTGCGTGTGTGTGTATAATACATGTATATGCACACACACATATATGGTTGTTATTAAGCATTTATGTTTTCGCAATGTGTGTTGCATTAGACCAACAACCAAGTTCTGCATTGCGTGCAATTTATTACGACATTGCTACTCTTAACATTGCTGTTTTCAATTTGTTTCGACTCTTTTGGTAATGGGAGGGAGAGTGTGTTAGCTTTCAAGTCTAGGTAAAAACCACAAAATATTGAAATAATCTTAATGGTTTTGAATTGTCTGACCTGAAGCTGACATTGAATACTTTGTGCATTGTTGTTATGAGTATTGGCGGACAACACAATGTTGCCTACAAGTTAACCCCACTCATTTATTTGTGTGTACTGCAGTGTGGCTCTAGCTATGTGCGATTACAGCGATTGTAAGCTTGTAGAAAACTTAATTAAAAACTGCTGGAACTCGAGCAATATGACTGCTTTGTGCAAGTGGGGCTGCGGCAACACTGTACTAAGATGTAATCCGTCTGTGAGCCTTTGCCCCACTTGTCGGATGCTTCCAAGCAATAAACACTCAGCATTTCCAATAAAATATACAACTTTAGAAGTATAATTATTTAATGAAAATGAATTGTGTTTGCACTTTTTGTTCTTGGCATTTGATTTGGATGCATTTTGCTCTGCAGTGGGGAAGGGTAGAGGAACAACAACAGTAGCTTGCATTTATATAGCGGCCTTCACGCGGGGCAGCGTCTCGGAGCGCTTAACAGTGGCGGAGCACAGTTGAAGAGGAAGGTCTTCAGTCGTGATCTAAAAGAAGGGAAGGTGGGTGCAAGGCAAAGGGGTTGGGAGGGAGAGTTCCAAAATTTCGGGGCTTAGTCGCTGAAGGCGCAGCCGCCGATGGTGGAGGGGACAAGGGACAAGCAGGAGACCAGAGGCAGCCAAGCGGAGGCAGCGGTTAGTGGAATGGGGAGAAGAAAACAGGTCAGAAAGATAGGGAGGTGCCAAGGCTTGAAGGGATTTGGATTTGGAAGAGGAGAATGTTGAGGTGATCATTAAACTGTTGTTCTCTTAGGCCCGGGAGCGTGCCTGGAGAATAGGCCAAAAAAAGCAAGTTACTATTTACCGGTTACTGACAGCTGGAACAATTGAAGAGAAGATCTACCACAGGTCTGTCCACAAGGGGGGGAACATCTGTGTAATGTGCAGATGCCTAGCACTTCCTGTACTGTTGAAATTAGAAACTACGCGTCAGTTATCTTCCTAGCAATAGCGAGACAGCAATGTTTTAATAAGATAAGCGAGCAAAATTCTTATTTCCCATGCCAGACGACTAAATCTCACACTGGGTGATCATTCTGGCAATTTTTTTCAGTATTTTTTTTCATTTTGTAACTAACGCTGTATTTTTATTACGTTATAATTTCGTTTCAGCCGCCTTGTGCAACTTTTACCCTAGAGTTTGACTTGATACAGATTAAATGGAGGTTAAATGAGCATTGGTTTAGAATTATTTGAAAAATAAATTAGTGAGTTTCAAACAGCGCAGTAAAAATATTGCATTACTCAGTGTTCAATCTGATGCCATGCTAAGACTCTCATTTTACTGTCAAATAACCGTTTCACTTATGTTCACATAAACAGTGAGCGCCCAACCCCCTCACATCCAGTAAAGCATTTTGAGACTGAAATTTCTGTTGACTTACTGTTCACAAGTTGTCTATCCTGTTTTGTGGAAGTCCTAGCAGTGAACTAATTGCAGAAATCTCTCAGTGCAACAGCAGTGTTGTGTCATCGGACAATATCTGTGAGACCCAGATGCCATGTTATTTGTAGGGGGATGTGTTAAATTGGTCAGGCAGAATAAATCTTGGTGACCACTATGGAAAATGTGAAACTGCTTCTACCTGATTATTTAGTTGTAATCTATGGTAATATTAGTGTTTTCATTGTTTTATTGGAAATTAAAGTTAAATTAACATTGGGAGATGAGGACATTTGATTATTTAAGTGCTATATAGTTATACTATGGCCAGGGTATATTAGTATTATTGAGTTGAAAAAAAGTTCTATGCCTATAATTAAGATGCATAGAATGCAGTTACTTTGTTCTGCTCCAAAGTAATTTCTAAGGAATCCACAGATTAATCCTACTAACAACCATTTGATTTTAATTTTAAAAAAATATTATTAAATTAATTCACAAAGTTGTAATTCTCTGCATTTACGTACACATTCTTTAAATGAATTGTGTAATTCTCATTTGATTACAGGCAAATCTTCAAGCAGTTTCTGACCAATCGAGTATTGAAGGATCCTAAGCAGAGACGGTTTTTCAAGTCTAATGATCTTTGTGAGCTTTTTACACTAAGCAGCCCGGATGGTTCTCAGGGGACCGAAACCAGTGCCATTTTTGCAGGTATCCAAACTGACAGAGAATCAGAGAGCTGGCACTTCAATGCATTGTGCACTGCTGCACTAGGATGTAGCTCAGCACCTGTAGTTCATCAAGTGGTAAATTCTTGGTCTTGTTTCTGAGACAGAGGGTGTACAGAGTAGAACCTTTGTGTGTTTCCTCCTCACTCCCCGTATATCGCCTGCCAACTAGTTCTTGGGTGTAAGGGAAGTATCCAGTTATAACCCACCTTCGGACCTTGGAACATTGCGTGGCATCAGTAATTTTCTGGGGAATATATCAAGGATGTTTCTCAGTATAAACTGAAAAGGCAGAAGGAGCAATTGGTTTGATTTTTCATATTTTTCCCCAAAATGAAACATACCTATTTACGCATTAGGTCCAAGCTACTCCCAATTAACTGACTTCAGCGCATACATGTGTTCCTGATGTCTGGCTGGCTCAGGCAATCCGACTCTCGCCTCTGAGTCAGGAGGTTATGGGTTCAAGCCCCACGTCAGGACTATGAACTCACCACCCGGGCTGACACTCTAATGCAGTACTAGGGATGTGCTGCATTGTTGGAGATGCTGTCGTTCAGATGAGACATCCTTTGGATGAGAATGAGGCATACAGTCGCTACACCTTACAGTAAATCCAGTGAAGCACTTTGAGAATCCCAGTGACGTGCTAAGACATTATAACAAATGTAAGGATTATTATGTGTTGTTCAATCAAAGGTTATGGGGAAGAGTGACCACAATCGCAAGTTTCAGTTACATTCCCAAGCAACAGAAATTGAAGCCAGTTTTAACATAAGTTCAGGTGACTGGTATTCATCTGAGAATTTACTATTTTACAGTAACTTGGTATCAAGAGTGCACTGTCAATGAGACATAAGTTTCATTAATTTGAGATTTATTTTTGTTCACTGTTAGGCACAGGCTCGGATGTTCAAGTGCCCACCTCTCATAAAAGGAAAGTTACTGCCAGCTCTGGTTGTTCCCAAAGGAGAAAAGTGCCTTTGTCAAATCAAGAGTCCACTAAACATCTCAAGGTGCTATCTTCCCAGTGTTCGTCAGGCAAAGTCAAGTCAGGAAAGCTGTCTCTCAGTTCACAAAACATAACCAAAGAGGATCATAAAAGAAAGTCTGAAACATCTCGGATACCACCAGAAGTCAAAATAGCTTGGCTTCTGACTGGATCGGAGACTGATACAGAAAATAATGGCTTGAATTTTTCCTCCACTGAGGGACATTTTGGAGATTCTACATGTCAGGAAGCGAACTACGATTCCAATCATGCTGAACACGAGGCCCGAGCATCGCCCGCGTCCATGGACCGAGCTGGAATATCTGAGCAAGACCTTGGGCTGGGATGGAACGTAACGGGAGACAATCGAAGAGACCTTGCTTGGGATTCAGGAATACTGCAGAATTGCGCTGACACTGCCGTGGCTGAAAGTAGAAATGAGAGAGATGGTGGTCAACCCCATCATAAACACCGTTCCAAAACAAAACATCAAATAACTGGTAACAAGCAGGACGCAGCTCTGTCAGCCCGCCACAATAAGGGTGAGCCAAAGGAGAGGCGCAAAAAGCATAAGGGCGGCAAAGATGCCTTCTTCGAAGGTGAACGCATCCCGTACTTGCTAAAGAAGCAAAAAATGAAAAAGGAGGACAGTGACGAAGAAAAAGCCAAGAAGGAAGGCAGGAGACAGACTGATGATTATGTGTTGGAAAAGCTTTTCAAGAAGTCTGGTAATGTTTTTCATGTATTTATCATACATATGTCCTGCGCATTGCATCAAGTGGTTTTCTGATGTCCCAGCCATGTGAATACATTTACTCCCGAGTGCTGTCAG
Organism: Callorhinchus milii; assembly: GCF_018977255.1. Lineage (NCBI taxonomy): Eukaryota > Metazoa > Chordata > Chondrichthyes > Chimaeriformes > Callorhinchidae > Callorhinchus > Callorhinchus milii. The sequence continues at coordinate 6,101,422 of NW_024704748.1, forward strand.
GATAGCAATGTCTTTTGATGCATGAAATAATTTGAAAATTGACCTCTTTGCTCTATGTCTGAACTTCCAATTTGACTGAGGGAGAAAAGCCTTTCACGTCACTGTAAAGCCGACTTTTCTCAACTTGTTTCCAATTCCAAAATGAGGAGGGTTTAGGAAATGCAAGATAATGGTAGATTACGTGAAATAAATTAAATTCTAGGGCAGAGAGAATGGAGATAAATGGGATAAATATGCATACTGAAAACTTTGAGGGGGTGGTCAATGCCTTGTGTCTGTCTGTTGGTAGTTTAAGAGTTAAAAAGTGAAGCGGTTATAGTTTAGCCATGAGATTTCCATTTTGTAACAACTGGGTAGTAATTTACAGCTAAACGAGTTAAAATGTAGAAATCGGATTTCAAATGTAGATGAGCTGCTTATTATGTAATTATGCCATTTAGCGCTGTTACTGTGACTGCATTTCATAGAATATAAGGTGACCCAAAGAGCAATTAGTATCTGGTGTTTGGCTACTTCATGCAGTTTCCTGGTCACCTACTTTCCGGTATTTAACATTATTGTATCAATGATTGAGAAGAATGCACCGCTCACATGTGCGGAATTTGCGACCTGCAATGCAGCTTCGCTCAAAGGCAGAGTCAGTAACGGCGATGAAAGCAATAATAAAGCTGTAATAATGGTGCTATTTTCTTGTTTATAAAGGAATCCACAGTGTGATGAAGCATGATGTTATTATGGAGTCATCCAACCCTGATTATGTATTAGTTGAAGCAGAAGCTAATCGAGTTGCTCAAGAGGCTTTGAAAGCGCTGAAAGCCTCAAGACAGCGTTGCCTGGGTGCCTCTTCTGCCGTGCCAACCAGGACACACAGTAGTCGGCTGACAGCAGCACCAGCTGCTTTAAAGTAAGATATTGGCAACAGCACAACGCTTACACAGGAGGGTAGCTTTTGTTTCACTCGTGCCATTTTTTTGTTTCCATTTTGCCTTGCTTAGTCAAACGTCATATTTCATTGTGCTGCACTCAACCGCTTGTGGATGCAGCTGAACAGCCCTTTGGTGGTCGGACTGTAAACTCATTTTTATTTGTACATTAAGTGAGTGCTTATTCAGCACTTCTCGCTTTGACACGCCCTCCCGACAAGAAAGGTGCTGCATAAATGTCAATTGTATTGTTTCTCCCATTAAGTCGAATGGAAACAAAATGTGACTATAATGAAGGCTGTCGCGCCCTCGTGATTTATGACACCGTTTGATTATTTTGTCGTCCTCCTATCATTATCTGTGTAATGTCCTAAGCTACTTGATATCCATGCACGTATTTTATAACAATGAGAGGACTTTATTGTGAGTAAACGTACAGTGCAGGAATATCTCTGAATGAACAGTGTTTCGAACACGCTGCAAAAATGAAATTATAATGTTAGATTCAACTTAGAGCTAGAAGTTCTGTGGTAACTCCCTGGAGCTTTATTTGACCACATGTTTGTATCTATTTGAATGTCCAACCTCATGATGCATTTTTTTTCTTATCCCAGATTGAGATTTGGTCAGAAGAAAAATCCACTCGTGGCTGTCAGCAATCCCTCCTCTAGATCTACTCCCGAAAAATGCAAGGTATGATTCAAAAAAACATTTGAACAATCTCCAATGTTTGCTTTTATATTTAGACTGTACCAAGTACTAAATACCTGGATGTTCAGATGATATGAACATACATGAACATGTGGCTGAGGCCATGTTTAGCACCTCTACCACCCAAGTACAGAGAGCCACTATACTATATAGTGTATATCGCTCCCTCCTACCTCTCCAACCTACTATCCCCCTACCTACCTGCCCGTACCCTCCGTTCCTCCGGCTCCGGTCTGCTCCACGTCCCCCGCCCCAATCGCCCTACCATCGGTGGTCGGGCCTTCAGCCTCTCAGCCCCGAGGCTCTGGAACTCTATCCCCCAGTGTCTTCGCCTTGCTTCCTCCCTCTCCTCCTTCAAGGCCGGTCTCAAAACCTTTCTCTTTGACCGAGCCTTCAGCTCCCCTCTCGACTCTCTTCCCCTTCTCGCTCCCTCCCATCCCTCCCCTCACCCTGACCATTTCCCCCTCCTCGCTCCCTCCCCTCCCCTCACCCTGACCATTTCCCCCTGCTCGGGTCATGACCCAACTGTGCAGCGCCTTGGGACGTCCTCCTGACGTGAAAGGCGCTTTATAAATGGAATCTTGTTGTTGTTGTTGTTGTTGCTAGAATTACATTGGTAATCACTCAGCATATTGTTCAACTCTATTGTACCGTGAGCTACAGCTTTAGCTCCTTGGATTCAAGGTCAGCAAACTATAATTCCCAAGTTTGCTGAAATTACTGCTGGGACGTTTACAACACTGGAGTCAGTTTAGAAGCACCAGGTTACCTCCGCTTCCAGTGTCAGTTCACCTATTAGAAATGCCTCTTGTTTCCTTACTGTTGGTGGAAAGTTTTCCGAATAACCTATTCAAGCATTTAGAAATATTCATGTACTCAAGTCTGAACCCTGTTCTATGCACGTGCTTAATTTATTGACTGGCACGTCTGTTCATGAATTCGGAGAGATTACGTTGCTTTGATGATCTTGTTTTCTGCTAGGACGCTGCCATTGTGAAAAAAGTTGACGAAAGGAGCAAGGCTGCCAGATCTCATTTCAGCGGTGATCCGACCGAAACGGAAGTGGGCCCTGCATTGCCATCATCCTCCTCGCTGCTAGCCAAGATGAGAGCTCGAAACTACTTGACCCTTTTCCAAAAGCTTGAGGATGAAGAGGAGGACTCTGAGCCAACAGCAGGGCCACCTCCCATCTCGACCGAGCACGATGAGCTGCTGGTGGAAATGCGGAACTTCATAGCATTCCAGGCTAGTATCGATGGACAAGCCACAACTCAGGAGCTGTTACAAGAGTTTCAGGCAAAGTTATCAACTGCACAGACAGTGATTTTCCGAGAACTTCTCATTAACCTGTGCACTTTTCACAGAACCGCATCTGGAGAAGGGACCTGGAAACTAAAGCCAGCATTTCGATGAACCTCCTCGACACATAGCGTAGAACGTAATCGATCAATTCTCCAATTCTCTAAATTATGCAATAGTTTTAATATATCTTAAACCGCAACTTAAATTACCCAGGACAGTGTTTTTTTTAAAAAAAAAGAAGAGAAACTATCTTGGAAAAAAAACTGCAACTCCCCGTTTATTCCTGTGGTGATTAGAATTAGCCGAAAAGCAAAAGGATTCTCAGATGTATTTGTCCTTTTTCAGACAGTGTGACAGACCAAACGGGAGGTTATCGTAAGTTATAAAATTATGATCGTTGTGATTTAGAGTTGAGAAAATATTTTGCCTACCTCAAACAGAACAGAGAATTACAAAAGTGCAGTGCACCAAGATTTAAATCTGTGATTCAAGGTACAGGGTGTTCACAAAGTCCTGTTACCCCCATGGTGTTTTCTCGACAGTGCACAGACCAACCACTGAAACTTGTGGAAGATGGACGATAATTGTATTTAGAAATACTTAATTCTATTCGGAAGTGTTTAACTATATCTAGATGTCCGGAGGATAGGTGTGAGTGAGCGCCATCATTTTCATGACAGATAATGATCTGTCGCCATAATGATCTGTCGCCATAAGATGGACAAGGTGAAATGCATCTCTGACAGCTTGTTTTAGCTCCTCCGTAGTCTTGTATCTCTGTATTGTAATAGGGCTAACAGGATTTTGTGGACACCCTTTGTACTTCAAAACTTTTCCTCCAAGATTAATATTTTTGGTTTATCTGAATATCCTTTTTTTTTAAAACCACAGCACTGAACTTTTGGCCTTTGGGTTCATTTGCAAACTGACATATTTGACAGAGTTAAAATAGGCTCAATTATCCATCAACTTCGATAAACCAAAAGTTATATAAATTTAAAATAATATCAGCATTGAATCAGATTTTTTTTGGGTGGGAAGGAGAAAGACAAATTAGTTCAGAAAATTCATTTAAATTACAGATTTTAATGTGGGGGCACTGCACCTTTTAAATAAAGTTAATTTATTGTTCGAATGATGTATGCTTCATCTGGTTCCTGTAAGGAAACTAACATGCAAACTCTGGTTTCCAATTGAATGAAAACTGGAATTAAGCGTTAAGACTCCAGTTAAATACTTGAGACAGCTAGCTCAAAAGGACACGTCTTCCAATTCTACAGGACAGGATGAAAAGGGAGACATTCCAAATTTCAAATGGCAAATCAGGTGCGGTTCTGTGGTCAGGTTAACTGACTGAAGCCAGTGACTTTTGGAAAATTGTAATTGTGCCACAAGTGATTTTACCGACACTAGTGGTGTAATTTTTCTTTTTTTTTCTAGCAATACGTTGGATCAAAACAAAATTCACGTTCCAATTTTTGCACTTTCCTGCTCTTTATCAATTGAGTTGTGAGCTGTGCAGTTCCTGGTGCAGAGTGGTGAACAAGTCCTCACTTCAGTGCACTGATCCAATTCTAGTTTAAAGCATTTGTTCAAAGTTTGCTTAGTCTTTATAACAACGTCTCAGGGAACTCAGGCGATTGACTCGGGACCAGAAGATCTTAGTGTGAATCCTAGTAGGTCCCATTTGTTCCTTCACCCGGTCAAAAATATTCACCTGTGGAGAAGTGTACGAGGTAAACACAATCTCCTTGGGGCTCAACTAACAAAGGCAGGGAGATGTACCCAATAGTGAAAGGCATGGTTGACCAGCTTATCTTGCTGATCACTGTATCTTTGGGGCATAATCTCACTCCCAGTGATTCACATTGGTAAGCTTTGTGTCATGGAGCGAAATCCTTAGCTATGCCTTGGGGCTGCAGTGTGCTGCGTTTAGCACGGTCTTGGCATTTACTGCCTCAACACTGAGGAGATTTTCAAGGCGATGGCTGCCCGACTGGAAAGAATTATGAGGCAGCTCATGTGCTGTAAACCTTGTGAATTAAACTCTTATCAGCATTGTGAAACTCCTCATTATAAAACTCTGCATCTTTCTGTTGGGTATTGGGAATATGGAACTTATACTCCATTGCATATCTAGTTTTTAACCTAAACTTACAAACCATTATTCACTCCAATTTATTTGTTAGGCCAAATAACAGTTGGAGATAGAATTTAGTTCGAACATTAGTGTTAGAATGTAGCTGAAAGGTTGACACTCCAGACCCATCGCACCAAAACATGGGTACTGTCAAAAGTACTGCTTGCTTTATCATTGTACAATCGGTACTGTATGATTCAAATACAAATGGGCTAATATTTCAGAAAAGTTCCTTCAAAACAAGTCACTCATCTCATTGTGATGTTGGCCTTGTACAATTCCATGCCCGATTATAAATTGTACTGGGATCTACACAATGTAATAACAAATTTGATGTAGCATTGTTTACTTTGAAGAATGTCTCAAAGCGGTTCATAGAGGATTTATTGTAAAATGTAGTGACTATATATTTTGGAAGCAAATGTGGGATCCAAATTTCACATAGCAGTGTCCCATAAACAACCATGAAGTGAATGACCCATTTTATCCAGGAGGGATTGTTGGCTAGGGCACTGGGAGGAACTCTGTTCTCCTTTCAATTAGTGCCGCTAGATCATTAATGTCTACCTAAACAGGGAGACAGAACCTCAGTCTCATGCAAAGGACCTCCAAACTCTGAGAGCACTCTATTGGATTGTCAGCCTGGACTATGAAGTCAGATCACCATATGGGGCTTTAACCCACAACCTTCTGACTCAGAGGTGTGAGAGAGAGTGACTGAGCCAGACTGACCTTGTAATGTATTAACTCATTCCTTTCTCCAACAAAACCCTTCACTTCCTCTCAGCAATCCTCTCGTTTTATTCAAACTGGTTGCAGGGATTCTTCCCACTTGGCTCCTGTTAACCCTGCAAACCACAACTGCGTAGGCCTTTTGCTTTTAAATACAGATAAGGAATCAATTTTGTAGGGGACGCACAGTTATTGGTGGGAAGTGTGAGCACTTTTTTTTGCAATGCTTGTGAATCTCATGACCAAACTCTCACTGTTCAGTAATAAAACATGATAAAATGTTGACAAAAGTGGTGTTCAATTGTATTTTTTTCATATTTTGATTTTTGTGTTAAAATATAATATGATTTGATTTTCCCTTCTATATTAGTGTTTGGGGGTGGGTGGTTTAGCCTGGGAAAACTTATCGATCTGCAGTGTAAAAAGTTCAGAAGCCATAAGAAGCAGTTGGCATAACTTTGGAAGGAATGTGTCATGTAATAAATCTACAGGGGTTATTTGAGGAGATGGATACAGTAATACTGTAGTGCAACAATGAGTTTTGCATTTTATATGGCTTTATGTCTCAAAACATATCAAAGCACTTAACATTTTAGTGAATTATTTTAATGTTTGGTGACTATTTTTGTTTAGGCAAATGAGGCAGCTAATCTACACCAGCAACAAATCTCAAATAGCAAATGCATTAAATCATCAAATTAGGTAAAGAAGAAATAGTGTCTAGAATGCTGGAACTATAACATAGGTATGTGGAATCTTTTAACTTTCACCTGGGCAAGCAGAACACTGCCTGATTTAATATCTCATCCAAAGGACAGTGACTCTGATAATATAAAATGATTCTGGCATTTGATATAGATAGCACTTAATACATCGTCAAGACAACACTTTCCTGAATTATTTGTAGTTGAATGCAACAGCCAATTTTGCACACAGCCATGAAGTGAATGACCGATTTTACCTGGGCGATTTTCTCAAATCTCATGGGATCTTTTAATATCCACCTGAACAGGCATATAGAACCTCAATTTAACAGCACGTCTCCAGCACTGGCACTGAGGTAAGACGGGGTGGGAGGTGACCATAGGCTGGTTAAAGTGGTCGGTTTTAAGGCATAAAGAAAATCATGTCACTGTGAAGTGCTCCGGGACATTAACCCACGTGAAGGGCGCTGTATAAATGCAAGTTGTTGCTTTTAATCTCAATGAAATCTTTCACAATCGCTGTATCCTCTAGAAACATACAGCATATGCATTAATATGAAGCTGTGTAATTACATTTTGTCAGAACTTATCAATTACATTACGCTCATTACACCACCAAGATCTAACCTCTAAACATTTCTCCAAAACTGGGAGCTAAGAGGAATGGAATTGAAATAGATAAGTACGTCAGCGGAATTGTTATGTCCTAATGAAAAACAATAGCGTGCCTATGAGGCTTTTCTAAGGTGTGTCCCATGAGATAACACTAATGAAAATATGGGGCTTCATTACCCACACCACACCACACACACATTAAATAATGCTTTATAATCATATAATGGGCCCTTTAGTTAATGAATCTGTTGTGAAATAAAAGTTTAGCATGAAATTAAATTCACTTTTTAGTCTGCCCCTTTGAATTCAGACACTGATAAAGATTTGAACAGAAACATTCAGCAGCTAAATAAAAATCAGATTTTTTTTATTAAAAAATTATTTTAAACAATACACTTGGACTGGGGCACTAATTGAATAAAATGTTCCTTTGATATTTGGATAATTGGGCACAGTTCAGTTAATACACACTCATTACCACTTTTATTTAAAATAAACGTCTTTTCAGGGGTGTAAAAACTAATTCAGAACTAACATGCCACATACATGGTTTCTGGCTTGGCAGTTCTGTAAGTATTGAATGTTTGAATTATTTCCTCGGATTCCTTTTACCTCTTCGGCAACATAATCAAAAATCCTTTGCCTTTATTTTATAGTAAGAAAATCACATCCTAAGCCACTAAGCCACATGGACAGATCACTGCAACTCAATGCCTTGGACATTTGCTTGAGTTCCAACTTGCAAGTCTGCAATTTGCACCCTCCAATATCAATCTCTGGTTGCCAGTGTCAAGATGATTGGAAAAAAAACGTGGTAAATGAAAATCTGACCTCAAGTCCAGATTTTAGTGCAGTGAATATATTTCCTGTTATTATTATGTCGCCTGAGTATGTTCATTTAAAATCGCTCTCTTTTTGCAAGACCACGCACAAAACACACACTTTACAGTATATTCTGTGAAGCACTTTGAGACGTTTCCAAACATGATAACAACAACTTGGATTTATATAGCGCCCTCCACACTGGATGGCATCTCAGAACGCTTCACGGTGATGGATCCCGGGGCCGAGCCAGGGGGAGGGGGAGGAAGGTAATCAAAGGCGCAGTTGAAAAGAAAGGTCTTTGGCCGAGACCTGAAAATAGGAAGGGAGGGGGGGCGAGGCGAAGGGAGTGAGGAAGGGAGTTCCAGACCCTCGGGGCGTCGTGGCTATAAAAGGCGATAAGGCGCTATATAAAAAAATTAGTCACTTCAATCCACGACTGTTTGTGGGACACTGCTGTGCGCAATTGGCTGCCATGTCTCTCCTACAAAATATTCAATCGATTCACTTTAGAGTGTATTCTGTGAATCGCTTTGAGACATTTCAAAGAAGTGATAAGGGGCTTTATCAAATGCAAGGATTATTCATGCAAGGATTATATCAAATGCAAGGATTATTATTATATATCTTTGCCAGTGCATTGAATTTTGTTTGGAAACTTTTAATAACAACTTGTACCTATATATGTAAGAACTTTTATTACTCCGATTTAAACAAGCACAGAATTTGAACTTAATTTGCTCTTATTGCTATTTTCTGCTTAACCTCTCGTTCTGTTGAAACACAAAATGATCCAGACCTATGTACCTCTCAGGAAGATAATCAAAAACAGTGTGAAATAGGAGTTCAATAATCATTTCAAAGAATCATTGTCAAGGTAATGGCTCAGGGCAGAAGAGTTGCTCTTTAGCATAGATCTCAGTTTGACCCCTTTGTTTTCTTGCTGTGTTTGCCTATAGGTTACCACTGTAAAGGTACTAAACCACTATCCACTCTAACAGGAGCACTGGCTGTTTGAAGCCTTTACTTAAGACATGAGACCTGTTTTGCCTTGCATGTGATAACACACAATTCTTCATTATTCAAATTAAAATGCTGATAAATTATAAAAATAATGATCCTTGCATTTGATATAGTGCCTTATCACGTCTTTGAGACATCTTGAAGAGCTTCACAGAATATACTGTAAAGTGAATTGGCTGTATATTTTGTGGTTAAAATGCAGCAGCCAATTGCACGCAGCAGTGTCCCACAAACAGTCATGGATTGAGTGACCAAATTACCATTTTTTTAAATTTTGAAGGGATTATTATTCCTGGAAAAATGATCCGCCAATCGACTAACAACCAGATTCCTTCTTACTGGTAGGTAAACAGAGGTGTGTGGATAAGGAAAGATTTTGCCCTTCCCAGGAATCGAATCCAGGTCCTCTCACTTGTGAGGGGAGTGCTTTAACCAATACATTACAGGACTCCACAAATTATTGGATTAACACCCACCCCCCCTCCCCCCCCCCACACACACACAAAAAAAATCAAACTCAAATAACTAAATAGGAGTCCTGTAGCTCAGTCGTTAGAGCACTCGCCTGGCAAGCGAGAGACCTGGGTTCAATTCCAGGCAGGTCAGGGCGAAACCTGGGGCAAGTTTCCTTACTCCACACGCCTAATAATAATCCCTCAAAAACAGAAAACAATAATAAATTGGTCATTTTCAATCCACGACTGTTTGTGGGACACTGCTGTGTGCAATTGGCTGCCGCGTTTCGCCCACAAATATACAGTCAATTCACTTTACAGTCTATTCTGTGAAGCGCTTTGAGATGTCGAGAAGACGTGAAAAGCGCTGTATCAAATGCAAGAATTATTATTATTGTGTGAATTTGTATGGATATTATTAAGATACCATCAAATCTTTTCAGCACAAATGTTGATGAGTTTGTAATAGCTTTTATTGTAAGTGAAAGCGGATGCTTAATCTGACGTGAAAAGCAGATTTGTTTTTACCTTTTAAAAAAACACACAGCAGCAAGTGTCAGATTTGTATTTTAATCGGCATCAGCGATGAGGTTCTCTTGTTTGCTTTCTCTTATAAAGAAAGGCTGGGCTGGCAGTTCACAGATAACACTATCAGGTTCCCTGGGAAACGAGATGAGCAAAAAAAATTAACCGGGGCATATGCATCCCAATAGGAATAATGTCTGTAAACAGCCTCTTTGACAATTATATCAACCATTTACCGTTATCATTTTTTCTCCTTTACAATCTATGTCAGATCCTCAGTGTAACAAACTGCTATAACATTGAAATAGATTGCACACACTAATATCTGGCCAGGGTACACTAAGATCCATATAGTGCTGCACACAATATTAAGTCAATAATGTCAGCACAGTGATCGAGACAAAAACTGGTTCTGTGTACGTTTAATGCAAAGCATCATCTCTATGTAAAAATCAGGTTGAGGTACATTGTACTGAGGCGGTGAAACAATGAACCGGTTTGGATATTTCTCTTGGACAATGATTCCAGCGGAGCTGTTGCAAATATTCACTGCGCGGCTTCAGATTTTTATTCATGCTGACAAATGATTGCGTCTGTTTCAACCAGACAGGTGCAGTGTTAAAGTTTCACCCACAAAATATAGTCAATCCACTTTACAGTATATTTGGTTAAATGTATATTGTATATCGGTTGTTAGTCGATTGGCGGATTGCTTTCTGGGAGTAATAATCCCTTAAAAAAAATTGGTCACTCACCACTTCATAGCTGTTTGTGGGACACTGCTGAGCACAATTGACTGCTGTGTTTTGCCCACAAAATACACAGTCAATCCACTTTACAATATATTCTGTGACAATGACATGATAAGATGCTATATCAAATGCAAGGATTATTATTATTATTAAAGTGCTGCATGCAGGAAAAAAAGCAACAAATGTTAATAAACCAGATGCTTTGTTCCGGTACATGTCTTGGTTCACCTCTGCTCCGTGCACTGTGATAAACTGCAGGTGCCTGCTTTCAAAAACAAGCCTTTCACTGGAGACTTAATTTATTGTTGTCTTCTTTTCAGTGAGAAAGAATGGATGGGTACAAAGTTAGCTGCAAAGTAAGCAGAACTTCTGCGTGTTTGACGGTAATAAATCTTAATAATAACAATCCTTGCATTTGATTTGGACCTTAATAAATCGCCCAGATGTCTCAAAGCGTTTCACATGATATACTGTAAAGTGATTTTGACTGAGTATTTTGTCGGCGAAGTATGGCAGCCAGTTGGCAAGCACAGCAATGTCCCACAAACAGCCATGGATTGAGTGACCAATCTTATTTGAGGGATTGTTGGCCAAAACACCGGGAGAAACTCCCTTCTCTTTTTGAATAGTGCCATGGGATCTTTAACAAGCACGGGACCTCGGTTTAACATCTCATTCAAAGGATGGTACCTCTGATAACACAGCACACCCCCAGCACTGCATTGCAGTAGCATCTTAGACTATGTGATTCCAAGTCCCGACGTGGGCCTTAAGCCCGCTACCTTCTAGCTCAAAGGCGAGAGTGCTCCCATGTGTCAGGATGGCTACGGTAACTACACTTTGCAGTAAAATCCCGTGAAGTGCTTTCAGACACGTGATAAGGCACAGGTTTCAAATCCGAAGATTGATAAGATTATTATTATCCATGGTAGATGCAAAATTCTGAGTAAAAGATACACGATTCGGGATACACAGAATTTTTCCACAAGGAATAGTATTTGCCTCAACATTTTTTAAAAAAAATACTTTTAACCTGGGGAAGATTGCCACAGCTCTCTCTCCCATTCACAATGATGTTCAACGTCAGCACCTCAAACCGCAAAGTCTTTTGTTTAGTCAGCCTTATTACCTCTGAGTTAATGGTGTTCATTCAAGTCCCACTGGGCACCTCGTGTTTTGTTCATTTACCCCACGTCGTCAAAATAGTTTGCTTTAAAAGGCACGCATTGTTCTCATAGGGTTTGAGCAGCGACCCGAGTCTTCATAGGGGTCTGACTGGTGACTGGTCCCCTGTTATTTGGACATCAGAAGACATCAGCCATTGATCTGTGTTGTGCTACAGAAAGTGTGTTATCTCGCAACTGTTACTGTGATACCAGGCCACCAAAGCCTGGGCTTTATTTGGCATTGGGTTGCATATTGCTTTTGATTGTGCCTTTCAGGGCTCCCTCACTGGAAGATTTAGTGAGAGGAAAAGTGAGAGATTACGTGGGGGCTTTGAGGTGGGAGATTCCCCATTGAATGTCAATCCGCCTGAGACACACACTGGAGCTCTTCAAAACGCAGTGACAGATACCAATGACATTACCAAGACCCTCGGACTGATAGAAGGAAACCTTGTTCAAAGCTTTGACCCCAAAGGTTTGCGTGATTAAAAAATAAAGTTTTTATGCACTGATAACATAAAACAAACGTTGATCCTTATCAACCCAGGGATGGGCACTTTACATGCGGCTGATCGAAATCGCATTTAGGCAACTTTTTGAACTGATTTGGCACCGGGGAAGTCAATCGTGCAAATAAATAAGTTAACTCGGAATCACATTGGATTCTGAACTTGTGTCGGCGAGAGATGGGGGTGGGAGGGGATTCGTAAACCAGTCAATCGAAATCTTGCGGAAAATTGCAAACACCTACACATCCGTTGAGGTGGGCGTTTGCATTCTCTGATGCAAAGTTAGATGAATGACTTGCACAATGGGGTGTAACCTGGAGTGAGTCGCACTGAGGCAGACATGGTAGGTCCCCACTATATTGTGATACACTGTAATTAGAATGTGTGATACATCTGAATTATAGACCGTTCAATTATTAATATGGGGGCTGGTATTTCATGGACCATTCAGCTATATCAAATGATGATATCAAAATGAATTAGGGTAGCTCGAGATTTTTTTTCTCTCTTAAATGAAATGTGATGGATACTGACACTCAGAGACAGACCCTGGGGGGGAAAAAAAAGCCCACAGTGACTGACACTGGAGTGTATTTTCCTCTGTTGTAACCACCAGACATATTTGTACTTCAACGTAACTTCAGTGAGTAGCGAGGAAAGGCTGCTTTAAAGATGAGCTGAGGATGTTTATTATAAGATCCACATTCAAATCACCTTTGAATATCTTAAGTCAACTCTTTAACTCAACCATTCTTTTGACAGCACCAAGGTTCAACTGATTTTTTTTATTAGAGCCAGACCCAGATCTTTATTATACTGTAGTTTGTAAAACTCCTATGAAGTGGAATTAATGTCACACAAGTTTAACACAGTTGTTGGTTTTAAATAAATGTCTACTATAGACCATATTATTGTACTTCAAAACTCGGACTAAGTGCTTGTTAATTCCCTTCTGGTGCGTTAGCCAGTTTCCTACACGCCGTTTTAAGATGTTAATGTACCAATCACTCTTATTTATTCAGAGGAGAAAACATTGCCGATTATTATTATGTATCCGGGGCTAACCTTATAAACCCCATGGTCCCAAGATCAGTCAGAATAGCACCATAATTGAATACGTTCAGGGTATAGACCAAGACCTATCCTGTAGTGGTGTATCACTTATTAAAGTCATAACACTGAGTTGGACGATAAATGGAGTCCATGCAATGCATTGGACTTTAGTGAATGACCGACCTCCATCTGGGGTTGAATGATCTGGTTTTCTCATGCCAATCAACAGTGTTTTCTAATAGAATGTCAGATTCCTATCGGTTGTTCATGTCTATTGTTTATTACGTTCTGCAAGATCACTTGTGGCTTCCAATGCACTAACTAAACTGTGTGATTGTAAGTCTTGATTTACATATATACACTGATTTTCTAATATGCACAGATCAGTCTTATCGTATCCAGGTCCAAAATCTGGGGAAAATTAACAATAAATCACCTGAATAAAATGTTCTTTGTTAAGAGTTTGAATCAGAGTTTAGGATTAGTAGGTTGAAGAGAAGATCAGAAAAGATGGAACAAACGTTTTAACTGTACAACTTGAATATAAACACTGTATAAAGTAAAATAACTTTCCATACAATGGTAATATAATTTATATTTGAATTGTAAATCAAGAGCAGGTTATTGGGAAAAGAAAACATATTCTGTGTAAAATTAATAAATGAAGAACAATTTGCACCTTCTGTTACAAAAATATAATCATATAATATAATTACGACATATAATCATATTCAACTATTAATATAGCCACGTATAAGTAAGTACTTCCAATAATAATAGTCCTTGTATTTGACATAGTGCCTTATCACGTCTTTAGATGTCTCAAAGCACTTCACAGAATATACTGTAAAGTGAATTGAATGTATATCAATAGGCGCTTGCCTATTGAAATCCTTATGCAGATAAACGTCCATGACTTGGATTGCAATGGAAATTGAAACTGTGGTCCAATAATGGTATAAACCAAACAGGAATGGGAAACAAATCGAGTCAGATTGAATCAATGTATGGTTGCTCTGCATGTTTGTTAGGTCTTGCACTATCTGGGAGTTAATACATGCACCCTTCTTTATCACCATCTGCAAAAACGTTGAACTGTATTTCCAATGGCTCTGGGGTTCTGGAAGCTCAATCCTTGAAAAGAAGACTGGGTAGGCACTTCTGCAACAGACCTGGCCAACTTCCTTGGAATGATCACCATTTTTTGAAGAATTGTTCAGCTCATTACGGTTTTGCCTTGATCCCAATAGCCTTGGTATTGGAGGCAACCTTTCATCTACCAGCATCCAATCCACCATTCAGCTCCCTCAAAAATGGACAAGAAAGCTGCAGGGTGAACACTTTATTGGCATATCCCCAGAATAATTGGCAATAACTCCAGCAATTGTTCCGTAATGGACACACACCATCTGGACATTTCTGCCAGAGAATTGGTGTTAGGAGGCTGTGACAGTATCGGTGTCACTTAAACCAATTCTCATATTAGATATTGGCTAGCCCGCACAACCCATAGGCAGATTGTGTCCTATTCAATGCAAAGGCATCTTTGTATATGGGTCATTGCCCTGCATGGGTTTGACTGGATGGACGGACGGATGTTATCAGATGAAGCAATAGTCAGTCGCCTATTAATTTGTCAATCCATCACAGTCAACAAAAATTATTACTGAGCACAGATTTCAGGTTAAACAAATAATTTATTTGTCAGGTTAAATAAAATTGCAAACCAAACACGAAACTGACACACAAGTTGATAGTAAAATAGCAGGTGATATCTTGTTACTCTTTTATAGTTGTAGTTGGAAATTAAGCAGAATAAAGACTGTTTTATTTTCCCAATTTCCTTATATTCAAATGTGCAGTTAGTTTAATCACAGGTTAAAATGAAGTTTAACCACAATAATAATCATTGCATTTGATATATCGCCTTATCACATTGTCCAGATGCCTCAAAATGCTTCACCTGATTTATTTCACATTGTAGTGACTGTGTATTTTGCAGTCAATTTGCAATGTCCCACAAAGAACCATGACATGAATGACAAGTGGAGATTGTTGAGACAGGAAAAATAAGGTGTAAATATATTTCTTAATTAGGTGGATTCTATCAGTGCACTCCTGCTACTTACAAGGTCAATTCTAAACTGATAATGATTTCTGGACTTGCACTATTGTAACACTGGGAGAAAGAGCAGTCATTACTCTAATGTTGCAAGAGTCTGGTAGCCTACATGTCAGTGCCAGTAAGCTGACCCAAGATATATTAATAGTGGGAGTGCAGCCAGGAGATGGAAAAGGGACCGAGCCAAAGAGAAATAATGAGAAACCAAAAGAGGAAATATGAGAGTGCTTTTACCTAAAAGAAAGATATTTTCCTTACAGGCACAGAGAGCAAGAGAGTAAATGGGTGCCATAGAGACAGACCCTTGCTATGGACTGCCACTAACCAGGGCTCATCATTAAATTCTCATGATGAATATGAAGTGAAGGAAGATTCTTCTGCACTACATCTCATATCTGTAGAACGGTATAATACATCAGTTAATACTCTTTCTTTCTTCAGGTTCTTTGTGGAACTGTGTAATGCACAAGCGGTCATTATGCAGATATTATCCGGTATCAATTTAGTTGAATATGAGTTGAATATATCTTACTGTTAATTAAATTAATAAATTATCTCTTGAAGTATTTTCCACCCAACACATTCTGTATTAAAGAGCACATGCAAATTTATTATTGAGCAATAAAATCTTTTTTTTTATATGAAATCCGGGATGTCTTTACCGTTTATTGATCTGTCATTCCTAATTATAATTTTGTTCATGTGCGCCTGTTCTTTCTCCAGGGTTTAGCTTTTAATAATAAATCTGAGTGTGGGAAACGTAGCCAAAAAAAAGGGGGAGATTTCAATTCACTCCTCCATTTCCGAACTGAATTCTCTGAATCTCAGTTGCACCTCTTGTAACGTTGGGAAAGCGATGGTTCGCCAACCGGCAATGAACTCATTTGGATGATAAACATATTTTCCAATAACACTTCACTCCTACAGAGTCCGCATGTAACAGTCGCCTAACGTCTGTATTGGACATCAAATCATTTTTTCCCTTTTAAATCATGAAAAAATCAGAGGGGGGTGGACGGGGGTGGACAGGAATTAATTCTCATTTTGAAGAGATGATGATCTAATTGTTTATCCATAATTAATTAAGAAGTAATGGATGTCTACACATTGCCATGTGAGCCAACTGAGGAGAGCCGGATGCTTGGAGAATAAGGGCAAAGATCAGTGTGGTCAATCATCCAGTTTGCATTCGGTTTGGCAAGACAACACAAACCCTCTATTTGTTGTTCTCCCCCCCCCCAGTAAATATTCCAGGTCTTTTCTGTATAAGAAGCCCCTAACACATCATGTAGCTACTGATCCCACGAAAACAACCAATGTAGCATCAATGAGATATCCTCAATTAAGATCAACTGGCGTTATCAATAATGAATAACAACTGCTCAGTCAATCTACTTGGGGCGGATATTTGCCACAGATGTGGTCTTCATTGTCATCTCCAGTGGTGTTCGTAGCCCACCGGATAAAAAGGAGTGCACTTAGCACACAGCAACGAGAATTGGGCGTTTATTTCTTCTGTGGGAGTTGAGGTGCAAGTTTACTGTGAGCCCTGACCTGGAGGAAAGAGTTAATCAGATTCCAAATTGATGGACCCGACTGACAATACCACTTTGCAGGAATTGTTGTAACTCTTAACTAACCGAGTGATTTTTTTACCCTTTATATTTTCTCCTCAGCCTTCCACAGCTTATTCCCCGCACTATCTAGTATTAGATGCAGAAAAGTAAATAAATAGGACCCTTCTCTCTCAGGTCGCCTCGACACAAAAGGATTGTTGATGGAATGAATTAGACCGTTTCTTCTGTGAACTAACAGAAAATCAAGTTATTTCGCTCACACAAAGCACTGTTTAGAAGAGGACAATTCTGTCAACCAGATATCACTTGTTTCTCCACAGTGCCAACCAGATTTGAGACCTCAGGAAATGTAACATGCATCCTAATCATGGAGATCACGTTCTTTTACATCTTAGAAGAAAGTTTTCATACAGACTTTTATCACAACATGGCATGGGGATTTTATTTTCAGAACCACAGCGAAAGAGAAGACCTATTCAGCCCTTCTCGCCCAATCTGCTGCTAACTCAACCACTCTCATCCCAATTCCCCGCTTTCTCCTCAGACCCCTTTACAGTCTACCTCTTCAAATATTTATCCAGTTCCCTTGTAAATGTATTATATGGTCTCAACTTCCAAAGCCACATGCCTTTGGCTTCAGCCATTGCAGGAACCGTGGACTATAAACATGTTTGGAACCTTGTTTTGGCAGATTTCATCATTTATCTTGTGATAGAGAAGATGTTTCCTTCAATAGATCGAAGCATTCCTTAATCCAGAACCCATTCCCTACAGATACACGGACATTAATAATATAGGGCACACACTTACCAGGTAAACATTTTTAAAAATTTTAAATTTTAAAACAAATCAAATAATTTGCCAACTCAACACCCGAAGCGAATTCCTCAGGTGATGCTCAGCATCTCTCGACTGCCGAGTCAAATCTCCTTAGAGTTCAGCTTTCTGGCATTTTTATTTTCTAAAGACAAAACTTCATTGTGCGAAGTTATGCAACAAAAAAAAACCCAGAAAAAGAATGCATTTTGTTTTAAAAAAACAAAGTAAAAATCGTTTCGCCCACAAAATACGCAATTAATTCACGTTACAAGAATATACTCCGTGAAGCGCTTTGAAACATCTCAACACCGTGACATGAAATGCAAGGATTATTGTAATAACAATTATTATTATTATTACTATTACATTACTCTGAATCTAGAAATTTTTGAATCTGTATCCAAAGTTAGCCCTGATCAGTCCCTTGCATGACTTAGAAGAAACTTTTGCAGACAGATTTTATTTTCAGAGCAGCAACGAAAAAAAAGGAACCCAATCAATCCTTGGATCTTAAACTGATGCTTGTTCATTCACTTTGGGTTTATCCTGCTCGGATACACTGGGCAAGGCTGACTCCGGCACTAATTAATTATTTCGCACTGTCAAGGAAAAAAAAATATGATTTATTTATTAGAACAGAATTGAACTACCGGATTAACAAATCACAATAAAGTAACATGAGGTCATCGCTTATTTATTATTGAAGCCCCTGAACTGTGCAGCAAGGGTGGATGGATGCAATGTTAATTCAATTAAAACAACACGACGTAAAACTTGAGGGAAATGTATCTGCAGCAAAATAAATGCACACACACACACACACACACACACAATCGGTACGTGAAAGCTTCCCATACTTACATGGTGTATAACTTAGTCGGGATTTTTTTTTTTTTTTTTTGGGGGGGGGGGGGGACTTTTATTCGGCTTTTGCTGTCTGTTGACTGTCATATGCAATGTTCCCACGCGAGAGAGAGAGAAAAAAAGTGCGTGTCAAAGGCAACTTGGTGTTTTCCAGTGGAAACGAAGCGAAAGGATAAGAAACCATGGTGCAGACAACACATAGCAAGGCGACGCGTTCTTCCTTCGCTGGGCGAGATGCTGTGCAAGCCCGGGGCGGGCTCAGTCAGTCACTCAGTCCAGTCCAGTCCAGTCCAGTTGGGTGTCAGTTGAGTTGAGGCTCCAGATCTGAGCTGC
Source organism: Callorhinchus milii (assembly GCF_018977255.1). Taxonomy (NCBI): domain Eukaryota; kingdom Metazoa; phylum Chordata; class Chondrichthyes; order Chimaeriformes; family Callorhinchidae; genus Callorhinchus; species Callorhinchus milii. The sequence continues at coordinate 6,120,569 of NW_024704748.1, forward strand.
AGGCTGGTTGGTGGCTGTCTTTGTGTTGGCTCATTCACTGCTGGCACAGTACCCGACTCTGTGAACACTCTTTAATTCTCTGATCCTGCCTTTCCCCGGCAAGTGGTGTGGAGTAAAAAAGTGCCAGTCTGTGTGTGTGTGTGTGTGACTGATGATATTGGACATTTAAAGGGAACCCTCCCCCCCTCCACCCCCCACCTCCCACTCCACACCCCCCCCCCCCAACGATGCACTGATATGAACGATGCTAAACATAGACAAACCACCGCAGCATATGTTACTGTTCACTAACATCAGGCACCACCTGTCTCCACCACTATCATTCCTCATTTTTTTTTGGTGGGGGGGAGGGGGGGGGGTTAAAAAAAAAACCCAGAGCTAATATCAGTTTCTATGTTTTATATAGTCAGGAAGAAATATGTTTCGGAATCCTGGAATAAGTTGATCTGCTTTTGCTGGAGAAAAAGGGCAGGGAAATCAATTGAATTTAAAGGTGACATTTTCAGAACTCGTTCTGCCGTTGTGCCAAACGCTTTCGCAGCTCTTCCACAACGTCGCTGCGTCTCTTAGTTCATCCGAGTGCTGTCAATAGGAACACAGGAACAAAAGGAGGCCATTCAGCCCCTCGAGCCTGTTCCGCCGTTCTATTAGATCATGGCTGAGCTGTACCTCAACTCCAGTTACCCCCCTTTGCCCCATATATCCCTTGATACCGTTACCTAACAGACATCCATCCACCCCAGTCTCCAAAATTTGAATGGACTCGGCATCTGTGTGCCTTTTGGGAATTATATTATTGTGGGGGTGGGGGGCGTGTGGGGGGTGTGGGGGACACTTTCTGTCAGGACAGACACACGATTCGGACTCGAACGAGAAACATTGCATTGGTTCTGTGCAAAGCGCAATGCAGGCGACTGTCCATGAGATTCCTCCTTAACTATAGCGGGTTTGAGGATACAGTGCTTTATCAAAAGGAGGTCAGTCCCAACACTGCGTTGGAAGCATCACAGGTCCATTCAAAAGTTGTCCAGACTGGGGATGCGCCACTTCATTCCCGACACTGGTTAAATTAAAAGCGATTTGCATGCACTCCCAACACTAACTTTCTGCGCCAAAGAGAGCGAGGGAGAGAGAAAGAGAGAAGGAGAGAAAGAACAAGAAAGGGGGGGGGAAAAACCCCCAACACCATTCTATTCGGCGACTCTTTTAAAGTGCTGATCATTGTTCTCTGAAGCAATTAACATTCTCCCTCTGGAGGGACATTCTCCCTCTGGAGAGCATCCAGGGCAGGAATTGAAAGCAGTCACCTGGTATAATTTGGCAATCAATCGCACCTTTTTTTTTGCTGAACGAATAAAGTACTTGACCGCCTCAGATAACATTTCGGGAACTAAAGCATTAACGAGATAACGTTTACCAGACTGGTAAGCTGTCGCTGCCAACGTTTATTTTGATGAGACCATCACACTCTGGCACCAGCAGAGAATAAGCCACTCCGTTTGCCGGGGATGATATCTCGTCTGATCAGGTAAGGGATTGGGTTGGGGCTCTCCCAGTTTGTTTGCTGTTAAGACTCCGAGGCTGGTTGCATTGACTGGTGTTTTATGTGTGTGTGTGTGGTGTTTTATGTGTGTGTGTGTTCTGGAGCACTAGTGGAAGGGGGAAAAATAAGGGAATCGTTATTGTTATTTAATTATCACTTCCACGATGAAACATCATTTTCTTCGTTTCGACTGGGAAAATAAAATTGAGCTGTAAATCATGCTGTACTTCTCGTTAAAGCTTGCTGATTGGTAAGTCAATAACAGCGTGAATTAGGTAAAGATTCATGAGCCTAAGTGCAAGCAAACTCCGGGGCCACTGCTCCACTGTACACATCCACTGGACGCTTCCCTGTCTGATATTCCACTGTGAACAAAAAACACTGACGAGGCTTCTGTTCAACCGACGAACCATAAACTTCAAAATGTGCATCCCAACCAGAGAAAATAATAAACCCTCTTCACACACACACACACACACACACACACATCCGCTTCTCTACTCCATCAACAGTTGTCTGACTCGAATCTTAAGCTCTGCGCTAAGCCTTTTTGCAGAGGTCATAATACCAACTTTATTTTCAGTGATGCATAAATTAATTACACGCATTTAATAACCAAAATATCATTATATTCCCCCCCTAATATCATAAAAGCTTTACGCTGGGGAAACACTTAATAGTGCAGGGGGCCGTAACGGGCTATTATCCTTGTGTAATGCTATTACAGAACCAATTACGCACCGTTATGCTTCCCTTTTCTTTGCAGTTTGCGCGAATTAGCCCATTCCCGCGCCCCTGATTTGAAATTTTCACCGAGTACTTAAAGGCTAATTTGCAGGAGGCAGCGACCAGAGCTCGATCTGTCTGCTCTGGGTCTCTAATGTGTTTTAAAAAGTAATTTAAGTGCCCCCCTCGCACGCCGTTTGCGAGGGGAAATGCGGCATTAATCGAAGTACCCCTTACTGTGAGCAAAATCAAAATCTGCTTGTACGACAGCGGGGGTATTGAAGCCACTTTTCCCCCAGCGCTTTGCTGGAGCCTGTGATGTGCAATCGGGGGGGGGGTGTGTATTGATTTTAAATATGACAATAGTATGTATAATCGTGCCAGGTATGGAAGTGGTGTGGGGGGGGGGGGAGAGAGGAAAGGAAGGGGCTGCCTTATGCACACAAAGTGGTCCCACCCGCCAGAGGATGGTCCAGGAGGATGCATAATAACTATCTCCAGAACAAAATTGTGTGTGGGATATTGTGTGCATGTGTGTGTGTGTGTGTGGAGGGTGGGGGGGGAGGTGGACAATAAATTATATTGCTCAGAAATGACGCTCCAGACCACGTGTGCACTTTGGCAAAAAAAAAATAGACCCGGAGGGGGTCTATCCAAGTTACTCACAGAAGACAATGCTGGAAATAATTAGATTAAGGCCAATTATGCGTGAGATTATAAAGGCAAGTTGCTGAGAGGCTGAACATGCTGCAGACAGATAAAGACATCTGGTCACTTACACGCTGAGGGTTGGACCATCGCTGCCAGTAAGAGCTCCAAGTCTCCCTGTACACACGTCTCTCTCTCATTTCTCTCTCTCTCTCTCTCTCTCTCTCACTCTCACTCTCTCTCTCTCTCTCTCTCTCTCTTTCAATTCACTTTTCTTGGCTTCAGTTTTACACGCAGGTATGGAGCACGACACTTGTGATTTGATTTGATTCGATGTGATGGTTGCACATTTATTTTTTTTTGCCAATGGAACGCATTTTCAGCACAGGGGGACACACACACAAAATGAAGCGCAGTTTGCAGTAACGTACGAGTGTGTGCGTGGGTTTGTGTGTGTGCGTGTGTGTGCGTGTGAGTGTGTGTGTGTTAAAAAGGCTAAATATGACCATTTTCTCCCCCCCCACACCCCTAGAATACGCAGTGCATTTTTCCTGGTTTTGCTGCCCTCTCTTCCACGATGTTTTATTTCCACTGTCCTCCGCAGGTGGATGGGGAGTGCTGTCGTACTAATACCTGTAAGTAAGATTTATGTCTCTCTTAACGCATGCAAACGACTGACTCCGTGCAATGCATTTTCACACACACACACACGCACCACACTTATATGAATCTTAGTTATATTTCGGTCTAGACTCTGCCTCGGTGCCTGGGAATTAAATCAGACCCGCAAACGTCGGAATTTGGAACAGCAAACCACTCTTTCCTCCTCACGCTCTGCTAAACTCTGTCAGATCGTTACATCATTATTTAAGGTGCAGCACACCTTAAAGCAAAAAAAAACCTGCTTCAAGCACTACCCCCCCCCCCCCCCCCACCCCCACCCACCACCACCACCACCCTCCCCACCACCACATACACAGAAGATCTCCTTCACTATTTCTATCTGGTCTCAGATGTCACTGAATAACCTTTGATCCACAGGGCAGTGTTAGCTGACTGTAGAATTGAGGGACTGCTCTTCACCCCCTTTGCAGAGGACCGTGCAATGCGTTGCATTCAATGCTTCAATTTGTCCATTTACGACTTTTGCCGAAATGGTCACCGAATACTTCAGTTTAACGTATTTGAACACTTGAGAGGAAACCGTTGACCAGTTGCCGAAAATGTATCTCGAGGGCTATTTGAGTCATTCGAAAGAGATAGTCGCCAATAGAGTTCCCAATACAAATGGTCTACTGAGTAAGATTGTGTGTCTGCGTGTCTGTAGGTGTTTGCAAGTGTGGGTTTGTGTATGTGTGTTGTCTGTGTGTGTGTGTGTGTTTGTTTATATTTGTGTGTTTGTTTATATTTGTGTGTATATGTGTGTGTGTGTGTTTGGGTGTGTTGGGTATGAGTGAGTGTGTGTGTATGTGTGTGTGTGTGTTTGTGTGTGTGTGTGTTAGAAACTGACACTCCCGGCAGCATTTTGCCACCTGCTTCCCCTCTGTGGATAGAGAGAGAGAGAGAGAAAAGAAACCCTTACTTTTGCCTGAGGGTAAAAGGAGACTTTTCTTTTGCCATCGCAGATGTTTAGTGTCATGCTTCAAATCAACGCTTTAAAAACGTCGTCACGCTCCTCCCTTCGCCAAACGGCCCGCATTAATCTTTTATGTTATTTTGCAAACAAATTGCAAAACAACAAGAGATTGAGGGACAGAGAGCGTTTGAATGAAAGCCCTTTGACTCGCCTGTACCAGACGGCCGGGTTTTGACATAGGTGATGAAGATTTATTTCCACTTGTATGAGGACAAACATTTTTTTTAAATGATCTCCTCTGTGTGTGTGCGTGTGTGCGTTTTACTTCGACCGATGATCTTTTCTGCAGGTTATTTCACTCTTTCAAGCAAAATTGCACCCACGATTTTGACATTAAGTCAAACATATTCTAAGGTTAAGGTGTCCAACACAAGGTGAAAAGTTCAGGCGATCTACTTGTGCATATTGGCAGATGGAAGCGATTCTTTCCTTTTTTTAAAAAAAATAATACTAGCTTTTTGGGGGGAATAATAATATTAGCTCGTGCCTTTCCCCACAAAACACACAGTCAATCCACTTCATACGTTCTGAGATGTCTCAACAACATGATAAGGCGCTATCTCAAATGCAAGGATTATTATTATTATTATTATTATCATTATTTTCATAATTATTATTATGAAGCTCACAATGCACATAATGGCTTGTGGCCAACATGGTACCAGTGGCTGAAAAATCAGGACTTTTTTATTATTTTATTATTAAAAATTGCACAGTACAAACACAGTATATATATATATATACACTGTACAAACACATATTTTTTGAAGGTGCGATTGAACAAATCTTGTTTTCATTTGATCAGATTGTCTCTTTTCTCTGCGACTTTCTTTCTTCCTTTTCTCCAAGTGAATTCTGGTAACTTTGGTGGCCACAGCACCAGTGATTTCGATGATGGTTTTCTACGCAGGAAACAGCGCAGAAACAGGACAACGTTCACCCTTCAGCAGGTCGGTTGCTCCTTGCTTTTGCTTTCTGCTGTCACTGAATCGTGTCGTTCAAAGTGATTTTTATTCAAAGGGCATTTGCATTAACGAGGCCCATTGCAGGGCAATTGGTCCTTAAAGGAGCATTCGAGTCTAATAATTCGCATTGCAATCTATTTCATGGTACAATCTAGCAATCCACATTATAATCTAACAATTCATATTACAGTCCAACAATTCATATTATAATCAAACAATTCACATTATCAGCTCACCATTCACGTTACAATCTAATGCATATTACCGCCTAATAATTCGTATTAAAGTCAAACAATTTAGATCACAGTCTAACAATTCATATCACAGTCTGACAATTCACATTATCATCCAACCATTTACATTACAATCTAATTCAGTACAATACAATCTAATTCAGTACAATACAATCTAATACAGTCTAACCATTGAGATTACAGTCTAACAATTCACATTGCAATCTAACAATTCAGTCGGTGAAAGTTTTCCAGGTCCTCTTCGAACTTTGACGGCTAATGTTTGAAAGCTCAGGCGATTAGGGTCAATGTCTGACCATTGCCAATATACAGTGCTTCTCGATGAAACGTGCAGAGATTTTAACGAAGTAAATACAAGATACGGTATAACAAATATTATATTTATTATAATATATTATACTTATTATACGCACTGTGTAGAGAATAAGGTCTGGCAACTCTGCTTTCTCGTTGCGTGTTGATTTAGTGATGTGCATAAAGTTCTTTTATATATATATATGTGTATATATATATTTCTTTCTCCTCTAGTTAGAAGCTTTAGAAGCTGTGTTTGCACAGACACACTATCCGGATGTATTCACCAGGGAAGAACTTGCTATGAAGATTAACCTCACGGAAGCGCGGGTTCAGGTAAATTTTCTTTTAACAAGAGATGCACAGAGAGACTTAAACCATCGAGGGGTTTTTTTTTATTTTGATGCCATCAGTGCAAAGTGCACATTTGGCCGGAGATAAAAAAAAACAAATGAAAGACTATCTGTCATTTATGTGATGCACTTTAATAACGTCAACATAATGTGGAATATTAGATTAGGTTGATTAATCGGTCATTCATAATTAACTAGTGATAATGTTCTACACTAATTTGTCCGCGTCTCTAAGGCACTGAATTACATCGATGTACATCCATTTCCTTGCCTTGGAAAAAAAAACCTTTCCAAACTGGTTCTTACAACCTGAACCAAATCCAATGGCTATTTTTGCTGAACGCAGTCAGTCAGTATCAATCTATCTTAAATCGAGTTGCTGGTTTATTATAGACCCCCCCTCCCCCCATCCCATCCCCAACCCCCTCCTCTTTAGCACAAAGGATGGACATTTAAATTGGGACTTTTTTTTTAATAAGCATGTACATTTATAAAGCCTTTCGGAATTGCTTGAGGTGAGATCTAATTGTACGAATTATAACAGTTTGCCTTCAGTTCCTCTGGGGTCGCGGTCGCTATCGTTTAAAACCCAATGAATGCGGAGAGATAATGGAATTCATAGCTCTAAATTAGGGATTGTAAACATATTATTCTTCTGTAAACGGATTAGGGGGATTGCTCTTATTAAATCTTGGACATGAATCGGCGTTCGCACAGAGGCATATGATTATTTTCGAATGAAATCCTGTTTTTAGACGTATTTTTAAGTGCTCACTCAACGTCGCCTGGTCCCCCGTGCCTTAAAAAACCCCCCACTGCAAATTAAGATAAATGTAGCAATTAGACAGACATTCAGGATGGGTAGATCACGACTTTGTGCTGGAAGGTGCAGGGGTGAGATAGCAAATGGAGACAATTACCTGCGAACATTACAGCCTGATTTTTTTTTGAATGACTATTTTAATTTTTTTTTAAACCTTTTCTCCCCCCCCCCCCCACCCCCTGTGAGACAAAAGCACTCTCATTTTCTCTCTCCTCCTTTTCCCCCCCTCCCACCCCCACCCCCCCAACCCCAATCACACACACACAACACACACAAAACACACACAAAACAGACAGAAATACACACACACAAAATGCATGGCAGACATCTGCAGGCGAAAGAAAGCCTTTGCCACTAAAATATGATTAATGCGTTAGAAAGCCGAGCCTTAATCGAAGCTGATGTTGTCAAACAATCACTAAATAGGAAATAAACGACTTCATCATGCATGTTACTCGGTAGTAGGCTAACTGTCAGCGGAAAGTCATTAAAATATGATAATGAAAAATTGCTCAATTAAATGTTGTTATATCCAATGACCTTCATTCAATTATGATGCAAGCAGTTGTCTGCATCTGGTCTACACTTAACTGACCCAAGTTTACATGATTATAAAGTCATTAATATCTTTGTGAAGCTGCCTTGCAATTTAAAATCGCGCACATAGAGATGGGGAGAGAGTGGTCTGTCTCTCAGCGCTCTGGGATCCGGGCAGAATTAGGGGGGGGGGGGGTGGTGGTGGGGAAATAGATTAAATTAATACGTATAATTCTGATATGTATTTATTGCTTTCGGTCGCAATGTGTACCCAGTGACTATTAAACCCACGCCCATCGCTCCTCAGATAAGCGCTCAGGTCTACTTTCCAAAGAGGAAAAGAAGAAGGCAGCCCCAGAGGTGACACTCAAAACACTGCGGGTGGATGTGGGCTGAGAAGTTAGTGGGGAGATTCAACAGAAATTAAAAAAAAAGGTTTCAAATGCAATGCTTTCATTGCCCATTTCGACGCATGATATTGGGTGCAAACAGCGTTCAGTCGAAATATCATTCCGTTCAGGTGACTTTTGTACTGATGTGTCTACAAGATTTCTGGTTGGAAAGCATTAGGTTGTGGTGGTGTCAGTGAGATTGCTGAGCTGGAGGGGGTGGGGTTGGGGCGGGGGGGGGGACGGGTATTTAAATCAGGATTCATTGCCATGTGGGTTTGGGAGAGAGGGAGAGAGAAAGAGAAAGAAACGAACTTGGAATTTGGAATGAACGTGAATATTGTTTTCATGTATTTCTTTTATTATTATTATTATTATTATTATTAATAATAGCAATACTACTAATACACTTGGTTTGCTTGGTGACTTGATGCGATGGGCAGGTGTGGTTTCAAAACCGCAGAGCCAAATGGAGAAAGACTGAGAGAGGCAATTGTGACCAGGAAGGAGGCAAAGAAACTGGAGCAGATGGATCTCCGCCAGTCAGGAACTTAAACTCTCCTTCTCAGGTAGAACAGAACAGGAACAAAAAGGAGTCTGTGGACATGCAAGGGTAAGTGATGGTCTGATGACAATCTTTGGAGCAATGCACTTTAAATTGGATTAATTGGATGGTGGGGAGGGAAGTGAGACCCAAAAACAAAGAAATCTCAACAACAAAAAAAAGTGGATTTCAAAATTGCTCTCAACTCATGTTGCAACTTGTGTTCTCAGTCTGAACAGGTCTGTGGGGCCAACAGCTCCCTTCTTCCCCTCCTGCCTACCCAGCACGCTGCTCAACACCGCCACTTACGCACAGGCGCTGACCCAAGTCGCCACGTTAAAAGGTGAGGGAGACCTTGGCTCTGGTTATCTCACTCAAGTTGTTCAAGTGCAAATCTGTAGCAACCGTGTCTTTTGCACGTTTGTGTATGTGTGTGTGTGTGTGTGGGGGGGTGGCAGGTAACAGCTACTCATATTTTTTGGCTCAGAGCTGTGTCATGTACTTGCTGGTAGTGATCTCCAATCAAAAACATAGTTGGGGGTGTCACTGGCTAATTGACTTGCAGTCACAGCACATGGTGTGTTGCTGTTTGGGGCTGGGGTGTTGCAGTAAGGATTGGGATTGCAGATCTGATGCTAACACTCCGATTTCCAAACCGTGCTCCACACGCCTGCTTATCTGGGCAGTAATGGACAACATGATAAAGCACTATATCAAATGCAAAGCTTATTATTATTATTTCCCAAATCAATGGGAATTCGATGTGTACAAACGCTGCACCGGTTGCACTTCGGTACCACTCTGTGTGGAAGGATGCTGCCTCACACACTCACAGTTAAACCATTACGATTTATAAACAGAAAGTGTAAGCACTGAGTCAAGATTCAAGGACCCCCACCCCCCTCCACCCCCCTCACCCACCCACCCACACACAGACACCCAAGGTTCTAGATTATCTCACTTGAAAGTTTAAAGGATCCAGGTGGAATTAGAAGTTAACATTTTGTTGAAAGACTACTGTAATAGCTGCAGTTTAAGTAAGTTTTGCCAAGTTTTCTTGTCGATTGAGTGTGCCATAAAGATAAAGGCAGATTTATATTTTATTCATTAGGTATTTATACTCCAGCTACTGGTGATGTAATATAATGGTTTGTCTTGTTCTACTTGTTCAGCAGAACAATAATTGCATCCTTAAAACAGTCATGGCATGGCTTAAGCCAGAAATCCCACCTCTTCCTAGCTTATAAGACTATTTTGGTTTAAAATTTGAGACCCAGTTGAAATGTGGGACATTCTCAAATCCGGTCTTAATTCAGAAGACAATTCTTTTTATAAAGAACCAAAATTGCAAAAGTGACTTCCCGATTAATATTTTTTTTGATCAGGCTTGGGGTCTGACACGTGCAGAAACCCATCACCAAGCTTTAAAGAGTATCCAAACCAGATCATATTTTGTGAATCAAATCAGGGCACACATATAACAAGAAATTGAATTCACCACAATTTCTGATGCTGGCAGTACTAGAGAAGCTAGTTGGATCAGAAATCTATCACCATGCTTAAGAGTAGTCACCCTAACAGATGTATGCCACCTACCCATGGACATTTATTTCCGCTTTCCATAAAGAATGAAATTAAGTATTTTCCACAATTTTCTTATCTTAAAATTAAACCTGTTATTTGAAAAATCACAAATTATGCTGTCTTAAAAATGTAAGAGTAAAAATGGTCTCACAGGCTAAGACTAGATGGATCTTGGGAGATAGGGAAGAGATGGAAATGGGAAGTTATTGTCTAAGCTTATTGCTCAAGATCAGGCTATAGCTAAAGTAAAGATCAAAAACCCAATGGAGTAACTCAGGTTAACTTTTTGGAAACAAGAAGGTGTCCAAAATTCCTAGCTCAGTACAAACAGGAAAGGATTCTGCATCCAGTTTATTTTGACCTCAAAAACACAGTCAATTCACTTTACAGTATTTTCTGTGAAACGCTTTGAGACGTCTCAACAATGTGGTAAGGCACTATATCAAATTCTTGGATTATTGTTATGATTATGATTAATATCATGAATAATTGACTACTCCTCCTCTGGTGTGGTTTTCTTTATAAATGTCACACATCTATCCACCTTGAGTACGCAGAAGATTTTGTTTTGGAGTGTAAAAGTTTTCAATACAGTAATTATGTGGCTTGTTGTGAAATGTTACCCGCATAAAGGCCACTATATAAATGTAAGTTGTTGTTGTGGGGAATGTTTCGGTTTGAAACTGTATGAAATTAGCGAAGGAAGAAGTACCAGACAAAGCAGTCTTGTGTATACAATTATGAAAGCATTCGATAAAGTGGATTTTGATAGATTGTTGATGAGCCCAAAAGAAGAGGGTGTATCAGTGGAAGATATAATAGGGAATCTAGGAAGAACTTCTTCATGCAGAGGATGAGAATGTGGAACTCATTGCGGGAAGCTGTGGTTAAATCATGTAGCAGCAATGTATTTAAGAGAAAACTTGAGGTGTACTTGAAGGAGAAGGAAATGGAGCTGGGTGGGAGAAGTGGGCTTGTGTAGAGTATAAACACCAATACAGAGTATTGCCTGTTGAGTTTATATTATTACATATTGTTTTATGTAACTCTATAATGCAATATCCTGAGGATGTTGTAACAAATTGCAACAGAAATTGAATGTACATAATATATATATGTGTATATAATATATATGCCTAAACTATAACTATACTGAGTAATTTAAACCCCCAATTAATTGTAGAAGTAAACATTCCAGTCTGAAGTGTCACTGTTTTTGTTTTAAAGCAGAAACACTTTGATTTAGGTAAATAACAGCGAGAATGAATAACAGCAACTTAGCTAATGCCATGTTATGTTTCAAGGTGGAAACATATGGTCTATATATTGGCATTTTAGCAAAGATCCAGTAAAGTATTAATAATAAGGAACAATAGTACCAGAAAAGCCACAGGTGGTGAACTAATTTTAGCAAATTGTCACAGAATGAATTGTTGAATTTGTACAAGCAGTTTTCGTACTAATTCTCAATTATGCTATGTTTATATAATGTTCAACCGATGACATACCCAATGTTCTCTGGTTTGGAATTTATGTTTAGTTAGTCTTACTCGTCCATTGAATTTGAACTTTATCTAAAACAGGCACGGTAGTTTGAACTATGAGCTTTATTAGACTTGGGGAATTAGATAACATTCCCCATGCAAAGGAATCTGAATTGACCGCTGCATGTTCAATTCCAGCAGACCATAGATGTGACAGTAGTCTGGTTTAATTTTCTGTACTCATCCAATACAAAGACAAAGAGAAATAAACCAAATTGAGATAATATTTAGATGCTTTCTAAGGGTGCATTTTCTTCGCTTCATATTAGCTATAATTTGGATTTTTTTAAATATGTATATGTGATATGTATATATACATATATATATGTATTTAGAGATACACTCACTTTTGGTTTAATAATATAAACTCAAACGGCAATGAAACATGAAACAGGATCTGTCGTGGTTGTTGCTTCCAATGCATTGCCCATTGGATCATTGTGTTTAAATTCTATGGACAATGAAACCCCCAGTTCTCAGAACCTTTCTTTGAATAGCAAACTTTTAAACAAGTAACTCCTGTGGACCATCTATCAGATTTCTGATTTGGGGAAGAGGGGAGTTTAATCAGCCAAATTTAGCTCGACCCTGATGTTCTCAAATGAACAGATTGATTCAAAGCCCACAGTGCCCCGCACTCTGGACAGCTGAACATTCAAAACACACACTGACTCTGTGGTCACTTCACAATATCCCAAACTGCCCCAAATCTGAGGAAAGCGACAGGTACAGAGTCCAGCCATCAGAGATCGTTTTGTTTGAGGATCCCAGTATTAGATTATTTGACCAGACAGGACAGAATATTTAGTTCCTTTCATTAAAGCTTCCAAAAAACTCTGAAATGAATTACAAGATGCTTCTAAATATCTGCACTGCCATGTTTGACAAACAAATTGATGGAAATTGGGATCAAGATTCCAGTTGGCTTCCTCTCTGTTTTCCACACAGTAGTATTACAGTATTTTCAAAATAACTAGCATTCCCACAAAAGATTGCCAACTTCAGCCTCGATGGAGAAACTGAGAGAAATTGATAATAATAAACAATAATCCTTGCATTTGATATAAAGCCTTATCACGTCGTTGAGATGTCCCAAAGAGCTTCACAGAATATACTGTAAATTGACTGAATATTTTGAGGGTGAAACGCAGCAGCCAATTGCGCACGGCAGTGTCCCACAAACAGTCGTGGATGGAGTGACCAAATAATTATTATTATATATAATTATATATATGTTTGGTTGGGGAGGGAACAGAATTCATACCTGCCTCAGTGGGTGCTAGAAGTTTGTTATAGTTCAGTTCAGTGCAATAATTTGACACAAAATGGAAGATTTTTCAAGTGTTCTTTCTGCTTTATAGCTGGCAAAATCATCCCTCCGCCCAGTTATAAACCCCACCTCAGGACTTTGAGTCTAGGCTGCCACTCCAATGCAATGCTGAGGCTGGAGCGTTGTATTGTCGGATGAGCCGTCCTTTAGGTGAGACTTTGAAACCGAGATCCCGTCTGCCTGTTCAGGTGTACATCAAAGATCCCATGACACAATTTGAAAAGAAAAGGGGGTTTCTCCCAGTTTCCTGACCAGCAATTGTCCTAGATAAAATTGATGATTCATTGACTGTTTGTGGGACAAATTGGCTGCACATTTGATTACAAATACACAGTTACTACACTTTATAGTAAATCTTTGAGGCCCTTTGCACTTTACTTTATTTTTGCCTTCAAAATACTTACAGTGAAGCTCTTTGAGATGTCTCGGGATGTTTTCAAAGATGCTATATCAAATGCAGGAATTATTTATGATTACACCTAACTGAGGAATTTGAAAGGATATTATCCTCTTTTTAATTAAAGTAATCCTGGTGCTCACACCAGGCAACTGAAAGTGGCAAGGAAGAAGATGTGTGTGCAATAGATCAGTGTTCCTTTACATAGATTTTAATCATCAGCAGTTTTGTCTAACCTAGATCATAAGACTATAAGAAGTAGGAGCAGGAGTAGACCATTCGGCCCTTGAGCCTGCCCCGCCATTTAATAAGATCATGGCTGATCTTCTAACCTAATTCCATTTACCCGCCCCCTCCTCATATCCCTTAATCCCTCTATTTAGAAATCTATCAATCTCAGTCTTGAATATGTTCCCTTTAAGTGCGTACAGAAATATGTATATCTGGCAAGCCTCAGTTCAGTGTGAATTTAGGCTTCACGCACATTTGTGCAGGGATTGACTTTCTTTAATATAACGGTGCGTTTAAAGAACATATTTTCCTACGGTGTGTTTATTGCAATAATAATCCTTCTATTTGATATAGTGCCTTATCCCTTTATTGTATTGCAAATTGTAGTGTATTATCATGTTGTTGAGAAATCTCAAAGCACTTGACAGGATTTACTGTAAATGTAGTGACTGTGTGCTTGTAGGCGAGTTGTATCTTAGGGGGGAAAATTGCAGTAAAATATTTCTATTGCAGTAAAATAGAAACAATTAAAAGAAGACATTTACAAATGTTTGCATCCTTGAATCATTTCTGGAAGTTTCCAACCTGAAAGAAACAGCTCCATTATCTAAAACAATAACAATATAGGTGAGTTGCATTGTGCATTGAGATGCAACCTTGAAAATGATGAGTTGGCGCACATTCAGATTGCACTCTCATCTGGGATACAACTGATAGAATAATAATGTTATAATAATCCTTGCTTTTGGTATAGCACTTTTCACGTTGGTCATTCACTCTGTGGGCTGTTTGTGGGACATTGCTGCACCCAGCGTCTTGGGACGTCCTCCCAGCATGAAAGGCTCTATACAAATGTCATTTGTTGTTGTTGTTGTTGTGTGCAAAATGGCTGCTGTGTTTGCCTGCAAAATACCAGTTTGAAATACAAATCGACCAGCTCAGCTAAACCTACCTAATCAGAAGAAAACATCTTGTTGTCCCAATGTGGAGCTCTGTAGCTCAGTGGTTAGAGCATTCACCTTGCAAGTGAGAGACCTGGGTTCGATTCTCGGCAGGGCGCAAAGTTGGGCAAGTTTCCTTACTCCACACGCCTCAGTTTACCGAGCAGTAAATCAAAAACCGCTGTTAGTCGATTGGTGGATCGCTTTTCTGGGGATAGTAATTTAAAAAAAATAATAAATTAGTCACTCGATCCACGAATGTTTGTGCATAATTATGCACCTCCTGTCCATAATTAGCTGCCACGTTTCACCCACGAAATGTACAGTAAATTCACTTGACAGTATATTCTATGAAGCGCTTTGAGACGTCTCAAAGAGGTGATAAGGTGCTATATCAGATGCAAGGATTACATATTTAGATTATTAATATACATTGTATGAATATTACGTGTTTGCTGAATGCATTTTAAAAAAAAATTGCTATTGAGATTTCTGCCTTTGTTTCAGGAAATCCTCTTTGCTCTTGCTGTGTGCCAGATCCAATGGGCCTGTCTTTCTTACCGCCGTATGGTTGTCAGAGTAATCGCACAGCCAGCGTTGCCGCACTGCGCATGAAAGCACGGGAACACTCAGAGGCAGTGCTTCAGTCTGCCAACCTCCTTCCTACAGCCATTGTCAGCCCTGCCCCAGGACCCAAGCCCCCTATGGACATCAACCAGGAGAAGCCAAGCCACCCCAAAGAAAAGATGGAAACGGAAAGGAACGTATGAGGGGGAGCAAGACGGAGCCCGGACTGTAGTAAAAGACACTGTTGATCACTTGATTGTGGACCTTATCCTCACACCTCGGAAGAGGTTGGATCTACCATATGATCAGAAAGCGGCTACAATCTGTACATAAGGAACCAGACAGAAAAAGGGCCACTGAGGTCAATCAGGCCGCTCCCCAAAAAACTGTACAAAAAAACTTAAGATGTTCTTAAAATGAGTCAAAGCCAAAAAAAAAAACAACAAAAAAAAAACGTGTATAGACCAATTCTGGATTTCCACAATGTAGCAGTTGGCTTCTTTTCTTTTTGTTTAACCATGTTGATTCCAACCCTGGGCCAGAATATCAAGCCTGATGGCTGGATAGGATAAGGCACCTTCCAAAGCCACCTTTGTGTTATTAACGGGCTTTGAGTGAGGATTTGAGTGGTTTCTAGGTCAGCGAAATGCCTTCTCGGTCAACACATGTTTCCCCCCCACTCCCAATGCAGCGGTTATCTCTTGCGCAGGTAAGTGAGCATAAAGCAAGGGTGAAACAAAACAAACGGCAACTGACATTTCTGCTATTGGTGTTCAGATGCAGTCACTTGTGTTACAAGCCGTGACCTTTCGTGTGCAATAATGCTCCAAGCTTCCAAGTCCTTTTAATACAGTGGACTCCTATTGAGTGGATAAACTGTTAGCAGGGATTCATATTGAAATATTAATAGCACAATTTCTGGTATACTTTCAACTGCAATGAAAGGATTTATGAATTTAATTTGTACGGTTAATTTTCACTTGAAGTTTTGATGAAATATGAAAATATTGTAGCTGGTACAGGAACATGAGTCATTGCTGCGTGCAACCTAGACTGTAAATACCATAAAACGTGTGATTTCAGTAGAACAAATATTGTTATTTAGTTAAGGACAAGATGAAGGTAGCACAGAAGAATTACACTGGGTTAAAGCCAAGGAATATTCAAATTGTCACTGGTATTTAACAGAAAAGCTTATGAATCGGGCATTTATATACAACAACATCTTGCATTTATATTGTGTCCTTCATGCAGGATAGCGTATTGGAGTGTTGCACAAGAGGTCAGTTTTGTAGGTGTGGCAGAATATTTCAGTATTGTCTCCCTAAAGCTGTCTGTGTTAGATTCCTTGCCGTATTATAGGAATGGTCAGTGTGTCCAAATCTGTAATTAATGCAATATTACCTCTCCCCTCTCTCTCCGCCTCCAAAATCTAATATACGTGCATAAAATTTAACTTGATATGATCCAAGTCCTTGTAGTCCAAGTTTCCAGTTTAATTGTTTGATTAAATTTGTATTTCCACCAGAAAGGTACATAGATATGTGAACTGTTGAGCAAATTAAGAATACTTAACAGCATTGCATCCGAAAAGTAGTTACACTGATTAAATTTGGTGTCCTTGAGGATTTTCAGGAAATTGCTTTTGATCGTCAATAACACAATTAAGTAAACTACACGCACATTAGCATGAATAATTGATAAGAAATTATGTATAGCCACAAAGTTCTGATTTAATAATTCATGACGCAACACTCTAGTGACTGTTGCAGAACTAGATAAACGTGGAATTCCTGCCTGATGTTGCTTGAGGCAGTGTGCAATTACTAAGGTGGTAGGTGGACGGTTGTGTATACATGATGCATGGTTTAACCTCTTTGTAAAAAAAAAGAATAATAAATTAATAAAGATTAAAATGTAATTGAGATGGCTCAATTTATTCAACAAGGCAGTAAGCGTAAGATGAAATATTCAGTCAGGCTGAACCTCTGTCCATAAAACAATCTTGTGTTTTTTTTAAAATGCACAGAAGACTGATATTTATCAATGACCCATCATATTGTCTTGAGCAATGCGGCTGTGAATAGCATTTTGGAAATGCAGAAAGCTTTTAAAGTTGTTTGGTTTTGCAGTGATCAATTGTCCAATCAATTTTGAGCATCCCTGGCGAAAATCATTAAAACACTAGACTTTTCTTTAAATGTAATGAATATTGCTTTCAACTCTTGCACTATTATGATACAGTAATTACTATAATGCTCATTCAGCACCATTAGAAAAGTGAGGGCATTACATTGTTCCGTAGTCTATTGAACTTCCTTCTTGGATGTTTCATGTTAAAGGTTTCCTTGTCAAGTCTGGCAGGTCTCACTTTTTCAATTATTTTACAGACTCAAAGAATTACAGGCATTGTATTGCAATTGTGCCCAGAAATGGATGACTTTTGAGCAAATCAAATCTCAGGCTGATCAGAAATTTGTGCTATTTACTGTGTAAAAGCTTGAAAGAAAAAACAGATGGTATTGCACGGTGAAATATAACGAGTTTAAAGTATTTTGGATCGGATTTGTACCACAATATAATTCAATGGTATAGATATTGCATCTCAAACCGATACATTCTTGAAACACAAAAAATCCATCACTGATTAACTCTGTACAACACATTGAGGTGATGTGTTCTAAAGAGATTTGGGGTTGATTTTAGTCTCAAGCTTTGCGTTACAACACGTTCTCCATCTGTTTTGTAAATTGTGCACAAAATACACAGGCACTTCACTTTACAGTATACTTTGTGAAGCACTAGGAGAGATCTCGAAGATGTGATAAGGCACTATATGAATTGCAAGAATTAGTACTATTATTATTTTTTTCTCAAGAGCGTCTTCAACTGCACTTTCAGTCATCTGTCCCCTTCCCAGCCCCAGCTTGGATACCCAGTTGGCAATGCTAAGCACTTTGGGATGTCCTCCTGACATGAAAGGCTAATATATATATATCTTTATAAATGTAAATTTGTACTGCATCTATTCTCCAGCTTTTCTCCCTTCTTTAGCCATCCCTTTGAACCCTGAATCAAATGGGCCAAAGGGTCTTCTTCATCATGAAGTATGCACACAATGATGAAATACGCAGTATAAGTTGCCTAATGTTTGCCTGATGTATCCACTTCTCTTGT
This sequence comes from Callorhinchus milii, assembly GCF_018977255.1. Lineage (NCBI taxonomy): Eukaryota > Metazoa > Chordata > Chondrichthyes > Chimaeriformes > Callorhinchidae > Callorhinchus > Callorhinchus milii. The sequence goes on from NW_024704748.1 coordinate 6,139,052, forward strand.
AGATCATACACTCCTACACATGGATCATACACTCTGACACCACCTCTGGCCTTGACTAAGATATGTGGAGTCCTGTAGTTCAGTGGTTGGAGCACTCGCCTCACAAGCGAGAGACCTGGGTGTGATTCCCGGCAGGGCGAAATGTTGGGCGAGTTTCCTTAATCCACACACCTCTGTTTACCTGGCAGTAAGAAGGAATCTGGTTGTTAGTCGATTGGAGGATCGTTTTTCCGGGGGTAATAATTCCTTCAAAAAAATAAAATAAATTGGTCACTTAAATCCACGATTGTTTGTGGGACACAATTAGCTGCCACAATTGGCTGCATTTCGTCCACAAAATATAAACATGGTGAATTCACTTTACAGTATATTCTGTATACAAAGATGTGATAAGGCGCTATATCAAATGTAAGGATTTCTATTATTGACATAATGCAAATGTTCATATCTCGCTCAAGGCCAGAGGTGGTGTGAGAGGGTTTGGGGCCTCACTGGAGACTTTGTGACCTTGTGGGTGGGCTTGGGGAGATACTCAGGGTGAATGTTGTGTGGGAGCAGGCGCCTCTCTGGTCATCCTTATGAATGAGGGTGAAGCACTAGGAGACAAACAAACAAACAAAAATTACATTAGTATAGCGCCTTTCATGTTGGGAGAACGTCCCAAAGTGCTGAGACCAGGGTTGGTCTATAATAGGGGCAGGCAATTGCCTCCCTCAATTACAGTGCAGCCCATGCAGCACCGGTAACGTTGACTGGCATTTCACTGCATGAATGAAGTCAGAATTCAGACTCGGACTTTACTGAAAGTCATGGTGCAAGCATTGTAGAGAAAGACATGATACAAGGCAGAGATTGACTACTCAGATCACAAACCAATTTTTCTTTTCCGGCAACAGTCAGCGTTCGAGTGCTTTGATTAAAATGGGGTGCTCTGATCACACGAGACAGAATACAATGGAAATTTTTACAGAATTGAATCAAAGTTGGCTGATGTCCCTTCAGGAGCCTTCACCATTGTGGTGAGAGAGGAGAGAGGGGAGGGGTGATCCTGGGCTATGTACTTCCTCACTGTTTAGAGTTTGGACTGAGGCGGGTCTGGGTGAAAAAATTATTTCTATTGTTTATCAAAATGCCAGGGACATTCAAAATAACTAACCAACCGAATGAATGAATAAATAAGTAAGTAAATAAATAAATAATAATCATTTGGTCACTCAATCCACGACTGTTTGTCGTGACTCCCATCTCTGCTGCATATTCACTGCTACCGTGTTTTGCCCACAAAATTAACAGTCAATTCATTTTATAGTATATCCTGTGAAGCGCTTTGAGACATCTCAATAATATGATAAGGATATCAATATAGATATATAGATATCTATATCAAATGCAAGGATTTATTATTATTAATAAAGAGAACACCACTAATGGCTCCTGGAAGCCTGTATTGCAGATCAACGATCTGTGTAAGAATGGCAATGCTTTATTTGCCTTTAGGAAAGCAGATTGTAGGTCTGTCTTTAAAGCTCCGGGGTCTGTCTCCGAGCTGTATGCTGTTGAATGCCGTTGAGGCCTACAGTTTACAACACTGCAATGTTTCTGGATACAACCACCCAACGACAGCACAGTGTTTCAGCATGCCACTGTCTTCTGACGTTGCCAGTAATTCTGCATCTTTAATAATACATCTTCAGCACGAAATAAATTCTGTTGCAAATGAGGACTGGAGCAGTCGGAATGGCCTTTTAAAGGTAATATTCAATATATAATGGGAATTTCAATTGTATTCTGCTTTGTGTGATCAAGTCTGCCCGTTTTAATCAAAGTACTCAAATGCTGACTGGTGCTTAAACAGAAACATTCAAATAATGGTTTCTGATCTGAATAGTCAATCACTCCTTTGTATCACATCTTTTTCTGTTTCGCTTAATCAGTTGCTTTCAGTAGAGTCCAGGTCTATATTTTGACCCAGTGCTCCCGATTTAAAAATACTTTAGTATACTAACAGCATGAGCAGGTGGAGATTAAAACATTTACATCTAATTTAGGGTCCATTATTTCTCAAGTTTTAGAAGGTATAGGAAATCATTAAATAAAATCTGCATTTTTCCCCACTAAAACCTCCTCCCTGCTTTTACAGGGTTAAAAGGCATGTATGTTCCCACAGGACATGTGAGTTTGGATGCCCTGAAACCCTTGGTGTAAATGCTTCAAAGCCTGATGGACTTGGAGCCTTAAAATGATTGACCATAATAGAAAGGTAAGATACGCCACGAGTTTCATCCACAAAATAAACAATCTATTCACTTTACAGTATATCCTGTGAAGCACTTTGGATGTCTCAATGACACCTCCTGCAAGGTTGGGTTCTGCTGTCTATTCATGCAATTGGGAACTGTCTTAAAACTTAATAACTGACCCTCCAACACAAGAGAGTCTGAGTGCTATTAAAAATGACTCCCATCTCTGCTGCATATTCATCAACAACACATTTATTTAGAGAACACTTAGGATTTAGGGTTGAAGCTCAGTGAGAGCTGGGTAACAAAGCTATGTTTAATAATGATCTTTTGCATTCAAAGGGCAAGTCAACTCTGTGTAATACCTTAGTGCCTTCCATCCAAATGCTGATGGGTTGATATATTGAAGGGGAAATTACTGAATTACATAATAAATTAATAGTTTATCCACAGAAAGCTCTGTGAAGCAAAGTCACCAGCTGGCCTGTTGTTTGCTTTCAGCCTTGACCTTGCCCTGCCAGTACTGACCAATGCCTTGCATTCATTTATAAGAAAGGCTTTAGTTTATTTATCCAACATTAGTTTGCAGCTTAAAAACTCTCCACAACAACAACAACAAGATTACATTTGTATAGTGCCTTTCACGTCGGGAGGATGTTCCAAGGCGCTGGACAGAATGCAGCATTTCAGACAAGACCTAAGATGCACCTGACAACTAAATTCTCCATTAATTTCTACTTTTATTACAGAAATACAACTTGCATTTATAGAATCTTCCTTCGTGTAGGAAAACGTTGAGTAGCGCCTCACAGGGACAGTGAGGGGAGGGAAAGGAGTGAGATGGAAGGGTAGAATGAGGAGTCACTGAGGTAATTTCCTCAGTTTTCAAAGAATGAAAAATCCTGATTTTTATTCTTTCAATGTGATTTCAAAATAATAAAATGCAATGAGTCCAATTGATTGCCCCGGTATCAGTCACTCTGCACTAATGAACCCAGCACAAGGATTGTATTTGGATAGAGGAAGCCTTTAACTGTGTGGTCATTTCTGATGCCTGAAAACGCCTTTCAACACAAACACTCTCCTCCATCAGTGAATTCGCTGCCGACCTGCCTCCCTGAACCCAGGCGATCAATAAGGTTTCTGAATAAAACATGATCAAATTTTATGATTTTAAAATCTTGCATTCATAAGTTGTTCTTCCAAAAATAAGTGCTCATTATTCGCCTCAATGCTTTGGAAATATTACAGAAAACATTTTTTTTTTAAAAATCAAAAGTGTGGAGAGTTATCTGTATTTGTAGATTCTCATTCTAAAAATTATAATTCTTGCATTTGATATCATGTCTTATTTTTCCAATGAGATGTCTCACAGCGCTTCACAGAATATTCTGTAAAATGAAGTAACCGTATATTTGTAGGCGAACTCAGCAATCAATTTGCATACATCGATGTCCCACACACAACTATAGAGTGAATGACCAATTTTATTTAGAGGATTGTTGGCCAGGACTTTGGGAGAGAAACTCCATTCTCTATTCGAATAGCACCATGGGATCTTTAACATCCACCTGATCAGGCAGAAGAGACCTCGGTTTAACATCTCAACCATAGGCAGCACGTCTGGTAATGCAACACTCCCCCAACAATGGGCTGCAGTGGCAGCCTCACTATGTAGGTTCAAAATCTCAACGTGGGGTTTGAACCCACAGCCTTTTGAGAATGTTGAACAAGATTCAGTAATGTCATTGGGTGCCCTTGTGTCTCAGAGTGCAGTGGAGCATTTCAATAATTCATCCCTTCCAGGCATGTTCCACAGGATGTCACTTACAGCATTTAGCTGCTGACTTCTCAATAAAGCCAAACATTCACAGCTCAAGGTGTCACCTGGCATTTCCTTGCTTGCCAGCTGTCTTGTCCAATGGTAAGTTTCAGTTGGAGATGTGTTTCAGATCCTGCCTGGTAATTCTGCCACCGTTGAGCTCCTAATTTAGAAATCCCTTTGTTAAATTAACATGATGTACTCCTCACCTCCCACAACCCATTTTTGATGCAGACGTGAGCTGCTGCAAAGAAAGGTTATTCCACAAGTGGAAAGAGGCAGTCAGGCCTTGAGGTTACTTGTTGGTAAAACCATTTCTCCCTGACTCTGTCAATTTGTATGACTTGCACCATGCTCAGAATAACCATGGGGAGGAGAAAGCATACGTGGTCAGGTCACTGTCCAAGGGACACTTAAAGGGACTCAGTTTTACCATTGCTGAACAATTTACAGGAGGTAGGGCCCTACCAATTCGGTTAAAGGCTGGTTAGGATGAGGTTATACTCTCTGAGAAGGCTGAAGAGTGCTTTGATTGAAGTGTTTGCGATTAGGAAAGGACTTGACACAATAAGCAGCTTTGGAAAACGAAACACCCTTCTGTAAACCATTCAGCGCTGGTCGAAATGTCCCCTGGTGGGTCTGCCAGTTACGGGAGGATGTGATCTTAAATTGAGGGCAAAATGAGTTAAGAGCGAGGAGATAATAATAATAATAATAATAATAATCCTTGCATTTCATATAGCGCCTCATTCAGAACTCTGCTGCCCACAAACTTATCCAAACCAAAGCCTCATATCATCAGTTCTGGCCAGGCTCCACTGACTTCCCATCACCGAACGGATCGACTTCAAGATCCTCACACACATGTTCAAATCCATTCACTCCTTAGCACTTCCCTACCTTTCCGACCTCCTCACTCCCCAATCCACGTTCCATGCACCCTCCACTCCACCATTGGAGGTCGTACTTTCAGGCACGATGCCCTGAAACTCTGGAACATTCTCCCTCAATCCCTCCTCATTGCCTCACCTCTCCCCTTTTTTAAGTCCTGCCTGAAAACCTTCCTTTTCGACCATGTTTACAGTCACCTAATTCACCCCCACCCGCCCCCACCCCAAACCCCCAGCTCGGAGTTAGGCTCCACCACTGTTAAGCGCTCTGAGACACTAACCGCATGGAGGGTGATATATAAGTGCAAGTTGTTGTTGTTGTTATCATGTTGTTGAGACGTCTCAAAGTGCTTCACAGAATATACTGTAAAGTTAATTGTATATTTTGTGGGTGAAATGCGGCAGCCAATTGCGTACTGTAGTGTCCTACAAACAGTGGTGGATTGACTGACCAAATTATTGTTATGAAATCTTTTTGGAAGGGATTATTACCCCCGGAAAGTGATCCAACAATCTGCTAACAACCGGGTTCCTACTAACTGCTAGGTAAACCGAGGCGTGTGGAATAAAGAAACCAACCTAAGTTTTCACCCTGCCTGGGAATCAAACCCAGGTCTTCTCCCTTGCGAGGCAAGTGTAACCTGTATGCTACAGGACTCCAGGTACTGTAGTTCTACCACAGAGTAATAGGAATCTGAACACACAGAAAGCCAGAGATGAGAGATTTTAAGAGCGAGATGGTTAGAATTCTTGGAGTAATAGTATTAAGGGATAGCCCAAACGGACTTGTGCTGTTCCAAATTTTCTGTGTTTCCACTCAGAGATGAAAATGTCATGCTTCCTCACTGACGACTTGGCCACAGGAATATTTACAGCTGGTAGCTGCAAGCTACCTGCTCTTTAATTGCATGCTAACCCCGCTTACAGATGCCCAGGTTCTTGCCCTTAAAACGGGACCAGCAATTGGGATTAATTAACTGCTCGGCAGACTGAGGGTTGGCTCTGCCCCAAAGGAAGTTCCTCCAGGACTTTCTGGCAATGATGCGTCTTCCTTCTGCGTTGTCGTCTGGGGCACCCACACATGGCTTGTTCTACAATGATTCAACACTGCAAAAAATCTAGGTTTACCCAGAACTTCAAAGCATCCATCTTATTACGGCCATACAATACTGGTGGTTTCTCTGTGCAGGTAGAATGAGGCTGTTTTTCTTATGGACAGTATGAATGAAAGCCGGCTATCTAATAGAATGAGGCTTGTATCACTAGCTGATATTTTGGGGGTCAGCCGGGTGTCTGACACATGTGGAAATTGTGCTTAAGAGTATCCAAACCAGTTTGATAGTTCTGCACATGCATCCCACCTACATGTGAAGTGGAATGAAATACACATTTATTGCCCTTGAGGGATGCACCTTGTTCATCTAATTTCGCTGAGTATGAGGCACAAGTTGGAAAGAATCAAATCTTGGGGTGCCACAGTGGGTGTTTGGGTACCGCTGGAGTTTAACCAGTTAAAATTACATAGCTTGCCATTGAGAGCACTGTCTGGTAAGCTTTCCGTTGCTTGTCCAACACCCTATCCGTTAGGGTTTTGGCTAGCAGGGTTAACAAGAGCTGAGTGGGAAGAATTCCTTCCTCCCAAGTCTTGCCAGTGAACCAGACTGTCTGGTCTGTCTGTAGGGGTGCCTTGCAGTACTGCAGCCCACAAGACGACACATCTGGAGGGAAGAAAACAATAAAAAAAAGTGCACTTTGCACGGAGAATTCATTTAAAAAATGTGCGAAAAGCAACGTTTGAAAACCTGTTGACAAAAAAATGTCCAAAACTCCTCTTTAATTGATTGATCAGCTCTTACATTTAATACATTAAATGTCCTTGTTCTAGATCAGTGGATACATGTTTTTTGTAACTCATTTGTTAGCAGTGGAAATAAAGCTGCACATTTTAAGACCGAGCTAAACCAGTTATAACATTTCTTCACCCAAAGGATAGAGGGAATGCAGATTGCTCCTACCCCAGAGGGGAGAGACGCAGAATGGATTGAGGTGTTTAAAAGTAAGATGGATACAAGTATTTGGGCATGTAAGAGTAATAAGGCATATGGGGAAAGATCGTGGAAATAGATTAAAAATAAAAAGAACTGACAACTTCTAATAGCATGGCAGAGAGAGCTGCCTCGATAGACCCAATAAACTATTCTTGTTGCTCTGTTACTGAATTGCATGATTGTACATTTCCGATGCAACTGTGATTCTCCTCTATGAACGAGCAATTCTGAGGACATGTGGGTAGAAATTCCACCTGGCTCTAGATTTACTGCATTAACGTAACATTCCACAGCGTTCAGAATTTCTCAATCACAGCCTTTAATTTTGAAGCAGTTTCTTCTGTAAACTCGTTCAGGAACTATTGTTTTTTCAGTCTGACAAATGCAGAAGCCCTTTACCATGCTTAAGAGTACCAAACCAGACTGGCGAGGGAAGGGGGCGAGATGGAGGCACTGCGGGATGGAGTTCCAGAGGGTGGGGTCAGAGTGGCGGAAGGACCGCCCGCCATTAGTGGGCGAGCAAGGCGGGGGGGACGTGAAGCAGGTCGGAGCCCGCTGAGCGGAGGGAGCCAACGAACATGCACAGTATTAAACACGAGAACTGCTTTGTGACTTACACGTTTGTTTGCTGACGATGACTCTGACTACATCGGTGCTTCTAATAGAAGATGCAACGGGTCACTGAGGATTTTGTCCAGAAGAATAGAACCAGAGGACATGTCCTGGGGATTCAAGGCAAGGTGATGGAGGGTTTCTGCATGTGTTGGACACCCAGCTGACCCAAATAAATGTGAATAAGGGACATTCCTTTGTTTCATCATCTCACTTAAAACATGTAAAATCGTATTCTATACATCCCAGTAAGTACAATATTGGATGGATCAACAGAATGAGCTTACCTGCACCGCATAGCCATCCGAGGCCCCTCAGCAAACTCTCTCTTGGGAAAGATCGCCCTCGTCCTCAGCCAGCAGGGCGATCCGACGTTTTGACTGCTGTGGCAAGTGAGTAGAAATTTTAAACCTTGCCTTCTGTGAGCTTCTACCTGGTTGTTAAAGTCTGAGGAATTCAGGTTGTCACTCGGTTACATAATAATAATAATCCTTGCATTTCATATGGTGCTTTTCACGTCTTCGAGACGTCTCAAAGCGCTTCACAGAATATGCTGCAAAGTGAATTGACTGTATATTTTGTGGGTGAAACGTGGCAGCCGATTGCACACAGCAGTGTCCCACAGACAGTGGTGGATTGAGTGACCAAATTATTATTGTTTTTTTTTCTTGGGTGATTATTATCAGGAGTAAGGAAACTTGCCTAAGGTTTCACCCTGCTGGGAATTGAACCCAGGTCTCTCACTTGCAAGTCGAGCGCTCTAACCATTGAAGTTTGGTTCCATTGGCCTCCCCACCCCACAATGGATTGAGCTTTTAGACATTCAGCCACTGCTCTCTGGGACTCTATCCCGGAGTCCCTCCAACTCGCTCCCCCCCACTTGCACTTTCAAAGACTTACTTCTTTGACCACGTTTTCCATTCTCACTCTCGGCAACTCCCCTCCCACCTTCAGCCTCGGGTACCTCGCCAGCCATGTAAAGCCATTCACACCCCTGGCTCTTAACCAACATAAAGGAAATTGTCCATGGTGGTGGAGCTCTCCTACCACTATGTTTCTGTAAAGTGGACGGACTGTGTATTTGGAGGCGAACATGACAGCAAATTATGCACAGTGAGGTCCCACAAGCAGCCAAAAAGTGAATGTGCACAAGATCGTTAACATCTACCTGAACAGACAGACGGGACCTCAGCTTAACGTCGCATCAAAGGACGACATCTCCAACAATGCAGCACTCCCCCAGCACTGCACTTAGCACTGCCTTAGTTTAGGGGGTCAAAATGAGTTAAGAGGCTTGAACCCACACCCCTAAGATAATAGGTGTAAAAACTCAGTGAGGACACACTCAGGTAGCTTATAAATCATCCCTTAAATCATTGTATTTCTTGGAACAAACTAAAAACTTGTAATCTTGTGATCAATTTTTATTATTGGTGCAGAAACACAACAGCAACGGTGAAAGTTTTTTTGCACAGTAGAACTTCACCTTGTATAATTGATTCAAAGTTGGTAAGCAATAGAAAACACATCCAGCATTCACTCGTGTCAGAATTTCAAAGATTTCATCTACTTCCAGGCCGAGTGGAACTAAACCCTGTGAACAGGACCTGGGACAGAATATCTGAATTTGCGGTTAACATTGGTTGACACAAATCTGACCGGTGTTATTATGCCTTTGAGTTTAAGATGCTCTGGTTTAGATCTGAAACGTGAACATTCATTTGCAATAAGCGGGTGCACCGATTTCTGATATGGGAAAGCTGGGAATGCCTTGTCTTTAGTAAAGTTGATGGAACAGTGTCAACCGATGACCGCAACAGACAAGCCTAATTGTTAGAATTAGTGTGCAAACTCGTCGTTTAAATAGCTCCGATAAAAGTTAACCGAGGAGAAGATTTTTAATTCAGTTTAAAAGCCACCTTCTCTCCAAAGACACTCAGCTACAGGGAGCCAAAATCACAAGTCTCAAGGACCAGTCAATCTTTCAAAGTGCCTATAACTTGCGGAGAGGTTAAAACCAGATAATAATAATAATAATAATCCTTGCATTTGGTATGGTGCCTTATCACGTCTTCGAGACGTCTCAAAGCGCTTCACAGAATATACTGTAAAGTGAATTGACTGTATATTTTGTGGGCGAAAGGCGGCAGCCAATTGCACACAGCAGTGTCCCACAAACAGTCGTGGATTGAAGTGACCAATTTATTATTATTTTTTATTTGAAGGAATTATTACCCCCGGAAAAGCAATCCGCCAATTAAATAACAACCGGGTTCCTACTTACTGCTAGGTAAACACAGACGTGTGGAGTAAGGAAACTTGCCCAACATTTCACCCTGCTGGGAATTGAACTCAGGTCTCTCGCTTGCAAAGCGAGTGTATCTAACCACCAGTTGAAGAAAAACTAGCAGAATGCACATTCCCTGCAAAACAAAACAGTTCACATATTGAAGTCAGCTTCATGGCTCATCTCATTCATCGTTGCAACATCCTACAGTGTAAATGTGGCTTCACTGTTAAGAAATGATTCAAAATATTATACATCTTTTGGCTTGTTTATTTGAGTGGCCGATTCTCTACGCCAAATCCAGGTGAGTACCTGAATAGTTACAAACCACCATACAAAGCAGCACAAGTACGAGTCATTCCAGATGTGAGTACTGATGTTCTCTGCAGAGCTCCAAAGTACTTCAGAGCTCCCACGCTAAGTGTTTTCTGATGCGATATCCTCGAGGTCCCCCGTGATAATTAATTCCAAATCTGGGGTTTCTGACTGCAAGCCATTGTTCATTTCGCTGCACTGAGTTTCACCTTCAATGCCCGCCTCGTCAACATCCGGAGCATCGTAGAACGTTTCAATGTAAGGCTGAGATCCCTCTTCTTCTGTCTGCCGAAAATCCTCGCCCGTCCATTCATTTAAGGATTCCGCCTCCTCTTGGACGTCCAAGAGTACGGCAGGTGCTGACATTTGAGAAGAGGACCTTACGGTTGGTAGAGATGCCAAGGGGAAGGACAGAAACCCAGGGTATAATACATAAGAGGTGTTAAAATAATCTAGTGAGGACACGCTGGATGGGTTTCGACCTGATGAAGGGATGGATACTTGGAAGTATGTACCCGTTTCTGGATCGTACAATGTCTTTGTCTGTACTTGGATGGGTATGTCCACAACAAAGTACTGACCCGTTTCAGGATCCTGAAGTAACTTTCTCTGGGTCAATGGAAATGAGTGTATAGGTGCGACCGACTGGCCACTCTTCAATGCTACAATGTTGGGGACGGTTGGAATTAGATGGGGATCAAGCTGCATGGTAGGTACCGGGGAACATACAACAGGCAGAGGCAATGGTGACACGCGTTTGGGGGTTTCCGTCACCTTAGCCACAGGTGGAGCAGTCTCTGCCTTTGCGTCCTGAGTCCCCTGCTTCCACTGCTTTCCTTCGCTCTTTTTCCTCCTGCTCGTCAGCTTCTGGGCTCGACGCAAAGCCTTTTCCGATTTCGGAGGGACAACCGGGGGTTTGGCTGCTGAGTGTGGCCGCGGATTTACTGAGGAGCGAGGAGTCATCTCCTCAGCCTCAACGTCAGCCTCAGCTTTGTCACCATCCAACCTTTCTTCTCCTCTGTACCTGCTCGGCGTTTCCTTCCAGGCGTTCTCCTCGATGTCATCAGACCCCGTTTTGGGGAAGGTGGGCCTCACCGATTTTGTTACAGGAGATGCTTTGAATGTGTTGTCTTTGATCTTAAACATGGTGACCCGGGGTGAACCTCTGACACTACTCCCTGGTCTTGACATCTCCTGCCTGGATACATTGCCTTGGGACATTTCATCACACAATGAATCTAAGGAACAGCTGCCTCTGAGCTTATCCCCCAACGAGTCTCTTGACCTTTCCTCCTGAAAGTCCACGGGTAAGTAATTGCTCTCAGCTTTCTTCTCACAGCCACCTTCTGGGTCACTCAATGCGTAATACTGCAGTAGATCACTCTTTTCCAAGTCTTTACTTGCCTCGGCCATGGTGCGCCCATTCCTCTCCACCGTGCTCTCTACTGCTTCCTGCTCTGCTTCTCGATGCCGTTCATCCAGCAAGGCAAAGTAAGACTGATGTGATGATTTCAAACCTAGTGTTGGTGCCTCTCTGGTGGAATGAGAAGGAATCCTGTTGGTGGGGACCTTGTTGTCCATTGGCAATGCCTGAACCTCTTCTTCCCTCTTCTGGGCCAACAGCTCATTGCGCATCACGTGATGTTTCTCGGTGTGGCACGTTTCTTTGTCCCTTTGGCCAAGCGAGGGTTTTGTGTGGTGATGGACTTTGCCCAGCCTTTCCTCTGGCTTTCCTTTCACTGCCTCTGCCTCTTCCGATCTGACGTTCCAGTGGGAAGAATTGCCCTGTGGGTCCGATGAAGGCTGCTTGGGTTTCTTTCCCACGGTGGACTTGTTGGGGTGATGTGCCACTTTGGTGTCCGAACCCCTCTGAACCTGATGGTCTGTCGTGGCCATTGCGGACTGGGAGCGCCTTGTATTCCTCCCTCGCCAGCTGGGGTAACTCCCCGCCTCCTTAATGGTTTGAGGTGAACTCAGGCAGAGATAGTCATCGTTCTTAAACATGTCAGATTCAACGGTGTGATTTACTGCTGGGTTACTGGCCGAATAGGCGGTGCGGATTGATACACTGGGTATTTTCTCCGGCTTTTCCTGAACATTGGAAGTATTAGGATCGCTCTGCCCCACAGCCAGCCCTGGAGGCACTGACGCTGTTCTTTCATGGCCCGGTTGCTCATCGTAGAAAGAGTAGTCATTCCTTTTGCTTTGCTCAGAAAGGCTCTGCGGGGTGAGAGCGGAACTGTACGTGCATTTCACCAGCTTCCTGACGTCCTTGAGGTTGTACAGGAGGCTGGATGCCTTGGATTTGTAGCTCTCGCGCGTCCTGCACTCGGCTGCTCCCCTTGCTTCGTCCGCGCGGAGGGGGACGAGAGGAGGTGTCACGATGATCGGCTGCCGTTCCGAAGCGTCGCCTTCACCCATGTTGCGAACAATGTTCGGCTTCAAAAGTTTTGAAATACTGAAGGTTGGACTCTGTGCGGGAGGCACCTGTTCGTCTATCACCTTAACATCGGACCCACATTGGCTTTTAGGGGAACAGGGGTCTTTTCTGGAGATCTCAAGTGCTTCCCTTACCATAGCCGTATCCCTCCATTTTTCCCCCAGTCCATCTCTTAGCGTTATCAATGGCTGAGGGCTAATCTCTTCACTGTTTCCCTTGGAGCGAATCCCATCCAATCCCAACACCTGCAAATTGCACTCTTCCACGTGATTCTCTCTGGCACCAGAGTTAAAGTCTACAGGCACAGCCCACGGTTCGCACGGATCTTTGCAGCCGGGCAAACACTCTGACACCGCGTGCTCAACTGGCGATTGCACGTCCGGATGTCCGAAGCTGAGGGCTCCGTCGCAGAAGCTCTGCATCTGTACGTTGGGCTCCAGGTGGTTCAGTTGCTCCATACAATCCTCGTTCTCAAACATGCACTTGCTGTGGTCTTGCCACGACCTGAACGCACTGTATTCGCTGTGGAGAAAGCTGTTCTTGGAAGCCAGTTGCTTCATTTTGTTCGCTTTTTCGGACTTGCATTGGTCCAGCCTGTTAGTGCAGTGTTTCAGAGCTGCCATATCAGGCAGGCGAAGATGCTTTCTGAGCTGCGAGTCTCTCTTTCGTCCCATTGGGCTCCACTTGCTGCCCTTTTCCTGTGCTTCTTGCTTACTCAACCAATAGTTCTCCTGACAAGTCGCTGAGAAGCTGCTCAGTTCCTTGTGCATGTTGATGATAGCCGACGTGTCCCAATGTGCCAGGTCTTCAATAGCCCTGCTCCCCTCTGATGTTTTATGGTGCCCCCTGGTACTCAACATGAGGTGTTGGGCAGAATTCCTTTCATTCTGATCAAATGCCTCGATCAAAGAAGCAACTTTCTGCTTACCAGACTTCCAACACGAACCCACAGCCTCGCTCACAAAACCGTTGCCTGTGATGTGTTTGGCGCCCATGCTCTGTCCGAGGGCAAGGCTCTGCGCCGCTGACTCCTGGAATGTTTCGGGTAAATCCTTCGGTCGCTTTTTAACGGGCGCGGGCGGCGCGCTGCACTTCTTGGTTTCGCTGGGGCAGCCCTTTCTTCTTTCCGAGCACGGACGCCCGCTCGGATAATTGCCACAAGGCGAAGGAACCTCGTCCGAGTCGTGGCACATGCCTTCCTCGGCAACGCACAGGCTCTTGAAGGCCCGCTCGGTCAGACTGCTCACCTCCCTGTCCGCCTCGTCCAAGCCACTCCCCACGCTCGAAGTGTCGCTAAAACTATCCACATGCTTCGAACGTCCCGGCATCTTTCCTGTGCCGCTCGTGCACACATTGTCCAAAAAGTTCATGATTCCGGTCGGTCGCACCCGTTTTATGGAAGTCAGAGGGGAAAGTCAATTCTCGTTTGGCCAGGGTTTTTCGAGCGCTTGCTTTTGTACTCAGTGCTCGAGGATTCTCTCCCTTTCATCCATTCGTTCCCTATGTCACAAAAGAAAGGGTTCACCTTCTTTAGAAAGAAAAGTACGGCAGAAAAAGTCACACAAATCTGATCGTGCATCAGTCCAAGTCCCGTCAAGAGTTTCTATTCTAGGCAAGTTTTGACCTAACTCATACTTTGCATAAGTCATATTAAGTGTATGGTCCCGACTGATATGACTTATGTGAGATTTACTGCACTTTCTTTCCGACTTGAACATTATGGGGAGGGGGAGGTGTTGGGGAGCTGTAAACTGTGACATGTGACGTGATAGATGTCATGGTTAACACCAAGGAAAATTGGAGTTCAAACCAGCCGATATTTATTGCACAGGGATGGACAGCATTCCAGCACAACAGTTCGGCTTAAAACCTCCACTCTTGCAGATCTGGCTGGCATTGGTCTCCCATTAAGAGAAACTCATTGTCACTCTCTGGAACTACAGTGGCCACTGTTGCCAAAGGCTTTTTCTCTCCTCCTCTGTTGGGAGGAACTTAATTTCCTCTGGGCTTTGGTTCATTGAGTGTTGGTCACCCTCCAATATCTCACCCAAAACTGAGCCCGAGCTTGTCACCTGACCTTACACACAACTTCCAGCAGGGGTCTCTAGTTAGTAAACAGGAACTGGGAAGCCACGTTGATTTTCCCTTCTTTATAGGACTATGAACCCATGGCACTAAGACCAATCGGAAATCTCAACGTGTTGCCATCAGCATAGCGCAACAAAGACTGGTCGCACCTAATCATATTTTTAGTTGTGACGGTTTTCGGGTTAATTGTGGTCCTTCACCTCAGCTCTCAACAACATCACTGTGACAGTCAACATCAGTCCTGCCCGATCAGTGACAGTATCTGGTAAGCAGTTGCATTAGATTCCAGGTTCAACGTCGAGCTAAGGGTACAATAGGCTGCTACAATTGGCCTCAACAGGACAATGATTAGGATACTCTCAATCCTTCTGCAGTGACCTCCTGTTGGAAGCTGAGGACAGGAATAGGCTCCCCAAAATGCTCGGTCAATTGGAACTTTCAGGACTGAGGCCGATAAATATTTGTTAGGTAAAGGTATCAAGGGATATGGTGAAAAGACAGGTGATTGGAGTCTGTCATGATCAATCATGATCTAACGGAAGGGTGGAACAGGCTCAAGGGGCTGAATGGCCTACTCCTGTTCCTATGTTAATAATAATAATCTTTGCATTTCATATAGTGCCTTATCACGTTGTTGAGATGTCTCAAAGCGCTTCACAGAATATACTGTAAAGTATAGTCACTGTAAGTAACCACACCAGCACTCGCTGTCAAGCCTCACACAAACACAGAGACCACTTGGGAGGGTGCCTGATGCCCAATTGAACTGCAACCCAGCAGAAGGAAAAAGGAGTCATATGCCTTCAGGAGGCAAACCTTGAGAAGACCTTGTGCAAGACTAAATGGAAGTGCTCTGTACACAGTTACGATTAATACAATGGAGCCTTACCTTCAATCCAGCTCACCCATAGGGGAAAATAAAGTCAATGTGAAGTGGGATCTCACGAGGAACCATGAAGCATGAAGATGTGCTCGGTAAATCTGGATCTGTTATGGGGGAGCAGGGGAGGGAAAAGAAATTGGTCAGAAAGCCATGTGACAGTTTTATTCTGGTATCTTTTGTTTTGGCATCTGACAGACCCAGGAACTCGTCACCTGAGTATCCAAAACCAGACTGAGAGGTTCCACATATGCACGTCACCTACACATGAAAATTTCCCCATGTCTGGAATGAATGGAATGTGTACTGTCTTCCCACCATGCTTACATGATTCCGGAGAGTATAAGGCGTTAGTTGGCAAGAGGGTTCAAACTTTTTCCGTTTCAGAAACGGGTGCCAGAAAGCTCCTGTATTTGCTACAGAACAATTATTCTCAAAGTGCCGATATTACAGTAGTACTGGACCCGATGAAGCAATGACTTGGCTGATAATTACTGTAGTCATTGAGTGTGAATGTCACACAAACATGGGAGACAGTTCAGACTGAATTGCAGTTTTAAAGTAGAAAAACGGTCTCAATGGTATGTGGAGCGTAACATCTAGGTTCGAACTCAGAATTTCATCATTCCCTGTGGTTTTTGAAAAATCCTTCTCCTTTTGGAGCCCATATTTGAGCCCAAACTTAGCTTTTTGAAGGGTTTTTCACAAGACAAAGAGCTGCGCAGTGGGCACATGAGTTGATGAACTCCAAACTTCAGAGAGAAGTGTCTGCTGACAACTGCACTGCCAGCAGAAGGCAGGCCAGTCCATTAAAGCACAGAGACTCTTTACTGGCTGTACTCACTGCAGTGTTGCACAAAGTTCAGTGAAAGTTTGCAGAATGCAAGTAAGGAAACTAAACGGTGCTTCAAACTGGGTAAAGCAGCCAATACTGACACGCTGAAAGCTCCCCTCAAAAGATTTAAATTGGAGTCCAGTAGGATAGCGGTTAGTGCGTTCGTCTCGCAAGCGAGAGGACCCGGGTTGGATTCTCTGGCCTTAGGAAAGTTCTCTTACTCCACACACCTCTGTTTACCTAGAGGTAAAAGTAGGAACCCTGTTGTTAGTTGACTGACAGATCCCTCAAGAAAAAATTGGTCACTCAATCAATGACTGTGTGTGCGCAATTGGCTGCTGCATTTTGCCCACATCATACAGTCAATTCACTTTACAGTATATTCTGTGAAGTGCTTTGAGACGTCTCAATGACATGATAAGGCACTATATTAAATGCAAGGATTATTATTAAATTGCATTGAATGTCTCTTTCAAATGTTGCCTAGCCCGAGTTGCTGAGCGGTGACCTTGCAAGATTGGGTTTCTCCACCTTTAGCTCTGAGATTCAAATGATTGCAGCCAATTTAGGCTCGAAATTCCACTCAGTCTTAGCCTGTAAGGCCATTTTGTCTTAAAATTTTAAGTGTGCAGAATTGGGTTAAATTCTTCAATTCAGTCTCAGTTTGAAAGCCTTTTTTTGTGTAAAGAAAGACACAAAAGAAAACTGTGGAAAATTGGCTTTTTGAATTCAAGAATTTCACCCAATTCTGGGCCTGCTTAAAATGTGAAGACAACACAGTCTTATCCAGGCATTACATGTCTGGAGATTTTACACTCCACATTATCTCACACCCCCCCCCCATTGCAATGTTCACTCTCATTGACTATTTGAGAACTGAGCTGAAATGCCCCCCCTCTCCCCAATGTGATAGATCAGGCAAGTCACACCAAACTGAGTTATTTGCTTTTTGGTCAGTGGGAAGCCCATCACATTAAGAGTATCCAAACCAGGATATTGCAATGAGAGAGGGGAGAGTGGGGAATTTGGAACATAAAGACACATTAGGCCTGGTTAACCAGACTGAGAGTTCCATGTGCGTACACTACCTATTTGCCCTGTGTCTGGTTTCGAATGCGCGTTCTCTTTCTGGAGGGACGTGCTCTGCTCACCTAATTCCGAGGAGTATTAAGCAGCAGGTTGGAAAGAGACAATGCTTGGGGACCCCGGAGTGATGACCATTCAATACTGTATATACTTCCATTGCTTATTCCTATGTGGAGTCCCGTAGCATAGTTGTTAGCGCGCTCGCCTCGCAAGCGAAAGGCCCTGGTTCAATTCCTGGGCGGGGAGAAAGTTTCCTTACTCTACTCCTTACTCTGTTTACCTAGCAGTAAGTACCCAACCTGTTGTTAGTCGATTGGCAGATCGCTTTTTGGGGGTGATAATCCCTCAAAAGAAACATTTGGTCACTCAATCCACGACTGTTTGTGGGACGCTGCTGTGCGCAATTGGCTACCGTGTTTCACTCACTCACAAAATATACAGTCACTACACTTTACAGTATATTCTGTGAAACGCTTTGAGATGCCTCAATGAACGTGATAAGACGTTATATCAAAATGCAAGCATTATTATTAATATCGTTATTCTCGATCCTCACTCTGATCAGTCACAGATCAGATCATGTGCTATCAATTTGTGTTCACTCGACGTGCTTCACAAGTGGCATTGTTTTTTGAATGGCTGTGTTGACTGTAGAGTATCATAACAGTTTTGAAGCGTTGAACAGCAAACGGTGCGGAAGGGATTTAAAGCCACACAGTGTACAGCCACCTACCTGCTGTGTTGGATGAAGCAGCAGGGCTTGTGTGCATTCCCAGCCAGGCTGCTGTACGTTTAAAGCTTCCCGCCTCTCCTTCATTTGGTCTCATCACTGCCCATCTATAGTGAAAAGTTAAATTTAGGGCGCTGAACAAGATCCTTTGGTAGTAAAACTTTGGTCAGGCACAGCATCTGACCTTCAGCTATTTTGACTTTACACAACCTCGCCAAGTACAGCACAGATAACGGAGATGCAGCAAACACAGGCAGACTGAGTATGCGCTGAGATTCTGTGTAAAAGCAAACATATCCAATGTAAAATATTGGCCCTCAGTTTTTTCATGTTCACAGTGATGAATCGTGGAATCCCATCGCCTCGCATGCAAGAGAACCCGGTTCGATTCCTGGGTGGGGTGAAAAGTTAGGCAAGTTTCCTAACTCCAAACCCCTCTGTTTACCTAGCATTAAGTAGGATCCTGGTTGTTAGTCGATTAGCAAATGGCTTTCTGGGGGTAATAAACCCTTCAAAAATAAATAAGTAAAAATCATAATAATTTGGTCACTCAATTCAGGGCTGTTCGTTGGACACTGCTGTGCACAATTGACTGTTGCGTTTCACCCACAAAACACATTCAATCCACTTTACAATATATTCTATCAAGCACTTTACAATATACTTGAGATGTCTCAAAAAGGCACTGTACGAAATGTAAGGATTATTATTATGAAACAGAGAACACATTTCTTCACCGCTTCATTGTGTGTGTGACTCTGGAGAATGAACAACGGAATTACTATGTTGTTGTTTAAAGTGCGCCAAGGGGATATCCCCCCACCCCGGCCAACCCCTTCCCTCTTTTCGACAACCCAATGGGTAAAGGCAACAACACACGTACAAGCCTCAAGCCACACAGACTGGTAGTTTGCAGGTTCGAGTCCTGGTAAATGTTAGCTGATCTCAGTGTAGGCAACAGCTGGGGATCTTACAATTGGCTTCGGCACCAATGTGTAATATATTACCTGCTGTGGATGGCATATATCAGGCTGTAACTTTGGGTGTCAAATGCATTAAGCATGTCAAAGTGACTTTATGGGAATGCAATGTGCTGTTTTTGTGGTCGATCGGGAGTCTGACGCACGCGGAAACCCATCACTATTGCTTAAGAGTATCCAAACGAAACTGAGAGTTCCATACAATCACCTAAACATGGAAATTCTAGAAGTATTTATTGGACTGCGTATTTTCCCCTGGTGGGATACTTCACCCTTACCTAATTCTGGAGAGTATCAGGCTCAGACCGGCAAGAGCCAAGGCTTGGGGACCTCAGAGTGTGCATTGAGGTACTACTGGAGTCTAGTTTAGCTTGCCATTGAAAGCATTGGCTGGCAAGCTTTCCCATTGCATGTCCAGCTAGGACAAGCCTACCAGTTAGGGCTTTGGCTTGCAGGGTTAACAGGAGCTGAGAAGGAAGAGTCACTGCGCCCAATGTCTGCTCTTCCAAGTCCTGCCGATCAGCCAAGCTACCTGTGCTCTGGTCAGCAGTGCCCTGGACTAAAGCGAACTCCCCTGCCTCAGGAACAGGGACTCATGGCTGGGACTGCATTGTCGGAGATGCCGTCCTTTGGCTGGAGAGTTAAATTAAGGTCCCATCTGCCTGTTCAGGTGGACATTAAAGAATCTTGCTTTGCTGCTGCAGCTGTTGTTGCTGAACAATTCAATAAGATCTCTTTTGCCTTAATCAATAAGCTTGCTGCCCACACCAACAAGTAAGCCACAGATAAATGCCATCCTTATCACACAAGCCAATATCACACATATTGACAGATCCTTACAGTTCTTTTATCCTTCCCACTGGCAATAAAAAAAACGGTTTAAATATTTTTTTTTTTGGCCAAATACACCAGAATTTTTCTTACATGTGTTCTACAGAACAAATTTGTCCAACACAGAAACAAGAGCGACGCGATGGACAACACTAACTGGGTTGCTATTTTCATATATCATTAACAGAAAGCTAAACCGGGGTGAGATAGAGGCTCGTACAAATCATCTGTACTTTTATAACAACTACAACAACGATAACTTGCATTTATATACCACCCTTCACGTGGGTAGCATCTCGGAGTGTTTAAAAGCAGTGTGATTTAACACTGAGCCAGAAAAAGAGAGATGACTGAAGTCATGGTTAAAGAGGAATGAAAATACGTATGAAAATATACACGGTTACCGAGGAGAGAGGAGTTTGACATTGAAAACAGTGTTGGGAGATCTAAACGTGCACATCAAGTTCATTTGATACCGCATGTTTAGAATTTTTTTTGGTCAGCCGGGTGTCTGACTACACGTGGAAACCTTTCACCATGCTTAAGAGTATCTGAACCGGACTGAGAGTTCCACATACGTATTCCATCTACAAATGGAAATATCCCTGTGTACTTACCTAATTCCGGAGAGTGTTCTTATGGATAAATTCTCAAATTGAACCGTAAGCTTAGGAAGCTGGGTTTCCGCTCAGTGATCCCATCACTCCCAGCCTCGCCCGACTCCACTCGCTCCCCATCCCTCAGAGGGTCGAATTCAAGATTCTCGTCCTCACTTTCAAGGCCATCCATGGCTTTGGCCCCTCCTACCTGTCTGACCTGCTCACTCCCTACCAGCCTGCCCGCTCCCTCCGTTCAGCGGGCTCTGGCCTGCTCCGTGTCTCCCGCCCGACTCGCCCTACCATTGGTGGCCGAGCTTTCAGCCTCTTTGCCCCCACACTCTGGAACTCCATCCCACAGTCCCTTCGTCTCGTTTCCTCCCTTGCATCCTTCAAGGCCGGTCTCAAGACCCTCCTCTGCGATCGTGCCTTCAGTCACTCTCCCACCTCTCTGCCTTGCCTTACTCCTACCCCACCCCTCCCCCACGCTCGGGTCCTGACACCTGACTGTCCAGCACCTTGAGACGTCCTCCCAACTTGAAAGGCGGGAGGATGTCCCAACAACAAATAAATGTAATTTGTTGTTGTTGTTGTTCTGCAGGTCTAACGAGATACATCTTAAAAAAAAGTAAGGCTGCATTTAACAATTCTCTACAATTTTGCGGGATCTTAACAATCCTAATAACCTCTTCATTTGGTGTAGCCACAAAATGCTTCCTTCACCGGATATACGGTAAAGTGCAGTGACTGTGTGTCTTTTGTGGGCCAATGCAAATGAAGAATGGTCTCACGGGCTAAGATTAGGTGGGAATTTCAGGGCTTGCATTTTTAAAGAGTGATCACAAGTGATTACTTCAGCTCACTGGCATCTTACTCTTCACTCCCAGCTGCTGCTGGAGAGAGCTGTTGTTTCAAAGTTCTGTGATGTGTCACGTATATCCGAGGCTTCCACCCTGTGACTAATAGGTAAGACACTTACAGCTTCGCCGGCAAAATGCAAGTACACATGGTCATCTGGATTGATTGAACTGGGGCGTGGCCAAGTGCTGAAACAGCCCCTGCTCAGCTCAGACAGCAATCCAGTTCTCTGGCAAGTCTGAAACATATGCCTTTCACCCCACTCACTGCGTGGATCAGAGTTTTACAAATTACAAACAGACATTACAAATCAGTGGATGGCAAGAGTGCATTGAATTTTTCACTTGGATTAGATGTGCACTGAGATGTACGAAAAATTAGCACACAACTAAGCTTGGTGTGCCAGCGTGCGCTAAGCAAGTCTAGACACAGTCTAAGTGACAATATTCATTACAATAATCCTTGCATTTGATACAATTTCCTTTCATGCTTCACTCATGCTCAAAGTGCTTCACATGATATATGATGAAGTATAGTGACTGTATTTTTTTTGTGAAATGCAAAGATGATTATTGTTATTATTAATGCAACAACAAAAACAAATTACATTTGTATAGTGCCTTCCAAGTCAGGAGGGTGTCCCGAGGCGCTAATAATAATGATTAGAAGGTTTCAGTTTGAACAAAGAATCATCACTGAAACCTTATTTTTCGCTCATCAAATGCTGGCTGACCTGCTGTGGGTGTGCAGCGCTTCTAATTTCAGTACCGATTTCCATCATTTCCCAATATCTCTTTCATAATGTGGGTTTATGTGTTTTGTTGTGTTTATTGTCTTGAAAATTGTGCACACAATACACATTTGAGCAGCAGGTGGTCCCTTGTATCACTTTTACAAATGCTAATCTGTTAATTGTACATCTAAATGGGCCAAGTTCAACAACTCATTACTATTCATTATGCACCTAGCATAATGAGCCAGAGTAAATGTCATGCCTGTTTAGTCAGTGAGTTGTTCCAGCGTTAGACTTGCTTACCATGTGCATTACACTACTGGCATATCAAATATTAACAAACTTTACTCTTGCACTTTTTTGTTTGCACTTTGTTCTAAAAACAAATCTGCTTTCTCCCCCCAAAGCTCAGGCTCATATTACTGAGCGATTGCTCCAAACACCGTCAGTTATGTTTTCTGCCCATTCTTTGTGGAGACAAGAGAACAAGAGGACGTAGGTTTGAGATTGCAAAGAGCAATTTCAGGACAGACACTGGGAAGTATGTCTTTAGCCAGAGGATAATTAATCACCAGGATGGCTTACCAGTAAGGGCAACACGGGCAGGTAATGGGGGGGGGGGTATTCTAGAAGGATGAGATCCAATGGGCCAAAGGGCCTTCTTCATCTGAACTCCTGCAATCTTGCATGCTCAGATAATGAGTGTTTAGAATCACAGAATTTAACAGCACAAAAATAGATCTTTCGGCCCATCAAGTCACCAAATGAGCCACCAAATCTAGTCCCGCTCTTCTGCTCACTACCCCACACCCATTTGAAGCGTCTATCTAATTTTCTTTTAAAGGGATTTACAGACAGACTCTGCTAAACTATGTGAAAGGTCAATTGGTCCTTCTAGCTCATTCCTTTTATAGACCGTGCAAAACCTACTCTTATTGTTCAATTTAGTTCTCTGCCATAGAGACTCTCTGATATCAAACAAAACTCCGAAATATATATCTCTCTTCACAATAATAATAATCCTTGCATTTGATATAGCACTTTTCAAGTCTTCTAGACATCTCAAAACGCTTCACAGATTATATTGTAAAGTGAATTGACTACATATTATGTGGGCGAAACACAAAATTTTGTGGGTGAAACTCCTTTATTCAACTCTGACCTACTTCTTTGTACAAATACCAATCGTCTTCCCCAGTGCCTGTCTTCCCCCAGCCTTTACCTCAACATCCAAGTCTCAGAGGTGAAAAGGAAGCCAGAGAACTGAACTGAGTCAGGTATGAACCAGATCATGGATAGTGGAATAATGGAAGTTAGATCCAGACACGTTCACTATGATAAAAGAGGTTTTTGCCATTGCTGACATGTAGTAAATTATCCCGAATGGTCACAGATGGGAAAACCATACGATATCCAGGTAGCAAGCATACCAATTCAAGAATAGTGTGCTGATTTATACAGCAACGTACTGGATTGTAGGATGATTCAAGGAATAGTGTGCGGGTTCATAGTATAGGATGCAGGAGTCATCAGAACATCATAAAAAGGCTCTGATGGCCAGATCCTTCAGTCCATTTGATCTCATCTTTGTGCAATACCAACACAACTGTCCTACCATTACAGCATCAAGTTGTTTTGAAAAGATGAGTTAAGCAATTTAGCCTCAACCATCCTTTCTAGTAACCCATTCCAACATTTGATTACCCTCTATGTGAGATATTTAACAGGTGCACCAACCAGTACTGAAATGATACATTGGTTTTCATAGGAATGTAATATCTCGAGGGATCACACTCCAGTAACGCAATCCTTCCTACAGTCTTACAGCTTCACCTGAGCAAAAGTATTTTGTCCATTGGTTGTCAACAAAAGGAGCAAGAGTTTCATGTATGTCACCTATAGATTGCCATGTGTGGGTGATGTGTGTACAACTTTCATTTAGGTTTGCAGACTCTCAAGCACGGTGATGGGTTTCCACATTTCCCCACAAAACACAGTCAATTCACTTTACAGTTTATTCCGTGAAGTGTGACATTGAGATAATTCACTCCTAAATTTCCCACTGATGTGATGTTCATACACACAGTCGTATGAGTGTTTGCCACTTTAAATGTAATTGCAGAATTTCTGGAGATCCAAACGACATTCTCTTCAGTGACCTCGCTCACACAATGCCCCGGCACCCCTAACGCTACCCTGTCAAAGCTGCCCGAACTCGTTCATACCATTGTGGGTTGCATTGCACTACATTTCCCCACAAAACACAGTCAATTCACTTTACAGTTTATTCCGTGAAGTGCTTTGGAGCCTCTCGAAGACGTGATGAGCCAATATCGAACACAAGGATTATTATTATTATGACTTTTATTAGCAAGCTATTGGCACTTATTTAAATGCTTAAGTGCTTCTTGAGATGCATTTTAAGGTCAATGGTGCTTGAACTGGGGCCCACTGAGGAGTTTGGGCTGAGTGTAGGGTGGCTCTTGCCTTCAGAAAGGGAGGAGACCGTAAGAGGAAATCCTGTCGTGATATAACCCCCTTTGAGACAAATCGGTTACTCTTTCAGCGCCTTGGGACGTCCTCCTGACGTGAAAGGCGCTTTATAAATGGAATCTTGTTGTTGTTGTTGTACTCTTTCCCTCTGTTTCTTGTGCTGTCCTTCAAGGGTGGGGGGTGGGGGGCGGGATTTCAATTAGCTGATACAGAGTGAGGGAGACTTAGCCTTCTCGGCCTCTTAATGATGGTCCCTCACTTCATAGTATCCCTTTCCATCCACTGTATTCCTGTCCCGAGTGGAGAACACTAAATCTAGCCTAGATTTTTTTAAATTCCAGGAATAGGAACTGAAACAATACCCAATTTATTCTCCAATGAAGCAATTGAGTGGCGCCAGTCGTTGATGCGGATAAGCTTTGTCAAAGCCAGTCACTGACAAGTTGAAGACTCCCCATGAAAAGGGATTTGTGATTTGGACCCTCTAGAAATTGAAGGTACTGAGACACCTTTTAAAGTCATCCTTCCAGATGATGTTACAAATATGCAGTCACTACACTTCACTGAAAAATCTGGTGAAAAGCTTACTGACCATGTGATAAGCAAATGCAAGGGTATTATTATTGTTCTTATTATTGTTCTTATTATTATGATACTACTGTCTTTTCATTGCAGATTCAAGTGGTTTCTTAAATAAGTCTGGTATTCTGTTCTCCACCATTCCTACCTGTATTCCTTCCAGCCCCTTGGGACACCCTCCTGACATTAAAGGCACTATATAAATGCAATGTGTTGTTGCTATTGTTGGTATGTTTGACTTAAAGAGATATTTGTCAATCCCGGACAGGATTTCCTTCTTCCCTTAATCTCGGCAGAATCCGCTCCTATCTGTGCTATAATTCCTGCGAGGACCCCAATGCCATTGACTTCGTGAGATCACAAGATTAGTTTGGATAAAGAAGGCTCTTCAGCCCACCTGATCTCATCTCTCCAGAACACCCACTTCAGTAGTACAGAGGAAACGCGCACTCGCCAAACAAGGAGAGACAGCTACAAGCTCTGCATTCTATAATAATAATCCTTGCATTTGATGTAGCACCTTATCACATCTTCTAGATGTCTCAAAGTGCTTCACAGAATATACTGTAAAGTGACTGTACATTTTGTGGGTGAATGACTCTATAATGACTGAGAAAGAGGTTCCATCAGATACAATAGTAAATCTATCCATATACAATATATACGTGCAGAAGCCACTCAAACCGACCTGTTACCTCCATTGAGTTTAAGATTGATTTAAGAATTTTCCACAATTCTGCGGGGCCTTAAATTTTAAGACAAGGGTAAAACCGATGGAATTTCGGGCCTAAGCAAATTGGGGAAAAAGCCTTAGCAATCCATACAATAACTTCCCTTCAACTTGCACTCAAATAGCCCTGGGATGTAACCTACTATATAATTACATTTGTTAACAACAACTTCGCATTGAGTTTGAAACTATCATTGATACATCAATAATCAGAGCCAAATCCTTTTCCTTCTCCACCTCTGCGAATGGACACACACTCATTGTGTGCACAGATCTACTGTTTCCTGTTTCTAATATGCATTGCCTTATAGTTATCTACACCAAATTCCATTTGTCTCTCCGAGGCCCGCCTGCTTTATTGATCAAAAGCTTCACCAGTGGTGTCTTTAGTCACCTGCCCACACACCCCACATCAGCACATTTAAAAATGTTACGAGCCATTTGGGAATTGTGCAAACAACGGAAATCTGGAAGGCCGAAAACTAGCTCCAAAATAAAGAACAATTTTTTTAAAAAAAATCTGAAATTCTGCTCTTAAAATTTAAAGCTAAGACAATGGTCTTAAAGCTAAGACCATGAGTAATTTCAGGCTTCCAAACACTACACGAATAAAATCTAAATGAACCCAAAGCTTTCTGATTCAGAGGTGAGAGTGTTACCAACTGAGCCAGGCTGAGCATAATTCTACATACTGACATTGAGCATTGGTAATTTGGAAAGCAGCTCAAGAAGGAGATGAGAGTTTTGCATTTTAACTGGATGCAGAATCGGAATGGATGCAAATGGTATAAAGTAGATGGTGGAGTGGAAGCCCAGGATAATGGGGTAGGGGAGATAGAGAGAGAGAGAGAGAGAGAGAGGGGAACAAACAGCTTGATAACATGAAAAGCAAAGGCTCAAATGAAGCCGTCTTGCGTAAAGGACACCTTGAACAAAAACAAATTCAACCATTTCAGAGTTGGAATGTGGTGTTCGACCCAGCTCAGTCACAAGCCAGCCGACAGGAGAGTGCTAATTTGAGAATTGGAACATTAACTCCCTGGTTTACAGCAGCAAGGCGGGGAACATCAGATAAGAATAATTGGGATAACAAGCGAAAGTTTACCAGCCTGTGTAAACTGTGTCCTTAACACTCAACAACAAAGATAGCACCTTTCCTTTGGGTCTCAACGTGCAGGGCTGAGAGACAGTGCGGATCACTGAGCATGCCTGGATGCTCATTTCATTTACACAACCAAACAAACCGGGAAGTTGCATAAGCATACACATAGCATAAGCACAAGAGGACTGACAGAGCCCTTGTGAAATTATTGCATCAAATGACTTTGCGAGACACAATATAATACAAGTTGATATTTATATAGCGCCTTTCACTTCAGGAGGACGTCCCAAAGCATTTAACGATAATGCCTTGGCATCCGAGCTGTGGTGGGAGCCGAGGAGAGGTGGGGAAGGGAAAGATGACCAAAAGCGTGGTCAAAAAGGTAGATCTTGAAACAGATTTTGAATGATCGGAGGGAGGGAGCAGGTCAGAGGGACTCTGGGATAGAGTTCCAGAGAGGGGACCTGAAATCCTGGACATGGTGAAGTGGCGAAGGATTCCTGGGGAGGATTTAAGGCTAAAATTCAATTCACTTCTGATTTCCGTTTACAAGAGCTAATCTGCTCAATTATTTAAACTCAATTCAACCGGGTTGAATTGTACAAATCATTGCTTTCTCTTATGTTTGTTTTCCTGGAATATTGGAGGGAACATTGGTGTGCAGGGAGCCTGGTTACCATGGAATATATGAGAGCAGCATACAGCCCAGTGGCACTTTACTGAACACGAGTCTCTGTACTGCTCGGTGTTCGCAACGCAATTGCAGGGTAATGCCAGTCAGGGTAAGGGTAAAACAATGCAATCTCTAGTGAAATGTTTTGTGGGCAAAACTGTATTCAGTGGGTTTTATTGCAGTGCACTGCTTTTCCAGGGATAATAATCCCTTCAATAATAATTTGGTCACTCAATCCACGCCAACCCACATTTGTGGGACACTGTTGTGCTCAACTGACTGTCGTGTTTCACCCACAAAGTATACAGTCAATTCATTTTACAGTATATTCTGTGAAACATTTTGAGACGTCTCAAAGGCGTAATAAGGCGCGATATCAAATGCAGGGATTATTATTATTATTATAGCAGTCAAAGTGATTTACAGATCAGTGGCCTGAAATTCTATTTAGTCTCAGCCTTACTCTGTAAGACCTTCCTGTTTTACAATTTAAGATGGTGCAGTATTGTGAAAAATTCCTAATCTTAAATCGCACCTTAAAACCTACCCTTTCGACGCTTGTGTGGTGACCGCCCCATCCCCTTCCTCCTCCTAGCTCAGCATCCATTGCTGACACTGTGGAGGCTAGTTGTTATTGTTATTTCGGAAGTTCGTTTTCTGTAGTTCTTAAAAATTATAGGCTTCCAAACTAGGGCTGAATTGAAGAATTTGACACAATTCTTGCAATCTTAAATTTTACGATATAATCGTCTAACAATCTAAGACTAGTTGGAGTTTTGGGGCAGCAGAATTCGTTGTAATACCTAACAGAGTTTTAATGTGTGCATTTCAACATATTAATAATAATAGTAATAATCCTTGCACTTTGATATAGCTCCTTTTGCACTAGGAAAATGTCTGAAAATGGTTTATTTACTGTGAAGTGCAGTGACTGTGTATTTTTAGACGAACTTAGTTTGGCTGTGTAATTATGTTATGTAACAGAAAACTGCACTTTATTTATCCATCCGGAATACCGATCATTCTGGTATACCAGGGATTTGGATTTTTAGGATATTTAGGATTTGATTCTCTGGGTGCCTCAAACACTCAAAAGGGGCTGGACAGTCAGGGATTTGTACGCAACCTGGGGGCTGGAGTCAGGAGGGGTTGAGGGCAGGGGGATAGGGGTAGGAGAGTGACTGAAGGCACGGTCGAAGAGGAGAGTATTGAGACAGGCTTTGAAGGAGATAAGGGAGAGGGCGAGGCGAAGGAAATATGGGATGGAGGTCCAAAGGGTCGGGGCAGAGAGACTGAAGGCCCGACCACTGATGTGGAGCAAGCTGGAGTTTGCTGAGTGGAGGGAGAGGACAGGTAAGAAATAAGTAATATCGAATTTCTAAAAGATCGAATGTGCTGAGGATTATACTCACAAAGCAAAGACCCTGACCATCATTCAGATCATCACCCAGTCACTACACTTGACAATAATACACTTGACAAAGCACTTTGAGACGTTTCGACATTATAGGCGCAATATTAAATGCAAGGATTATTATTATTATCATTAAACTTCTGGATTATGTAACTGGGGAAATAAAGCTTGTGATTGCTTTCATCCTAAATGTAGCATCTGGTCCCTAGTTGACATTTATTACACTTTTAAAACACCTTTTGGCACCATTGAATACAATATCAGCAGAGTAAGCACAATCTGAATATTTAGCTCTGCAATTAATAATAATAATCCTTGCATTTGATATAGCGCTTTTCACGTCGGGAGGACATCCCAAAGCGCTTCACAGAACACACTGTAAAGTGAATTGACTGTATATTTGTGGGCGAACGCGGCAGCCAATTGCGCACAGCAATGTCCCACAAACAGTCGTAGATTGAAAATGACCAATTTATTATTGTTTTTGGTTTTGGAGGGATTATTATTAGGCTCTGTGTGGAGTAAGGAAACTTGCCCAAGGTTTCGCCCTGACCTGCCTGGGATTGAACTCAGGTCTCTCGCTTGCAAAGCGAGTGCTCTAACCACTGAGCTACAGGACTCCAAACACTCCAATTAACACTATAACCTCAGCATCTGACTAGTGAAACATAACAAGCCTCATGCAAATTACTTCTTTTCGCCGATAAAAATAATTATCCTTGCATTTGTTAAAGCGCCTTTCACATCGGGACGATGTATGAAAGGCTTTGTTGGATTTACCGTAAAGTGTAGTGACTGTGGGTGAACACAGCAGCCCATAGCAATGTCTGACAAACATCGATGAAGTGAATGATTCATTTTATCTGGGGGATTTGTTGCCCAGAACACCAGGAGAAACTTCCTTCGGTTTTCAAATACTGCCTCGCAACCTTTAACATCCAGCTGAAGAGAGAACCGAACCTTGGTTTAACATCTCATCCAACGGACAAATGAGGCAGTGTTCCTCCAACACTGTATTGGAGTGTCAACATAGACTGTGAGCTAAAGCCCTGATATGAGATTTAAATCCCTCAACCTTCAGACTCAGCCAATAGCAATAATTATTATTATCATGATTATTACCAACACGATTGACAGTATCGTCATTTTTGGGAGCCAATTATTCAAAAACACCAGTCTAGCCACTTGACATTTAAAGCCACTTGAAAAATGTAACTAGTTTAAACTCAGTAATCTACTTCCCATCTGTGCATATTTGTGCATGTGTATATACTGTATTGGGTAGCTAGCGTCAGATGGAAGAACACGAAAGATCCTGTGTCCCACTTGCATCTAAATGAAGACCGTTAGGTAGTTTAACTTGAAACAAAATCTGATTGACTCGGGGCAACAGATACTCATCTAGCTTTTGCTGCTATGGCTAAGTGAGGACCACCAAATATAACTGAAGCACACACCGAGAGTATAAGGTGCATAGATCATTATTAATAACAATAATTCATACATTTGGTATAGCGCCTTTTAGGTCAGGAGAGCATCTCAAAGCACTTCACAGGATTCACTGTAAAGTGAAGCGACTGTGTATTTTGTAGGCCAGCGCCTACAAAATTACCCCTGTAGGCCAATTTGTGCACAGCAGTGTCCCACAAGCAGCCCTGAAGTAAACAGTGAACGATCAACTTTAAGTGCATGTCGAGGATATATATATATATGGAGCCATCATGCCATGAATTTTTACCAGCAAGCAATAATTTCAACACCCGATTTCCTGGTTCTCAGCCACTGCCAGTTATTATGCCACAAAGATGGTGGTAGCTGGTGTGCATAGAGTAGGTAATGGGGGTGGGTGGGTGTGTAAATGTTACAAGTATTGATAAGGTCATCGAGAAGTCGTCCACATCAAGATACACCCAAAAAGTACGCTAAAGCTATTTGGTTCATCCACAGCTTCGACCAGTGACTTCCACATTCTCACCACATGAAAAAATTCCTCCTAAACCCCCTTTTACCTAATAATAACAATAATAATAATAATCCTTGCACTTGATGTAGCACCATCATTGAGACGTCTCAAAGGGCTTCGCAGAATACATTGTAAAGTGAACTGACTGTATATTTTTGGGGCAAAACTCTAGTGGCTACATCTGTTAGTGGCTATCTTATATTTATGCCTATGACTTTTTAGACTTTGGAACTTCAGGCCTCAGTAACAGGAAGTCCAGCTAACCTTCCCCTGCTTCACCCAGAGCGCAGAAGACAAATCCTGCCTCCCACACTGCAGTCCAGTCCCAGCTGAGATCAGCTAACAGCACAGACTAGGCTTCCCTGTCTGTGTGGCTCAGCACCTGCCTTGTGAATGACTTCACAGAGACTTTTGGGAACCAATTAAAAAAAAACAGACCTCTATATACTGAAGATCCCTTTTGATACCCAGTAGAGGTTCGAAAGTGACAGATAAACAGTTAAGATGAACAGTTAAAGAGACAAACAACGCCTGTCAGAGTCTGCGTTTATATCATCGTTTTCCACGAAGGAAATTCTATCATGTCATGTGCTGCTACTATATACTGAACAGATCTTAAATTCATGGCAGGCTTCAGCTTTCAAAATGTCATCAGTAATGGTTGAATTCTATTTTGTCACCAGGCTCCTAACCATTAGAATACCTGTTGCGTGCCAGGCAGCAGTGAGCATGATCCTAAGAGATATTTAAATGTTTTGCACTTAAGAATAGAGAAGAGAAAGTAAATGGAGAATAAGACAAGCCAAGGATGAGAGAAGGTCACTTTGACCACCAAAATTCTAGCCTATCTTCCCCATAGCATTCGATGTCTTTGGATGTCCGTGATTTGTTTCTCTGCACTACCTGGCTCAGGTGGGTTGTAGATTGAAGCTCTAAAGACTGAAAGCAGTCATAATAATAATAAATCTTGCATTTGTTAGAGTGCAATATCATTTTGTCGAGACATCTCAAAGCAGGATATCCTGTAAAGTGGATTGACTGTGTATTTGTGGATGATCTGCGATATGCTGCGAATGTGCAAGAAACAAATCCTCGCATTTGATATAGGTGTGTCACCTGGGCTCATTTGGTAGCACCCTTGCCTCCGACTCAGAAGGTAGTGGGTTCGAGCACCATGTCGGGACTTTAACTCACGTTCAGGGCTGACACTGCATTTGCAGTGCCCTGCATTGTCGGGGGTGCCTTCCTTCAGTTGAGATGTAAAACTGAGATATTTGTTTGCCTGTTCAAAGTGCACAATACTTTTATCCCATGGCACTATTTGAAAAAGCAAGAAAGTTTCTGTAGCCCGGTGTGCTGGCCAACAATCTCACAAATTAAATTGGTCATTCACTTCACGGCTGTTTGTGAGACACTGCTGTGCGCGAATTGGCTGCAAACTGCACAGTCACTACATGTTACAGTACATCCTGTTAAGCTCTTTGAGATGTGCTCCAAACGTAAAAGACGTTATTTCAAATTCAATGATTGCTATTTCACTTCGGGGGGGGGGGGGGAAATTTCTCAAAGCGCGTCAAAGAATTTACTGTAATGTGTAGTGACTGTGATTTGTGCGGGTCACCTTGGCGTTAAGTTTCAAGGACACAAAAACAAAATGAAAATTCCTGTTTATAATTGAGTGCGGTTATGGCAACATTCCTAACAGGAAACTTTTTCTTCCCGCTGCTTAAAGTTGGACACATGTGCCTCAGTTCCGATGCTTCCAGCATCTGACACATCTGGAGAGGGTTAGCTCAAACAGTCTACACATGACCTCCATGTATTTGGATTGAAATCTTACATTTCGATCTCGGTTTTGGCCACACCTTTCAGGAAATTGTGTGACACTGCAGGATTTTTAACCAAATCGTTTGCCTTCTCAGTTGGAAAGACTGGGAATTCCAGTCCTGCCAAGTGTAAAAAAAAGCAACTTCTGTAGATTAATAATAAGATATTACTGATAAACTTTGCATTGGATACAGTGCCCTTCATGTTAGGAGTATGTCTCAAAGTGCTTCACAGGATGTACCTTAAAACATAGTATTTGTAGTTTGCAACCTATCACAGCAGCCAATTTGCAATCAGCAAAGTCCTACAAATAGTCATGAAGTGAGTGACCAATTCTATTTGGTTAACACATTTTTTTTCTGAACTTCTTAAAAGGAACCAGTTTCTTCAACCCCCACACATTGGCTTCCGCCCCTTCTGAATGCAAGCTCAGGTGCAAACCCTCGACTATCAAATGCCTCGGACGTCTTCACGACATGAGAGGCACTATAAAAATACAATTTGTTGTCTGTTTGTTGTTGTTGAGAAGGGAGTTTCTGGCCAACAGATAAAATCGTACATTGACTTCATGGCTGTTTGTGATACATTGCTGTGCGCAAATCGGCTTCATCTACACATATACAACCAATTACTTTACAGTAAATTCCGTGAAGCTCTTTGACACGTGAGAGTGGAAGGCTCTTTATTGTGGAGTCCTGTAGCTCAGTGGTTAGAGCACTCGCTTTGCAAGCGAGAGACCTGAGTTCAATTCCAGGCACAGGGCGAAACCTTGGGCAAGTTTCCTTACTCCACACAGAGCCTAATAATAATCCCTCCAAAACCAAAAACAATAATAAATTGGTCATTTTCAATCTACGACTGTTTGTGGGACACTGCTGTGCGCAATTGGCTGCCGCGTTTGCCCACAAATATACAGTCAATTCACTTTACAATGTGTTCTGTGAAGCGCTTTGGGACGTCCTCCCGACGTGAAAAGCGCTATATCAAATGCAAGGATTATTATTATTATTATTATTATTATAAGTGTAAGGATAACGATTATTATTATAACTATGTGGTGTCCTGATCATATCAACATGTGGCATTGCTAATCAACCCCGCCCACTTCCCGCAGTCCTCCGCACACCTAGTAATGAAGTGCCCAGATGGTACTCCTCACAGCAAATAGATCCAATCACTCACACAGATATTGAAATCAGTCCTTTATCACTGTACTAACAACAGAAAACATTATCAGAGGCTACTTCAACATGAAGTCTATCCATTTTACGGCAAGGTCTGATTCCTGATGGTGGTTATAAATAGCAACTTTTTCACTAGGCTTTTATGATGGGATTTCCCATTATAAAGATTCGGTGAACACATTGCTATTTTTAGTCATCAGCTTCTTTGCTCATATGCTACACTCTGCAGTAAGACAATCGCCAGTAAGTGAAAACTGCTTCTAACGTGCAAACGCTGTTGAAAGGAAGGAAGGAAGAAAAGAAGGAAAAAGAAAGAACGTGAGAGAGCGAAAGAATGTGAGAAAGAAAGAGAGCGAGAAAGAGAGAGAGAAAGAGACGGAGAAGGAAAGAACAATTCATTTTACAATATATTCTGTGAAGCGCTGTGAAGTCTCAATGACGTGATAAGGTGCTATATCAAGAATTATTATAACAAACATACATTCTTATAGCACTTTATTATGTTAGAATGTCTCAAAGCGCCTGACAGATATGGCGTTGGGAACCACAGACTTAAGGTTTTCCAGGTGACAACTTGAAATTGTCAGTCATGTCAGACAGCAATGCTTTTTTTACAATAATAATAATCCTTGCATCTGATATAGCCCAACACCACGTCGTTGAGATGTCTCAAAGCGCTTCACAGATTATATTACAAAGTGAACTGAGTGTATATTTTGCGGGTGAAATGCCTATTGCGCACAGCAGTGGATTGAGTGACCAGATTTCTTTTGGGTGGGATTATTACCCCTGGAAAGCGATCCGCCACACAGCGGGTGCGCAAATCATGCACAATGGGTAAGGCTCTGAGCCATTCGTTACGAGCGGTGCATTCTGCAGGGCGAACTGGAGCTCTCGCAAGCAGATCATATGCGTCTGAACCAGACATGACGTAGTTCAAGTAACACAAGAAGGGTTGCAGATAAATGTTCAAAAACCTATTTATCCATTCGACGCGTCTGCGTTTGATTTCTACTCCAGCTTCTGAACGAAAGAAAGGTTTGGAAGCTAAAACTTTGGCAGTTTTTTGCAAAGGACAACAACCTCAGCAAGAATCAAATTCGCTGCATTAATGCATTATGAGCTTCTTTGAGCCAACTACACTGTTTCATACAGAGACATATTTTCCAATTTCTATCGCAAGCAAACTAAATAAGAGACAGAGTGAGAGAACGAGAGAGAGAGAGGAGCTCACCATCACGAGTTCTCCTTTTGGTGAGAGGCCGATATCTTGCTCAGATTCCCTCCACCGCAGATCACTCAGCATTTGGTCGAATCGGAGCAGCTGCAGTAAAAGCGAGAGTAGTTACTCTTTCCGTGTTGTCTTACCGGTGGCAGCGAGCAAGTGCGGCCTCCAACTTCCTCAGCGTTCGGCAGGTCCGCATGACTGGGAGCGACGGGTGTGATCTGGCGAGTCGGTGTCCGGTAAAGGGTACTTAAATTGAGTCTGTGAAAGCAGAAACCAGTGAGAGTTCATCTGATGGAGAAGCCAGTAACATGCAATACTGTCAGTGTCGGGTATCACACAGATGAAACGAAACAGGCTGCTTGGCTATTTTTACATCGGGATAGATATTTTGACTGGATGCTTACTGTATCTTCTAGAAAGAGGGGGCTGAACATCAGCAAAAATACTGCCTTGTTCCCCCCCTCGCCATGCCCAAAAGCAAAAACAAACAGGCCAAGTAATTTTCCGATATGGTTTAGCTCGCACACAGCATCCCTGCTCTGTGGGGGTTTTTTTTTGTGTGAGTGTGTTGTACCTAAAAGCAAATAGAGGCTTCCACATGGATTGCACATGATCCTTGTTGTTGTTCTTTCTCAGCACCAGAAATAGAGCATTGCATCATCAGGTCAAAATAAGTGTGGTCATACTGTGGTCATACTGTTCTCACTCTATAGTAATCTATTGGGACAAGACTTTGATTTTCCACTACGGTATCAATCACCTCCCTGAGCGAATTATATAGCCAAAGGTCTACACTGGAGAGTTCAGGCTATACTTTTATTTGGTAAAGCACTCGCTACAATATTCCTGTATGTTAAAATATCTTTTTAGGTTATATAATCCTAGGTAATGAACTCTCCGAATCCATTCTTTGGTTGAGCGAGGTAAGGAACCCTTACCTCACTGTCCTGCGCGAGCCCTGGGGGAGATGCTTTAAGTGGAAAGGAATCCGTGTGCTGGTCTTTTCTCTAAGAGGTTCAGACACTTACCTCTCAGCAAAGAAGGTCAGAAGGCACACATGGGATAGCTCGAGCTGGAGGGTAGCACACTTTCCAGCTCTTCGCTTGGTCACCTCATCCTCCCACAGCCTTATATGCCGGCGAGCACTACTATAATAGGCCATGGGCACAGTGGGTTCGTTCTCAGGATCCCTCAGCGCAGTGATCTCAGAGAAGTAGTTGATGGACGTCTGCACATGTGTTGTAGGACTGCAGGGGGGGGGGGGGGGTGGGCGGAGAGGAAGGGGGAGGGGAAGGCAGACAACAGCTTGTGATTCATGAAAGCAAAGCACATGCTTACTAATCCACTCTCAATCCCTCAATCCCTTATAACAGGAGCAATTTTGATTTGATCAGCCGGGTGTTTGACACACGCGGAAACTCATCACCATGCTTAACAGTGTCCCGGCCAAACTGAGAGTTCCATGTAGCCCACCTACACATGGAAATTGCAGAGGTATGTGATATTCGGGCTTTGGCTTGTAGGGACAAATCTGCCCGTAGAATCTCTGCCTCCAGTAACTGGTCTGCCCTTCTAGGTCCTGCCGATAAGCCGGTGCTGTCATCAGCAGCACTCTGGAATACTGTGGACCCGCTTGGCTCAGGAACCGGACTACCGAGACCGCTACAGAAGGTGGGCTTGAATCTGACATTCTGTTGCAAACATGCCATCTTGGAGCCAGTTCAGCTCCAAAGAGATCTTGTCCTGCATGCAAGCCTCTACATCCTGAACAAGTCACAGGTCACTGTCTCGGGTGTCACTGAGCTTCATTCCGTGAAGTGATTGATCGATTTAATCTGGGGATTGATTGTTGGCCAGAACACTGGGAGAAACTCTCTTCTACTTTTGAATAGTGCAACAAAATCTTTAATGTGCACCTGAACAGGCAGATGGGACCTTGGTTTAATGTCTTATGTGAAGGGCAGCACCATCTGAAATTGCAGCATTCCCCCAGCACGGCTTTGCGATGTCAGCCTAGAAGACTGAGTTCAAAGTCCCGACATGGGCCTTCTGACTCAATGGCGAGAGTGCTACCAACTGAGCCAGGCTGACACCTTTAGGAAATGATGGAGAGAAAATCCAACTGGATCTCAATTTACTCTGTTTATGTAGCAACTAAAAGCGTCCAGCAATTCATAAATATAGTCTTCACTTTGAAGCCAGATATTCTCTTTTATGAAAATACCGTGCAGAAAACAGATGTCAAAGTTGAGAATGGAATTCAACAATTTTCCAAATTGTGAACACTCTGAAAAGGCTTTAAAATAGCACAAATCCTGTCCCTGGTTGGTTTTCTCCCCCATTATTGCCCAGACCTGTCTGGCTCACAGCAATAGATGCTTCGGCTGAATAATCAATCACAAACCATCCATTATTATTCTGAATGAAGGAACACAATTCCTTCCAGCAGGAGAGGTGTACCGAGTATTCATTGTTATTTCCCAAACTGTGCTTCGCAGGCAAAGAATGAGGAATGGGAAATCATCCTGCACAAATGAAGGAAGAACTTGCATTTTTATAAGCACCTCATGTCAAAAGCAATTTTTTTAATACCAGCACCAGCAAGTTCTCACAAAACACCCTGAGGTGAATGACTAATTTATCTGGAGTTTTGCTGGTCAGAATACTGAGAGTGATCACCTTCCCTTTTTCAACAGTGAAAAAATCCTTGTATTTGATACAGCACCTTATCACATTGTCAAGACGTCTCAAAGCGCTTCACATGATATACCGTAAGGTGTTAGGATCTTTAACGCCCATCTGAATAGGCAGATGGGACCTCAATTTAATGCTTTGTCTGAAGGTCGATACCTGCGACGATGTGGAACTTCCTTGCGATGTGGAGCTTGAAAGAAGACGTATCAGAGGGGACGTTATGGAAGTATATCAAATTTTAAAAGGGATTGAAAAGGTTAAACCCAGATCAATACTTTAGGATGTACCAAGAAAGGAGAACAAGGAGGAATTTTGGCTTTACTCAGAGGGTAATTAATGACTGGAACAGATTACCAGGAAGCGTGATTGAGGCTAGGATGCTGGGACTCATTTGAAAAGCAGCCTGTCTAAGCCCACTCTCTGGAACTCCATCTCAGAACCTCTCCGTCCCTTTGACCTCTTCATCCTCCACCGCTCGACCCCAACCCCCAGCTTGCGAGCAAACCCTGCACTGATCAGCGCCTTGGGACGTCCTCCCGACATGATAGACACTATATAAATGTAATTTGCTGTTGTGTTGTGGAGGGATGAGATTGGATGGGCCAAACGGTTTTCTTTATCCGAACGGATCTTGTGATTTTGAATCCACAACCTGCAGATCTGAGCCAAACCGACTCTGACAGTGAACAAGCCATTGTATTATGGGAAGGATGACAGGCAATTTGACACCAGATCTAACTTACACATCATAATCCAGAAGGTCTTTGGATCTATGCTCGGCATTCTAATGCCAGCAACATCAATCAATTCATTTAGCACCACTTGCTGACCGGAGTCCATCAATCACATTAATCAGTAAAAATAGGGGCTCCCATTATAAACACAACAAAAACATTGCTATTTTAAGTGATTGACACATAATCCCCACTGTCATTGTAATAAAAATAAAAGTGATGATTTTAATCCTTCCTTACCCCTGGTAAGAGCCTCTGATAACCTTGTACTGTTCCTTTGCTCCTTCGAGAGGAGGGAGCAATAATTTATCTGCTCACACCATGGGCACGATGGGTCGAATGGCCTTCTGTCCTTTAAAAGTGTTTTCTGAGATCACAAGATCAGTTCGGATGAAGAAGGCTCTTCTCAATCCTCCAGAATGTACACTCTCCCATCCTTCCATCACACCAATCAAGCTGTGTTTTAAATGAGTCCCTCAAATACTCTTCCTAGCAACCTTTTCCAGGCCTTAATTATCCACTAGATAAAGAAAAACTGCCTGGTGTCTGTCCTGAAATTGCCTTTTGCAACTCTAAACCTGTGTCCTCTTGCTCTACTGTCTTGGTAAATCCTAAAGTATTGATCTGTGTTTACTTTTTCAATCCCATTTAAAACTTTACGCACCGCTCTAAGATCACTTCTAAGATGTATTTTATCAAGACTAAAGAGCCTTAGACTAGGCTTGTCTGATTGTTCCTGTAGACAGGAAACAATATTTCTGAGATCATTTCCTGCTTGGTGCAGGAAAGGAATAAATGTCACCTCCCTTCTCCCAAGCTCGGAGTCGTGCTCCCTCACTGTCAAGTGCTCTGGGACGCTACCCTGCATGAGAGGCATTATATAAATGCAAGTTGTTGTTGACTGAAATCATGTCTCCCCAAGGTGCCAGGTCCTTCAGAGCCGTCATTGCAGGTGGGACTTCAGCCCTCATGGCATACGATATGTTTACAGCAGGTCAAAATAAGCACGGTAGTCAAAGGTACAAATAGCATTTAATCCAGAGTGAAACATTGTGGTTGAGAAATGCCTTGTAGATGACCTCAGAGTTGTGCTCTCATGGGGTTCCTTTGGGGAGAGGCACCTCACATTCTAAGGTATTTATTCTGCCATTAAAGTGCCCTTTACAACCTCATTTTCAGCCACTTAATAATGCTGACTATAAATAACTTTATTCTCTGTTGCATGCCCATGTCGCCCATAAAACACACAGCCACTACACTTTACAGTGTATCCTGTGAAGCGCTTTGAGATGTCTCAAAGACGTGATAAGGCACTGTATCAAATGCAAATATTATTATTATTATTATCGACTTTCAGATAAATAAAGTATTTTTAAAATGCATTAAATACTAGATTCATGAAAATAACAGCATTTGCACAGTTTATCAAATCTATGTTGATGCCAGCAAATCCACTCGAGGTGACTCCTCCAATCCCCTGTTCTTTCGACCATTCCCTTTTCTATTCCTCCTTTTTAAATATTTATCAAGTTCCCTTTTGATCGCTGTTATGGTTGTAACCCTAAAAAACTAGTTGGGGAAAAGCATTCTATGTTCCATTTGTCCTCTTCAAAGTTTCTTCCAACTATGGCCATTCGTTTAATCAATGCCCTCAGATTTCAAAATTTGAGAACGCTACCAAATTGGGGGGAGTAGTTAATACAGAGGAGGACTGCAACAAATTACAGCAAGACATTAATAAACTTGCTGAGTGGACATTTAAATGGCAAATGCATTTCAATGTAGAAAAGTGTGAGGTGATACAATTTGGTAGAAGAAATAAGGAAGTCACATATATCCTGTAAAATAAAAACCTAGAGGAGCAAAGGGACCAAGGGGTACACATACACAATTCACTAAAAGTAGCAACGCAGGTTAATAAGGCATAAAAAAAAGCAAATCAGGCATTGGGGTTCATTTCTAGAGGGATAGAAATGAAAAGCAGGGAAATTATGGTAAACTTCTATAGAACCTTAGAATGCTGTGTGCAGTTCTGGTCCCCACATTATAGAAAGGATGTAGACGCACAGAGGGTGCAAAGGAGATTCATACGGATAATCCCAGACCTGAGAGGTTATACCTATCAGAAAAGGCTGAACATGTTTGGATTCTTATCTTGAAAAGAGAAAGGTAAGGGGTGACCTGATAGAAGTCTTTAAAATGATAAAAGGTTTTGATAGGGTAGATATAGGGAAGATGTTTCCACTTGTGGGGGAGATCAAAACCAGGGGCCATCGATATAAAATAGTCACAAATAGATCAAATAGGGAAGTTAGAAGAAATTTCTTCACACAGAGAGTAGTGGGAATGTGGAACATGCTACCACAAGGAGTTGTTGAGGTAGTATTTAATGGAAAGCTAGATAGGTACATGAGGGAGAAAGGAATAGAAGGTTATGCTTGGAGGCTGTTGAGGAAAGGCAGGAGGAGGCTTATGTGGTGCATAAACACCTGCATAGACCAGTTATAATAATAATAATAATCCTTGCATTTGATATAGCGCTTTTCACGTCGGGAGGACGTCCCAAAGCGCTTCACAGAACACACTGTAAAGTGAATTGACTGTATATTTGTGGGCGAATGCGGCAGCCAATTGCGTACAGCAGTGTCCCACAAACAGTCGTAGATTGAAAATGACCAATTTATTATTGTTTTTGGTTTTGGAGTGATTATTATTAGGCTCTGTGTGGAGTAAGGAAACTTGCCCAAGGTTTCGCCCTGTGCCTGGAATTGAACTCAGGTCTCTCACTTGCAAAGCGAGTGCTCTAACCACTGAGCTACAGGACTCCACAAGTTGGGCCGAATGGCCTGTTTCTGTACTGTATATTCTATTGTATTCTAATGTAGATTCCTCCTCCTTTTCTCCCTGTTCCCAATCAGACACTCTAGTACAGTGCTGGAGGGTGTGCTGCACGGTGGGAGGTGCTGTCCTTCGGATGACATTTTAAACCAAAGTCCACCGCATCTGCCTGTTCAGGTGGAGGTCAAAGATCTATTCGAAAAGAGAAGGGAGTTTCTCCTGGTATCCTGTCCAACAATTCCCCAGATAAAAATTGGTCATTCACTTCATGCCTGGCTCAGATTGAGTGAAAAAGAAAGAGATCCAGGCAAGCGATGTCGTGAGCCAGCTTTAAAGCAATTCACAGGATTTTAATGTGAAGTGTAGTGACTACATTTGTAGGCAAATATAACCGCTGATTTGTAAAGAGCAATATCCCTAGATAACCCCAAATTAATGACCAATTAATGCCTGTTTGTGAGATATTGCTGCGTGCAAATTGGTTTCGGTTCACTCACAAAATGAACAGTTACTACACTTTACAGTACTTTGTGTGAAGCGCTTTGAGATGTCCTCCAGAAGTGAAAGTCTCTGTATCAAATGTAAGGATTATTATTATAAAATCTACACACTACAGTTCATGGGCCATGAATGGGTGGGGGTGGGGGGGGGGAAGTATAAGAGGGGAGGGAAAACAAGTCAGAACGACAACAATCTACTTTTACATTTCACCTACAAATACACAGTCACTCCACTTTACAATGAATCCTTGGAAGCACTTTGAGACGAGACGTCCTCCCAACCTGAAAGGCACTATATCAAATGCAAGAATTATCATTGATATTATTATTTTTATAATGCCTTTCAGATCAGGAAGACATCTGTAAACTCTTTGCACTAATGCATTCAGAGGTTACATTAAGAGGTGGGGGCAATCAAAATGTGGGGTTTGACAACTGGCGAGCAGTAACGATAGCTGCGTAAACATGTAGATCTGCATAAATAACAGCATAGAATGTGCTTCACTCCAACGAAGTTTCAAGACAGAATAATTATTTGATTAATCACTCCTCCGAAAAGGAAGTGCGGCCCAATACATTTTTTATCAGCGAAAATACATTGCAATACACAACAATTCTCTTGCCAAACAGCTAATTTTTCATGGTCCATAATAAATGGCAAGGAACGCAATACAACATTCATCTCGGCTTTGCCTACCTCCTTCGCTGGTCACCTCTCTAAGCCATTGAGTACTTCCGATTTGAGGCTGAGTGAGGTTCGACGCACTTGTTGCGAACCTGGGCTGAAATACAGAGTCCAGTTGTGATAGCTGCCTTGAGAAGCTTCCTCAGTCACAAGAGAGCTGTGAGTTTTCTCAGCCAGCTGCAGTTGCCTGGGATTTGTTAGTGTTCCAGCGATCCCATTATTACACTATGGGATCTGTGATCCAGACAGAGAGCTTGTGGTTACGTCAGTCCTGTGGGATTAGAGATAGGCAAAGGCAGTCGTAGCAGTTCAGGAAAACAATGGGGAGAAATTCCAACTGGGACTGGAATTGCTCCATTAAGCTAGAGTTTTAGACCACCCAGAATGTGTCAAATTCTTAAATGAGGTCTCAGTTTTCTAGCCCCTTTCCTGTAAGTCCTTTTTAAGAAAACAAAATGGCTTTAAAGTTAATGCTGCATTCAACAATGTACTATATTCTGGGTGCTAGAAGAAGCTATATTAATAGATTAAAGGCAGATGGGGGTGGAATTTCTCCCCAAGAGTCGTCAAAGGGTGGTGATCTGCCTACACTTTACATTCCCATGGGATTCTTCATTCAAAATCCTAGAGATTTCCAGTATCAAGTGGATCCTGAACTCAGTTAACACTGAATGTGAACTTGGATGAATTCAATGTGAATCTACTGGATTAACTGAAACCAATGCAAACCCAGTCAGCGTAAAAAAGTAACCCCTTCATGGCTTGGTCCTACATTGGTTTCATTACCAGTACAAAGATCCTGAGTCTAAAGGGGCCAATGGAACAACATTGCTCTACTCTAACACAGCTCTAATTGTGTTTGCACAGCTCGAAGCAAAGCTGTTTACATTAAACGTGGAGCAGTATTTATACTTCATGCTTCTCATTGCTTCAGTGAGAAGCTTCAAAGCGCTCCGAGACGCTGTCCCGCTTGAAGCGCCTATATAAATGCAAGTTGTTGTTGTTGTTGTTCAGTGTTGGGGTCTCTGAGAGCTAATGCAGACTTAATGGGCCAAATGGCCTCCTTCTGCACTGTTAATTTCAAGTATTCTAAATAACGAGGCTCCACTTTATGGCATGAAATTGTGCCCTTAAAAAGCACGTTGAACCTTGGTGATACAGTAAAACTCGCATAAGTCTTATCTGTATAAATTATATAATCGTCTAAGTTGTACATCAGCTCAAGTCCCATTGAATTTCCTGTTATTTATAAGCTTCACGTAACTCATACTTTGCATAAGTCGTGTAAATGTATGGTCTCGCAGCTGATACGATTTATGTGAGGTTTACTGCAATAGTAATTGTTGCATTTGATATACCACCACGTCTAAGTACTTTGCAGGGTTTGCTGTAAAGTGTAGTGACTGTGTATTTTGCGGCCGAACTTTTTC
The DNA here is from genome assembly GCF_018977255.1 of Callorhinchus milii. Taxonomy (NCBI): domain Eukaryota; kingdom Metazoa; phylum Chordata; class Chondrichthyes; order Chimaeriformes; family Callorhinchidae; genus Callorhinchus; species Callorhinchus milii. The sequence continues at coordinate 6,183,397 of NW_024704748.1, forward strand.
AGCAATGCAACGTCCTTTCAGAGCTACAAAGCCGCAGCAGCAGCAGGCTGCAGATTTCTCAGCATGCCCTGGCCCTGCCTGTGTGATGACATCCGATCTGCAACACCACGCATTGTACATCCCGTCACGCAGGTATGTGATGTGTATGTCAGCCCTCAGATTTAGAAGCTTGTCCCTCAAGATTCCCCATCTGTGAGACAACAGCTCTAGCAGAGATGGGTGCCGTAACTTTAAGAGCCAGATTTTCCAAGAGCTAAAATTAGATCTCTTGAAAGATTACTTACAGGCAATGCTGCTTTGGAGTTGGGGGGATTTGGCTCTGAGGTGCCCTTTAACGGGTCTGGTTTGATTGAGGTAATTTTTGTTTGGCGGAGGGGAACCTGGCTCAATTGTGTGAAAAAGAGAGAACGTTCCAGGCAAGTGATGTACAGTGTTGGAAGGATGCAAAGTACATCACCTTGGAACCAGCTCAGCCCTGAGAGACATAACTCCCCCTTGAACCCATCCCCTCCCCGAAGATAATTTTGTACAAGAAGATGCTTTGAAGGCCATTGAAAACCCCTATTTATGATATTTTGATGCCTGCGGTTTTATGTGTGTCATCAAGAATGATTTACCCCGTTGTCATTAAGACAATCACTAACGAGGTTACTCGCTGAAGGAAATGATTAAAGCGCAGAAGAAAACAGGCGTATCGGGCTTCAATCCACTGGATGACGCAGATCCAAGTCAAGTCTATGGCTGTAATGCAACCCAGCTTCAGGGACCAAGGATGGTGTTGTGGTCAAAATGTACTCACTGTAATGTGTACTGATATTACATTGCCACGGAGTAACCTTGGTGTTTCGATCTAGGTCTACAGAGGATGCTTCAGAAATAGCCCAACAACTTGACACTGGCAGAGGAACCGTAAAGTTTTGAACAACATTAAATTCTCTGAAACATCTCCGAGGCCATGCATTAAAAAAACATGGGGGGAGGCACAAGGGGAGAGATTTAATTTGGGATTTAGGAAGGGGGTCAAATTACTTTGTAAGAGTTGCAAACTGTTTTGCTCAAATCCTCTGATCCTTGCGATTTCAACAAAAATATGTCTCCAAAAGAAAGCTTCCCCACAATGGGTAAAGGCAAATTGTTTTTCTTGGCCAAGACACAGATTCAAGTCGCGAGAAATGTGCTGAATCAGCTGATCTGAGCTGGGAAGCAGTAGGAGCCACAGTCTGTCTTAAATGCAACACGTTCAGGGAAAGAAAGTCAGTCCCACTCTTTGTTACATCTAGTGAACTCTAGTGGAAAGCAGAGACTAAGGTCTGTCTTATCTATGATGCCCCACTCCCCATATTGCATACACTGCCTGAACATTAAGGTCAAGGCTCACACATTGAGCAATTTTCACCAGGGATGCCTGTGGACCTGGCCTCCGACAAGTTTTGAGGAGGGGAGAAAATGCCCGCAAAATACACAGTCAGTTCACTTTACAGTTTATTCTGTGAAGCACTTTTGAGATGTATCAATGACATGATAAGGTGCATGATACGCACTTTGAGATGTTTCAACAATGTGATAAGGCACTGGATCAAATGCAAGGATGAGAGTGTTGTTGGCACCTGGCATGCTCGGTACAAAGGCATGATAGGAAGTCTCAGAATCCAAGACAGAGGAGGTTGATGGTCGAATCTAGATGTTTTACCTGGACTGAAGCCATTTGCTATCCGCTGACACAAGCAGTGTGTCCATTGCTTATAGAATCTTACAGCACAGAAGGAGGCCATTCGGCCCATCATGCCTGTGCCGGCTCTTTGAAAGAGCTATCCAATTAATCCCACTACCCCATAGCCACGCAAATTTTTCCTTTTCAAATAAACATCCAACTCTGTTTTGTCAATACAGCAATTGCCTGTTGGGTGGTGGAATTGCTTTGTGGATAGCATTCCTAACTCTCTCTCTCTCTGTTTCCCCCTCAGGAAGTCCTATCCATTCACCATCATCATCTGTCTTTTTGCATCTACCCTCAGTCTAATGGAGTCGCTCTGGCAGATAAGGGGAGAAAGTTATGAAAAGCAAAGATATCCCATCAATTGGTTGCCGGCCACCTTTTCATTGTTGCATTTCTTAAACATCTTCCACAAAAAATACCTTCAAACTTTTTTTTGCCATTAATATGTTTCCCCACAATGTTTATTTATTGGCCTATTGTGAAACGTCCACGCAGAAATAAGTAAAGATAGGTGTCTGATTAAAGAGCTTGTTATATTTTTTAATGGTGACTAATAATCTATTCAAAGTGCAGGAGAGAAACACAGTCACGCATACATTCCAGGGTTATAAATAGCACATTCTCAAACTGAAATGAATTAATACCGATGTGCCTCACAAACAGAAGAAAGCACAGAACATAAATAAAAATTAAGCGCGGAGAGGACAAAAAAGAGTTTGAGGTTTGAGGATATAGAACAGGAAATGGACAGGATCTGTGCCAAAGGCAAGCCCATTTGCTCTTGGGAATATGGCTGCCAAAAGCACTAGCCCATTCCCTATCCCAAATTGGGATAGAATGGATCGGTGCTGCATCTGTATGTGTCAGCTCTCTTGCCTTCGAGACAGAAGGCTGTGGGTTCAAACTCGCACGTGAGGACTTTGAACTCCTATGGTCTAAGCCGTCACTCCAATCTGGTCGTTTCAGAGGTGCCGTCCTTCAGATGAGATGTTAAACTGAGGCCCCATTTGCCTGTTTAAGTGGACGCCAAAGTTCCCGCAGCATTATTCCCAGTGTCTTGGCCAACCATCCCTCAGCTAACATGGAGATTCTCTTCATGTCTGTTTGTGGCACCTTCTAACGAAAGGTCATCGACCTGAAACATTAACTAATTTTCCTCTCTCCATAGTTTTATGGTGCAGTTCTGCATCTGCACCTGACTCAAGGAGCTTTACTAAGGAACAACAGACACTTGGATACAATAGGGTTGATTAGTAGTCAAATTTAAACCAACCAACGTGTGTGTAATGTGTGTAAACACAGCTGGATTATACACCATGTGTAAACCCACGCGGGGAAGAAATTACAGGTGCTCTTAATTATACCATTAACACCAATTAAAAGAGGATTGTTGGCTAATTAAAATGTAATAAATCCTTTTGTTAAATGTTAATTAACTAAGGGTACATGTAATTCCCTTTTTTACATACAAGTTTGCACATACTGCATAATAACCCTTATTATCCTCCTTTAACAGTACAACAAAACCACAATTTGTTCTTCATAAAGTGGATTTGAAAGGACCAATCTACTGTCACTATTTCAAGGAAAGGGGGAGTCTCTCTCCTGATTACACTGGCTTATGTGACCTTATATCACAGACAAGATACACCAAATGAGAGCGTATAGCCTAGATTCACAAGCACGTTAGCAATGATAAGTGAATACAGCTCTCCAGAAAGATTGGACAGGTTGGAGCTTTTTTCTCTAGAGTTGAGATGTTTGAGGGGACCTAATAGAGGTGTTTAATATTAGGAAAGGATTCAAAAAGGTGGATATTATGAGGTGAGTCCAAAAACAAGTATAAGATAGCTACTATTAGATTTAATATATTTTTTGGTCATCCGGGTGTCTGACACATGCGGAAACCCATCCCAATGTTTAAGAGTATCCAAGTATTCCATTCATTGCACCTACACATGGAAATTCCAGAGATAAATTGTTGAAATTTACACTCTCTCCCTGGAGGGATGCATCCTGCTTACCTAATTCCAGAAAGTATTAGGCCCAGGTTGGCAAAAACTGCTGGAGTCTAACCAGCTAAAACCCCACAGCTTGCCGTTGATATCACTGTTTGGCAAGCTTTCCCACTGCTTGTCCAGCTAGGACCACACAACCTGTTAGGGCTTTGGTTTGCACGTTTATTAGTAGCTGAGTGGGAGGATTCCCTGCCTCCAGTGACTGGATTGCCCATCCTAGTCCTGTTGATGAGCCAGGCTGGGCTGGGCCGTGCTGTCATCATCAATGCCCTGGAATACTGCAGACCCGCCCGGCTCAGGAACCGGATAACCAAGACCGCCACAGAGGGCTGCCTCCATTCCAACAGTCCATTGCCAAACATGCCACCTTGGAGCTAGTTTAGCTCTAAGGAGACACCACGTACCTCTCACTGTCAAGGAGGATAAGGCACTGTATAAATTAGTAGCCATTGTTGGAACGAGCAGATCTTTAGCTTTGTGCACTCATTAAACTAGAATTACAGTGAAACGGGGGAACATTTTTGAGTGAGAAAGGAAGAGCTTTAATTACAGCAACGTCAGGAAGTGGTTGCTACTTCCTTACATGTATATTAACACACCCCACAAGTTGAACGCAAAGTGCAACTGTTAAAAAATTCGACAAAGAAAATGGTTCAGCCTTACAGCTGGTTTAAGGCTGCAGCTATCTTCATGCTGTCACTTGGTAAGTCCCAATCCATTAACTCCTAAGTCTGCATTGCGGGAATGCCACTTGTTCAATCCCCTAGTTGCTTTAACTGCTGCACTGCGTGTTCAAGCAAGTGTGCGAGTTTTGGCAAGTAAAACCTTCCCTTGAATCTACTTATGGGAAGTAGTTTCAAATTACAATATTCTGTATCAGATTTTTTTCCCCAAAAAACATTTCCTTACAAAGCAAAGGCACGATCATTTTCATTTCCTGATCCGCTGCTAAAATAATCTCATTGCTTGTTGAATGGTACATCATGGTTTAAACAAAATTCGGAATATGGGCTGCCATGGTCAGTGATGATTCGTTGTTGGGGCCGATATCGGCTGTCTCCATTGTAGGTAATAACCTGGCGCAGTTAGTAGCAATATTGCCAGCAGATTGTGAGTTCAAGCCCCACATCGGGACTTCAAGGAAACTCTGCATTGTAGGTGGTGCTGTCCTTTAGATTGAGATGTTAAACTGAGGTGCCTGTTCAGGTTGCATGTTAGAACAATATAATAATACTGTAATAATAATATGTTAAAGATCCTAGGCATTATTTGCAAAGAGAAAGAAGTTTCTTCTGGTTTCCCTCCAAATAAAACTGGTCATTCACTTCATGGCTATTTGTGGGACCTTGCTGTGGGTAAATTGACTGTCATGTTTGCTTACACAATATGCGGTCAATATACTTTACAGTAAACTTGAGAGGTGCTTTAATTTAGCACCCTTCTTTACGTGAAAGGCACTATATCAAATGCAAGGATTTCATTATTATTAAAAGGGTATGTGGGCGAATGGTGGGATTTAGGGAGGGAGGGAATTATAATACTCCTGGTATTTGTTTCCTGAGTCATTAAGATGTCTCAAAGCATTTCACATGATATACTGTAGTGAATTCATTGTGTATTTTGTGGGTGAATACAACAGAAAAATCTCACAGACAGTCATTTTTTTTTATTTGTGAGATAATTAGCCAGGAGTTTGGGAGAAACTCCCTTTTTTTTATATAGTGCCCTGGGATCTTTAACGTCCATCTTAACAGGCAGACAGGATCTAGATTTAACGTATCCTACAAAGACAGTACCTACGACAAACACTCCCGGCATTCCCAGAGTGTTGGCACAGAGAATATGGGTTGCAAGTCTCTGAATGGTGTTTGAACCGACAACGCTTAGATTAGATTGTATTGCTCATGGCCTGTGTCTGACTGTTACATTGTATGATTCAATGCCAGGGTCAAGAACATTTCCCTGAGTGAAACGTTAGTGGTTGAGCCACTGACGAGAATATTTATCTTAAGAGCAAACAGGTTGTGAAACGGAACCATAATGTGCATGACACAATGTGTGTGCCTGGGATTACATGCAATGAAATATCTGTGTTTCTTTGGCCAACATTTACTCTATTTTCTTAGCATTTCAGGGCGTCCGGAATTTGACAAATTCTCAAATCACAAGATCAGTTACGGTGAAGAAGGTCCTTCAGGCCATCTGATCTCACCTTTCCAAAATATCCACCCTACCCCAGTCCCATCACGATATGAAGCTATTTTTTAAATGAGTCCCTGTGTCCCGGCTTCAAAGCCACCATTCCTGATAACAACACATTTTAGACGTTAAACGCCCGTTCCCCCCCTCCAGTCACTAATTTCACTCTGGGTAAAGCAAAAGTTTCTTGTGTCTGACTGAAAGTTTAGTGACAAGCTCTACGTTTAGATGTCTATCTCTGTATCACCATAATCAGAATAGAAGTGAAACATTTAGTGGGAAGGAAAGCAGCTTATCGCACTAAAACATCTGAAAGTTCTTCACAGTATTAATAGGCAAGTATTTGCTGAAAAATTATGCGCGATCAGAGCCTCTACTCACTGACATCGCCCTGTCCTGTGGTACTGTTCCCCACCATTAAAAACGCTGTCATCACTTCTATCCTTAAAAAACCCTCCCTGGACCCATTTCTACTCCCAAACTAATGCCCCATCTCCAACCTCCCTTTCCTCTTCAACGTCCTGGAACGAGTTGTTGCTTCCCAGCTTGGCTCCTTCCTCTCCTGTCAATCCCTTCTCGATCCCCTCCAATCGGGTTTCCCTGCCGCCCACAGCACAGAAATAGCACTGATCAAAGTGACAAAGGACATTCTGCGACCAGGGCTCCCTCTGCCTCCTCGTCCTCCTTGACCACTCTGCTGCCTTCGACACCGTCGACCACTCTATCCTCATCCACTACCTCTTGTCTCACCTCAACCTTCACGGCTCTGTCGTTGACTGGTTTAGATCGAACCTTTCACACCGTCTGCACTTCATCTCCTCAAATGGCTTCTCCTCTAGCCCTCACACCATCTCGTGTGGGGTTCCTCAGGGCTCTGTCCTTGATCCCCTTCTCTTCAATATGCTCCCTCTTGGTGACACCATCTACAGACATGGGGTCAAATTCCACATGTATGCGGATGACACCCAACTCTACCTCTCTGGCTCCACCCTTGACTCCAGGCCCACTGCTGACAGAATGTCTGTCAGACATCAAGTCCTGGATGAGAGCTAACGTTCTTCAGTTGAACGTCAACAAGACCGAGGCTCTCCTGATTGGCTCCCGTCAGCACCTCCACACCTCACGCGCTGATAGCATCACCATCCATGGTTGCACACTCCACCTTGCTAAGTCAGTTCGGAACCTTGGGGTCTTGTTTGACCCTCAACTATCCTTCTAACCCACATCTGCGTCATGACCTGCTCTGCCTTCCCCCATCTCCGCAACGTCACCCGGCTCCGTCACTGTCTTACACCGCAGGCCGCTAAAACCCTCATACACGCTTTCATTACATCGAGACTTGACTATGCAAACTCATTGCTTGTCGTCCTCCCCAACTCATCCCTCCACAGGATGCAGATCATCCAGAACTCTGCAGTCCATGTCCTCTCCCACAGTAGGCTCCGTGACCCTATCACCCCCATCCTCGCCCGACTCCACTGGCTTCCCATCAAACAGAGGATACAGTTCAAGATCCTGGTCCTCATCTTTAAAGCCCTCCATGGCCTTACTCCCGCCTAACGCTGTGACCTCCTAACCCCCTACCATCCTGCTCGCTCCCTCTATTCAGTGGGCTCCGGTCTCACGTCCCCCGCCTCGCTCGCCTCACTATTGGCGGACACTCTTCTGCCACTCTGCCCCCATCCTCTGGAACTCCATCCTGCAGTCCCTCTACCTCGCCCCTTCCCTTGCCATCTTCAAGACCCACCTCTTCGACCATGCTTTCGATCTCCCTGCCCTCCACCCTCCCCGACCCCCAGCTCGGGTCTGAAACTGTCTGTCCAGTGTCTTGAGACGTCCTCCCGACGTGAAAGGCGCTATACAAATGTAATTTTGTTGTTGTTGTAAGGTGTCAGCTTGGTTCAGTTGGTAGTACTTTCACCTTAGAGTCAACGGCTTGTGGCTCAAGCCACACGTTGAGCTTACAGTCAAATCTGAGACTCCAATCGCACCCAAAGTGCTGGGGGAGCACCACATTGTCAGAGTTGTTAGTCTTCAAAAGAGAAACTGAGGACCCGTCTGCCTGTCTAGGTGAACGTTAAAGATCCCATGGCGCTATTCAAAAAGAGAAGGGAGTGTCCCCTGGTGAAGTGAATACAATATTCCATATATAATTGGTCATTCACTTCATGTTATTCGCCTATACAAATAACTGTTATTTACAGCCATTCCTTTGAAGAGCTTTGACATGTTCCAACAATGTGATGACACTGTATCAAGTCTTATTATCAGTTAGAGTAAAAACCTCAATGCAAGGTTCTAGCAGGTTTTGCTCTACATCACAGTTCATTTCAAAACCACTGAAGTAAATGATGTGTTATAAGCTGTCCAAAGAAAGAGTTTCTAGTTGTTTTGATGCAATCTGTCAGATAGATCTCTGTCGCACTGTTTTTTGTTCTGCGAAAACAAGTTCCTTTGCTGAATATTACTGGATCTTCATAGAACATTTTCAAAATCATTAACAGGAAATTACATTTATAGAGCCCCTCTCATGTTGGGAGGATGTTTGACTAAGGAGCCGTAGCTGGGGAGTGGGTGGTGGGGGAGGGGTGGAGGTGACCCAAAGTGCAGGAGAAAGGTAAGTCTCAAGGCAGGCTTTAAAGATGGGGAGGGAGGGGGTGAGACAGAGGTACTCTAGAATGCAGCTCCAGAGAGTGGGGGTCAGAATGGCTTAAAGCTTGCCTACTAATGGTAGGGCTGATCAGATGGGGGATGTGGAAGCCAATTTGCAGACAGCAATGACCCACAAACAGCCATGAAATTAATGGTTAATTTTATCTGGGGGGGCGGGGATTGTTGGCTAGGAGACCGGGAGGAACTCCCATCCCTTTTTGAACAGTGCCATGCGATCAAGGCAGACTGGGCCGCATCTGAATGACAGCACCTCTGTCAATGCACACTCACCCCACTGCACTAGAGTATCAACTTAGACTATGCGAGCTCAAAGACCCAACATATGGATTTTCTCTTGTAAAACAACACAAGGAGTGTGTGTGTGTGGGGGCGGAACGGGTGTTTAACGTCTAAAATGTGTTGTTCTCTAATATATTTCCTATGATTAGGAGGGAAAGAAACCTGAGTTAGGGCTCAGTGCACTCTAACTGAATACTGCTGTAACACTGACTTGTCTGCATGACACAATGAATAAATTCCTTTGAGATTTGATTGCTTGACTAGCTGATAGTGTGGTGTGTTATCATGAATAGCTGGAAGTTTGTGAGGTTAAACATTTTCTTTTTTTTATGCTGTGCCAAATGTTGTGCATCTTGATTGCTTTCATAAGAGTTCTATATGCCAGGGGTGGAGGGGGATGAGCATCATGGCCTTACTGAGACAAGCTTGCTTGCAATCTTGCAAACCATTAAAGTACAAGCTATCCTGCGGGTTCACCGAGTTTATTCAATGGGTTGCTGAGCTCAATCGCCCTGAGAGGTCCCCAGTTTGATCTGTACTGAGTCGGCCTGTGCAGCATTGCGAGTGGATGTAGGAGCAGCACAACAAATAGACTTGGTACCCCCTGGGTTTGGGAAAGGAAATCAGGCAGCATTCCTACTCCAGAGATCACTGGGATTTTATAATGTTATCCCACATACAGACTTCTGCCTCTTTTGAAGTCAAAAGCTTTCCACGGTCTTGCTTTTCCTTACCTCTGCGATCTATTAAAACGTCACCATCCTGTCTGCTCACTCTGCTCGGAAGGCACTGGCCTGCTCTATGTCTCCCGCCCTGCCCACTCCATCAATGGCAGACGAGCCTTCAGTATTTCTGACTCTACTCTCTGGAACTTTAATCCGGAGTACCTTCATCTCGCCCCATCCCGCGCCTCGCTCCTTCAAGGTCCATCTCAAGACCTTCCTCTTTGACCGTGCCTTTGGTCACCCTCCCAACTCCATCCCCATTGTCCTCCACCCCTCTTGATTTCAACCCTTAGCTTGGGTGCAAATCCTTCACTGTCTAGTGCTTTGGGACGTCCTCTCAACTTGAAAAGCACAATATAAATGCAATTTGTTGTTGTTGTCATCTCCACAGCCACAAATGTAAGGTACATTCATGGTGGGCAGTGCAGACAGGAAATAAGTCTTGACCTGGGATTTCAACCCACAACTGTCTGACTCAGAGATGCCAGTTTGATATACAATGGCATGCACTTACTAATATGTGGGGCAATTGCCAGGACATTATATGACAGGGATTTTTTTGCCTTATCATTGGGTTCTCAGATACACTCTGATATCTGTCAGATGGATTAATCCAACATGCAAAGCAGCCTGGAGGGAAAGATTCCCCCCACTCCTTAACCCTTCAAATTGTTTTTTTCTCTCTTCTTAAAGCCCCTCCTCTCCACGAAGCCTCGGCTTCCTTTTAACAAGGGGATAGTGCCACAGGCATAGGTTCCCCACCAGGAACTCAGTCAAGTGGTCTTTATTCCTCTCTGAAGCTCTGGGCTGAGTATTCACAGGAGGCATTGCGGCCGAGTCTGTTCCCTGTCCTTGCCTGAAGCCCACACGAGGAGACTATGTGCACAATTATTCCCCCTAAACGCTCACTTCAAAAGATCGCAAGATTAATTCGGATGCGGAAGTTGCTTCGGCCCATCAGATCTCATCCCATCGAGAACACCCACCCTACTGACCTCCCATCATAGCACTGAGCTGCTTCTATTGCACAAGAGTGAGGGTAAATCAAGCCCTACATGTGTTGCAGATAATTTTTTGTCAAATGCCACAGGTCACCTGTTGTATAACAACAACAACTTGCAGACATGCAGGGTAGCATCTCAGAGCTCTTACCAGTGGCGGAGCATGACTCATTTTACAATAACACATTTTACAGGAATACTTTGGCAGCGTGATCAACGAACAAATGTTCGTAGGAGTCAGTTTGTATAAACTGGAATCTCAGGCTTCACAGTCAAATGAGTTTGCCAAATAGCATCGCTCCACTGAGCTGCTAACTTTGAGCACACAACATCAGATTTCTGGTTTCACACTTTCCATCTGGAATCGTGAAAAGCAGTGCCAGGCAACGTTAATAATAATAATCATGTAATTGCTCCAGGCTGTCATCATTGCAGTCGTTCTGTCCAGAACATTTGCAGAACTTTCAGCAACAATGATCAAATCAATCATAGAATTATAGAATGTTTATTGGACAGAGGAAGGTCAGTTGGCCCACTGTGTCCATGCTGGTGCTTGCTCCTCCCTCTGAAGTGATCTACTCCAATCCTATTCCCTTGCTTAATCCTCATTGTGACTGTCCTGGAGGATTGTTGGTCAGGACACCAGTTGAAACTCCCTTCTCTTTTTGAACAGATATCTTTAATATCCACTGACCAGGCTGTGTTGCCTCCCAGAAAGATCACAAGGCGTGGCTAGTACTGCTAGCCACGTATCACTTGTCGAATGTCAAATGACCAATTAGTGATTATCCTCTTTGGGGAGCTGGACCAGCTCCAAGGTGACGTGTGGCCACGGAATGTCAGAATCGAGCCAGCCCTCTCTGGCATTCTCGATAGTCCACTTCTTGAGCCAGGAGGGTCTGCAGTATTCCAGGGCACTGCTGATGACAGCACAGCCACCCTGGCTCAACAACAGGTCTTGGAAAGTCACCGTGGGCAGGAAATCATACCAGTCAGCTTCCATTAACCCTGCAAGCCAAAGCCCTAACTGGTAACTTGGTCCAAGCTGAACAAACAGAAGGAAATCTTGCCAGAAAGTACTTTCAATGGCAAGCTATGCGGTTTTAGCTAGTTAGGCTCCAGCAGTACCCCAATACACACGCTTGGGTCCCCAAGCCTTGAATCTTGCCAACCTGGGCCTAATACTTTTTGGAATTATCCTTCCAGTGAGAGAGTATGCATTCTTTCCAATAAATATCTTAGGCGTTTCCACATGTAGGTGGGATGCTATATAAATGCAAGGATTATTATTATTATGGAATTCTCAGTTTGATTTGGATACTCTTAAGCATGGCGATGAGTTTCTGCATGTGTCAGACACCCGGCTGACCAAAAAAAAACTCAGTTTAGTGGTTCATCCGAAGGACAGTACTTCAGAAAATGCAGCATTCCCTCAGCATTGCACAACTCGGAGTGGCAACCCAGAATCTGACACGACGACGACAATCACTTGCACTTATATAGCGTCCTCCACGCAGGGTAGCATCTCAGAGGGCTTAACAGTGGCAGAGCCTGACTCTGAGCTGGTGGGAGGCGGGAGGTGGCCATAAGCACGGTCGAAGAGGAAAGTTTTCAGGCGGGACTTGAAAGAGTGGAGAGAGGGGGCAAAGTGGAGGGATTGAGGGAGAGTATTCCAGAGTTTTGGGGCATAGTGACTGAAAGCACGCCTCCGATGGTGGGGAGGAAGGGTGCGAGGGACAAGCAGGGGGCCGGTGCCAATCAAGCGGAGGCGCTGGGTGGTGGATTGGGGAGTGAGTAGGTTGGAGAGGTAGGGGGGTACCAGAGAGTGAAGGGATTTGAACACAAGCGTGAGGATCTTGAAGTGACCTTAAAGTTCTGACAATAACCTACAACATTCTGACTCTAAGTGCAAGTGACACACCGGTTCTACCAACTGAGCCAGGCTGATACCTGTTACAGAGTTTGCCACAATTGTTTGTGGGAACTTTCATTCCCCAGTGCCAAGCTTGAGAAAGTAACCTTGAGTTGAAGTGTTTCTGAGGGGTGAGGGGAATGCATTTCACTCATAATTATAGACATTACTCTGCATTTAGAGGCATTTTAGGTTGTACAGAGCTAGAAACTGTGAAAATAAATACACTAGGGCCTGACTTGCTTTTTTTTTCATATGACCTAAACAAATTTCATGATTTGAACAATTTAATTACAGCAATTAGGGCCAAATTGGGCATTGCTCAGGATCGCCCTTTCCCAATCCCGCTTGTTTCAATCATCAATGAGATGGGACTGTGTAGGTATTGAAGAGAAATGAGACGTCTGCACTATATTTGGCAGTACCTATCCACCAGTCATTTAGTAGCCTGCACTCCCTGGAGATGTTGTATACTGTTGTATGCTGTAATGAGGGAATATAATGCTCAGTGCCGCTCCCTGTGAAATTAGATGTTAGCAGCAGGAGGTATGAAAGGTTGCCAAGTGCCTGATTCAGTGCTTGCACATCTCACACTGTTATCAGATGACAGGATTGTCGGGGTAAAAACTCCACCTGGGCCCACATTCTCCCATTACGCAGCATTTTGGAACATTCCAGAAATTTAGCAAATTTTCTGAAACCACAACAAACCAACTCTAAAGGTAAAAATCATTTCAACAATTTGCCAAGTTTCAGGCCAGTCTGAATATCTAAGAAAACAGAGTAAATGTGGAGACAGGTGGAACTTCTCAAGAATAAGAATAATAATTGTCGCATTTGGTAAAGCCCTTTCATGTAGGAAAGACATTCACAGCAAACACAACAGTTAATTTAGCTCGTAGATCTGATTTTCATCTGGGGGAAACGGAAAGAAATTTCCTTCGCTTTTTGAATGGCGTCACAGGATCTATAACATCCACCTGAACAGTCAGACAAGGCCTAGAGTTGTAGAGACCAGTAACAAGGGTGACGTTTGTGACATTTCTTAACAGACTGTAATCCCATGCTGATTAACACATGAAATCTATTATGAAATGCCACAAACTTTACCCCAATAATCACTGGTCTGACTAGCAAGTTGTATCCACTGATGTTGTTTGTTTTGTGTTGCAGACTATTTGACAGCCCAAGCATCAGCTGGAGATGCTACTGAGAAAAGTGATGAAATTGGTAACTAACTATTCTTGGCTAAAACAACTTAAAGATCTATCCTCTGCATCTGTCTTGACTGATATTTACACAATACACATACATCAACATTATGCCCACTGGAATTAAGAATTAAGAATTGATGCATCAGTATCACAAGACTGGTTCAGATGTAGACCCTTTGACCCATCTGATCTCCTCCAACCAGAACATCCACCCAATTGTTCTCCCATCGCAGCATCAAGCTGTTTTTCAAACGAGTCCAGTGTACTGATCTCAACCACCTTATATGGTTAAACCCATCCCAGTCACTGAATACACTCTATGTCATGTCATACTTCCTGATGTTTGTCCTGAACGTGCCCTGAAATGATGCCCTCTCACATTGCTGCTTTGGCATATTTAAGAGTACTGTTGTGAGTTTAGTTTCTGAATCCCATTTAGAATCTCATACATCCCTACAAGGTCCTCCCTGTGATGATGCCTCTATTCAAGACTCCTGTATGCCTAATTGTCCCTCATAGCTCATCCCTCTAACTCGGGATAATCCTCTTTGCTCTGCTCTACATTCGCATGCAGGTTGCAATGTAGTTGACCGCAAGTTTGGTTTGTGATTTGGCTTTATGAAACGTTTCTTGCCAGACAAGTAGAGGTGATGAGGTACCCCATGGCTTGATATTTCCAAAATGGCTAGATGGTAGGGTTGATGTTTGGAAGGAGTACTGTGACAAATCTGACCGAATTCCTATAGGAGGGCCTTCAACCCCTCCAAATTTGTGAGGACATCTCAAAGAGGTTTACAGTATAGACTGTAAAGTGTAGTGACTGTGGTGATGTCCTCTTTGGGGTTCATTGTCTGTACTCATCTGTTCTTTTCTAGACGTCAAGTACGCTTTACTGGGAGCTGGTATTGGATTATTTCTGGTCATCTCGTTTGTTTTAATAAAGGTTTACATGATTAAAAAGCACATTTTTGAAAATGAATTTTCAGGTAAGGTTTTTTTGAGAGAGTAAATCTTTCATTGATATATATATTTCTGTGCTGTACATTCTATATAGATCTATGGAACGTCGGGTTGGTAAGGAGATCAATTTAATCTCACCGCCTGCCTTATCCCCATACCCCTTGTATTAGTACGAGACAAGCGAGATTCAACCTTCTATTCTTCCAAGCTAACCCTCGAACACTGTCCTCCCCATCACAGCAAAATGTTTTTTAAATGCCACCCTTCGATAACTGGTCACTCCAGTCGTTATTTACCCTCTGAGTAAAGAAATACAATGGCGAGTGCCCTGAAATTACCCTTTGCAACTCTAAACCCGCATCGTCTTGTTTTGCTGTCTCAGTGTACTGTTCGGAGTACACTTTCACAATCCCGTTTATCTTACATGCCCCTATACAGACCAGGTGTAATTTAAAAGTAAAAGGTACGATGTGCCATAAACCTGCAATTGTTTTTCGCTCAAAGCGTGGGTGCATGTTTCACTTCACCTATAATGTAAGTAGCAAACAGGAAGCGTTCAGACTTATTTCCTGTTTTATTAAGATGTGCTATCAGAAATAACCTGTCTTTGATCAGTACAGATCACAGCACGATTAATTTGAATTGCTAGAATTTAATGCTGACAACTTCTTTTGTTTCATTATTTTCGTTTTAGATCCTCCATCCAGGCAAAGCAATACATTAAGGTAATACTGTAGGTGACAATTTTCTCAGACAGAATAATACGCTTGTCAGTAGGAAGGTATCAATCCTTCTCAAACTGTTGATTGTAAACGTCATCTGTTGACTAGTGTTCATTAACAGGAGGGAGTTTCTCCCGGCGTCCTGGTCGAAAATCCTCCAGATTAATGGTTCATTCACTTTATGGCTATCTGTGTGAGTTTGCTGTGCGCAAACTGGCTGCCGTGTTTGTCTACAAAAACAGTCATTACTTTTGACAGCAGGTAAAAGGAGTAGTGGGCAGCCTACACAAGACAACACCAGACTTCCTTATTGGAGCATCAAATTGCAAGGTCAGACGTCCAGTTAGGGATTGCACTAATCTATTCAAAGACAAATGCCCTCATGAAAAATAAAAATAATCCTTGCATGCGGATTATTTTGTAGTCAAACCACTTTACAGTATATCCTGTGAAGCACTTTGAGACGTCTCGACAATGTGATAAGGATCTATATCAAATGCTAGGATTATTATTACTATTATTATTATTCAGCTTCATGGTAATTACCTGATGATATTTTCAGTTGAAAGTTGTCCAAAGGCTTTGCTTCAGTTTCTCTGAGCTCACTTCTGTATTTGCTCAATGCAATCGCAAAATAAATTGCAATGAGTTCTGCTGAAGGCATGAAAACAACAGTTTAGGTGAGTTTAAAGCTCAAAGTGTGCTTCTTTAGAAAAGGACAGATAAATTTATCTTTAAACTGAAGATAACTTTAAAATGCCTTTGCTAAAAAAAACACTTAATACTTGAATACATAAGTATATAGTGACTTTTAAAAAAAATTAGGTAACAATTTTACACTATATTTGTGTAATGGTCTGATCTAATCTCATATTGCTCTAGTTATTAACTGATCAAAAAAAATCTTATCATTCGCCCACAAAATACAGTCAATTCACTTCACAGAATATCCTGTGAACCGCTTTGAAATG
The DNA here is from genome assembly GCF_018977255.1 of Callorhinchus milii. Taxonomy (NCBI): domain Eukaryota; kingdom Metazoa; phylum Chordata; class Chondrichthyes; order Chimaeriformes; family Callorhinchidae; genus Callorhinchus; species Callorhinchus milii. The sequence continues at coordinate 6,199,788 of NW_024704748.1, forward strand.
TCTCGACAACGTGATAAGGCACTTTTCCAAATGCAAGGATTGTTACTTGTAATAATATTAATAATTCTTGCATTTCATATTTGCACCTTATCATGCCGTTGAAAATTGTCAAAGCCAATTTGCAAACCGGAATGACCCACAGACAGCCACAAAGTGAAGCTCCTATCTCTTTCTCTAAGGTTGACCTCAATAGGCACGCTTGTTTATCATCTGGAAACTGCCATTCTAATCATTGTGGCATCCCATTGAAATCTGGGGTTTTCCATTATACAGAAGGAGCTAAAAGATAGCTGTTTAATGATTACAGTGTGAAAGTCCCCAGAGAATAGGAGTAGGCTATTTGCCTTGCCTCTTGAACTGAGACTGCTATGCGGGCAGCCCTAAAGATAGGGAATTACATCCTAAAGTAAACTATACTGTACAAACAAACAAAAAAACAAAATTACATTTGTATAGCGACTTTCATGTTGGGAGGACGTCCCACTCCTGTCCTGCTGCTATCTTGGGAAACGTATCAGTTATTAAAAAATAAATAAAAATTATGATAATTTGATCACTCAATCCATGACCGTTTGTGGGACACTGCTGTGTGCAATCGGCTGCCGAATTTCGCCCACAAAATTCAATCAATCCACTTTACAGTTTATTCTGTGGAGCACTTTGAAACGACACGATAAAACCAGAAGGAATTGCAATTCGAGTTCTGTGAGGTTCACTAACTGGAAGCCAAAGCCGAAATTGATATAACAACAAGTCACACTTATAGAATGCCTCCAAGCTCTTCACAAAGTGAGATTCATTAGAAATCAGTCCCTAACGTGATATTACAAGTCTATAAAATGGACAATGCGGGACTTGAACCCACAACCTCTGACTGAAAGGTGAGCATGCCGCCAACTGAGCCAGACTGACACACAAAAGCTCTTGTAACTGAAACATCAGTAGTAAATCTGTGTCTGTCTCTAGAGTAGCCAGCGCCTTGGGACGTCCTCCCAACGTGAAAGGCGCTCTATAAATGGAATCTTGTTGTTGTTGTTGTTGTTGTGGGTAAGTGTAAACTCAATGTAAAATCCGAGCATTGTCTGTATGAACCAAGGCTTTTTACATATTGCACAGTACAAACCTTCTGCTGAGGTACCAAGTAGGTTTTTTGTTTTCCTTTTCTGCTCAAAAGGAAACAAAAGGGTGTATTTGCCATATTGATTTGCNTTTTTTTAAACTTCAGAGAATGGATGAGAGAAGACAGAAAAAGATCGGAGCTCAGTTTCAGGAAGTAGCTGTGCCTCATTGGGACAATCTCGCCTTGTTTTTGTTCAATTGGAGACAACGCCCCTCAAAAACAGTTATTATCTGGGTATATGTTCAAATATAGGACCAGCAGACTTCCTTATGTGTGTAACTATGTGATAGTTTTACATTTAAAATAGTTTTCTACTGACTGTTATACTACCACTTTTGGGTATCACTTTACATAAGAGGAGTTGCTGTCAAACTGCACACCATTGAAAGTTCCCATCAAGGGCTTTCTGTCACTTGTTCTGAACGTTGTAAAGGAGAACCAGAGAAATGGGTGGAATCAAATCTGTTGGGACACGGCATCTCTGAAATAATCTTCAGAGTTTTTATGCTTTTTGTGTTGAAATTCTCGTTCACATACTTCATGTGAATAATTCGCAGAATCATAGAAATTTAAAGCATAGGTCTGCACCGGCTCTCGGCAAGCTTATTTTCAATCTCATAGCCCTGCCCTAACCCCCCCAAATCTCTTCAAGCCTCTACCCTTCACATACCCGTCTACTTCCCTCTTGAAACTCACAATCGACTTCGCCTCTGCTACGTTATTTGTCAAGGCATTCCACGTCCGAACAACTCTCTGTGTGAAAATATTCTCCTGTTGTGGCTATTTTACATCAATATAATCACACGCTCTTGCTGTCCAGCATTCATAAACAATAGGTTATGGGCTTCCTGCTTTTTTTACAAAGAGCCGTAAAACCATTGAAATGATAGTAAAGGAGAAGCACTGTCTGGATGAACCGAGGCTCTTTGTGTGTTGCACAGCACAAACCAACCACTCTCCCCAATTCTTCTGCTGAGGTTGTAAGTATCACTGAGCCCACGCTAGTGCATGCTCATCCACTGAAGGTATCTACTCAAATCTCAAATCCTGCTCTCCCATTACCCCCCATCATCCCATACTCTTTTTTTCCCTGGCACCTCTTTACCCTTCCGATCATCTCCTATCTCACTCCTCTGCTCGCCCCTTCCCTAACATTACAGAAACTACTTTCAAATTCCTGCACCACAAGACACCTGGAAAGGTCCTGGCTCCAAGCTGTCATAGATTGTCATAGATAGTCCTAAATCCTGTTCAAATAACACCGATCCTTGACACAGACGCACACCTTACTACTTCTCCCTGACCCAAATGACCTTAAAACCTGGACCTTCTGGATACTGTATTCATATCAATATATGCATTTGTCAGTATGAAACCTGCATTGTATTTTGATCCAGGATCACATGTAAACTTTCCTGATTTCAATGAAAAAATTGCAGTTGTCTACATTTACTATCTATGTATTAAAATAATAATAATCCTTACATTTCATTGAGCGTCATTCATGTCTAGAGGACATCTGCAAACACTTCTCAACATCTACTCCGAATTATCACAGTCGCTGAACCAATGAGTTTGGAGGAACAAGTCCACTCAGACCAGAAGTTCACAGGTTCAAAGCCCCGGATGAAATTCGCTGATGTTAATCATGGCTCAAAGAATCAGAGTGCTATATATTTGAGTCCTGTGTCTGAGACAGGAAGGAAGAAATCTGCCTGAATCATGCATGATTTGTGCAACTTGTTCTGGTCTCGATGTTATGAATTTGTACAGCAGGCAGTTTCAGCTGAGTTCAAGTAATTAGCTAATTAACAATATCTAATAAAAATCAAATTAGATATTTACTTTATCTAATTTGGTAAAGGGATGATGTTCTCCTACTAACAGCTATCACAGACCCAAAGGGTCGAATGGTCTCTGTGCTGTAAGTTCCAATGATTAACTATCTTTCTGGTGTAATGAGTAGCCGTTGTAAGGGTTAAGATTGGAGTATAAATTGGCAGAGAATTGCAGAGAGCTCACTGGCTCTGGGAGGAACATGGCAAAGATTAAGAAGAGAACTGGGCGGGTATTTAAGAAGAGAGCAGTTCAGAGGTGTATATTGCCTTTTGAACATGATTTTCCTCGTCTGTTCAGTAGCTCAGGAAGTGGGATGTGTCTCCCACTTGGGATGTGTGCCCACTGTTTGCATTGCGCTCATAGGCTGGGCCCCTGGACGTAATTCTCCACAACGACTTGCAGCTACCTACTTGCAAAAGTCGGGAGCTCAGGATTGAAAAGTTGGCTTGCTCTCCGCACACACATTACATTGGCATGTTTTGTGTTTTGTTGAAATATGGTTGTTAAAATAAAACCCGTCTGTTAAAATAAGCGTTCTGCTCAGTTGCTGGCAGTCTGGTTGAACATTCCTAAGCCACTGTTTGGCAATTTTTTTTCCTTTTCCTTGCATTTCATATAGCGCCTTATCATGTTGTCAAGAGGTCTCAAAGCGTTTCACAGGATAAACAGTAAAGCACTCCTGAATATTTTTTTGTGGGTGAACATGGCAGCCAATTTGTGCACAGCAATGTTCTACAAACAAACTTGGTGGGTGGGGGGGGAACAGTGTGGGTGGGGAGGAAAACCATTGCATGATATTATCACTGGTGATAATCATCACATTGGCACTGAAAAAAACAGGTATCAAAAGCTTTGAGAGGTCGGAAGATACACCCCTTGGCTGGTTACGGCTCATGAACTGCTTTCAACTACATGTTTGGTTGACGTGTTTGTCTCCAACAGTAATCGCGGGGCCCTTCTTTCCTTCCCACATAAACAGGGATGGCCAATTAGCCTGGTGACTATTCAACTGGATAAGATGTTCTTAACCCATTGCTTCACCTTTTCTCCAACCATCCTTCTCCCCCTCCCAATAAGATTACTCCCAAAAGGTGACCTGGACAAAACAAACAAATGTACATCTACATGGGAAGCACACATAAAATACGTAGCAGGGGACGGGTGGAAGGGGTGGGGGGTGGTGGATTGCTGGCCAGGACACTGGGAGAAATCCCCTTCTCTTTTCAAATAGAGCTATAAAGGATATGTAATATCCACTTGAACACCCAGACAGGGCCTTGGTTTAATGTCTAATTTGAAGTCCAGCAAAGCAGTACATCCTCAGGTCTGTATTGGAGTGTCAGCTGCATGAGTTCAAAGCCCTGACTTGAACCCACGACCTTCTGTCTTGAAGGCGAGAGTGCAACTGACTGAGCCAGGCTGACACCTAGAAGGCTAAGTCTCTCTTTTTGTGTCTGATGGTTCGATGAGCAGCTTTCCAGGTAATGGGTTGGCCTAACTCACTGCAATCAGAAGCTGCACGAGGGATCCATTGCAAAATCCATCTCCGCACCCAGAATCCAACCAAACTGGTTTACTGCAGCCTTTTCAGTGCCAAGCCTTGCCATCCTTCCACAAAGAGGACGGAAACAAAACAACACAGTTGTAGCCCTGCACTATTTAATATGCAGGTAGTGAGGGAGCAGCACTGAACTACGCTAACATAGAAACCCACAGCATTTTACTGCTAAAGCAAATTTTCATTGAATTATTTCCATTCTCAGACTAACCATTAACATGGCTAAAAGTTTCCAAACATAAGTGAGGTTGAGGTTTTTTTTCCTCCTCCAAGTACTGCAAAAGTTTGGCTCACATTTTCATCGTTAAATTTAGTGTACATTTGACTCATTACTTCATCCAGGCTGACACACCCCAATACAGCGCTGGAGGAGTGCTGCATTGTTGGAGGTGCACCGTTCAGATGAGATGTTAAACTGGTCAGGTGGATGGTGAAGTTCCCAAAGGCAATATTCAACAAAAGAAAGATGTTTCTCCTAGTGTCCTGGCCAATAAATCCTCAAATAAAAATGATAATTCACTTCATGACTGTTTATGGAACATCGCCGTGTGCAAATTGGCTTCCTCGTCTGATTTTAATATCCACTTGGGTAGGCAGATGAGATCTTGGTTGGAGAGTCAGTGCAGATTATATGGATTCCAAGTCCCGACATGGGGCTTGAACCCACAACCGTCTGACTCAGAGGCAAGAGTGCTACCAACTGAGCCAGGCTGACACAATGCTGACACTGGTATGTGGCGAAGGTGCAATCAATGGTTCATTACACTACAGCAATGTTTCTGCCCAATCGCTGGGGTCTCAGATACACTCTTATACCTGTCAGGTGGATTAATCACACTACATTTACAATGAGCAAAGCCATACCGGCCTGGAGAAAAAGATTCCACGCCCCCCCGCCACCCCTGACAAACAAGAGCTGTTGATACTACAGCCTGCTGTGGCCCCCACAGCAAGTAATTAGTGGCATGATCGACTGCACATAATTTGCGTAATGTTGCTGTCAATAAGGAGATTCTGCTGCTGATGAATGGCATTGTGCCGTTTCTTTATTGTCAGGCGAGTGACTTACTGTAGCTGAGCACTTACTGGCCTCAGGGGCCAAGCTCCGTGCATGGATCAGTTTCCATTTGATTTCCCCAGATCACCCGCCCAATAATTCAGAGGCTCAATATTTGCTCCATTTTATCCATCTTCCCCGCTGCACTCGCTTAAAGCTCTGCTCCCTGCAACTGACCTCTGCGTCGTTCAGTCAGACCTATTAATCTCCAGGTCAAAGCCGGACAGGATGTAGGCTGCCCGAGTGCCCTGAGTGAGAGGGCAACTCTCCGGGATAACACCACAGATTGGGACTTAAAGAGCTTGCGTGGTGTCCTGAGTGCCCAGGGGTCACCTCGTGTCAGGAAGTGGCAAAGAGGTGGCATTGAGCAACATCTGCCTTCTGTGAATCCACTATCTCGGGCTGATTAAATTATTTGTCTCTGTCTGGAGAGCCTGTCAGAATCTCCTGCCAGTTGGTGTGATCAACCACCGTTCAAAAACAAAACAAAATTTCTTACACTGAGTTTATTAGTCTATGACAAGCTGCGTATAATTCAATTACCTGCAATCCTAAGTGTTCACCCATCTTAATAGCAAGGCAATGTAATGACATTAGCAGGCTATGTTAAAAGGGAGCACGTGTGATCTGTATTTGTTTCAGCTGCTTATTACACCATAGGAGGTGGGGTAGGAGCTGACCGCACCTGAGAGAAAATAAACTGGGTTTTCCCTACTCCATTGGCATGAAGCAATTGTTAAACAAAAGGATGCACCGTCTTCAATTAAATCACTGCACTATCTGCAGTCCATCTAGCAGTTATTCAAGTCAAAAGCGCCTTGTAACAACAACCACTTTGGTAATGTCCACTGAACAATCGTGGACAGATATTTGCACGGATCCATTGCCCTTGTGGGGTAAGAAGCCCCATCCCCAGGCTCCAGAGGTAACAAGGATGTGGAGTGCTGTCCTTCAAATTAAACTTTAAACCAAGGTCCCATTTGCCTGACCGAGTGGATGTTAAAAATCCCCCATTATTCGAAAAGAGAAGGGAGTTTCTTCCAGTGTCCTGGCCAACAATTCCCCCGATATAAATCGATCATTGCTTCAAAAAGAAGTAATAATAATAAATTGGTCACTTCAATCCACGACTGTTTGTGAGACTCTACTGTGCACAATTGGCTGCCGCCTTTTACCCACAAAATTGACAGGCAATCCACTTTACAGAAACACTTTGAGACGTCTCAAAGACATGATAAGGGGCTATATCAAATGCAAGCATTATTATTATTATTATTCACTCCATGATTTTTGGTGGGACATTGCTGTGTGTAAATTGGCTGCTGCATTCAACTACAGAAATTCAGTCACTACACATAGAGCTTGATGCTGTCTGCGAACAGGGTGGGTTGAGATCAAATGATCATTGATCTATCAAATGCAAGGATTATTATAATGCTTAGACATTTTTGTTCTAAAACAGTTAGGAACTGTTTACCTTACAACACTTTCTAGCCTATTCATCACAGGCAAGAGACACAACAGAATCCAAGAGGAATCCAGTCACATTGTCTGGTCTATTACAGCATCATTGGTTTAACAGCAGAGAGTCAACACGTGGACATCCTAATATCCTGTGATTTCAAGTACGACGTGGGGCTTGAACCCTATAACCTTCTAAGAGGCGAGAGTATTACCACTGCGCCAGGCTGACCCACGTTAAAGTTGGCCTTTGGGCATTCTTGCACAGGAAGTTCCGGGTGCCTCCGAAACTGACGAAGGATGGATTTTTCTGCAGACAAGGTGGATGAACCTCTTGATTTGTCCACCCATCGCCCCACACTCACCTCACCCCACTGCCCTCCCCAACCCCATGCATATACACAGAGAGAATTGTGCCATCTCTGTCCAGCCTTGCCCCCTTCAAGGCCTGTCTCAAGACCTTCCTTTTCATGGCTTCAGTCAACTTCCCTCCTCCACCCCTCTCTGATCCCAACCCACAGCTCGGGTGAAAACCCCTCATTGTCCAGCACCTTGGGACGTTCTCCCAATGTGAAAGGTGCTGTATAAATGCCACTTGTTGTAGTTGTTGCCTCCCACCATGTGGCTCAGCAGAGAAGTGGAATGCCTCACTGAACAGCCACCGCCCTACTACCAGTCAGTCAGAACATTTGTTAATGCTCCCTGAACGGTATAAAATTGGCTGTTTAAAATGGATCGTGTTTGCGTGAAATCAGTAAGAAAGAGGTGCTGCTGCTCTCTACGTTTCAGCTAATCCTCGGCTTGGCCAGACAGGAAACATAACAGGCAGCTCCTTCAGGGCTGGGGCTAGCACTCTGCACAGCCGGGTCTGTGTGCATAGAGCTGAGGCACACACACCAGGCAGTCACGAAACTGGCAATGAGTCTATCCTGGATTGCAGCATTTTATGGTAGAGGAATGATATAGATCCCCATGTACTAATAATCCTTTCAAAGAAAATAAAATTGGTCGCTCCATCCACGACTGTTTGCGGGACACTGCCGTGCGCAATTAGCTGCCGTGTTTTGTCCATAAAATACACAGTCAATTCACTGAACAGCATATTCTGTGAAGCGCTTTGAGACGTCTCAACGATGTGTTAAGGCGCTATATCAAATGCAAGGATTAATTAGTATATACTGCTATGGATAGAATTAGCTTTTAACCATATGACTATTATATGACAGTGGGAAGGGGTGGGGGAGGGTCTAACTTGCGATATTTCTTAACGGTATTTCTGATTCCATTGGCCTCCACTCCAGGGGTATGCAGGAATCCCATTCCTAAATGGTGCAAATTGGACTCCAATATTATCTCACAACAACGGTACCTCCCTCTGTAAAAAATGTCATTGACGACAGTGATGATCCTCTGTGCAATAATATCCTGGCATCTTTCACATCTGGAGGATGTCTCAAAGCACTTCACAGGATATAATTACAACAATTTGTATTTATATAGCGTCCCTCATGCGGGGTAGTGTCCCAGAGCGCTTGATATACTGTAAAGTACAGTGACTGTGTAGTTGTGCACAGGAATGTCCCATGAACAGCTATTAAGTGAACGGACAATTTTATCTGAGGGTTGTTGGTCAGGACTCCAGGATAGACTCCCTTCTCTTTTCAAGTAGTGCCATGGGACCATTAACCTCCACCTGAACAAGACAACGTCTCATCTGAAGGACAGCACCTCCAACAATGCAACGCTCCCTCCCCAAACACTGGTTCGGAGTCTCAGCTTACGCAGTGTGGACATGGGGGCTTGAACCCACAAGCTTCCGACTCAGAGGTGAGAGAGTTTACCGACTAAGTCAGGCCGACCCAGGGCTGAAGAGGACCTAGCAGAAAGTAGCAATAAATTTGGAGCGCTGATCCACAAAGCAATCGCAAACTGGATCCAGGCCTTTAAAAACACAGCACATGTGCGGCAGTAAATCAGCCTATGATCACCAGCTGGGAGGCTGCGTTCAAAGGGCTCGCATAGAATCTGCTGAAGGAAATGAGTCACGTCAGAGTCCTTGCTGCTTAAAAACAGAATAAATACACTGCTCCCCACGAGGTCACAATGAAGTAATTATGGGAAAGCTAATTCCCTCCAAATGGGAAATGTCTGTGAGATTACTCACGTAACTAAGACCCGACTCTGAGACACTCCCAAATGTCCTTCACCCTCTCCTCCCAAAACATATACTACCACTTGGCTCTTTCCTGAGCAACTGTCAGGGAGCAGAGAACCGTTCCTGAAAGTCTGGGAACGCCGTCTCCCTGGCGACTGCTTTGCAGCTGCTCTTTACAAAGGAAAGGGAGAAAAAAAACTCAAAGTAACTTTCTTTCAAAGCCTGGAAAAGGGGTTGGGGGGGGGGGGTAGGGGGAGGGAAGGGGAGGGGAGAAGAGTGGGGGAGACAACAGAGTGGAGCTGTTCTGCCTCTCTCCAGATGCCTGCCCGCGTTCCATTTACATCGGATTTGCTGACGATGAACTTGGAGTTTTGTTGTCCGACGTAAAAAGCCAGCTGGAGAGAAATAAATTCCTGACTTGCCTGTGGAGTGCGGAGGAAATGCCGTTTCCCACTAATGTCGGGTGAAAGAAAACATGGGTTCAGTCTATGTGTGTGCGTGTGTGTATGGGTGTGGGAGGCAAGAGGCTGAGCAGCAGAGAGCGGAGTAGACTGACTGACTGACTACTACCATGTCAGACTGTTACACCGTGCAGTTTGCTGTAAACATCCATCACCTATGAAGAATGAGACTCTTGGGGGTTATTGTTCTGCTGACAGAGCTTTGGGCTGCAGGTAAGATGTGTCCATCTCTCTCTCTCTCTCTGGGCAGACTGCTCTGTCGGTGTAAACCTTCCAGCTTTTCACTGAGAAAACAGGATGTTATCTTTCCAGCCAACCACACAAAATCCAAAACACTGCCTAGATGCTAGACTGGAACTGGCGTGCGAGACGGAGGATGCTTATAACACAGCCAGTGCTTTCGGCTAAAGGAGGATTGCTGTTTTAGACTTATTGGCAGTATTTTAAAGATTTAACTGAACCAATTGACTCAGTCAGTCTTATTGACTAGAAACCTTAGACATGTTTCTTTGCTCCACACGCCTCTGATTACCTTGCAATCAGTATAAACCCGGTTGTTAGTCGATTTGGCAGATTGCTTTCCTGGGGTAATAGGACCTAAAAAAATTACTTTTTACTGGTTACTGGTTTCTTAATCCACGACTGTTTGTGAGACGCTGCTGTGCGCAATTGGCTATCGAGCTTCTGCCACAAAAGTCAATTCACTTTACAATATATTCTGTAAAGCGCTTTGAGATGTCTCAACTTTGTGATAAGGCACTATATCAAATGCAATAATTATTATTGTTATTATTGTATTATTATTGTTTGTTTCTTGTCCTATTTCTGTGCCTTACATCCCTGACAAGTCAGACCGGCTGAGTCTCGCCTCTGTTGTGTGTTTGAGTTCACTCGTCGGTGCTTTGAACTCAGTCAGGCTGATGCTCCAATATAGCGCTGGGGGAGTGCTCCATTGTCGCACTGCCATCCTCCCAACGAGATGTTTTCTTCTATAAAACATGCAACATAAAGTTTGTTGGTTAGTGTGTCAGACCCCAGCCTGAGGTACAAATGGCTCTGGCTCACAGCAACGTGACCTCGGTACCGTAATGTGCTGATCACTTCAACTCTTTGCATTACCTCAATGACAACTTCCATCAGCCCATTGACCTGGTGGACTAGCTCAAAGCTCTAAAGCCAACTTGCCTAATCGCACAGACCTGCTCCCTTCATCACATTTGTAAATTCATTTTACAAGGCAAGGTAATTATGTCTTCATTTAACGCCACACAGTTCACTATTGTTCACCTGCAAAACATTGGGACATTGCTGTGCACAAATTGGCTGCAAAGTTCACCCACAAAATACACAGTGAATCCTGTCAAGTGCTTTGAGAAGTCCTCCCAATGTGAAAAGTGCTGTATCAAATACAAGAATTATTGAAGTATTTTGTCCTGTACACGTGCCATCATAGAAACTTTCCAACTCAGCAAGAGATCTTTTGGCCCATCATGTCTATGCTGTTCCTCGCGTTGCACTGGAGCTTTCTGCTCTAAGTCCAATCTCTTGGTCTTTCCTATACTTTAATTACCTTTTCCTCAAGTGTTCATTCAAATAATATCAACAACAAACAGCTACAAAGTGAATGAACAATTTGTTAGCCAGTACACCGGGAGAAACTCCTTTCTCTTTTCCAATAGTGCCATGGCAAATTCAAAGTCCACATGAACAGGCAGATGGGATCTCGGTTCTTACGTCCAATCTGAAGGATGGTACCTCCAACAAATTCAGCGCTTTCCCCAGCACTGTATTGGAGTGTCAGTCTGGTCTGTTTTACGTGAGTTCAAAGTCCTGCTTAAACCCACAGGCATCTGACTCGGAGGCGAGAGAGTTACCCACGGTGCAAGGCTGACATATAAAAGCTGTCATGGAGACCAACCAGGTTGGGTAGAGCATTCCACATTACACCCACTGTATGAATATTTATAGAGGCAGATTTGGCTGCTGCGTTTGCCCTCAAAACAATATTCACCTAAGTTCCAATCAATTTTATCTCTCAATCAAAATAAATAGATGTCTCAAAGTGATTCACAGGATATGGCAAAACACCAACAAATATAAAAGGCTTTAATGCTGTTATATCCTTCTTATAGTCTGGGACTTTGGACCTCCTTCTGACGTGAAAGGCGCTATACAAATTTTAGACTTCATGTTGAAGTGAAAGGTGTCGATGTGAGCTGCTGAGTTGACAACAGAACCTTGAAGTTGGTTAGCTCGGGAATTTCGATGTTGTTGGCAACTTATTTCCCGGACGACTGTTACTGAGCATCTATCTCCCAGCTTCAGCCTCCTGGCTTTGGTACTCAGTCTGTCCAGGGATTGTTACTCGAAACTAAACCCGGCTGTTGCATCTGGAACCTGCCATTTACGTAGCCGTGGGATTGAGTGACCAAATTTTATTTATTTATTTTTTGGGGGGAGGGAATATAATAGATAAATAGAGGTGTGTAGAGGAAGAAAACTTGCCTAAGGTTTTGCTTCGCCTGGGAATCGAGCCCATTTGCTGAGCTAGTGGCCACAGGAGGCTGAATCGTTTGGTCAGCAGCGAGATCCAGTCTCACAGCAAGCGACTGAGTGCACGCTTTTGAAAATGTTTTATAACAATAATAATATTGCTTGCTTTTGATGAAGTGCCTTTTACTTCGGATGCCTCAAGGCGCTTTACAGGATATACTGGAAAGTGCGGTAACTGTTTATTTTGCAGGCGAACCACGGCAGCCAATTTTGCGTACAGCAAAGTCCCACAAACAGGACACAGAGGATGGTTCTTTTAGCCGAGCCACAACTAGCATCATGTAAAAACACAGTCCTGCACAAAGGCCATTGTATCAATTGCCATAAAGTGGACAATGCCTTGTGGCTGGATTTGTCTAGCTATGTTGGTTGCCCCTATTCTTAGCCTGCAAGGCTGTCTTGCCTTAAAGGTTCAGATTGCACAGCACTGAGAAAGACGTTCAAATCCAGTCTTAATTTAGAAGCCGGTTTGTTTTTAATAACTGTGGGATTTAGTATAAATTGAAACAACTTGCCTCAATTCTTCATGATCTGACATTTTTGGTCCATAATACTAATTACTGTTAATAAGCCAGCAACAACCAGGTACCCTGTGGAAATCTGAGAAAATAATAATAATAATCATCCTTGCATTTGATATAGTGCCTTATCACATCTTTGAGACAACTCAAAGCACTTCACAGAATATACTGTGAACTGAATTGACTGTTTTGTGGGCTAAACGTGGCAACCTATGTCCCACAGACCGTCGTGGATTGAGAAAAGGCTAACATTAGGTGAATTTTGGACCTAGTAACTATGAATCTGTACTTGAAACAACTGGGGTCTAACTTTCTATCTGGTTTCCTAAGAAAGAGTCTGAGTGGAGATCTTTTGAGTAAGCCTTTAATGCTGTTATACACTTTTTATACTGTGATTGCATTTAAATTGCGCCTTGCACATTGGGATGTCCTGCCAATGTGAAAGGCGGAACTTAAATGCAATTTGTGGTTGTTGTTAGAGACCAGTATTGTGTCCAATTCTGGTCTCCACATTATAAGAAGGATATAACAGCAATGGAAAGAGTTCAGCATGGATTTACCAAGATGATACCAGGGTTGGTAGGTCACTGCTATCAGGATAACTGGATAGGTTAGGCCGTTGTTTTTGCTGGAGAAGAGACATTTGAGAGCAAGAGTAACTACTTGAAACGAATAAAATTATGAAAGTTTGGCAAGGTTAACACAAATAGGCTGTTTCCACTGGCTGAAGAGTCTGTAACCAGGGGACACAAATATAGAAGAGCAACTAGGTGATCAAAAAGAGAATTTAGGAGGAATTACTTCATGCAAAGGGTAGTGAGATACATGTTTCTCCGGTCGCACTCCCCGGATAAGGTGAGCAGGGTGCGTACCTCTGGGGAGACAGCACCAGGCAAGAGAAAACCACGGACATGTGGACGGCTCGGTTGTTTAGTTGGGAGACTCTCATGGTGACGGATTTCCACATGTGCCAGATATCTGGCTTAAAAAAAATAGCCTCTGGCTCCTTGCTTTGTTGGCTGTGTCTGAAGTGAACAGTGTAGAGTCAGTGCAGGAGTAATTAGCTGCTTTGATCTGATTATAGTGTAATCAGACTATAATCAGAGCAAACCATAAACTATAATCAGAGCGGACTATAAATAGAATACAACAGAATTCATGGGATGTAATTCTTTACAACCCACAAATTCTATTGTGTTTTATTTATAGACCAGTATTTTCTCACTGACTTTCTCGCATTTCCCGTCTCTGTGTATATCTTGAACATCCATACGAACAGGCAGACAGGTACCTAAGTTTTAACATCTCCCCCGAAGGACAGTGTGACTTTCCCCCCAGCACTGCACTGAAGCGTCAGTCTAAACAATATGAGTTCAAAGTCCCGATGGAACTGGAACCCACAATCTTCTGACTCAAAGGGGAACGCGCTACCAACTGTGGGAGCCAGGCTGACTGGCAGTAGATGGCCAGAAGTGTCTTTGTGCCTTCGCATCAAGATAATGGGGATGAGAAACAAGTTAGAAGAGAAGGGGGGGAAAAAAAGACAGCATAAAAGATAGCCCGCGAGTTGGTTCTCCCCGCTGTAACTTAGTTGCTCTCACAGAGGTAAAAACAGCTACTGGGATTTATAATTTGAAACAAAGTCTATGTTTACAAACGATTTTGATAACTAACAATCAACTCTGATCGTACAGGGCACTGATAGGCAATACTGGATAACTAAACACAGGAGTTTCGTGGTTTTCTGAGGCCAGACATTCCTGCCCTGCCTTTCCCTAACCACAGTCCAACATTTTACAATGACTGCAATCTTTCTCTGATCCTGTCGTCTGCATTTCTAAATATTGCTCGGAGTATATTTCCAGTACTGGGTTGGAGTGTCTGTCTCGACTGTGAGAGCTTGATGGGTCTTCAACCCACAACTTTTTGACCCAGAGCCGAGAGCGCTACCAACTGCCGCCTTCACTGACACTTTCGGCCACTCAGACAACCTCTCTGACAAATAAATAGTTTGGCTTTGTCACAGAGAATCGGAATTTCATCCAATTCAATTTCTCTCTGTCCGTCCTCATTAAGATGAATGACATCAGTACTGGCAAAGCTTTCCTTTTTAACACCTGCTCTATTCCGCTGTAACCTACTTTGTGGAGTCCTGTAGCTTGGTGGTCAGAGTACTCGCCTCGCAAGCGAAAGACCTGGGTTCTATTCCCGACAGGGCGAAATGTTGGGCAAGTTTCCTCACTCACACGCCTGTTTATCTAGTAGCAAGTAGGAACCTGGTTGGCGGATTGCTTTTCTGGGGTTAATAATCCCTCAAAAAACAATAATGATAATAATTTGGTCATTCAATCCACGACTGTTTGTCGGACACTGCTGTGTGCAATTTGCTGCTGTGTTTCTCCCACAAATCTAGTCAATTCACTTTACAGTATAGTCTGTGAAGCGCTTTGAGACATTTAGAAGACATCGCTATCAAATGCAAAGATTATTATTATATAAACTCTGTGCCTCAAGCCAACTCTATGGGGGGAGGAGCGGGGGAAAGCCACAGCTCCCACTGCATCAATTCCATTTCTACCCCGTTTCTATCCCTTATATTTTTTTGAGCTGGACAGCTGATTTAAAGCCAGTTCCACACTGAGGACACATGCACTAAGAAACACTGAGAGACCACCCAACTATCTTAAAGCTGTAACAAGAGAAAATTTGCTTTGAAATCAATCGGCCTGAATCTCACATGATCACAAGATCAGTTCGGATGAAGAAGGCCCTTGGGCCCATTTGACATCACCTTTCCAGACTATCCACTCCACAGTCCACATCAGAACGTCAAGCTATGTAAATAAGTCCAGAGTCCTGGCCTCAACCACCGTTCCTGGCAAATTGAACACAATTTTTAAAGTAGAAAAGGTCTTGTGCCAGTGTGACAAGCAGTCTGCATACTAATAATATTTCTTACATTTAGTATAAAGCCTTTCACGTTCACTAGATGTATTGTAAAAGCGTAGTGTGCGTGTGTGTTTTTTGTGAGTGAACGCGACAGCCAATTTTGCACGCAGCAATGTCCCGCAAACAGCCGTGAAGTGATATCCGTTTAAGTTTCGGGGTTACATTTCTCCAATTAATGATTTTGCCAAACTACGAGTGAAATCTTAATTATTATCACATGTCACGCCTACAACTGACTCCATTCACCCTCCAGTGAGTGGCTCTCACAACAAAACAAGAGCTTTGAAAATAATTTGAAGCATACACTCGCCCACAACATTCAGCTGAAAATACAGCACGGGTTTTCTCATTAGATGGAAGAAAGTAATAAATAAAAGCTGCATCTCATGCTGTCATACTCAAGGAATGCAAATACAGAATGCAGAAAGGTTAAATCATTTGCACTTTAAATATAGAACAGGCTTTGCAACTTCAACTTATTCTGTCACGTAAGATATGCAGAACATTTTCTATAAACCTGTAGCACTAAATATAAAACGACAATTAGAGGACTGTATTTTTTTGGTCAGCCAGAGTTGTCTGTCACGTGCAGAAACCCATCACTGTGCTTGAGTGTATCCAAACCAGACTGAATAGCGCTGGGGTGTGAGGTTACACTATGCTTCGCCCCACAAAATATCCAGTCAACTCGCTCTTCAGTGTATTCTGTGAAGCGCTCCGAGACCTCTCGAAGACGTGATAAGGCGCCATATCAAAGGCGGGGATAATAATGTGAGTTCAAACTTCTGACGCGATTCTTGAACTCACCTTTCAGGGAGCTTCGCTAACCATTCCTCGCGGCGATAAAAACTGAACGCGAAATCTCTTAGCAAACCTGTGCGTTTTATCAAATTCATCCACACCTGAACACAGTATTGAGCTTGTTTGGCATTTCTCTCTCCCTCTCTCTCTCAGACATAGGTCAGGCCCTGAAAGTGGTGGTCACGCCCGGGCCAGCAGTGGAATTCACCGTGGGGGAGCGCGGCGCTCTCTTCTGTCGCATATCTCAGGCCCGGAGGAAGAACGGCCGCCTGGCTCTGGTCTGGCTTTACTCCAACTCCTTCCTCGATGGTCAGAGAATCCTGAGACTGAACCGCACAGGCCATGTGCAGACCTACACGAGCTGCAGAGCTAGTCGCTGCGACCTGCAGTCTTACGAGCAGGGCTCGGTCAAGGTTTACGTATTGATCCTCAAGAACGTCAGCAAAAGCGACGAAGGACACTACCGGTGCCGAGTCCAAGAAATTGCCAACCTCAATAAGAAGTGGGTGTCGATATCTAACGGAAACAGCACAACCGAGGTGAAAGGTAAGAGGTTGCTTCACATTGACCGACCGCTGCAATCCGATGTTCACATTCGAGCTCTCCACGAAACTCAATTGAACCGTCGTGTAGCTGCAGCGAAAAGGTATATCTAAACTATAAACTGTTCTCGGGGTTTCTTGCCTCCCTTAGTTCTGCAGTAATAGCGAGAAGAAATTAAGATTTTTTTTGTGGGGGGTGGGTTTCTCATCCACTGCACTAACCACACTCCTGCCTCTACTTCCGCACCACTCTCCGCTCGGCTAACGCAGACCTTCTGCACGCCTCCCGCTCCCTCTGGGCTACCATCGATGGCCCAGCCTTGAACTACCACACTTTGAACCTCTGGAACTCCCTCCCTCTACCCCTCATCTTACCTCTCTTTATCTATCTTTAAATTAAACCTTAAAACCTGCCTGATTCACTTTCGGTTATGTTCCCCCTCCTCACCCTACCCCCACCCAGGCAGAATTGTCAGGCGCTTTGGGATGTCCGTCTGATGATAAAGGAGCTATACAAGTGTACACTGTAATGTACTGACAATGGTCATCTCCCTCTTCACTTGCCTTTTGCTCAATGTTCAATACTTTGTCCGTTATTGTGAAGCGCTACGAGATATTCACTTACGTGAAGGATAATAAGCAAAAAGACAATTTGATGTTTGCACGCAGAAGAAGGGAATAGAGGGGAACAGGTGAAGGGCATAAGAGGGGTGCAGGGTATGTAATTATGAAGGGGGCGATATAAAAGCAAGTTGTTGTTGTACTTAGCAGGAATTGTCACCCACATGTCGTGCAGTGTATACAGGATTAAGTAAATGAATGTCCCCGACAGAAAACAATTTTTTAAGCTTCTACTTGTATTAAATTAATATGGAGACACACAAACTGTGGCTCAAATAACCTCCTGTGGCTCGAGTAACCTCACACAGGCCTTAAGACCACTGTCTGAAAAGTTGCAATCGTGCATAATTTCCGCTACAAAATGCACAGTCACTACACTTTACAGTAAAATCAAGTCTTCCCGACGTGAAAGACGCTATGACAAATGCAAGGGTTATTTTACTTGTTACAATTTGAAGGCTGATTTTTTCAAAAATTCAGCATGACCTCAATGAGATTAGTTTTATAACGACTGAGGTCATGAGAAATTTTAGGCCTCAGATATCCTACAAAAGATTTTCTCACAACTCTCTTCCTTCCTCAGTCAACTATCCACACAGCCCTCCCACCCTACAAATAGTTTCTTTACTTTCTATTGATAAAGGAGAAATTGTGGGTGGGACATTATTTTCCTTGTGGCTTGACAAAGTAGTCAAAGCAATAATAATAATTAATGAGAATAATCCTTGCATTTGATATAGCACCTTATCAGATCATCACAAAAGTGCTTCATAGGATATGACTGCGTTTTGTGGAAGAAATGTTATTTAAGGAACACTGGCCAGAAACCACTGCATTTTGAACCCTTATTGTGTGCAAGTTGGCTTCCCACGAATTCACAGACACTACACTTTACAGAATATCCTATGAAGCACTTAGAGATGTTTCACTGCACCTCTGATAATACAGCACTCCCCCAGCACTTAACTGTAAACTTCTGACTCAGAGGCGTAAAGTGCTAACGACTGAGCCAGGCTGACACCCATCCACATCTTATCTGAAACCAGCAATACGATTCTCTGTTGGAGGTTTGTGAGGTCGCAATGACAGTGCGAATTGTGACACTGAATCCAAGCCCAATGGCAAGAGAGGAAGATAACTGTATAAATGGCACTTTATGTGATAAATATTTCAAGGCACTAAAAAAAGCTGCAGAAATGTTAAAACCTTTAAGGTACGATTGATTAGCTAATGGACTATTGCACTGTATTGGCAAATTGAGGACAGAGTCAGAGACAGAGCTAATCTTTGGCTTCATCCCTCAATTGTTCAGCCGATGCTTAATTTGGCAAAGAATGCGCCATTGTCTCCAATATTGCTATAGATTTTTCTAAGGGATAATGTATTTAAATTAAGGCTAATATTAATGTTACTGTGGATATTTCGCACAACACAAGACATAGAGCAGTCACATTTTTCAGATCCTGGTCTCAGGGCTGTGGAACGTGAGGTTTACGTAACCCTTTATTCTGTTTGTAGAATTAAAATAGTTTGTCTATTGATCAACTGGCATTGAGTCAGAAGGCTGTGAGTTCAAGCCCCATGTTGGGACTCAAAGCTCACTGTCTAGACTGATACTTCAATGTACTTCTGATCAGATGTTAAGCCAAGTTCATATGGACGTTAAAAATGCCGTGGCACGACTTGAAAAGCGAAGGGAGTTTCTCCCTTCTCTTACCCTGGCCAACAATTTCCAATCACATCAGGACTTTTCGTGGGACATTGCTGATTGCAAATTGGCTGCCGCATCCACCTGCAAAACACACAGTCACTACGCTTTACAGTAAAGCCTGTGAAGTGGTTTGGGGCTTCTCTGGTTCTCCGCAATGGGACTCTACATAGGGATTCCAATTTAAAAAGTGATGCCATCAGAGTGGATGCACTTCCCTTTTCCTTATTGAGGAAATACCAGTTACAAACCACTGCACATTGAATCTCGTTGCATCGCAAACAAATATGTGCTAAAAGCTTTGTTCACCTTCAATTTCGTCTAAACTTGCATACCACGTGGTAAGATTTACAAAAAAGGTACAGCTTGGAAACAGGCCGCTCAGCCCTAGATTCCATGCTGGTGTTTCCACAAGAGTCTTCACCCAGTCCTTACTCTCTCCCAAACCCTTCAATTCCCCTCTCCCTCATTTGAATGTCCAGCTTCCTCTTGAATACATCTCTACTATCTGATTGCACAGCGAGTTCCACAATCTACTACTAAGAGAATAGCAAATGGGTTTACAGCATCCTCCGTAAATCCCTGCTTTGATTTCCTTTCGCACCCTCTTAAAAACAAGAGCAGAGTCCGAGTGCACACGTCAACTGTGTTCACATTGCGAGGAGGGAAAAGTCTCATTTACACAGCTCTGCGTACAGAGCGGAAAAAAGGTGAGACACAATTTCAGAGATAGGCGTGCACTCGCAAGCACACAAACACACACACACAAACACACAGAACTTGGCACATGTGAAAAGCTCCTATATCCAGTGATTCATTTGTTATTAAAGAGACCAGTTACATGAGCTGATCCTTGCTAACATTAACGACCAGTCCCTTGGAATGTACTTGGGCCGTCCATTGGATCTCCTCGCAGCTGCCAATAGACCACAGAGGGAGGGAAGCCAGATGCACATTTACAGTACAGGGCTTAACCCCAATTTATACTGCACGTCTGGCAGTGAAACATCGCCAGGTATTACTCACCGATGAAGCTGATTAGGATTTGTTGCTGTTTGAAACAGTAGCCGCTGAGTTTTTTTTCGGTGTCTGGTGCTCAGAAGCCCATCGCTGTGCTCCAATGCATCCAAACCAAACTGCAAATTTCCCCGTGTCTGGAATGGAATTCACACTCTCTAATCCCAGAAACGATTAGGCTTGGGAACCTCAGAGCGTGCCTTGGGGAAACTGGTGGAGATTAACCAGTTAAAACCACGCAGCATGCCATTGGGAACACTGTTTGGGTAAGTGCCCCTCCTGCTGCTTATTCTGTCCAGGGAGGACCACTCTACTTGACAGGGCCATGGCTTGCAGAGCAGTGACTGAAATAACTCTTTGTTTCACCCTCCCCAACAGTGCGGCTGCCTCAAACCACAATTGTGCCCACCTCAGAGAGGACGAGTGAGACGTGGACAGTCCCTGAAGGTAAAGTCCCATAGCGTGCCGGTTAGCGCTCTCACCTCACAAGCGAGAGGACCCGGGTTCGATTCTCGGGCGGGGCAAAACCTTAGGCAAGTTTCTTTACTTCGCACGCAGCTGTTTAACTAGCAGTAAGTAGAAACCCAGTTGTTAGTCAATTGGCGGATCGCTTTCAGGGTATAAAAATCCATCCTGTTTGTGGAACACTGGACCTCAGATTAAATCACAGTCCAGGGAATCTGCGAGTAGCCATTCGGAAAAAAAGCATCCGACACAAATCGTTTATAACAAAAATCCTTATTTTGGGTCGAAGAAGGCGAGCAACAAAAACAGAAATAGGCAACTTGTAAAACGACAGAACAATGATTTCTATGGACCAGGCGGGAGTTCTGATCTGATAGCTGAAGGATCAACATTTCCCACACAAGTGGTTTGCTCTCCCGCTCGGTCTTCCCCCGCTGAAATGTAAGGCCTGATGTTATCGTCAATGACTGCTTTGTAAATGTAGAGAATCCTGCTTAGAAAGGGTATCAATCAGTGACTTCAAGGGCTGTGGCGAGCTGCCAATTTGTCACAGCCTCTGTGATAGCAACACTCGGGAGCGCTCTGCAGAGCATTTCAATTCAATTCAGGGGAACGGCACAAGTCAAAGAGACTCGAGAACTGGAATCAAATTTGAACACTTTAACACAAAGGTTTGGAATAGAGTTTTAAAAAATATAAATGAACATTTAAATCCCAAAACATTGGAAATGTGAAATGCCTACAAGATGCGCAGTCACTGCATTTCACAGTAAAACCCTGTGAAGCGCTTTGAGACTTCGTCCCGACCTGAAAGGCGCTATTTCAGATGCAAGGATTTGTTTTCTCCGTGAAATGTAAATGCAATGACACAACCGAACATCTGCACTGAAATATTAAGAGCCGAGTATATAGAAAACAATAAACTAACAGCAGTTGTTAACAATTGCAGATTTTGACCTGGAAACATCAACCGTGCTGATTTCCAGGAATCCTAAGGAACCATGGACGGTATATGGAGGTAAAGCTCTTCCTCATTCCAGACGGACTCTTTGCTTTCAAGTTGGGGGCTGACGGTTGATGACTTGCAATCTGCATCGGAAATAGCGACTCTCAAAGGGATCTGGAGTTGTGCCATCTCCTTCCCAGGAGCTTGTTGGAACAGTGTTCCCGAAAGTCGGCATTGACTGAGTTTTCCGGTTAGCGTCAAGAGTTGCTATTTGTGTTAAAAGATGTTCAGTAAAGTTGCTCTCAAGAGTAGCAGAAAAGATGTCAAATAGATTGCAGATATAGAGCCTATTGACCAAGCTTCCTTCCTGTCATACGTCTGGGACTGTGATCATTTCAAGCATTCCCAATTCTTTCAATTTTGAGTTGGAAAAACCAGCCTAGTCCCAATGTCCTTATGCCCACAATCTAGGAAGACAAATTCAGTCACAAGATCGGTTTGGATGAATGAGGCCCTTCGGCCCATCTGATCCTTCCAGAATACCCCCCTACCATCATCCCACACAGCACCAAGCTGCTTCTTAATGAGTCCAGTGTCCAGCCTCAAACACTCTCCTGGTAAATCATTCAAGGTGTGAATCACCATTTCTGCATTAAAGGAACAGGCCTTACGCCCAGCAATCTGGGCCAACAAACCCCCAGATAAAATTGGTCATTCACTTCATGGCGGTACATGGGACATTGCTGCGGGTAAACTGCTTGCTGTGTTCACCTACAAGACACACAGTCACTACACTTGACAGTAAATCCTGTGAATGCTTTGAGACGTCCTCTAGACGCGAAAGGCACTGTATGAAATTGGAGGATTATTCTGATACCTGATCTATTTTAAAAAAGAACATTTCCTTCTCCTTTTATTCAGTGCAGTTTGCAAGCGGTTTCACCAACCCAGAGCAATACGCTCATCCTTAACACACATCCTTTATTCATTCTTTATTGCCTGGGCACCAGAGAGCCATTACACTGTTTGCAGCTTGCCATACCTCACATTAGATTTTCGCACCAAACCCACCATCCTGTGTAAATCTACACTGGGCAAAGCTGCAATAAAGAGTTGATTATCACATTATACGCAAAACTTCAATCTAACCTCATTATGAAACAAAATATCGCAAGATTGCACGGAGACTCAAGAGGATCGTTCCAGCTTCCGCTAACTGAATACATTTTCATTGCTAAAGCGGTTTGTCTACTTAAGGATTACTGACTGTGTTTGTGGCACACTCAATCTGTTCTTGAAATTGACCAGCATTTGCATCTCATTCACAGACGTGTATCTTTACTCCGTGCTAGTTTGCTCTCTGGGGATCGTGTCGGTGATCCTTTTTGCGGCTGTGATCGCTTGCCAAACTCTGAGAAACAGAAAGAAAGCAAGAGGTGATCGTCAAACACACCGAGAGGCCAACCCGCCCGTACCGTCTGACTGACTCTGCTTCACTTTGTCCAAACGCATCTTAATTTATTTTTGCTTTGCCTTCTTTTCCCTTTCTAACAGCTAGACACTATTTGATGAAAGGACCTAATAGCAGGTATGCTCCTCTAACTTTAATGGATTCATTCTTTCAAAAGCTGCAGCATCCTACTTTAGGATGCACCAAGACAACTGTGGGACACACTGAGACTGTTGGACTAAGATGAACCGGGTTTAGAGTTGGCAAAAGGCAATCTCAGGACAGACACCAGGACGTTTATCTTTACACAGAGGACTGAAACAGGTTGCCAAGCAGCAGGCTTGAAGCCAGGACACTGGGACTCAAGCAGCTTGATGCAGTGATGGGAGCACGGTTGGGTGGGTGTTCTGGAAGAGTGAGATTCGATGCATCTGAACCGATTTTGCGGTCTTGTGAATGTGTCCGTAATTTGGACTCATTTGATCTCTGGTCAGACCGGGAGCTTGACTTGCTATCCGCGTTGACAGGGAAAACTGTGGTGGTGGGGCGGGGGAGAGGAAAGATGGAGAGAGGAGAGATGGCGAGGGAAGATGTCTGAAGAGGAACGGTGGGGAAAGAACAGGGGAAGTGAAGAGAAGAGAGGTGGGAAGAGGAGAAAATTAGAAGCAAAAACAAATTAGAATAAATAAAACCATGTCCGGCTCCAAGCAAACTGTTCCTTCTCAATGACATATTGGAAAGGAAAAAAAAAATCACCGAATGGGAAATGGATTAAGAGGTCTCTTTCCTTTTTAAATGCAGCTCAGGCGAAACAGTGATGAGTGTGCGAAGCACCTCTGCACTGCAACCCAAAAAGGATAAAAAGACAACAGGCACAGAGGAGCTGCCTCCACCGATCCCTGTTAAAAGTAGGTCCCACTCGATGGCGGGATTGGGCTCAAGGATAAAGTGTCGCGTTACACTGACTGCAAAAATCGCAAGGAAGCTGTCTCAAAGTGCTTCCCGGGAATTACTTTATTTCTGTGTATGTTGGAGACAAACCCAAAGTATAAAGGAAGGGATAAATCGACTTTGTGCCATCAAACTCAGACACATTTTAATACCGATGAACAGAGCACTGGATGTGTACATGTCTGTCTGTGTGTGTGTATGTGGGGGAGGGGGTCGGGGGTGGAAATGAGAGGGTGGGTTTGTGGTCTGGATATGTACTTGTTTCTAAATGTAAATAGAGCTAAAGGTTCTATGATTTTCCAATCCACATCAATTTCAGCACCAGTCATCAGCAGCCCCGAGTTTGGTCACATCACTGATAGAGAACTGGCTCTCCAAATATCCCTACCCATGCTGGGCAGTTTAATTGGACTGGTGGTTATTCAGTTTTACAATTCTTTTGTTGCCAAGACTATGCACTCTGACAGCGAACTCAGATGAAATACAATTATTTTTCCGCCGGTAATAAAATAATAACCCTTAAATTTGATGCACGCCTATAATAATAATCCTTGCATTTGATATAGCACCATATCACGCCATTCAGAC
The DNA here is from genome assembly GCF_018977255.1 of Callorhinchus milii. Classification (NCBI taxonomy): domain Eukaryota; kingdom Metazoa; phylum Chordata; class Chondrichthyes; order Chimaeriformes; family Callorhinchidae; genus Callorhinchus; species Callorhinchus milii. The sequence continues at coordinate 6,224,551 of NW_024704748.1, forward strand.
AGCTCAAAGCGCTTCACAGAATATACCGTAAAGTGAATTGACTGCATATTTTGTGGGCGAAACGCGGCAGCCAGTTGCGCATGGCGACATCCCACACCAGTTGAAACCTGTCGACGTGCTTTCCAGTGTATTGAATTGGAGCTGCCTTGCATTTTGCAGGCGAACGCAGCAGCCAAAATTGTCACACAGCGATATCGCACAAACAGCCGTGGAGTGAACTAGCAGTTTATCGGCACTGGCTAAGAGGCAGCCGAAAGCTTGTTCCTTTCCAAAAAGTGAAAGGTTGTTTCACCACCCTGAAGGGCATAGTCAGTCAGTTTTAATCCCGGGCTTGGCAGGACAGCTCCCCTCTGACGTTCAATATGCCACAATTCAATCACGCCGGGGAGAATTTCACAGTGAGGTTCCGTCTCTTTGCTGTCGGGGGATCAGAGCTTGCTCGATTCTTTTGAACAGGTGAAGGTGTCCTTTCAAAAGCAATTCGATTATTGCTCAACTCATCTCACGGCCCCTCGCTGATGCTTACTATTTTCAGCAGAATGTTGCCTTTTACTCAAACTGTCCTGTTTGGGCTGAAAATGACCCGGGCTCCTCCTTGTCAATCAATGGGTTTTCCAGGAAGGGAGATGAAATTGCTGCCCTTTCCAACATTACAGCTCTTCCCGCTTACACAGTTAGCTGTAATGAAGGGGGTACTTAGGATATCAATGAGCATAAGTCTATAAAAGCCATTTGACTGCGGAAGAATTGATTGATGGAGGCTGGTCGCTATTGCTGGCAAATACCTCGCCCTCCCACTGACACAGCTATTAATGAATTAGTGGGAATCTAATTAATGGACCAAAACCATGTGCCGGGTTGTATTTATTTAAGTTGGTCTTTGTGTATTCTTCACAGTCGCTGCACTCTTCCACAACAATAGAACAGGATTCTCTCCCGAAACACAGACCAGCCAAATAAAGGGATCTGTGGCCACTAAATTGATGGGAGTTTATAAATAACACTAAGCCCTGGTATGCAGTACAGCAGCTTTCACATCAGGACGTCTCAAAGCGTTTCCCATTGATTTGCTGTGCGCAAATTGGTTGCCGTGTTGACCTACAAAATACACAGTCACAAGACATTACAGTAAATCCTGTGAAGCCAAATGTGAAAAATGCTGTGTCAAAGGCAAGGATTACTGTCATTATAATTATTTTATCACAGTTTAAATCACTCTGTAGTGGTAATTTCTAAGCGGTTTTCAGTGACGGTCAGACAAACAAAAAACACTGCCACGTTCCTTTTCTTAGTACGTTTGAGCTTCCTAAAATAGCTACTTTCTGCAGGAGGTTGGTATTTGGTTCACCAGGTTTTTTGTCAAGCCATTTCTGAATATTGTTATTGTAATTATTATTTAGTTGCCTTTATAATCATGGGCTTAAAGCTGGGAGTATTTCTGTCCTCACCCAACATAGCACCACATGTGGCCTTAGTCACCGTAGTCCAGGGTGAGTTAAACCAGTTTGTTTCCTACTCCCTGCTGGTGAGGTCTGCCTTGGGAGGGCTGGGGCGATGGGTGTGTGGCCAGGAGTTTGATATGCGCCAGGATGCGGGTGGCAAAGGTTTGGATGAAGTCTAAGCAGGATGTAACGAAGGTGTGAGTGAGCGTTTCAATGGCAATAGGCAGAGAAAATTGGGGATGAACACAGCAAAAATTCAGCACCGGTGGGGAGAAGGATTCTGCCAATATTTAGGCTTGTTTATTGTAAGCTGGATATCTTCACCCCCCGCCGCATCTTTGCCTACAAAAACAATGCAGTCCCTACAGTTCACAGTCATGACTCAAGTGCTTTGAGATTTTTTTTATGATCTTAAAAAAAACTATGTCAAATGCAAGAGTTAATTCATTAACAACATAAAGTTATAATGAATTGTAAATCTGAATATGTCTGACTTCACCATTATCTGTCTGCAAGAAAACAAGTCATGGTGATTAAATAATAACTAGTCTAAAGCACTTCGATGTATAAGGCACTACAAAAATGCAAAACCTTTCTATAAAAAATAGAGTCTGTAGCAGACCAACTGTAGGATCAGTCTGTGTGAGACACTGTTACGAAGGGAATTTAACAATAGGGTCAGCAGTCAACGCAGTATAAGTAATACCATTGGAATCTCGCAGCTGGTGTCCTTCAGCTTGTTGTTAAGATATTGCAGCGCCACATACAGCCTCAGTCCCTTCAAGATCGATGTGTCCTGACCACCCTCTTGTTCTGTATTCCAGTACCTACCAGAGACGTTTCCAGCAAAAGAAAACTTTGGAAAAGGCAGGAGGGTAAATCCATAATGGTAAGCAGTTTCTCATCGCTTCTTCAATTGGTTGTTTCTGAATAAGTTGAATTCAGTGAAGTAGCGGTGCAATAGGGCGACACAAGGTTCTTGCACTGCATATGTGTATTTTTGCAATATGGTACAGATTTACATTTAAACAGGGCTTTTCACGTCGCGAGGATGTCCTGAGGTGCTTAACAATAATGGGTTGGCACCTGAGCTGAGTGTGGGAGCTGAGGGTAGTGGCAAAGGGAAAGAGATCTTAAACGAGGTGAGGGAGGGAGAGAGCCAGTCGGAGGGAGTCCGGGATGGAAACCCAAAGAGTGGTAGCTTTCAAGAAGAAGGCAATCAAGTGGCGTCAAGATATTAAGAGGTACGGCAAACGGCCAAGGGGGCAGGCTGGGCATTAGGATTAGATCTGCCAAGATCCAAGAAAGTAGTGGAACAGGTTCAACGGGTCACCTCTTCCTGATGCCCTATTCAAAAGGTTCATTCAATGGCTGTTTGTGGGAAAGTGCAGCCCACAAACTGACGGCTGCTTTCACCCACAAAATACACACAGTCACATCACTTTACAGTAAACCCCACTAAGCGCTTTGCGGCACCTTGATGACGCGCTAAGGCGTCACGTCAAAAGCAAGTGTGGTTACTAAAAGGTTCGGGGACAGAGCAGGGAATGGGATGAGTACAATAATAATCCTTACATTCAGTATAGAGCCTTTTCATGTCAGAAGGACGTCTCAAAGCGCTTCACGATTAAATGAGGTATCTGTCCATTTGTAGGAAAACCCGGTAGCACATTTGCGCACAGCAATGTTCCACAAACAGCCATGAAATGAATGACCAATTTTATTGGGGGATTGTTGGCCAGGACACCAATGGAGACTCCCTTCTCTTTTCGAATAGTGCTGTGGGTTCTTTAACGTCTGCCTGAGCAGGCACAGATGGGACCTCGGGGGATAACTGGTGCCGGTTTAAGCTCAATGGGTCGAACCTCCTCCGACTACGCTGCAAATTCTATTATTGTAGTTGGGATTAAATGCCGAGTGGCTGGAATTAAAAGGTTGCCTTCTTAACTCCGATTACTTTATCTTTGGGGGATACTGTCACGTTTGCTATCATTTCAGCTTGGAAATCTAAAACCAGTATCTTATTTTTTTTATTATAATCTACACAAGTCTTTGAAATCTCCGAGGTGCTATTCAGGTGATAGAAAGCAGCGACTGAGGCATATATATCCTGTGTGAGGAGACCTGAATCTTCCGCAAGGCAGCCCGATTCATATTAATTCCACAAATCTCTTCCACGAAGCTACACTTTAACTGCTCCCTTTTATTGCGCATCTAAAAGCAAAGACCTTTGATGGAGACAAATGGCCTTGCGTTTGAATCTGCCATCTTCTACACCACCGTTCGTATCTTTAATGCGCCCTTAAAAATATTTACCTCTTCCTTCCGTGGCCTATACACATATATTTATATTCGTAATAATGTCAAAGTACCATAGACAAGCAATAAGCATAGAAAAATCATGTTGTGTATTTTGTGGCTCCCTATCGTTGCAGGGACAATAGATGTACCTTTTACTGCCGTAGAATTGCTAATTTTATTGCACCTTTATTGCTTTCTTAGATCCAATTATTTATTTAGTGGTCTTTGGCTTTATTGAATTATATTTACCATCAGACCATCATAAAAATGTATGAAAACAGCACATCAACCAAACATGCAGGGTGACCTATATATTGCAGAAAGTAGTATTAGTTTCTCTCTGCGCGTATAATAAAATAAAGCATAAACAGATAATCTACAATAAAACACAATGCAATTTTGCAATAATTCGATAAAACAACTGAAAAATGTGATTTCATAACCCAACGTGCTAAAATTTGCATGAGGTGAACACACTGAGGTTATTTTAAGGGAGGCAGTAATGGACTATAAAAGACTCGGGCGGTGGTGGCAGAATAAAGTGTAATTAAGTGAAAGAGCAGAATTTAAACGCACATTCAGTTTGACTGGAGCAATTCTCTTGGAATAAAAAAAATGTTAACCCTGCACATATCACCAATAGAAAATGGCTCAAATATTACCATTTCTGCTTTGGCAATATGATATTACTGGCTTAACCCATTTACTGCTCCACCGTGTTTAATGAAAAAAACTTTTATTAAGCTTCGAAGTTCAAATGGCTGGGGAGGAATCTTTTAAATTATCCCCCCCCCGCCACCCCCCCTTTGTAATTTGTCTTCTCTCGAATCCCGCTGGCTTGATATCCATTTGGTTGAGAAAAGACGATACAGATGTCAAATTGGGTGGGGGGGTGGGGAAGAAGAGAACGGGGAGGATCCCCATTGAAACAGTGGATAGACACGTGACATCTGGGTTTTGTTTGTTTCAGCACTGTGAGGGTTTAAATTGGGCAAATACTTTAACACAGGTCTGCCCTCCTCCACCGGGCCACTGAGCCCTCAGGCATAACTCCCCTAACTTCTGGAGTTCCCTGCCTCTAATCCCTCTGCCTGACCCCTCTCTATCAGTCTTTAAATCCCACCTTCAAACCTCCCTTTTCGACTCCTGGTCAATCCCCCCCCCACCACCCCCGCTCTCCCTTCCCACTTTCTCGGTCTTCCACCCCGCCACTCTGAAGCACACCGAGACATCACCCTACGTGCACAACAAAATTACGTTTGTGTAGAGCCTTTCGCGTCCCAAGGCTTTGAACTTTGAACTTAATCCTCTGGGGGATGGGGAGCCAGTGGAGCCGGGCGAGGGTGGAGGTGATAAGCTCACAGAGCGCTATATAAATGGGGGGGGGGTTTGGTTGAGAGGTTGCTCGTCTGATGCGGTTTCTCTTTTTCCCTTTAAGCCCCGAATTGCCGAAGACAGTCTAACCTACGCTGAACTGGAGCTGGTCCCCACGCAGCCCGGCAACGCCAGCGCTCAGGCCTCCACCACGGTTTACGCCAAAATATTCTTCTCCAATAACAAAGACCAGCTTAACCCCAGCCAGAAAGCTAACGACAACGAGAAATAATAGCCGAGCCGGCGATACTTAACGAAGACTGAAGCGCATCCTGGTACGTTTTTGTATTACGCAGGTGCCTTCTGACGTCCTGCTTGGGAGAGTTATTTACCAGATATTAAGTCACACATCAGAGACCGACGCGTGGAAGGCTGGACAATGAGTGGTCCTGAGGGGCAGCCATCAGTTTAGCTCCAAACTGAAGGGGCTTCTTCATCTAAATGGCTCTTGTGATATGGGCGGAGTGCCATCTGAAACACCAAGGAACACACACGGGCTCAGTCATTTCACTTGATGTTTGCTGTATCACAGGACCAGTTTGCCCAGTCTGCAGGATACAGACACTGTACAGGAGCAGATTACAGGCACGGACACAGCACCAATCACATGTAAACACTTCTCTTGTACGCAGAATAAACTGTAATTAATGAAAGACTAGCGAGTCAGGCTGTGTAACCAGAGTGGTATAACTCGTGAGAGAGGCCTGCACAACTCATGTGTGAAATAAAAGGTAGGTTGCGTTCAATTTAAGTTGCCACTATCATTCTGTTTCCCCTTTACCTTTCATCCCCTTCCTTCCTCCTCCTTCTCCTGAGGAGATTTTGACTCTTTGCAGTTCCATAGATTACAACACAGAGGCACAGCCAGGCAGCTCAGCTGAGTGCCTGGTGTTGATGCTCCTCGTCCAAATTCACAGGAATTGACCCTCATGGAAGTTGCTGGCACAGATTTGCGGCTGCATATAAAGTACATAAAGTTTCACTTCATTTTTGATCTCACTCTGTCAAGCACTTTGAAGAGTTTCTTTTACATGAAAGGCGCTGTATAATTAAGCTGCGTTGATAGTGTCAGCCTGGGTCAGCTGTGAGTTGGAAGGTTGTGGGTTCAAGCCACTTGTTGGGACTACACAGTCTGGCTTAGCACTCTAGCACTCCCACTGCAACTTATACTTTCTATTGTGCCTTACACATGGGTAATGTCTCGGAGAGTTTGCCGTACTTTGGATAAGGTGTCAAACCAAGGTCCTGTCTGCCTGTTCTGGTGGACTTTAAAGATCCCAGGGTTCTATTCAAATAGGGGAGTTTCTCCTGGTGTCCTGGTCGACAATCCCTCCAGATAAAATTGGTCACCCACTTCATGGCTATTGGTTGGACAATGCTGTGTGAAAATTGGCGGTCGCATTTGCCTACAAAATACGCAGTCGCTTCACTTTGCAGCAAAATCCTGGGAAGCCGTGACAGCCTAATTGGCCAAGTGGAATGAAGCTGAGTTTGATATTTGACATTCCTTTTCAAATCACTGCAGCAGCTAATTTGGAGTCTGGAAGCCCGTTTACAAAGGAACATTATGCCTTAGCTCAAGCCCTGAGCTATGGTTTCTCATATTATCTCTCCGATTGATAGGAGCCAGCGCTATTTACGAAGAGACAATATTGCATTGTGGTATTTTCCACCGCTTTCTGTTTTATAACATTAAAATCCCACGAGAAACTCTTGATATATATATCTATATATATATATATTATAAAGGGCTGGATAAGATAACGCTTACAAAGGGCATGATTGAAACTGAGATGCTTTCAATGAGATCCATTCATTCTGACAAAAATCTCTGAGGAAAAAGCCGTTGAAAATCGCTTTCGTTTGTTGAAACACTGCTTGGGCCCCAAACAGAAAACTGCGCAAAAAAAAAAGCCTGAACGTTAAATAAAATGCAATAAATTCGAGGATGTATTATGCAAAAGAAAAAGACAGTAGTAAAGGGGATTACTGCTGAGAGAACAACTTAGCAGTTTTCTTAATTGTTTATATTCTCCAATCTTTCTGCAATATGAAATTAATAACCTCCTTCTGCGTGTGTAGTGGTCTATTTGGAGCTGCGTTGGCTCCAGAGTGACATGGTTGGCATCAGAACACTGAAATCAATTCAACCCTAATGTGGCAGTCTTGGTGGTCCGGTTCCTGAACCAGGTTGCTCTGAAGTCAGCCAGGGCACTGCCGATGACAGACGAGCCAGCTTGGCTCATCGCAGGACAAGGGGGACCATTGCTGGGGGAGCACTGCATTGTTGGAGGTGCTCAATGTTTGGTTGAGACCTTAAAACCAAGGTCCCGTCTGCCTGTTCGGGTGGACAGCCAAAATCCCATGACGTGATTGGAAAAAGCGAAGGGAGTTTCTCCTGGTGTCTCGGCCAATAATTCTCCAGGTAAATTGGTTATTCACTTCACGGCTGTGGGTTGTACATTGCTGTGTGCAAATTGGCTGCTGCGTTTGTCTACAGATTCATTAGACAAGACAGCAATTCACTGTGAAGCACTTTGAGACGTTTTGACTTCACATTGTCAGCATATCAAATGAAAGGACTATTATATAATTCGTCCAGTCGGTACTTTCTTAGAAATTATCTCCTCTGCTAGCTCCCCTTCCCTCTCTTTTTGCACACACACAAAAACACACACACCTGCAATCTGGAAGCATTTCATTTGCATCAGAGACTAATGTACGGTCGGTTGCAATAATAATTATAATGATCCGTGCATTTGATATAGCACCTGATCACATTGTCGGGACATCTCAATGCACTTTACAGAATTTTACTGTAAAGTGTAGTGACTGTATTTTGTAGGCAAACAGTAATGCCCCACAAACAGCTACAAAGTGAATGATCAATTTTATTTACTGGAAGAACTTTCCGTATTGCACAATTCGGACTCCTTATTAAGAAATCCCGCTGAGAAACACTGAAACTAAGACCCGTTGAGCAATTTTTGGCAGAGGTTTAGCAAGTCTGTATCCTCCGCAGAGCACAGACTTATGTCACTCTCTGACTCCCCAAGCTCGAGAATTAACCCATTAAACAGCAAGTCTTCCCATTAGAGACATCTTGATTTCAATTGCTCAAACGCCACCCCAGATTCAATGGTTACATGGTATGGAAGCATGAGATTTCAATGTTCTTTGCGTAAAATGCAATAGGATATGACTGTATTTTTCTGCCTTCCAGTCAAATAGCTGGAAATTCTTCATTCAAACTGCAGCCCTGGTTCAGGGGATTGATTGAGCCACGGGTTTACTTATAGGCAGATGTGTAGGTGTCATAGCCATGAATCAGCTGTAAAAACTAGCAAACACTTAACCCCTCGGTGATGACAGGAGTGCAACAGACATCATTTTGCACCGTCAGCTCTCGCCATTGATAATAAAACCCATATGTTTCAATATACTCAATTCACTGCCTGTATATGTATGTAATGTGTTGTCTATGGTGATTAATCCGTCTCCTGGGCATACCCAACCGTCTAAGCCAGCGTAAACCATTGTAACATTTCCCTTCTTAAAGAATTATTCCTAAATTCTGCTGGCTTTTAGTGAACTCAAAATAACAGAAAATAACAGAAGGGACTCCAGGATGGGGACAGGTAGGCTTAAAGTCCGCCAGCTGATCTTCCTCTGGAATATAGTTCTCTGGATGTGGAGTCCTGTAGCTCAGTGGTTGGAGCACTCGCCTCGCAAGCGAGAGACCTGGGTTCGATTCCCGGCAGGGTTAAACCTTGGGCAAGTTTCCTTACTCCACATGCCTGATAGTAATCCCTCAAGAAAAAAATATAATAAATTGGCCACTTCAATCCACGACTGTGCGCAATTGGCTGCCGTGTTTCACCCACAAATATACAGTCAATTCACTTTACAGTATATTCTGCGAAGCACTTTCAGACGTCTAGAAGACGTGAAAAGTGCTATAGCAAGTGCAAGGATTACTATTATTGTTATATGAGCGGTTGAATGTCAGGTGAATGAAGGAAATACACTGTCTAGATCAATCTTTGAGATTTGTAATAATAATCTTTACAGTTGATATAGTCCCTTATCACAAATCATGTGCTCTGTTCGCCTACAAATTACACAGCCGCTGCACATTACAGTCTACCGCATGACAATACCACAATGCAAAGATTATTATTTTTGTTTCCTGTGAAACACTTTGCTCACCGGCAGAATATGCTTTCCTTTCACAAACTCACATTTATATGGTACTCTTCACACCGCAGTGTTGTTCCTTTCAGACACAACCATCACAAAACCTGGGGAATGTGAAGCACTTTCTTTTCCAAAGCAACTTCAGCAACAATAACAACAAGATTTCATTTATAGAGCGCCTTTCATGTCGGGAGGACGTCCCAAGGAGCTGGACAGTTGGGTTGGGACCCGAGCAGGGGGGAAACGGTCAGGGTGAGGGGAGGGAAGGGAGGGAGCGAGGCGGGGGTAGAGAGTCAAGAAGGAAGCTGAAGGCACGGTCAAAGAGAAAGGTCTTGAGACCGGCCTTGAAGGAGGAAAAGGAGGAGGCGGCGAAGGCACTGGGGGATGGAGTTCCAGAGCCTCGGGGCTGAAGGCCCGGCCACCGATGGTAGGGCGGTTGGGGTGGAGGATGTGGAGCAGACTGGAGCCAGAGGAACGGAGGGTACGGGCAGGTAAGCAGGGGGATAGTAGGTCGGAGAGGTAGGAGGGAGCAAGGCCGTGAATGGCCTTGTAGGTGAGGATGAGGATCTTGAATTCGATCCTCTGGGGGATGGGAAGCCAGTGGAGGCGAGCGAGGGTGGGAGTGATGTGGTCGCGAAGCCTGGTGCGGGACAGTACATGAGCTGCAGAGTTCTGAATGACCAGCAGAATGACATCGCTGGTCACCACTTACTCCACCACAGAGCAAGTAAAAACTACCCCAAAAACTCTAAGCACTTAAAGTTGCCAGTAAAACCACAAAAGGTATAAATATGTGCAAAATACAGCACAGCAGAAAATTGCTAATGACAAACAAACCTCGAGACCAGACTCTGCGAGGTTTATTGTTGTGTGGTGTGGGGACACTCAGTTTGTCCGACAAAAATTGCTTGGGTATTTCCACTGTCAATATTTGTTTTTTCAAACACTTTCAATGGCTGATGCTCCAGTGCAATGTCAGTGGATCAGTATTAAACTGAGAGCCAGCAGACGTTAAACATCCTGTGGCACTATTTGAAGAGTGAAGGGAGTTTCTCCTTGTGTCCTAGCCAGCAATACCCCAGATAAAAAATGGTCATGATCGAATCAGAGACCTTTGGCTCAATTTGCAGACCAGCAGCACTGCTCAGACGGGAAAAGAAGAAGAGAACTTAGTCGCAAGAAGAATCCACAATGAGATTTACAACTCCCGCTAACTGTCGAGTCCGTGAAAGTAACAGAGTTTGAACGTTCTGGTTGTTGCAGCCATTAAAATAAAATAAAATAAAAATAAAAATATATTTTCACTATTTGAAGCACTTTCGGGAACAATTGACACTAAATGGAAGAAAATTCCAGCTTTGTAATTTAACAGGCACGTAAAAAGGTTGTCTCAGTGTAATAGGCAGTGCTTTGAGCACTTGGGGATGGGGTATGATTCTGAACAAACTCTCAGGGGAAGGACAACATGATACTGACAGCCGTGTTCATTTCAATTTGCCTTCGGGACACAAAACAGAACACAAACAGGACAGGAGTGGTTTTAAACCATAGCGCACACTCTGGGGTCCCCAAACTCGAATAGTGCTACCCTGAGCCTAATACTCTCAGGAATTACAGAAGCAGGGGTTACATGGGCATTTCCATGCGTGGGTAGGATACATGGAACTCTCAGTTTGACCGGGACACTGCTAAGCATGGTGATGAGTTTCTGCGTGTGCCAGACACCCGGCTGACCAAATAAAAAACAGCCAACATACGAACCATGGGCTGGAACCGGATTCCCCTCTCTTTATACATGTGACAGTTCGTCGAAGCACGTAACGCTATGTACTGGCGGATGCTATAATTGAACCTGTTCATATAACTGATCGTGCTGTTGCAGTGTCCAGCGCTGGTGGCTTGATTTTTTCCTTGAGCAATAAAAATGCCTTTGGATTACAATTTTAGATTTGTGGGATCAATGAGGCACACGTTTTGAATAAAATCACACGCTTCACATACAAGGGACCTCACAGCTGTTTGTGGGACGTTGCTGTGCGCAAACTGGCTCGCCTACAAACTACCCGGTCCTTGCGCTTTACAGTAAATCCTGTGAAGTGCTCTGAGAGATTCCTCCTGTCGTGAAAGGAGCTGTATCAAGTGCAAGGATTGCTATAATTATTGTTTATGAAGCACCGAAACACATTTCCTAGTGAGATCCGCTAAGGGCCCATTCCACCATTGAACTCCTCCTGTCAGCATTGTGAATAGCAGGGTGCCAGTTACATACAACAGCAGGATATCAGTAACACTTTACAAGTCCACAACAGCTTGTTTGTCATCTTAAAACACCCTCGATGGTTCTTCAGTGCCTTTCCAAGGAATACAAAACAACTGATGATTAAATGTAACCTTAGTTTTATGGGTTTCTATTTTGAACCAGGGAGTAAACAGCCCACATGAAAAGGAGCTGTGAAATTTGGAGTGAGAGATTCATTGGCCTCGTCACTTGTATGTTTGTGGAGTCCTGTTGCGTATTGTTTAGATCACACGCCTCTCAAATGAGAGGACCTTTGATTCCCGGGCGGGGTGAAAACTTGGGCAAGTTTCCTTACTCCACATGCCTCTGTTTACCTCGCAGTAAGTGGGAACCCGGTTGTTAGTCGATAATCCTTACATTTGATAAAGTGCTTTTCACGTATTGAGGATGTCTCAAAGTGCTTTGCAAGATCTGCTGAGGTCCCAAATATAACCTTAAACCCCACTTTCTCAAATGCACAGTTCCATCCCACCCCCCACAACCTCAGCATCCACCCTGGCACCCACTCCAAGACTTTATCCTACGGTGAATAACAACATTTTTAACTTGCATTTATATAAGTGCCCTTCATGTAGGACAATGCCTTGGAGTGCTGTGAAGGGCGCAATATAAATGCGAGTTGTCTTTTTTTTGAAAAGCAGAATAAATTCAGCTAAATTGATCGTAGAATCAGGTCCGTGAGCACTCCATGGCATTGATTACCTGTCAAGTTTCCTGTTGGGCTCCTGTCCTTACTGACGCTGGCAAGGCATTGAGAGGGAAGCTAAAGGGATGGGAGAGAGGATATTATACCAATCTACAAAAGCAAGTGAGTCGGACTCTTTGATGACCAGAGGCACAGCACACAGTTAGTCACGTTCCAGTGAGAATGGGGGAACTCCCTGCCAGAAAGATGAAGCAAGACTCATCAATGGATTTAAGATGAAACTTGACAAATACATTTTTGTTGGTCAGCTGGGTATCTGACACATGCAGAAATCACCATGCTAGAGAGTATCCAAACCAAGCTGGATATTCCATGCATCCCACCCAGACAGGGAAATTCCAGAGGTAGATTGTTGGAATGGAATAATAATAATAATCCTTGCATTTGATATAGCACCTGATCACGTCTTTGAGACATCTCAAAGCGCTTCACAGAATATAGTATAAAATGAATTGACTGTATATTTTGCGCACAGCAGTGGCCCACAAACAGTTGTGGATTGAGTAATCAAATTTTGTTTTAAAAGGAATTATTGCCCCCGGAAAAGCGATCCACCAATCGACTAACAACCGGGTTCCTACTTACTACTAGGTAAACAGAGGCGTGTGGAGTAAGGAAACTTACCCAAACCTGCCGGGAATCCAACCCAGGTCTCTCACTTGCGAGGCTAGTGCTCAAACCACTGAGCTACAGGACTCCACTCTCTGAGAGTGAATGCTCACTCTCTCTGTGGACGGATGCACCCTGCTTACCAAATTCCAGAAAGTATTAGGCACAGGTTTCGAAGACTTGGGGACCCCAGAGCGTGCGTTGGGGTAATTGCTGGAGGCTAACCAGCTAAAACTGCATAGCTTGCCACTGATTTTATGACAAATACATAAAGGAGAAATACATAAAATACATGAAAGACAAAGACATGAAAGAGAAGGGAATAGAGGGGTACGGTGCTACCAATGTATCTCAAATCTGTTTATATTGACATCCTGCAAAGCCAAGTCCCTAACAGCCCTACCTACATATATTGGGTTATTCCTGCTTATTTCCCCCAAATTTTCTCAGTCCCCGTGATATCGATATAAACAGGGAGGACTGTATGGGAAAGGCCGTTAGGTTTAGGGACTGGGGTGGTTTGGGGGCTGGTGTGGAGTGTAAACCCTGTCACTGGGCCTGATCCTGTAATGCAATATCCCCTGTAGGTAATGTATTCAAGACATTTCAGCCACTGTCACCCATTCCATTTCCCCTGGCTTTGGCACCAACCCTGTTCTTACACCGTTATTTAAATCAGAGAGGCGGCATAATAAAGAGAAATATTAGGATTTATTTTACTTAACAGCAGCGCTGACAAAAGACTAAATCCCGCGGCAGAAAGACGGGTAAACACACTCAGTCATATGCATGCTAATTAATGTCTTAGTATAAATTTGTGGCGCAGTTCACTGTTCTGGCTAAAGGCCACTACCATGTATCTTTATAAAAAAAATTGCAAGACTGCTTTTTTAAAGGTAAGATTGCTTTGTAATTAGTTTTACAGCAGATGATAATTAGGTTAGTCCAATAAATGGCTGTGCCTAGGTGCTATAAATTCCTACATTAAATTATTTTCAGAGTTCCTGTCAGTCTGACATTTGCGATTTGGGAGTCAGAGACTTATTGAATTAAGACAAGTACCACTGTCATTTTGAAGGTCATTTACTTCCTCATTTAGATATATGGTGATTATTTTCCAGTCCAGTGAGCTGTGTTACTCTGCTAGTCACTTTAGTATATTGTGATATGAAGGGAAAAGTCAATGTGTGGCACATCACTGAGACACTGAGTGTCATCAGCGATTAGGTCCACAAGACTTCAAAGCAGCTTTTATTTCTAAAACACGGAGCTTTTTCAAATAAAAATGGTTAATTGTACGTGCATATGCTCAGAGCACAATTATACACTGAGAAGAAATGTGCGTCAACGAACTGGGTGGTTCTTATTCCTGTGAAACCTCTCGGCTATGGTACAAGGACTGAGACGCATGTGAAAAGTCATACTTTTGCGTTCACTCAATCATGTGGGAGGCAAGTGAACGGTTTTATGTCGTGCCTTGCTATTTTTCGTTCAAATGACTACTTCTCCCCACCTCTCTATTGCTATAATATATTAACATTACAATACAAATAATAATCCTTGCATTTGATGCAGCTCTTTCACGTCGGTAGAACGTCTCAAAGCGCTTTGCAGGATTTTACCATGAAGTGTGGTGACTGTGTATTTTGTAAGTGAACGCAGTTTGCGCACCTCAGTGTCCCACAAACGGGAATGAAACAAGAAGAACAAGTTACATTTATATAACGCCTTGCACATCGGGAGGACATCCCAAGGCGCTGGACAGTCAGTTAACAACATTTGGTCGCACACAAATCAGAAGTGAACTAACATTTTCAATGTCACATGGACTTGGCTCACTTACCGGAAGCATTGGAGAGAAAAACGAGTCCCGATATCTGACCCTGGTGTAAAGGCTGGTAGAGGAAAGAAACATGTTGGTGTTACAGATCGTGTGTAAAATGCAATGATTAATATTATCACTTATGACAGCTTTGTCCTTACAGGATGTCAAAAAGAGAGATAAATGAACAAGGCTTGCAAGCTCCACGCTTGTACAGAATTATAAGCGCTTTGATTTAGATTGAGAAGGTCCAAGCCTAATTATAATAATGAACCCAGCATTCAATATAGCGCCTTATCATATCATCAAGTTTAGTGATTGTGTTATTTGTAGGTGAATGCGGCAGCTAAGTTGTGCACAGCAATCTTTCAGCCCATGGAGTGAGTGATCAGTATTTGCTGGGGGATTGATGGCCAAGACACTGAGAAAAACACCCTTCTCTTTCTGAATAATGCCTATAAAGTCCATCAGAACAGGCAGAAGGGACCTAGGTTTAACATCTCAACCGAGGAGGTGGGGGGGGGCAAACTATTTTACTTGTAAACCTTCCAGAGTTCAGAAAGAGAGCCTTACCACGTTATTGAGGGCCTCAAAGCAATTCACAGAATATATTGTAGGTGCTCCGAGATGCCGACCAATTGCGCACAGCAGTGTTCCACAAACAGTTGTGGATTGAGTGACTAAATTTTTTTTATAACATTGTTTTCCCCAGTAGTGATCCGCCAATCGACTAACAACCAGGTTCCTAGTTACTGTTAGGTAAACAGAGGCATGTGGAGTGTGGAACGTGCCTAAGTCTAGGCTGTAATTGGAAGTTAAGGGGCGATGTTCTTCCGCACCTCAACTTTGTTTCCTCATCACGAAGGACTGTCAACTAAGTTTCCTGGGGTTATTGAAACTGGATGTTTTTTTCCGATATAAAACCTCTAATAATTGTTAGCAGAACACGCAGAGGCTGCGTTGTCGTATGTTAAGCAGCTCAGTGTCTGAGGCTGAGCGTGACTCATTTGTGGTTTAGATGCATTACTCTTTCCATCACTTTGCTGGCACGGACACATGCATTTTACATACCGGTTACAAAGAAACAAAACCAGAAGTCGCTGGGAACGCTCAGCAGGTGAGTCAACATTTCGGGTCCATGCCCCTTCCTCAGAACCCAGCCTGTTACAAAGCCTTTCAGAGCCTGTTTCGAAGAGCCTGACAACTTTTCTGTGAGCCCAGTCAAACCAATGGTTTACAAACCAAGCCACACAGACCCATTCACCCCATTCTCAACTTAGCCACCTCTGGTCCCTGGTCCCAGGCTCCTTTTCCTCACTCAGTTCCACCAGAGATGTATCAGGCAAAATATTTGTCCTACAATACATTTTACAGTAAAATCCTGCGGAATGCTTTGAGGCATTTCGAAGTGATAAGGCACGTATCCAGCGCCTTGGGACGTCCTCCCGATGTGAAAGGTGTTATACAAATGTAATCTTGTTGTTGTTGTATCAAATGTAAGGATTTTTGTTCTATCCACACCCACTACTACATCTCCAACATCTCTATAGTCTCTCACTTCTCTCTCACCCCATCCCGGTATGGCTTCTGTTTAAATGTGCGATGTAAATCCCAGGCTTCATTTGCATCTTGCTACATGGAAAAATCAGCAACAAGACCTAAACACTCTATGACAGGAAGCTTATCAATGCCTGTACTTATAATCATGTTTGCATTTGATATAGCGCCTGATAACATGGTCGAGACACCTCCCAGCGCCGTGCATTTGCAGGTGTCAGCAAACCACTTAATTGTAGTTCAACGCTCTTCACCACTCAGAGAACAGGGAACTTAACCACAGAATAATTTTCTCTCCTCACCGCGTAAATCTCACAACTGGTGTCAACGTCAACAGACTTGTCAAGATTTTTCCTCAATACATTTCACCACCCGGCTCTGTCTGTCAGCTTAGCTCCAATGATTGCTGAGTCCAGCTCCCCTAAACACTATTACAATAATCCGTTACAGCATGAGAGACAACCGAGGCTCGGTAAGGTTCTACAAGCACCTAACAGCAATAGCACTCTCCCCTGATGCAAAAGATTATGGGTTCAAGCCCCACGTTAGGACTTTGAGCTCACAATCCAGGCATACACTCCAATGGGCTGCATTGCTGGAGGTGCCGTCCTTCAGGTGAGAAGTTCAACTGAGGTCCCATCTGCCTGTTCGGGTGGATGTTAAAGATACTACTCTGGCACTAATCGAAAATAGAAGGGAGTTTTTTCCGGTGTCCTGGACAACAATCCCCGGATAAAATTGGTCATTCACTTCATGGCTGTTCGTGGGATATCGCATTGGCCTAAAAAATGCAATCGCTTTACAGTAAATCCTGTGCAGCGTTTTAAGTCGTGAAAGATGCTTTATCAAATACAAATGATTATTAGTGCAATATGATACGAAAGCTTCCAAATCAGACTAAAGTTCAACCTTGTAGATAGTGTACACACTTGGTAGAGTCCATTATGTTGTACAAGCAGAAATGGAGAGAAATCTGGTCTTTTCATCTAAATTATTCTGGGATGAGAGGTTTTCTGATTATGGGCTTGACAATAACTGTAGAACAAATTACATCTTGTAAATTGGAATCTTTTTAAGAGTATTATTTTTAATGCAGCAGTCTCCTGGACTGATGATACTGAATGTTCTGACACGTACCTTGTTTCAAAGCAATATGTAGAAATCGCAATTGCATTCTTAGCTCTCAAAACTCAATCCAACACTATAACCAAAACCTCTCCAAGTTAATTTGGCTCTGCATCCTGTTTTATACTTCCTGATTCCCCTTTCATTGGTCATTTCTTCTTAGAGGGTGTCCAACAGAAATTTCAGCCCATCAAACTTCATCGGGCTTCTTTGAATCATTTCTTCCTCTCAGAAAAACTGACAGCAAAGTTTTACTCTGAAATGGATGAAAGTGAGAATGAACAATTGAAACAAAAAAGCCAAGCTTGAGAGTGACAGTTTAGCTCAGCCTCCTGCTTGTGGGTCAGGACATTGTGGGTTCAAGCCTCCTGTCAGGACCATTCCAGGCTGGGGAGCACTGCACTGTTGGAAGTCCTTTGGACGAGACAAACTGAGGTCCCGTCTGCCTGTTCAGGTGGACATTAAAGATCCCACAAAGAACTGTTTGAAAGGAGAAGGGAGTTTCTCCCATCTCCTGGCCAGCGATCCCCCAAATAAAATTGGTCACTCGCTCCATGGTTGTTTGTGGGACACTGCTGTGCGCGAATTGACTGCCCCATTCGCCTAGTCACGACATTTCACGGTAATATTCTCTGAAGCTATTTGAGGCATCTCGATCACATGATAAAGAGCTGTATCAAATACACGATTATTATTCATTGAATGCACACCCTTTTTCCTCTATAAAAGTACTGGCTTTTGCATTTCTTTTTCCCCCCTGGAACATTTCAAGCTGTGTTATAGACCATTCCTAACATCCCCCACACCTTGTTATAATCTGCCTGGGCATTTCAGGATTTCTCGATATAATGAGGTGGACTCTGGCCACCTACACAAAGAAGAACACGCAATGCCACACTAATACCACACAAGACGCTTCTCTCTTCCCAACAAAAAGCGTGAAAGAAAAGGCGAACGAATCTCCGTTACATCTTTGTGAAAGCAAATACTAATTTAGTAACTGGAGCTATAAACGCAGAAGCTGAGACACGTGTATTAATGGCTGAGAGCAGGCACGGCTAAGTGGTCAATTAAAAACGTAACCGCTGAGCCCTTAAAAATGAATTAAAGTCATTAGCTTCTTTTCAAAGGTCTCATTTATGGACCTGTGAGTTTTAAATAGGTTTCCTGCGGTGCTATTTCACCATCAAAGCAACGCACATACATACATACATACCCAAAGAAGAAAATATATTAAAAGATGTTGCAAAGATATGCTCTACCTTATTCAGTGGTAACTCGAAGAACTTAAGAGTTCTTACAGTTCTTGCAGTTTTCAAATAAATAAATGTGCCAAAGCGCTTTACAAAATATGATTGATTGAAGTATATTTAACTGGGAGCAAACACTACGAGACACCGAGCAAGAAGGGAGCTATTTAAATGCAAGTTGTTGTTTGCTGTTAACACAACATCTCACAGCATCCAGGATGTGGCAAATTGTTGAATACTGTCTTCATTTGGACGTTTTATTTTTGCAAGTTTCTTAAAAGAACGTGCGGAAAATGGGTTTCAAACTGAGGGCTGTTGTTTAAGAATTTGACCAAATTCTGAACAGGCTAAAATGCTACTTTAATCGAGTAAATCTGGACCCAGGTAGAATTTCTCCAGACTTGTTATGAAGGCAATCGTGGCAGCTAGATGAAACATCAGGGAGATGAGCGGCCAATTCCTTTGAATTTGGGAGTATATTTGAGATGATGAGGGGAATATAATGCGAGGGATAGACTCCACATTTCTTTCAAGTAGTGACGCTTTATATCTACCCTAATCACCCGAGACGGAAGGCAGTCAAACTTTAACCAGACAATTAAAATATTAGTGATCATCTGGAAATAAATAACAACACTGAAACATCATATAGAATTTACATTTATATAGCGATTTACCATACCCAAATGTCTCAAAGAGCTTAATTTAACTGGTCAAGTGTTGGTGACTGTTTTTTGCAGACAAACGTGACTGGAGAGGCAGACTCTGGGAGTAAGGAAACCTCCCTCTCAGCTTCTGGTAACGCTACAAGTCAAAGCACAAACGAGTAGGGTGGTCGTAGCTGGACAAGCAGCGGGAAGCTTGCCAGACAGTGCAATCATTGTCAAGCTATGTTGTTTTAACCATTTATACCCCAGCAGGACCCCAAGCCTTGGCTCTCGTCAACCTGTGCCTAATACTCTCTGGAATTACCTGAGCAAGTGGATCCCTCCAGGGAGAGAGTGCGCAGTCCATTCCAGACATAGGGAAATGTTCATGCGTAGGTGATGCACATACGTGGAACTCTCAGTCTGGTTCTGGATACTCTTAAGCATGGTGATGGATTTCCACATATATCTGATGCCTGGCTGACCAAAAAGAAAATGTAGTTGGTGTTTAGGCACAGCAAAGTTGTGCAAACAGCAGTGAGGTATCAGTTAACATGCTGTGAGAGGGAGAGAGTGTATTCAGGATTTTTCAAATGTACTACTGTTAAAATGAAGGCAGAACAGACACAGGAATTCATCTTTTTTGGTTCTTAAGTGTTTCAGCAATCTGAAGATAAATGGATAAAAGTCCATATTTAAAGCCAACGTACAGGGCAGTTTAAAGTACAGGGGTCTAGGAGAAAGGGTAGATAAACGGGACTGAAATGGTTAATTTTAAAAGTGACAGCACAGATGCAACGTACTGAACGGCCTTCTGTGCTCCAACTGTGTCTGGTTCTTGCTACAGATTCTCTACGGTGGAAAGTATTTTTTATATAAAAAGAACCTTCGCAGTCCACGCTGTAATTTGTTGTTTGTTGTTGTCACTTCCTGGTGCCCAGTGCCACTCACTCTGGCCCGAAGTGGGATTGGGTAACATACAACAAGAACAACTTGCATTTAAATCGTGCCATTCACCCGGGGTAGTGTCCCGGAGCGCTTGAAACATATGGATTTTACGACAAACATCTGCCTTTTAAATGGCCGCTACAGCTTTGGAAGTGCTAGAGGTCAGAATCTCGATATTCACAGGTGAAAGAACAAATCTGCGGAAACACTACTTCAGTGAGCGAGCAGTAAGCGTATGAAACAGGCTCCCTGCGGAGACGGTGGAAGCAGAAAGTGTTGATTCTTTCAAGAACAAATTAGAGAGATTTCTGTTAGGAAATAATATCTCGAGGTACAGTACATAGTTTGGGACCTGACATGGGCTGCCAGCGTGGTGGAAGGCAAACTGGATGGACTTTCTTTCGTCCAGCAAATTCTTTTGTTCGGAAAGAATCTGCGTTAAATATCATACGGAATGAGCATAACCTCAAACGTGGGATGTCGCAGTTATCGCAGAACAGAAACAGGCAATAGAAAAACAGCTGAGAAAGGTAACTTTGTTCCCACCTCTCACTTCCCCTATTATATTTGGAGCATTAAGAGAAGTCGTACGGGCAGCAAAAAAAAAGCATTAAATATTCAACATCACTGAAGGAACATCTGGCTAAGAGAGGCTCCCTCCCTACAGGGGAAACAGATGCCATGGCAACACAAGAAACTCAGATTCGGGTTAAAGTTCAGCCAGCACGGACACCGAAATAAGAACCACTGAATGTTCCTTTACTTCCTGTATAAAGCAAGAGATTAAACAAAGCTGACTTACTTTTCTTTTAAAATATGCGAATTATCTTGCAATAGATGGTAGGGTGCGATTGTCTGCCTCTGTGTCCATATTTATCAGGTGTTGTGTCAATGTTTAGCTTAAGTATAACCAGGTGCAGTTAATCCTGCTCTGGGCACAATACATTTTTAAAGATACTTGAATGACGGCAAACATAGGCTGCTGTGGCTCTCCCCCCCCCCCCCCACCTCCCTCACTCTGTCCCATTCGCTTCACAATATTACGAAAGGCAATTTGGGGACAATGCAACAAATACAAGTTCACTGTCATTGTATTCGCAACACAAAGACTGTGCCGTGCTGGTACTGAAACAGGCAGCACTGGTCAGCCAGGAGTCTAAGACACACGGAAACCCATCCCTGTACTTAATAGTATCCAAATCAGATTGAGAGTTTCACATATATATTTCACCTTCGCATAGAAATTTCCCCTTGTCTAGCCATCACTGAGTGTGCATTGGGGCGATAATTGTTGGGAGTCTAACTGGCTAAAAACACATGACTTGTTAATTGAGAGCACTCTCTGGCAAGCTTTCAACTGCTTAACCATCTAGGACCATCCTACATTTTGGCTTGCAGTGTTAATGGGAGCTAAGTGGGAAGACTGTGTGCTTCCAGTGGCTGGTCTGCTCCTACAAGTCTTGCTGATGAACCAGGTCTATCTTTAGCAATGCCCTGGAGCAAAGGGAGTGAGGAGGAGAGTGGGATTAGATCAGGTATCTCTGGTGGAGAAAACATTATGCGTTGATAACAGTCAAAATAAGAATATCTGTAACATCAAGGAGGTTCAACTAGTTCCCCAGTTGATAAATTAGAATCATCAATTAATGGGCCTCTGACTTTCACTCCCTTTGAGTAGTCACAAGAGCAAAAAGAGAGTTAAGGAGAAATCTTTTCAATCAGCGCTGTTGGGATGTGGAATGCTCTGCCAGATAAATGGTAGAGGCAGAGAACATTGTGAGTTTCAAGAGGGACGTCAACAGGAATATGAAAGATAGAGACTTGAATGCTCTGGAGATAAAGCAGGGCAGTGAGATTGAATGCATAGCTTGCTTGCTCTGTGAGCCGGTGCAGACTGGATGGGCCGAATGACCTCCTTCTGTGCTGTAAATTTCTATGGTTCTATGAAACTATCACCAATTGAGCAAAAGTAAAGCAAACAGTTTTGTCCCCATAGTACCTACCCTATGTTATCCCACCCTACACTGAAACCAGCCTGCTGACTTCAGTGGCCCTGGGGCTGAGGCATTCCATTCGTCCCATAGACTAAGTGAGGACCCGCGATCCTCAGAGCTGCTCTTCTGACCTGGAGATCAGGTGATGAGGAGCAGACAAAGCGAAAAGCAAATGTAAAAAAAAGTCACAATAATAATCCTTACTTTTGGTAGAGCGCCTTCCACGTTAGGTGGATAATAGTAATAATATTTCTAAAAGCAGTTTGCAGGATATACTGTAAAGCCTAATAACTGTTGTTTTGGGTGCGAACACATTTAGTATTCGCTAGTGTATGCTTTGACGACTTGCTACGCTTGTCCCGGGGACTGGATTTGCAGTAAGAATGAAATTGGCGGGAAATTGGCCCATACGACTTCTCTTAATGAAAAGACAGTTGCTCCCGATGTCCTGACCCACAATGCCCCAAATAAAATTGTTAATTCATTTCATGGCTGTTTGTGGGGCACTCCTGTGCGCAACTGGCTGCACGTTTCATTCACAAAGTACACAGTCAAACCCCCCCTTGACAGTATACCCTGTGAAGCACTTTGAGATGTCTTGACGACGTGAAATGCACTATATCGAATGCAAGGATTATTATTTATTATTTTAACTGATTCGTTCCCCCTTTCATTTCAGAGTTCCTCCTGGAAGGTATACAACGTACCAAATAGTTTCCTCCCCACCCGACGAACCTACAAATGTAAATATTGGGAGCTTTTCTGGTGCATCTTACACTGGCTGGTCCGAGGCGGAAAATAAAACGAAAGAAGAAAATAAAATCAAACACAGCTTTCTTGTAAACTTTAAGGAACTGTAAATAATTGTCACCAGCGAATGGTATTAATTAGGAAAACTGCTGTAAAAAACACTGCATTTTTCAAGAGCTTCCAACGGGATTATATTGTGACCAGATTCTGGAAACTTTTTTCCTTCTCTTTGCTGACTTATGGTTGAGGAACGAGGTTTGCGGTACCAGGCCTGAAATTAGAAGCTGTCTAACCGCATGGTAACAATGTTAATAATAATCCTTACATTTGATATGTGGAGTCCTGTAGCATATTGGTTAGAGCACTTGCCACTCAAGTGAGAAAACCCAGGTTCATTTTCTGGGCAGGGTAAAACCTTAGGCAAGTTTCCTTACTCCCCGCGCCTCTGTTTATCTAGCAGTAAGTAGGAGCTCAGTTGCTAGTTGATTGGTGGATCACTTTACGGGGGTAATAATTGGTCACTCAATCCACGTTTGTGGGACACTGCTGTGCGCAATTGGCTTCAGTGTTTCGTCCCCAAAATACAATCAATCCACTTCAGTTTATTCTATGGAGCACTTTGAAACGACACGATTAGGTGCAAAGTCAAACGCAAGGATTATTATTATTATTATCAGTGACTGTACAATTGTAGGTGAAAGTGGCAGCTAATTTGCACGCAACAATGCCCCACAAACAGCCACAAAGTGAATGTCCAATTATCTTTTATTTCGGGGTATTGTTGGCCAGACACCAGAGAAACAGCTTTTTCTTCTCAAATAGTGCTACGGGATCACCTGAACAGGCAGTCGGGGCCTCGGTTTAGCACCTCATTCGAAGGGTGGCACCGCTAAGAATGCAGCACTCCCCCAGCACTGCAATGGAGTGGAGTGTCAGCCTAAACTGTGAGTTCAAAGCCTGACGTGGGGCTTGAACCCACGACCTTCTAACTCTGAGGTGAGAGTGATACAAACTCAGCCAGGTTGCCACCTGTAGCTCTGATAGAAGCAAGCCCTGGGCATGAAGTGCTGATGCTTTAAAGCTGCTAAATGGAAACTAAGAACCCAGCCAAGTTTTGTCTCTGCCACGTGAGTTGAAGCGGGGAACAACCAAGCGCAGGCCTGTACTTGGCCAGGATCCCATGAGAGGCTGACTACTCATCTTGAAACATTAAAAGTAGCTTGTTTAACATTGCTCAGTTTTCAACAGGATTATTAAATACAGCTCTAATAAGATGATGGGGGAAGGGGAGTGGTGGTGTGAGAGGAGGAGGGTGGGGGGAGCCAGTAGAAAAAAGGTTGCTTTGTAAACGAGAGAGCTTTTGAATAATAAGAGGTGAATTAACGCAGAGTAACTTTGTGTTGAGCAGAAAAAAAGACAATCATCTCGGAGCTGTGCCTACCCCTTCTAACACACCCAAAGAGAACTAAAATAAGCTCAGACAAGCCTGAACTACTGCCAGAGGCACTGTAGACATGTGTTTTTTTTAATCCTTCCTGCTTATATCTCCAAATCCCTAATGCTTTTGCTGAGTGTTACTTTTATAAAGTGGCTCTGTACCACAAGGTAGACCACATTCTCCCCTCCCCCAAGATTGTGGTTCTGGAGCAAAGGATTAAAATGGGTTGTTTTCTCAAGCCACAGGAAAACAGTGACAATTTGCATTTGTACTGAGTAACGGGGAAACCAGATCAAAAGATCTGCAATTGTCTAATAAAACAAGCTGAATGGCCTCCTCTTGTTTCTACATCCCTTTAACTCGATTGGGAGTTCATATAATGAAGTGAGCCGGAGTTAGTTTCGCTGGAAGAGACAAGCCTGCAAAGCCCTGTGTCAGACTGTAATCCACCACGTCTGTACGAGACAATTTAAACCAATGAAAGAAATCAACTTATCAGATAGTGGCGGACTGATTCTTCCATCTGCTAGAGATCTGTCACAAGGCGGCAGAATTTTGAAGACATGGAATGGTCTGGTCCAGAAAGCGATACACAATGGACAGAAAGCTGCAGAACCGATAGACATAGACTTGGGGAGAGGAGATATTAAGGGTGAATAGGTGGGACGTTGGGATAAACAATTCCTCAAGTTTGAATAAACGGACTGGAACCGATTGGCTTGATGGGCTGAATGGCCTCCTCTTGTTCCTACGTTCCTCTTCCCCTTCTGCTGATGAATGACTTGAAAGGCAACATCTGACAGGATGCTCACTGTTAAGATATGGGGGTTCCTCGAGTCTATATGGTCCTTTTAATGCCAGGAAAATCTTACCATGAAAGCTCACGTTTGTCATAAGCACTTTAAAGAGCTTGTTTTAGATTCCTTTGCTATGCACAACAGATCAGATGTCCCGTTTTGCTGTCAATAATACCATCCCGTTTATCACAGAGGCTGAAATATTCACATTCGTCCTTTGCACCTTCAGTGGAGCTTCAGTACGACCATAAGTTAAAGATTAAAACATGCTGCACCCTAGTGGCTTCCAGTCATAAACCTGGCCCTTCTTCAATTCTTGTTCTATTCAGACAGGAGTCAAAGAATAAATATTGGGTTTCTTTTGCTGTCCATATGAGTTGCTCAATAATCTTTAGTTTGGTGCCTCTGTAAATTTCTCGAGCGCTTTATTTTTGATACAAGCCATCGTACTTGCCAACTTTCCCAGAATCACAACTCAACTTGTGTTTATGTAGCCCCCTTCATACAGGCCAGCGTTTCATAGCCACGAACGATGGTGTGGTTTAATGCCGAGCAGGTGAGAAAGGGGAGGGGACCGTAGGCATGGTCGCAGAGGAAAGTCTTAAGGTGCGATCTGAAATGGGCAAAGAGGGAGCATCGGCAGAGGGACTGAAGCAAGGAGTTGCATAGGTTAGTGGCTGAAGGCAGTCGCCAATAATAATGATAATAATAGTAATCCATGACATTGATATAGCGCCTCATCACATAGTCGAGACGTCTCAAAGCGCTTCACAGGAAATACTGTAAAGTGGATTGACTGTTTTGTGAGCAAAACGACAGGAACGTATTGTGCACAGCGACGTCCCACAAACAGCCATGCAGTGAGTAATATTGTTTTATTCGGGAGACTTTTGGCCAGAACACTGGCAGTAACTCCCTTCTCGAAATGTACCATGGGTTCACTAACAATCCAACAACAACAACTTGCATTTATATAGCGCCCTTCACGCAGGGTACAGTCCCGGACCGCTTCACCCGAACAGACAGACTGGACCTTGGTTCAACGTCTCATCCGAAGGATGGCACCTCTAACAATGCGACAGATGGCCAGCACTCCATTGGAGAGTCAGCTTTAGACGGTGTGATTCCAAGTTGCAACGTGGGGCTTGAACCCACAACCGTCTGACTCAGATGCGAGAGTGCTACCACAATGGTGGAGTTGGAGGGGTCGAGGGACAAGCAGAAGTTATGAGCGGGCTAAGGGAAAGGTGAGGGCAGAGAAGTGCGGTGTGAGCAGCTTGGCGAGGTGGAGAGGTACAAGGGTAGAACAAAGATCTTCTGGGCACCAATCTAAAAAACTTTTAAATGGGTTTACCTGTCAACGTGGTTCAATTGAGAGTTTAGATCACCTTCACTTGGTCCGAGGCTCCTGCTGGTGTGAAGTTTCATGTTGTGGCTCAGGTTCCTCGGTAGATGGGTCACAATCTCACTTGAGACTAATCTTAATAATAATAATACTGGCATTTGACATAGTGCCTTTTCACTTCGTTGAGACATCTCAAAGCGCTTCACGAAGATACTGTAAAGTGGATTGACTGTGTATTTTGTCAGCAAAATGCGGCAGTCAATTGAGCACAGCAGGGTCCCGCAAACAATTTGGATTGAGTTCCTACATTTTTTAATGAAGGGATTATTATCCTGGAAAGCGATCTGCCTATTGACTTAACACCCGGGTTCCTTCCTACTGCTGGTTAAACAGTGTGTGGAGCAAGGAAACTTGCCTCAGGTTTCATCCTGCCCGGGAATCAAACCTGGGTCTTTTCGCTTGCGAGGCGAGTGCTCTAACCAATAAGCTACAGGACCCCACATCTTCATGTGTGACTGGTACTTTGTGCTCACATGTCTGCAATCTCATCACAAGGCCTCCAGAATTGGGAAACTGCCTAGCTCACGAACACTGAATCGTATTGTATCACCCCTGTCCCATATTTCTAGAACAGAACACTGGAGAGATAATTTTTTTTAAAATGTGAGTAGTTTTACATTTCAAGAACATTAGTTGGATAAACTCCTATTTCCAGAACAGTGGGGACTTTCAGCTGGAAACATATGCAAACAGTTTTCTGTCTGTTCTCAAACATGTAGGAGCGATACACACTTGGCCTTGTTTCACCATGTTAAAACAAAGCTTGATGGGATAATGTAAAAACCCTAATTGAAAGCATGTTGGTATTGAAAGCCATGTTGGTATTGAAAACCACGAGTCCCAACATCTGCAGCAAAAGTTCAAAGCTTGGCAAAATGACCTTCCCAATTACCAAAACCTATATTGGATTGCGAGCATTTACAATATCCTAGTGAAGAGGAAAAAAGGTTTGGCTGTAATTTCGCGATTCCATTTGAAGTATCCGAGAAAGAATTCTGTATTCAGTGGTTGTGAGCAGTTCAAACATCAGCTGCAGACTCCTTTCTATTTCAATCAAAATCTGAGGGAAGGATAAACTTGGAGAAACAGTCCAAGTTGTCACTGGTTCGTACAGAGAACAAAAGCTGCTTCGGAAATGACACAAACATATAAAATAGCCTGTCTTATTTAATAGGGAGTTTAGCAGGAATTTCTTCCCGCAGAGGGTGCCGAGAATGTGGAACTCACTGACAGCAGCTGCGGTTAACAGCAAATAGCATTAACATATTTAAGAGTAAACAAAGCACAAATGAGGAAGAAAGGAATAGAAGTGGGGAATAGGAGGAACTGGGGCTTGTGAGGAGTATGAACACTTACCATGTACTAGTTGGGGCGAATGGCCTGTTTCCATGCCCCATCTATTATTCTATGCAAAAATGCAAACTTGACACAATTTGTGTGATGGAGACATTATTCCCCAAATGCCTCTTCTTGTAAAGCAAAGGCATTTTGGTGCTCTCTGGTCTACACTCAGTGGAGTGAGTATCTGAATGAGCCAACCTGCATTGTTGACTTTCAGACCCATTGCTCACTGTGAGTTTAAACAATTCACAGAAGATTCCAAACTAATTCTAAGGCATGACTTACCTGTCCTCACTAGTTGCTTGCGCCAGTGAAATTCACCACAAATTACCGTTTCTTCCCGACCTCAGGCTCTGCTTATTTATTTTTCTGCAATGATTTCATAGACAGTCTGTAAAGCCAAGCTACTCTAACTCATTCTTAACCGAGACTCCAAACATTTGGTCAGCCGGCTTTCACGTAAGTACATAACCTACACGTGGAAATTTCTCTGTGTCTGGAATGCAATGTGCACCTTCTCCCTGGAAGGACACACCTTGCTAACCTAATTCCAGAGAGCATCAGATGCAGGTTGGCAAACTACATAGCTTGTCATTGAGACCACAGAGAAAAAGCAGCATTTCTCTTTGTAGCACCAAAAGCATTTAAGCACCTCTTAACATGATTTAATCTTTACTGAAGTGTCAATAAGACACAAGTGCATGACCCAACTCGTTTCTCAGATGCAATCAACTGTGTGTGTTTTACAAGTAGTTTAGACTCGCAAAGAAGTTCTGTTCATGTGTTGTATAACTCTGAAAATAGATGCTGGCAGCAGAGCAAACAGCTATATTACTGATTGCATTGTGTCCTGATAGCTTCGAAGCTGTAGAACCTTGATTGTCGGGTGATAAACAAGCAACTTCAAAAAACAATGCAAGAACACAGACATTTTCCCAGCTCAACAATCTGCAGTGATTGGCAAACTGATAATAATAATCATTGCATTTGATATAGTGCCTTATCCAGCCGTCAAGACATCTCAAAGCTCTTCGTAGGATCTACTGTAAATTGGATTGACTGTATTTTATGGGCGAAACTTGGCAGCCTGTTATGCATAGCAATGTCCCACAAACAGCCATGGAGTGGGTGACCAATTTTATTTTGGGGGATTGTTGGCCAGGACACCGAGCGAAACCCCCTTCTCTTTTTGAGCACTTCCATGGGATCTTTAACACCCACCTGAATAGGCAGACGGGACCTCGGTTTCATTTGAAAATTGAAATCTGATGTCCATTTTCGGAAATGGCATAGTAACAATAAATAGTGTTTATAAGGCACCTTTCACTTTGGTTTCTCCATAAAAGAAAAACAAGCTTCTCAAAGCGCTTCACGTAAATACAGTCGGTTAAGAAACAAAGTGAATGTCATCATGGTAGTCAAAGCACCGAGGCTAGCGTTTGAAAGTTAAAATGTTTTAATTCTCTCTTTTCCATTGAACAGTTATAAAAATGACGCCCCTTGAAAAGCAGTTCACAAATCAGTTGCCCGAAGGTGGAGACAGATTGCCAGACGTCTAGGAGATAGTGGTGCAGTAGAGGGGCTGTGTGACATGTAAATATAATAGTAACTGCAGATCCTCTGAGCAGGTGTATCGTCAATCAATATATCCTTCACTGGAGGCCCTTTGCGTCATAATGGACTCCATCACCATCAATCTCTCACTACCAGTTATTATCTTACCCTTCAAAAGACCAACTGTAGATTCTTCCCAATGAATCACCGGCAAATAGTTTTGAGTGATTTCTGCAAAGAAGAGAATCCAGAGACTTTTAGCCACTATTGGAAGTAACTTGAACCGAAGGGCGGATGTGGAGCAGACAATAATAATCCTTGCATTAGATACAGCGCCTCATCACGTCTTCGAGATGTCTCAAAGCGCTTCACAGAAGATACTGTAAAGTGAATTGACTGTATATTTTGTGGGCGAAACGCGGCAGCCAATTATTACCCTCGGAAAAGCGATCCAGTAATCGCCTTACAACCGTGTTCCTACTTACTCCTTGGTAAACAGGGGCATGTGGAATAACGAAACTTGCCTAACATTTTGCCCTGCCTGGGAATCGCACCCAGATCATCTCGCTTGTGAGGCGAGCGCTCTAATCAATACGCTACAGGACTTGTGATCTTCAAATACAGATCTTGTGATCTTTGAAATACTTTTCCAGGTCCCATTTGACAAGGCCATATCAACTCTGGCTGAATATCCAATTATAAAGGAAAGATGGTCCGACAATCCAAACCAGCTTTAAATGAACACAAGTGGCACTATTCTAAAAGTGCAGGCTTCAGAAGATCAGGAGAGAGAGGTTCGTATATAGAAAGATCTTTGGTCCATTTGATCATATCCTTCCAGAATACCACAAGAAGAAGCTCAAATTGCATTTATATACTGCCTTTCATGTCGGGAGGACATCCCAAGGCATTGAACAGTCTAGGGTTTGCTCCCAAGATGGGGGTTGGAATCAAGAGGGGTAGAGGGCAAGGGGATGGAGGGAGCAGGATGCTTTAACCGAAGGTACGGTTAAAGAGGAAGGTCTCGAGACGGGCCTTGAAGGAGGTGAGGATGGGGATGAGGTGGAGGGGCATCGGGATGGAGTTCAATCAGTGGGGACAGAAAGGCTGAAGGCCTGACTGCTGATAGTGAGGCAGGCAGGGGCGAACATGGAGCAGGCCTGTGCCCTCCGAGCGAAGGGAGGGGCAGGTTGGGAATGTTTTAGTCGGTTCCGGAGGTAGGCAGGAGCAAGACGGTGGAGCAATATCAACCCTACCTACTGTCCCCCCATTACAGCATCAAGCTGTTTCGTAAATGAGCTCGAGTGTCTTGGCCTCGATCACCTTCTCAATCTGCAAATTATCCTCTTTTGAGTGAAGAAATACTTCCTGGAATCTGTCCTGAAATTGCCCTTTGCGACCTTGAACCTGTCTGTGCCGACTGGCTCGGCTGCCTGCCTTGGCAGATCGCTCTGCTCTTCCCTTCGACCTTGTACGGCCTGGAACAAGAGCTCGCCATTAAACGTCAGCAAACGGGATGCAGGATCAGCAAGCACCAAGCCTTGTCCTTTGAGTGGTAAATGTTACTTGGAATCGGTGGCTTGGTAGCACTGCGCCCTCTACTGGGCTCAATTAGCGCACGTAAGGGAAGCGTGTGCCCATTACCTGGATACAGCCACTGCAGTGATGGCAGACTTTGTCTTGTTCGCTCTGCCAGAAAGGGCAGCGTTTCTGTCGAGGCGTCGACACAAGACGAGCCTTTTTTCCCATTTGCCTCCCGCTGTGAAAAAATGATTAAAAGCCGCAGTTATTGCTTTGGTGGAGGGTATTGAAAGTGCAATTTGCCCTTACTTACGCCGTCGAAACAGCTGCCTTCCGAGCGGTAAACAGGTTCTGCTCAGAGGAAACAGCCAGGGCTAATCCCGGCCCGTACAGTAAATGGTAGGGGAAGTCCCATTTTAATTAAATTTTAATGGTGATGTTCAACAGAGCTGTGCTCTAATCAGGATTTCAGATTTGGGCATTATTAAATGCCTTCTAACTTGCAGGGTTAGGTCAGCGTACTGACTACTGACTCAATCCCCGGCTCTGGGTGAAATGTATCTATCACCTCCTTGCTATCCGATCTCTCTGCTGAGCAAACGTGAGCTTTCAGTTCAACCAAGAGCACTGTGCACACAGCTCTGCTGTACCCTGCTGCGAGACATGCGGCGATAATGTACGCATTAATTAGCAAAAATACTTCTTAATCCAGAAAGGGTGCATTGTGTAGGTTGACGCTGAATGGTACTTTCAGAGAATCGTGAAAGCGCGGAACCAACACACTCAGCCCTTGCAAACTCCGCATGGGGTTTGCTCCACCTGATCTAATCGCATTCTACTCCTTGCTCACCATTCCCTTCACTCCAAGGGATTGCTGCTGTCAGACTTGGCTCGCCAGCAGGCCTTGGAGGGGCACTGAGAGCAGAGATTCTTACCACTCGTCTCGTTAACCCTGCAAACCCAAATCCTATCGGGTAGGATGGTCCTAGCTGGACAAGCATCGGGAAGTTTGCCAGACAGCGCGCTCAATGGCAAGCTGTGCGGGTTTCGCTCATTAAACTCCAGCAGATACGCAGATGGAAACTCAGATGGTCCCCAAGCATCAGTTTTCGCCAACCTGCGCCTAATATAGTACTCTCCAGAATTAGGTAAGCAGGATGTGTCCCTCCGGGAAGACAGTGCACGTTTTGTTCCAGAAACAAGAAAATTTCCAAGCGTAGGTGTACTCTCAATCTGGTTTGGATACTCTTAAGCATGGTGATGGGTTTCCGCATGTGACAGTCACCTGGCTGACCAAAAAACTCTTCAATATTTCCCTTTTTCTCACATCTTACAAAGCGTGTCATAGAGTGAAGCACGGAAATCGGCTGTCTATCTAATTCCCCTTTCAGTGCATAATAATAATAATAATAATCCTTGCATTTGATATAGCGCTTTTCACGTCGGGAGGACGTCCCAAAGCGCTTCACAGAATATACTGTAAAGTGAGTTGACTGTATATTTGTGGGCGAACGCGGCAGCCAATTTCGCACAGCAATGTCCCACAAACAGTCATAGATTGAAACTGACCAATTTAATTATTTTTTTTGGTTTTGGAGGGATTATTATTAGGCGTGTGGAGTAAGGAAACTTGCCCAAGGTTTCGCCCTGTGCCTGGGATTGAACTCAGGTCTCTCACTTGCAAAGCGAGTGCTCTAACCACTGAGCTACAGGACTCCACAAAAGTACATAATGTACTCTGTCTCAGCGGGCAGACCGTGTCAAGAGAATTTCACCGTCTGTGTAAAGATTTTTTTATCCGTCATCTTTTATCCTTCACTCCATCTTTTCGGATTTGGGCCATCGGGTGAGTGACGCAGTGAGGAGAATGTAATTCTTTGGGTGCATCTCTTTGTGTTCTTGTTCTTGGAAAACGTAACTCTTTATGTTTGAAACTCAAGAGCATACAAGACTTGAAAAGATCAGACTTGTCTGGTCTCCTTTCTGACCTACCTTTGCTC
This sequence comes from Callorhinchus milii, assembly GCF_018977255.1. Lineage (NCBI taxonomy): Eukaryota > Metazoa > Chordata > Chondrichthyes > Chimaeriformes > Callorhinchidae > Callorhinchus > Callorhinchus milii. Next base: position 6,257,628 of record NW_024704748.1, read on the forward strand.
ACTACCTCTCCCCTTTCCCCGCCCAACCTCCCACACTCTTCCCCCCCTCAACCACATCATCATCACGTGATGGTTTGGGTACCATTTTTATTTGGGGGACTGTTGGCCAATTCCCTCTCTTTTCGAGTAGTGCCATGGGATCTTTAATGTCCACCTGAAGAGGCAGACAGGAACTGCGTCTAATGTCTCATCCAAAGGACCCTTGACAATGCAGCACTCCCCCAGCACTGCACTGGAGTGTCAGCCTGGACTCTATCTGATTAAGGTTCCGTCGTAGGCTGGAACCCACATCTTTCTGACTCAAGAGGCCACAGTGCCACCAACTGAGCTAGGCTGACAACATTCCTCCATGCAAAGCAACTAAATAGGCACCACATAAACGTTACCATTGATGTCTGAGGCTGATGCCAGGCGCTGTTTCGAGGCAGGGTCTCCGTTGCTGTGGTTCGCTTGCATCTCTGGGGTCTTTCCGTACTCTGTCCTCCACAGCTGTGAGGGGAACACAGACAAGAAAGAAACTTTTTCAACAATAGTGACAGCAGGTTGTGCTCAAGTTTAGGCTTCTCATACAGGAGATTCCTCGAAGAAACTCACAAAGAGTGAGTGGGAGCCCGAGCAGGGAGGGAGGTGGGATGGGGTGGGCGGGGATAATCATAGGCACAATTAAAGAGACAGGTTTTTAAATGGTTTTTCCAAGATGGAGAGAGAAGGGGACGAGGTAGCGAGTGGAGAGAGCCAGGGAGTTCCAGGAGATTAATTATTTATGTATGGACAGCCGGGTGTCTGACATGGGTTTCATCACCATGCTTGAGACTATCCAAAAGAAACTGATAATTCCATGCATCCCATCTACACGTGGAAATTCTAGAGATAGATTGTTGGAATGAAATATCCTCTCCCTGGAGGGACGCAATCCTGTTTTCCTAATCCCGGAAATTGGTGTATGAGGGGCGCAGCTTGGCAAGAACCAAGGCTTGGGGGCCCCAGAGTGTGCCTTGTTCCAGGAGATTAGGGGTACATTGTTGAAAGCTCAGCAGATTGAAAAGAGGTGGGGGAGAGAGCAGAAGAATAAAGTTAAAGATGACAGAAGTAATGGGTGAGGCGGTGAGGGGCGGTGTACAGGGGTGATATCTGCATTCAGGTAAAATAAGAGGGGGTTAAAAAAATCACTTTGCAATACCGGTCTCCGCAATTTAACCCTTTAGTGCAAAATCCAGGTTAATCTTTTTCTAAAGTCTCCACGCCACGTTCGAGAAGAGCAATCACGAGAAAGTCTAATAATTGCGTCTGTACATCTGAGGTTCTGCAGTTCCCTGAGTAAGTTAAAATAATTTCAAATATTGTTCATTAAGGGATTATAAGAAACAAATCCATTATTTTGTTTGGCATCACCAGCCTAATATGTCTCTCAGATTGTTTCAATTTCAAATTTACAACAGAGAAAAACATCGGTAATAAAGTTAATGTATAAATTGCTGGGAGCTGTTCGAGGAGCCGGCAGTCTTTTCTATGTAAATGCTTTGGCTGTCGACAAGAGAAGCGTGTGTGAGGAGCGAGCATCGGGAGAGGCGGCCAAAAATAATAAGCTGATACGATTCTACTTCACACGGTTACTCCACTTTACAGTACATCCCGAGAAGCGCTTTGAGACGTCTCGATGGCGTGGTAAGATGCTACATCAAATGCAAGGATTATCATTTTTTACTCATATTGTATAACTGGATCTGACAACCTTCCTCTTCGACCGTATCTTACGGCCACCTCCCCCCCCCCCAAACCCCCTGGTTTAGAGTCAAGCTCCGCCACTGTTAAGCGCTCTGAGATGCTACCGTGCATGGAAGGCGCTATATAAATGCAAGTTGTTGTTGTTGTTTGTCATAAACGTCCCAGTTGTGAACACACCAGTGTACTGTGTATTGAGTACACCAGAACACCACTGAGTGTGAACACACCCCAGTACCAGCATTCCACCGAGTGTGAATGCACTAGCGGAGCTCCGAGTGTGAAAAATCCAGTGTACGGCTGAGTGATCACCAACAACAACAACAAATTGCATTTATATGGCGCCTTTCACATTGGGGGGGGGGCGGGAAACGTCCCAAGGTGCTGGACAATGAGAGGTTTGTACCTGAGCTGCAGCTTGACATTAGAGAGGAACAAACTGGTGTACCACCAAGTGTGAACAAGCCCGTGAGCCATTGAGTCCCAGCAAAGGTTTAGTGGCGAGTCGAGGGTGAAAAAAAACAAACTATCCCAATGAGGGAGCAGTTCTGTCGCTGTAGTATTAATATCCATTGATGTATGCAGTGGCGGGCAACGGAGAGTACGGAAACGTGGGTGAAACTGGAAGTGATGTGGTCAGCTCGGAGATAGGAGTCTCTAAGCTGCCGGCAGTGTGAGGGTTATAAATTATATGGATTATTACGCGAATGGTTTTCCCTGGTTAATATTGCTGACACCTACACGCAGCACGCCGTCGACACAGCCCGTTACGATAACGTTGCGAGGGTCCCACTCGTTCAGTTCGGTGAAACAGAGGCACCGGATTTCCGCCACAGGCTCCTGGCCCGGGCAGATGCTGGCCAACGGCTGCCCGTTGATGCTCCAGAGGTGGAGGGAGGTTCCCGTGCACGAGGCAATGTCACCCTGAAACACGGGGAGAATTCGAAGAGCAGTGAAGATACAGTGAGAGNAAAAAAACAGGCGCTGTACATTTTTTTTCGCCCGCAAAATATCCAGTCAATTCTCTTTACAGTATATTCTGCGAAGCGCTTTGAGACGTCTCAAATATACGATTAGGCGATCAAATGCCAGGGTTACTATTACTTGCTGTACTCATCAATGTACTCATCACTGTACTCACCACAGTACAAGACACCTTGCTAACTGCGCTCCCCACTGTGCTCAGTCCAGTAAAACTCACATAGCTCTGATCTGCTTCAATCGCCTAAGTCATACACCTGCCCAAAGTCCCGTTCAATAGTTTATTAGTCCAGGCAAGTTTGACGTAACTCATACTTTGCATGAGTCATATTAAATGTATGGTCCCAACTGATACGACTCATGTGAGGTTTACTGTAATGAGGTTTGCTGTGAGGCACTGTGCTTACGAGACGCCCCACTGTTCTCATTGCACTACACTACAAGTCACTGTGTTCAGCCCTGTATTCACTACCCTCACAGCAGTAGCAGGCACTGTGCTCACTGGAACCACTTAAGAGTACCCGAACCGGGCTGAGAGCTACACAGGTGTATTGTCACCTACACGTGGAAATGTCCCCGTATCTTAGAGGAACCCAGTGACACACGGCCCCGACCTCCAGCAGACAAACTTACGGTGGAATTGTTGATGGCGACGGCACAAAGAGGCCCTTCGTGCCCCGGAAGCTGGGTGTTGTATCTCAGCGTGTTCAGGTCCCACACGATGCAGGTCCTGTCCCGTGATCCGCTGACCGCCACGTGGTAGGCGGGCGATGCTGCCAGGCAAGTGACAGCCTCTGTGTGCCCATAAAGCACCTGATGAGGGAAGTTGGGAGGAAGACAGGGGAGGAGATGGAGATGAAGGGAAGGGAAGGACGGGCAAAAATACACCTGTCAGCAAGAGACATTATCCCGGTTACGCGCAGAACAGTCCTCCTGTGCCGAAAAGTATCTGTTTCTATGTTTTTCATCAATTACCGTCTTGCTCCGAACTATGAAGATAAAAGGAATGTCTTTCATAAAACTGTTCGCTCGCTTAATGGCTGTTTTCGGGACATTGCTGTGCCCAAATCTGTCCGCCTGCAAAATTCATTGTCACACCACTTGACAGTAAATTCTGTGAAGGCAACCCTCCCTTTGTCTTCACGCCCCCACGTCTCCCCCCATGTGAAAGGCAAGGATTATTGTTTATTTTATGTCCAGCTGAGCACTACGCAAACTTCTGAAATTGAATAATTGTGAACAGTAACATCACTAACCAAGACATTCTCCTCCCCCCTCACCTCTTCCACCCCCCAGCTATGCACTGGAGGGTCAGCCTCGACCGGCAAATGTTTATGGACGAGAGGTGAGAGCACAACCGACTGAACCAGACTGACACTCGAAGGCTTTGGGAGGTTAATCCTACAAGGTGTTCACAAAGTCCTGTTACCCTGTCTGTGTGATTTTTTTTCCCTNAAAAATAATGATTTTTATTTTCTGTTGCCGAGCGTAACAATGTTTGACACCAGTAACTTCCGCCCCCCACTCGCTCCATCCAGGTTCCAGAAGATGTAACATCAAACATGGCAATGGATCATTAAGTGCCATGAAAACGGTTTCGCTCACACACACTGATCCTCTGGACGTCTAAATACAGTTAAACACTTGTATACTGAATACAATTAAGTACTTCTAAATTCAGTTACCATCGTTCTTCCATATGTTTCAGGTGTTGTTCAGTGCACGGTGTAAACAAAACACACACAGAGTAACAGGACTTTGGGAACACCCCGTTTGTGAAATGAGATTTCAAACCGGACAAAGGGAACAGAAGTCACGCAAATACAGAAGAGCGTTACATGACCTCCATCAGCCTCAGGCGTTTCACTTTATCCTTGACCGAGGGAATTTCCCACACGCACACCACGGTGTTCGTGCCTCCGGTGAGAATGGTTGTGGGATCTGGGCATGTGGCACACAGACACTGTCCCCAGGCTGCCAGACTCCCAAAGGTGGCGATAACCTGCAGAGCACACACACACCCCAACAAATTACATGTGTACAGCGCCTTTCACATCAGGAGGAGGTCCTAAGGTGCTGGACAGTCAAGGATTTGGACCCGAGTTGAGGGTTGGGATCAGGAGAGTTTAGAGGGTAGGGAGATAGATGGTAGGAGGGTCTTGAGATGGGCGTCGAAGGAGGGAAGGGACGAGACGGAGGGGTTCCGGGATGGAGTTCCAGAGGGTGGGGGCAAAAAGGCTAAAGGCCCGACCTCCGATGGTGGAGCGGGCAGGGCAGGGTGTGTGGAGCAGACCAGTAATTGCCGAGCAGAGGGAGCGGGCAGGTTTCAGGAGGTCACAGAGGTAAGGCTGAGGAAGACCGTGGAGGGCTTTAAAGATGAATTGACTGCATTGTGGACTCGTTGGTCCTAAGTGTGCCCTACTTGGTTTGCACACACTGTGTACCTTGTCAGATCCGTAGTTGCCCAGACAACAGGTGAAATCATTGTGGCCCCAGGAAAAGGTCTTGGTCCAGTCATGCGGCAGCAATAATTTATTCTCCTCCACAGCGAGCATGCTTTTCTCACTGCACACGATCTGCCCGACAGCACCCTTAGTCACCTCTGTACAAAGAGAACCAGCGTTAAAAGGGAACTGCAGAGCACTCTCATAATAATAATAATCCTTACCTCCGATGGGACGTAAAAGGTGCTTCAAGACATCAGGAGGAGGTCTCGAAGCGCTTCAAAGAATATCACTGGAAAGTTGTGACTATATTTTGTCCCCAACCCAAATGTGTCAGCCAATTTGCGCACTTCAAAATCCCACAGACAAGCATAAAGTGAATGATCAATTTTATCTGGGGACTTGTTGACTCGGAAACCGAGAGCAACGGCCTTCTCTTCTCAGGCCATGGGATCTAGGAAGTCCACATGAACAAGCAGTCGGGACCTCGGTATAACGTCTCGTCCAAAGGGCAGCATTTCTGACAATGCAGTGCTCCCCCAGCGCTGCAGTGGAATGTCAGTCTAGACTATATAAGTTCCAAATCCCAATGTGGCTTGAACCTACAAGCTCTGACTTGAGAGTAGAGAGGACGACTGACTGAGTCAGGTTGACACACTGGGCAGTGAAGCACTGCATAGATACCGATTTAGTCAATACACTGAACCTCAAGATACAGTCAGCGTGTCTGATAAGTAAATTGGTCAATCAGTAAATTTTTCTTGTAAAATGAATGCTGGCGAATTAACCCATCTAATTCTGAACGTGAACTTTACAACAGAATTGTACTTTAAGCTTATCCTCCAAACTGGGAGGCCAAAGACCTAGTATTTCATAGGTTTTCAATCGAAAGATGAGAAGCATTATCCCACGGCAATGAGAATCAGGGACACAGAGGAACCTGTAGATTTCTATACCTTTCACTGGAAGAGGCGAGACCTTCAGGTTTTCCAGCTGGTGGAAAAAGGGCTGGGAAGAGGCAAGAGAGGAAACTGACTCCTTGCCCGATGAATGCTTTCCCTGGACAGTGCGTGCAGGGTGAGCCTTACTGAAAAGCTGAAAGGAAAGAACAGAGAGATGGTTGGGAGTCAACATTGATTGAATTCGTGTCCGCTGTGAGCAAATTACAATCATACCAGGTAAAACTAGATGTAAAAAGGTAAAATGTTACTAAATAAAATAACAATAGTCCTTAGATTTGACAAGGCGCCTTTCACTTCGGGAGCACGTCTCAAAGAGCTTCACAGGATCGACTGTAAAGTGTTGTGACTGTGTGTTCTGTAGGCACGTGCGGCCCACAGCAGTGCGAAAACACAAACAGCCACAAAGTGAATGACCAGGTTTTTGTGTTTAAAAGTCCTCCGCTGACACAGTACATGGAGGCAGATTCCAAGTGTCAATCATTTTTATATGTTGCATTCATTTTTCTAAATCACCAAGGATGTGGCTGATACAGAATCAACCAGTGACCTCCCCCAAGTGTCTGGTGTCTGACACATGGGGAAACCCATCACCAAGCTTGAGTATCCAAACCAAGCTGAGAATTCCTTGCATCCCACCAACATATTGGGAATTCCTGTCTCTGTAATGGAATGCCCAAGTGTGCAATGGAGTGCGTGCTCTCTTCCTGGACAGACGCACTCTGTTTACCCAATTCTGGAGCGTATTAGGCGCAGTTTGGCAAAAGGCAAGGCTTGGGGACCTCAGAGAGGGTGTTGGGGTAACTGCTGGAGTTTAACCAGCTAAAACAACAAGGCTTCCCATTGAGAACGCTGCCGAGCAAGCTTCCCATTGGTTGTGCAGCTTGGACCGCACTACCTATTAGGGCATTGGCTTACAGGGTTAACAGGAATTCCTGCACCCAGTGTATGTCCTGATCTGTGAAGTTCAAAGGGATGTATTCTGGCCAGTACCTGTTTTGGAATCTGCCCAAAGTTACTGACAAAGCCAATGACTGTGCTCTTTTTCAAAGGATCATTGATATTGCTGATGTCAGCCTGGTCACCGTAAAAGTAAGGGTGGAACACGTTGGCTGCGTCCACTGCAGCAGAGCCCTGTTGCTTGTAACCGAAGATCAGGTCAATCCAGTAATGAAGTCGTGCGCTGACATAGTCACTCTCTAGTGCCTGGAAGGAGATAACAGAACAAGGTGTACAACAACATACTTTTGTACAGTTACTTAATCTACACGGCTAGCGCTTTATTAACCATGAAATTAAGGAAAAATGTATTCTTTATTGTAGTTTAACTGAAGATCGCAGATCAGTTTGGATGAAAAAGGCCTCAGCCCATTTGATTTTCTCTCTACAGAATACCCATCCTACCGTCATCCATCAAACTGCTTTTTTTAAATGAGTCCAGTGTCCTGGCCTCAACTAACTTTCCTGGCAACTTGTTCCAATCGTTAATTACTCTTTGGATAAGGAAAAACTTCTGTCCTTCCTGTAAGTGCCTTCTGTAACTCTAAACCTGTGTCCTCTTGTTCTACTGTCTTGTTGCATCCCAGAATATTGATCTGGGTTTACGTTTTCAATCCTATTTAAGGATAGGCTCTATAAAGGCTGTTACAGACCAATCTTGTGAGCTTGTGGTAATATCTAATGATTGCGTGATATGCAAGTGAACACAGCCACAAATTTGTGCACAACAGTAACCCCACAAACAGCCACGAAGTGTACCACAGAACAGATGTAAAATTGCCCAGAAAATACCCAAACCACACAGTGTGGCGTGAGCACTCATTGTGAGTGGTGCCTTGGAGTGATTTATAATTACAATTAGAAGACAAATTAGGACACTTGATTAGCACGCAAATATGACATTTATATGGGCCAGACTGGTAGTTAGTGAATAATGAGGTATTAAATTGATCCATTTAGACGAACAATTAACAGATTAGCATTTGCAAAGGTGAGACTGGAGGTTATTAATCACGGCTTAAATGTGCATTGTGCGTGTGGACAACAAAGCTGCGATTTCACCCTCTTGCCGGCTGCATCGTCAGGAAAACCGATGGGCAGGCATTTTGTTTTAACCATTCGTGTAATGTGGGTGAAATAAAAATTCCTTCGTACTACACTGAGTGTTGAATAATAACAACAGCTACAACAAATCACATTTGTTTAGCACCTTTCACATCAGGAAGACATGCCAAGGTAGTAGACAGTCAAAGATTTGGACCCAAACCGGAAGGGTCGGAGAGCAGGAAGGGTGGGTGGTCCGAGGGTCACCGAAGGTGCGGTTGAAGAGGAGGGTCTCGAGACGGGCCTTGAATGAGGCAAGAGAGGCGGCGAGGTTAAAGGACTGTGGGATGGAGTTCCAAAGGGTGGGGGCAGAAAGGCTGAAAGCTAGACCATCGATGATGGGGCGCTAAAGTCGGAGCAAGTCCTGATGTGACCCTCCACACAGGTCAACCCACTAACCTCGCGATTCAGACGGACGAACTCTCGAGCATCTCCTTTAGCCCACGGAGGAAGCAGCACATCTCCCAGAGTGGTGCCGTCTTGCATGGAGCCTGCAAATAATGTAACATAGTTAAATGGGAAGGGTATGGCAGATTGTTCAACAGTGCCAGTGTACTCTGGCTAAATCTACTTTAATAATCACAACCCTTCCTTTCGGTAAAACACCTTAACACGTTGAAACATCTCAAAAGTGCTTCACAGTAATTACTGTTAAAAGTGCCTGTGATCACCTCCCCCTTCCCCTCCCTCCCTCGCTTAAGTGTCTGACCCATATTTGAAAAGCCCTCTGAGATATTACCACATGTGAAGGGCGCTATGTAAATGCAAACTGTTGCTGTATTTGCAGGCAAACTTAGCGGCTGTTTTGCTCACGTCAACATCTCACAAGCAGCAGTTAAGTGAATGACCAATTTTGCCTGGGAGATTGCTGGCCAGGACACGGGAATAATTGTGCTAACACGAGGGACGGTAAAGGCCTTCACTCTCCGTCAAAGTGCTGTGTGCAAATTGGCTACCGCCTTTGCCGACAAACACATAGTCAAACACGCACGCTTTACAGTAAATCCTGCGATTTACTCCTTACTCTGAGACGTCCTCCTGACGTGGAAGGCGGGAACATCAGTCGTAAGGAATATTAGTATTAAAGTATGATTAAGTTCTAACCTTCTGCAGCGTTACGATTAGATTAATTTGCAGCCATACCCTTCATTTGTGGCCGTGCCTTTAATTTGATGCCCTTCAGTAACCTAGCAGCTCTACACAGGTTATGACCTGCGTGTGGGACACCAGCACTACACAGGACGTTAATTCTCATTAGTTCGGCATAAGAACCCGTCGGGAGCCTGGGCTGGAGTCATTGCTGTCCGTACCACCTACCAAACTCCACGTTGTTCAGATTGAGGAGGAACTCGGGCAGGTAGTAGAACTCCGGGGTCAGTTCCCGCACGTCGCTCATGTTGTCTCTTGAAGCCGATTCCCATTCTTTCTTGACGCTGAAGAACATGCGGTCGGCCACGTCGAAGGTCCCTCCCTGAAAAGGACTCACTGTCACGTCACTGCTCTCTGCGCAGCTCTCTTCGCTGCGTGCACTTAACGTCGCTGTTTGATCGAAACTTAACTGCAAGACCCTCTGTCGTCGACGGAGATGACTTCAGTCTGACAGTCCACTCACTCACTCACTCACTCACTCACTCACTCACTCACTCACTCACTCACTCACTCACTCACTCACTCACTCACTCACTCACTCACTCACTCACTCACTCACTCACTCACTCACTCACTCACTCACTCACTCACTCACTCACTCACTCACTTCACTCACTCACTCACTCACTCACTCACTCACTCACTCACTCCCTCACTCACTCACTCACTCACTCACTCACTCACTCACTCACTCACTCACTCACTCTCCATCACTCACTCACTCACTCACTCACTCACTCACTCACTCACTCACTCACTCACTCACTCACTCACTCACTCACTACTCACTCACTCACTCACTCACTCACTCACTCACTCACTCACTCACTCACTCACTCACTCACTCACTCACTCACTCACTCACTCACTCACTCACTCACTCACTCACTCACTCACTCACTCACTCACTCACTCACTCACTCACTCACTCACTCACTCACTCACTCACTCACTCACTCACACTCACTCACTCACTCACTCACTCACTCACTCACTCACTCACTCACTCACTCACTCACTCACTCACTCACTCACTCACTCACTCACTCACTCACTCACTCACTCACTCACTCACTCACTCTCACACTCACTCACTCACTCACTCACTCACTCACTCACTCACTCACTCACTCACTCACTCACTCACTCACTCACTCACTCACTCACTCACTCACTCACTCACTCACTCACTCACTCACTCACCACTCACTCACTCACTCACCACTCACTCACTCACTCACTCACTCACTCACTCACTCACTCACTCACTCACTCACTCTCACTCACTCACTCACTCACTCACTCACTCACTCACTCACTCACTCACTCACTCACTCACTCACTCACTCACCACTCACTCACTCACCCTCACTCACTCACTCACTCACTCACTCACTCACTCACTCACTCACTCACTCACTCACTCACTCACTCACTCACTCACTCACTCACTCACTCACTCACTCACTCACTCAAATCCAAACCACCATCACGTGTTGTATCAGCCTGGCTCATTCTTGCATTCTTGCCTCTGAGTCAGAAGGTTGTGGGTTCAAGCCCCGTGTCAGGACTTTGAGCTCACAGTCTTGGCTGATGCCGCAATGCAGTGCTGGGGGAGTGGCTTATTGTCCGTGGTGCCATCCTTTGGATGAGATGTTCAACTGAGGTCCCATCTGCCTGTCTAAGTGCAGGTTAAAAATCCTGCAGAACTGCTCGACAAGAGAAGGGGAGTGTCCTGGCCGAGAGTGACCCCGAATTAAAAAAAAGACTGCCACTGACTTCACGGCTGTTTGGGGGACATTGCTGCGTGCAAATTAACTGCTATGTTTGTCTACGAAATACACAGCCGGTGGCACATCAGTGAATCCTGTGAAGCGCACTGAGTCATCCTCCTGTGTGAAAGGTGAATCATCAAATGCCCGGATTTTTTTTGAGGGGTGGGGGTGGTCAGCCGGGTGTCTGACACATGCGGAAAGCCAACACCTGCTTAAGAGTATCTAAGAATGCCATGCATCCCACCTACACGTGGAAATCCCTGAGATAGATTGTTGGAATGGAATGCGCACTCTCTCTCTCTCCCTGGAGGGACGCACTCGGCTCACCTAATTCTGGAAAGTATTAGGCGCAGGTTGGTGAGAGCCAAGGCTTGGGGATCCCAGAGTGTGCGTTGGGGTACCTGCTGGACTCTAACCCGCTAAAACTGCACGGCTTGTCATCAACAACACTGTGCGACAAGCTTTCCCCGCTGGTTATCCAGCTAAAAATCACCCTGCCTGTGATGCTGGAATTATTATTATTATTAATTATTGTTTTTCACATCTGATCAATTTCTCACGTTGTGATTCCAGCCTCCTGCTCGTCCCTCGCACCCCACCATCGGTGGCCGCGCTTTCAGCCACTACGCCCCAAAAGTCTGGAACACTCTCCCTCAATCCCTCCGCCTTGCCCCCATCCCACTCCTGCCCCTATCTTCCGGTCCGCTACCGTCAAGAGTTCTGGGATGCTACCCTGCATGAAGGGCGCTATATAAACACAAGTTGTTATTGTTGGGAGATCGCTTTCATCATCGGGGCCGGTCGGATGAAGGGAATTATTATTCAGGGGACAGATGGTGACGGCCATCGTTGAGGAAGCGTTTAAAGATGTGGGTCGCTTTCCACACTCAGTGAATGAATAGTCACACCTGGTCTGCACAACCGGGAACCTGCCACACGCAATAAAGTGGTTACACCACGTGACAGCGAACAGGTCAGATGTTCCCGCAACTGATTACAGCCTCTGTGCTACGTCATTAATCTTCCCCCACGCTCACAGTGAGACGTGAATATCAAATTTCATTCTAATCTATTCCTAATACTCTACAACTCTCGCAGCCTTTTTTTTTTTTGCTCATTTTTTAATCGTCTGACTCTAACTCCCCCATTCCGTCTTTATTATATTTTCCCCTCTTCGTGAACTCCTTCGGGCCATTTTTATTAAATTTTACCCGTTTACCTTCTCAGCTACGCCAAGGCCATTTTTATTACATTTTATCGCTTAGCCTGCAGTTACCTCCAGGCATCTTTTATTTTTTTTTAAACAAAACCTTCATTTTTACAGCTCTCCTTGCCCGCTCTCGTGGAAGCTCACGGGTTCCGTGTACCTCGGAGCATTAGCCTGGCGCAGTGGTAGAGCTCTCCCCTCCAAGTCAGAAGGTTGTGGGTTCGAGCCCCACGTCGGGACTTGGAATCACACGGTCTAAGGTGACGCTCCAAGGCAGCGCTGGGGGTGGGGGGGTGGGGTGGGGGGGGGAAGCGCTTTTAATGTCGGAAATGCCGTTCCTTCCGATGAGACATTAAACCGAAGTCCAGTCTGCCCTGTTCAAGTGGAGAGTCAGCCGAGACTGTGAGATCAGAGTCCTGACGTGGGGCTTGAAACCACAACCCTTGGCTAACAAACTGAATAAGTGGCATGCAAATTGAGTAGGAATCATAGAATAGAATCATAGAAACTTAAAGCACCAGCTTTCAGGACAAGCTGTTCTTTTCATCCCACAAGCCCTTCCCTATCCCTCTGCGCCTTCAAGCCTCTATTTTTCATATACCTATCTACCTCCCTGTTGAAACCCACAATGGACTCTGCCTCCACCACCTTACTCGGATAGAGATACCAGTGTATGCATGTGAGAGTATTGCACTGCTAAAAGCAACAATCGTCAACAGATCAACAGCAGGAAAGTTTGTGAGGAAAATAAATTAGGAATAAAGCGTATTGCACCACAGTCTGGGCCCTCACTGTCCAACACCACTTCCCAGTGACTGCAAACACTCAATGATTGATACTTTTCATTAATGCAACTTTTGTTTTTGGTACTGACAGCAGTCTCTTGAGAAAGACAATAATATCTGATAAAAGCATTAGCTCTATTGAATAAAAGAAAGGAATATACATGCAGAATGTTGTTAGTGTGGAAAATTGGGTTATAGATATTACTCGAATAAAAAATCAGATTTTCACTGACTGTAATGCTTCATGTAACAGCTAATCTCTTTACAACTTGATTTGGTTCACTTCCATCAAATATGCATCACGGTTCTCTAATAAAATAGACAACATTTTATTAGTTTGCATTGTATTGTTCCATAGCACGCAATGCCATATTTCCAAATCATTATTTTCTTTCTTTCACTGTCTCTCCCCCTCATCCCCTCTCCTCGGCTTGCACTCTGCCAAAACAATTCTGAACTTTCCATAAAATATTAAAAGTTATTTATTCTCTATCTCTCTCTGACTCCGTATCAAAGTTATAAAAGTGCCAAGTGCCGTGTGTAATGCTGCAGTTTGTTTCAGCCACTCTTTATTCATTTTAAGACTAATATAAAAATTGTTTTCAATATGAGCGAGCGCCATTTCCAGCACTCCATGACTCTCTCTCTCTCCCTCCCTTGCTGTCTCCCATCGTCTCCTCATGCCAACAGACTGACCGTGCCTTGCTGTTCCCCTGCTGTTAATCTCGGTGCGCATGTCGCCCACGATTTAACATTCCCCCACGCTCTCAAAAATATCCCCAACTTAGCGCTCTAGGACACTATCCTGCCTGAAAGGGCGCTACATAAATGCCAGGCGATTACGCAGCTGCTGGCTGTGTGACTGCCGCTCTAGGTCAGTCCGAGGAGTGAAGCCATCCTCATGGTTAAAGGAACCCATTGAAAACCAACTGCATAATCGATTGCCGTTTGCAACGCAATGAAGCTATTGTGTCTGTCTGTCTCGATAACTACAACAACTTGTATGTTTATATAGCACGCTTCACGTGGGAGAGTGAATGGCCAACTTCATCTGGGGATTGTTGATCAGGACGCTGGGAGAAGCTCAGTTCTCTTTTTGCATAAGCACCGTGGGCTCTTTAACACCCACCTGAACAGGCATTCAGTACGGTAGTAATTCACTGTATACAGTCGATCCACGAACCTAGGGTGGTGCGTGACGCACTTCTCTACGATGTGCCCTGGTAAATATAATCAAACAGAGCGCAGAAAATGGGCAACAATTTTCCGAAGCTGCCAACTGTGTAACTGCTTTGCAACTCAATCCGTTTATCCCATATTTAATTGGTATATTTAATAGCCGGGTGCTCCTCATTCATTAAATCACAACGCAAGGTTCACACTCGCTAAGCGTTTTAATTGTAATATGATACTGAGACGTTCGAAACATTGTAAACACAGACCAATGCAGAATAAGAATCAGCTCCTTGAGAGCAACATGAACATGTGCAGCATCAGGCTTCACGGTTTCCTTACGTTTGCTTTTACACCACACTTTACTGTATTCTGCATGAAGGGCACTAAATAAAATGCTTTTAAAAATCCTTCCATTTGATATAGCGCTTTATCACGTCGTTGAGATGTCTCAAAAGCGCTTCACAGAATACGTTGTAAAGTGGACTGACTGTGCATTTTGTTGGTGAAACGCAGCAGCCAATTGTGCACAGCAGTGTTCCACAAACATGGATTGAGCGACCAATTGTTTTTTTAAAGGATTATTACCCCCGGAACGCGATTTACCAGTAAACTAACAACCGGGCTCCTACTTATTGCTAGGTAAGCAGAGGCGTGTGCAGTAAGGAAACTTGCCTAACGTTTCGCCGCGCCTGGGATCAAAACCAGGTCCTCTCGCTTCTGAGGCGAGTGCTCTAACCACACGGCTACGGACTCCCCTGCAACTTAAATGCAAGTTGTTGTTGTTGAACCTCCTGCCTCCTAATCCCCCCTTCTCTATTCCCTTCTCTCTCGTTCTGGGGTCTGTAAATGAACATTCGAGGTAGACATTGTTGGACACTGACACAGGAAAGACTCCCCTGTACTAACTGCATCACTGAAAGCCTTGAAATAACAGGAGATCCACAAGGAGCTCCTCATAATAATGGTGAGATTTAATACAGCGTCTTATCACATCAGAACATCTCGAAGAGCTTCACAATGAGTTACTTTGCCAGTGGGAACTGTATTCTACATCCAGAGTTACAGTATATCTGTATGTGGGTGAGCTTTCTAGAACTCCATCCTAGAGTAACACCACCTAACCCCTAGCGACTCCATTCAAATATCTCAAAGCTATAAACTGTAGTGGCTGTGTATTTCATAGGCAAACACAGCAGTTGATTTGCACACATCAATGTCCCACAGACAGCTATGAAGTGAATGGGCAATTTTTATTTGGGGGTTATTATGGAAACTGGGAGAAACTTCCTTCCCTTTTTGAATAGTGCTGCAGGAATTTAACGGCTGCCTGAACAGGCAGACGGGTCATCGGTTTAACATTTCATCTGAAGAACGGCACCTCAGGATCCATTTAAAGTAATGTCCTCTCACCGTCCGAAGTGCACAGTTAGAGATGGACTTTATGGGGGAAAAAATGACCCTGGGCACAAGGTCTGCGAGCGAGGCGAGCGGTACCTGCAGTGAGCAGAAGGTCTGAGTGAATGGCTCCATTCGGACCAAGTAAGAAGCGACGATTATCGCGGAAGAGTAATGAGTGCAGTAATGGCATCGCGCCGACAGTTCTTCTGGAAGAAAAAAATAACAAGAGCTTTTGTCAGGACACACGGGGTAATGAACGAACAGCTGCTGCCTTTCGATGTACAAGTGTTTGGTCCACAAAATATAGTCAATACAGTTTACAATATATCCTGTGAAGCGCGATTGAGACGTCTCAACGACATGAAAAGCCCTTTATCAAATGCAAGAATTAATATTATTATTAAGTATATAAAGGAATGAGGAGCATGTCCAGAAATTCTGATCAGTCTTAGCCCACAAGAACGGGTGAAGAGAAAGGTCTTCAGGCGGGACATGAAAAAGAGGAGAGGGGGGCAAGATGGAGAGATTGAGGGAGAATGTTCCAGAGTTTCGGGGCATAGTGGCCGAAAGTGCAACCTCCGACGGTGGGGCGGAGGGCGCGAGGGAGGAGCAGGAGCCCGGTGCCAGTCGAGCGGGTGGTGTATTGGGGAGTGAGGAGGTCGGAGAGGTAGGGAGGTGCCAGGGTGTGAAGGGATTTAAATACAAGTGCGAGGATCTTGAAGTCGATCCGTTCGGTGATAGGGTGCCAGTGGAGCCTGGGCCAGAACTGGTGAGATGTCACTACGCTTCACAATAAACTGCTGCAAAGTGCTTTGAGACATTTCGACGGCATGATAAGGCGCTGAATCCAATGTAAGGCTTATTATTTTATTATTCTCAGTGAAAGTGAGGTGGAAAGTGATGGCCTGATTTGGATCTAGTGCTCTGTAAACTGACCGCCCTGCCCTTGTGCGCACCAGTACAGCGAGATGATTGTTCAAGGCAATTTTGAGAGCTGTTCCTATTAAATCACAAAGCGAATGAGGAAAACTTCTGCGCGAGATTAAAAATATAATGGTTTCTCACAAGCCGCTTGCAGCGTAAACCCTTCGCTTGATCCCTAAATGGTGAATTACAAACAAAATAAAAATCGCAAATGCATTTCGCAATCTGCCTGAGAATTACCACCCAATGTTTCCTCCTAATTTGATTCAGCTACAACTTTGAGAGCCTGAGGAGACCAGGCAAGAGGAAGCTCTAACCAACCACATTTATATCAGCCAGTTGTAAGGGAATTATTCTCACTGTACAAATGATATCTTTTTAATCTCTTTGTCCTGGGCGTAGATATATTCTCCTTTGACTCAGTTCAGGAACACTTTCAAATTTGCCTTGAATAGTTACCTTGCTGTGGCTGGTACACACACAGGTTTGATGGAGAGAGTAGAGAGCAGTGGTTCCACATGGCACTTTGAGCTCGCAGTCTCGGTTAGTGAACCACTTGTATTCAGTGCTGGACTGAACGTTTACTTTGCTCATTGGCTCACTAGGCTGGTTTCGGGCATGGATAAAGCCTGTGTCCTTTACCCACGCCAGCGTCTTATAGTCTCCGGTATTTGAGCTGCAGAGACTCACCATCATGATCCACCTCGTGGTAGCGCTTGATAAACTTTGCCTTTCTTTCCTCGGTTTGGGCGCCCATCGGCTTCGAAAGGTCTCGAAATGTCCTTGGGTTTGACAGATCCAAGACCTGGAACATAAACAAATAACAATCATCCTTGTATATGATCGAGCGCCTTACCAGGTCATCGGCCTGGAAGCGTAGGCTCTGCAAGCCACTCACTTGGGAGTAAATCTAGACGCGGGTGGGAGTTTTTCCCCACTGATCCCTTACCTCCGAGATGTAATCTGCGATAATCCAGGGAAAGATGGGGTACTGCATAAGATCATTGTACGTCCGGCCAGCCAAAGTGTTGAGATGCATGAGGTACTGGAAATTGTTGATCTCCCGTTTCTGTTGCACACAAATTTAAAGAGCAATTTTAAGGTTGCGCTGTACACAAATTAGTTGCTGCTTTCACTCACAGTCAGGTCACTTCACAGTAAAATCCTGTGCTGTGCTTTGAGACGTCTCGGTAACGTAATAAGGTGCTATATCAAACGCAAGGATTATAATAATAATAATTATTGTTGTGAGACACTGGTAGCAAAGATCAGTCTCTATGGGTTGGATCCTTTGCTGCTGACAATATAACAAACGGTGAATTTCACATGTAAGGACACAACAGCAATGTGACGGTGAGGCTAAACACACTAAAATAATAATAATAGCTCTTGCATTTGATATAGCACCTTATTCTCAAAGCACTTCACAGGAGTTATTGTGAAATGGAGTGACTGGCAAACACAGCATCACAATTGCGCACAGCAATATCCCATAAACAGCCATGAAATGAATGACCAATTTTATTGAAACACCTTAAAATACTAATAATAATGACAATCCTTGATTTTGATATCATGCATGGATTTTATGTAAATTGTGCACAGGATTTTACTGTAAACGGTGTTAATTTGTAGGCGAATGTGACAGACAATTTTTTTTATCTGGGGGATTGTTAGCGCCTTGGGACGTCCTCCCGACGTGAAAGGCGCTCTATAAATGGAATCTTGTTGTTGTTGTTAGACAGGACACTGGGAGAAACTCCCTTCTCTTTTCCAATAGTGCCATAAGGTTTTTAACATCACCCAAACAGGTTAGACGGGAGCTTGGTTTAATATTTCATCTGGAGGACAGCACCTTTCCAATGCAGTGCTCTCCCAGTACAGCACTGTAGTGTCAGCTCTGAATTGTGTGAGTCTCAAAGAGGGGTTTGAACTCACAACCTTTTGACTCAAAGGCGAGAGTGCTTCCAACTGAGAGGAGGGTAGGTGGGTATTCTGGGATCAAGTGAGTCGGAGGGCCTTTTTTATCTGAAAATCTCTTGTGGTAACTGTGAAATATTGACCTCTTACCTGCCATTTCTGGGTAATTCCTTTGTTTCCCACCATGGGATTCAGAGATCCACTGTAAAGGGAAAGAAAATAAAATGGTAATATTTTCAATCAACATAGCAAAAGAGCCAAAATGCTGAATTTGTCAAATTGTTGAGTTCTCCAGTCTTAACTTTGAAGTCCGTTTTCTGTGGTTTGTTGAAATAACTCACAACGTTTTACAAAGACTTCAAAGTCTTTAAGAACTTGCCAAATCCTGGATGCTCTAAAATGCTTCCATCTGGGTCGAGAATTATTCAATTAAGGCAATCTTTCAGTGTCCAAGATCTGGCAAATTGTTGAATTTAGTCTTAGTTTTGAAACCGACTTTCTATAGGTTTTACAGAACTTTACAAAAACAAGCTTTAAGAATGAAGGCTGTATTTAAGAATTGGCCAAATTCTGTGCACTCTGAAATGCCACTTTAGAATAATAATATAATAATCCTTGCATTTGACATAGCGCCTTATCATGTTGTCAAGAGGTCTCAAAGCACTTCACAGAATGTACTGTAAAGTGAATTGACCATATTTTGTGAGCAAAACGTGGCAGCCAATTGCTCACAGCAACAGTTGTGGATTGAGTGACCAAATTATTATTATAATTTTTTTCAGGGAATTATTATCCCCGGATAGTGATCTGCCAATCGACTAACATACCAGATTCCTACTTACTGCTGGGTAAACAGAGTCGTGTGGAGTAAAGAAACTTGCCTAAGGTTTCGCTCTGTCAGGCTAGAATTTTATCCCGTATGAGGGGATTAATGTACTCTGATTGCTAAAACACAATCTTTTTCACTGTCTTTATAAACAAGAGTTCTGATATATTACTCAAACGGAGTGGTTCCAGTTAAACACAAAAGACAGCCATTCTCTTCTCTACTGTCTCCTCCTCTCCTCGTAACTCATGCAGGTCAAGATCGTTAAACGGTATTAGCATCAGATGCAAAATATGGGATAGATCAGGTGTAATGTATCAATGCACTGCCGTGTGATCTGTGATGGACCATGACTCAATATGGCATTTGAATCCTACACCGCTGAATGAACGCTCCAGAACTCTGCAGTGGGGTGTTAAATAATAATAACCCTCACATTTGATATGGTGTCTTATCACATTGTCGAGAGGCATCAAAGAACTTCACAAGATTTGTGTGTGTGCGTGTGTGTTCATGATCGCTCAACACGCAGTGAGTTCCCCATTCATTTCACTGAAGACATGATAACACTGCCTATCCAAGTCTACTCAATTTTTATTCTTGACAAATAACCTCCCCTCGCACGCGCACACCGACCTCCATATCCAGCTGGAAAACTTAAAAGAAAACAAAACTCAAACAAACATTTAATAATTTGATTTTATATAATATATATATATGGCGTTATTCTCAATTTAAACCACCCAAACCGGCAGGTTATTAAAAAAACAAGATTACGAGCTTAGGTGGTAAGGGTACCCAGGGGGAATGGAGAACCGTGTGCAGAGTCTGGCTCATGGTATCAAACCCTACGGAAGGCAAAGGCTCCATTAAAATTGTTACTCCGAGCTGCTTATTAACGTAGAGAAACTGACAGAACGCGCATTAGGTAGGGCAGCACATATTGGAGGTTGTGGGCAGTTAAAGCAGAGCCTCTCAAAACACACAGTAGTTCATTTTGGCTCCTAGAATCTCAATTCCATAAGCATCTCCTTTTGAGTGACAAAGCCGCCTTTGAATAATTAAAGTCCACAGGAAAGGGAACCTAGATTCACACTGTTTTTAATCTAACCTATTAAAGGGCTCAGGCATTACAACAGTGTGATAATTCTCATGTTTCTCCACGCTGAGCTTATTTCTGTTTGGTGGGGAGAGTTATTGCTACGGAGACATTCTGCAATACATCCTGCAAGTCTAAAGGTCTGAAGATGAAATGCATATTGCAGAATGCTTGATGGTTTAAAGGGTCAGATGGTCTGAATGGGTTGTATAATCTGGAATTAGCTGGAAGCATTGTTTTACTACGTGCATGGATAAAAGGCAAATAGAAATGGCCAATAAATTCACTCCCTTTAGAAAAGAGCATCAGCCCGGCTTTCAGTTGGTAGCATTCTTGCTTTTGAGTCAGAAGGTTGTGGGTTCAAGTTCCACATTGAGACTTTAACCTCACGTAGTCGCTGATGACACTCCAATACAGGGAGCACTACATTGTCAGAGGCACCGTGCTTCATTAAACTGTTCAGTCCAGTCTGTTTGTTCAGGTGGACATTTAAGGTTCCATGGCACTACAGGAAAAGAGGAGGACTTTTCTCCCTGTGTCCTGGCCAACTGCACTCAGGTATAATTGGTCCTTTCACTTCACGGCTGTTTGTGGGATATTGCTGAGTGCAAACCGGCTGCCTCATTTGCCTACAAAAAATATTGCATTTTACAGTAAATCCTGTGAAGCGATTTGAGGCATCCTCTTGACGTGAAAGGAGCGATCAAGTGGAAGGATTTATAAAGCCACTTTCAACAACAAATATTTCATCAGGATTCCTGGTGTGAGATTGACCTCTGATTAAGGCTGATTTGTACACAGTAGATGATGCTGTGTAATGCATACGGAGTGGTATTTGGACCGCTCCAGCAATGTTCCTGAGCGCTCCCTACCCTGGGCAGGAATTACTGGAGCATTGCACTCTTTCAGACGTTGCCAAGGTTTAGTGCGTGGAAACCAAATCACTGGCTAAATAACTTCCTCGGCTGCAAGTTAAAGCATGTTCCCTGCTCATTGGCACACATCATGGCTTCGGGTAAAGAGTGGGGCTCATTCCATTTAGTTTGACTGAACGACGTTATTTCGGTCAAGGCTTGCTGCATTAGTCACACCATAACAACCAGCTGAGGGCTGACAAACAACAGTTCCTGAGATCAAAGGTTAATGCGTGGACAAGCAGTCAGGCGATAAAAGGGCCGTTTCTACCACCCACTCCCAACTGACCAACTCGATCAGATCATCACAAGCACTTATTTAGGGGCATCAGGATAATCTCCCCCTCCCCCACCACCTTCGAGAGAAAAAATGGGTTCACGATCCGATGTCGTGCTATTTGCCTTGTGCCCCAGCAATAAGACGGTTTTCAAAGTGTTACTGTACATCAATCCACGACTGCTTGTGGGACACTGCTGTGCGCAATTGGCTTCCGCGTTTCGCCCACAAAATGCACAACCAATTCACTTTACAATATAATCTGTCAAACGCTTTGAGATGTCGATGACGTGATAAGGCGCTATATCAAATGCAAGGATTATTATAACATTACATGATTTTACTGTCCACAGTCGCAACCAGTGCCCGACATGTTAAA
The DNA here is from genome assembly GCF_018977255.1 of Callorhinchus milii. Classification (NCBI taxonomy): domain Eukaryota; kingdom Metazoa; phylum Chordata; class Chondrichthyes; order Chimaeriformes; family Callorhinchidae; genus Callorhinchus; species Callorhinchus milii. Next base: position 6,279,666 of record NW_024704748.1, read on the forward strand.
CCGAGGTCCCCGTCTGACTGTCAGGCGGATGTTGCAGATCCTCTGATACTGTTCGAAAAGGGAAAGGACTTTCTCTCTCCCAGTGTCCTGGCTGACAAATCCCCCAGATAAAATTGGTCAATCGCTCCATGGTGTTTGTGGGACATTGCTGTGCGCAAACCACTTGATGCGTTCACCTACAAAATTACAGTCACTGCACTGTATAGTGTACCCCTTCAAGTGCCTTGCGACTTCTTGTCGATGTGAAAGGCGCTGTATCAAATGCAAGGACTATTGAAAAGCAGTTCAAAGTCTTCTTGGGGACTGAATGCTGTTTGTCGACCATGGCTAAACAATATGCTAATTATCACTAGGGCCCGAAGGCCTCCGCTGCTTAGCAACCCTGATCGAACAAGAAGTGGACAGAAAGCTGAGCTGCCTGCAACGTGTGTGTGTGTGTGTGTGTGTGAGTCTTGTGTAAACGTTTCCGACTTCTCCCACTTCAGAGATGTACCTCGCTCATTACGTCTGTGGACGTGGGACTTTATAAGTAATAGATGCGTGCTCCCTAGTTTCCGTTTACAAGTGCTAGAGATTTGATCCATTATTTGAAGTGCCAGACATTTAAGGAGCATGCAGGACTGGAAAAGACCAGGATTTGGGAGGTTGTGCCTGTGTTGACTGAGCAGCCGAAGAGTTCTGAACCCTATTCCACACACCGCCGCGAAACTGACCGCTGGTAAGGATACAATATTCATCCAGTACTTTTACTTGCAAAAAAAAACCTGTATTCCTGTTCAGTTCTAAATCACCTGAACTAGATCAAGTTTTAAATCTCATCTTACTCCCCTCTACGTTTCTTCTCTTTCACTCCCTCGGTTATACCTTGCTCCGAACGCAGACTAAACTAGGATCGATCAATTGATCACTTCAATAACGACGACTAGCATTTACATAACGCCCTTCACACAGGATAACGTCTCAGACGTTGGAGCCAGAAGGTTGTGGGTTTAAGCCCCACGTTAGGACTTTGAGTTCACAGTCTCGGCTCACACTTCAGTACAGTGCTGTCCGTGGGCCGCATTGTTGGGAGTGCCGACTTTCGGGTGTCATGTTAAACCAAGGTCCTGCTTGTACAGGTAAACGTTAAAGATCTCCTGGAGCTATTGGAAAAGAGAAGGGAGTTTCTCCAGGTGTCTTGGGCAACAATCCCCAAATAAAATTTATAGCTGTACGTGGGACATTGCCGTGTGCAAGCTGGTTACCGCATTCACCTATAAATATAGTCACTACACTTCGTAGCAAATCCTGTGAAGGGCTTTGAGATGTTCGATGACATAATAAGGGGCATTGCATCAAATGCAACAATTCTTACCACTACTGTTAACAAGTAAATTGCACCAACCTTCCATAATAGTAATATTACACACTGTTGTGCCAAGAGATAACAGGACATCCGCCCAAAAAAACATGTTACTTTGGCTGACTATTGAATGAGGTACATCCAAGTGCAGAAGGTCCCAGTATCTGCTGCACATCACATATCGTCTTTTCCTTTCCACCCCTATATGATATCTGCGTGCACTATGAGACATCTCCCGAGTGAAAGGCGCCAAATCAAACGCAAATCATTATTATTATTAATGAGCTCACATTGTAAATTCTATTTGATAAGGCAGCATCAAAAAGAATGAAAATAAGTGGAGCTCATTTGTGTGTTGAGAGTTTACCCTGTGGACTAGCTAGGGAAAGGCAGAGTGGAAAGAGCTAATGACACTTTAAATGGATCCCTGAACTGTATTTAGAACGAAAGCTTTGATTGGCACTGAACGTGAATAGTTTTAAACATTCTCACAGGCCATATTTCCTGGAACGCATCAGAACCAAAAGATCCACCGATCTCCAGTTCTAGTTCCACTCACAATTCATCCAACGAAAGATTTGTTTGCATTTCATGTCGCTTTGCAACTCTGCTTTGTCGAATGGAGACTTTTGTGTTCCCTTTAAAGCTCTGAATCTTATTTGAGACACACTTGGATTGAGGGGTTTGGACAAATATGTCAGCCTGGCCAAGTTGGCAGCACGCTGGCTGAGTCGTGGGTTCAAGCCCCAAGTTGGGACTTTGAGATCACAGTCCAGGCTGACACCCAATGCAGTATTTGGGAAGTGCTACACTATTGGAGATACTGCCCTTCGGATTAGATGTTAAACCAAAGTCCTGTTTGTTTGCCCGTTCATATGGACATCAAAGATCCCATTGCACTAATCAAAAAGAAGAGAGTTTCTCCTGGTGTCCTTGCATTTTTTAATGCGCCTTTCATGTCAGGAGGACGTCTCAAAGCGCTTCGCAATATTATATTGTAAAGTTTAGTGATTGTGTGGTTTGTTTGGTAGGGGAAGGTAAACTCGGCAGCCAATTTGCAGACAGCAACATCTCACAAACAGCCATTATAAATCAGGGACAAATTCTAAAACCACTTAAAAAAAGTTACATTGCCAGAGCCTATATGGTTCAGCCACATCTAAAGTCTGTCACTGAATTCAAACAATTTAAAGACATGTAGAGATATTGAGTTAAATAGTAACCTGGCCCCGGGCCCTGGTGTGAAATATCACCTGGTGTGTTGCTGTCACAATGAAGTCGCTGGCCTATGTTGCTGACATCCTCAGTAATTAATATCAGCCACTTGCCCTCGCAGTTTCAAGTAAGCAAGCAGCTCCCATCTCCCAGGCACTCAGCTCAGCACTTCCAGGTAAGTCAGGGTCACCTTCAGAGGCAACTACACATTTCTGGCTACATCTCATTGAGTGTCACACCTTGGAGGGAGGTATGGGCTTGGTGATTCAATCGTGGAGAACAAATCCCCAAATAAAACATTTGAGATTCAATGCTGTGGCAAGTCAAAACCTGCCTGTTTGTATCACAGCTGCACTGTTCCTCCTTGGCCACAGGTCGGCACTATTCACAAGAAGCCCGTTTGCAAAGAGTTTCTCAAAGCGATGTGAACCCGCACTGACCGACAGGTTGATAGCGCAAGTTAGTTTCGATGCTTGAGACAGCACGACGTGAGGGTTTAGCATTGCAAAGGGCAATATCAAGGCAAGCACCAGGAAGTATTTCTTTATGAGGGTGTGTGCCAGCAAGAGTCCAGGGATGCTGGACACACTTAAGAGTGGCTTGCTGCTGCGTGGGGTAGTGGAGGCAGTAGGGTGGGCATTCTGGAAGGATGAGATCAAATGTGCCAAAGGGCCTTCTTCATCTGAACCTTTCTTAATAATAATAATAATCCTTGCATTTGGTAGAGGCGCCTTTTACGTCGGGAGGACGTCCCAAACCGCTTCAAGAACTTACTGCCAAGTGGAGTGATTGTGTATTTGTGAGCAAGCGCGGCAGCCAATTTGCACACAGCAATGTCCCACAAACAGCCATGAAGTGAACGGCCAATTCTATTTAAGGGATTGTTGGCCAAGACACCGGGAGAAACTCTCTTCTCTTTTCGAATAGTTACCACGGGATCTTTAATGTCCCCCTGAACAGGCAGATGAGACCTCGGTTTATCAGTGATAGTCTCAGCCTGCAAGTCCATTACCACATGCCTGGTTTTACAGGGTTGTCTATTGAGAACAGCGTCAGTAGGAAGAAGGGAGAATTCACCCCTGTCACAATGGGATATATTTGACCAACTAAATAGTGAAATGATCCCTCCCCTACCTCTCTCTCTCTCTCTCACACACACACAATTTTCAAAAATATCTGGCTAGGAAGGGGCAACGGAACAAAACCATCAAATCCCCAACAGGTACAGATGTAAATTTTAAATAGTAGAATTCGTCAGAAGGAACAAAACAATTTTATATATATATTTACTTGTGCTCCTTAAGATAAAATAAACCCATACTTTGGATTCCCCCCCCCCCTTCTACCCCTTCAACCGGTACTTGCACCACTTTGCAGCCTCAGGAGAGCATGAACGGCACAGTGGAGGAATTATCCTGTAATATTCCATCAGCTTTACAGTTTGCAGCCGGACTCTGTGAATTTCATACAATAATGCGATTGTATCCTGGGGTAACTGAGTTGTGCAATATCACCCACCCACGGATCAGCACAAACAACCACACAAAAGATGAGCAACATATAATGCCAGGAGTAATAGTGCCTTTTTGCTGCACACACATGCCTAAGTGTCCTTTTATTAAAAAAAAACTTCAATTCAACCTGGTTTTAACCAGCACGGGCGCCTGATTTGAAAAATTGTGATGTTAATATGACAAGCCCACCGCTATTGTAGCAATAAGCACGCAGTGTAGAGCGAGCATATAGGGAGATGTGTGTCTGGTTAATGTGATGGCCCGCAGGCTTCCAGTACACTGCATTAATCTGGCAGCAGCAACAAGGAAAAGCAAAGGCAATTAAAAGCTATCAGGACAGATCTTAGTCCGGGAGCTGGGAGTGGGGGTCGAGAAGTTGGACAAAGTCAGAGCAAGAGCTTGGCTAATAGATCGATAGGTGGGCAAAACAATATAGAAAATGTGTATATGTTTTGTGGGGGGAAATCGAAGACAAATCTGCAAAGTTAGTTTTGAAAAATCCCACCTATGTTACGATTATATATATAATAATTATCCTCGCATTTGATATAGCGCCTTATCATTGTCGTTGAGACGTGTCAAAGAGCTTCACAGAACATATTGTAAAGTGAATTGGCTGTATATTTTGTGAGAGAGAAAGATATTTTGAGTAAAGGAAGAAAATGGGGAACAGGGAGGGAGAGGAATGAAGACTTCAACAGCGATAGCTAGAGAGAAGAGACAGGGGTTTTGTAAAAAAAATTAAAGAGGCAACAGGAGAGCAAGGTAGATGAGCCAAAAAGGTAATGATATGGCTGTGATGGATGGGAAGGAAGATTGCACCAAGAATAAGTGTGAAATAAAAAAAATCCTCGCGTTCGATATCACGCCCATGTCACATTGGGAAGTCTTCTCGAAGCGCTTCACAGTAAACGATTTTACTGTGAAGTGTAGTGACTGTACATTTTGTAGGTGAACCCGGCAGCCAATTTGCACATGGGCAAGTGCCCACAAACAGCCACGAAATGAGTGGCAATTTTAATTTGGCGCATTGTTGAGCAGGACACTGGAAGCGACTCCCTTCTCTTTTCGAATAGTGCGTTGGCATCTTTAACATCCACCTGAAGAGGTGGCCATTGGTTCATACGAAGAAAGGCACCTCCGACAATGCAGCCCTTCCCCAGCTCTGTATTAGAGAATCAGCCTAAATTATGCGAGTTCAAAGCCTTGTGGGACTTGAACGCCTAATCTTTTTACTCAGAGGCAAGTGTCCTAGCTGCTGAGCCAACTGACACCCGAAAGTACTTATTTTTACAAGCAGGCAAGCTGTGGGGTTAAACTCCAGCAGCTACCCTATGTGGGTCTTGGCTCTCGCCAGCTTGCATCCGATATTCTCCGGAATTAAAGTAAGCAGGGTCCGTCCCTCCAGGGAGAGAGTGCACGTTCCATTCCACACGCAGGGAAATTTTCATGCGTAAGTGGAATGCGTATGTGGAACTTGCATTCTTAAGCATGGTGACGGATTTCTGCACGTGTCAGTCCAGAAAAAAAATAGGATTCAAAATCCCTTCTGCTGACACTAACCTCTACAATAAAAACACATCTCTTTAACTACGGCAGAAGTTGGTACACGCCAGCTAAGTAAGCTCAGCTGCCAACACGCTTAATTGCCTTTGGTCAGAAGGCTGGAGATTCAAGCCCTCTATCAGCACTTGAACTTGAAGACTAGGCCGACCCTCTACCATGAGTCACTAGTCCAGCGTGAAAAGCGCTATATAAATTCAAGTTGTGGTGGTTGAAGATCCCATGACCCTATTTGAAAAGAGAAGAGAGTTTCCCTCAATGTCTTTGCTAACCAACTCCCTGACGATTGATTGTTTGCGGGGTCTTGTGATGGGAAAAATGGCTGCTCAGCAGAGCCTACAAAAACAGTCACTACACTCGACAGCAATTGCAATGCGCAGCGCTTTGAAGCGTTTTTAATTGGCCTGATGAGGCGCTGTTAAAAAAAACTAGGTTTTCAGAGAGTGAGAAAGTGAGAGAGAGCACAAAGAAGTCCTAACATTAATAGACTTTTCAACCATACAACTCCATCTCTAGTCCAAAACAAATTACAAACATCACAAAAGACTGCAAGCGGGTTTTTTGATAGATTTTTATGGATGGATTAAGTGGACTCTATTATAGCTGCTTTTTTGATCGTTTTCTCTCTCTCTCTCCGAGCCAGATAATTGAAATTAGCTGGGATGCATTAGTTATTATCTCACATTCCCCTGCACATGGTTGAATATGATTAATGAGTAGCCAAAGCCCCTGAAGGCCTTGTAATGAAGCCTTTTTAATGGAAAGGTGTGTACGAGCAAAACCCATATTGCTTCCTAAACAATCATTCATCACAGTCGTGATCTGGCTTTAGCACAATTAAGTGCTGTAGCATATAAGCAGCTACAGAGAAGCCAGCCAGAACGTCTTCCAGCCTCCCACTGGCTCTCAGCTACTCCTGGTCATTTATTTTTGCTAAATCACATTAAAAGTTGTTAGCCACGAGACACAAGCAACGAGGATACAAGCAGATTTTGCTTCCCTCTTGCCCCCTCCTCTCCCCTGCTCAAAACCATGTGAATATCTCTCCAGCACTGGAGGAAACAGCACTTTCCTCTGGCTTCTTCCTTCCTCGCTTTTTCTTCCATCCTTCCTTCATTCCTTCGATGGGGAAGGAGGGGACAAGGCTGAGGGATTGAAGGAGAGAGGACGTGACAGAGACAGAGTGGGAGGCCAAAATGGTTGGGAGATAGGGATTAAGGTAGGAGATAGATAGGGGGTGAGGTGGGAGGCATCACTACCACAACAACTTGTAATTATATAGCCACCCTTCACGTGAGGTTGCATCTCGGAGTGCTTGAAAAATAGGGAGTAAGGTGGGAGGTAGGGGCAAAGGTGGGAGGTAGGGGCTAAGGTGGGAGGTAGGGGCTAAGGTGGGAGGTAGGGGCTAAGGTGGGAGGTAGGGGCTAAGGTGGGAGGTAGGGGGTAGGGTGGGAGGTAGGGGTTAGGGTGGGAGGTAGGGGGTAGGGTGGGAGGTAGGGGGTAGGGTGGGAGGTAGGGGGTAGGGTGGGAGGTAGCAGCATATTTCAAAGACATGGGCTTTTAGATAGGTTCGGAAAGCAGAGAAGGAGGAAGAGAGGTGTAGGATTTCACTCGAGGGAGCGAGGCCAGGGTAGCTGGAAGCTCGCCTGGCGATGGTGGTGCATTGAGGCATGAAGCAGCCTAGAGTTAGAAGAGCAGAGAGAGTGGGCAGAGGAGGAGGCTGAGGCAATACAGTGGAGGGTTTGAAGGCGAGGATAGGGATACTAAAGTTGATCTGCTGGGGGGCAGCGGAGCCTTGCGAGGCCAACGATGATGGGCTCATGAAGCCCTGTGCGTGAGAATCATTTTAACTCAAGGCTGTTTTTCTTTTCTTCCCCCCCCCCTACTAATCCCTCAACCCCACCCACCGAAACCGACCCCACTCCCTTATTCTAAATTAGGAAAATGGCCAAGGGAAAGAGTAAAGGCCCCAAGGGGAAAAAGGTGACCCTGAAGATGGCCAAAAACTCAATGAAGATCACATTCGACGGCAAGCGACGCTTGGTCCTGAGCAACATGGGCATCGTAACGTTTCCTCGGTGTATCCTGAAACTGACCGACATCGAAGAGATCGACCTGAGCAGGAACCAGATCAAGAAGATCCCCGAGTACATCGAGAAATTCGAAAAGCTTCGCTGGCTGGACCTTCACACCAACAAGATCGATAAAATTCCCGAATCCATCGGCCAGCTGGAAAACCTCTTCTATCTCAACCTCTGCAACAACAAGCTAACCGCGGACAGCTTACCCATCGAGCTGGGCCATCTCAAGAACCTGCGCATCCTCAACCTCGGGCTGAATTCGGTGGACATCCTGCCAACGTCCATCGGGACCCTGAAGGAGCTGTACGAGCTGGGGCTCTTCGACAACAATATCTCAATGGTGCCTGACAAAATCCTCACCCTGCCCAAGCTGAAGAAGCTCAACGGCCTGCGGAACCCGTACAGCACGCCCAAGGAAGAGGACAAGCCCATCGACACCATAAACCGGCTCGACTACCTGTACCTCGCTCACAAGGAGAACCTCTGCCGCAACTGCCTCCGCAAGGCTCAGCACGAGAGAGAGAAGTGGACCAAGGTGAAGAACATGACCGATCTCAAGGAGGATCCTGATTTTTCAGGCCTCATAACACCCAATTCTGTGGCCAAAGAAGAACAGGAGTCTTGGAGAACATGAATTCTTTTTCAGAGGGTTGGGCAGTGCCCTCTGTTGAGGAATTCTGGAGCTGGGCTTGGAAACTGGCCAGGTTTACGTGAAATAAAGCTGCAATGTCAACTTGCTCCAATCTGTCCCGATGAGCTTGTCTTTTAGGGTACGGCTCAGAGTGAGCGATTGCTGGCTACTTTTCCTCTTCCTCACTCGCTCACAGGCCTTTATAATTTCCCATCCCATGCACATCCATACCCAGCCTCTAACCACAGGAACAAGACTATACATACAACCCACTGACCCAATTCTGTTCATTGGATCAGGGCAAAACATTTAACTCGTTAGCTTACTTATTTCCTTCTTCGTTCTCTATATGCCTTAACTCGCTAATATCAATCAATCCCAAATATCTGCCAACTTGCTTAGGTTGAGCTTGAGCCTATTGTCTGTCTCATGCACACACACATCTATTCATCTGTCTCATGCATGTGTCAGTCCGTCCATCTATCTGTCAATCTGTCCCTACAGGGAGAGAGTTTGCATTCCATTCCAGACACGGGGAAATTTCCATGTGGCTTACATATCTGGAACTGTCAGCTTGTCTTGGATACTCTAAGCATAATGATATATTTTTCTGTATGTCAAATAATGGCTGACTAAAAAGAAGCCAGCAAATACAGTAAAACTTGCATAAGTCTTATCTTCATAAATCGTATAATCACCTCAGTCGTACATGCACCTGAGTCCCATTCAGTTTCCTACCAGAAAACACTTTGATTTATTTTGTAAGGGCCGCATTTTATAAAGCAAATCATCTCCTAACTTGTTATGCAGCTATCACACTGAATCACGGGAAATTAAGTCCTGAATGCATTGAATCACGCATCCGCAATGTAGATTATTGATTCGATCGGAATTTATATGACATAACGCAAGTTTGCCTCTAATTCGTACTTTGCGCAAGTCATATTAAATAGTGTGGTCCCAACTGATATGACTTGCACGACTATTACTGTATCGTCATGCAGGTAGATATTATTCATGTGTTAGCATTGATAGTAAGTGTTGGCAAGCTTTTCGGCTGTAGCTTTTGGGGGTGGGGGGGTTGTGCAGCACATCTTATCCTCATCTGACGTCAACACATTTGAGTAGAGGTGGTGGAGCAACATTAGATGAGGATTGAACAGTGAATTGATTGATTTTCCGTCATCTAATCAGAAGACACTGAGGTTAGTTACTTTTAGCGATCACCTAACTCAGGATGCTGAGCTTTCACATTGATTGTGGAACAAAGGGCTTCTCTGATTTTGCTCCCAAGTTATGTCAATTAATGCCTCAATATTTTAAATATTTCTGACAGTATCTCAGAGCGGTTGAGATAATTACAAATATTCTCCAAACAGCTAAACCATCAAGAAATAATACTACTATAATAATCCTTGTATTTGATGCATGTATCAAAGTGCTTCGCAGTACAATGTAATAACTGTTTCTTTTTGTAGGTGACTGTGGCAGCCAATTTGCACACAACAATGTCCCACAAACAGCCATGAAGTGAATCAACAATTTTTTATTTGAGGGATTAATAGCCAGGACACCGGGAGAAACTCCTTTCTTTTTTCTTTAACAATCTTTAATCATTAACAATCACCTAACCAGGCAGACAGGGCCTCGGTTTAACGTCTCATCAAAGGACAACATCTCCAACAAGTGTAGCGCTCCCCTAGCACTGCATTGGAGTGCCATCCTGGACTGCGAGTTCAAAGTCACAACGTGGAACTCAAACCCATAACCTTTTGACTCTGAGGTAGGAGTACTACCAATTGAGCAGGCTGACACATATGAAATGACTGGAGAAAAGGAAATCTCTTTGAACCCAGGAAAATGACTAAAATCAGTCGTAATTTGGGAGACGGTAATTTTTAAGACAAAATAATCCTGCAAGCAACGCTGGGTGAATTACGGACGGAGGACATTGAAGTTTCTTGGCATTGGTGTCATAATTAGTGATTTTCAGAATAATCCATTGAAGATATGCAACATATGGCTTATTTCAGAATGACTGCCCACATCACGGTTCATGATAAACCAACGGTGCTGGATTTAACCCTTATTTAACAAGACTGACTCATTCTACCACCAGCAAGGGGTATGTTTGTCACTACCTTTCTACTAAATGCCACCAGATAAGTAAATCCGATTGCATCTTGTGGCATTGGGTTACGTAGGGCTGTAATGAGAATCAATTAAAAATGAAACTTGAATGTGAACACGTCCCTTTCTGAGTGTTTGTTTCCACCCTTCACTGCATGGTGTTCCTGCTTGCATTTGATTCTAATGCAAATCGCTGCCTTTTAAACCCCCTGGGTTTCAAAGGCAGCAATTCCTTCGAATCCACTCCTGTGTCATGCCGACTCGCTGCCTCTCCCTCCGATGCAATCTAAATTGATGCGAGGTTCCAACAAGTCAGCAAGTTGTGTGTAACTCACTTCCAGAAAGACTCCTCCCCCTCTAGAACCTCAAACTACAAACTAACCAATATATCAATAGTACATTGGTAAAGGGAAAGTACATTGATAATGGTAAGGGTACATTGCTCAAGGCGAAGTACATTGTTAAAGGTACATTGTTAAAGGGTCAAAGATAAAAGTTACAATGCAAAATTGCACGTATTATGTGTTGTATTTGTTGCCCAGCATTTCCGTTCGGTAAAGTGCCTTATCTTAAAACAACTCCAACCAGCTCACAATAAGAGTCACTGCCAAGAGTCGTGATCAAGGCCGGCAGCTAATCTGCACCAGCAATGAGACGAATGGCCCACATTTTTATCTGCTTTTTTTCACTGAGGTTGAATAAGTGTGGAACATGGCACAGAGGAGAACCTCTTCTTAAACAATCATCCTCTGGGATCTTTAACACGCTTCTGACTACAGGAACAGGAAGACAGGAGCTTGGTTTTAATGCCTCCAGAACGCTGATGGGCAAAATTGAGATGTGCTCCTTGATAATATTATCACAAAGAGGAGTTACTCTGTATTCCCTCTTTAATTTAATTCTTACACTTTAAGAACAGGAGTATGTCATTCGGTCCATCAAACCAGCTCGGCCAAAAAGCTTTAGGCAACACTTTAATATAATTTTCCTGCCTTTTTCACTGTAGCCCTTACAATCCACATTTACCAAGAGTCTAACCATCTCTCGCTCTCTTGTCTCATGCCTTCACTGACTCGCTTTGTGAGACAAATCTGCTTTCGAACTGTGCTCATTAACATTTGTGCGAAGATATTCTACTCTACAGACAATGGTCAAATCGGATCAAACTGTAACTAACTCACCTAACAGTCTTTGTGGATTCCTTTAACCCCTTTTTCAACGATGGCATCGCGTGGCTAAACCTGAAGGGAAGAAACGTTTGAAAAAACACCAACTAAGCTTTGTTTAAATCCAAAAGATTGGCTGTGGTGATACCAGGAAGGAACGGTTGCACCCACAAGGAAAGACTGGAGGAACTGGGTCTGCTTTCCATGAGCAGGTTGAGAGCCAACCCGAGGCGAGGGGGATTTTAGAACATTATGACGGGTATTTGATAATACTCATAGGAATCAGAAACTGGAGGGTGCAGATTTAAGGTCATTGCTAATGGAGCAAAAGGAGGAAATTAAGAGAGATGGCTTTGTTGTTAGGGCTCTAAGGACATGGAATGACCTACCTACGACCATGGTTAAGACAGAATCCAGTTTTAGTTTTCAAGTGGGAATTAAATAGCTGAATAGGGGAAATAGGAAAGGGTTTGGTGAAATTGCAGGAGAACGGGATTGAGCAGAGAGCTCTTTCTGAGAGACAGCACAGGTATGGTGAGTGAGTGGGCTCCTGTGCTTGCAATATTGATGGTTCTAACTAGAAGTTGCTCAGAGGAGAATATTCCCCTGCCCAGTGGGTGTTCTGCTTGACCTGCGGGGGGTGGCGTGGGGGTTGACCTGCGGGGGTGGTGTGGGTGGAGGCTGGTACTTACTTTTTAAAGGCCTTTTTTCGATCTTTCTTATGGAATACGAGAAGCTTTGAAAAACCATTCTTCAAAATGATTTCAAGCGCAATGTCCTGGAAGATAAGAATGGACAGGTAAACTGTGCAGCAAGATCGAGCAGCAAAGAGCTGTAAAGTGAGCCTGTGTATTTTGTGAGCGAAATGCGGCTGCCAACTGCACACAGCAGTGTCTCACAAACAGTTTTTGAGGGATTATTTTTGGAGGGAATATTAGCTCCGAAAAGCGATCGACCAATCGACTGATTCCTACTTACTGCTAGGTAAATAGAGGCTTGTGGAGTACGTAAACTTGCCTAAGTTTTCCCCCTGCCCGGGAATCGAACCTGCGCACTCTCACTTGCAAGTCGAACGAGCTAACCACTAGTTACAGGATTCTGATTAGCTGACAAAGCTCGCGCGGACTGGAAGATTGAATCTGGATGCCTGGCTGTACTTCACAGAAGTTAGTGGCTTTACCAAGTGAGTAACTAAGTGGCTAAATGTCCTTAGACATCCTCTCCTTATGTCCAGCGGTGTCACTCCACGTACCTGAAGAAGGAAACGCAGATTGCGGATTTCCATAACGTCTCCGTACGGATACCTGGAACACTTTGGAATCGCCCCATTCATTTCCTTCTTGCACATGTCATAAATGTAGGAATCGTCAACGCTGAAAGTGCAAAAAAAAGGAAAACAACAACAGGATATTGATTTCCTAAAAACAAGCATTTGATTTCAAGAGAGTGCATTGGGGGTCAGTTCATTAGTGATACAGTTGCTACTTATAATAAATCGAGGTCCCATCTGCCTTTTCATGTTGAAGATCTTAAAAAACCGAAGGGAGTTTCCAATTGTGCTGTTTGTGGGATGTTGCGATACAGTCCGTACACTTTACAGTGAATCCCCGTGAGGAGCTTTGAGACGTCCTCCTGACGTGAAAGGCGCAATGTCAAATGTAGGGGTTATTCCATATGTTATTGTTCGTTACCATTTAGTGATGCTTTGAATATTTCATCGGTGAGTTCACGTCACGCTGGAACCCTCATAAATTGGCATACACGAGCCTCTAGGCCAGTGGTGGCTAACCGTTTTGGTCGGACAACCAAATGAATTTTCTTGACTGAGTATTATGGCAACGCCGCTCGACGGCTACATTGATTTGGAACGGACTCGCCTGGGCTGGTTCAGCAGGCCACATCCGGCCCGCGGGCCACGGGTTGGGCACCACTGCTCTCAGCCCTCACACAGCTGTTTTGGTTATTTAGTCCTAAACATTTCTGGCTTGAAAGCTCCTGGAAGTACCTCGATGGATGATGATTGACGCAGTACAAGTCGCCCGATGTTGAAAGTGTGAAATTCTCGCCGACGTAGAAATGATCTCGACCAAAGAGCAGGACACCTTCCACCAGAGACTGGCTTTCCACAACGATCAGGGAACATTTCATGTTGACCTACCAAAGAGGATAGGTGAAGAGTAAAGTCATGTTCCATCACACCAGCGATTAAGGGCTCCAGTAAGGCGCTTGTTTTCTCAAACTCGGGGATTGAAAATAAGGTGTTTGTTATTCGCAATACCTGGTTTCAATGACAACTTGCATTTGCACGGACGTTAAAGATCCAAATTCAGCACCTTGGGACGTCTTCCCGATGTGAAAGGCGCTATATAAATGCAATTTGTTGTTGTTGTATTAGGCGCAGGTGATAGGGTAAACATCAAACCAAACTATAAACTGCATAAACACTTGGAAGTGCAATTTTTATATTTAAAAAAATCATGAACTTAAGGAGCCAAGTTCTTTATTCCGGACTTAGCTTTGATAACTGCAAACTGACTTAGCACAACTGGCTTCGACTAGCGAATATATTCCTTTCTTAAAAAGCTATCGTTCTTTAACTTTCAGCTAGCTGTTTAGCCTAGGCCCGGGCAGAAGATACAAGAATGACTACTTGCATTTATACAGCGCCCTTCAGGCAGGGTAGCGTGTCGGGTGGGGGGAGCTTAAAGGTACCTACGTAGAGAAGTGTCACGAGGGCTGTGTAGCTGAACATGTTAAACGCTTGGCACAAAGTCAATTCCCTCCAGAGGGATGAGACAAACAAGACCAGGAGGTTAGTGCTGTGCAACAGGGTCTGAGCGATGTAACCCATGGAACCCCCAGATGGCTTCACTGCAGCCAATTAAATTCTGCCGCAAAACAATAGCCCCTTGTGACCCACCCTGGACTCTTGCTACCTCAGCCCTGAGTGAAACCAGCCTCACCTCGGCAATCTACCTGGAATAAACTGACCAATGCAGGGTGGGGGGGGTGCAAGGTACAGGGCTCGACATGACAGAGGGATCTGATAACTCAAGCAGCACAGCAGGAGCTGTCAGCCTGGGTCTAACCTCTGAGGCAGAAGGCTGTGACTCTTGCCCGCAACAGGACTTTGAACTCCCAGACCGGCACTTTAACACAGCGTTGAATTGTCCCAATGTCATCATTCGGATCAGACACTCCACCGAGGTCCTGCCTGCTTAAGGCAGACAGGACCTCAGTTGGTGCCACCAGTTTTAAAGCGAAGGCAGTGCTCTGGCTAACAATCCTCCAGATAAAATGACTCATTCGCTTCATGGCTGCTTGTGGGACGTTGCTGTACACAAATTAGCCCCTGTGTTTGGCGGCAATATGCACAAAGTCGCTCTACTTTACAGTGAATCACTTTCAGACATACTCTTGGCGTGAAAGGTGCTATATCAAACATAAGGATTATTAATATTTATACTATTTATGCATGTGTCAAACACCCGGCCGACCCCCCAAAAAAACAATCGTACTGGATTCATAAAAGCGGCCCTTTCTATGCTTATGCCAAAATGCTAACGCGTGCCTTGGTTATTTAAGGTGTGACTATGGTTTGAACGAGAGAAATCTATTTAAACACGAGCGGGGCACAATTAACCAGCATGAATGATATTATCCACTTCACTTGCAAGCACCTAGCGGCACCTGCTCCTTTTCAGATCAACCGTAGCAGATGCAGAAAATTCCCCCTTGACTTACAAACAGCAACCATATGTGTTGGGTAGCTTGCTGGTAGCGGAGGACAATTAATATGAATCAAACAGGAACGGCCTCCAGGAACATAGCGCTTACAAAGCACACAGCTAGTGGCGGGCAGATCAGTGAAGCATAACTAATGTTTGATTGTTCTGCTTAATACGAGTTTCGAGGTTCCTCTGTTCAGACCTCTCTGTACTCCTCAGCCGATCGTGTGACCATTAGGAACCAAGACCAATGCACACCTCATGCCCTCCACACCCCGCCCCCATATATATACACACACACACACGATCAGACAGGAGGATATGGTGGGTATATTGAGAAGCAGGAATCTTGGCTGAGTTCTATCCTCATGATAATCTGGAGGGACTGATAGAAATTGCAACTCCGCTAACAATAATCCTTGCATTTGATATCCTTGCGTTTGCCTTATCACGTCATTGAGACATTTCAAAACACTTCACAGAATGGAATTGTCACAGAATTCAGAACTGTAAAGTGAATTCACTGTATATGTTTGGGGTGAAGCTAACTAATAATAGGTATCAACTTGACCCACTGCATTATTGTTGCCATTTGCTCCTCCAACGAAACCCTCAATTCCCATCCCAATTCCCTCTGAAACTCACTTGAACAACTTGCTTTGGAAACTATGAAAATTATTCAGTTTGTGAATCCCTTGGTTGACAAGTTACAGCAAGATTCAGATGAGCAATAGTAGAAAAAGCCTCTTTTGTTTGATCCCATCCTCTCCAGAATACAAAATACACAATCGCTGCACATTACAGTAAATCCTGTGAAGCACTTTGAAGGGTCCTCATGGTGTGAAGGGTGCTGCATCAAATGCAAGAATTGTTATTATCAATACACATTCCTCCTGTCTTCCTCTTGAATGTGACCGACTGAAAAATTGGGCACGAGGAAGAGGCAATCTAATAAGCCTTTTGAAACATTAGTGGGTGAACACAGAACACATTTTCGTTCTTTAGTATGAATCGGACAGAATGAAACTATTCAATTGGTGTCAAGATTCATAACAATACTGCTACTACTAATAATAATCCTTTAATTTGGTATAGCATCTTTCAAGTCAGGAGGATAATAATAATAATCCTTGCATTCGATGTAGCGCTTTTCACGTCTTCTGGATGTCTCAAAGAGCTTCACAGAATATATTGTAAAGTGAATTGACTGTATATTTGTGGGCAAAACACGGCAGCCAATTGCGCACAGCAGTGTCCCACAAACAGTTGTGGATTGAAGTGACCAATTTTATTAGTTTTTTTTCTTGAGGTATTGTTATTAGGTCTGTGGAGTAAAGAAACTTGCCCAAGGTTTGGTTTCACCCTGCTGGGAATCGAACCCAGGTCTCTCACTTGCAAGGCGAGTGCTCTAACCACTAAGCTACAGGACTCCTTAAAGTCCTTACAGGATGCCCCAGAGTGCTTCACAGGAAACCCTGTAAAGTGCATTGACTGTTTGTGATTGCTTTGTAGGTGAACTCAGCAGCCAAATTGTGCATAACAATGAAACTAATAACCCTTTTTTTTTATTTGGGGGATTGCTGGCCGGGACCCTGGTAAGAAACTCCCTTCTCTTTTTGAATAGTGCGGTTGGATCTTTAACATCTACCTGAGCAGACAGTTTATCCAAATGATGAGACTCCAACAATGCAACCTTCCTCCCACACACACACACCGACTACATTAGAGAGTCGGCTTAGAGTATACAAATTCCAAGTCCCCACATGGGGCTTGAACGCACAACCTTCTGAAACAACAACAACAACAACAAGATTCCATTTATAGAGCGCCTTTCACGTCGGGAGGACGTCCCAAGGCGCTGTACAGTTGGGTCAGGACCCGAGCAGGGGGGAAATGGTCAGGGTGAGGGGAGGAAAGGGAGGGAGCGAGGAGGTGGAAACAGAAGCGAGAGTACTACCAAGACTGGCACACGGTGAGGGTACAACATTTGAAGCCTTTGTAACGATGCTGTAAAACATGCACGGTTGAAATCTCCATCAACAGTCCTCCTTTGGAGATTGTTTTTCCCGCTGTACTCTTCCTCGGAGCAACGAGCGTCATAAATTAGAGTTTGCATAAAGACTTCATCTGCCACGTTGACAATATTATCATAACAATGATTAATGAATGAAAGGTAATCCAGTAAAGAAAGGGAACAGTTTAAAATTTCATTATTGGTTATTATATGAACTGACATAATTTACTTAACAGTGCCAGGGGTATTACCACATGGGCATTATAAGATGCAGCGTAATTATGTTTCAGGTAAGTCAGTTGCACTGGCATAAAACACACACACAGCTTTTTCTTGGCATCTCAGGAGTCAAGACCCCACGGTTTGCGGAAAGGAAAGACTTTGAACACAGCATGTTCAGCTTTGCAACTTGGGTGGCTGAGGTTTGGAGGCTGCAAATAACCGGGCAACCTGAGGGTTTTAGTGTCAGAACAGATCGGAGGAAAATGGGTTCATTATATTTTATGGTCAGCCGAGTGTCTGACACATGTGGGAACCCATTTCCCTGAAGCGATGCACCCTGCTTTGTCTAATTTTGGAGAGTATTTGGTGCAGGCAGCTCGAGGGACAACACTTGGAGACCTCAGATTGGGCTGGATCTTAACCAGCCACCGTCTCAACCCAACAATAAAACTTTGAATCAAGCCAGTTATTCCCGACACAGAGCAATGTCCCAAGTTCTATAATCCTTTCATTTGCTATAACGCCTTATCATGCTCAGAGGACATCTCAAAACACTTCACCAAATTTCACCGTGAAGTGTAATGACTGTGTATTGTGAAAGCAATTGCAGTTGCCAATTTGCGCACAGCAATGTCTCAGAAAAAGTGGGAAAACCACACTGGCAAAACTCCCTTTTCTTTGCGAAAAGGGCCACGGGGCGCTATATAAATATAAATGCAAGTTGTTGTTGTCTGAGTATCGAAGATGTGATAATCAGCACATCACCTATTACATTTTTAACCCCTAAAGGTGTTCCTTACCTTCTCTCTCTCGTCTAAAAGCTGGAGAATAATTTGCCTCTCTTTACACTGCTCGAAGAATTCCTCAGACTGAAGACTGTCGATCAGGGCTGGGAAAAAGGTTAGCTCGTTGCAATCTATTCCTCTTTCATCGATATTTTCTTCTATTAGATTCATGCTGTATCCTGGCAAAGTTCAATGTAAAAGATTTATTTGAGGTTTTATTCCACAGAAAGTATAGACACCTCCGACAATTCAGCTCACCCCCACAACTGTGTGAGTTCAGTGCCTGACGTCAGATTTGAACCTACAAACTTCTGACTCAGAGGCAAGAGTGCTACCAACTGAGGCAGGCTGACTCCCTAACCTTTCATTCTTACAACGCCTTATTACGACCAGACCTCTCAAATTGCTTTGTAAATCAATACATCCTCAGGTATAGTGACTTGGGCCATCATATCCCCTAGGTCACCATCACTCAGTGAAATTAACTTCATCCCTAGCAAGCTGATGGCAAAAGCAGATGGTGGGGAGTCCTTTAAAGAGAAAGTACTTTCCTGATGTCTGGCTGTCTCTTTAAAATGTGAGTATTTGAACCTGGAATTGTCAGATCACAAGATCTCATTCTGATCACAAGATTGAAGAAAGCCTTTCGGCTCACCTTATCTCATCCCTCCAGAACACCCACCCTAGCGTCCTCCCATCACAAACTGTTTTTCAAATGAAACTCGTGTCCTGATCTCAACAACTCGTTGTGACGGTTGTTAAATTACCCCCTAGGTAAAAGAAAAACTTCCTGATGTCTGTCCTGAAATTTCTACTTGTAACTCTAAATCTATGTCACGTTCTACAATCTTGCTGCATGGTAAAGTATTGTTCTGGATTTACTTTTTTTAATCCGTTTAAGATTTTATGCATTGCTATAAGGTCCCCTCTAAGTCACCTTCTCACAAGACTGAAGAGTCCCTGCTTGTCCAATTGCTGCTCGAAGCTCATTCCTCTAACACGAGGGGGTCACCCTTATAAATTGAAGGGTTGATCTCTGCAATTCTTACCTGCGCTTGCCTGCTTCTCCCGATTCTCAGCTAAATGTTCTTCAGCCTCGTGGGGCCTCCTGTAGAAATCATCGTTCCCAGAACCCACTGCGTGCTTCTTCATGACCTGCAAAACATGAGCACTTGATGCAATGACCTCCTGACAATTTACCACAGTTGACTTAAGAAATGGGGCAGCCAATTTGTGCACAGCAGTGTCCCACAAACAGCCACGGAGTGAGTGACCGTAGTGCAGTTCAGCATTGTATTAAAATATTTGAACTACTGTATAATGGTGTAGTTAAATTTCTGAACGTAGCCAACATGTGACAAGAGCCTGGGTGAAACCATGTCAGCATACAGCGTTGATCCACCAACAGCCATGAAATGAATGAATGCCCTTCACCACAGAGTTTGGGCTTGAATGATAGGCTCCAGTCCCAGAGCTACACCACTGATAGCTACACAGGAATCTGCAGAACCCAAAACACAGACTCTGATCAATGTGGCCAAAGCGAATGTGCAGTCAAACCTGATCAAGCAACCATCTCTGTTCAGCAACCTCCCCTTTAACAAACACCCTGGAAAAACCTGGAGCAAAACAGTTCACACACCAATGAACTCTTACTCAGAGGCCACCCTTAAATAATAACATACGAATTTGCTAGGTGAAGGAAGACCAAGGTCCGACTAGTTTGCCTTCCACCATCCTGACAGTCGCTTGACATGTCGTGCCCCAAACGATACTATATTATGAAGGCCACTTTCTCTGAATTCCCTGAGTGGTTGCTCAGGGAAAACACAGGTTTTAACTGTGTTGGGAAAAGGGACAACGAGCAATCTGCTAAACATGGCAAAGGCTGCCGGTTAGTGTGGCTCGCAGCAATGCATTCACCATGGCACCGAGCGTATCGGAGCGATCGCCTCCAAAAGGCTTCGTTAAGAATCGAGGTGAAACCTTGAGCGCTGGCTTTAAGCTGGTTCCTGAAAGACAAGCAGATGAGCCTGGTCTCCGAGCTGCCTTTGACAAAGTCACTTTGGTGACCTTTTGCGTGCTGATTGCTTCCCTTACTGAACGCAGTGTTCAGTAAGTGGTGGCGTTCAAGCACGTCACGATACAAACACAGTCATTATATCTCTGACAGGAGAGATGCAATCATAAATCACAATTTCGCCTCGTCCCAGTGATCGGACCGCACTGAGTAATTGAAGTGCAACTTTCGCTGCTTTTAATTTCCTCTCAACAAATCGTTCCTCCATTCGGCTCTCGCCATCTGCAGGCTCTTCTCATTTTTCCGAAGGCTTTGGCTATGCTGATTGAAATATCCTGCTCACGTAAAATTGGTCATTCGCTTCACAACTGTTTTTTGGGATGTTGCTGTGTGCAAATTGGCTGCTGGGTTTGCCTACAAAACATACGGTCACTGCACTTTACAGTAGATCATGTGAAGGGCTTTGAGATGTCTCAATGACGTGTTAAGGCACTATATCAAACGCAAGGATTATTATACAGCTTGATGCTGTGATGGATGAATCGTAAGGTGGGATCAAATGGGCTGAGGGCTTTCTTCATCTGATCTAATAATAATCCTTGCATTTGCATTCCGTCGTCTGTGAGTCTGTCCCTGCCACTATTTAGCAATCTGGGATGCATGAGTGGTGCTATATAAATGAAAGGTGTTATTAAAGTTGTTGTCTTCCCGACATGAACGGGGCTATACCAAACGTAAGGATTATTAATATTATTTAGAGTAAAAGTTGAGGATTCCAGCAGAAAGCGAGCCCTTGCTGGGCTCTGTCCGGATCGGGAGGCGCAGACTTAATGGTCACTTGCTAGGGGGTGGAAGCGACCTTTGCCCTTCAAATTCTGACCCCCTCTGCTGCTGACCACTAAGTAATCTCAGCTGCATAGCAATAAGCAGGTCAGAGCCCTCCTGCTCACTCACTCCCCACGTCCAGCAGGTGCCAAAAAAAAAAAACTCTGCAAACTCCCTGGAGACGGGAATCCTTTTTGCCGCCCATTAATTTTGGCTGCGACAATATTGAGTGGGACTGGCAAGCCTCCCACCTCTATCAACCAGGTCAATGCCTTGTGTTACCCTCCCTTGGGCAGGTAATTAAACTGCGTCATCCTCAACCAGTTACAACATGCACAGTCTCATTTCTCTGCCCATTCCCTGCAGATCAGCCAAGAACAGTACGCCCTCGTTGATTTTGCAACAGTCATTGGCTAACTGTTTGTGGGTCGTTGCTCTGCGCAAATCGGCTACTGCGATTGCTTGCAAAACACACAGTCACTGCACTTTACAGCAATTCCCTGCAAAGCACTTCGAGACGTTGCGATAAGTCGTCGTAACAAATGTAAGGGTTGTTTTACCCTAACGGCACCTCCGACCACTGTCTGTACAAAGAGAGAGTTGCAACAAGACAACAGCCGGGCAATCGATGGAAGCGTGGAATGATATCAACGGAATAATCTGAGCTGAAAGCAGCAAAGCCATGGCTCATCACACATTTTGCTCTGCTGACACCCAAAATTCCACCTTGCCTTAGCCTGTAAAACCGTTTAAATAAAATCATTAAGAATAATTCTTGCACTTGATGCAGCGCCTTTCCCGAGAGCCTCTGAATGCTTCACGGGATTTACTGTAACGTGCAGTGACCATGTTTAGCTTGCGAACTCGGCAGGCAATTTGGGCGCAGAAGTGCTCCACAAAAGTGCCACAACTCATAGAATTAAATAGAATATACGGCACAGAAACAGGCCATTCGGTCCAATTGGTCTATGCCGGCAGTTATGCTCCGTATGAGCCTCTTCCTGCCCTCTCTCACCTAAGCCTATCAGCATAACCTTCTATTCCTTTTATCCCCCATGACTTATCTGCTTCCCCTTAAATGCATCTTTGCTATTTGCTGCAACTACTCCTTGTGGTAGCAAGTTCCACATTCCCACCACTCTCTGGGTAAAGAAGTCTCTTTTGACTTCCCTAATTGATTTATTGGTGACTATTTTATATTTATGGCTCCTGGGTTTGGTCTCCCCCAGAAGTAGAAACATCTTCTCTATGTCTTCTCACTTGGAAAGAGAAGGGAATTTCTTCCGGGTATCCTGGCCAACAATCCCCCAGTAAAACTGGTCATTCGCTTCATTGCTGTTTGTGGGGCGTTGCTGTGTGCAAATCGGTTGCCGCGTTTGCCTACAAAATACACAGCCACTTTCAAGTAAAATCCAGTGAAGAGCTTTGAGACATTTTGATGATGTGATCAGGGGCCAGACATCAAATGCCAGGATTACTATTATCACCACTGTCCACTCACAAGCTTCATCTAAAGTTTCCTCTGCCTCTTCAAATAGGGAATCCCACCAGAGGGGCAATAGAATGAACGATCGCTACAGCTAGCTCGCACCACCTGGCAAATCCAAAGAGAATATCGTCGTGCACTAATCCATCATTCACCACATCAATACTACTTAAAAGAGAGCTCCTTGCTCCTTTCACCTTTGCCTCACAACAAGTCAAAAGGCACTTGCCTTCGGGGACGAATGTGCTCTGATCCAAACAGAACATGGTCAATAAATACTACTCCTGTTGTTCATGTCAAGCCTCTGAGCCTCCAGACATCCTGTGTTCTTAGGCTTAAGCAAGGGGCATTCTGTAACAGCAATTCTTATGAGGGAGGGGGTGGGGGAAGAAAGTAAGTCATGCAGAGGGCATTTTACTGCAAGTTACATTGCAGCCTAAAGATTTATTTTATAGTAATAACAAACCTTGCATTTCATGTCGGGAGTGATGTCTCAAAGCCCTTTAAAGGATTTACAGTAAATAATGCTACCAATATTAACCCCTCTAATTTGATACAGTGCCTTTCACATCGGGGAGGACTCTCAAAGCACTTCACATTACTTGCAATAAAGAGTAATACCAATAATAACCCCTCTATTTGACACTGTGCCTTTTACATCGGGAGGACGTCTCAAGGTGCCTCACTTTTTTTTTTAAAAAAGTGTAGTGACTGTGCAGACTTCATTGATAAAGATCGCCTCAAATGGCAGCCTCAAAAAGGGGAGCCCCACATGTTCACGTTTGCTCCACAGCTAACATTGCGGTCACATACATTAATTATTCTCCCCCGGATAATTTATGTGCCGCACTGGTCGCTCGGACAATGATGCATAGGGTTTGGGTCCGATGATTAAGTGCATGATCTGAAAGGTATAATCTTACTGCGCTCTCTGTCTCTCGATTTCGACACGCATCATAAGCATAATTGATGTAAAATGTGTTTGGTCTCATCTTCTTCCTCATTCGACTGGGGCCTTCAGCCATGTCCAGGATCCACGCTGCGTCCTGCTGTGACCCTGATAAAGGACCCCATAATCCTCGCTCCCGAAGCAGCTGTTGTTCTGTCTTCTCCCAGTCTTTCCAAGCCTGGTTCTGAATGCATTGCTGCATCTGGGGAACAAGAGCAAAATGCCTCAACAGATGGCAAATGTGCAGCCATACAGCTGGTATCTCAATTGTTCTTTTTTTAAAAAAAAAACACATTTCTTTGGGAAAAGAAAAGAAAATTCCTGGGATTTTCTGCATTGGATTGCACAGATTCCAGGTTTAGACCTGTACAGACCGGCTGCTGTGTCCAGCTCGACTGGTGCACTTTGCAAAACTTAATAAAACGTTTTGTGGGCTCATCTCAAAGGTTTGTCTGTCATAGGAACAGGCCATTCAACCCTTGAGCCTGTTCCACCATTCTACTAGATAATAGCTGATCTGTACCTCAACTCTATTTACCCATCTTTGTCCATATACTTTGTTTCTTTGACCTACCAAATATCTATTGACCTCAACCTTTGAATCGATCCAGCATTCACAACCGTTTGGGGTGGGGGGACTGAGAGTTCCAGATTCTCACTGCCTTTGTGTGATAAAGTGCTTCCTGATTTCACTCCTAAATGGGCCCAGCTCTAATTTTAAGATTCTGCCCCGCCCCCCTGTTCTGGATTCCCCCAACAGAGGAATAGTTTCTGTATCTGATCCAACCTGGCTCAGCGTCAGCCTGGCTCAGTGGGTACCACTCTCACCTCCGAGTTGAAGGCTGCAAGTTTGAGTCCCACATTGGAGCCTTGAACTCACATAAGTTCACAGAGGCTGTTGCTCCGATACAGTGCTGCAGGAGAGCTGTGTTGTTGGAGGTGCCATCTTTCGGGCGATACGTTAAACCGAGGTCCTGTCTACCTGTTTAGATGAACCTATGGGATCCCATGGAATTATTTGCAAAGAGAAGGGAGTTTCTCCTGTAAATCCTGGCCGACAATCCCCCCAGATAAAATTGGTGATTCACTTCAATTTAACGGACTGACGAACGGCATAGTTTATTGAGGTTTAAGATGGTACAGGGCACCCACTTCTGACATTCCAATATTGTGCTGGGAGAAGTGACGTCTTTTGGATGAGACGTAAAATCCGCAGGACGTCACTTCCTTCAAATGAATCGCCCACGAAATACAGTCAATCCACTTGACAGTATATCCTGTGAAGCACTCTGAGATGGCTCAACAATGTGATAACGCAAATGCAAGGATTGTTATATTTAGTATCATAATAAAATCAAGGTCACATTTTTCACATTGCAGCTTATCACATTGTCGAAATGTTTCAGAGAGATTTACTGTGAAGTGCAATGGCTAGTACAGTAATGTATTTGTGGAGTGGCGTATTTGCATCAGTTAAAGTTAAGATCGGTACCTGTAGATATTCCTTGTGGAGGCTGGCAAACATGTCTTGTCCAATTGTCCTTTGCACATTCAGGCTCACAGTTACCTCCTGTGCACACAAAAAAATAATGAAATTAAGTACATCAGCAACAAATAAAATACACTCAGCAAAAGAAAAAAATCCTGAAGTGTTTCACATCCCAAAGGTGTGTCCACTTCAAAGCTTTCAGCCTGGTTCAGTTGGTAGCTCTCTCCGCGTTAGAAGGTTGTTAATTCAAGCCCCAGACAGGATTTGGAACTCATAGTCTAGGCTGACTCTCCAGTGCAGTGTTGGGGGTCCTTTGTTGCTGTGTTACTGTCCTTTGGATGAGATTTTAAACCAAGGTCCCGTCTGCCTATTCAGATGAATGTTAAACAATCCTGTGGTGCTACTTGAAAAGAGAAGGGAGTTTCTCCCAGTGTCCTGGCCAACAATCCCCTTGATAAAATCAGTCATTCACTTTACGGCTGTTTGTGGGACCTTGCTGCCACCTCCACCCACAAAATTTACAAAGAATGTACAGCACAGAAATAGGTCATTTGGACCAACCAGTCGTTGCTGGTGTTTATACTCCACACAAATCTAAAATAAAATTACAAGAACGAGGAATGAATCACAGAGAATATAAAGTAGCTCTACTGGATAACCTTGCCTGGGTGGACTTTCGGGTATCAGCCAAACCCACTGAACTGATTGTGCCACACAGACAACTGCAATACTCAGTCAAGCTCTGCTCTCACTGAAATGCTAAGGCATTAAAATAAAGTTAGATCCTGGGTGGAATTTCATACAAAAGGGAGAAGGGAATAGATAGAGGTGTGTGGGATTGAGGATTAGGAGGTGTGGAGGTTCATAAACCTCGACACAGACTGCATAGGCAAATCGCAATTGCATACCCCTTTATCTATTCTCTTCCCCTTCTTGCACAAAATTCCATGCTGTAATGTGATTATAATAATAACAACAATAATAATAATCCTTGCATTTGATATAGTGCCTTTCGTGTCAGGAGATCGTCTCAAAGTGCTTCACAGGATTTACAAAAAAGTGTAGTCACTGTTTATTTGTAGGCAAACACGACTGACAATTTGCCCACAGCAATGTCCCACTAAACAGCCATGAATGAAGTGACCAATCTTATTCAGGGAGATTGTTGGCCTCATTTTGAACAGTGTCACAGGGATCTTTAAAATCCACCTTGACAGGCAGGCGGGAACTCAGTTTAGTATCTCATCCGAAGGGCTGGGCCTCCAACAACTTAGTGCTCCCCTTAGCCCTGTATCAGCCTGGACTGTGTAATTCTACGAAAGTCTACCCATACAGCTAATAATCAGAGTGATGTACATCTGGCACTGCGGATGTACCCCCAAGAGGTGAGAATGACTAGGAAGCCCATTTGCCCCATAATAATAATAAGAATAATAGCAATAAAAATAACAATAATATTCCTTGCATTTGATGTAGTGCCTTATCACATTGACAAGACGTCTCAAAGCGCTTCACAGAATATACCATAAAGTGAACCGACTGTGTATTTTTTGGGCGAAACGCAGCAGCCAGATTGAGCACAGGAGCGTCCCACACGAAGTGAGTGACTGATTTTATTTGGGGGATTTGTTGGCCAGGACATCAGGAGAGAGAAACTCCCCTCCCTTTTGGAATAGTGCCACGGGATCTCGAACGTGGCACCCGAACAAGCAGACGGGACTTGTGTTTAATGTCTGACACGGTTTCAGGCCCAGTTTGCTCAATCGCAGGTAAGATCAGTCATTACGGTAGCTTCTGCCTCTTCTCCCCTCCTCATGAGGCAGACATGTCACATCCAGTTTCTAATAAGCCGTGGTTCCATTTTGACAGGTAGCTCTTTAATGCCACTTGCGTCTGAGCCACACAACGGACCACAACTACAATTATTCTCAGACAATAGCGCTTGCGTTATACACTGTAAACCCTGCTCGCTACAGTCTCCTGTTTGGCTCCCGGCCAAGTCCATGATATCCCACTGCTGAGTTATATTCATTAGCCGCACACAGCAGGAAGTTGGAGCTTGCCACCGTGCCGGTGATTACATCCTGTTTGCTTACAGGATCATTAAGCTTTTAGCCACAGCGCTGCACTGAGAAAACATTATTGTTATTTAACTGAGACGCTCATAGAATTCGCCAATCAGACAGGCACAAGCTGGCCCCCCGGTCGGGCCGACAGCGAGGCTTTTGTTAACGCGGCCAAGCTAATCGTGTCATTCAAGGTCGTTGCTGGTTACTGAGCCTATCAATCAGTTCTCGCCCGCGATCTACCATGGTGGCTCATTCACGGCTGCTAAACTGGCTGGTGTCGCAATGCCACCCATGAGTCCTGGCAAATTCGAACCAGGGTTTCAGAATAAAAATTTCTTTTTAACACCTTTTTGGATGGTAGTGGTGAAAGACTGGCTCCTGGTTCCTGAACGTGTAACAGGAGTGTGTGGGGTGATGGTGTTGGGTGGGAAAAGGGGTGGGGGTGGGCATCAGTTCAGATCCTCGTAATAAGGCGCTATATCAAATGCAAGGATTACTATTAGTATTATCAGCAGAAACGTTATGGGGAGGTTTGAGGAGATTTTAGCATTGCAGGGGGTTGTCAGAACAAGGAATGCTTTGTCACAAATGACAACTGAGGTTAGGACTAAGCTATGAAAGAATATAAGGGAGAGAGAGAGGGAGGGAGGGAAGGAAGGAGAGGAAAAGAGGCAGAAGGTACTGTATGACCGTACCTCCAACAATGCAGCACTTCCCCAACACTGCATTCGGGAATATCAGCCGAGACTGTGAGCTCAAAGTCCCATCGTAGCGCTTGAACCGACAATATTCTAACTCAGACTTGTGCTGACTGAGCTCGGCTGACACACACGTGAGTTACTCTGAGATGTTTTGTTGTTGTGGAGTGGGGGAGATTAGAGTGTGAAGCTCCATTGGGGGAGCTGGCAAACCATTAGCTCGGTGGGTGGGTGAATGGCTGAGATTTATTCTGCTAGAAATCTATAATCTGTGCTGCGATGGCTACCATTCTATGAGAGATGCTCGTGCCTATTTTAAAGCTCTGTCAATGCAAAGTCAACTTTCATTCTGGCCATTCCTTAAGCAAGAATTTCCTGCAGTTTCCTTGGATATTTACAAAAACCTAGAAGAGGTGAATGGCCACGCCACAAACTTCTCCCAATATAGCTTCGGCATTGAGAATCAGGATTCGTATCTGCCACTCCCTATGTTTTTCTGATTTAATGCTAGTGCCTCAATCCACGCTGCCAGATGTTCTACTGCATCACAAGGCATACAGCTGGAATTCCTCATAAGGCTGTGATATTAGATTCGGTAAAAACAAATGTTTTGACTTGTTTTACAGCTCACTTCATAAATCAATCAATCAATAATCCCTGATACAGCACCAGTAACAGCAGAATGTCTCTCATACATGTGTCAGCCTCGCCTGACTCCGAGGCTGAAACATGTGGGCTCAAGCCCCACGTTGGGACTTTGAGTTCACAGATACTCCTCAATGCAAGGATGGGAGTGTGCTGCATTGTTGGAGGTGCCATCCTTTCAAATGAGGTCCCTTCTGCCTGTTCAGGTGAATGTTAGCGATCCCATGGCATTATTCAAATGGAGTTTCTCCTGGTGTCCCCCGATATAATTGGTCATTCACTTCACGGCTATTTGTGGTACATGCGCAAACTGGCTATTTCGTTAGCTTACAAATAAACAGTCACTCCACTTTGCAGTAAATTCATATGAAGCACTTTAAGCTGCGCTTCAATGGCATGATCAGGTGCTATGAAATGCAGAGATTATATTTTATTATTCCTATTAACTTGTGTTATAACTTTATATGGTTGCATTCTTTCCTATTTACTCAAAGAGAGTTGTTACGGTTTGGAATGGGGTAAGAGCGGGAGAGTGGAACTAATTGGATAGCTCTTTCAAAGAGCCAGCACAGGCACGGTGGGCTGAATGGCCTCCTTCTGCGCTGTAAAATTCTATGAAAACCATTGCCAATTCAAATCATACTATGCTGGAAGGAATTTCACAGAGAGACGTTCCACCTAATGGAAGACTCTTCTCTATTCTTCAAAATTGTCCCACCTTTCACAAATAAAATTTCAGATTTCCACCAGCTGCAGGATTTTGCCCATCTCTCACATCTGAACCCAGCAGACAAGCTGATCCGGAGAACAGCACCTCCCACAATCCAGGGCCAGCCTGGACGACGAGCTTGTGCCTTGATGTGAGGCTTGAACACACAACCTTCTGACCCAGAGGCCATAGGGCTGATAACCGATCAAAAGCAACGTGCAGTGTAAAAGTTGTAAGGATACTCTTCACACTGCAGGGATGGGTGAGAGAGGGCAAAAAAGCTCAATTTGGAGATGGAACAATCTGTTATCTTTTGCGACGAGAGAGAACTATAAACAACAACGATTCACGTTTACGAAAACGGCTGTCACGTCGGGAGGAAATTGTGGAGCGTATTGGTTAGAGCGTGAGAGGACCTGGGTTTGATTCTACGACTGTTTGTGGGACACTGCTGTGTGCAATTGGCTGCTGCGTTTCACCCACAAAATATACAGTCATTCACTTTACAGTATATTGTGTGAAGGGCTTTGAGACATCTCAACAACATAAGGTGCTATATCAAATGCAAGGATTATTATTATTATTACTATTATTATTATTACTATGTCCCAAAGCCCTGCACAGGATATGCTGTAATCCATTATGTAGATCTAGTTTATCTGGGACCATTATGATTTATCGGCAATTTAGCCAACAATGGAAACATCAATATATTTGTACAGCAAGTGATTTCTGCTATGGAAAATGGTGTGAAATTCAAAGCAAAGGGAAACAAAACTGGGTTGCTCGTGCTATAAAGGTGCAGAAGTTAATATTCAATTCGAAAACCTCCCGAAGTGCAATTAACATCATGCTAATTTACATTTTAATTACTTCCCATGAAAACAATACATTCATTGACAGAAGAACATAATGTCAACTTCACGGTGCTGTGTTGGTAGACACTTAATGAACTTAATTAGATAATCAGAGACGTTAATTATCTTCCTAATATGTGGATAAACATATTATGCAAATGATTATGTTCATTTTGCAGGCGAAAACATTCACCCGAAGATTCGAGCTCGCCTTCTGCTCTCAACCCATGCGCCCGGCAATGTCAGCCAAACAAAGCAAGTGGAAAATCCACCAGATACTGTATTTTGTGCTGTTCAAAACTGCATCAGTTCATTCATAGTCTGGGCTGACTCTCCAATACAACGCTGGGGCAGTGCTACATTGTCGGAGGTGCCGTTCTTTAGATGAGATATTAAATCGAGGCCAACAACCCTGCCCACCCATCCTCCACCAGATAAACACAGGTCATTCACTTCACGGCTGTTTGCGGGACATTTCTGCGCACAAACTGGCTGAAAATACAATCACTATACTTTTACATTCACTTCTGTGAGGAGCTCTGAAACTTCCTCCTGATGTGAAAGGTGCTGCAGCAAACACAATGATTACCGCTTTACATTCATTGCTAATTTAAAGTGAGAGTGAGGACGCCTCAAGTCAGCCCTGGCAGTTAAAAATCCACCTGTGAGCCACTCTGAGCAGGGAGAGAGGCCGACTAACACAGGTTCACTGCTTGACAAGAGCATCTTTATAAGAGGGACTGCTCCATCTAGCAGCCCAGCCCCAAACTGACACAGCAGCCCAGACCCGAGCAACAGGCAGGCATGAAACTCCGAGCCGTATACATATACATCTGGCTGAAAGACAGCATAGCTGCAGGACTAGATCCTGAGCAAACACAGGGAAGCACATCCACGTCTCACATCAATTCATTCCAATGAGCGTCTCCTCAGCAGCCCAGCGCCATTAGCACAGCAACCCGCAGAATAAAACCTGCGGCGTCCCTTCAGCTGACAAGGTACATTAACCGAACTGAAGCCTGTAGCCACCTTCAGGGGCAGAGATTCAAAACTAGACAAAATACACGCTCGGTACCCTCCAATGAAACACTCTTGATATCCTCCCAACGTGAAAGGCGATGTGTCAAATGCAAGGGCTATTATTATTATTATAACTTCCGATTCGAGTTATGCGTAACGCCTTGGTGAAGTGATATAATGCGAGGGGAAGCATGGGAGAAGGTGGAGCAATACATAACATAGAATAATAATATATAATTCTATTAGGAATCCCATTGAGGCGTCAGCAGCAACAACAGCAGCAGCAACGTGCACAGGGCCTTTCATGTAGGAAGGATGTCCCAAGGCGCTGAACAGTTAAGGGTTTGCATGAGAGCTGGGGGTTGGAATCAAAGGAGCGACTGACCAGAATTTCAGACCATTGCTTTCCAGGCAACCAACCACTCACAGGTTACTGTATTAGCTGATACAGTGAACTACCTGCAGCATGTTGTTTATAGTGATAACACTTTGCTGTGTGCAAATTGGCTGCCGCATTTGCCTACATTTTGTCTATACTTGTAATAGTACTAATACTATTGTATAGTAATAATACTATGCTGGTATTATTACTACACAGTCACTACAGTTTACAGTCAAAACTCCGTGAAGCGCTTTGAAATGTTTCAATGTGAAAAGGCACTATATCAGATGCAAGAATTATTGTTAAGGATAAGGTGCATATATTCTAACATAAATTAGATATTTTTGGGGTCACCCGGGTGTCTGTTACATGCACAAACCCATCACCAGAATATCCAAACCAGACAAGAGTTCCAGGTCAGCCACCTACACATGGAAATTCCCATGTCAGGAATGAGATGGGCTGTCTCTCCCTGGAGGAATGCACCCTGCTTACCTAATTCCGGAGGTTATTAGGCGCAGGTCGGCATGAGTGAAGACTTCAGTGTGTATGGGTGGGGGGCCGGGTGAAGGGGGAAGGTAACTGCTGGAATTTAACCACCTGAAACTGCATAGCTTACTATTGAGAGCAGGGGGTCTGGCAAGCTTTCCCACTGCTTGTCCAGCTTTGGTTGCATGGTTAACAGGATCCAAATGGAAAAGATTCTTCTATCCCTTATATATTCTAAAAGCATAAAACGTCCAGTTTGAAAAGCACAAACTTTTTCCTGAGTTCCATAAATTATAAAGTGGCGGCTTTGGAGACTGATGTCTTGAAAGCTCTCGTGTACTCAAACAATGCCGGGAAGTGGGGATGAGTAGCCTTAGAGTGCGGCAATTTATCAAAGACTTGATAGGCTGTCGGCAGGCTACATGTTGAGGGATATCACAAAATGAATAACGCTTTCATCAGGTCCCGATTCACTTAATTACAGTCTTTTTTGCCGAGAAAACTACAGCAGAAGTTGCAGAAACACCAATTTCATGCATTCGTGCACGGGTTGCGTCTCAAAGCTGCATTTTCCAGATGGCGACATTTTTACTGGAGGAACTAATGATGTGGATATATTTAGGAGAAAACCAATAAAGGAGTCTTTAACCTTCAACAACAAAAGCTTGTTCTACAAAATGTTCCAAGGGATAAATTAACAAATATCAATTACACTGCTCGCTGAGGTGTGATCAGCTGTAATAATCAAAATTATTTTTTAAAAAAATAATTAAACAGACCCTAGGGCAAATTGTCAACACACTGCACTATGACATCACGAAGACATCCGTACCTGTGAGCAAACTTGGCTCCTCGTCCCATACGTTTCCCCAGCAAACGTGTGGAATATATTTGACTTCTCTCAAAGAGAATCACGACTTGTGTTTATACAGTGCCCTTCACATCCTTTATAAAGTGCTGGCAAGGGTAGGATCTTGCAAGCACTTTATAAAGGATGCCCAAGCAAAGGAGAAACAGGACAGAGGAGACCAAAGTAACTCTAATATGATAGAGGATTTTTGCACATTTTTATGAAGTGTACTGTTTACCCTGTAACCCAAAGTCCTAACAGGTCCTAGTTGGACAAACAGCGGGAAAGCTTGCCAGACAGCGCTCTCAATAACAAGCTATGGGGATTTAGCTGGTTAAAGTCCAGGAGTACCCTGACACACATTCTGGGGTCCCCAAGTCTTGGCTCTCGGCAACCTGTGTTTAATACTCTCCGGAATTAAGTGAATCAGGGTTTCTCAGAAAGCACGCTGTCTATTCCAGACACAGAGAAAGTGGATCTTATAGTCTGGTTTGGATACTCTTTAAGCACAGCAATGTGTTTCTACAGGTGTCTGTACAAAAATAACAAGATATACTTCATGAAAGGTCTATGCGCTCACCCGTTGCAAACTCAACACTCAGCATCAAAATTAACCGTATTGCTAAGCCAGTGAACCAGAGGGACAGAGATCCCTATATATAAATATAATGATATCATTGTGTGTGTGTATATATATGACATTGTGTGTATATATATATATAATAAAAAAGATTCACTTAATGAAAGAAACTAAATATGGAGAGTAAAAAAGGGAACAAAGTAATATCATGATTCAAATAAGTAAAGGTTTCATTTCCTTTTTTTAATTATAAAGCTAAAAAACCCACTAATCTTCTTCCCTCCACTGAATCAATCAAGTGGTTTAAAGCAACTATTTCTATTTGTTCCCCCAAACAATCACCTTGGAGACCTGGCACGTGGCTTGAACACACAACCCTCTGTCTCAGAGCGACAGTGAGACAGTCTGACACCTACTGTGCAAAATCAAGCACTATAAGTTCGGAGAAAGAAGACTCCAGTGTGAGCATTTGGGCTGTGAAGACTAAAAAAAAAAGGTGTAAAGCTGGTCAGCTTTTACACTGCACCGTGAAAAGGACTGGAAACAGGATTGGGGGGTGTTACACTTTACCTCGGTAGTGAGCGTGTCGGTCTCTTTCATTAGTCTTTTGCCGACGGATCTCACAGCTGTGGACAGGCTGCCGGTCAGCCAGTCTGACTTACTCTGCAGTGACTGAGAGGTCACAGGTTTACTGGGCATGTTCTTCTTCTCTGAAGCTGTCAAAACAAGAGGGTATCATCTTAACCGTGGCCATTTGGTCTACAAACAAGCTCGGACAGTTAGAAGTGAAAACAGAAAACATTTTGGGGGGGGGGGTCATTGCAAAGCGCTTCTCAGGATTTACTGTAAAGTGTAGCGACTGCGTATTTTGTAGGTGAATGCAGCAGCCAATTTCGCACAGCAATGTCCCTGAAACAGCTATGAAGTGAATGAATAATTTTATCTTAGGGATTGTTGGCCAAGACAACGGGAGAACCTCCCTTGTTTTTTCAAATAGCGCCAAGGGATCTTTAACATCCACCTGAACAGGCAGACGAGGTCTCAATTTACCGTCTCATCCTAAATTACAACACTCCCCCAGCATTATGCAAGTGACCCCAGCTGAGCTATTCTTGAATCACTGATGACAACAACAACAAATTAGATTTTTATAATCTTTCACGTCGGGGGGACATCCCAAGTTGCTGGACAGTCAGTGTTTTGGACGCGAGCTGGGGGTTGGGATCAGAAAGGTTGGAGAGCAGGGAGGGTAGAGGTAGGTTGTTGACTGAAGGCTACAGTTCGCTTTACAAAACAGTGACTAGGGCTTGGCACGTTTTAAAAAAAACATAAAATAAAGAGGAATAACTGTATGATTTTATACCTCTAGGTTTTTGTGGAGTAGTGTTATACTCACTGATATATTGCTGCCAAGACTTTGTTGCCAATTCTTCCCACAGAGGAGAAATCTCGGAAATGGTGACAATGTTCTCTTTAGATCCCTGTTTTACTGACAGGTCAATCTTGTAGCTGTCTTCCAGTAAGTGTCTTCGCTGAGATAGCAGGCGATTCCATACAGAATCCACAGTGGTCACAATTTCTTTTTGAACTTTACGTTAATCAAAATAAAAGAGAGAAGTAGATCATTATTTGGGGAGGACAAGTTTGGAGGGCTATGGGGAGAGAGTGGGGGAGCGGGATTGATTTCCGTAGCTCTTTTCAAAGTGCCGGCACAGACACCATGGGCCGAATGGCCTTCTTCTGTGCTGTATAATTCTCTGAATCTATGAAAAGTGCATTTTCGAAAAATCAACCAGAAAATGTTTTGTTCGTTCAACATTTGCAACTACCCTTTCAGTTCTGATGAAGGGTCATGGGCCCGAGATGTTGACTCACTTTCCTTTCTCCATAGATGCTGCCTGACCTGCTGAGTGTTCCCAGCAACTTCTGTTTTTGTTCCCTTTCATTTGATCAGCCCAGAGCCTGACACTTGAGGAACCCCACAATAATAATAATCGGAATAATAATCCTTGCATTTGATATAGCGCCATTCACGTCATCGAGACGTCTCAAAGCGCTTCACAGGATTTACTGTATAGTGACTGTACTTTTTTTGTGGGTGAAAAGCGGCAGCCAGTTTGAGCGCAGCAAAAACCGGGAGAAGCTCCCGTCTCTTTTCGAATAGTGCCACAAAATGTATTACCGGCCTTTAGAAAACCAGGTTTTAGTATTATTGTTAATAAATAGCACCAGTAATGCAATCCTTACGCCAAAATTCACCTCCCACCACCTTTCCACTTTTACTAGTTTGGCAAATTTCTTCAGCAGGTGCTTATTACCGTCTTGGTTGGAGATTGCTTCGAAGAATCCATCGTAATCTTCACCGGTTGATGAGGCCTGTAAACTCCAGGGGGCTCTTTTGCAGCTACTGTCCAATCCAAAGCCGTCGGGGTACCTGAATGCCACCAGCAAAAAACAATACAACTCTCATTTAGACAGCGCCTTTGTCGCTGATAGGATATCTCAAAGCACTTCGCATAGCTGACTGAGCTTGGGAGGAGGGAAGGAGAGGAAAGGTGACCAAAAGTGTAATCAAGGAAGAATAACAACAAATTGTCTTTATATAGCATTTGGGAGGACGTCCCAAGACGCTGGATAATGAGGGGTTTTCATCTGCGGATGGAATCAAAGAGGGGGTGGAGGAGGGAAGTTGACCAAAGGCATGGTCAAAAAGGAAAGTTTTGAGACACGCCTTGAAGGAGGCAAAGGAGGGAGCGAGGTGGAGGGGTTCCGGGATGGAGTTCCAGAGGGTGGGGGCCAAAAGGCTGAAGGCTCGACTGTTCAGAGTGGAGCAGGCAGATCGGGCTGATACCGAAACACTGAGATAAGCGAAGTGGACAAACAGACAAAAACAGGAGACATGAGTTGAGGCTGGTGCCCAAAGCGACATGGAAAAGAAAGCCTTCAAAGAGCTCAATTTCAAACGTTTTCCACATTTCTGCGCCTCAGCCTTTAAGAATTTTTCCGTAATTCTTAAAGGCTGAGACAAGGTGGAATTTAGGGGCCTCCCGATGTTCGTACCTCCCAGACTTGATGTGAGAAAGGCAATGGATGAGGCAGACGTTGAAAGCCATGTTGGAGTTGAACGTGGCAAATATGACGTCCCATTGCTTGTGTAGGAAGTTGAGAGTGCTGAGCAGGGCCAGTAGGTCAGAAGGTGACTGCCTGGGTTTTGACAGGCAGTGTAGGATGCCTCTGTTTAAGCTGCTGTAAAGGCTGTTCATGACTTGATCCTTCTGCGGATGTGTCTGGTCCATCACCTGAAGGCAGTGAACAGAAGGCAAGAATTTAATGCAATAACTTAGCACTGCTTCTGTAACAGCAGTCCTTTCATTTGTTACAGCATTGATGGTTTCACGTCAGGAGGAGGTCTCAAAGCGCTTCATACTAAACATGTATAATTTATCCTCTACACTACAACACTGAGGCTTGCAGTCAATTCCTTGCGCTCAATTCCTTTACCGAGCAGTAAGTAGGAACCCAGTTGTGAGTTGATTGGAGGATCGCTCTCTCGGGGTAATAATCGATTCAAAAAAATAGCAGAACAGGCACAAATGAGACCTAGATTTAACATCTCATTGCAAGGATAACAGCTATCTCGATGGAGCCCCTCACCTCCTACCCCCCCCACCACCAGCAAAGCATTGGAGTGTCAGCTTAGACTGCGGGTTCAAAGTGCTAAAGTGGGGCTTCAACCCACAACTTTCTGATTTGTAGGCGGAAGATGATAGATATCTCTTAAGACAGACCGTTATTTAATGCTGTAACTCCATTAACTATAGCCACTGCACCATTGAGCTAAATACGCAACCTTAGAATGCAACAAGATTACTCACCATAATAATGCGGTCAGTCAGAAAGCCCAAGACTTTGCCGGTGTCCACTATTAACATCTTAGTGTAGAGTTTATCGACAAGCTTCTGGCTGAAATAGGAAAGATTTCCAAACATTGTGGTCAGCCTTCCCTCGCTGGCGTTCTGCGAGACCCCAGGACCTGCTCGGAGAGAGAACATTCAACACCATCAGCGAAGGACCTTGAGAGGTGACTTGATACAGAAAGCCGATCAGAAACATTCTAACGCTGCAACCAAGAACTCCATGATACAGATTACAGGAACATGGAGATAACAATAATACAATTTATATTCATACTGCGTCTTTCACATCGAAAGGATGTCTCAAATTATAATAAGGCTTGGATTTGTTACAGTTCCTTATCGTAGAAAAATGTCGCAATTTAGTTCAGAGCTTTTCTATGAAGTCCGGTGACTGTGCATTTTGTAGACAAACGTGGCAGCCAATTTGCACTCAGTGAAGTCCCCAGAAACAGCCATGAAGGGAATGCTCATTTGTTTTTAAAATCGGGGAAATCAGTTCATTAGTCTATTAATCAATATAAGAATATATTAAGAAGTCTCTTAATGAATACAACTATATGACAATATATAGTTTGGTTTAATATCTTCACTCAAGGGCAGCACAAGTCATTCTCCAGCCTGCGCTGGAGTGTCAGCCTAGATTGTGAGCGCAATAAGTTCTCGGCATGACTGACCGACATCTGTCAGGACTTTGAGAATGTTTTCATCCTCGTCGATGGCGTGAAAGATGTCCATGATGAACAGCAGAATCTGAGTCTGGAATCTCTTCCTCTGATCGCCCGTAGCACTCTGTGGTGAAGCCTGCAGTAAAGGAAAGTCACACCCGGGAAGTGAAAGTTGTAAATTATTTTGAAAGTCAATGCAGAATTCGAAAGAATTCTTAAATATTTTGCACATTTTTTTTTTGGGGGGGGTGGGGAGGGGTGGTCAGCCGAGTTTCCAACGCACGTGGAAATCCATCCCTGTATCTAAACCAGACTGAGCTCCACACATGTATGCCACCTATCCATTGGAAATGTCCGTGCCTGGAATGGAATGTGCACTCTCTTCCTGGAGTGACGCACCATGCACCATGCTTAGCTAACTCGGCATCTGACAAACAGCTATGAGATAAGTGACCAATTTTATCTGAGGGATTGTGAGCCAGGACAACAGTAGAAACTCCCTTTCCTTTTCGAGTCGTGCCATGGGTTCTTTCACATCCACCTGAACAGGCAGATGGGATCTTAGTTCAGCATCTGATCCCGCACCTCTGACAGTGCAACAATAGTCCGACACCTAATAAATTTAAATTAGGAGGACCCTTGAAGGAGGCAAGGGAGGGGGCGAGGCAGAGGGGCTCCGGTATGCAGTTGCGGGGGGGAGGGGGGGGGAACAGAAAGGCTGAAGGCCCGACTGCCGATAGTGGAGCACGCTTTAAATGGATATAAAAAAAAGTGGGGTAAAGGCAGGAGAATGGGATTACATGCAAAGCTCTCTGAGAAAAGCAACATTTACAACAAAAACAGAAGTTGCTGGGAACACTCAGCAGGAGGTCAGGCAGCATCGATGGAGAAAGGAAAGTGAGTCAACGTTTCGGGCTCACGACCCTTCGTCAGAACTGGGCCATGTTCTGCCGCATGCAACATTTACAACGTGCCGAATGACATCCTTCTGTTCTGCCATTTTCACTGGTTCTATGAAGTAACCCGAGATCTTCAATCACTGGAGTCGATGGGTGCGAGAAGCGGACACTAACCTCCACCAGAAGATCAACAGGATGCAGATGTTTGCTGGCAGGGACCGTCACGAGGCTGTCCAGAAGAAGGACACGTATAAAGTCCGAGACCTGCTTCCTGGCTGGATGGGTCCTCATCTCTCCAGCATCGCACGTCTCAACTGACACAGCCCCACTGTCCTGAAGGCAGACCGCTGACCTAGCCTGGTACACACACACACACACACACACACACGAGTTATAATAATAAAAACAATAATAAACATAATCCTTTGATATGGCGTTTTATCACGTCGTTGACACGTCTCAAAAGTGCTCTCACAGAAATACTGCAGTGTCCCACAAACAGTCGTGGTTTGAGTGACCGGATTTTTTTTTCACAGAGCCATGTGGAGTAAAGAAACTTGCCTAAGATTTTGCCTCACCTGGGAATTAAATCCGGGTCCTCTCGCTTGCGAGGCGAGTGCACTAACCACTACGTTACAGGACTCCACAAGTTAAACCCTGCGAACCATAAAACCAGCACGCAACCACTCTGGGAGTTGAAATTAATCCCTGCATTTGATACACCGCCTTTCACCTTGGGAGCAAGGACATCTCAAAGCACTTCACAGTATTTTGTACGCAAGACAGGTCACCGGGTGAAACTCCCTTCTCTTCTGCAATGGTGCCATGAGAACTTGAACGTCCACCTGAACAGAGGGAGTTAGACGGTGTGATTTAACCATCCTGGCGTGGGGCTTGAACTCACAACCTTTTGACTCAGGGCGAGAGTTCAATCAACTGTGCCAGGCTGACACCTAAACTGACAGTAGCTTTACATGTGCCTTCAATCGGCTGAAGGTCACACGTAACAGCACCGAGAAATGCCGTGACTTAGACCCCGGCGTTCAGCGGTGAAGCACCAAGCATTGTCGGAGATACGTACCTTGTGGTGTAGTGAGCTGGCGGTGGGGAAACAAGTCGCTGCCAGGGACTGCACAAACTCTGCTGATGTCCACAGAGGCTCTTTGGGATCGTTGTAGTAAACAAAGCAGAAGAAATGCATGACATCGCCTGGGTAGCTCAGCTCCCAGGAACTATCAGCACCTGCGATGGGCTAACAACACCAATCCACTTCATCATCTGTCTTCAATTACAGCAACAGCAACTTGCATTTAAACAGCGCCCTTCACGCAGGCTAGCGTCTCGGAGAGCTGTAAGGTGGTGGGGTTGGATGCCAACCACAGGTAGAAGGGGAAGTGACAGTAGGCACAGTTGAAGAGGTCATTCTTAAAGATAGATAAAGAGGGAGGTGAGGGAGTTCCAGACTTTAGGGGAAATTTGCCTGTGTCTGGAATGTAGTGCGTTGGAGGAATAATTCTTTCAAAATACTCTAATTCCAGAGTATTAGGCAAGAACCAAGGCCTGGGGAGCCCCAAGGTGTGTGATGGGGTACTGCTGGAATATAACCAGCCATAACAGTCCCAGCTTAACATTCAGAACTCTGTGTGGGAAGCTTCCTGCTCTCTGTCCAGCTAAGACCACCACAAATGATTTGGGCTTTGGCTTGCTGCGTTAACGGGAGCCAAGTGGAGAGGATCCCTGTTCTCTGTGACTGCTCTGCCCCATTCAACACCTGCCAACGAGCCAAGCTGGCTGGTCCGTGAGCAGCACTGGCCTGGAGCAGCACACATCCGCCTGGCTCAGGAACCGCCACCCACCCCCCCGAGGGTTGATATTCTGATACCCAGCATGTCACATTGCAGCCAGCTCAACTCTACATATCTCCCCAGGAGGGAGGGAGACGATTTGATCTTTATCCCCGAACAAAAAAATTCTGTTTTCTTTGCTAGGAATGAGAATGAGCTTTATACCGTGAATGAGTGCGCTGTGCAACCCTACAAACTACATGGGGGCAAAAAAACAGAAGCTAATACAGCAATCTTTGAGCTATTTATCGGCCGTCAATTTAACGCAGTGGTTAACACTTGCTTCACGCTCTGGGTCACAGTGTTAAACAGTGATTACACTCGATCACACAAGTGCTGAGATGTTACTTAAAAGCATTTTGGTACTCAGCTTTCTGATCTCGTTACCCGTGTAACTACTGAGGTGAGCCGCAGGGAAAGTAGACAAATCCTGTACTGAACGTATACTTAATAATTATTGTATTCCACTCTCCTGTTTGTTCCCCTGTTGCGAAAACCTTACACTTTAAGCAGTGGTACACTGGGTGGGAACTTAACACACTGGGAAACAACGGCTCATGTAATAAAAGCCGGGAGACAGGCTGGAGGGAACCAGCTGCTTACGAGATATGCGTATAGGTCACCCGCCCCTTGAAATGAGTTATGGGGAAATGTAGGAGAATGCCTCGTGGCCTTGCTGGTCACTGATACAGATTCCAACCACGACCCTGTGCTTGAGCTCACTCACCTCGCTTAAGATGGTCCTCACCATCGCCAGCAGGACCAAGGCTGCTTCTATGCACAGGCCTGCCTGAGCCTGGCTGGTCACAGGGCCCTCGTGTTTGCCCAACCTGGCGCTCTCCATCAGTTCGGTCAACATCGCTTTTAGGCTGGACTGGGAAGAACATTCAAAGCATGTTAAAGCACCCATCCATTCCCAGCTACCGCCCACCTGGTCACAGGTGAGTAGATTTTTATTAGGTAAGGGTATCAAAGGATATGGAGCAAAGCAAAGTAAATGGAGTTGAGGTACAGATTAGCCATGATTTAATAGAATGGTGGAACAGGCTCGTGGGGCCTAATGGCCTAGTCCTGTTCCTATGTTCCTGTTTCACCCAGCCATTCCCAGCTAGCTCCTATCTGTTCACAAATTACACCCATCCATTCCCAGACAGTACCCATCTGCTCCTAGATGTCAGCCAAGCTCAGTTGGGAGCGCTCTCACCTCTGAGTCAGAAGGTCAGGGACTTTGAACTCACATGGTCGAAGCTGACACTCCAATACAGTATTGGAGGAGAGCTGCATTGTCGGATGAGGCATTAAACCGAGATCCTGTCTGTTTGCCCAATGGCACTACACAAGAAGGAAAAGGACTTCCTCCCGGTGTCCTGGTCAGTAATCCCCCAAATACAATTGTTCGTTCACTTATTGGGCTATTTGTGGAACACTGCTGTGTACAAATTGGCTGCCACATTTGTCTACACGTTACAGGGTATCCTGTGAAGTTCTTTGAGACGTCCTCCCCATGTGAAAGGCGCTATATTGTACATTAGTTATTATTATTGAATAGCACCCTTCCATCCCCTGAGAAATCCCATCAATTCACAGACAGCACTGAGCAGTAAGCAAAGCCCAACATAACTGGGTAGTATTGAACATTAAAGAATCTCTCATCACTCTGGCTGGTTCCCGTACGTCACTCACTAACAGAGAGTGGCCAGAAGTATGTTCTGTACAACGCAGGCAGTATCAGACCAGACCAAAATGTACATCAGCTAACACTGTCAACTCTTTGCTAGCATGTGTGCAGCCCCACTTTATCTCCCTTGTGCTTGATGTAACGTTGGCGAGTGCAGTGCGCTGTGATGAGATGGGAACGTTGTTTGGATTACAATTACATCCTGTTCCAATGGTTTCATCTCAGTTTCTTCATATTCTACATACTAACTGAGCAATTATGCATCAACCGCTGTAACCTTGTTGCACCCTGCTGTGAATGAAATGCTATTGTTCTGCTATTTGTACATCCTACTGAGCAATTAGTCCCCTCAGCAGTACTTCCAGCTGTCAGCAGGGCTGCTTTTTCACCTGGTTGACATCTCTTTACATTGATGTCCTCCAGCGACCAGGTTCTGCTGACGGTACCTCTTCCACCTAGAGTTAGTCTGCCTCGTCTTAAAAAAATGTGAGATCTCGCAACAGAGCTGGGCAAAACTCTTAAACTCAGCCTGATACGGGCGGCTGCTTTTCCCCCCCAGTTCTTGAAAAAAAAAACGCCTTCTAAACAAAGACCGAATTTCTCAAAACGTACTTCTTCCACTGCGCATTCAGTCATCTTTCCCCCTTCCCCACCCCCCCCCCCAACCTCGGCTCCCACTTTCCAGCTCGGTGCCTGTCCAGCACTGTAAAGTGCTTTGAGGCATCCTCCCGACGTGAAATGTGCCGTATAAATGCAAATTGTACCGTCTTGAATTTAACAAATAGAATCCACAATTCAAAGTGTGCTTCCATTTTGAGACGAAGGGGGCTGCAGGCAGAGGCCGCTCAAAGCTGCCGCTCCCTCCTACATCCTCTTCATCTCCTGGATCTATGTTCCCCCCACCTCCCCTCCTCCCCCCCCCACCCCCACCATGTAAAAGTCTGGCTCAGTGGTAACACTCTCACCTCTGAGTCAGAAGGTTATGGGTTCAAATCCCACGTCGGGACTTGAACTCACAGTCTTAAGCTGACTCTACAAAGCAGAACTCCGGGTGGGTGGGTGGATTTGTCGGAGGTGCCGTCCTTTGGTTAAGACGTTAAACAGAGGACGCTAAAGATTCCATGGCCCTATTCGACAAGAGAAGGGAGTTTCTCCCGGTGTCCTGGCCAACAATCCCCCAGATAAAATTGGTCACTCACTTGTGGGACTTTGCTGTGTGC
This sequence comes from Callorhinchus milii, assembly GCF_018977255.1. Taxonomy (NCBI): domain Eukaryota; kingdom Metazoa; phylum Chordata; class Chondrichthyes; order Chimaeriformes; family Callorhinchidae; genus Callorhinchus; species Callorhinchus milii. The sequence goes on from NW_024704748.1 coordinate 6,323,348, forward strand.
AACTGCCTGCCACCTTCACCCATAAAATGAACAGTCAAACCACTGTACAGTATATTCCGTGAAGTGCTTTGTGATAAGGCGCTGTATCAAATGCAAGGATTATTATTTACCTTAGAGTCCACTGGCACTTCGTCAAGGGACTTGCGTAAGAAGAGAGCTGCGAGCAGCGCATAGAGACAGGGTATATCGATGTGATGGCTCAGAAACATCTGCACCATTTCCAATCCAGGGATCAAACCCGAGCTCTGGCTGGGAGCCTGTGGCCTCGATTTTAAATTATCTGTTATCACACAGCAAAGGACGAAACGTTTATTTTCAGCATCACGTCACATTATTTCCTGAATTCTGAGTCAAACCTTAAAAAAAACTCATAAGTAACACTGAATAATGTGTATTAAATAGTATCAAATATTAAATAATAATAAGTATTAAACACAAACGGTAATATTAAATTATATTAATATTAAATACATGTTCGGCACCATTAAATAATAGTAGTTAATCTTCAATAATTAATCAAAACCAATCTTATGATCTTGTGTAATCTTGGGATATTGTGTCCTGACTGACAATCCCCCAACAATTGGTCATTTGCTTCACGGCTGCTTGTGGGACCATGCTGTACGCAAATTACCTGCCGCGTTCTCCCATAAAATGCACAGTCACTACACTTCAGCCACAAATCCAATGAAGCACTTTGAGACGTCCTCTAATAATACAATTATTTATTGTTGTTGTTGTTATACATAAATCAGCGTGGAGCAAACAGGGTAAATGTGAAAGGCATAATATAAATGCAATTTGTTGTGGTTCTCTCTCCCTCCATGCCTTAGGTTGGAAAAAAAGTTGCGGGTGTTATATAATAGTTCCTTATAATAATTCCTTGCTTTTGATATAGCGCCTTATCACATAGTTGAGCCGCCTCAAAGCACTTCACTGTCATATTTTGTGGGCGAAACGCGGCAGCTAATTGCACATAGCAGTGTCTCACGAACAATCATGGATTGAGTGACAAATTATTATTATTATTTTAGAAGGGATTATTAGCCCTGGAAAAGCGATTCCCCCAATCAACTAACAACCGTGTTCCTATTTGCTACGAGGTAAACAGAGGCGTTTGGAGTAAGAAAATTTGCCTAAGGTTTTGCCCTGCCCGGGAATTGAACCTGGGTCCTCTCGCAGGACTATATGCAGTAATACTCACCCATTAAAACGTTGCATTCGGCTGCACTGTTTTCCAGCCAAGCATTGGCTGCCATGCTGTCTCTGAACTTGGCTAACAGTGCTGGATTGCAGAGAAAGTGGAGCAGTAGTTTGGAGCCCAGGATGACAGTGGCAGGGTGAAGGTTGACTTGTAGAAACAGCAGGAACCAGTCTGATCCCAGAGACAAAAACAGATTTTCCTGATCTCTGACAGAACAGGAAATAAAAAAAAAACACAGAACAACAGAGGTTTAGCTTTTTATTAATACATTTTTTTAAAAACCCAAATCCGCCGTTTAACATGACTGTCGGAATAACTTACTTTGAACTGAGAGGATCTGATGGTACGATATCAAACAGCACCTTGAGCAACTTGTTCCTTAACCATATCGCTCTTCCTGACACCTGATTTATAACTTGATATCATGGAGATAGAAAGGAGAAATACATCAAGTTGAGTGTTTGCAGTTAGGTGCAATGTGCATGGATTTGCAGTATAATTGCTTTAAGTGAACAAGATAGTGGAGTGTGTGTGTGTGTGTGAGGGGGGAGAAGTCTCACCGTCTATTGAGGTATCAGAAATCCTTTCCAGTGAAATTAATTTTTCATTCATGGAAGCTGGAGGCAAGGTGTAAGCAAGGAATAATCCAATCCTTCAACAGAGAATATTAAATATTTCAGCAGTGATTAACCTTCAAACATGTCTCTAATTACACCATAATGTTTCATTACAATTTAAGTCAGTTGTTTTATCTGGCAGCCAGGAAATTGAGTTGTCCTTTCCTTTGGTATCTGCCTTTGTGGGAATCGTGCCGGCAATTTATAAGGATGATAATAATCTCTGCACCTGACAAAGCACGTTTCACGCCAGGAGGACGTTTCAAAGTGTTTCACAGGATTGCGGGAAAGCGTGGTGACTGCATTTTGCAGGCGAACCCGGCATCCAATTTGCGCAAAGTAATGTCCCGCAAATAGCCATGAAATGCGTGCCCAATTTCATTTGTCTTTTCGAATAGTGCCATTGGATCTTTAATGTCCACCTGAAGAAACAGCCGGGCGGGCCTTGAGTTAACATCTCATCCAAAGGATGGCACCTCCGACAATGCTTTGGAGGATCAGACTAGACTGCATGAGTTCAAAGTCCTGATGTGGGGCTTGAACCCACAGCCTCCTGACTCAGAGGCGAGAGTGCTACCAAGTAGCTGAGCTCACACCTGGATGGCTGATATCATTCCACATTATACATATAAAGCCACACGATTGGGTACAAAGGGACGCCCCATTTAAGTCTTGCACGGAATTTCACATCCCCCATATTCTGCCTGCCCTTTGCTGCTTGTGAATAAATAAGAAAGGAGTGGTCTACCTGAGAATATCTGTCGTGTTCAAGTAACCCTTCAGCAAATTGGTTAGGATGGTGCATATGACGTCAACCTTTGACCTGGTTATCAGTGGGTCGTTCAGGAGGAAGATGAGTTTCGGTGCCAACTTCAGCCTGTGCATGACCTTGGCATTGGCACCACTGTTCCTGGGAGAGCCATGCAACAGCAACAACATTTAGATAACGCCTTTATAAGGACAATATAAAGACAATATCTTGGGGCACTTCATAGTGGTGGGGGTCAGAGGCCGAGCAAGGGAGAAGGGGGAGGTGATCATAGGCGCATAGTGAAAGTCGTAGGTTTTAAGGTGGATTTAAGATTACGGCCAGTTGGAGAGGGGGTTGATGTGGAGGAGAGAGGCAGGGAGTGAGTAGTATTGTGAGGCTCGGCCACCGATGGTGGAGCATGGGTGGGGTAACGTGCAACAGGTCTGAGTTAGCTGAGCAGAGGGGGCGAGCAGAGGAGTGGGGAACGAGCAGATCAGAGAGGTATGTAGGTGCTAGGGCGCGGAAGGATTTATATACATCATTCGGATACCAGCGGTTCTGACAGACTCTCGTGGTGTCAGATCACAAAGGCTTCGAGCACGTAGCCCGGGGAAACCTTAAACTGATTTGATCTGGACTCCTCGCTCAGCTGAGTTACTCCCAATTGGTCGGTGAGTGTCTCAATGATTTATAAAGTGCTTTGAAATGACAAACAAGCAGCAATAATTTCACACGCAGGGCTTAATAGATTTGAAAACAAACAACAAACAACTTAACGTCATTTGCATACATTATATAGAGGTATGTAATAAATCAGTCAGTCACTCACGTTATCCTTCTTCCCTGAATAATAAATAGTTGTAAAGTCTAATGATAATAATTTTGGGAGGAGGGATTTTTTTTTACCACCGGAAAGCGAATTACCAATCAACTAACAACCGGCTTTCTACTTACTGCTGGGGTAAACAGAGGCGGGGGGAGGAAGGAAACTTGCCTAAGGTTTCACCCTGCCCGCGAATCGAACCCAGGTCTTCTTGCTTGCGAGGCGAGCAAACTGACCACCACACTACAGGACTCCACATCCACTGTATCACCTAATGCTCCTCACTTTTTCGTGAGTTGTTGCATCTTGTTCATTTCCTCTCTTGAAGTCTTTTGACTCGTTTTTCTATCTGGGCGCACCAGGAATCTTCCCCCCACCCACACCCCACTTTTCTCCAAAAGTTATTTTCCATGTAAAAGAGCACAGTTGTTCTTTTCTTTTTTTAAAATGAGTCCAGTGTGCTGACCTCAACCACTCTTCCCAGCAGCCTGTTCTAGGCATTAATTACCCATTGCATCATAAATATATTACATAATAATCCTTGCATTTGATATAGAGCCTGATAATGTTATCGAGATGTCTCAAATATCCTTAAAGCGTAGTGACTGTGTATTTTGTGACTTCCTTCCAAACTGAAATTGCGCTTTGCAACCCTAAACCTGCGTTCTCCTGTTCTGCTGTCTTGCTGTCTACTTCAGCACTGACAGGTATCCATCCTGCGACCTTATATAGCCTATTGCTGAGCAGGGCAATGTCTTTAGCCAGAGAGTCATGAGGTGAGCTCAGGATTCAGCGAGTTCTGGGAAAGGTGTCAGTACCTGCACTGCAGAAGGTCCACAAAGTGTCTGAACAGAAGTAAATCCAGTCTTTCTGGAGCATTCAGCCAAATCTAGAGAGAGAAAGAGACACATACCTCTTCACCCGCATCTTCAGTTATCTTTTCCCACTCCCCTCCCTCCCCTTTTAGCTTTCACCTCCGGCTCAACTGCCCAACCGGCGGTGTCAAGCGCTTTGAGGTGTCCTCCCGACGTGAAATGCATTGTGTAAGTGTAAACTGTATTGAACCAACGTCTTGGAATAAGTTGCAAATTTCTGTACCTCGAAATCACATAGGAGATCTCTGAAGGCGTCGCAGTTCTGGATTTTGGATGTCTCGTGGCCTAACTCTATGGTTCCGACCACAGTCAAGATGAGCTGAAAGATCCGGGCGTTTAGAAAATGGGCCTTCCTCCTCAGCAGGTGAGCGAGAAGCTGGACGGACGTGAAGAAATGGGTTTGAGTTATTTTACCCCCAAGACAGGACGTTAACCCTAATCAGACCATTCAGGTGAGTGGTCAGGTGGGTGTCTGACACATGTGGAAATCCAACACCTGCTTTCTACGTGGGTTCAAGCCCCAGGTTGGGACTTGGAATCATGTAGTCTAAATTGACACTCCAATGTAGTGCTGAGGGTATGTTACACTGTCAGATAAGACGTTAAACTGAGGCCCGTCTGCTTATTTGTGGGATATTGCTGTGCATAACTGGCTTCTGCGTTTCACTCACAAAAATATACAGTCAATTCACTTTACAGTATATCCTGTGAAGCGCTTTGAGACATCTTAACGATGTAAAAGGACTATGTCGAATGCCAAGCCATGAAGTAAATGACTGATTTTATCTGGTGGATTGTTGGGCGGGACAACAACAAAAACAACTTGCATTTGTATCACGCAATTCAAGCAGGCAGCATCTCGGAGTGCTTAACAATGGTGGAGCTTGACCCTGAGCTGGGGAGAGAGGTGACTATAGGCACTGTCACGGAGAAAGGTCTTTGATTTAACATCTCCAACAATGCAGCGCTCCTCCCAATAATGCATCGCAGACTGGACTGTGAGCTCAAAGCCCTTACGTGGAACTTGAACCCACAACCTTATGAATCAGAGGCGAGAGTGGTACCAACCTGGCCTTTTGTTATGAAAATTGTTAAAATCAGTCTTGCCTTTGGCAGATTTTTTATTTTATAATCTCTGTCCGCTTTAAGAAAGCCATCTTTCAGCTTAGGACAGAATTGGAGGGTAAAGCAACGGGGTTAGAAATTCTACTTAGCATTTTCCCAGTGTTGGTCTTCAATGGGATTCCGCCCCATGTTATAGTCAGGGGCTGCCCAGGGAGTTAGGTATAAGGCTGGTCGAAATTTCCCCCCCCCCAATTACCTGCCGAAGTGCTAAGGGCATGAGAGCACTATTGGATTTTAGGAATATTTAACGTGTGTTAAATTTAAAATAAATTCACTCTCCCCAAACTATAATAATCGTTGCATTTGATATACTGCCTTATCACGTCTTTGAAACGTATCAAAGCGCTTCACAGAATATACTGTAAAGTGAACTGACTGTATATTTTGTGGGCGAAACGCGGCAGCCAATTGCGCACAACAGTGTCCCACTCTTTGCAGAGTTAAGATTCATCCTCCGTCCCCCAGAATGTACATATATTCCGAACCGTGTTAAAGGGGTAGTTTTACCCTGTATCCTTTAATGCGCTGCATCTCTTGTTGGCACAGTATGCTGGTACTCAGGGCTGAAACCAGGACCTTAACAGCTGCGTACATTTCATGGTCATCAGATGCCATAGCAACAAGGCTCAGGATCACAGCAGGACCTCCGACAAACTGCAAACAGTTGGCAGCCGGGTTCGACTCAAACCTCCTTACTCCTGCAAGAGAAATCGCAGCCTCTTTTTTGCTGTGTGTATCTGACACACGGAGAAACTCATCGCCGCGCTTAAGAGTCTCAGCACGAGACAAAGAAACAGTTACATATATATATATAGAGAGAGAGAGGGAGTGCCCCATAAACTGCAATATTGGTTCATAGTCTGCTTGTTCAGGTGGACGTTAAAGATCCTGTGACACTGTACAAAAAGAGAAGGGAGTTCTGCTCTCGGTGCCTTGGTCAAATTGACTTCATGGCTGTTTACACTTTAGAGTAAGGCCCCGGAAAAAGCTTCGAGATGTTTTGGCGACGTGATAAGGCAGATAATCAAATGCAAGGGTTTTTTTATTATTAATCTATCAATGTGCTTGAAAATTGCTGTCAATGGGGCAGCAGCTAATTTGCACAAGGCAATGTCCCCACAGAGAAAAAGTGAATGACCAACTTGATTTGGGGGGGGGGGGGGCATTGTCAGCCAGGATAACACAGGGAGAAACTTTCTTTTCTTTTCAAATCGTCTTTAAACGTGCCTTCGGTCAACTCCCTCCTACCCTACCTCGCCCCATTTCCCATCTTGAGACGCTCTCCCTTTGTGAAAGGTATATTAGTATAAATTGTTGTTCAATTTCGTCAGATTGTGGCTGTATTTACTGTATGACTGTAGCTCAGTGGTTTGCAAGCGAGAGACCTGGGTTCCGATTCCCAGCAGGGAGGAAACCTTGGGCAAGTTTCCTTACTCCGCACGCCTAATAATAAACCCTCAAGAAAAAAAAAAGCAACAACAATTTGGTCACTCAATCTACAGCTGTTTGTGGGACGCCGCTGTGTGCAATCAGCTGCCGTATTTCCCCCACAAATATACAGTCAATTCACGTAACAGCATATTCTGTGAAGCACTTTGAGACGTCTAGAAGACGTGATAAGACGCTATATCAAAATGCAAGGATTGCTGGATGGGCACCTGAGCTGGGGGTGGGAACCAAGGTGGGTGGGGAGCGGAAACGATGACTGTAAGGGCGGTCGAAGAGCTGCGTTGAAAGAAGAGAGGGAGGGATCGTGTCGGAGGGATTCCGGGATGGTGTTTCGGAAGGCGGGGTGGGGGGGGGGGGGCGAAAATGACTGAAAGCTCGCCCGCTGACTGGAAGGCAGATAAGGCCGGGTGGACGGGAAGCAGATGCGAAAGCCACGGAATTCGGGCAAAACTGTCACAACGCGCGTGAGAGAGAGAGAGAGAGAAAAAGGAAAATAAGACTTGCTCAAAATACTTCCCCAGAAAGGCCTAAAAGGGTCTTGATGACTTGTTTATAACAGAATGTTGTCACAGTAGGGGGCGAATAACAATAACACAGAAATTAGTCAGGGCAATTTGTCCAAGACCTCAGCCTTAGCAGGTCTACTCATTAACTCGAGTGTCGAGGGATAGCTCACATCTCCAGGCAGCCGTACAGGGCAGACAGGACTTGGGGTTGTCGTTGCATTCAAAAGATAAAGGGAACAATTTCCGAGGACAAATGGAGGCAATCAAATAAATAACGACGATATAGTGCAAGCTATTCCCTTATCAATCTCCACCAGCTCTCGGCAAACCGTCAGCCAAGCTCCCGCTCCGAACCGCTCCGTAATCTTGTGTATTGGTTTTTGATGTTTATGGCAAGGAGCGCCGAGCCAGAGCAACAATTTAGTTCTGACATTTCCCCGGCACAACCTCCATAGCCAACAGATATTTACCATCGCAGGAGGCATTTAAAAACTAAATCAGGATATGTTCAGACCATTTACATAACACACCCTCCCCCCCACCTTCCCCTCCCTCCCTTCTCTCGCTCCCCCTCCGCACAACCCTTGTCTACCAAGGGCGTAACAAGCCACGTCCACGAACGATAACCGTGCACTGTTTTAGAATGATAATTCTTGCATTTGATTTAGTGCCTGTCATGCCGGGAGGCTAACTCAAAGAGCTTTCGCAGGACTCGCTGTAACATGTAGTGACTGTGTATTTTGTAGGTGAATGCAGCAGGCAGTTAATAATAATCCTTGGATTTGATTATAGCGCCTTATCACGTCGTTGAGGCATCTCAAAGGGCTTCACACAATATATTGTGAAGTGGTGTTGACTGTATGCTTTGTAGGCAAAACACAGCAGCCAATTGCGCACAGCAATGTCCCACCAACAGTCGTGAATTGAGTGACCACATTTTTTATTTTATTTTTTGGAGGGATTATTAGTCCCGGAAAGCGATCTGCCAATCGACTAACAACCGGCTTGTTAGTCGATTGCGCTATGTCAAACACAAGGATTATTATTGTTTTCTTACTGTTACCCTTCTACGCCGGCATCAAAACAAGGATTCTGCAATTCAAAGTTGCTTACCAAAGCCGGCAAAGGTAGCCCCGATTGTTCGGGATGGCCCGGCGAGGTGGCTCGCAGTGTTTTTGGCCAGAATAATGGGCATCGCGTTGTCTCGAGAAGAAATTCCCAACTGCAGTGAAAATTGGAGAGAAAGGGGAAAAAAAAACTTAACGCAAGTCAATAGGGAGAAATTATTTCCACTGGTCAGTGAGTCAGTGACCAGAGGGCATCGATTTAAGACAGCAGGCAAATGAGGCAATGCGGGGAGATTAGAAGGATCTTTTTTCACCCGCAGAGTAGTTAGCGTATGGAATTCGCTATCAGGAGTGGTGATCGAAGCAGAATCCATATTAGCTTGGGAAAGGGATTTCTAAATAGGAGTATATTACAGGAGAAGATTCCAGAAGAGAGAAGGTTCAAAAATAAAGGAACTAACGTCCTGTGGGAGAAAACACTTTTGCTCCCAAATCAGAAGCGCAGGGGCAAGGGGTTACGGGAAACAGATTTCAGGAATTGTCTTGGCTGATGCTCCAGTACAGCGCTGGAGGAACGATGCATTGCCGGAGCTGCTGTGTTTCGGTTGAGATGTTAAACCGAGTTCCTGTCTGTGACTGTTCAGGTGGATGTTAAAGATAATAATTCGAAAAGACAAGGGAGTTTCTCCCGGTGGCCAACAACTGATCATTCACACCACGGCTGTTTGCAGCACATTGCGCAAATTGCCTGCAGTATTCACAGTAAAGGTTATGTGCTTTGAGACGTCCTCCTGATGTGAAACGCATCAAACGCAAGGATTATTCTATCATATTAATACAGTTTTCTCCAGTTATAGCACTTCATCACATCAAAACCTGCTTTGCGGGTAAATACAATTGGAGGCAAGCGCTTTGTAAGCAAACGGGGCAAACATTTGCTTACAGCAAGATCCCACAACCACCAGTAAGGTGAATGACCAATTTATGTGGAGGACCGCTGGCCTGGACACCGTGGAGAAACTCCCTTCTCTTTTCAATTAGTGCCATGGGATCTTTGATTGGACAGACAGACGGGACCTAGGCTTTAAAGTCTCAACTCAAAAATCACACCTCCAACCTCGAACTGTCCTGAAGTGCCAAATCGCACTGTGAACGCACCTCACTGGATATCAACCGGCTATCGACTTCATTGTAATTGTCCCTGATGTCCATTACGGTCATTACCACTGATGACACTGCGTTGATTCCGAAGGAAACTTTTTCTTCTGCCACAACAGTCACAGGCACCGGTTCTCCAGTCGCGCCGTCATCTGGAACGTGAGAGAGAAAGGAACGAGCGCAGAATGAGAAGGTTGGAGTTGCCGGTATCGACTTGAATTTCAGTTCGGTTGTGTGTGGATTTTATTATTGATCGAACGGGTGTCCGACGGGTGTGGAAACCCATCACTGCGATTAAGAGTGTCTGAACCAGAACAAAAGTCCGCATGCAGGTATGGACTCGCTCCCCTGAAGGACACACCCTTTTTATACAATCCCAGATTACCTAATAGTGCATGTTTGCAGGAGCCAAGGCTTGAGGGACCCCCTCCCCAAGAGTGTTTGATGATGGTACCGCTGGAGTTTACCGACAACAACAAATTGCGCTTTTCACGTCGGAAGGACGTCCCAAGGCACTGAACAATTAAGCGTCTGCACCTGAGCTGGGGATTGAAATCAAAAGGGCTGGAGGGTAGGAGGGTGGGAGGCTGCCCAAAAGGACCATCAAAGAGGAAAGGTCTTGAGATAGGCCTTGAAGGAGGCGAGGGATGAGGGGTTCCAGGATAGAGTTCCAGAGAGCGGGGGCAGAGAAGCTGAAGGCCCCACTGCCAATGGTGTGACGGGCATGACATGAAGCAGGCCAGTGCCTGCCCAAGTGGAAGAAGCGGGCAGGTTGGTCTGGTGTTATTAGGGTCGCAGAGGTAGGGAGGAGCAAGGTTTTGGAGGGCTTTATAAGTGAGGACGAGGATTTTAAACTCGATCCCTCACTTTTAAAGCTTGATATTAAGGACCCAGGTGAGCTTCCCACTGCTAGTTCAGAAAAGGCCGCCCAAATTGTGAGGGCCTCGGTTTGTAGGTTGCACAGGAGTGAGATCAAGGACATACCAGGCATTAATACAGACTGAAAGTTTCCTAAATAATCTGGTCCTAAGCGATGAACCATTTCAACATTTTCCGGGGAGATAACTTCTTCGAGCAAGTGAGTGGGACCCAGACGCCAAACCAGAGAGGACCTTTGCTTCCAAATCTGAGGGGTGCCAACAACCCCATGGATATCGATGACTGTGGATGGATCCATTGACAGGCTGCATCCCGGAAAAGTCTGAATGTACTGCATCTGGCAATGGCAAAGCAGAATGACTTTGAATAACTCTTGATCTCACACGCAAACATACTGCATTTCCACCTCTCCAATGCCACAACCGTATTACCTAAGGCATGCTCACATCAGTATTATTTGGGTAGAAATTTTAACTGGGTCTAGATTTAACCTGGCCATAATAATCCCATGGCATTTATTGAAAAGAGAAAGGAGTTTCTCCCGGTGTCCGAGGCCAACAATCCCACAGATAATAATAATAATCCTTGTATTTGATATTGCACTTTTCACGTCAGGAGGACGTCCCAAAGCGCTTCACAGAACACACTGTAAAGTGAATTGACTGTATATTTGTGGGCGAACGCGGCAGCCAATTGCGCACAGCAATGTCCCACAAACAATCGTAGATTGAAAATGACCAATTTACTATTGTTTTTGGTTTTTGGAGGGATTATTATTAGATAAAATCAGTCAATCACTTCATAGCTCTTCGTGGGATATTGATCTATGTAAATTAGCAGCCGTATTTGCCATCAAAAAGCTGTCACTTATTATATATTTTTTTGGTCAGCCAGGTGTCTTGACACATGCGGAAACCCATCACCGTGCTTAAGAGTATCCAAACCAAACCGAGGATTCCATGCATCCCACCTACGGATGGAAATCCCAGAGGTAGATTGTTGGAATAAAATGCACACTCTTGAATTATTTTATCTGACGTTTAGCCTTTAGGTATCTCTGTCTGAAACAATATAACATCAAAAGGACGTTGAGAAAACAAGCTGTACCTTGGCTGTCCCTAGGGCTTTTCCATTCAAGTATGCAATCACATTGCTGTTCTTTCGTGGGTCTTTGCCCACAGCCACGGCTAAGTGATGCCACTGTCCAACAAGGAGGTACTTGGAACACTTGAATTCAACAGTGGTCAGTGCGGAAGACACCTGCAGCCTCTCTGGGTCATTCCAATCTAAAAGGGTGTACAAGAGGGAGAGGGAAAGAGAAAAGGTTGGTGACACCCTCGCCTCTGAGTCAAAAGGTTCGAGAGGGATCAAGCTCCGCGTCAGGACTTTGATGCCGCCCTTCGGATGAGACGTTTAAACCGAGATCCAGTCTGCCACTTCAGGTGGATGTTAAAGTTCCCCATGGCACTATCCGAAAAGGGTAGTTTCTCCCTGACCGGATAAAATTGGTAATTCACGTCATGACAGCTTGCAGGACATTGCTGTTTGCAAATCTGCTGCCGCACTCACCCACAAAATCTACAGTCACTACACTTTACAGTGTATGCTGTGAGGCGCTTTGAAATATCCACCTGACGCTAGAGGCGCCGTATCAAACATAAGGATTAATACTATTAATAACATGCAAAACTAATTATTATCATTAATTATTAGTAATCATTTACTATTAGGATTTCTTATTTAGTAATTGTTATTAATTATTATTAATACTTATTGATAATTATTATTGTACCCAAGGGTTCAAAGACCTCCTCCTGTGTGGAAATAACCAGGGAATTGTCTGTGGCTGAAATGCTGATAGACAGGCAAATGAAGTCCTTTTCCATTTTGGACATATGGCGGATGATCGTCAAGCAGCGAATGGGGTGAGCGTCGAAAGCAGAACTGAACTTGTTGACGAGAAACCATATGGAGTAAGTGAAGCCGCCAGGTGGTGGAAAGGGCCGACAGCCTGCAGACAAAACACAAACGGCAGCTGAGTGGACGAAAATCCAACGGGGGCACTGTGCTGTTGGTCAGGACACCGGGAAAACTCCCTTCTGTTTCCGAATAGTGCCGTGTAGTTCATCAAGCCTCAAGCTGGGACTTATAATTCAGGCCAGCGCTCCAGTGCAGCGCCATGGTGCGCTGCTTGTCAGAGGATCTGTCTTTGAGATGAACCGAGGCCCCATTTGCCTATTCGTGCGGATGTTAAGGACTCCACGGCACTATTCAAAAACAGAAGAGAGTCTCTCCTGGTGGCTTGGTCAACGATCCCCAGATAAAATCGGTTGTTCACTTCATGACTGTTTGCGGGACATTGCTGTGTTCTTTTGGCTGCTGTATTTGTCTCCGTAATTACAGTCACTGCATTTTACAGGATATCCTGTGAAGCGCTTTGTGACGACTTGCTAACGTGAAAGGCGCTGTACCCAATCCAAGGATTAGGGTAAGGTTCTGTCTGCCTATTCTTCAAGTGTTAACACTATTTGAAAAGAGAAAGGAGTTTCTCTCGGTGTCCTTCAGATTAATATCACTTGACATTAGCCTCGAGCCTGCATTTGGACCTAATTGACTAAATCGGTAGAAAGGTTAACTTACAAGAACAGTCAAAACAATTGACAGCAATTACTGTGAAATAGTTAGAGATATTTTTCCTCAATTTGGTGCTAGGAAAATGCAAGCTCTTCCTAATTTGTGTTTGTCCAGCTCAGATCACCCTACCCGTAAGTGTTGTGACTTGCGGGATTAACAGGAGTTGAATGGGAAGAACCCCTGGCCCCGGGCATTAACATCTCACCTGCCCCGATCCCGCCAACTATCGGAGATTCCACGTTTATTCCGATGACTGTGGCCACGGTGGGTAAGAAGCAGCACCTGGTGGAATACAATCAAAGTCTGAGTTTAAACCATTCACATTCTTGAACGTGCAATTTAACATTTTCTTTTCTCAGAGTAGAGTAATTTCCGTTCACTTTCTCGTCACTCACTACAGCAATCCCATGACCACAAGCGGCAATGAGCCTATTTACTGAGAGCGCTAAACTAACACTCAACAAAAACAGCAGCAGAACTCGAGATCTTATGATGCATTGTGCAAGAGCTGCCGAATTTTACAGCACAGAAGTAGACCATTCAGCCCAACGTGCATTGTGTCTGTGTTATGCACTAGTACCAGCTGAAAATCTGCTAACCAACTTCCCGAGCGTTTACAGCAATGAGCTGTAAAAAAATCTGACGTTTAAAAATCCCGTGTTCGGAAAGAGAAGGGAGTTTCTCCCTGCGTCCTGGCCAACAGTCCCCCAGACGAATTGCCCATTCGCTTCAAAGCTGTTTGTGGGACCTGGCGGGTGCAAAAGTCCCGTTTGCCTGAAGTAATGATTCCCGACCCGACTGCGATGACTTCCGATGGCTTTAAAGAGGATCCAGCCCTGAACAAACACAAGTTTTTCTTTTTACCCTTTGGATCTGATGGATAGCGGCACGCTGTCGAACCAGCCCCGGCGAGACTGCTGCTCGGGCTGCGCCACTGCAGCTGGAGAAGGCGCGAGGGACAGGCGGGTGTGATGGGGGGGGGGTGCGGGGTGTGGGGCAGAGAACTACCATCATCTCTTATCTCCCTTCGCCTGTGGAGGCACCATCTGGTCACCCGCCAGTCATCAGAAGCTCATAATTGTAATTACAACCCCTGGCTCCGTTAGCCCTTGAATGCGAGCCAGGATCGGAACGACCAGTCATGAGCCTGCATCTCATTTCACAACTGGCTGCTTGATGCAAGGACTTGGGGGGGGCGAGTCCTCCACAGCGCAGGACTGTGCGTGATTTTGTAATAATAATAATCATCTTAATCATCCTTGCGTTTGCTGTAGCGCCTTATTCGAAGGACGCTGCAGGTTTGGATCATGTCGTCGAGAAGTCTCATGGAATATTACTGTAAAAGCAAATTGACCTGTGTATTTTGGGGCTCAAACGTGGCACAGCAGTTTCCCCACAAACAGCCGTGGATTGAGTGGCCAAACTATTCGAATTGATTTTGGGGGAAGGAATTATTCCACCTGGAAAACGATCCGCCAATTGACTAACAACCGGGTTCCTACTTACTGCGAGTTAAACAGAGGCGTGTGGAGTAAGGAAACTTGGCCAAGGTTTGGCCCCTCCTGGGAATCGGACCCCGGTCCTCTCGTTTACGAGACGAGCACGCTAAACACTACACTATGGGACTCCACAACGCGTGTTGCCTAGCGCACGTCTCCACTTGAGCCCTGAGCCTCGAACCCAGAACCTTCTGACTCAGAAGCGAGAGTAGAAATAACAATGAACTACATCGCAAAACATTCCCCAGATCAAACTGAATTACACCGCCCTCCCTCCCTCCATTCAATACCATCACAATACAATTTTCTCTAACCCACGTGTCATGGTAGTTTGCAGGTGAACCATTCATAAAGGCAAGATGGAAATGTCAGCATCGAATATAAACAAAATGCATCAACTGACAGCAAAACTCCCCCTAAACAACTAAACACCCTCATTAACTATGTGGGTGTTTAGTTGTTTAGTTACTAGTTAACTATATTCTGTGAAGCACTTTGAGGTTCTATCCCACATGAAACACATTGTACAAATGCAAGTAGCTGTTGTTTCTCCTCAGTCTTTTTCCTAATATTAAACCTCTCTCCCCGTATCCCTTGTTGTTATTGGCCTGGTTTCCACCTGCCCACGTTCGCCCCCGCATCAACTGCTCTGTTGGTCGGGACACTGGGGTTGACAACCGAATCCATACCCGTAGCCTTCAATGGACATGTCGAACTCTGAGAAGGATGGAGCCATGGAGAGGTCACACGGCTGGAAATTGCGAGACGACATCATGGAGACCAGGCTGACAATGCGGTGCTGTGGGACTGCTACACGTTTCGGTGCTCGCAGTAAACTGTAACATGACATGGGCCTGTTCTTTATGACCAGCGAGTTCCTCCGGCTCCCAGACCTCCCCTGCTTCAACCCAGTGTCTGGAAAGGAAAGGACAAAATAGATGTGTGCGAGATGGGAGCGGTGCTGGGGAGCGGGCTAGAAGAATCATTGTATTTGATGAAGCACCTTGCACTTTTTCTACCTCCACTTTCAGTCATCTTTAGCCCTCCCTCCCCACCAGCTGCCCACACCCCCCACAAACAACCCCTGTACAGCTCCCCATCTCTCCCAGTGCTTCTTGCCATGCAGATGGTGGGAAACTCTTTGATAAGCCCTCTTGTTGTGAAAGGCGCTGTACATTTGGATGGTGTGTCAAGATTGCGTTATAGTGTTCACTTGTCAACGCTTCTGGAGTTGTCAGGATTGAGGCTGAGGACGCTGAGCACTGCTATGCCTGGGCACCGTGCGTAAGAAGCCGACTGAATACAACTGGAACAGCATATCTCACTCTACTGAAGGTCCGCATGTGTCAGACACCTGGTTGATCAAAAACTACTCCTGTGTACCATACTATAACAAGGGTCACACTACATCAGAGAACAATATGCATTTATATAACACTCTTCACATTATTAGACCCATCGTTATTTGTTCAGGATCACTGGATGTTCACTCCCACTTGTCACTAACATTCAGAAGTTGAATTCTTTACTCAGGATGAAACCAGCAAAAACATTTTGATTCAAATGGTGCAATAACTCGCCAAAAAGAAACATGCAGCAAGTTCAAATTCAGACCAGCAAAAAAGAAAAACCTTTCAACCATCTCAATTTTGTTTTCTAAAATAAATAAATCAGTATTTATTTTTAGCAAACCAAACAACTTTGACGGGTACTAATTTGCATGTGTTTGCTTTCAGCTTGTTCCTGTTTCGGACAGTGTTAAGAAGCTTTCACCCCACTCCACTACCCCAATGGCCTTCCCTCAGCTGCCTAAATCATTGCCGTTCTTTAACACAAGCAAGAGCAATGATTAAGCGGAAGAGAAATAACAGCAAAGATAAGACGCTGTGAAGTAAATTACAGAAAAGGTCCTGTTCCCAGCAAGATGCAAAGTAGGCACTTTTCAACAGGGAATGCCGATCCGGCAACAAAATAAACCTCCAATGTTACAGCAGGTGAGAAATTCAGTTGTGTCGCAAGCAGCTAAACACACTGGAATGGATTCTATTGATGCCACGTAAATCATGAGCTCAGAAACCCCGAAGGTACACAAATTGGGCCCAGGTATACCGGTGACCTCGGGTGCAGAGCATTAATAATAAGGTATTCACTTACCATTTGAACCAGTTTTATGACTGGAAGCGAGAGATTGGGCGGTTAGAGACGAACCCTGCATTTGGGTTTTCCCATGGGCACAATTCAGTGGATCTCCAAGGCGCAGGAACAGCCTGTCAAGAAGACAAGCGATCTCAATGTAAAATAAAAGCATTGCACTGGCCCACAGTCTTCAATGACAATAATCCTTACATTTGATACAACGCCTAGCTCTCAATGGGAAGCTATGGCAGGTTTTAGCTGATTAGACTCCAGCAATTATCCCGGTGGACACTCTGGGGTCCTTAAGCCTTGGTTTTGCCAATCAGCGCCTAATACTTGCGGGTGGAGAGTGGAAATTTGCCCAAAGTTTCGCCTGGGAATCGAACTCAAGTCGTCTCTCTTGTGAGTCGATCGCGCTAGCCACTACGTCATAGGACTTTACAAACGGTCACATATTTACCGCCAACAAACCTGAGTGTTAATGGTTGAATGGCCTGGGATGTGAGCTTCTCAAATATCCGTATGAGAGGTAAGTGCACCGAATGGTTGCTGTCACTCAGCGCTTCCTCACAGCGATTCACCAGGATATCCAGCAGCCCAGACCCACACATGGCCTGACGGTTTTGGTCTGATCGTATCAGCGATTGGATGTAATCGGCCACAGCATACTGGAACTCCAAGACCAGCTGCAGAGGGAAAGGGGGAAAAGGGGAACACAGGGGGGGCAAAGGGGAACAAAGCAAATATATTATTTAATCCCTCTCTGACAAAGGCTGCGCCCTTCACATAGGATAACATGTCAAGAGACGTTTTGTGCTTTACAGTCAGATGCTCAGTTCTTTTCAGTAAAGGGATTGGACAGTGAGGTGGTGGGGGGAGTGGAGAGGAAGTGACCATAAGTGTGGTTGAAGAGGTAGGTTTTAAGGCAGGAAAGGAAGGGAGCTTCAGAGGTTAGAGGCACAGTTACTATCTCAGTAACACTGTGTACTAAACTGCAGCTCAGCTAACAGATAATTTTATCTGTGATTGTTGGCTAGGACACCGGGAGAAAGTGCGAGTTAAAGTTGCTTCTCTGAGCCATTGCTGTGAAAATTATGCAAATTGCCGTGAAGGAGTTGGGATGGAATTAGACATGGCTGTTTGTAGTACACTGCTGTGTGCAATTGGCTGCTGATTTCGCCCACAAAATACAGTCAATCCAATTTACAGTATATCCTGTGAAGTGCTTTGAGACATTGTGCTGACGCGATAAGGAGCTATTATTATTATTGTTGTTCTATGGCGTAGTAATATTTAATTCCCAGGCGGGTGTACCTTTCCTTACTCCATGTGCTTCTGTTTATCAAGTTGTAGGTAGGAACCTGGTTGTATGCCGATTGGCAGATCGCTTTTTGGGGGTAATAATCTCTCCGAAAAAAAAAATTGGTCACTCAATCCATGACTGTTTGTGAGACACTGCTGTGTGCAATTGGCTGCCGAGTTTCACTCACACAATACAGTCAATTCACTTTACAATATATTCCGTGAAGCGCTTTGAGACGTCTCAACGACGTGATAAGGCGCTGTATCAAATACAAGGATTATTGTTATTAATACCAAGGCTTGGGGAACTCAGAGCGTGCTTTGGGGTAACTACTGGAGTTTAATAGGCTTTGATTATATAGCTTGCTGATTCGCGTTTGGAAGGCAATGAAGTCTGCTGTTTCAGACAAGTGTTCAGGCTTAAGTTGCAATGATAAACACCACATTATAACATCTCCAACGTATGACAGGTACCTGAGGGCATCCTCCACAGTATAGATATGGCAGCATGTCCACCATGACGCAAATAGCACCTGGGTGAATTATAACAGGTCCGGCAGCAAACCTTCATTAAAGAAAGACACAGGGTTGTGAATGGGTTTTATTACATCTGCAAGGGTTAAGTTATTATATTGGAGATAAGATCATTAGCTTTCCTTTAATTTATGGGTGAATAACCTGGTGTATGGAATATCTTGCATCACAAATTCAATCTAGTTTCACATCTACCACTGCAATTCCTTCAGGTGTTGGTCACGTGGCGTCTCAAAGTGGATATACGGCACCGTAATTGTGGGAAAGTAATGAGAAAGAGGATTCAAAAGCTTTGAAAACACAGAGCAGTTCCCTCGCTGTGAAATTCAGGATGTAATAATAATAAATAATAATAATAATCCTCACAGGAGACACCTCACCTTTAACAGCAAAACATCCCAGAAGGGCTTCACAAATGATTGCTGTCAAGTGTAGTAACCAGGTATTTTGTAGGCGACTGCGGCAAATAATTAACCACGGAGAGAATGCCCAATTACATCTGGGGGATTGTTGGTCAGGACACTGGGAAAAACTTATTTTCTTTTCAAACAGTGCAATGGGATGTTTTACTTATTGATACAAACGTACATACATGCTTGCTTACATACACACACACGCACACACACACGCATACACATATACACATACATAACAATATACACACAGGTATGCCAACAATCCCCCAAATAAAATTGGTTGTTCACTCTGTTGCTGTTTGTGGGACATTGCTGTGTGCAAAGTGGCTGCCCCATTCAACCACAAAACACACAGTCACTGCATTTTACTGTGAAATGCTTTGGCACATCCTTCCAACGTGAAAGGCGCCATAACCAAAGTAAGGAATATTATTATTCTCATGACGAATTATATACTTATTAAAAAAAGGACAAAATACGCAAGATTACACAAATGCAAGCGCGCATGTGCAAATTGAAATTGAAGAGGTCCGTGTATAAATACTGTGTATTGTTTGACACATCATCAACATGACAGTGAAGGATACGCATGCCAATGCCCACCCTAGATTTATAGGTGTTCTTTTATATAAGATTAAAAGACACACAAGGCCCCAGTCCTGTGTTAAGCTAAGCCTCTATTGCTTAGGAAACTGCAATTGGAAAACAACTCATTATAAATATTAGCCTCAAGAACCCAACTGGATAAAAATAAAGGTAAATTGCCCAACATGGAATCGTTGCAAGCGTTTATCTTATCTTCAAGTCTTTTCCACAAGGGTATCCAGACACCATAAAACAATTTTACAAGATGGTGTGATAAGCGCTGAGTGGCACAGTGTGTATTATCAACAAGTCTCTTAATACTAAGACCGATGAACATTTTGGCTCAAATAATTCAAAACATAATAGACATCCCATAATGTAGTGTCGTCCCGTGGCTCGCCACCCTCTCTACCTCCCACCCACCACCTGCAGCCACCATTCCCCCCGTCTTCACACAGGGTAAAGAGAAATATTTGTGGGTCAAACAGGAATTCACAAGCTGTGTAAAACTGCACAGTGACCAGGCTGCACCTGGAGTACTGTGTGCAGTGTGGTGCTGTGCAGTACAGCATACACCATGACACTTCAATGGATTGACTATGAAGTCGGTGACTTGTGTGTTTGTGGGCAAACATAGCAGCTGATTTGCACACAGCAATGTCCCACAAACAAATCCGAAGCAAATGCAAAATCTGATTTGGGGGAACTGTTGGCAGAGACTCCCTGCTCTTTTCGTGCAGCTCCAAGGGATCTTTGACGTCCGCCTGAAAAGATATCAAGACGGGAGCTCGGTTCAACGGCTCATCCGACGGACAGTGTCTCCGACAAGGCCGTGCTACCCGAGACTGTGAGTGGAGGTTCAATGGCAGGCGTGAGAGTTAGTGCGATGACAAGGAGTCACGGTTTAACGTCTCATCCGACAGGTGGCGCCTCGTTTGCTAGCCTAGAGAGCACAGAGAGCAGTCACAGGGCGCTGTAGGAGTCGTGGGTACCTACCGGTCTTCAGCATCGGCAACAACTGTTTGTGCTGCCGTCTCCTCTTCGCCGCCAGGCAAATCATCGGTCCACTCTGGTCGGCCAGACTCCCTCTCCTGGCCACAGTGTTCTGCGGGGTTCGGGTGAGAAGATTTCCTGGAGCTTCGGTGAGAACTGGTGTAGCTCAGGGTGCCTTTGGCCATTCTGTCCAGGAGGTCGTACATTTTAACGCAGCTCCTCAACGTTGGCGGCATTTCACTTGACGAGCTACAGGCTGCCCTCAGCAGCTCCCCCAGCTTCCTGCCCTCGCTCGCCTCCGCGGTGCTCCCCCACCCTCCCCGGGCATTGCCAAAGCAACCAAGAACCCGCAGGTCATCTGTCATTTTGCCGAACTGACCCTGGGTTGCGAAGAAGTAGCCGTTGACCGGGTCAGAGTGCATGGCAGCAGCCAGGGTGCAGAGGGTTAAGTGCACAAGGCCCCATATGTTGTCCTGCTCCACTGTGGCCCAATTGCCTAATGGAGGGTCATGCAAAGCTCCTTCCATGTCAGCCAACACAGTCTGCAATGCGTTGAATCCTCCAGCTGTTCTGAACGCGGTCCGACCCTTAGGAATTTCCAGAACGTTTAAGAGGGACTGCGGAGCAAGGGGAGCATACAGCTGTTAAAACATGCAGCTGACCACTCGACAGTACATTAGTGATAGTAAGGTCAAGCAAGGCACTGCAACAACAATCTATCATCATCAGAATAATAATAATAATCAACCTTGTATTTGGTATATGACGCCCGCCTTTCAGGTCAGGAGGACGTTCCAAAGCGATTCACGAGATTTACAGTGAAGTGCGGTGACTGTACTAATGGGCCAATTCGATAGCCAATTTGCACACAGCAATGTCCCCCAAACAGCCATCAAGTGAATTAATGATTTTATTTGGGGGATTGTTGTCCAGGACACCGGGGAGAACCTCCCTTCTCTTTTCAAATAGTGGCGTAGGCAGATGGGAACTTCGGTTTAATGTCTCATCCAAAGAACGGAACCTCTGACAATGCAACACCCCCCTCCCCACCCGCAGCATTGATATGGAACGTTATCTTTGACTCTGATTCCAAGTCCTGAAGTGGGGCTTGAACCCACAACCTGACATTCATGTAATGTCTTTCATGTCGGGAGGACGTCTCAGAGCTCTTCACAGAATTGATGGGATTCTAAGCTGGTGTTGGTGTGTGTGAGCGTGAGTGTGTGTGGGTGGGTTTGGGGCTCTGAGGAGTTGCTTCATTAAATGAAGTACAAAACCACAAAATGTGCCCCCTTGCCCCCCCCCCCACTCATTGCTGAAATCATTTTGCTTTCGATACATTACGCAGCCCCACACGGATTGAATAACACAACCTGGGTGTTCATTAAAACGAAAAATAACTTCTAAAACGATTAGCCAGTGTAGGGAAGACCAGGGGGGAGGGGGAAGGTGGAAGACATTAAACAACAGAAGCCATCAGCATAGCGCAATTAAGCAGCGTCCCTCTCAGGAGGGACACACACAGTGCGGGCAGCAGGGGGACTAGCCGAGTAGAACAGAGAGTAGAAGCAAACTCAGCAACAACTCCTCAGTCTCCACACACAAACACAAACACACACCCGCCCCACCCCTCAGCTCAGAATCTCATCAGCTACGTGAAGTGTTCTGGGACGTCCTCCCGACATGAAGGACACTTTACGAATGTCAGGTTGTGGTTTGACGTGGTTCAGACCAGCCTCCCAGGAGGATGAATGACACGTGGCCAAGAAATAATTTTGCAAGAAGAAACAAAGAAATGAGTCCTAAGACTCTTCCGAGCAAATGCCTCTCTTGGTAAAGACTCAACTGTAATGTAACTGAATAGAAGTAAAGCAAATGCCTTTGACACATTTCAGTGAAGGCCATAGATAACCTTATTGGCACCACCTTTAATACAGTTACACTTTAATCCTCTGTGACTTAATATTCCTCTGGCCTCAATCTATAAAACTAATGTCTCATGTATGGTGCAAACTGAGTTACATATAAGTGGATTTACTTCACATTCTATAATTTGATACAGCACATAATTTTCAATGTGTCAACCTCAAAAAGTGCAGGTATAATAACATTTATTCCGGGTTACCAGCTAAATATATATTAGCAAATCAATCTGAATTTGTGCGTAACACAATAAGAGTCCTGAGGGAAGGGCAAATAATAAATTCAGCTGCTATTATATTGTAACCATTTCACAATTTGTCAAAATTAGACACACTCACTAGATTTATGTTAATAAATCGGCTTTAACAATTGTGCGGAATCGTAATCTTCTCCTGATTTACTTGTGCGGAATGTTAAAAAGTCTAAACTTTTCCCAAAACAATAAACAAAAAGTTTACGACGCACTCATTGATACATAATCCTTCCAGTGCATTCATGTCAAGAGGATATCTCAATGCGCTTTGTGACTGTGTATGTTGTAGCCCAAGCGGCAGTTAATTTGCCCACAGCAACATCCCACAAACAGCTATGAAGTGAATGACCGNTTTTTTTTAAATATGGAGGTGGGGGAGGGAGATGTTGACCACCAACAACAACAACAAAATTGCATTCGTAGAGCGCCTTTCACGTCGGGAGGACGTCCCAAGATGCTGGACCAAGGCATTGGGAGAAATTCCCTTCTCTTTTCGACTATTTGTCGTGGGATCTTTGACGTCCAGCTGAACAGGCAGATTATTAATTATTATTATTACTCAGATATGTTAGTTCCTCAGATGCAAACAAGAGAGAGAGAGAGAGAGAGAGAAAGACTGGCTTCCATTAATTCCCACCACGAGACTAATCCAACATAATAATAAGTGAAGATTAAACGTCACATATTTAAAATAATAGATATTAATCATGATGTACAACATTAACAATCCTCACATCTGCTATAGCGCTTTCTTGTCCCTCAAAGATCATCACAGGATTTACTGTAAATTGGAGTGACTGTGTATTGATAGGGTAACGCGGCAGTCAAATTGCGTACAGAAAGGATAATAATAATAATAACAATCCTTGCATTTGATACAGCGCTTTATCACATCGTTGAGATGCCTCAAAGTGCTTCACAGAATATACTGTTAAAGTGAATTGATTGTATATTTTGTGGGTGAAAAGGATGGCACAAAGAGCTTCACTGGAAGTAAGGTGTAGTGACTATGTGTTTTGCAGGCGAGTGTACCCGAAGAAGGTCCAGTTTGAGGTCCACCTCCCCCTGGGTGGCCGAGCATAGGACCCCCAAGACGATGCTCATGTACTCCTCCGCATTGACGATGGCCAACTGCTCTAGTATCACCAGCGATGCACCGCGGTAGAAATGGTCATCCAGGAACACCTTGACGTAGGGAATCATCCCATATTCCCTGACAATCACTGCCAAAAAAGACAGGAAGAGCTTATAATAATAATAATAGTAATCGAGTAAACCTCATACAAGTCATACCAGCTGGGACCTTACATTTAATATGACTAATGCAAAGTATGAGTTATGTGAAACTTGCATAAATTATTAGAAATTCACCGGGATTAGGGCAGATGTACGATTTAGGCGATTATACGATTTATACAGATCGGACTTATGCGAGTTTTTACTGTGATAATAATAACAATAATCCTTGCCATTTAGATAAAGTGCCTTATCACGTTGTTCAGTCTCAAAGTGCCTCACAACATTTTATTCTGAAGTGCAGTGACTGGGTATTTTGTAGACGATCGCAGCTCTGACTTGAACCAGCCGGGCTGACCCCTGGCTTGAGAAAACTTCCTTTGACGCTTGCCGTTAACCTTACCTACGTTTTTCAATGAGTCCTGAAGCATGGTGGCCACAATTGTCAGCATCAGGCAGGACATGGCTCGCTGGCACTCCAGCTCAGTGGAAGGGACGCTGTTCCCTTCAGGGTTATCAGGGAACACAAACGTTAGAGGCAATAGAGACAGATCTCCGGTGTTTAAGAATAGCACGTTAACATCAGAAAGGAACACAAGTTGAGAGATATAATGCAGCCCTTGTTAAGAGCGTCCAGCCAAAGGACAGCACAACCGACAATAATAATAATAATCCTTGCATTTGATATAGCACCTTATCACGTCATCAAAACGTGAATTCACTGTGTATTTTGTGAACGAAATGTGGCAGCCAAGTGCGCACAGCAGTGTCCCACAAACAGTCATGGATTGAGTGACCAAATTATTATTATTGATTTTTTGGGGGGAGGGATTATTACCCCCGGAAAGTGACCAATTTTATTTGGGAGGATTGTTGGCCAGAGCACTGGGAGAAACTCCCTTGTCTTTTTGAATAGTCCCATGGGTTCTATACCATTCACGTGAACAGGCAGATGGGACATCTCTGCGATCCCCAAGCCTCGCACGCGTCAGACACCCAAAATGTTAGCGCGAGCGCGACCAAAAAAAACTTCCTAACTGCACTGCGGTGTCAAGCTCTCAGGAAAATGCACCCAACTGATGATCAGTGAGAAGATCGCAGCTGGTGATTACAGTGGTTTATGTAAAGGTTTACATCGATTGTACAGGGTGTCAAAATCCTCTTAACCCCTGTTACAAAACAGCGATACGAGACTATGCAGGAGCTGAAACAGGCTGCCAGGGATGCATTTCGCCTCCTCACTCCATCATGCGCTAGAACATGGCGACAAGATCATTATCTGCCATGAAAATGATGGCGTTCGCTCACACCGATCCTCCCTACGTCTAAATACAGTTACACACTTCTGAATACAATTACCATCATTCTTCCACACGTTTCAGTTGTTGGTCAGTTCATTGTGCGTGTGTAAAAAAATAAGTCAACAACCTTCTAACGTGGAGGCGAGAGCATTACCGAGGCCGGCTGACACCTGGCTCAAGTGAACTTACACTACCACTTCCCTTTAACCTTCTGACAGGACTTTGTGGACACCCTGTAAAGCACGGACACGAGCCCTTCATTCCAACAAGTCAGTGCCGGAGTTCATGCTCCAGTGGCGAGTGGGGATAGTTTGGGGGTTGGCTGGTAACATGGGAAGCAAACGAGTTACCTGCTTTCCTCAAGATCTTGGCAAACCTCTGGAGCTGCGTGAGCAGAGTTTCCAGGAGCCGGGTTTCCCTGAAGACCACGGCGAACAGTTGGTCATGCCTGGCGATGTCTAGCACGCATTCCAGAGCCAGCAGAGCGCAGGCCGGGCTCAGCCGCTCGCGGATGATCACCTGAACCCTCGAGAAGACGTCGTGCGGGACGTAGGTCAGCTCGGTGATCACCATCCGGAGCAGCTCAAAGTACTGGATCTGGACCGGGTGCGACTTCAGGTATATCACCTCAGCAAAGTGAAAGAGGGTCTGCTGAGTCCACTCCAGCAGAAAGAAATTGGCCCGGTTCCAGCTCCAAATTTTCCTCATGCTGCTCAGGATCGTTGAGGAGAGGCAGGAGGAGTGAGCTTTCATGAATACCGACTGTAGGACCTTGAACGCACGAAGGTTCTTCACTGTTGAATCTTGGAACAAGGAGAAGAACAGTGATACCCTTGGAGAAAATAATAATACAGTACATGATGTTCCTTGCATTTGGTATAGCGCCTTGTCATGTCGCCTAGTATTTTAACGTGAAGTGAAGGGCCTGTGTGTTTGTAGGCAATCGTGGCAATGTCACACAAACAGCCGCAAAGGACATCTTGAGGATTGTAATAATAATAATCCTTGCATTTGACATAGCGCCTTGTCACGTCGTAAAGATGTCTCAAAGCGATTCGCAGTGTGAGTTAGTTAAGGGTTCATGGAGTGGTGTCACAGGTGTTCGGTGCCAGATAATCTGCTGAATCTGTTAGACTGAGATATCAATCTGTTTGTCTCTCTTAAGGTGTAAAAATGTTGGTTACGTGCTTTTGTTTTTTGGGCTTTTTTTGCTAGATTTTGTGAGTTAATGGTTTTTGTGGTCCTGTCGGAGTCTTTTAGTCTGAATCATCAATTCAAGTTAACAGTTGAGGTAACAAGTTTTATGTTTTCGACCTGTCAAAATACGAGCGATTTATTGAAGGAGGTCATTCTTAGTCAATTAGGAGTTGAGTTAGTCAAAGTACGGAGAACTGATTGGGTAAAAATATCACATGGGCACATTTGAGGTATAAAAGAGAAGGAGCTGAGTTATACAGGAGTTGTAGAGTTTTGGAGTTTTAACAAGCTATATTATGATATTAAAATTAGTGATTTTAATATCACTAATTATAAAAACTCTGAATTTCAGGAACTTAGAAGCGATGTGAATTTGGGGTAAGGTTACTCTATTTGTTTACCCCAGTGGTCCAAGTGTTGAAGCTCAGTGGTTCGATATCTTATAAAGTATAAGATATTATTCCTTGTTAAAGTGACATTAATAGAGTATTATCAAAGTATTATATAAGAATTGTGTTTGTTATTTCTGCGTCAAATGCTCCGAATGCGAGAATATATATATATAATTATATGGGTTTGAATAAATAAGAAATATTTTATTAAAAGCCAAGTGTTGGGTGTATTTTGTGAGACTGCTCTGATCGGGCACATCCTCTAATCGAAATTTGAGAAGGATCGCTCCTTTCAGAGTGCACCTGGAAGGAGCGTGTAATTCTCACCCAGAGATAAGATACCATGACAACGGGATATATTGTTAAGTGGTTTGACTGTGCATACTGTCGTGAAACGCGGCAGCCAATTGCCGACAGCAGTGTCCCACAAACAGTCGTGGACTGAGTGACCAAATGTTTAGGGGAAGGATTATTCCACCCGTATCTTGTACGGGCAGCCAATTTGCACACAGCAATGTCCCATACACAGCCACAAAGTGAACGACTAATTTTACATGGGCCAGGACACCGGAGGAAACTCCCTTCGCTTTTTGTGTAGTGCCACGGGAACTTTTAACATCCACCTGGAAAGGCACAGACAGGCAGGGTCTTGTTTAATGTCTCATCCAAAGGACGGGCTCAATTTGCACTTGAACCTGACCTAATGTACCTGATTTGATCGGTTGCTCAAACTTGAAGTCCGGGAACTGGGAGCCGGCAAGTGCGGGAGTAACCTTCAACTCCTTCTGCCCACAGATGGCGAGGGAGCTTATAAAATCCACCAACTCTTCCACTGCCTTTCCCTCCTCCTTCGTCACCTCCTTGTTGCACCTGATATTAAAGAAAAGAAACATTCAAATAGAAGTTAACTTTAATGTCCCAAGTGTACATGTATTTTGCTTCCTGCCACTACCCTCCCTGAGAATCAACACAACAGGGAAGGAATTTTGCTTGTGTCACACTTGGTAACTTGTAAAATACAGCCATAAATGTAAAGTACCATTTGCACAAATTTATAAAAAATGTATTTATAAGTGGTGCCACTGCCCGTCAATGATTGCGCAAGTTGAATAAAAGATCTGCGAAGGGGTTGGGTCATCGACAACGACGACAACAACAACAAATTTACATTTATTTAGAATTTTTCACGTCGGGAGGATGTCCAAAGAAAACCACTTTGGTCATTCAATCCAGATCTAGTTGTGGGACACTGCTGTACCCAATTGGTTGCCATGTTTTGCTCACAAAATACACAGTAAATTCACTTTACGTTGCATTCTGTGAAGCGCTTTGAGACGTTTCAACGACGTGATAAGCCTCTATGTCAAATGGAAGGATTATTATTATTATTACATCCACCGAGGACTTGCACTTGCCCGAGGAGCAGTTTTGTCAGCAGTTGGTAGCCATCGGCACACTCGAAATCGACCAGCAGGTTCGGAGACACGGGATAGGAATCCTTCACGAAGCAAAGCACGCTCATGGCTGCCTCCACTGCTTCGCACACCGACCCCCTGTCGACCATTTCAGACAGGCCCCGATTGCTCGCTCGCACGCATCCCACCTCTGCAACACATAAAGCGACCGTTGGCTCGCTATAACAAATTCCTCGCCCGGAGGGTTGGGAGAATGGGGGAAAGCACTGTACAGCCAGAATCTGCTGCCAGCCTGGCTCAGTCGGTGATGCCTCGTTTGTTTCTTTGAGTCACAAGGTTGTGGTTCAAGGCCCCACTTCAGCACTTTGAGTTCACGATCTAGACTGATGCTCCAATATAGCCTCCTTCAAGTTCCGTCTGAAGACAATTCCTCTTTGACCGTGCCTTCAGCCACCCTCCCGACCGTCTCTGCCCTCCTCCCCTTCTGCCCCCAGCTCCCAGCTCGGGTCCAAAACCTCTGATTGTCCAAAACATATCCCAGTCGACAAGACGAGTGTCAGAAATAGAGAGAGCAATAATAATCTATGATTAATAGCAATTATTATTAACCATAATTAACAATAATAATAATCCTCGAATTTGTTATAGCACCTTTCATGTCAGGACGACGTCTCAAAATGCTTCTGAAGTGTAGTGACCTTGTGTTTTGTAAGTGAACACATTTCCTCAGTGCAACCGGGAGGAACTCCCTTCTTTTGCTCAAAAAGTGCAATGGGTTCTTTAACGTCCTTGGTTTAACGTATCATTCGTGAGACTGTACCTGTGACAGTTCAGCTCTTCTCCCCCCCCCCGGCACAGGCCTTGAACTCACAACCTTCTGACCCAGATACGAGAGTGCCACCAACTGAGCCAGGCTGATATTTAACGTACATCTTCAAGTTGCGGATTCACTGAGATAACGTCAGGCCACTCACTACCTACCGTGTAAGTACTTGACGGTATTTTTCGTCGGTGTTCTTGAAATGGCTTTCAGAGTGTAACCGGCAAAGTGTCTCCAGGACGGGCAGCTCTGGTCCCACAGGGTGGACACGGTCATAATAAACCTCTCGACCTCGTTACTTTGAACCATCATCTCCACAGCTAATGCCTGACTGCACAGGTTTAGCAGTGTCTGAAAGAGAACACAAGTTCAGCCCCGAGCTCCTCATAGAGCCATAGAGATTCACACCACAGAAGGCAGCCATTCGTTCCACTGTGTCTGTGCTGGCTCTTTTTAAGAGCGACCCTTTCAGTCCTGTTATGTTCTTCTCACTACTCAACCGTAGAAATTACTACTTTATTCTCGGCTCTCAAAACACAATCCAACCCCCATGACCAAAACCCCTCCTAGTTAATTCCCCCTGCATCCTGCTTTACACTTCCTGATCCCGCTTTCATTGGTACCCAATTAATTGGTCAATTCTTCTTAAAGGATATCCGACAAGTCCCACTTACTTGCCCTTTCCCCATACCCTCACAGTCAACTTCTTTTTAGGTATTTATCAAGCTCCATGTTTGAAGCCCAGGTCCAGAACATCTCCAATTCCAAAATATGATTTAATATTTCTTGATAATATTGTGGACTGAGTAGCTGCAGGGTTTTTGGGGGGGCAAGAAATTGGCCTATTTTAAGGCTTAAGAAAAACAAGAGTCACAAAACGCTCCATTTACTCGACAAGGCAAGCAAGGAGGAACATACGCTTTTAAGCAAATGCTTAAATAGCACCCGATCATGTGGAAACATCTCAGTTCTTTGTAAGTAGTTACTATCATAATAATAATAATGATGATAAAACATTTGAGATAGCAACTTAATAGGATTAATATAGCAACCAGTAATAGGATTTACTGCCAAGTGTATTGTTTGGTAGGTGAACATGCAGCCAATTTTCACCCACAAAATACACAGTCAATCCACTTTACAATATATTCTGTGAAGCGCTTTGAAACGTCTCAATGACCTGCTAAGGTGTTAATCAAATGCAAGTATTATTATTATTATCTACAAAGATTTACAAAGAAGGTACAGCATGGAAACAGGCCACTCGGCCCAACCAGCCCATGCCACTGTTTATGCTCCACACGAGCCTTCCTCCATTCCTTACTCCAATTTGTGTGCAGCAATGATTTACAAACAGGCATAAAGTGAGTGACCCAATTTTTCTTTATTTGGGGGATTGTTTGCTAGGACACAAGGAAAAACTCCCTTCTTTTCGATAGTGCCACGGGGCCTTTAATGTCCATCTGAACGGACAGAAGGGACTTTGGTTTAACGTCTCATCAGCACCTCCGATAATGTAGCAGCGCGCTCCCAGTGCTGTATTGGGGCGTCAGTAAAGGCTGTGAGCTCAAACTGGGGCTTGAACCACAACCTTGTGCATCAGAGACGAGAGCGCCACCCCCTGAGCCAGGCTGACACCAGACTCTAGCTGTGCAGTGCTTTCCCACATTCTCACAACCCTCTGGGCAAGAAATTTGTTTTAACTTAACTTACGTGGGTAAATGTTTCTTGAAATACGATGGTCTCTCTGTGTGACTCTTTTTCAGGCTCTCTTACGGACGGGAAAGTGAAGAAAAGGTGCACACATTTAAGAAGAATTAAAGGCAGCCCCAGCACAATCATGCTTCGCAGGGTTTCCTGAAAGCAGAAGAGACAGAGATACAGATTATTGACGCAAAAATGTTCTGCACTGTAACCGCATTGTAATGAAAACAGCGCTCTAATGGTTTTTATTTTTTTGGTCAGCCGAGTGTCTGACACATGCGAAAACCCATCACCATTGCTTAAGAGGATCCAAACCAAACTGAGAGTTCCATGCATCCCAGCTACACATGGAAATTCCAGCGATAGATTGCTGGAATGGAATGTGCACTCTCTCTCCCTGGAGGGACGTATCCTGCTTACCTAATTCCGGGAAAGTATTAGGCGCAGGTTGGCAAGAGCCAAGGCTTGAGGAACCCAGAGTGTATGTTGGGGTAACCAGCTAAAACTGCATAGCTTGCCATTGATATTGCTGACTAGCAAACTTTCCCGCTGCTTGTTCAGCTAGGATCACCCTACCCGCGAGGGCTTTGGCTTGCAGGTTTAAAAGGAGCAAGGAGTTGCATTGTATAAAGTGCTTGCAGTGAGCGATACGGGTTCAGATGAGGTGTAGGCCTGTTCGTCTACACACCACAATGGACAAAACCTCAACATCATCAATGTTCATCCAAACAGCATGGAGGCCAGACTGATTAGTAGCCATGGTTTCGGAAGTGACAGGTAGCGCATCTGTGATCGACTGGAACTCAATGCAGAGGGAACTGCGGCAACAGATATAAAGGTGGATACAAATGGTCTGCACTCCCACGAATGAACCTGATAAAGTTAACACAGATTAAAGAACTGAAACCGAGCTCTGTCTAGGGACCAGCAACTGCTGTGGTTCGAAGGGTTCACTTCTCCATTCTCTCCTGTTTACCACAGTCATAAATGATATGGAACAACGCACATGCCGCTGCTGACACCAAACGACACACCCACCGACTGAGACGTCTGTTGAGAACACAAGACTTGAAATGTGAACCTTATCTTATATGAAAGGCACTATATGAATGCAAGTTGCTGTAGTTGCTGTTAGTCCTTGTGGTGTGATGGGGTTAGGTTGGAATTGACTGAACATGTTAAGAGAAGGAGTGGGACACACAGGAAGAGGTGCTGGTATCTTCTCAAGAGAGTCACTTGCCGACAGCACACAGCTGGTCTTGGCTCACTCACCGAGTCAGCTGTCGACAAGAGATGAAGGGTTTGAAGTAACTGCCAGCCCTCACTGCTCCCCACATTGCCAGGCTGTTTGAGGAACTCTTCGGCCACAAATCTCGCTTCCTCTGCAATGAGAAATCTCCGTTAGTTTTCATTCCCTTCAATGATGCTTTCATGTAGTCAACCATTCATCGGCTGAAGCGATGAGACGTTAAACCGAGGCCCTCACTGCCTGTTCAGTTGGACATTAAAGATCCCACAACAACAAACAGCACAAATTACATTTGTATAACGCCTTTCATGTCGGGAGGACGTCCCAAGGTGCTGGACGGGCAGGGATTTGGACCCGAGCTAGGGTCTGGGATCAGAAGGGGTGGAGGGCAGGGAGGGTGGGATTAGGAGAGTGACCGAAGGCACGGTTGAAGAGCCGGGTCTTGATACTCACCTTGAAGGAGGCAAGAGAGGGAGCAAGGAGAAGGAACTATGGGATGGAGTTCCAAAGGATGGGGGCGTAGAGGCTCAAGGCCCG
This sequence comes from Callorhinchus milii, assembly GCF_018977255.1. NCBI lineage: Eukaryota > Metazoa > Chordata > Chondrichthyes > Chimaeriformes > Callorhinchidae > Callorhinchus > Callorhinchus milii. The sequence goes on from NW_024704748.1 coordinate 6,355,928, forward strand.
ACCGCCGAAGGTGGGGCGGACTGGGTGGGCAATGTGGACAAAGCCCGCTGAACAAAGGAAGCGGACAGGTCAATATGGACAACATGCACCAATCCTCCAGATCAGATCGATCATGTCACTTTGTTTTGCTACGCGCAAATTGTCGACAAAACAAATAGTCACTCCGCTGGATAGCAAATAACGACGTAGTGTTTTGAAACATTTGGGTGCCATTAAATAATTGTAATGAAGGACTATCACGATTCTAAAAAGAAAATCCTATGATTTTCGACCATTGCAAAGATTTGGGTTTAACTGCTACAAGTTTCACTTGTCGCCTAACATGTGGTCGTTTATTAACAAGGAAACTGAGTGCCGGCTTCTTCCCGGAAAGGGAAATAGGGCATTCGGGAACGCCGCATGCAGGTAATAGCGCTCCAGGATGCCACCCTACATGAAGGGCGCTATATAAACGCAAGTTCTTGCTGTTGTTCTAATAATAATAATCCTTGCATTTGGTATAGTGCCTTATAACAGCGATGGAACATCTAAAAAGGGCTTCACAGAATTTACTGTGAAATGGAGTGACTGTGTATTTGTAGGCAAACACGGCAGCACAATTGCGCACAGCAATGTCCCACAAACAATGTCTGTCCAAACATGGCAGGGACTGAGAGAAGCTTGAAAGGAGAAGCGAAAGTCGTGACAATTAAACCAACGCACACACCATTTCCCCACAGATGTTTCTTTAACCTTATGCGAGCCCTGCTTCCTGGTTCATACATATAAAGCTGTGATAAGTTTCCTCTTGTGCTCCTTCACATATGCACTGTCACAGGTTAGCACAGCATTATTACACAGGGCACTTAAAAATCAGGTATATTCCTTCATCTTGGATTAACAAACCACGTGGAAAATTTACGATAAGGGTTAACCTGGTATAAAAGGCATGGTATGCAGAGCAAATTAATGACTGTGGTAATTTTTACATTTGGTGTAGTGCCTTATCATGTCATCGAGATATCTCAAGAGGCTTCACAGGGCTTTGCTGTGTCATGATTGTGTGGATTTGTAGGTTCAGCCACCAATGGTGGGGCAGATGTACAGTTAAACCAGAGATAGCAGAGGGGAGCAGTGGGGTAGAACAGCAAATAAAACTACAAATAAAAGAACACCTTGTGGCTTGTTTGCAAGTTTCTCCTTCATTATCTGCACCATCATTTTGGAGACTTCAGTAGCAAAAGGTAGAATGCTTGGAAAGACCACCGTCAATCGAGACCGAGAGCGACCAGCAAAAGCCTGCAACCACCAATTAAGGAAAATAATAAATATTAATAATTCTATTAATAATCCTTACATGTGATACAACAACTTGCACTTATGTAGCGCCCTCCACGCAGGGCAGAGTCTTAAGAGCGCTTAACAATGGCAGAGCCTGTCCCACAGACCTCCATTGAGTGAGTGACCAGTTTTATTTGGGGGATTGTTGGGTCAGGACACCAGGAGAGAGCAACTCCCTTCTCTTTTCCAATATCCATGGGATCTCTAACATCCACTTGAATAGGCAGATGGGCCCTTGGTTTTATGTCTCATCCGAAGGATGGCAACACCCCACCCAGCACTGCAATGGAGCGTCAGCTTAGACTATGTGATCCCAAGTCCCGAAGTGAGGCTTAAACCCCCACAACCTTCTAACTCAGAGGCGAGAATGCTACCATAGAGCGGGACTGATTTACCAATCAAGGGTACAGGACAGGACAGGGGGCAGAGCAAAATGAACTTGCCTGGAGGAAAAAAGGTAGGAGATCGATCAAGCGCCTCTGCTTCTCCCCTTGGCTGAGAGAAGGGAGCGATCGGAGGTAGACCAAAGATCGTCGCTCCAGTCCTTCGAGTGCGGAGACCTCCTCAGTGGCTTCTTTCCCCTCGTGTTCCTCTGACGGAGTGAGGGCACTCCCAGCCTCCTGCCTCATGCCGGTCACAGAGTCTTGCAATCCGATCTGGTGCCCTGCTTGCTGACCTGAAGTCTCTGTGTCCCTTTCCATCCCTGTGCCTCGTTTTCCTCTGAACAGAAAATATGCCCCACACACACACACCACAAAGAAACAAACATTTTCAGTGGGAACAAAAGACTCGTGATTTTCAGCTCACAAAGTTGAAATCACAATAACAATAATAATCATCCTCATAATGATCCTTGTGTTGGATAAGAGCACCTTATCATGTCATTGAAAGGTCTCAAAACGCTTCACAGAACATATTGTTAAATGAATTAACTGTGTATTTAATTTGCTGCAGTGAAACACATAGTGGTGTCCCACAAAATGTTGTGGATTGAGTTAACTAAATTTATTTATTTAGAAGGGATTATTCGCCGAGGAAAGCGATCCGGCAATCAAGTAACCACGGGGTTCCTATTTACTGCTCAGTAAACAGAGTCTTGTGGAGTAAGGAAACTTCTCTGAGGTTTTACCCTGCCCGGGTATCAAACCCCGGTCCTCTTGCTTGCAAAGCAAGTGCGCTAACCTGTACACTACAGAACTCCACGATAACAATAATAATCCTTGATTTTGATATAGTGGTTTTCATGTCGATATGATGTCAGCAAACGCTTCATAGGATTTTACTGTAAAGTGTAGTTTTGACTGTGCACTTGCAGGTGAACACAGCAGCCAGCTTTGCGCACAGAAATGTTCCCCAGATAGTCATGAAGCTGGGTTTGTGATTTAAAATTTGCAACTCGAGCTTCCTGTGTTTAATTCACCACCAGTACAGCAGCAATGTCCACAAGCCTCCAGCCAAATCTGTGCTGTTGTGGAGTCCTGTAGCTCAGTGGTTAGAGCACTCGCTTTGCAAGTGAGAGACCTGAGTTCAATTCCAGGCAGGGCGAAACCTTGGGCAAGTTTCCTTACTCCACACAGAGCCTAATAATAATCCCTCCAAAACCAAAAACAATAATAAATTGGTCATTTTCAATCCACGACTGTTTGTGGGACATTGCTGTGCGCAATTAGCTGCCGCGTTCGCCCACAAATATACAGTCAATTCACTTTACAGTATATTCTGTGAAGCGCTTTAGGACGTCCTCCCGACGTGAAAAGCGCTATATCAAATGCAAGGATTATTATTATTATTATTATTATTTAAGAGTCTTAAGAGCCAAAAGTGAATCCAACACAGGCAGAGCTTTGAAAGAGGCAGAGGCTTTGTGTGAAAACGGCTGTGACATATGAGAGGTGCTGGATCCAGTGCAAATATTATTAATAACCGTAACAACGCAAGAGCAAGTGAGTTGCTTATCAAGCTAGAGAGAAATCAACCTTTAAACTGGAATGTGAGAGCTCACCAGTAGTTGCCAGGATTACTGTACATTCAGACGGTTTCCACACTGGACTCGCAGTTGACGGGGCACGCTTTACACCAGAGCGCAGAACCTCATATCTTCTCTCTGCCCGGCCAACGATTAATCTTTTATACTGAATCACACTCCGTACGGTTCACTTCCTACTTCGAAAGGAGAAGTGGCTGTAGCCCTGGCTACCTTTACCCTCCAACCACTGGACGTTAACAAAAGTGGCTGCAATTATCAGTGGGATTTTAAAAAAAGTAAATCCAGATGAGGGCCTTAAGATGCAACAAGATAGTAAAAGAGGAAATGGGTTTTGAATTGTGAAGGGCAATTTTAGGACAGACAGCAGGAAATGTTTCTTTACTCAGACGATAATCAACAACTGAACCAGATTACCAGTAAGGGTGGTTGAAGCCAGGACACTGAACTTATATAAAAAACAGCTTGACGCGATGATGGGGCCGGTAGGGAGGGTGTTATGGGCTGAAGTGTCTCCTTCTTCCGAACCGACCTTATGATCTTGTGAAAAGAGTTCCATTTCGTTTTGCAGAACTTGAATGAATTGACTGCCTCCCTCTTTCCCCCCCACCCCTTCACTTTCATAGTTGTGTCAGAATACATCGGAAAGACCAGCAATGCTGAGGTCATCTGAGCTCCACTCGCAAATTTCTTTCTTTTTCGTTCGTTCTTTCGTTCGTTCTTTCATTCATTGTTCAAGAATTTTAAAAAAAACAATGTAAACGGTGTCACTGTTAGTTTTTCCCTTATGCCTCTGTCCCAAGATTTTACATTTGAAAGAATCCGGTTGAATTTGGAGATTGCTGGGCGCAAATTGGCATTCGGCTTCGAACTACACAGTCACTGCATTTTACGGTAATATTCTGTGAAGCGCTTTGCTACGTCCTGGAGTGAAAGACGGAGTCAAATCCAAGGATTATAAATATTATCACAACCTTGAAATAGGCCACTCAGCCCCTTGTGCCTGTTTATACTCTACACAAGACTCCACTCCAAATATTGCCCTCACCTAAATCCCTCTAGATCTTTCTCCCTCTTGTACCTATCAAGGTTTTCCCTTATATACATAGACTCATAGTACATACAATACAGAATAAGGCCACTCGGCCCATCAAGTCTGTACCGGCCACATTAACGCACATCACCCCGTTCCAGGCAATAGTCGTAACAACACAGAAGCTATCAGTTTCCAGGAGCACATTAGATCGAAGGCCGCACGCTCAGTTCTGCAGGAAATTTGGAAAGTTCCTTTGCACTGACTGACTGAATGGACGTTTCTGATGATCTTCTCCTCAGTCTACGACTGACGAACCTAAATGTCTAGGAAACAGATACGTCCTCGGCAGCTCTTGTATGTGTTTGTCCTCACCCTATAAATTACCGATATTCGCCCACTTCTCACGTTGCATATGCAACACACACATCAGTCATATTACAACCTTAATAATCCTTGCAAGGATGTCTCAAAAGCGCTTCACAGGATTTAATGTAAGGTGCAGTGATTGTGTGTTTTAATAGGTGAACGCAGAAGCCAATTTGCACACAAACAAACAGCTGTGAAGCGAGTGACCAATTTTTATTTGCAGGATTGTCGGCCAGGACACTGGGAGAAACGCCCATTTCTTTTCGAATGGTGTTGCGGGATCGTTAACTTTTTTATTCAGCGGGACTTCAGTTGAACATCTCATCCCACCCCCGATGTGAAAAGGCGCAACATCAAATGCACTGATTCTTCCTTCAGACGCTTGAAGACGAAACATTAACAGTCGGAATTTCAGGCCCCAAAGGGTTAAACACACACACACACACACACACACACACACACACACACTCACACACAGAGGCACCTACCAAAGGCACCTCTGCTAAGAAACAGGGCATAAGTATGCGGCATGTTCAGCTAAAGAAAAAGCAGGGGGGGGGTGGGGGGTGGGGGGTGGGGGTGGGGAGGGGGGGAAGAAGAAGAAAAAAAACACAAATTAACATGACAGCATCAAAATGTGGAACTTTGCACGTTTCAAAAAAAAACCCTACGAGGCAGAGTCAGCCAACTGCCATAAAACACGATGCAAAAAAATTTCCGAGGTATCCTCTTTCGAAACACCTCTTTCCCAGACTTTTGACATTTTCAAGACAAGATTTCGAAAGAGAGAGGGAGAGAGAGAGAGAGAGAGAGAGAGAGAATAAAAAAGCCAGCCGACCGCCTGACTTGTTTTGCCCGGAATAAAATCCTGCAAACACAGTGTCCGGATTCTCCAGCAGGATTTCCGTGCGGCCGGGGCAGGGCTGATCCCAGGTTCGGAGCCGAGGCTGGAGTCTGGCCTCCGTCCCCGCCCGGAGACATGCTGCCCGTAGCCCCCCAGCCTCACGCCGCCGGCTTCGCCGAGGCGCTACAGAGGGGAGATGCCGAGGCGTGCGCTCGCTGGCTCCACCGTGACCGCGCTCCGCTCAGCGCCAGAGGTACCGCAGCAGCAGCAGCAGTCACAGCGGCCAACAGTAGGGCTGTCGGGTTGACAAGAGCCCCACCACCCCCGCTCTTACTCTGCCTTACATGGCACGCACCCTCACGCACAAAGCCTACACACCCTCACGCACACCCTCACGCACAAGACCTACACACGCACACTCACGTACACCCTCACGCACACACACACCCTCACAGAAAACCTACACACACACCCTCACGCACAAAACCTACACACACACACCCCCTCACGCACACCCTCACACACAAAACCTACACACACACACCCTCATACACACAAAACCTACACACACACACACCCTCACGCACACCCTCACGCACAAAGCCTACACACCCTCACGCACACCCTCACGCACAAAGCCTACACACCCTCACGCACACCCTCACGCACAAAGCCTACACATCCTCACGTACACCCTCACGTACACCCTCACGCACACCCTCACACACAAGACCTACACACGCACACTCACATACACCCTCACGCACACCCTCACACACAAGACCTACACACGCACACTCACATACACCCTCACGCACACCCTCACACACAAGACCTACACACGCACACACACATACACCCTCACGCACACCCTCACACACAAGACCTACACACGCACACACACATACACCCTCATGCACACACGCACCCTCACAGAAAACCTACACACACACACCCTCACGCACACCCTCACGCACAAAACCTACATACACACACCCCTCACGCACACCCTCACACACATAAACCTACACACACACACACACCCTCACACACAAAACCTACACACACACACACCCTCACGCACACCCTCACACACACAAAACCTACACACACACCCCCTCACGCACACCCTCACACACATAAAACCTACACACACACACCCTCACACACACAAAACCTACACACACACACCCCCTCACGCACACCCTCACACACAAAACCTACACACACACACACCCCTCACGCACACCCTCACGCACAAGACCTACACACGCATACTCACATACACCCTCATGCACACACGCACCCTCACAGAAAACCTACACACACACACCCTCACACACACAAAACCTACACACACACACACCCTCACGCACACCCTCACACACAAAACCTACACACACACACCCTCATACACACAAAACCTACACACACACCCCCTCACGCACACCCTCACACACAAAACCTACACACACACACATCCTCACGCACACCCTCACACACAAAACCTACACACACACACCCTCATACACACAAAACCTACACACACCCCCTCACGCACACCCTCACACACAAAACCTACACACACACACACCCCTCACGCACACCCTCACACACAAAACCTACGCACACACACCCTCACGCACACCCTCACACACACACACCCTCACGCACACCCTCACACACAAAACCTACGCACACACACACCCTCACGCACACTCACGCACACGCACACGCACACTCACGCACACGCACACTCACGCACACGCACACTCACGCACACACCCTCATGCACACAAAACCTATACACAAAACAAAGAAAAACATACATACAACAGCAACTTGCACTTATATAGCGTTCTCCATGCAGAGTAATATTTCAGAGCTCTTAACAGTGGTAGGGCCTGACTCCGAGCCAGGGGTGGGGGTTTGGGGGGGGGGAGACGGCCGTAAGCACGGTCGAAGAGGAAGGTCTTCAGGCGGGATTTGAAAAAGGGGAGAGTGGTGGGTGAAGGCGGAGGGATTGAGGGAGAGTGTTCCAGTGTTTCGGGGCTTAGTGGCTGAAAGCGCAACCTCCTATGGTGGGGCGGAGGGTGCGAGGGACGAGCAGGAGGGGGTGCCGGTCGATCAGAGGCACCAGGTAGTGGATTAGGGAATGAGGAGGTCAGAGAAGTAGGGATCCAAATACACATTCATACAAATACAAACACAAAACACACACATACAAACATGCAATTGGCTGCTGTGTTTCACCCTCAATACGTGAAGCGCTTTGAGATGTCACAACGAGGTGATAAAAGTCGCTCTATCAAATGCAAGAATTAATATTACACGCAAACACACACCCAAGTCAAACACGCGCACTTGCTCAGTTTGGCTTGTAAATCGTTTTCGCTAAAAAAAAAAACACCTATTGATGTGATGCCGTCGATTGCAAAGGATTGCGCGCTCATGTGGTGGAATTGTGAGATCAGCGCGGAGGTCTGGGCCTAAGGCAAAGCACATTTTAAACCCATTCTTTAAATAAATTAATGACTTGCGTTTTAGGAATACCCATTATTTTGACTTCCCTCCACCCCACCCACCAACTCCATAAGCAGGTTAATGACACATCAGCAAGTCCTGTCAAAACCCAATAGACAGTTTTAAATTCAGCGCCAAATTTGCCCACAAATCCCTGCATTCCACAATAAATCCTGTGAGGCGCTTTTGAGACATTTCCTGTGCTAAGTCGCGATACCCAATGCAAGGATTATTATCGTAAGAACATTTGCAATTTCTCCACAAGGTGGCAATGCTCTTTGCTTCTGAAGGACGTATCACAGGGGCAGGTGGGGAGAAAAGGGAGGAAAGAGAGTGGGGGGTGGGAGAAGGGTGGGTTAAAACATGAACTAATTCAATTTGCTATCCTCCAATTACATTAAACCGAGGTCCTGTCTGCTGTTCGGGCGCAGATTAGAGACCTTGTAACTGGTTTGACAAGAGATGAGAGTTTCTGTCGGTTTCCACAATCTTTTGACCCAGAGGCGAGGGTGACACCAATTGAACCAATCTGATGCACACTGCGAATCTAGCTCCGGAAAGGGTTAGCTATTAATAATAATCCTTTTTGTTTGATGTAGTGCCTTATCACGTCGTAATAAACTTGTAAAACATGTGCTTTGCAGGATTAATAATACTCTATAAGAGTTCCTTGCGTCTGCTGTGGCACTTCTCACGTCAGGAGGATGTCTCAAAGTGCTTCAGAGGGTTTGCTGTAAAGTGTAGTGACTGTGTTTTGTAGGTGAACGAGGTCGGGAACTGGAGAGACCAGAAGATTTTGTTTTCACACCGAGCGGTTGGGACGTGGAATGCCCTTTGCCGGAAGCGGTGGTTAAGGCAGCATCCACATTAGCTTTCCAAAGGGGATCTCGTTAGGTATCCAAACAGGAGTAAATTCCAGGGGTGTGGGGAAAGCGAGGGAATGGGGACTGGGAATGGGGGCTCGTTCGAAGATCCCCGTCGGCCCGAAAGGGACTGTAGCTTGTTATATGGTTGTGACGGTAACTACCTTCTTTGTGTTCCGATTCCCGAAGGCTGGAACGGGTTCACGCCCCTTCACCACGCCACCTACAGAGGGAACAAACAGCTGGCGTTCCTCTTCATTGACCACGGAGCAGACCTCAACGTGCCGAGCGACGCGGGAGAGACCCCCTTCCACTTTGCGTGCAGGCGAGTCCGTGTTTCGCTGCGCGTCGCGCCCCGTCGAAACCATCACGCTGAGTAGCTGTGTGTGTGTGGGGTGGGGGGGGGGGGGGAGGGAGGGGGAGGTTTCTCTGCTGTTTATCCAGTGGGGTGAAATGTCTTCAGAGTAGGACAGGATTGTCTGGAATAAATGCTCGGGGGAACACACGATAAGTAAAAGGCCTAACGTCTGGGCTCTGCATTGTCGGAGGTGCTACCGTTCACTCGTTGATGTGATAAGGCGCTATATCAAACACAAGGATCATTATTATGATTATTATTGTAAGAGCTTCACGGGTAATTGGTGTAAAACGTGCAAACAACATAAGCGGTTTGCGCGCGTTATGTCTCACGAGGAACGCATCAGGAGGTCCCTTTTCGTGGGGTCTTTAACGTCCACCTAAGACGGCATCTTCGACAATGCAGCACCGAGCGTCAGTCTCGACCGCGAGCTCAACTCCCAATGCGGGGCGCGAACCCGCAACCTGACGCTGATTTATACAGTAAATTTGCACAGGTTTACGCCCCACGTTTATACACACACACACACGCACAGTCGTGCAGCCGGTGAACACACCACCCGGGGATTGGACGGGATATGCGGAATGAATGCAGCATCCACAGAAGAATAAGATGGCGAAAGTATTTATTCGGTTGTAGATTTTGACGCACGTTTCAAAGAACGAAAGGCTTCCTTGAGCTCAAACTCTTTGTTCGGCTTCTCGTTGAAATTGCGGTTTGGTTTGGTTTGGGGTGAAGGTACGGCTGTAAAACTTCCAGCGTGAACAGGGAGAGAGAGAACAGCAGCACCGGACCCTGACTCGGCCAGTGTTTACTTCGCTGCCGCTGATAGGAAGCTGAGCCCCGTTGAAAGCAGAAGCCGAGGCAAGACTGCAAGTGGGCGGCAACGTAAAGTTTCTGGTTGCTCAGCCCGCCTGCCTGCCTGCAGAAAAGCCCTGATGGGTTACAAAGAGGCTTCTCCGTTCTTAAACGCAGGGCGAAGCCAAGGCAGGAGCCTTGACCAAATCCGCAAACTGTTCATCCTGAGCCTTAAGGCGCTTTATGTATAAATAAATGCAGTCGGTTCGTGAGAGAGAGCGTTGATCGATTTTTATCTGCGGGGCGGGGGGCGGGGGATTATTATCTTTATACTCCATCCTCCCCTCTCCCTCCTCCACCTGTTGATGTTTTCAGGCGTGGGCAACTGCACATCATTCACCGGATGGTGAAGGAAGGAGCTAACGTGCTGGCTCTGGATGACCAGGGGAAGTCTGCGCTGCATCACGCCGTGTGTGGTGGGAGCATGTGAGTACTCGGGGCCGGCCCGGATCGGGCAGTTATATGCAGGACCGCGTGTATTGCGCAGCATGCGGGAACACGTGTGTCACGTGTGGGACCTTGTATGTTCAACCGTGTGTACATTGCAGCATATTGCGCAATGTGGGCATCAGACACAGATTCAAAAGTAGGCAAGAACGTGGAGGGCCTTAAAAGTGAGGACGAGGATCTTGAACTCAATCCTCTGGGGGATGGGGAGCGAATAACATAAGGACAAATTCAGCCTAACAGGAATAATAATAATAATAATAATCCTTGCATTTGATACAGCGCCTTACCATGCCTTCGAGGCGTCTCAAAGCGCTTCACAGTCTATACTGTCAAGTGAATTGACTCTTTGTTTGGTGGGTGAAACGCGGCAGCCAATTGCGCACAGCAGCGTCCCACAAACAGTCGTGGATTGAGTGACCAAATTATTTTTGGATTGTTATTTTTTAAAATTTCTGAGTACATTTATATCCCAGAATTTGTGAAGCTGCGTACAACTGCGGTATAAATTAATCGAGTCCGGTCTACAACAATAATAATATTATTAAGAAGAAGAAGAAAGTCCATATGGAGTTGGACCCCCAAAAATAAGTCACATCTCTAGAGAAAGAAAATCACCGATGTCTCTGGTGGTGGTGGGGGGGAAGGAGAAAAATGTTGAACAGCACAAAACCTAATCTGCGGTGTTAGTAACTGGACAAAATCAATGACAACGTTACCTGTCATCAGGCAAAGTTCATTTCACTTTTCAAGCACAATTAATCGATACATTCTGTACACAGAAGATGATACTGTCGCATGTGGCCCTCGGGTAACCTTGTGGTAAAGGCAGGATATTGGCAGAAAAACTGAACAGACCAGAAGGTTTCCGGTTGGATTCCGCTCTGTGCCGCACAAACTAAGCCAGGGTGGTCCAACAGGCGGCCCCGTAGGTGATTTTATACGGACAGCGACCATTTCCAACACTCCAACAGGCTCCCCTCCCTCCCTTCCTGGCAAACGTCCTTTCAAGTGCAGCGGCAGTCAAAAAACATAACTTTCTACTGTGCCAGCGATGAAGGTTCCATCGTGAAATGACTCCGGATCACTGTTCGATTCCTGTGGGAGTGTTGTGTTTACAGCGCAGAGAAACATAGCAATTTACAGCGACAAGAAGTCAGTTAATATGAGCTCAGAGATTGGAGCTATCCACTCGAACTCCCTGCCCGCTCCCCGTACACTTTTGATATTCTTGCCTGTTTATTCCCTGCTCCGCCACCTGCCGCCTCTGCACAGGTGGCTCCAGCCTCCTGCTTGTCCCTCGTCCCTTCTGTTCCACCATCGGCAGCCGTGCTTTCAGCCACTACGCCCCCGAAACTTTGAAACTCTCTCCCTCAATCCCTCCGCCTTGCCTCTCTCTCCTTCTCCTTTTATCAGATCGCACCTGAAAGCCTACCTCACCACCCCTCCCTCCCGACTTGACGTCACAGCAGGAACCCACTAAACATTAAATCAATCAATCAATCAATCATTCCATTTAAAACATTAAAAATGTAATTAAAACATTAAACAATAAAATGAATGAATGAAACTAAACGTTAAACAGCAGTTTAAGCAAACGTTTGTCAAGGCCAGTCCAGTTCAGTCTCACGCTCACATCTGACCCTTGCCTCCCGATGTCGTCCCTTGTTGACAGAGCCACCATCCGCTATCTGGAGGAAATGGGCCGCTTCAGTTTCCGTGACACCGACAAACTCCAGTTGACTCCCCTGCACATGGCAACGATAACGGGCAACGATAACGTAGTGAAGTATCTGCTGAGAGAGGCGGTGAGTGAGAACTTTACCCTCGATGGGAGGACATTGCTACGTGCAAATCAGCAGCCGAGTTCAACCGAGACACGCAGTCATTGCGCTTTTACAGTAAATCCCGTGAAGCGCTTTGAGACATCCTCCCAACGTGAAAAGCACCGTATCAAACGCAAGGATGATGACGATGATTATTATTATTATTATTAAATATTGCAGCCCATCAAGTAATAACCTGCAAATCTAATCTGGATATTTTAATATACAGAATAATTCTTCTTTTTAAATCAAGAAATAATGCAAGTAGATCCAATGCAAGTATCGCTGTTTTTTAGCAGCGTCCCAGACTAACGCCATGTGCTTTGCAGAGATGCCCGGCGACAGCCACTGATGCCTTGGGTATGACTCCCATGCACACAGCCGCTCACACAGGAGCTTCAACCATATGCCTGCTCTTTATGAGGGTCGGTGGTTTCTCAGTGCTCCACGTGCGGAATAAGGACGGACGCACGCCAATAGATCTCGCAAACCAAGGAAGTACCTACAGGTGTGTTTCACGGCCGTTCGACAAGATTAGTGCTGGTTGACGTTCAGTGTGTGGCAGCGTCTCCCTCGCCACTGTGTGTGTCACTCGCAGAACGCGCAGTCGAAACTACTTTACGGTGTACGCTGTGAAGCGCTGTGAGAGGCGCTCTTATCAAATCCAGGGATTATTATGGTTATTATCCCAGGCAGGTCAGGGCAAAACCTTGGGCAAGTTTCCTTACTCCACACGCCTAATAATAATCCCTCCAAAAACAAACACAATAATAAACTGGTCATTTTCAATCTGCAGTGCGCAATTGGATGCCGCGTTTCGCCCACAAATATCCGGTCAATTCACTTTACAGCATATTCTGTGAAGCGCTTTGAGACGTCGAGAAGACGTGAAAAGCGCTATATCAAATGCAAGGATTATTATTATTATTAATATTATTATTTTGCGATTTTGTGAACCAAGGGAGAGGAGAAAGGAGAAACACAGCGCCACCTAGTGATTATTATTATACTGACAATAATAATAATCCCAGCATTTGGTACAACGCCTTATCACATCTTCGAAATGTCTCAAAGCGCTTCACGGAAGATACTGTCAAATGAACTGCCTGTGTATTGTGGGTAAAACCCGGCAGCCAATTGTGCACAGCAATGCCCCCCAAACAGTCATGGACTGAGTCACCAATTTATTATTATTATTATTTTATTTTTGAAGGGATTATTACCCCCCAGAAAAGCGATCTCCCAATCAATTAGCAACCGAGTTCTTACTTACTGCTGGGTAAACAGAGGTGTGTGGAGTGAGGAAACTTGCCCAACGTTTCACTGCAGGGAATCGAACCCAGGTCCTCTCGTTTACGAGGTGAGTGCTCTAACCACTGAGCTACAGGACTCCACAGGGAGAGAGTGTTCAAGATCTCCCCTCAAAATAGAAGGGAGTTTCTCCCGGTGTCCTGGCCAACAAAACCCCCCAGATAGAGTTGGTCATTCAGTTTATGCCTGATGGTAGGACGTTGCTGTGTGCAAATCAACAGCCGAGTCCACGTGGTTAAACCAAGAACACGTTGGGATAGATTTGGGATTTTCACAGAGAAAGTTCTCAGAAGGAGGGCAAGAACAACAAGGGACCACAAGGGGGTAGGAGAAGCAATGGTCTGTTCTGGTTCACTGCTACCACCCGACTCCCTTCTCTCCGTCTTGTGCTGATCAGGGCCATCAACATCATGTTCTTGGCCCCAATGTCAAGGCTGAATGTAGAAATGTCGACTCCCTCAATATACTTCTCTGTTCAGACACGGAGCAGTGAGTAGGCAACGCACTGAACAGAGATCTGACTGAATGGTTAAGAATCTTGAACTTGAACTGAAAGAGCAGAAGCGAGAACGGGAACAGATCTTGCCCCAAAATAGAAGGGAGTTTTTCCTGAAGTCCTGGCCAACAATCCCCCATAGATAGAGTTGGTTGTTCACTTTATGCTTGATGGTAGGACATCGCTGTGTGCAAATCGGCAGCCAAGTTCCCCGACAGGTACACAGTCACTACACTTTACGGTAAATCCTGTGAAGCGCTTCGAGGCATCCTCCCGGCATGAAAGGCGCTTTATCAAAAGCAAGGATTATTATTATTGTTGTTACTACAGCGTTCAGAGTTCGCCCACTGAGCAGCGAGTTAAAGCAAGAAATCTGTGTGCGGATGTTTTTTTTTTACCTCTGACTGTTCACAGCCACATGTTTCTTACAGGCACAAGGAGACGGCAAAACTTTTAAATAAGTTCAGTAAGAAACCACAGAACAGGAAGCCTGAGGAGCCCATTGGTAATGCTTTTTGTTTTAATGGTCGAGTTAATGCATGCCAGAAGCATTCAACTATTGGCTTGTATCTATGTCCTGGCCAACAATACCCCAGCTTTGAGGTTGTTTGCGGGACATTGCTGTGCACGTTATCGTCCGCTGTGTTCGCCTACAATGTACACAGTCACTACACTTGGCAGTAATTTTGTGTGAAGCGTTTTGAGACAATAAGGCGCTATGTCAGATGCGAAGATGAGTATTCACCGCTATTTCACTTTTTGGTTAGTCGGCAATAAGCAAGTGAGAACGGGAAGGACTTGCCTAAGTCAGTCCCAGTGGTTCAAGTGGACTTGTGTTCAGGTGGATGTCAAAGATCCCTTATCATTATTGGAAACGAGAAGGGAGTTTCTCTCTTCCAGTGTCCTGGCCAACAAGCCCCAAGTAAAATTGATCACTCACTCCAAGGCTGTTTGTGGGACGCTGCTGTGTGCAATTGGTTGCTGTGTTTTGCCCACAAAATACACAAGTCGATTCGCTTTACAGTATATTCTCTGAAGCGCTTTGAGACATCTTGACGTGGTAAACTGCTATATCAGAAATGCAAGCATTATTATAATGGGGAACAAACCAGCGAGTGCTGTTGTCTGGCAGAGTCATTCTTCCAGCTACCTCAGTGGGGCAG
Source organism: Callorhinchus milii (assembly GCF_018977255.1). Lineage (NCBI taxonomy): Eukaryota > Metazoa > Chordata > Chondrichthyes > Chimaeriformes > Callorhinchidae > Callorhinchus > Callorhinchus milii. The sequence goes on from NW_024704748.1 coordinate 6,371,323, forward strand.
CAATGTAACAGCACAGAATCTCACTTGACTGTGTCTCGAAGAGCAAAATTCCTCAAAACAAGTGCGTGTCTCTTCTCCCACCCTACCTCCCTCCCCCCACCGGTGAAAATTGATCATCACAGATCACACATTTATCCCAGATGCTCCACCACCATCAATGGGCCTTGATTTTCCACAAAGCCAGCAACTGAACAGGGTTCAAGGGAGTGTTGTATTTGTCAGCTGGGCGTCTGACACAGAGCAATTAATTCTTAACCCAGCGACTTGATTAAGAATATCCGGACCAGACACTGTTCCACCTACACATGGAAATTTCCCTGCGCCTCGAACAGAATACGCACTTCAGACACAGGATCCCTTACACTGTTGTTTTGCTCACAAAATACACAGCCAATCCACTTTACAATACATTCTGTGAAGCGCTTTCAGACATCTCAACCATGTGATAAGGCACTAATTCAAATGCAAGGATTATTATTATTAATAATAATCTTATGATACTGTTGCTGTATCTGACGGCTCCAATGTTTGCAGGTCTGTACTATGGCTCCCTGCTTTTCCCTGGCATCTCCAGTTCACTTGTGTTTCTGCTGGCCAGCTACTTTGGAAACTACGGTGGGATCTTCAGTGCACTTTCCTTCGCCTTTCTGGCTAAGACAGTGTTCTTTCAGTACCACCGAACCTCCACTTTATCCAGGTAAGTGTCTCGCTCTGCGCAGGTAGCTCAGGGTCGGTGCGAGCATTGTATCCTGCAGTACCATACAGACACTTTCTAATGCACTTCGCATATAATACGGGGAGACACTGAGCCACGTGAGACCCTGGAAGGATCCTGTTTATAGCGCTTTGAGATGTCTCGAAGACGTGATAAAGTGCTATACCAAATGCAAGGATTATTATTATTGTTTACAGAGGAACTTTGAAGCTTTTTATAACCTGTGTCTATGTTTAGTGTGTTTGGTTGCACCTGATAAAACCGGACCATCTCTTTGTTACAACTTCATAACTTTGTGGAGTCCTGTAGCGTAGTGGTTAGCGCCTCGCCTCGCAAGCGAGAGCACCCGGGGTTAGATTCTCAGGCAGGGCAAAACCTAGGGCAAGTTTCCATACTCCACACGCCTCTTTTTACCTAGCAGTAAGCAGGAACCCAGTTGCTTTCTGGGGTAACAATCCCTCAAAAACAAATTGGTAACTCGATCCGCAACTGTGGGACACTGCTATGCTTAATTGGCTGCCGTGTTTCATCAACAAAATACACAGTCAATCCACTTTACAACAACAGCAACAACTTGCAGTTATATTGCGGCCTTCATGCTGGGAAGCATCGCGGAGCGCTTAACCGTGGAGGATCCTGAAAATGTACAATATATTCAATGAAGCACTTTGAGACGTCTCAACAAAGTGATAAGATGCTATATCAAATGCAAGGATTATTATAACGGAATAATCTATCGGTGTAAGATGGATCTCGAATAACAACCTAACACAAAGGTGGGATTTCAGTTGAATACATCGTTCCAAAGGACGTCACCTCTGGCTATGCGTCTCTCTCTCTCTTCAGTACCGCACCGGACTGGCAGCTTAAACTGTGAGCTCTGAGTCCTAATGCGGGTCTCGATGAACAGCCGGACATCGTTCTGAGCCGGTGGCAAGATTGCTTGTGTAGAAGCTGGAACTGGCAGAACTAAGTAAAGCGAGTTAGCCAACACAACACAGGGCTGAACTTGGGCAGTGACCCCTTGTTACAGTCAGTGCATTGAGACCGGACGCCGCTTAGGGAGCGGTTCCTCATTTCAATTAAAACAAAAAAGATGTGCCGAGACATTACTGTCACCCTCAGGGGTTAGAGAGATCAGTTACCAACTCGACTGTTTGCTCCCAGCTCCTCCTCCCCAATGCAGCCTGTAGGCCATCCAGAACACAGCAGCCCGTGTCCTCTCCCACCCCAGGCTCCGCAACCCAACCCCCTCCCCCTCCCCCGGCTCCACTGGCTCCCCATCTCCCAGCAGATCGAATTCAGGATCTCTCGCCCTCGTGTTCAGATCCCTCCGTGGCCTTGGGCCATCCCTCCCTCTGCGACCATCAGCGTGGTGCTTTCAGTCACACAGTTTCCACAGCTTCCTCCCTATCCCTAGCCTGTGCGAATTGCATTGATGCCGATGCGACAGATGCTACAACAAGTGTTATCGCATGTCCTAATGCAACAATCACACTCCACTATTTATGTGTTCTCTTTTGTTGCAGGTTACCCAACCCCATCTACCTGGGGACCTTTGCTTCTGGCATCTTCCACTCTTTGTACTGCTTCTATTCTAAGATCCTCCCAGATATCCTTCAGCGCATTGTATTTACCAGATTGCAGGCTAACGCAGTGTTGTGTGGAGGTTGCTGCATTGTTGGAGGTGCCGTCCTTCAGATGAGAGATTAAACCAAGGACCCATCTGCCTATTCAGGTGTTCCCCGTGGCAGGGTTCAAAGAGAGAAGGCAGTTTCTCCTGGTGTCCTGGCCAACAAATCCCCCAGATAAAGACTGGTCACTAACTTCAGGCTGTCTGTGGGACATTGCTGTGTGTAAAATTTTGCTGCCGCATTCGCCTACCTTGGTGATTGGACATTACAAACAATCCTATGAAGCTTTTTGAGGTATCCTCCTCACTTAATAGGCGCTTCATCTATAGCACCTCTCATGTGGGAGTTAGGAGAGCGATCGAAGAGGAGGCGTCTTGAGACAAGCCTTGAAGGAAACATGGGAAGGTGCAAGGCAAAGGGAGTGTGGGGTGGAGTTGCAGAGGGTGGGGGCAGAGAGGCTGAAGGCTCGTCCGGCGAGGGTAGGGCGGGCCAGACAGGTGACGTGGACCAGCCCAGAGCCTGCTGAGCGGGGGGAGAAGACCGGTCAAATATGGCGTTAGCAGGTCACAGAGATAGGAGTAAAACACGCACAAGTCTTACCTATATAAATCATATAACCACCTAAGTCGTACACTCACCCGAGTCCCATTCAGTTTTCTATCAAAACCACTTAATTTCTTTGAACAACTCGTATCAATCGCTTCCTAACTTGTAACTCCACTCCCCTGTCCTCCATTACTCCAGCACTGATCGGCTGCACTGAATTAAGGGAAATGACGTCCGTACCCGTCATTACTCGCGCAGAATGACTCAATTTCTCGCCGTTCCGTCGCTCGCGGGCAAGTGCGCACGCGGCGAGGGGTCGAGACGCATCACTGAACCGTGGGAAACGAGGTCTCGAGGCGTCGGCGCACGTGCGTTTAGCGGCGGCATTAATTCGCGCCGATCGTTGATTAAATCGGATTTTCTACGATTTAAGCAGTTTGTCTGCCTCTTGGACTCGGCACGGGTCACGTCAAGTGATACGAATTCCGTGAGTAATCGACCGCGAGGTCGTGTTTGAGGCCGAGAGTTTGGAAACAACCTTAACTGTTGCTACAGTTGTGGCCAGCAAGTCTACTGCTCTTCGCTATGACGGGGCTGGCCTCTCTCCTGCTCTGGATGTTGAAGGAACTGTTAACCAGGGACCCCGGCCGAATGGAGAAATCCGACTGTGAGCCCACGTACTCGACTGTCACTGAGCTAGTTGAAGCGAATCAAAACCCTTCTAGTTTCTGCATCTACTGTGAGGTAAGTTGATGCATTGCAAAGACACGTACGTGAGTGCAACAATAACAACGACTTGCATTTGTCTAGCGCCCTTCACTCAGGATGCGTCCCAGAGCACACTTTGTTAGACGTGTAGTTGAAAGCAAAGGTACTGAGCAGCCTTAAGGGCAGAGAAGAGGGGGACAGAGATAGAGAAAGTGAGTGAGAGAGAGAGTTCTGAAGTTGCCATCCTTTGAATACATCTGAGGTCCCGGCTGTCAAGTTTTAGCACCAATCAAAAAGAGAAGGGAGTTACAATTGTCCACAATTGCCATATAAAACTGGGGATGAAACTGCCCATTCATTTCATAGCTGTTTGTGGTATAATTGTCTGGCGTGATCGCCAACATAATAGAGGGTCACTGCACTTTACAGTAAGCCCTGTATCAAGCGCAAGGATTATTATTATTATTGCATTGAATCGTGTACCGGGATTAACTTGCTTTGTTTTCCCGCTGCCTGCGGCCCTACAATCAGGCCAGTTTTGGCTGATTAAAATGAAATTTAGACAGCGGCAGCTAATCAAGTTGGTTAGTGTGGAGTCCTGTAGCTCAGTGGTTAGAGCATTCGTCTCACAAGCGAGAGGACCCAGGTTCGATTCCTGAGCAGGGCGAAACCTTAGGCAAGTTCCCAGTTCCCTTTCTCCACACGCCTCTGTTTACCTAGCAGTTAAGTAGGAACCCGGTTGTTAGTCAATTGGCAGATGGTTTTCAAAAAAAGAATTTAGTGTCTCAATCCACGACTGTTTGTGGGACACTGCTGTGCGCAATTGGCTGCCGTGTTTCGCCCACAAAATTCACAGTCAATTCACTTTACACTATATTCTGTGAAACGCTTTGAGACGTCTCAACGACGTGATAAGGCGCTGTATGAAACGTAAGGACTATTATGATGATATTATTATAATCTGCTGACAAGGAGGTTTGAGTTTGGTGCAGACTGGCTCTGCATTTCACAGGGAGCGGAGTCTGGAAAGGGAAACCACATCACCTCCCTTCACTGGTTTTTCGTGGGGCCTGACTGAGATCGGCAGTCACTGAGCTCATGGTTCACTGCTAACAAATGGGCCGCTCAGTGTTGTGCTGAGGCATTCACTAGAGATGGGAAACGAAAGAAGCTGAAATCAGAAAGTAGCAGTCGATGGCTGCAGTGGTCCGAAACAGAGAGCTGACCCCACTGTGCGGCTGGGTAGCCTTGTAATAAGATCAGGCGTGCAACCAAAATTGCTCAGATTTTACGCCCTTGCCTTCTGGAATATCCTCTCTCTACTCCTCTGTTTCGCCCACTCTTTATCTGTCTTCAAATCTCGCCTGTTATCCTTTAGTAATACCACCCCACCCTGGTCCGCTCCATCAATGTTAACAGCAAGTGTGCAGTCCCTAGTGGTTAGAGTGCTCGCCTCGCAAGTGAGAGGACCTGAGTTTGATTCCCAGTAGGCGGCGAAACCTTAGGCAAGTTCCATTACTCCACATCGCTCTTGTTTACCGAGCAGGAAAAATAGGAACTTGGTCGTTAGTTGATTGGCGGATCAGTTTCCGGGAGTAATATCTTCAAATAAAAAAAGTGGTCACTCATTCCACGGCTGCTTGTGGGATACTGCTCTGCCAGTTGGCTGCCACGTTTCGCCCACAAAGTACACAGTCACTCCACTTCACAGTAAATCCTGTGAAGCGCTTTGAGAGGTCCCTCTGATGTGAAAGGCGCTGCGTCAAACACTAATGATAATAATAGAAATAATACAATCATTGCACCTTATCACATTGTCGAGACGGGTCAAAGCAGTTCACAGGATTAGACTGTAAAGTGGATCGACTGTGTATTCTGTGGGCGAAAATGCGAGGATAACTGGAATTGGGGATTGCGCACAATTGAGGGAATTCAGTCTGAATTTGGAAGCTGGTCCTTGGAAGAACAGCGAGGTTTTTGTTGTTTTACCACCATCCCTGGTGAGCCGCAAATCATGTCCCAGGCACATAACAGGCCACCAGATTGGCAACAACAACTTGCATTTATACAGAACTTCACACGGGGTAGCAGAGGGGATGGGGAAGTGGGGGCTTTACCCGCAGTACATGTTCCCTTCACGTTGTTCCCTTTTAGATCATCCAGCCCGAGGGAGCCAAGCACTGCAAGCTGTGTGAATCGTGCATGGTGAACTTCGACCACCACTGCCTTTTCCTGATGACCTGCGTGGCCAAAAGCAACCGCCGCCTCTTTGTCTTCTTCATCATGGAGGTGCTCCTCACCCACCTGGTCTTCGCCGCCTCTGCCCTCTACTCCCTGTGGCTGCGCTACGGCCTGGAGCTGGAGGTTGTGTCGGCCGTGCTGGAGGTGGAGGCCTGGGTCCTGGGACTCGCCCTCATGAACCTGGCCACCGCCGTGTGGGAGATGGTGCTTCTCAAGGACCAGCTGGACACCATCTCCATCTGCTCCACCACCACCTTCAGGGATAAGACTGGTGCCGCCTCCTGCACGTGGGAACGTCGCTGCAAAAATGTCTTTCCTTTCTCCTGGCCGGGAAGGGTCTGCAGAACAAATTCCGTGGCGGATTTTAAGCTGAGGCAGCAGCCATTGTTCGTTGGGTCCTGCCTGGAGCAGCGAAGAAACGAGTAGCGATCGATACGAGCTGGTAGCCATTTACCTGGGATTTCTTCACCGACACAAATCCTTTTTGCCAATCTCCGAGTTGTGAGCTTTTTGGTCTATGCGTAGTTCCGCTCCCCAAGGGAAGAAAGGCAGTGAGCAGAGCGAGATGAAAGGGGAAGAGGTTAGACAGTGGGTTTGTACGGAAGGACTTGTTCATTTAAAGTTTTGTTCAATCAAGTTTCCACAAGATCTTCACATGCATCTCCTGTCTGCTCTCCGAGCACGGCTGTTCTATACCTACTGAGGTCTACGTGTTGTTCAACGTAGGCACGACACAAACGTGTCAGTAAACGTGTCAGAATGCAGCACACGAGAGTGTCTGTAAATGCGGTGTGATTGCCTCAGTGCACAGAACAAAACCCTAACTGCAGACTTTTTGGACAGGTTCAACAAGAAGCCACGTGGCGTAGGAAAGCACAAATAGCGACCACACTCTGGTTTCAGAAAATAGGGAAGCAGTGAGCTGAAGTGAGAGTTAGGTTGTTTTTAAGCAAATGCTAAAATCAGCTGATAAGGCCTAAAATATCTCGGCTGATCGCTGTTTTCGGAGGAGACTCTGCGATTTTGCGGAGACCACAATTTAGATTTATGCAACACCTTCGAGACACTTAGGAGGCCGCCTTAGAGGGCTTGACAGGGATGAAGTTTTAGCCTCGGTGTTTAGCTTTGGGGGAAGTGAGGCGATCACTAAACCACAAGGGCCAAACGTTGATCAAAAACTCTGTCTTAAGCATGTGGAGCTTTTTTTTTCATGCTTTGTGACAACTCATAGCCTTTTTTTAAACTCACTTCATCTAATGATCTTGACACCATCGTGTTGTGCCTACTGTTGCACCTCAGTAGGTTTAGAAGTGCAGGTTTTATCCCTTTCCTCCAAAATGGTGTGGGTGTGCGTGTGTTTGTGTGTGTGGGGGGGGGGGGGCGGGGAAGGGGTTAGTAAACTTGCAGAGAGTGGGGTAGCTCTGATTTCTTTGCAATCTGCCACAAGTTTCACTCACACGGCACCTCGCGTTGTAGGAGACTACAGGAGACGGCTTTAGAAAGAACCGGGTGGGAGGTGGGAATGGGGGTGTGGTGAGGGGTTGGTGGGAGCAAATGTGGTCAAAGAAGGTTTTTAAGACGGATTTTTGAAAGCGGAGGAAAGAGCGACATTGAGGGGTTTTGGAAGAGAATTCAGTGGTGGTGGGGGGGGGGGAGAGAATGGTTGAAAACACAGTGGGGGGTGGGGGGGGCGGAAATGAAATAATAATAATAATCTCTGCATTTGATATAGCGCCTTGTCACGAGGTTGAGACGTCTCAAAGCGCTTCATGAAACGTACAGTCCCTTGTTAGCCACGCAGGCAAATCTACAATAGTAAGTTATCAGAAAGACAGGTGTAAATAGACCGCTCACTCAGCCGGTCAAATCCAGGCTACGTTACGCTCCATGTTGTCAGATACCGATATTGATATTAATGTGTGTAAAACCTGTCATTAAAGCTGCAAAATTACACAGACAAGTTCGCTGGAGTCTGGAACTTTCCTGACCTAAATTTGACTTGCAAGTGGCGGTTTTCACATCAGTCAGGTGTGAAGTGAGGTGTGATTGTGGTCAGGTGTGAATGGTTGGGGTGACCGGTGTGAAGTGTGAGCAGTCTCGGTCTGTCAGATCATTTTGCTTGAAAAAGGCAACGTCTCTCAGAATTGTGGAAAAATTCTGTCGATTCAATCCGGACCTGAAAGCAAACCGGCTCGATAACGACCGGTTATGTTGATATCATTTGGTGACCGACCGTAACAGACTGCCGGGACGGTTGGCTGAGGCCAGGGCACTGGAGTCATTTAAACGACCACGACAACAAATGACATTTGCATAGCGCCTTTCACGTCAGGAGGACGTCCCAAAGCGCTGGGCAAAAAAAGCGACTTGGTGTTGCGATCGGAGGTCGGCAGCGAGGGGCGGTCCGAACGGAGATCACAAGGGCCGAAGGGTCTTCTTCAACCCTCCCGCCCCTGTGGTCTCAAGCGACGGTGAGGAGGAAGGAGAAAGCACAGCGCCACCTTGTGGCTCTTAGGGATGTCCACTGACCAAACCATCCAGAACCCAGAGCGAAGAGAAAGTAGTTGAAAACCAACAGTGGGGGAATGGGGACTGCACCGGGGAGGAGAAGCAATGATCATCTCTAGCGTTGGGGGGGGGAGGGTGTGTGTGGGGAGAAGTGTGGCTGTGTTGGTCCTAATTTGCGTTACATTTGCTGCCCTTTCAATCTCGTATTCTCCAGCTGACTTTACACCTAGTTTAGTGGAGGGGTGTGATGTATGAGGATGTGGTTTCTCGGTCATTGCTGTGCCTATAAAGTGCTGAAGCACTGAAGGAAAATGCAGAGACTCATCTCCGTAGCAGCATGTGGAAACAAAGGTTGAGGGATCCCACGGCTGGTAAGCTCTCCAACTCAGTTTTCTTGTGGTGGTAATTAAATACAGGGACTGCGGAGCTATAAATCAGGAGATGCAGTGAACTCAGAGTAAATCACAGGACAATTGCATTAAACTAATGTAGTGTAATTGGCTGGCAAAGGGGCACTAATCCCTCCCTTATGGTCCTGCATGTTCAAAATGTAATTACAATTATGAAAAAAAATGTACGGCTGCTGGTTGAGGGGAGGCAGAGAGGAGGCAGATGGTAGCCTGACTTCCTTCCCAGGCTGGCTCACAAGCAGGGTTTAAATGTAAACCACACTGCACCATCCAGTGATATCTCCACCCTAGGCGATATTCGCTCCGTGGCTGTGTATAGGACATTGGCTGCCGTTTTCTCCGACAAAAACGCAGTCACTACACTTCTCATTAACTCTTGTGAAATGCTTCCAGACGACCTTCCGACGTGAAAGGCACTGTATCAAATGGAAGGATTATCATTATTATTATTATTGTCACAGGAATCGCAGTTGTTATTGAGGTTATTTGTGGCTTTTGGCAGCTTTGCATGGAGTTTTGGCTGAACCGGGACTATCTCGGGGGTGGAAGCTTCACTTCCCTTCTCTTCTGGCAAGTGACGCTGGAGAGATTTTAAACAACCAGAGAATTTCGAGCACAATAGACCCATCGAACCTAGGCTGATGTGAGCTCTATCACTGGAGCTGTTCTCTCCAATCCCTGGTCACCTCTTACTCCATTAAATTGTGCCACCTTTACCTCTGGACCACCAGCGCACACCCAACCCCCAACTGTCTTCCAGTCCCAGCTTAAAACCTGCCTCTTTGATGGCCTCTGTGGTTATCTTCCTCTCCCCTTTCTCAGTGAATTGACTGTACTGGATTGACTGTAATCCCTCGGCACAGTATTGGAATTTCAATCTAGTGTTCAAAGTCCCGACGCAGGGCTTAAACCCACAAACGGATGACACAGAGGGAGAGCGCTACCCACTGAGCCAGGCTGACACCTTGGTTAAATACCCTGATGAGACTTTCTGTCCAGGTTCATACATGAACAGTCACCACTTGGGTGAGATACCAGAGAGCGCCCATGGAAACCTACTCAGGGGAGATAATGGGATACTAGTTTACAACAATAACAACTTGTATTTATTTAGTGTCTTTTACATGGGTAGTATCTCTGAGTTTGTAAAATTGAAAGCAACAAAGAGAGTGGGCTGCTATCCCAGGTTTGTCATCGCTAAAGCGCAGGGCGAGAGTGCAGTGACCACTCTACAACAAAGTCGTAAGACGGCGGGTGAGAGGCAAGATACATTTGACTGAAGCTGAAATTTTCAATGATATGATAATTACTTCACCCTATAACCCCTCACTCACCCAGGCTTTGCGCGAGAACATTTTGCAAACACATACAGAGTCACTACACTTGACAGGAACTGCTTCCGAAGCACTCTGAGATGCTTTGATGCTACAGGCAGCTGTATCAAATACAAGACACACTCAGTCATTGAGCTTTACAGTCTATCCTGTGAAGCGCTTTGGGACGTCCTCCTGGCTTGAAAGACTCTATACCAAATGCAATGATTATTATTATAATTTGAGCTCTTTTGTGGAGGACAACAGGAAATCTGGCCGCTCAGAAAACAGGTGCTTGCAGCATTATAGTGATTTTGATGGCAATGTGTTGAGGGACAAGGTTAAGTGTGGAAGACTATGTTAGACAGCTATGAATGGGTTAGTTATTGGTACTGTTCAGGCAATAGCTTCATTCTGCAAGGACTTACAAGGGGAAGCTGTCAGGAGGAAATATGGCGTCTGCTTTTAAATGGAGCATTCAAATCACACTTGGGATCAATTTTTTTTCCCCTGCCAAATTGAAATTGCTCCCCTGCTTTTGATTTTAATCCCATTTGTTGCTGCATTTTGCAAAGCGCACTCCTGGCACATCTTAACCAGACCTTAACAAAGAGAGAGAGGAGTTGCAATGGAAACATGACAATTATTGGATTGCCGTACAATCTGAATGGCTGTGTTACATTGGCAGCAGTTATCGAGTTTCAGTGAGCCAGTCTGGCCTCATGTGTCAACCTGGCTCAGTTGGTAGCACTCTCGCCTCTGAGTCACGGGTTGTGGGTTCAAGCCCCACGTTGGGACTTGAAACTCACATAGCGTAAGGTGACACAGCGATGCAGTGCTGGGGGTGTGTTGCATTGCTGTTGGTGCCATTCTCAGGTGAGATGTTAAACCAATCTGACTGTTCAGATGGACATTAAAGATTACATGTCATTAAAAGAGATCGAAAAGATTGCAAAGAGAGATTGAAAAGAGGCCCCTGTGTCCTGGCCAATCCCGCAGATTGGTAGCTGTGCACTTTACAGCATAGTAGGAGGTCAATGACGGCAGCCTAAGTGGAGAGGTAGTGAACTGTACAGGCGGTCAAGGAGAAGGATGGTGGGGCTTAATCCTGGATCATTCCTCCCTCAGATAATTGGTGGTTTGATAAGAGTCAATGGGGAGAAATTATCTCCACTGGTCGGTGATTCAGTGACTAAAGGACACCGATTCAAAATAGTTGCAATGGGGAAGAGATTAGGAAGATATTTTATGCACAGTGAGTTGTGACGTGGAATGTGAACCCAGGAGCAATGGTCAAGGCAGGATCCATATTAACCTTCAAGTGGGAGCCAACTAGATATCTACACCCGATTCATTTAAAGCGCTGCCCCGTGTGTAGTGCGCAATATAAATGCAAGTTGTTGTTGTCACAAACATGGGAGTGCAGCACTGCCAGCAACAACAGCAACTTGCATTTATATTGTGCCTTTTCACGTGAAATAGCGTCCTGGAGCGCTCGGACTCTCTCCACTCTCTGATTGGCAGGACACCATACTCCCACGAGTAGCTGCTGGTAGTCGGCACATTGCGAAGAGAATCATCACTTCCATTCGTAACCTTGTAAATAACGAGACCAAGCAACAGCAGTGATGCCACATATTGGAAGTGTAGTGAACTCCTGATAACGCAATCCTGGTTTAACTTATCACTTCACTTAAATTGCCATCCTGTCAATATCCCGGCCACAATTACAGGGTATTTATGTATTATACACGTTATTATGTATTATATACTACACATAACCTGCCATTCAGGATAACTCATCCTTTCCCCTTGGAGTGGTGAGCTATCAGGAGTTTATTGTACAATACTGGATGCACTTTTGATTAATCACAAGATGAACTGGGACTATCTTGTTGCAAAGTGCGTTATTGGATACACACAATCCATGATATTATTATTGTTGCCTAGAAAACACACAGTTACTATACTTCACAGTAACTCCCGTGAAGCACTGTCAGACATCCTCCCGGTATGAAAGGCATTGCTGTATCACATATGAAGATTATTATTATTATTTGGTTCCAAATACACAATTTGCAAACACTGACCAAATCAATCTAATGAATGGGACACCGTGCTTTTCTTTTCTCTCTCTGATTTAAGATCCCCCTCGAGACTTAAACTCAGAATCCAAGCTGCCTCTACTGAGCATACTCAGAGATGATATCCTTCGACTGAGACATTAAACCAAGGTTTCTTTTGCCTGTCCAGGTGGATATTAAACATCCCATGACACCATTCAAAATGAGAAGAGTTTCTCCTGGTGACCTGACCAACAATCCCCAGATAAAATTGGTCACTCACTTCATGGGTGTTTGTGAAATGTTGCTGTACCCAAATTGGCTGCCTGTACTCTTAGGAAATACACAGTCACTACACTTTACAAAACCCCCTGTGAAGCACTTTGCGACATTACAGGTGCTACATCAAATGAAAGGGTTATTTCATTGGTTGCCGCATTTGACCACAAATACACAGTCACTCTAGTCGATAGCAATTCCCAGTGAAGTCCTATGAGACGTTCCGTGCTCTTTATCAAAGGCAAAGATTGTTAATATTATTGTCTGATACGTCAGGAAAGTCGTTTCTGCAAGGTATGTAGTGGTTAAGAACCTGCTGACTTGGAAATCAGAGTCCTAATTGACATGCTGTCTGCAATTACAGTGACATATTGTCTAATCTGCTAATGGACAGAGCAGGTCAGTGAACTGGAGCTGCGGTAAATGCTGTGTTTCATACTGTGATGGCTATTTAGCATCATAATAGTCAGTCATTCTTGGCAAGGTTTACAGAGCGACTGTCGATAACATGGAGGCAACAGATCCATGACATTCAGCCACACATGGTGAGTATTGTGGGGATATGGGATTCATAGAAGAGGGACCTGACATATCACAGCACTGGGAAATAATCAGTCAAATGAAGATTAAAAGGTTATCGACTCACCCGGTATGTTGGGACCTCTTATCAGTTTTAAACGGGTTAGATTTTAACTCTTCAAAACAAGACCAATGGTACGCAACAATCATTCCTGCATGCTAAGCGCTTCTTAAATGAACAGGTACGGAAAAATAAACGGGTACAGGAAAAAATAAACAGCCTCTGGAAATAGCTGTAAAGGTTCAAGTCAGAAGCCGCTAACTGGAGGGAGGAGAGTGAGGTGTTGCGAGGGAGAAAGGCACTGATAGAGGACTGCATCTAACGTGGAGATTTTGACCATAGTGTACACGGTCACTCCACTTTACAGTATATCCTGTGAAGCGCTGTGAGACATCTTCCTGGTTGGCAGTTAAGTTCATTTGCTTGTTTCCATAATAACTCAATCCTGATCATTACCAAATCCCCGAAGGCAGTCAAAGATCATCCACCCGGGAGTTAGTATCAACTGACGATGTGAAGTGACTGTTACCAGCGCATTGTGTCTCACAGTGGAGTTCATTTCCTGCTCTTTGCCTCCACTTATTAGAAGCGTGCACTGAGCGATACATAACAGAGCGGGTTGCAGTGAAAAGGCTAATTGGATTGTAGAACGGCATTTGTAGTTTCAGTGAAGGGTCAGTTCATGATAGATTGAGGGAGCCCTGTAGTGTATTGTTTAGAGCACTCGCCTCGCAAACGAGAGGATCCAGATTCGATTCCTAGGCAGGGTGAAACCTCAGGCAAGTTTCCTTACTCTTCCTTTCGCCTCTGTTTAGCTAGCAGTAAATAGGTACCCGGTTGTTAGCCGATTGGTGGATCACTTTCCGGGGGTAATAATCCTTTCAAAAAAGTCAATAAAAATAATAATTTGGTCACTCAATCCATGACTCTTTGTGGGACACTGCTAATAATAATAGTCCTTGCATTTGATCCTGCGTCTTATTATGTCATCAAGAAGTCTCAAAGCGCTTCACAGAATATTTTGTAAACAAATTACATTTGTATAAGCACCATTCACGTCAGAAGGACGTCCCAAGGTGCTGGACAGTCAGGTATTTGGACCCGAGCTGGTGGTTGGGATTAGGAGGGGTGGGAGGTAAGGATAGGTGGGTGACCGAAGTCACGGTCAAAGAGGGTCTTGAGATAGGTCTTGAAGGAGGCAAGGGAAGGGGCGAGGCGGAGGGACTGTGGGATAGAGTTTCAGGGGGTGGGGGCAGAGAGGCTGAAGGCCCGCCTGGCAAGGTGGGGTACGCAAAGCAGGCTGGAGCCCGGTGAGCGGAAGGAACGGACAGGTTCCTGGAGGGTTAGGAGGTCATAGAGGTAGTTAAGTGGATTGATTGTATATTTTGTGGGCGAAACGCAGAAACCAATTGCGCACAGCAGTGATTCACGAACAGTTATGGATTGAATGATCAAATTATACACATATATATATTTTTGAGAGGGATTATCATCCTGGAAAGAGATCCTAACCTGTGAGAACAGTTGCTCCGGTGCAATAAAATGCAGTCTCTTTACAGGGACATTGTGCTCCATCAGCATGCCCTTAAGTGAAATCAGATTGCAAACTGGGACAAGACTTTATATCAGCAAATACGATCAATCCCAGGGTGTAAAACGCCATCCAGTTGCACTCACTTCATTCAAAGAGATTGCAATTGCACTTCACTGTGGTAAACTATGTGGCACGTAAAAATCAGCTTAATTAAAGCACTGATCATTTCCCTGAAAAGTGCAACGGGAAAGTAATTAATCTCTGCTGATGTTTAATGAGTAAGTCAGATCTGAGAAATGTATCCCTGTCCTTCCAACTACTTGAAGAAGTACTGTAGCCTATTATTGAGAGCACTCGCCTTGCAAGCGAGAGGACCTGGGTTTCATTCCTGGGCGGGGAGAAACATAAGGCAAGTTTCCTTACTCCACACGCCTCTGTAAACAGTAAGTAGGAACCCAGTTGCTAGTCGACTGGCAGATCGCTTTCCGTGGGTAATAATCCCTTCAACAAAACTCAACGACTGTTTGTGGAACACTGCTATGCGCAATTGGCTGCCATGTTTCGCCCACAAAATACAATACAATACAAAATTACATTTGTATAGCACCTTTCAGGTCGGGAGGACATCCCAAAATATACAGTCAATTCACTTTACAATATATTCTGTGAAGCGCTTTGCGATGTCTCAAAGACACGATTAGACTCTAAATCAAATGCAAGATCTATAATAGTTATTACCCTACTGCCTTGGGAGCTACAGGCAGGAAAGGAAGCTGCACTCATGGAATGGGGCTGTGTGTGCCTCTGTTTCCAAACTTTTCCCTTGAAAGCGACCTGCCTGAGCTTTGGCGAATCTGTCAACACAACTTGCAATTACACAAAACCATTGACATCGGAGAGCTTCTCGGAGCCCTTTGCAATGACAGGGTTGGACAGCGAGCAGGAGAGGAGACTAGGGAGAGGTGATCTTGGGCTCGGCCGAAGAGGTAGCTTTTAAGGTGAGACTTGAAACAGATGGAGAGTGATGAGCTCTGGATCTCTGAGTCAGAAGGTTGTGGATTCAAACCCCACAGCAGGACTGTGAGCTCATTACTAAAGATGACATTTCACCACGGTGCTGGGGAAGTGCTGCATTGCTAGAAGTGTCATCCTTTGGATGAGCCATTAAACTGAAGTCCTGCCTACTTGTCCAGGTGGACGTTAAAGATCCCAAAGCGTTATCAAAAAAGAGAACGGAATTTCTCCCGGTGTCCTGGTCAAAATTGATCATTCGCTCTGTGGCTCTTTGTGGGACATTGCTGTTTGCAAATCGACCGCTGAGTTTGCCTACAAAGTACACAGACATTACAGCTTTAAAATGTCCTCTTGACCTGAAAAGTGCCATATCAAATGGAAGGACTGTTATCAATCATTATTATCAATCCAAGTCAGAGTTAGACATGTTTTCAACCCTATAACCAAAGCCATAATGAGTTGGGATGGGGCAGTCATTAATGGGAGAGCCAAAGATCAATAATACCAAGTCAAAGATAGAAAGCGGCATTATCTAACCCTGAGAGAGTCTTTTCAATCTGAATATCCAACCATGGGTTGCAAGGGTCAGATCTAAAAGCTTTCCGCATCATTCCACGGACAGACATGATGGTCTAACAAAAAGGAGTTAAATAATTCAAATATTACTTGTTTGGGGGATTTGGTCATAAATTTGCTCATTTGGGTATCACTGACATGAGCTATTCATCAATCCATACACACATGAACTAATTCATCCTTGTATGAATTTGAAAGCGAATTCCAACAAGGAATTAAAATCAAATTCATCATCAAAGATGGTGCAAAATTCACCTCAGTCTGAATCATTGTCAGCCTGGCTCAGTTGGTAGCGTTCTCACCTCTGAGTCAGAAGGTGCTAGGTTCAAGCCCCAGAGTGAGACTTGGACCCATATAGTCTATCCGGACACGACAATACCCCCAGACAAAATTGGTCACTCACTCCAAGGCTATTTGTACAACACTGCGCAAATTGGCTATGGAGATCGCCCACAAAATACACACAGTCACACCATTTTACAATACAACCTGTAAAGCATCTTGGGATGTATCAACAACATAATAAGGTGCAATATCAAATGCAAATCCTCAGTGTACTGAGACACTTTCTTGCAAATAACTTTGTCAGTGTAAATGCTTGTCACGGGAAGTTTGGGGAGTATTTTATGAATGGACAGAAGAATTCATCCACAAATCAAGAACTCTGGTGGCCACTGTAACTGAACACCTTGCATAAAGCAGCTTCCAATGCACTTTCATTCGAACACGTATTCAATTGGACAGCGCTCTTTCAACCTGTCAATCGTATGGGTAGAACGTTATTCTGCAAAGAAAGGGATATCCTTCCGACGTGAAAGGAGCTATACATACATGTAATTTTGTTGTTGATTTTTGGGGAGAGGGAAAGTGGTTGAAGTGTTTAAAACAAGCAGTGTTTGGGATCGGGGGAACATGAGTTAAATGTGAAAGGAAGGACTTGATGGGCCAAATGGCAGCTGTGCCAGATGTGTTGGGATCAGAAGGGGCAGCATTTCAAACAGTCGCAACGAGTCGACCCTAATGTCTTGGGCTGGTCGATCTTGGTTAACTGCGTGACTTAACAGGAGCTTGAATTAATAATAATGTGCGGATTCAGAATCTCTGACTCGCAAATTTGTTTTGCTGAATACAGAAGCAAGTACATTTTGACTTTGGAAAAACTGAAATTCATTTTTTTCAGTTCTAACCAAGGTGACAGCCCCTAAGATGACCAGAGCTCACAAACACACACAGTTTGAGTGCTTCAGGGATAATAATAATATTTGATATAGCACCTTATCAGGTCTTTGAGACGTCTCAAAGCGCTTCACTCAATATATTGTAAAGTGGATTGACTGTGTGTTTGTGGGTGAAATGCAGCAGCACAAATAGTCGTGGATTGAGTGACTTTTTGGGGGATTTTTTGGGGGTGGGTTTATTACGCACGGAAAGCGATCCGCCAATTGATTAACAACCAGGTTCCGAATTACTGCTAGGTAAACAGGCGTGTGGAGTAACGAAAGTTCTTTAAGGTTTCACCCCGCCCGGGAATCGAATCCGGGACCCATTTGCTTGCGAGGTGAGTACACTAACCAGTACACTACGGAACTCCACATTCACTGTTATATAGACCCGTTGATGGGTAAAGAATCCAAGTGCATTCTATCGTAGGGAGAAAAGATGGAAGCTGGATCATGCGAAAGCTGTGATAGTGGGAGCTGCCTGTGCGTGTAAGAACAAAAACAAGTCTCCAGTGGAGCAATAAACCCATTGTTTCTTAAACCACATGAGCAACACAATAGGAACTAACTGGACATAATTGCTTTTACAGAGGTGGGCTAATACAGCTTTTTGCTCATTGGAAAGTGTCTCAGGATTAGAGCGATGTAATTAAAAACCACAGAGGGCATTAGAGAAAGTCATTTGCGCTGTGCATTGGGGTTCGCGCTGTTACTGACTAGCCGAATCGCTGCAGTGCTAAGTAGGGCTTCAAACCACACTTAAATAATTAACCGTAAAGGGACTAGCTGAGCTGGCTAACAAGTAAGTCACGTCAACCAACATGTGATGCCAATCCATTGCTCACGCTTGTTTTCATAACAAGTAGATGTGTTGCAGTGAAAGTCCTTGCAATTACAACTAACGGTGAGGTGAACGAGCACGTCTTTTGAACACAGGAACAGCAGGAGGCCATTCAGCCCATCGAGCCTGTTCTGCCAATTTATAAAATCGCGGCACACACTTAAACGTTTATTGATCTTGATGCTGCATTTATAATTCAATCTCACGCTAGACCTGTTATCGATTAGCTCGCTATTAATATTTTGTTAGGGAATAAATGACTGTAAATTTGCTGGTAATTTTTTTTTGCGTCAGCTAGCTTTTGCTAATCTCCCCGTGGCTTTGCTTCAGCCTCTACCCTTTGCTCTGCTGGGTGGGAAGGTGGGCTGGTTCCAGGGGTCTATCGTTGCCTCTGGTGTGTGGGAGAAGCATGCGTGGTGCTTCAAATAATAATAATAATCTTTGCATTTGATATAGCGCCTTTCACAACGTCGAGACCTCTCAATGCGCTTCACAGGATATTACTGAAAGTGTATTGACTGTGTATTTTGTGATGGAAACACAGCAGACAGTTGGGCACCACAATGTCCCACAAACAGCCACGAAGTGAGTGACCAATATTATTTGGGGGATTGTTTGCCAGGAAATCGGGACAGACACACTCTTCTCTCTTCGAATAGTGCAACGTGATTCCAAGTCCCGACTTGGGGATTGAACCCATAACCTTCAGACTCAGAGTAGTACCACTGCAACAGGCTGAGACAAGGCCAGCAGCCAAAAAAAAAGCACCAGGGCTATGGCAGTCTTGTATTATTAATAATAATAATCCTTGCATTTAATATAGTCATATCACGTTGTCGAAATGTCTCAAAGCACTTCACAGGATTTACTGTAAAGAGCAGTGACTGTGTATCTGTGGGCAAATGCAGCAGATAAATTGCACAAAGCGAGTTCCCACAAGCAGCCATGAAGTGAGTGACTCATTTTAGCTGGGAGACTGTTGGCCTGTCCATCCATTCTAGTGTCTCGGGAACAGTCCGGTCCGTGGTTCATTGGTTTCCCAGGGCAATGCTCAATCAGTGCTGGAAACTGATCAATTGGGGATTGGTAACAACATAAAGCAAACGCCTGGAATTCTAGCAAGGAGAATGCAGAGTAAAGGCTTCCTCTCCTCCATTCCCCGCGACTGGGTTCAAAAAACCAAGTGACACAGGTCACATGAAAGCAGACAAGAGACTGGCCTAAGAGAAAACATAATACATACACGAGGCACATGGGAATAGGAGGGGTGGAGGCTCGTTGGGAGTATAAACACCAGCATGGACCAGTAGGGCCAAAAGGACTGTTATCTTGCTGTAACCTTCTATGTAATTCTATTTATGTAAATCACAACAACAACAACAACAAAATTACATTGATACACACTGTTTATGTCAGAAGGACATCCATCCCAAGGCACTGGACAGTTAAGGGTTTGCATCTGAGCTGGGGGTTGGAATCAAGATGGGTGGAGGGCAAGGAGGGTAGCTGAAAGCAAATCAAAGAGGAAAGTCTTCAGAAGGGCCTTGAAGGAGGCAAGGGAGGTGGCGAGGCAGAGGCTTTCCCGGATGGAATTCCAGAGGGTAGGGACAGAAAAGCTACAGGCCCGACCGCTAATAAATAATTCACAGCCCAAAAGGAGGCCATTCGGCCCAGCGGGCCTAAACTGGCAGTACCTCGACCACTGGAGACAACCACGCCAATCCAAATTCCCTGTGTTGTCCCTCACGCTGTGTGACTGTGTCACACTTCCTCTACAAAGATTCATTATTTTTTAAACAAATGCTCTCACGATCTCAGCATCATTAACCACATGTGGGAACATTTTTCATATTCTAAAAGCCCAATACAAGAAAGTGTCTTTAACTCTTTCCTCTCCCCCCAACAAACACACAAACAAACACACACAAGCACCCACATTTCCCCCTTCCAACAAACACACACACGCAACACACCCTTAATTCTATCAGTAACAATCCTAAGGTTATTCTATTTGTTACTGATGTTCCAAGCAGCTGGAATAACTTTTCACTATACGTCCTCTCAATCGTTCAGATGCAATAATAAGGTACTCTTTGCATAAGGTTAAATAGGTCAATCTCTGAGATACGCACTGGCTGCCTTTTTATTGCAGAACATTACTGCTGACCTGATCAATACACTGAAAGCGTATTTTGCTCAACAGAGATGCTCAGATAAGGATCATATTTGCTTGCAATAAGTGATGCTTCGATTGAGCATGGAGTTAGTGAGAAAGATGGGGGGCTTTGAAACTAATATTTTTTCAAACAAGAAGATTAATGTTTATTTTGATCAGCCGGGTGGATGACACTCACAGAAAACCCATCTCCGTGCTTAAGACTCTTCAACCCAGTTTAAGACGACTGACACATAACAATCGGAGCAGGTTTGCAAACAGTTCTATATGAGGACCGTAATCTATCATTTTTTTCCGATTTAAAGTACGTTTCCCAATACAACAGCAGCAGCAACAAAAGTACATTTATATAGTCGGGAGGAAGCTCTCTCCTGTGTGGGTGCTATAACTGCTTCAGTGAGACATTTGAATACAGCAGGGTCAATACACAGCTAAAGTGGTGCTGTAAAACAGGCTGTGGACTTGATCGCATTTGCACTTGATCGCACCTTTCACATTGTATGGACGTCTTCATGACGGCGATGGGGATTAAAGGGGATTGAAGATTTCACAAAGGGACAGTCAGTCTTTTTTTTACCATGGAAGGAGGGAAAAACGAGCAGGAGACCAGAGTTGGAGAACGGAGGGCACGAGTGTGAGAATAGGGTTGGAGAAGATAGCAGAGTCTGAGACTCTGAAGGGATTTGACGAGCAGGACGAGGACCTTGAAGCCAGTCAGCTGGGTCACTAGGAGCCTTCTGGGGTCTTTTGTGGTGGATGAGGGAGAGGATACAGGGAGCGGAGGCTTGTGTGAGACGGAACTTGTGGGGGTGTGAAGCAGCGGAGGCCGGCAAGGAGAGTAGCGGAAAGCTAGGATGAGGGTTTCGGCTGCGTTGCCTGAGAGGGGGCGCGGGAGGAAATGCAGTGTAGTGAGTGACACTTGTGCAAAGAATTGTGAACCTCTGTGGTTATCAGAACATGCAATTGTGCTGCTACTTTGAAGCCTGATAAATTATACACGGAACCTCTTATTGTTGGGAGTTTTGCGAATCACACAACCTAGTAATATACAGTGACTACAACATGTGTTGCTAAGCTGTCTTACACAGGTGCCTGTGTACAAACAGAGCCATTTAGACATTAACCCTTATTGTTCCAGACATCAATTGCAGAGCATCCCGTGCCAAATCCTCCTGAGGGAGGATTCATTCACTTCTCCTTGCTAATGTGATGTTCCGATTACATGTTGCACACATCTCCCTGCTCTGTCCGTGTCCTGTCTCCTCCTCTTGCAAGGAGGCAACACAGGGACCCTCCGATCGGCAGTGATTTAATGTTCGCCTCAGTCAGTGCGATGCAATGCAATGAGCAAGACCAGAGGACAATGAGCCCGGGCTGGCCATGCCGTATTAAAGGCATATTAATAACATTGGGCCTGAGCCAATTAGCAAAGAGATCCACCGCCACCCCTGACGTCTGCCTTCGTGATTTATCGATAGTAATCACTCAAGTACTTAATGGTTAGTTTGGAGCAGAATTAATTCAGGGCCAGATAAATAATGCATAAGGGTTTATTTAGCTGGATGTGAGACATCAGTCCCGGGGCTGTCGGAGGGAGTGGATGGCCACAACAGTTTTCACTGGTGCAGCTGACTGCAGGGACGTTATTTAGTACATGGGTAATGGTATCAGTAGGTGCAACAGAGTGTGAGAGAGGCAGCGTGACAGTATGCCGAGTCTCTTAAGCCAGGAGACCAAGGACTGAGAGCATGCTAAGTCCAAAGATAAAACAGGTTCGAAGAGGTAAGTGCAAATTTATTATACCTTCCCTGGTTAAAACCGGCCTCAGCTGCGGACAAAACATAAGGACACGATCCAGTAGTTATAAGATTGTTGGATAGTTGTGTGTATTGCCAACGGTGGGGGAATAAAAGGGTGTTCTCTCATTTTACAATTGTGCTCTATCTAAGGCTAAATCTCCTGCTGATATGGTAACTTTGCTTTTTTTCCCCCCAGCCAGGGGATATTGATTTGCAGCACCAGTTCCGAGTTACAATGTTTTATTCAAAGAGTGAGCAAACAATGCATCCCTGATAAACTGTAAACCGGCAACGCAGCGCAGTCTGCAACAAAGCGATGTGACGAGACAAGCTGGTCCGAGGTGCGAACGGGATGCACCGCTTGCTCATGCTCAGCCCGGATGTCAGGGAGAACTTATAATAAATAATCCTTGCATTTGATATGGCGCCTTATCACGTCATTGAAACATCTCGAAGCACTTCACAGAATATACTGTGGAGTGAATTGATTGTATATTTTGTGGGTGAAATGCTTCAGCCAATTGTTCACAGCACTGACCCACAAACAGTTGTGGATTAAGTGATCATATACACATATATAATATATTTATTATGAGCAATAGCCTTTTTTTGTCAGAAAGGTTCAGATTCTACTTCTGAAGCTGAGAGCAGACAAAGAGTTCAACCTTGTAGTTAGAACTCCTCCGTTTCAGAACTCTTTGCTATAACCTTGCATTTCACGTATCCCTTTTTTGAAACCATGAGATAAGCAGCATGGGTTGTGTGAGGTTTCATCGGACCTCTGTTTTTGGATGTGTGTGTGCGTGTGGGTTTTGTGTGTGTGTGGTGTGTATGTGTTGTAAAAACAGGGAAAGGCTTGTTTTTTTTTGTGTGTGTGTGACACACAGCTCATATAGCTAGACTGGAATCAGACTAATAGCATGGCTTGTTCCAAGGACAGTGACGGGTTGCTTTTGCAGAATAAAGGTTGACCGGCCAGGCAGGAGAGGAGACAAACAGAACTGGAAGGAGATGCTCATCAGTGATGAAATTTTCCAATAGAGTGATCGTAACAGCATTTAACCGCAATGCAATAAGGGTCGAGCTAAAGGACAGTCAGGAGCTCTGCTCTGTCGTGCCGCTGGCTTCCTAATACTTGCCATCAGCACAAAGAAATGCAGAAAATAAAAGTCCTCATCTATTGATTCCTTAGCAATAAAGCATTGATCTGCTGCCGAGGGAATAGACACAAAGCAAGAACTAGTAGTCTTCAGAGATGGAGGTTATAAATAACCAGCAGTGAAATGGATTTGCAGCTCTTGGGTTTCAGCTATCAGTAGAGGAATTTAGCCCGTGAAGGGGTTTTTCTTTAACAGCCTCCTTGTCTCGCACGACCTTGGGTTGTTTAAAAAAAATTGATCATTCACCTCCTGGCATTGGGACAATGCTGTGCACAAACTGTCTGCCGAGTTCTCATGCAAAACACACAGTCACTATACTTTGAGGAGTTTCAACGACGTGATAAGTTCCTGTGTCAAATGCAACAGATTATTAGCATTATTATTATAGGAGGATATATATATATATACACACACACATGTATATTATACCAAATATACTAAATAACTCATAGTGAAATGGATTTGCAGTATTTGGGTAACCTTGGATTTAAACAAGAAAATCCAGTGACGTTGCTGAAGATATGTGTTGGGAAGGCGGGATGGGGGTGAAGCCTCATTGAGACCTACGGCTGACACTGGTGACTGAAAGGTGAAATGTCACCATCCCAAAAGGTTCTTGTTTTCTACAATGAGGGTAGCATTTCTTTGCCCCGCGCAAAAAAGAGCTTTCCAAAGGAAGCCTTTCAATGTCACCCACCCTTCCCAACCGCAAGAGGGGAATTTTTTTTATGAGGAAGATTTGTCACTGAAGCAGCAAAAATGGTACCTTTGCTGGAAAACAAACGCCCAAAGTGGATCACGATGGAAAGCATTCAGAACGCAGGTAACTCCCGTTTCACGGGAGGGCCAAAAAAATAGAAAGGAAAAAGGCACCGGGTTAAATTTGCTTCAAGCTGTTGGAGCGAACGCTTCATATAATAATAATGAAAATAATAATCCTTCCATTTGGTATTGCGCCTTATCACGTGGTCAAAATGTCTCAAACCATTTCACAGTAAACTTGTGTGCTTGGGATGTGAAAGGTGAATGCGGCAGCCAATTTTACGAACTGTAATGTCCGACAAACAGCCACGGAGTGAGTGATTGGCCTATTTTATTTGGGGGATTTGTCAGCCAGGACACCGAGAGAAATTCCTTTCTCTTTTCAAATAGCGTCATGGGATCCTTAACCTCCATCTGAACAGGCAGTCAGGCAGGACCTCAGTTATTGCCTCATCCTAAAGACGGATTATTGACTGCTGTGCAGACAAAACACAGCAGCAAAATCTCACTCTTTTTGAATTGTGTCATGGGGGAGGGGTTCTTTAAACCTTGCATTTTGATCCAGCTAAATAGGCAAACAGGACTATTGTTAACGACATATCTTAGGTCCGGGTCATCTGAAGGAACGGCACCTCTGACAGTGCAGTTTTGGGCCTGAGCGTCAGCCTAGACTGTGAGCCCAAGTCACAGTGCGAGGGCTTGAATTCACTAACCTCTGCCCTGGAGATGGGAGCTGCTACCAGCTGATACAGACCGAATACCTAGCACGGTAACATAGCAATGCGTCTTCAATCAGAAGAGACGATAAACCAAACAGGCAAGACTATAAAAAGGGGCAGCTGGAATCTCAGCCTTTATACACACGGATAATGAATGCGAGAGCGAGGAAATCATGTTAAATTTATATCAGACATTGGTCAGGCTGTACTGTGAGTATTGAATCCAGGCTTGTTGAACTATTTCCGCTAACTATTACCAGTTGCTGCAGGTCAGCCCGTAACTAAATTTAAAAGAGAATTGGATAAATGCTTCAGGAAAAATTGAGATGGGGGAAGTAATTAGCTCCAATAGGGATGCTAGCAGCTGCACAGACACAAAAGGCAGTATTTCTCCCTGGTAAACTTTCTATGAATCTATCGTTGCCCGCTCTGCTTCACAAGTAACTTTTACTGTAACACGCATATTTTGTAGGCAAACGCAGCAGTCAATTTGCACCCGGCAACGTCCCACAAACAGCCACGAAGCGAATGAATGGGCAATAAATAAGTAAAAAGCTGCTTTTCTGCATCAGTGAGTTGCTTAAGTTAGCTCGCTCCCTGTTGTTGGCTTCTAACCCAGTCTGCTTCCTTGACACAACCGAAGAACTCAAGCCAATCTTTGCCTAGACCCTCAGCTCTGCATTTGACAGCTCTTGGTTCCCAGATGACTCCTCCGAACTTCTCTCTCTCTCTCTCTCTCTCTCTCTCTCCCCCCGCCCCAATTCACAGGCGCTCTCTTGCCTGGCTGCATCCAGGCTCCCAAATGCTTCCATTGCAGTCACGATGCAAGTCCCCAGAGGTAGCCTGCAGACTCTGCACCGATGCTCCAATCTCCCTAATTAAGTACTTCCACAGATCCCTGGATGTGCAGCCAAAGCTCCTTAATGACTGTTCCACGCCAGCCATTCCAGGCTCACCTCCCCCTACGCCCTCCCTCACTCCACTCACATTAAAGTGTAGCATCAATATTGTTAGTCTCCAGCAGGGAAGCAGAGCAGAATCAACCATCCCACAGTCCCTTCGCCTCGCACTCCTCCCTTGCTTCCTTCAAGAGTTGTCTCAAGACCCTCCTCTTTGACTGCGCCTTCAGTCACCCTCCCAGCCACACTTTCCCTGTTCTCCACCCTCCTGATCCTAACCTGATCCTAAGCCCCAGCTCGGGTGCAAATCCTTGACTGTCCAGTGCCTTGGAACATCTTCCCATTTGATAGGCTCTGTGTAAATGTAATTTGTTGTTGTGGGTATGAGCCCTCACATCGGGACTTTGAGCTCAACGTCTACTGTGCAAGGCAGGAACAGTGCTGCATGGTCAAAGGTACCGGCCTTGGGATGAGATTGTAAACCCATGTTCCTGTCTGCCTCTTTAGGTGGACATTAAACATTTCACGGCACTGATCCTCCTGCTGTTTTGGCTAACAATTCCTGCATCTCCAAATAAGACTGGTCATTCTATTTGTGGGATATTGCTGCACGCAAATTGGCTGCAGGGTTGGCCCACAAAATACACAGCTAGTGCACTTCACAGTGAATCCAATGAAGCACTTTGAGATGTCCTCCCGACGTGAAAGGCGTCATACTGAAGGATTGTTATTACGGGAGTCATGTAGCGTATTGGTTGGAGCACTCGCCTCACAAGCGAGAGGACCCATGTTCAAATCCACGAGCAAAGTGAATCCTTAGGCAAGATTCCTTACTCCACATGCCACTGTTTATCTGGCAAGTAGGAACCCGGTTGTTAGTCGATTGGCTGATCGTTTTCTGGGGGTAATAATCTCTTCAAAATATATATTTTTTAAATTTGGTCACTCAAATCACGACTGTTTGTGGGTCATTGTTGTGCGCAATTGGCTGCGCGTTTCACCCATAAAATATACAGTCAATGCACCTTACATTCTGTGAACCGCTTTGAGACATCTTGAAGACATGATGAGGCGCTATATTTAAATGCAAAGAATATTATTATTTTCCCTCTCACCACCCTCTGGGTAAGGAAGTTCCTCTGAAAGTCCCTTTGACAACTGTTACTCACGATCTTATTTTTAGGCCCCTTGTTCTAGACTCAGCAAAAAGAGGAAACAACTTATTATTGGCCACTTTATCGACATGACACATTGTTTGAAGGCTGCAATGTTCAACGAGACCCGACAGTAAATTCCTCATAAAACAGCACAATCTTTGTGAAAAGGTCCTTGGAAACCCTTCAGTGGTGGTTTGGGCGAAATAAATAGAACCATCATTATTGCCACTCAAAGTCAAGCACCAGTGACTTAATGACACATTTTCAATGGGATTTCTTTCATGCTTGTTTATGTGAAAGCAATGTCCCTCGGATAGAGAATCCAAGGTCCCCTGAGGAGCACAGAATCGTGTGCTGGTCCTTCACTTTCATTGACCCAGTCATCAATAGCTTCCCATTGATTGCACACACCAGCATCTCCTATAAGATGCTTTGTTCACCCAGCCATTGGACTGTGCCCCATCCCCTTCAGACGGGTGAGCAGGTCAAGTCACCTTTGAGACACAGAGGTCACCAGGCCAATTGCCCAACACAAGATTTGATTAATAAAGAGCCCACACGTCTAGAAGATCTATCCTAACACAAGGTACATTATCTGGACAGGGCTTGCTATGTGTAATTGGCTGCCACGTTTCGCCCACAAAATAATTCATTTTACTATATATTCTGTGAAGCACTTTGAGGCGTCTCAACGCCGTGATGAGGCTCTATATCAAATGCAAGTGTTATTAACCTTATAACCAAGTCTGATCACTATTGTGCATTGCCCTTTGATTATTCTGAACTTGTATTGGAAGAAGCGAACAAACAAGTTATGAAACGCCCTTCGCGTACGATGAAAGCCAATTTGCACACAGCAATGTCCCCCAAACAGCTGTGTCGTGAATGACCAATTTTAACTGGGAGATTGTTGGGTCAGACACCAGGAGAAACTCCTTTCAATGGATCTTTAAGGTCCACCTGAATGGGCAGACAGGACCTCAGTTTAATGTCTCATCCGAGGGATGTCGCCTCCGATAATGCAGCGCCCCAACACCCCCCACTCACCCTCCCCCCCACCCCCGGCAATGCACTGGAGTGAGACACCAGAGAAGCTGAATACAAACAAGTTGTCTCTCAGCATGAGGCAATGCCTTCAGAACAGGAAGAGGAAGGGGACTGGGGGAAATTGAGACTAAACATATTTCTTGAAAAACTGCCGCAGACGAGCAGACAGGAAAGATGACTGAATTCCTCAGCAGATTTTCACTCGGCTGACTGTGCTGAATAAGCACCGCACACCCTTTTCATAATGATTTTCCGTATAAATACACTAGAAGTACTAATGGAGGTTTTAACAGTGAATAAAATGCTTTTTTGGCAGAGACTGTAGAGCTTTTTTGGCACTGTGTATGATCAGAACATTTCAGCTAAGTCACATCAATTACATGAAAGAAGAGACCCATAATCATTCAATAGAATTCTTGTTTCAAGATCTTTTTCACTAACTGTTTCCGACCATGCTTCTTCCAAAGGCTTGGTGAGCTATATCAGGTGCCAAGTCTAAATCCTGCACTTTGCTGGTCAATTGGGCGAGCGGTTTATGTCAATCAGGCTCAGTCAGTAGCCCTGCCGCATTTGTCAAAAAATACACAGTCACTACACTTTACAGTGAAGTCCTGTGAAGCACTTTGAGACATCCTCCCATGTGAAAGCACTACATTGGAATTTCAGCCTAACCAATATGAGTTCTAAGTATCGATGCGAGGTAAGAGTGAGAGTGAGACTCAGCCAGGCTGACAACTTAGGAGAGTTGGGAAATAAAGTTGCTAAAAGGGTATGGAGAAGACAAACGATTAAAAAAATCTGTCATAATATTAATAATAATCCTTGCATGTAATGCAACGCCTTATCACGTTGTTGAAACGTCTCAAAGCGTGTCACAGAATATACTGTAAAGTAAATTAACTGTGTATTTTGTGGGCAAAACCCAACAGCCAATTGCACGCAGAGGTGTCCAATAGTCGTGGATTGAGCGACCAAATATATAACAGCAATAGTCATGACCGAATAAACTGATAGAACAGGCTCGATGGGCTGAAAGGAATCTTCCTGTTCCTATTGTGCCACTTAAATGGGGTCAGGCATGTCTGAGAGTCCTGGGCGAAGACTATACAGAATGGGCCTGGAGCTATCTTGTGCATCTTTAATGGGATGAATTCCATTAGGAATCACCAATAGTTGCATTGTTACCTTAGCATCTGCGGGTCGCCTGAAATATTCATTGGCCGAATCACTGAACCAACCTACCTCAGCGTTAGAAAACTCCGAGCTTCATACTGATACACGTCGGGACTCAAACAACCGACTGTCATTGTCGGACTCATATCTGGCTCAGTTGTCAATCGTCTGGTGCATCCTAGAGTGTGGCTGGTCTGAATTGCTCTAGAGCAGCACGCACCAAAACAGGACTTTAGGATGCACCAAGACATCCCAAAGTAAACCCAAATCAACACGTTAGGATGAACCAATATGGTAGAACAAGAGGATGTAAGGTTTAGAGTTACAAAGGGCAATTTCAGGACAGGCACTGCCAAGGTTTACTGAGGGTAATTAATGGCTGGAACAGATTGCCAGGAAAGGTGAGAACAGAAGGGTCTTCTTCACTGAGCCTCACAAATTTCCCTCGGCAAGCGAGGCAGCCTTGCAGACCATCTGTGCCGTGCGCGTGAGAACGACTGAATTCTGTTACAATGCAAGGTCTGATTTTATGTGGGGTGGTGGTGGGGGAAGAGTGTCAGTCCCGTAAAATTCGCTGGTAACCTTGACTTTCTGCCCCCAGCCCGGTCAAAAAGCATGGTGGTGGGAGAGAACACCGGGAGCTCTAGCCGGCCGTCCTCACCCAGTGTGATGGAGCGAACGTTGAAATCAGGTTGGCTGAAGAAACAGAGGAGCATCATGAAGAATTGGCAGCAGCGCTGGTTTGTGCTCAGAGGAGAGCAGCTCCACTACTATAAGGACGAGGATGAAAACAAACCCCAGGTGAGGACAAAGGAGTCGCGGCTCGCAAGCGAGAGACCTGGGTTCGATTCCCGGGCAAGGGCGAAATGTTGGGCAAGTTTCCTTACTCCACATGCTTCTGTCTACTTGGCAGTAAGTAGGAACCCCGGATGTTAGTCGATTTGCGGATCGCTTCTCCGGGTGTAATACTTCTTTCAGAAAAAAATAATAAAAATAAATTGGTCACTCAATCCACAATTGCTTGTGGGATGCTGCCGTGCACAATTGGCTGCTGCGTTTCGCCCACAAAAATGCACGGTCAATTCACTTTACAGTATATTCTGTGAAGCGCTTTGAGACGTCTCGAAGGCGTAGCAAGGCGCTATATCAAACGCAAGGATTATTATTATCTCATGAGAAATCATGGTGGGATTAACAATGTAGCGCTCTCGAGCCCCACGTCGGGACTGTGAGCTCACACCCCCTCAGGCTGACACTCCAGAGCAGTGCTGGGGGTCAGCTGCTCTGTAGGAGGTGACGTTCTTTGGATGAGACGTTAAAACTGAGGTCTCATCATACCTGTTCAGTGCTCCTCACCCACACTGCCTTCAGATACTCTCTTCCTCAATCCCTCCGCCTCACCTTCCCACGACCACCCCGCCCCCTTTCCCAGCTCAGACTCCCACTCTGTTTTTGTGCAGTTCTTTGTATAGGCAGCTGTGTAATTGTTATTGTGGGCGGGTTGCTGAAGACAAAACCAAACCAGGAGCAATTGCCCTTGGCCGTAAAAGCACCGCAAGCTGAAAGCCCATCGTGCAAAGCGTTGTGTATTTGATCTTCAATATCTTCAGGGCGGGCTGAGAGAGCAGGGCAGGGCGAAGGCTGGCTTATTGAATTAACTTCATCACCTCGGCAGCACTCCATCTATAATGGGCGGATTGACTGACGCATGTACAAAGTGTCAGGATATTGCCAGGTGCCGGGTCAGTGTGTGATGGGGATTGCTATTCTTCTGCATGAGGTAATGCTACCATTAAAGATTGATAGGGGAGCGGAGGCCAGACTTGCAATGCAATCACGATGCATTAAGGAGAAGGCTCTTTTTTTGTATTCATTGAACAAGAGGGAGGGCTTGAGTTCGGATCTCTGTTGTTGGCTGACGCTTGGGATAAGTGCTGCGCTGAGCTGCACTGCGTCCTTTTATTTCCGCACTGCTTGGCGCCATAGCACTCGGCACGAGAACTGAGTAGCGACGATGAACAGATACAAGAGGGGAAGCAGCTTAAAACAGAAAAAAAAAACAATCGTCAATCCTCGCATTCGATACTGCCCTGATAAGATCGAAACGACTCAAAGTGCTTCACAGAGGATTGCAGTCAAAGGCAGCAACTGTGTACTTGTTAGGGTAAATCAATTTCAAACCAAGGAGACAGAGGGCCAGAGGTTAAAGTTGAGGAGTCACATAGGATCAGAGCTTAAAGTTCAGGGCCATTCAGCTATTAATATATTCATGATTTTATTGGTAGGGAGGTCCTATGTTTGGGGGTGTGCAGGTTGAACATCCGCCAGATGATTTTTTGGGCAAATACGAGCTGACCTGAAGAGTGTGCTTTCACAATTGACGTGTTGAAGCAGCTAGTGATGGCTGACCAGCCAAACATACCTCTCCTTTTGAGGCTCAGTGAGAAACCAGGTACGTTTATGGCAGGCCAGTAAATTAATGCAAAAGTATCCCACTGACATACATACAAACAGACAGACAGACAAATGGTATAATGTAAATATACGTAAATGTATATAATATAATAATAATAATACTAGTAATCCTTGAATTTGATAATATAGCGCCTTATCATGTCTTCGAGACGTCTCAAAGTGGTTCACAAAATATACTGGAAAGAGAATTGACTGTGTAATTTGTGGGGAAAATATTAATAATAATGAGACGTCTCAAAGCCCTTCACAGAAAAAAACTGTAAAGTGAATTGACTGTGTATTTTGTGGGCGAAAAGCGGCAGCCAATTGCACACCGAGTTGTCCCACAAACAGTCGTGGATTGAGTGACCAAATATATATGTATATATAATATATATATTATAAATGACAGTCCTTACGTTTGTCATACAGCTTTTGAATTGGGAGAACATCCCACGTTCGGCTTCACAGAATTTACTGTAACGTCCACAAGGGGGAAAGAAAGAGCTACATAAATCGAGACCCAGGAGGAATTTCTCCCAGAATGTACCGGATGAAATTTGGGTGTTTCTTTGTTTAATACGGCCACTCCTGGGATGAGTCCTATTTCCACGTTGTTCAGTACACAAAGACACAGCAGGGAGTGTGTGTAACCCTGGCCATCTCAGCCAGACACTGAAAATGTATGTGACAGAACAGCATACACTTGGTGTTCACCACTCAGGATAAGGGTTAGTTAAGTGTCGGCTTCGTAAACTGGGTCAGACAGACAGACGAGGCTTGCTCTACTTTCACTAACAGTAGTTGTGGACAGGGCGTCTCGCACTGACAAGACAATACAAATATAATATGCATAATTGTGTATAATATATATTTTAAATAATAGTCCTTGCATTTGATTTAATAATAATCCTTGCATTTGATGTAGCACCTTATTACGTCACTGAGACGTCTCAAAGTGCTTCACAGAATATACTGTAAAAGGGACTGACTGTATATTTTCTGTATATATTTGTGTATATTTCAAAAGTGAAAAAAGAGCTTTCTCATTGGGAGAACAACTCACATTTGCTTCACGGGATTTACTGTAAAGTGGTGGGACTGCATATTTGGAGACAAATGGAACAGGCAATTTAAGCACAGCTTTGTCCCACAAACAGCCGTGAAGTGAATGAACAATTTTAACTGGGGGCCTATTGGCCAGGACACGAGCAGAAACTCCCTTATCTTTTTGAATAGTGCCATGGAATCTTTAATGTCCAGCTGAACGGGCAGATGGGATCTCAGTTTAATGTCTCATCCAAAGGACTGTAGCTCCCCCTAACATTGCATTAGAGTGTCAGCCTAAAATGTGAGTTCAAAGTTCCTGATGTGGGGCTTAAACCCACAAGCATGAGACTCAGGTGAGAGAGAGGTACCAGCTGAGGAAGGTTGGCACAAGACACAATGGGCATCTTAAATTCAGAAACTCCTGATAGATAGAGAGAGAGAGAAAGAGAGAGAGAGCTGTTTGTGAGATATTGGTATATGCAAACCGGCTGCTGTGTTCGCCTGCAGAATACACTTTATAATAAATTCGGTGAAGCGGTTTGAGACGCCTCAACGACGTTAAGGTGCTATATCAAAAGGATTTTTTTTATTATAATAATTATTAAAGTGTAAGTTATTGTTGTTGAAAAACTGCAACACTGATCTGTGTTCGACAGAAAAAATGCATTCATGTTCCCCCGACGTATCCCATGCATAATTCAATAGAAGTCTCCTTAACTGGGTTACAATATAAATGGGGACATCTGAGTGGAAGAAGTATGTCTCAGACTAACAGCACGACAGTTTAATGGGAGCTCTGGGTTTGCTCTTCATCACAGCACCGAAATTCAAGGCAAATTGGTCTCACAGGCTAAGAGGAGGTGAAATTTCAGCTCTCGTTTTGTACGTTATAATCCTACAATAATCCTTGCGATTGACGCAGCCCCTTGCACGCTCGGAATCTCTGTGAGTGCTTCACAGCATATGCTGCAACAGGTACTGACTGTGTGTTTTGTAGGTGAACGCAGCACCCAATTTGCACACAGGCAATGTGCCACAAGTAGCCGTGAAGTGAACGGCCAATTTGATTTGGGGAATCGTTGGCCAGGGAGAGAGGAACTCCCTTCCCTTTTCAATTAGTGCCGCGGGATCTTTAATGTCCACCCGAACAGGCAGACAGGACCCTGGTTCAACGTCTCAACCGAAGAATGGCACCTCCGACAATGCAGCACAACCCCCAGCACTGCACCCGAGCGTCAGCCTGGACAAGGCGAGTTCGAAGTCCCGACGTGGGACTTGAACCCGCTAACTTCCAACTCAGAGGCGAGAGTGCTACCAAGTGAGCCAGGCTGACGTTTGCTTTGTGGAGGTGGGGGCAAACGGGCAAAGATAAAGCATTTGGCTTCTGGCCTCCCCCTTGGGAATTGTCTGCATATTATCCCTTTGGAACAATCCCTCCAGTCGGCGCTGGGATGATCAGGTTTAACTACTACAGCAGATCAGTTCTGCAGGGAGAGGCGGCTCTGATTTCATTTAACTGGACAAACGCCGCCTTTTATTACTCAAGAGTGCGACAGTGCAGACAGCAAAGCTGAGGATTCACTTTTAATACATAGATCAATTGCAAGGCAACCAAGGTTACTGCTGCGGAGTGCAACCAAACCCTCTGAAACAGCACACTGAAAGAACCTAACTACCCGGTAAAAATCTGCGTGTCAAATATAGGACACTTCCTGACAGAAGACAGCTCAGATCACAAGGTCGGGTCTGGTGAAGAAGGCCCTTCGGCCTATATGATCTCATCCTTCCAGAAATACTCACCCCATCGTCTTTTTCGAGCTACATCTCCACCTCACTGAGGTGAAGGATCCCATATGCAGACATGGCTTTATCTAGCCCCGTGTTCCTTGGTATCAAATACAGCAAAACTCGTCTTAGCTTTATAAATCATATCATCGGGTATGATTAAGTCGTAGATCCACCCGAGGCCCATTCAGTTTCCTCGCCAAACCACTTTGATTTTGTTGCACTACTCGTATCAAACACTTATCACGTATCGCCCCTCCCCTTCCATTTGCCGCCTGCATTGAATTACGTATGCACAGGGTAGATCATTGATTAAATCGGATTTTATACAACTTATACAGTTTGTCTGCAACTTGGACTTTGCGTAAGTCATATTAAATGTTATGGTCCCGACTGATACGCCTTATGTGAGTAGCAAATGTCAGAACCTTACCTGAGAGACTAGAATTTAACAACCCGTTGTCTGTCCCCTGAAGTCAGCCGGCCACGGCTTTGTGCCTTAAACCTGGTCTCGCTGACATATCTTGGTGCCACCATTCCTGTGGTCCTGTGTTTGGATTTCACTTCAATGGGTGGGTGGCCTTTGTGGAATTCTGCAACACACACAAAGAGGAGACTGGTTAATCACAGGCATTAAAGGCCCATTATCTTTGTGACAAATGTAAATAATAACACCTGCATTTAATGTAGCACCTTATCATGTCGTTGAGACGTCTCAAAGCGCTTCACAGAATATACTCCAAAATGGATTGACTGTGTATTTTGTGGGCGAAATGCGGCAGCCAATTGCGAACAGCAGTGTCCGGTGGATTGAAAGACTAAATTATTATTATTTTTTTTGAAGGGATTATTACCCACTGGAAAGCGATCTGCCAAATGACTATCAACCAGATTCCTACTTACTGCTAGGTAAACCGAGGCGTGTCAGGAAACCGCAAACATCACAATGCACTTTGCTACAAACTGGCTGCGTGACCTGCAGGAGAGAAATTCCATCTGGGTCTAGATTTACACTATTTAGGTTTGTCTACAAAGTTTGTCTGGCAGCGATTCCTATGAGGTTCTTTGAGATGTCCTCCCAATTTGCTGTCAAGTGTAGTGACTGAGATTTGTTGGGCAAACACTGCAGCTAATTTGCACACTGCAATGTCCCACCAACAGCCATGAAGTGAATGATCAGTATTATCTGGGGGCCTGTTGGAAAGGGCCCTGTGAGAAACCAGGCAAAAGGGACCTTGGTGTATTGTCTAAACCAAGCAATGCAGCATCCCCCCCCCCCCCCACTCCCCAGTACTTCATTGGAGTGTCAGCCTTGACTATGTGAGTTCCAAATCCTGATTTGGGGCTTGAATCAACAACCTTCTGACTCACAGAGGGCTACCAACTGAACCAGGCTGATAGTGGCTGCAAGCTTTAAAGTGGACACACCTTTGGGATGTGACGTATATCTTTACGTCTACCTGAACAGGCAGATGGGAACTCAATTTAATGTCTCAGCATTGCATTGGAGTGTCAGCCTAGACTACTTGACTTGTAAGTCCCAACGTGAGGCTTGAACTCACAACCAGAGCGCAGTCACTGCATATTCGTAAGCAAATGCAGCAGCCAATCTGTGTTCAGCAATATGAGACTCAGAAGGCGAGAGTACTGCCAACTTCTCTGTTAACCTTCCCTGCTGACATACAAACAGCCCAAATCTCTTAAGTCTCTTTTTGTAGTCGATTATAAGATCAGCCACGAAAGAAGCAGGCTCGGTTGGCTGAATGGCCTCTTTCTATTACGAAATTTCTCAATAAGGAAACCTATCAAGCCAGACCACAACGAAACCCCATCAGTAGCTTCCTCAATCCGAGCCTTTCTGAGAATGCAAACTCCCTCCTCATCTTCAGCCCATTTGATCTCATTCCTCCAGAATACCCAACCTAACATTCTTCCCACAATAAGCGCTTTGAGACGCTCTCCTGGAGTGAAAGGAGGGTTAAGAGGCAAACCGAAAATGTGTTGTAGAAGCTCGTGACATAGAAATGCACACTAATCAAACCTCGCCTTCCTCATTCCTAAACTAGTCAAACACACACTCGCAAGACCAAGGAGGAGGGGGATATGGCAGCTCTTGACATTGTCGTGACAATCGCACGGAGATCAGATCGACTATGGGAATCAACCACTCACTTGTCCCCCGGCCTCTGGCTCGACATTCTTGGATCTCACGATCTGAATGTCTGAATCCAAACCGGAAATGAGCAACTCAGATCACGTTGTCGACTAAACATTCCTCTTTTCTGCCCCGGTTCCTCACTCTCACTTTGTTTGAGATCCTGGTTATAAGACCACATCTGTTTGCGGGGGGTTGGGGGGGAAGGAGGAGGAGGGAAGGGAATCAGCAAGAATTCAGTCAGGAAGTCTTTCCATAAGGCCTTTTAATGATGGAGCAGTTACTGAGAGGCATCTCTCCCTCCCTCTCAATCTCTCTTTCTCTTCCTCACTCTCAGTCTCTCTCGTCCCACCTTTGCACGCTCCCAAAACAGATTTGGATGAAGAGGGCCCGTTAAACTCAATGTGAAACCCTGCAGTAAGCAGATTAGACATGCTCTTCACAGTAAAATCTGCTGTCCAGCATGCAAAAATACAAAATGCAGTATCCTCGTTGCTATTTTGAGGTCGCAGACCCAGTGCGTTAGTCACTTGGTGACTTCTTGGCCAGCTCAGATACTTTGTGGTTTAGCTTTGCTTTTCCCCATTTCTGCATTGCTAACTGAATGGAATTTGAGAGCCAGGCTTGTATGAACACCAAACAAGTGAGAGGAGAGCTCCCTCTCTCTGTTAGTTTTGTAGGTTCCTGTGTCACTGTGGAGTTCTTGCATTGATTTCGTGTTGTTCGAGTTCAAGCGCTTGGTTTCAAGGCAGTCTGTTAAGAGTGTCAAGACAGGGATCTGGTAAGGGTATCAATAGAGGTGATCAGTAAGGGTATCAATAGAGTTAGGTGCCCCTTCCCAGACACTGACCATCTCGGTGATCGAGTGGGCAAGACAAGCTCCAACGCAACCGGCAATTCTGTGCTTTGCCGAATGGCCACTGGAGGTCAACCAAGAGCAAGTCCGAAGAGACGTTGGGTTTGATTTTGCCTTATCCCAGTGGGGGCTGGAGCCCTTATCCAGTGTTTTCCTGGGGGTTAGTATGAGGAGACTCAGCAGAGCAAAGGTCAAACCTGCACTCTCAACCTCTGAGTGCCGTAACAGGGTGCGAGAGAGCAAAACCTTGTGATGTCATTTTACGAGAAACTAGAGACGGATCTTCAGTGAATGCCGACAAGGCAGAGATCATTTCCCATCACACTTCTACCTTCCTCATTTAAACAGCTGGTGCTTCAAGGAGGAAGGTAGCAGCAGAATGTCACTTCCGAGTCAAGCACGCTGAATATCTCTACCAGTGGTGACCAACCCTTTTGGTTGACCAACAAAATAGCATGTATTTATGCCGGAAATCGTGAAATATTCAAGGGAGAAGCATTTATTTTGATCTATACAATTTACACTGATCTATACAATTTCTGTTTTCACTCAAGTCACGCACCAAATCCATTCACAGTCACCCAACGGTTCCACACAAGCAATTCACAACACCCCCACCAGCCCACCCCAGCCGTCCACTGCACCCGTATAAGTGTGGGGTTTCACGCACTGGTTTCACTCCTCTCCATTATGGAGTCCTGTAATAATAATAATAATAATCTTTGCATTTGATATAGCGCTTTTCATGTCGGGAATGCGCTTCACATAACACACTGTAAAGTGAATTGACTGTATATTTGTGGGCGAACGCGGCAGCCAATTGCGCACAGCAATGTCCCTCAAACAGTCGTAGATTGAAAATGACCAATTTATTATTGTTTTTGGTTTTGGAGGGATTATTGTTAGGCGTGTGGAGTAAGGAAACTTGCCCAAGGTTTGGCCCTGCGTGGAATTGAACTCAGGTCTCTCACTTGCAAAGCGAGTGCTCTAACCACTGAGCTACAGGATTCCACAGTGTAGCTCAGTGGTTAGAGCACTCGCCTTGCAAGCGAGAGACCTGGGTTTGATTACAGGCAGGGCGAAACGTTGGGAAAGTTTCCTTACTCCACGCGCATGCCTCTGTTTACATAGCAGTAAGTAGGAACCTGGTTGCTAGTCGATTGACAGATCGCTTTTTCGTGAGTAAATAGCGATTCCTTCAAAAAAATATTAACAATAAATCAGTCACTTCAATCCACAACTGTTTGTGGGACACTGCTGTGCGCAATTAGCTGCCGCGTTTCGCCCACAAATATACAGTCAATTCACTTTTCAGTATATTCTGTGAAGCGCTTTGAGACGTCTCGAAGACATGATAAAGCGCTATATCAAATGCAAGGATTATTATTATTATTATATCAAATGCAAGGATTATTATTGTTATTACTCTTATTATTCGTCAATTCTGTCGCAGGTCAGGCATATCAAGGGATGCTCTAGTGCAGAGTATGTCACTGTAATCACTGGAGATTTGTTTCTTTCCATAGGGTTCAATCCAACTACAAGGCAGTCAAGTCAATGAATTTACAGCCAATCCGGAGGAACATGGCAAACATCTGTTTGAGATTGTCCCAGGTAAGATCACCGTAACATACAATATTTACCTTGGGTTGGATTGTAGGTACCACTACCATAGTGTACAACACTGCTACCTTTAGTCATGTTTTAGGTACGGTCACTATAGTGTACAATACCGTTACCTTCAGTCATGTCATAGTTCCAATCACTGTACTGTCCGATGCTGTCATTTTGCTGCACAGGGGATCATGCGATTGCGGTTTACAGTCGTTTTGGTTGAGAACACTGAGATCTCACCTAGACTTGTTTCTGGCTGGGGCTTTGTTCTTTCACACCCCAACAAAAGCATTTCATTTTTATCGATCCATTTCACTGCAGAGCCAGCGGTAGTTAGCACGCCCAGAGGCTTCCAGGCCCCGTGCAGGGTTAGGTAACAACCTGGGAAAGAAGCTGATTCACCTCTGCCGGCTTCATGCCACCCCTTATAAGAAATAATACAAATAATAAGCCTTGCATTTGATATAGTGCCTTTCAGACGGGGACAACATTCCAAAGCAACAACAACAACTTGCATTTATACAGCGCCCCTTACACTTGGTAGCATCTTGGAGCACTTCACTCCTTCCGAAAGATGTCACAGGATCTTTAAAGTCCACCCGAACTTGGTTTAACATCTCACCCGAATGCAGCACTCCCCCCAGCACTGCAATGGAGTGTCAGCCTACATTGTAGGAGCTCCAAGTCGCACGCTTGAACCCACAACCTTCATACTCGAAGATTGACTGAGCCAGGCTGACACCTAAGACTTCAATTGCAGAACGTGACTCTGTGTCAACCCAAATAAGTGGCCCAGAAAGGACTTGCTGTCTGGTGCGGTTAGTGAAGATACAGATGGAATGAGAAGCAGATTCATCCATCAAAGCACATTAGGCCCAAACCTGTCCAAATGCTGTTTCTGAAGAAATCTTAATTGATACTAAGTTTCAGGCTAAACTTCAGCTGGATGTTGTCGGAAAGGAAGAAAGCCTTCAAGTTCAAAGGCGTGTGTGGCACTAGGACATAATGTAACATGGCATTTGTTCTGGTGAGGTAAGGAGCAATATTGGAGAGCCACTGTAAAGCCTGTGACATGCTGGAAATGCACAGCATCTCCATGCCCCAGTGATAGCAGAGCTCAGCTCAATGTTTTTGTTGTGACCCCAAATGTTGTGACCATTTCTTCCTCGTTTCACATTTGTCCCTTTGAAGAATCTTCCCGTCACTGAGCCTTCAGTCACTGTGCCCACATCCTTTCCCTAAACCACTCTGCCTCACACTCACTCTGCCCTTCACCAGATCTCCTTCCCTGTTGTCAAAACCTATTCCGAAAACAAATCACCTCTTGGACCGATTCTATCCTGAACCAATCTTGGTATGTCTTGGTGAAAGATTCTCTAAAAAGTTCAAACACCCCAGAGGATTGACGCAGGCATAATGTTCTGCACAATGTCCTGCAGGGAAATGGGTGATAGACATATTGTCTGTCTGCATCTGCAACTGCCCCGAGCCTCGCTGGTGAATGACAGGCTGCACGACTGAGGAACAAGCGAGTTTTAGCCAGAAAACACTCCAAAACACAGCCATGGTTCACAGCTCGCACGTTCATGCGTGTTGTATCCATGATTTATATAACTAAAGAAGAATTTGGTCACTCAACCCACGACTGCTTGTGGGACGCTGATGTGCGCAATTGGCTTCCGCGTTTCGCCCACAAGCCATACAATCAATTCACGGGACAGTATCTTCTACGAAGCACTTGGAGACGTCTCAACAGCGTGATAAGATGCTATATCAAATGCAAGGATTATTATTATATTATCCCCCTTCCCCAAGAAATGTCCTGCTGTTTTGCTGTGCACTTGGCAGATACACCAGCTGCGCTGTGCGGATTTCAAACCACATTAGTCGCAAACTGACAATGAAATTGACAGCAGCTCGGAGCCTGTGTAAGGAATATGACAAAGGGTCATTCAGAGTGACTACAGAAGACCTGCCAGCATTCTTACGAATCTCCAGGGGATTGCAGGTCAAAGAACCAATCCCCATTGGTGCTGCCCTTTTTGTGTGTGTGTGTGTGTGTGTGTGTGTGTGTGGAACGTCTTCAGACACTGCTTGAGTCGTCAATAAATGTTTTCTCATGTTACGTGACAGCAGCAAGGGTCCGGGGTTAGGTACACTCGGCGATGAATTGCATGTTGCACACGTTTAAAGCCTTCAATACCAATCACTCTCAAAGAGACTTGTGTCGGCTACCGCCTCTTGGCCATTTTGGTCTTTTACCGCAGAGAGAGTAAGCCTCTCGCTTGCTACCTTCACCACTCACAGCCCAGTCATCAAGAGTTCAAAGCTCACGTCGTTTTAGGGCACTGATTTTTTTTACTTGCTTTGTTTTTGAGAGCAGACTGATCAGTGCCAGCCCGGACCACTGTTATTCGGAGATCGTTGCTGGAAGGTCTTGTATACACGTGTGTAATGGAATGTGTACGTGTGTACCCACGGGTGTGTATGCCTTACTTACAAAACACAGTCACGACCCTCTACACTGGACACCAGGCTCCAGGGTCAAATGCAAGGATCGCACCTAAGCGGTCTGTACGGCTTTGAATAACCCTCGCCATCTCCACTGCCTCTGCAGCACAAAGCATAGCCACTAGGTGGCAGCCTTTCTTTGCAAATAACGCAGCACAAAGCAGAAACTTCGCAGCTGCTTCTGGAAAGGAGATGAGGAGGATTTCACAGTCATCATGTTAACAACAACTACAACAACAAGATTACATTTGTACAGCGCCTATCACGTCGGGAGGATGTCCCAAGGCGCTGGACAGAGTATAGCATTTCTGACCCGAGCTGGGGTCAGGAGGGGAAGGGAGGGTTGGGGATGGCGGGTGGCCGATGGCATAGTTGAAGAGGAGGGTCTTGAGGCGGGACTTGAAGGAGGCTAAGGAGGGGGCGAGACGGAGTGACTGGGGGATGGAATTCCAGAGGTTGGGGGCAGAGTGACTGAAGGCTCTCCCGCCAATGGTGGGGCGGGTGGGACGTGGAGCAGACTGAGCGGATGGAATGGGCGGGGTGGTAGGGGGTTAGGAGGTCGCAGAGGTAGGCTGGGCGAGGCCATGGAGGGCTTTGTATGTGAGGACCAGGATCTTGAACTGGATCCTCTGAAGGATAGGGAGCCAATGGAGTCAGGCGAGAATGGGGGAGATGGGGTCATGGAGTTTGGTGTGAGAGAGGACAGTGTAGTGTAGTGACTTTTTTTTTACACACAGACAAAAGTGCAAATGGTCAATTTATCCAGGCCAGTACACCAGGACCAGCCTGGACTGTGGGACATTGAACCCACAAACCTTTAACCCGGAATCTGCAGTGAGACTCACCTGAGCCAAGCCAACACCCTAAAACCAGTTAACACAGACAGAAGAGAAATAGAAAGGAGAATAGCTGCATTGTCGGACGTGTCCTGGCCAACGATCCTCCAAATAAAATTGGTCACTCACTTCATGGCTGTTTGTGAGGCATTGTAAATTGGCTGCCGCTTTCGCCTACACAATACAAAGTCACTACACATTATAGCCTATGCAGCACTTCACTTTACACTTATCCTGGCAAGCGCTTTGAGACGTTCTCCTAACGTGAAAGGCTCTGTATCAAATGCGAGGACCACTGACTTATTTAACTGGAGGAGCTCTGAGCTTACAATCTTTGAAGAGAAATGTTAGTGCAGACGGGGAGGGAGGGGACCACAGGTCTCGAATGTACAAACCGGCAGGGAGAGGGAGAGGGCGGGGGGGGGGTGTCGAACCTCAGCAACATGAGAGCCTGTCTAATTAAAAAGCTTATGGCTGTACCAATGCTCATCCAGAACCACCGCCGTTAAAGCCATGGTCGCCTGGCAAGGATTTAGAAGCAATCAGTCATATCTGACTTCACACATACACATTAAAGCACAAGTTACTGAATGGTGATCAATAACATGAACCCAA
This sequence comes from Callorhinchus milii, assembly GCF_018977255.1. NCBI lineage: Eukaryota > Metazoa > Chordata > Chondrichthyes > Chimaeriformes > Callorhinchidae > Callorhinchus > Callorhinchus milii. The sequence goes on from NW_024704748.1 coordinate 6,414,273, forward strand.
GGCTCATTTATTCCCAAGTCTGATTTATCTGCCTCCTAGCCCAGGGACACTGAAGCCAATTGGTTATACACTCTAAAATATGAATCCTTAGTTTGGTTTAGCATCTTTCACATCAGGAGTACGTCTCAAAGCGCTGCTTCACAGCATATATTGTAGAATGTCGCCACCATGCCTTTCGTAGGTGAAAGCAGCAGCCCATTTGCACACAGGAATGTCCCACAAACATCCCATGAATTGAATGGCTGATTATATCTGGGGAATTGTTGGCCAGGACACCAGGAGAAATTCCTTTCTCTTTTACTAATAGTGCCATGGGATGGGAATCTTTTAGCGTTCACCTGAACAGAAAGATAAGACCTCGGGTTAATATCTCATCCGAAAGATGGCACCACCGATAATGCAACTCCCTCCCAGCACTGCGATGGAGCGGCACCTTAGATTATGTGATGCCAATGTTGCAATGGGGGTGGGGGGGGGACTTGAATCCACCACCTTCTGACTCAGAGTTGAGAGCACTATCAACTGAGCCAGACTAACACCTATAATAATAATCCTTCCATTTGATATAGCACTTTTCACGTCGGGAGGACGTCCCAAAGCGCTTCACAGAACACACTGTAAAGTGAATTGACTGTATATTTGTGGGCGAACGCGGCAGTCAATTGCGCACAGCAATGTCCCACAAACAGTCGTAGATTGAAAATGACCAATTTATTATTGTTTTTGGTTTTGGAGGGATTATTATTAGGCGTGTGGAGTAAGGAAACTTGCCCAAGGTTTCGCCCTACCTGGATAAGCAATAGGGTAGTGGGCTGTGTGATGTGGGAATGCAGGCTGCAAATTTAGGCAAGTTTACTTAATCCATTTGCCTCTGTTCACCTCGCACTAAATTGGAATCCAGTTGTCAGTCAATTGTCGATTGTTTTCTGCGGGTAGGTAATAATCCCTAAAAAAAAGTCACTCAATCCACGACTGTTTGTGTGCGCAATTAGCTGTTGAGTTTCGCCCACAAAATATAGTCAATTCACTTTTGCAGTGCGTTCCGCGAAGTTCTTTGCAACGTCGCATTGTGTGATGAAGCTCCAAATCGAATGCAAGGATTATTATTTTTATCACGTCATGACTGAATGTTAGCCCTGTTATTACTCAATCACCCCCTTTCCCTTCTCTCTCTCTCTCTCTCTCTCCCTACTACACAACACAACTCATCAGCATGCCATCAATCAAGCTTAACCGGGATCAATCCCCAAATAAGGATCACTTTTCAGTGAAACGCGATTAGGACAACCGCGATTCATCACGTTACATCCAAAACACCGCACAACGTATCTGGTGCGAGGCCAGGACTGTCTGTGTCCGCACACCCATCACTATTGTCAAGTAGAGCCTAAAACCATTTTTGCTGGTCTCCAGTGGGAGCGTGTCTCATGTTACACAGGAGATCCATTTCATGGCTACATTAATCCTTTAGATACAGTGAGGGAGGGTCTAAGTTGAGGAGAGGCCCGGCCTGGGGTCTCAGCACTTGGATTCGGTGATACTTTTACTTTTGATGTGTTGTATTGAGGCTGGTTGCAGGTCAGCCCCAGCGGGGGCTGGATATTGTCTTGTACTGTAACAGAAGAGGGAAGGGTGTAATTGATTGCACTCAGGGGATGGGATAGCGTTTCAAGAGTAATGGAGTGAAAACCTGCTTCGAGCAGCCCCTCGCCTCGGGGCAGGGTCTCCAGTCTGCGAGCAGCAAAGAGGCTTAGACTTGAGGTTCCCTGGCTGGCGACCGGACACAAGAGGATAAAACAGGGAGATTCAATCAAAACCGAGGTTCCCGTCTGGCTGTTCAGGTGGACCATAAAAGATCCCATGGCACTGATCGAAAAGAGGAGGCAGTTTCTCCTGATGTCCTGGCCAACAAATCCCCCAGATAAAATGAGTCATTCACTTCATGGCTGTTTGCAGGACGTTGCTGTGTGCAAATTGGCTCGCGGGTTCGCCTACAAAACACAAAGTCACTACTCTTTACAGTAAATCCTGTGAAGTGCTTTGAGACGTCCTCCTGACATGAAAGGTGCTGTAAGGATTATTATTATTGATCATGTATCATTTGAAATCTGGATAAACGCCCCCCCACCCACCCCCACCGGGGGAGAGTGAGAGGATGATGATGTCTGTGGGCCCAGGATGCCAGGGGAACGCAGGGGGTATGAGGTCAGAAATAGTTCAAGTGAATTTGATTTGAAGAGAGAGAGCGACTCCTGAGAGGACAGCATGACATTTTGACGGCAACAAAACGAGCCACTGTTGGGGGAGCTGTGGCAGGAAGCTCGTGTTGCAAAACGCAGCTCACTGGCCCACTCTACGGTCCACCCACTCGACCGCAGATCCGCAAATGGTCCTTTAACAATAGCCGGTATTCACCCATTCTCTCTCCGCATCGTGACAACATGCCACAAAGATCCCCTGCAGAATTCCACAAAGGATTCTGAATAATAATAATAATCCTCCGTCATTCTATTGTTATACCAATGTAGAATGACGGAGTCTAGAACAATAATAATTATGACCATAAAACTCCTCAAATATGGCTGTGAAGCTCAGCCTTTTGACTCTCCCCGTGGATCAGTGCACAAACTCGTTGCATTTCATATTGGACCTCATAGAGTGGCACAGAGATCAGAGTCTCCAGGCTCCATCCCCAGCCTTCCCTAAGCGAGCTGACATCAGGAAGGGGGCAGTGCGGTGTCATAGGATCTTCAGCAGCCACCTGAACAGGCTCAGACGGTCCAACCGTCTAATCCGAAGGACGGCATGTCTGTAAATGAAGCGCTCCCCCCCAGCACTGCACTGGAGTGCCAGCCTAGTCTGCAAACTCAAAGTCAGTCAAGACTTGCACCTACAATCTTCTGACTCAGAGATGATAGGAATCCCGACCGAGCCAGGCTGACACCTGTTTAAGACAAGAAGCGAGTTTCTCCCATTATCCTGGCCAACGTGTACAACTACAAGTACAGTTTTACACAGTTTTAACGTTGTGGGTGTACGATCCAATGCAAGGAAAATGCAAGATAGGGCCTGTGTGTGTAAAGTGTAAGTAAAGTAATCCTTGCATTTGATATCACGCCTCATCAGATAAAAATCGTTACAGGCGCTTCACAGAGTTTGCTACGAATTTGTAGCGACTGTGTATTTGTAGGCGAACGCAGGTGTCAAGAAGACGCACACAGCGTCATGAAGTGAATTATTTGTTTTACCTGAAGGGTCACTCAACAGAACGCTGAGAGAAACGGCCTTCTTTTTCCGAACGGTGCAGTGACATGTTATAAAGGCTGGGCGGGCATTAAAAGCTTACAGGCTGAGCCTGCATTAATGGGTTAAAGGCTGGATGTGCATGAATGGTTAAAGGGTTAAAGGCTGGGCCCGCATTAAACACGTAAAAGAAGTCCTTTCGCCATCCTCCCGAGCTGCTCATTACCATTTACAAGGGCGGCTCATTCTCGTGTCAAGTGGACGGTGACAGAGTTCAAGTCACCTCAGGAGGCCGGATCAGGGCTGAATGGACTCTGGAGAGTCTTGTGTATGAAACCTCTTTCAACTGCTACGAAGCCTCTACTTCCCACTGAGGCGAACAGAGAGAGAGAGAGAGTACCTGCAATGTGAGGTAGTTGGGCAGAGACTGGTGGGGTGACTGATGTCCCCTCAGATGTTACTTCTCACGCGGTCAGGGAAGTGGAGCTTGTGGAGTGAGTTATTAGACTAATAATTATTGTTGTTATTACTACAAGTGATTATTACTATTATTGATAATTATTATTATACAAGGGTCTGCGTTTCGGATATCACTTTGACATCATGCCTTAAAGCGCCTCACGGGATTTTACTGTGGGGCGACCGTATTTTACAGTCAGCCAAAGTCTCTGCCGAAGGCCGACCCCTCCGACAATGCAGTCCTCCACGCCAACACAGCTGACAGCAGAACGATACAGATGGTGTGGGTCTTAAGTTATCGCTACAGGTACATCGCAAATGCGTAGGCAAAGCACGCACTCGTGCGCAGTTATTCGCCCGAAACATACACACGCTCCCTCACACCTGGGCACGCACACACATACACACACACCCAGACACAAGTACAAATGTTTCACAGCGCTCCACAGGCTTTTCTGTAAAGAGTAACAACAGTATATTTGTGGGTGAACACAGCAGTCAATATGCACACAGCTTAAGCTTCCGCAGAGTACATCAGTTTACAGTCGTGTCCCTCTGTGTGGCAGATACATGCACTCTGCAGCGCTGCAAGGACAGTGTTAGCACACACAAACACACATACGCACACATACACACACACACGCGCACACAGCTATTTCCTTAATCATTGACAGGTAGCGTTCTGATCTCTGTCTCTCCTGGTGTTAAATCACTTTACAGCCAGTTAGCTGAGCTGATCTCTTATAGAGTTTGGTTTTGGAGGAAATTTGCTCAGCAGTGATGATTAAATTCAAAGGCAGTCGATTGCCCTGTAGCTATTAGGAAAAGCATCTGCTAACACACATAAAAGAATTCCCTAGTGGTGTTTTTTTTTCCTCTTTCTCTCTCTCTCTCTCTCTCTCCCCCCCCCCAACCGTCACATCCCCCATCTTCAAAGAGACGAAACATAACTAATAAGCAGTGGAGTTTAATGGGCATCAGGAGTGACGTGGAGAGATACGCTTGGAGCAAGATAAAGAGAGCGAGAGAGGGAGAGAGAGAAAGAAAGAAAGGAAGGAAGGAAGGAAGGAAGGAAGGAAGGAGAGAGCGTAGCACGTGCTGTTGTCTGGAGAGGAGGACAACAATCCAGCCTTTCCTGAATTGATTAGCTGAGTCTGTCTTTGCTTTGGGGTTTGTGTGTAGTAATTGGCAGTGCGAGGCTGGGCTGGACTCAACCGAACATCTCACAGAGAGAGTCAAAGGCTTGCAAGGACCTGGAGGACGTTTCCAAGAATCCTGCGGCGGGAGGAGAGAGACGGAGAGGGCGGGCGGGCGGGAGGGAGGGTGCAACTCGGATGAACGAAGACACCTCTTCGCTGCACGTGGGGGAGACCAGCAAAGTCATGTTTGCCCGGCTCCTCTCTGTACGCTCCAGCGTCGGGCTGCCTGGGCTGAGAGATGCGAGCAGGCACACCTCCGGATGAGCAGACGCGCGGGCTTGGGGATGGCATCCCGATAGCGCTCGGTTGAGGGACCGGCAACGACATGGGACAGTGCTGCTGTAAATACAGAAGGAAGTCACCCCAGCAAGCAAGAGGTACCGGTAGTTTATTATAGAGAATTCTCAATCCTGTTCTCCTTTGCTTGCCCTCCCTCCACCTTGCCCCCTCCTTCCCCATCTTCAGGTCACGCCTGAGGACCTTCCTCTTCGACTGTGCTTATGGCCACCTTCCCTCCCCCTGGCTCGGTGTGGTGCTCCGCCACTGTCAAGCGCTCCCGAGATGCTACGCACGCGAGGGGCGCTATGTAAGTTCTAGTTGTTGTTACAAGAGCAGCGATGTTGACTTATTGCGTTCGGGCTGACGCTCAACATCTGAAACTGCTCTCGAGTGATCCTAGAGAAGGTTAGACTGTTGCGCCCGGGAATTATTTTTGTTTAAAGGGGGCAGACGTCATCGGGATCAAATGTTTTCGGGGCTTGGCAAATCCGTTACGGGGAATACGCAACCGCTAAAAAATAAAAGGGTTCGGGCAAACTCCGGACTCTGGGAAAGGATGTTGAAGGGTCTGCATCGTGACCAAAAGTTTATATTCCTTGTTTCCGGACACGCTTTGAAGGATTGCAGATTGCCATGAGTGCACAGTCACTGCACTTTTCGTCAATTCATCCGCAAAGTGCTTTCGACTCTATCAGCTCTATATCAAATGCAAAGATAGGTGTTATGGCTCGTGTGGCAGCCTGACTCAGTTGGTAGGACTCTCGTCTCTGAGTTATATGGATTCAAGCCCCACGTTGGGACTTTGAACTCAGAATCTAGGCTGACACTCCAGTGCAAGGCTGGGGGTGTGGGGGGGGGGTGGGTGGCGCATTATGGTGCTGTCCCTTGAATGAGACGTAAAACCGAGGTCCCGTCTACTTGTTCAGGTGGACGTTAAAGATCTCATGGCACTATCCGAAAAGAGAAGAGAGTTTCTCCCAGTGTCCTGGCCAATAATCAGCGAGGTAAAATTGGTCATTCACTCTGTGGCTGTTTGTGGGACACTGCTGTGCGCAAACTGGCTGCTGCGTTTCACCTATAAAATAAGTCACAGTAAATCCTGTAAAGTGATTTGAGACATCCTCCTGACGTGAAAGGCGCTAGATCAAACGGGACTGATTATTTATTTATAATTATTATTATTATTTGTGGAGTCCTGTAGCTCAGTGGTTAGAGCACTCGCTTTGCAAGCGAGAGACCCGAGTTCAATTCCAGGCAGGTCAGGGCGAAACCTTGGGCAAGTTTCCTTACTCCACACGCCTAATAATAATCCCTCCAAAACCAAAAACAATAATAAATTGGGTCATTTTCAATCTATGACTGTTTGTGGGACATTGCTGTGCGCAATTGGCTGCCGCGTTCGCCCACATATATACAGTCAATTCACTTTACAGTGTGTTCTGTGAAGCGCTTTGGGACGTCCTCCCGACGTGAAAAGCGCTATATCAAATGCAAGGATTATTATTATTATTATTATCAAATATAAGGATTATTATTGTATATTATTGTCATCGCTATAGAGGTTCCATCTCTTTCTCCTCTGGGACTTTTTTCAGTGTCTCTTTTACTGCGATAAGACTGAATGACCCCGATTCAAACTCAGCCACAGGCAAACATACAGTGAATGTCAAATCACTGCAGGTTTCACTGAAGGACGTCTGGCGTCTCCTCTTAAACTGACCGGCTTCACTGAGCCTTAAACAAATTGTCCCGATTTACCTTGGGGTCTGTCGTGCACTGGTCAAAGCCACTGGCACACTTCTGCCCCCAAACTGCAGCAGGTGCAGGAGTGAATTTTGCAATCTTTTTTTAAACAGGATTTCTTCTTATAATAATAATCCTATCATTTGATATAGCCCTTTATCACATCAATGAGATGTCTCAAAGTGCTTTACCAAATAGACTGTAAAGTGAATTGACTATATATTTGTGGAAGAAACGCAGCAGCTAATCATGCACAGTAATGTCCCACAAACAATTGTGGATTGAGTCACCATGTTATTATTTATCTAATTATTTCTGAAGGGATTATTACCCCCGAAAAAATGATCCGGCCATCGACTAATAACCAGGTTCCTACTTACTGCTAAGTAAACAGAGGCGTGTGGAGTAACAAAACTTGCCTAACAACAACAACTTGCATTTATATAGCGCCCTTCACGGGGGGTAGCGTTCTGGAGCCTAAGATTTTGCCCTGCCCGGGAATCAAACCCGGGTCCTCTCACTTACGGGTGCTCTAACCACTATGCTACAGGACTCCACATTTCCTACTTAAGCAAAGAAACAAACGGAAACTCCTTTCCGACGCACGCCACCGCAAATCGAGGGGAAAGCCCTCCACCGAAATTCCTCCCAACTCTGAGCGGCCTTGACGCAAGTCTGCGCAGCAAAGCGTTATTTCTTATTTACAAAATCGACTTCGAAAATATTGCAAAATGGCTTTGGTTGAATTTCGCAACACTTCTGGGCAGTGTTAATGAAATGCTATCAATTTGTCTGCTTGCCCTAAATAAGAGACGAAAGCTCATCCCTCTTGAGCTCCCCACATTATATTGGGGAACCCCCCCATTCACTATATCGGGGTTCAATTGTATCCAATTTCAACCCCGCATTTCCTTGATTAAAGCCTAGAGCCTTGTGCACTCTGGGTCAGCCTGGCTCAATTGGTAGCCTTCTTCCCTCTGAGTCTGAAAGTTGTGAGTTCAAACCCCATGTCAGCACTTTGAGCTCACAGTCTACGCTGACAGTCCATTGCAGTGTCGGGGGGAGCACTGCTTTGTCGGAGGCGCTGTCCTTCAGATGAGACGTTAAACGAGGTCCCGTCTGCCTGTTCAGTTGGATGTTAAAGACTCTATTCGAAAAGAGAAGAGTTTCTCCTGGCATCCTGGCCAACAGCTGGTCAAAATTGGCTGTTTATAGGACATTGCTGTGCGTAAAATTGGCTGTCACACATAAACACACCCACAGCCCTCCAACTCCCTGACTCTCTCACACTCACACACACACAGTCACACAAACACACTTGCCCACATACACAATTAACTTCAGAGAAGCATGTCCAGCGCCAATTTTATCCTTGTGTTGATAATGTCTGCACTTCACCACTGTAAACTGTGCTGTGTTCACCCGGGGATCAGTAACAGACAGCAAACAACAGGGGCTTGATACCAAATAGCAGGAGACTGGTAGCAAACAGGCTCCAGCAGGAGACGATGTAAAGAAGGAAATGAAGAGATAGCTATTCATGCAGTTGTCACATTTGAGGGCTTTCCTCTCATTTTCAGCTCTTCAATTATTTCAACAACAACTTGGATTTATATAGCACCCTCCACGCTGGACGGTGTCTCAGAGCACTTTCACATTAATAATAATTATGATAATAATAATAATCCTTGCATTTAGTATAGCACTTTATCACATCGCAAGGACATCACAAAGCGCTTCACAGGATTTACTGTGAAATTGAGTGACTGCGTACTTTGTGGGCAAATGCCCCAGAGGGTATTAAGGTGCCCAATTAAGGTACCCAGTGAACTACCCGACATCTGCGGTGCACAAGGTGCTCAATGGGAGCGAGAAAGCAAATCCTGACCAATACTCTCAGATATGCCAAGGCAGCAGGACAGAGTTGCATAGAGTTACATAAAATAAGGCCATTCAGCCCAACTAGTCCATGCCAGTGTTTAACTCTCCACATCCCACCCCTCCAATTCCCCACTCCCAAACCCCACTCTTCCCTTCTCCCTTGTGTATGCAACAAGTTTCCTCTTAAATACATTGATACTTTTTGCCGGGGTAATAGTCGAGAGGAAAAACTCAACATTTGGCAGACCCGACCTCAGTTAGTAATATAATAATAATCCTTGCATTTGATATAGCGCCTTATCAGATCATGAGACGTCTCAAAGCGATTCGCGGAATTTTACTGTAAAGTGACTGCTTGTGTTTTGTGAGCTCAATTTAGGGGATAAGGGGCATCACTGAAACACACATACACACACAAATACAACAACAACTTGCATTTATATAGTGCCTTTCACACAGAGTAGCTCCTCAGAGCCCTGATATACACAAACAACAAGTTGTATTTATATAGCACCTTTCGTGGCGGAAGAACGTCCCAAGGCACTGAAACACACACGTTATACACACACATATATATTTATTTATACATACACACTCATCGCACGGGCTCTCTCTCACACATGTACTATAATCAAACCTGCACACGCAGAGATACACACTCACCCAACCCCACTCATGTGCACATTCAAACCGTACTGGCACTCGCCAGACACACAATCATATCTGCATGAACACATACATCATACCTCACACACCTCACTGTAATCTGCCGCTTGGCTGCTTTCACTCTGAAATAAAGGCCGCCTGGGTTTGCCGAACAGGCCTGAGTTCATCAGGCTGGCAAGGGCTGACCGCTAAGTCAACGTATCAGTGGGTCTGCAACTGAGACGGAGAACAGCTGTATAAACATCTCACCTACATGGATGAGATACGGTAAAGAGCTAGGTCAACAGAGACAGAACGTCAGGTTTGAGCTGCAGTGCAAATAGTCTCATCTCTTATCAATTTACTACAGTGTCTTACAATCCAGCTACACACGAACCAGATTTAACTGCTCTTCACCAGCACTGGCTAAAGTGATGACAGGCAATGGCTCCATCACCTGAGTGACACGTCTCACTCCAGATATTTACTGAATTGGCTTAAACAGGTCAGTATCAGGACCACTTTAATGAGATGTGATGCTATTGTAAAGTCATTAATTCCCAGACTTCAGAACTATGGCAAATAACAAATCCTTGTCAATTGATAGAGCACCTGATCTTCACAATGTCTCAAAGCACTTCAGAGTATTCCGTAAAGTGTGATAATAATATTCCTTGCATTTATCACGTCAGAAGGACATCTCAAAGTGTTTCACAGGAATTACTGTGAAATAAAGTGACTGTGTATTTGTAGGCAAATGCAGCAGCACAATAGCACACAGCAATGTCCCACAAACAGCCATAAAAGCTATTTTATTTGGGGGCACTGGAAACAATTCTCTTCTCTTTATAATAATCCTTGCATTTGATATTGCGCCTTATCACATCGTTGAGAAATCTCAAAGCGCTTCACAGGATGTATATTGTTAAGTGGATTGACTGTGTATTAGGGTGGTCTTCAAGAGTGTTTTGAAGAGCTGAGAGTCTAGGCTCAAGGCAAAGGAATTTGGGAGGTGAGGGGGATAGGAGTACCTGAGAACAGAGACAAAGTGGTTAAAGGCCATTGATAGCGGGGTATAGAGTGGAAGGCACGAGCAGGAGAATAGGGCTGGGAGAGACCACAAAGTCTCTCCCAGCCCTATTTAAATACACAAGGGAGAAGGGATGTTTAAATAGCATTAGCGAGGGAATCTTTCCAGGCTTCAGTGATGAGTAAGGAGCCAAAGTGACATCTTGCCCCAGGTCTCTTTCCTTTGTACTAAACGCTCTTGGAAGCCGCTCTCAGTCGTGGTCAGTCCCAGGCGACAGGGCAGAATAGGTCCAGGAGCCCAGCCAGACGAGCCTGACACTAACACTGCCAGGGGCTGGCAGAGCCAAATCAAAAAGCTTCATTAATTGACTGGAAGCAGGGAAAAGCCAGCCAGCCAGCCGAGTGTTGTGACAGTAATCTACGCGTCTTAAAGTATATGGGGAAAAACGAGGTGGGTCAAGTCTGGTTAATAAATCACGCGTGTCGTGAAGTATGTGAAAGAACTGCAAAGAGCTGTACTGTACTCTGTGGAACTCCAGTTTACATGAGCTGACCCAATTGGATCCTCAGTGAAATTCCTTGCCATTTTCTTTCAAAGAGGTTTCTGCTGTGTGCAATTAACTGAGCTGGGGACAGCATTGTGTGAAATAAGCTGGCAAAACAATCCAATGCTTCAGTGGTTAGGTATTCTCTCACTTGTATGACTCAGTCAGCACTGATTTTGGAGTGGGGCGGGGGGAGAGAGAGGAGTGAGAACTGTGTCAATTTGACATGGTTTTCAGTAGGTGTCTCGTTTGCTGTCACTGCAAGATCACATCGAATCCAGGTGTCAGCTGGTAGGTTTTCCAATTGGTTCAGTTAGAAATGATCTCACCTCAGAGTCAGAAAGAACCACATTGGAACCTGGAACCCGCATTGTCTTAGGCTGACACTTCAATATAGTCCTGGGGGTTCGAGGAGTGCTGCACTCATCCTTCAGATGAGACATTAAAAGGAGGTACCATCTGCCTGTTCTGGACGTTAAAGAACCCGTGGCACTGTATGAAAAGAGAAGGGAGTTTCTCCCGGTGTCCTGGCCAACAAACCCCCAGATAAAGTTGACCATTCACTTCATGGCTGTTTGTCTCGGGTACTGCTGTGCGCAAACTGTCTGCGTAACTCGAGAGAGAAGGGGAGTGATTTAAAGATTTCTTAAGGAGAAGCGAGGTTTGACAGATCCACTGGAGCACCCTTAGCCACACAGAGAAGCTCCTGATATCAATTACAGGCCAGCGTATTACACGGCAAACTTTAGAGACGCTATCACTTTCCCTGGTCTCTGGCATTTGGGGCACAAAGCCGTAAAACAAGCCTTCACGCTGTAATCGGAAGCAGGCACAAGGAAAGATGAACGCAAAGGAGAAAAATGCACGGAATATCTGACTGGAAATGCATTCCCAAGCAGAGAGGAAATACTGGGCAGCTGATGCTTTTAACCTCTTAATTCCCTGCTGAACATATGAACTCAAGCAGAATTATGATTAGTAATAATAATCCTCACATTTGATACAGTGCCTTTCATGTCAGGAGGTTTCAAAGCATTTCACGGGATATACAGTAACGTGTAGTGATTATGTATTTTATAGGCAAACATGGCAGGCAACTTGCGCCAAGCTATCACCCACAAACAGCCAAAGACTTGTAGAGAAGGGACAAGACAAAGGAATAGAGGCAGTGAGTTCCCAAGGTTAGGGGTATAACAATATAATAATAGTAGTAGGGCGTAATAATCCCCCCAAAGAAATAAAATTTGGTTACTCAATCCATGACTGTTTGGAACACTGCTGTGCTCGATTGGCTGCCGCGTTTTGCCCACAAAACACACAGTCAATCCAATTTACAATATATTCTGTGAAGCGCTTTGAGACGTCTCAACGACCTAATAAGGTGCTGTATCAAATGCAAATATTATTATTATTATTACTATTAGGCCTCAAAGTGCTTCACAGGATTTGCTGTGAAGTGCAGTCACTGTGTGTATGTTAAGGTGAACACAAAATTCAGCAATTTGTTAAAACGTTGGAAGCTCTGATATGTCGAAGAAAATCAAGAGAAATCTAGAGCCCGGTGGAATTTCTCGCCCGACCCGCCCTCCTCCTTATGTGAAAGCTGCAAAGAGAAAGACGTGTTAGTTTGGGTTTAAGAAGGACACCTGCGCAATATTGAATTTTATCCCTCTCTTTGAAGTGCGGGGATGAATACTCCTGTTACCTCTTCTAATACGACGTCCAATTATATAACATTTTCGTTTGGGAAATTACCGGCTCCTCTCGGTCATTAGACTTGGGCTCAGCATTAAAACGATATGTAGCCGATCACCTTGGATTCCCTCATTAGAAGTCTCAGCTCTGCCTGGTTTACAAATCTCTACGGCAGATGAGGATTTGTACTGTGTGTTGGCATCCTGTGCTTTGATCAGGTGCTGTTATCTGGAGCAGACAGCGTAGCTTTTTTTTAAAAGATACATCTCAGCTACGAACCTTATCATCAGAGCAAAGTGCCAAAAGACAATTAAACAGAGAGAAAGGGAGAGAGAGAAATCTGGTCAATCTCGTTTTGCACTGAAATTGCATGGCGCAACCTGAACTGCAGTAGGCATATAGGCCTGTTCATTCATTCATATCGCAAGCAGTTTACTGAGGGCAACAAGCTGTAGGTACCCAAGGGCTCACACAGACTTACATACACACACACACACGCACACACACACACACGTGTACGTACACACCAGCCAGTCTTTCCCTCTACACACAGACTTAATCAATCTATATGTATGTAATATATATATGAGACACCCCCATACATCCCTTTCAGTCCAATCCTATACAACCACAGTAAACAGCAGCAATGACAGTCCAGCATGCCAGCACAGCATTAAAACGGACGTAAAGGCCGAAAGCACCAGCACAATGCAGGAGATCACATGCGTCAGCAGTAACTAAGCTGCTCTTAACAAAGCTTTACATTTTTTGGGGGCAAATTCCTCTATGTATTAAAGCACAGATTGGCAGCAAAACATTCAACTCAAAAGACCGACGACTTTCTCGTCTCACTCAGACAAAGCAGCACACTCCAGGAGTGAGCAGAGATAGAAGCAGAAGATAGGAGAAGAGTCCCTTCTAGTTCCTCAATGACCCTGATCCGTGTTCTCAGACATTCTCTCAGCTGCGTAAACAAGCACATAGCTACTGTCCACTGGCTCCTTGTAATCCGACCGGGCTGTTTAACATTAGACTGAACTTGCTACGCCACATCCATCAGTCCCACTGATCCCGCAGTGAGGAGGAGTAACTTGGGTACATCGCAACGCAGCACATTCCACGTTCCTTGGCCAACACTGGCCCAGACACAATCAGTCACTCACTTCCTGATTGTGGGACGTCACTGTGCGTAAAGTGGGCTTCGCCTAGAAAAACAGTCACTACACTTTACAGTATATCCTGTGAAGCACTTTGAGACATCCTCCGCATGCGAAACGTCTGTCTCAAGATCTGGGTCTTTGACCGCACTTTCTGTCATCTTCCCCCACCCCACACCACCCACATCCCTTGGCTGTGACTCCCAGCTTGGGTGCCCGGCCAGGACTCATCGCGCTTTACGACTGCATAATTGTAAATTTGTATTGTGTTATAAAAGTGTCTCTATCAAATGCAAGAATTAATATTATTATAATTACTGCTTGAAGTGGGTGAATCGGCAGTGACTTTCCCCTTCTAAGTGAAAATGCAGACTTCTCTATCTCAAACTGTCGTGGAGGCAGAGTCTATATATTAGTTTAAAAGAGATTTAGACTGGAGGCTGGAGAAAGAGGAACATTACAGGATGAGGAAAATCGAGCCGGGTGAGGAGGTGAGACTGGGCGGCACATGTGGCTAAAACATCAGGCGAATTTGGGGTGGAAGACCTGTTTGTGTGATGTAGAGTTCTGAGATTGTAGAAAATAATAATAATCCTTGCATTTGATATATATGTGGAGTCCTGTAGCTCAGTGGTTAGAGCACTCGCTTTGCAAGCGAGAGACCTGAGTTCAATTCCAGACACAGGGCAAAACCTTTGGCAAGTTTCCTTACTCCACACAGAGCCTAATAATAATCCCTCCAAAACCAAAAACAATAAATTGGTCATTTTCAATCTACGACTGTCTGTGGGACATTGCTGTGCGCAATTGGCTGCCACGTTCGCCCCCAAATACACAGCCAATTCACTTTATAGTGTGTTCTGTGAAGCGCTTTGGGACGTCCTCCCGACGTGAAAAGCGCTATATCAAATGCAAGGATTATTATTATTATCATTATTATATAATATATAGCACCTTGTCATGTCGTTGAGACGTACCAAAGCACTTCTCAGAATATATTGTGAAGTGTATTGACTGTTTATTTTGTGGGTAAAACGCAGCAGCCAATTGCGTCCAGCAGTGGCCCAACAAAACCGTGGATTGAGTGTCCACAATATTTTTCCTCCTTATTATTACCCCTGGAAAGCGATCCGCCAATCGACTAACAACCGGGTTCCTACTTACTGCTGGGTAAACCGAGGCTGGTGGAGTAAGGAAAAAGAATTAACTTGCGCAGTTTTAACATACGAAAGAGGCAGAGGCTGCAGCCACACACATTGAGACGCTGTTCCCGTAGACACAGGCTCAGCTTCCCCAAGTGAAAGGATGGAATGGCGAGAGATAGGCAGGGAGACGGTTGTTTAGTCTGGGTAGACGTGTAACCTGCAGCATGCGTGTGGAATACATTCCTTACTGGTCTCTCATCCAGTGGCTGTAGGCAAGCCAGAGAGTTGTGTTTATTCCCTTACACTAGAAAGCGCTTTGTCATCAATATACACACACAAATACTACAAAAAAATACAGTCAGTATACTTTACAGTAATAATCCTGCAGGTATTTCCATTGGTGTAGGAAGCAGATAATAATAATCCTGGCATTTGATACAGTACCTTATCAGGTTGTTGAGATGTCTCAATGTGTTTAATATATTGTAAAGTGGAGTGGCTGTGTATTTTGTGGGCAAAACGCGGCATCCAATAGCATCCAGCAGTGTCCCACAAACAGTCGGGGATTGAATGACCAAATTATTATTAATTATTAGACATAATGACATCTGATCAATATTATACACTGGTGGTACACTACGTTAAGTCTGAGGAAATGCAAGTCCTTTGAGCAGGACTGAAGCCACTTGTGTTATTCATTTCAACTGGATGTATTGAAGCTTTGTGATGCTTATAATTTATATAATAACAACAATAACATCATACCCTGCATTTGACACAGCGCTTTTCAGGTCAGGAGGAAGTCTCAAAACCTTTGCAGGAATTACTTCTCTTTTCAAATTGTGCCATGAGATCTTTAACGTCCACCTGAACAGGCACGTGGGGTCTCAGTTTAATGTCAGTTTAAGGATGTATCTCTAATGATGTTGTGTACCCCTGCACTGCATTGGAGCGACTTGCGAGTTCAAAAGTACTCATGTGGAGGGGGTCGAACTCACAACCTTCTGACTCGGGAGCTGAGAGTGCTACTGACTGAGCCAGGAACTTATGCCAGGCTGGCAAGCAGCAAACGGGCAAGACTCCAGTGAAGTTTGCCACAGCAGCTTTTACACACGGAAACCCATGGCCTCAACTTAAACCTCCTCGTTCTTAGCTTCAAGCTCAATATTAGAAAGTGAATGAATGCATTTTTTTTTAGCAACTTCAATGTTGAAACTTTGCGAAGCTCTTCACAGAAATGACTGTCATAAGTGGTGAAATGAATGTATCTTACAGACAACAACAACTTTCATGTATACAGTGTCTCGGAGCGCTCAGAGGCAAAGATGCACAAGCAGCTTTGCCGTAAGCGGGGTGAAGGATAGATTTATCTGGGGGATTTTAGGCCGAGGACGAAGGGAGAAAGTCCCTTCCCTTTAAGGGACAGCAGTATCTTTGAAGCCTGCCAAAGGGACAGGCAGCCAAACCACAAAACGCGCCAACAATGTGAATTCAGAGAGCAGACGTCAAGTTGCGGAGACTCAAACCCGGCAGCCAGTCAAAAAAAAAACGACTCTGGTCAAAGGTTCAGGCCATTCAGCTGTCGTGTCAGTTGCGTCTTGTGAAAAAGTGCCCTTAAAGACCGAACACTCAGATGTTACTGTACAGAAAACGGCAGTGAAATGCCAGAGCGTTTCCGTACAGGACAAGGATACGAATGAGCTGCTGGCTGGGAGCTTGCGGTTGTCTGATGGCTTCAAAGATAAGCAAATGGAACAAATGGCCATTGTTCTATTGCTGCAGTTGCAAAGGGAGACTGGAGTGTAGTGAGCTGCCTCCCCCCGGGTTAAGGTTGCTCCGAAGAGCACCTTAGCTTAAGGGCAGGAGCTTTTTTTTAAAAAATTAACATTACCTCAAGCGGCACATTTACGCACCTTCAACTAAATGGAGCTTCAAGGACACGGTTCCTGTATATGGTGCCCGCCGCCCCCATCCTCACCAGCCTTCGCCGGCACACTATGGCTTCTGCCCAACCCACCCTTGCCAATTTTATGCCAGGATGTGGCTTCATGGTCACCAATGCCCTACGAACCTCCGGTCTTTATCTTTGTGTACCCCTTTGTTAAACAAATAACCTGCCCACACAATTGGAGTTTTCACTCGAACACCAGTGACAGCAGCAGGAGCGGCCCAATAACAGCAAGGGGCGGGGGGGGGGGGGGTAGGGAGATGAAATAATACCAACCAAAATAATCATTATCCTCGCCTTTGATAATCACGCCTTTCATGTCAACAGGATGTCTCAAAGCAATCAGCTGAAAAATACCTTCAACGGACGGGAAGAAAATTGTGGGAGGATCACACAATAGTGGGAGGGGAACTGTGACCTGTCGCACAACAACAACTTGCATTTATTTTGTGCCCTTCACGCGGGGCAGCATCTTGAAGCGCTTAACAGTGACGGAGCCTGATTCCGAGCTGGAGGGGGGGGGGAGGGAAGAGGTGACCATAGTCACGGTCAAAGGGGAAGGTCTTCAGTTGTGATCTCGAAGAGAGGAGGGGGCAAGACAGAGGAATTGGGGGAAGAGAGTTGTAAAGTTTCTGGCGTAGTGGCTAAAAGCATGACTGCCGTTGGTGGAGCAGAATGGACTTTTTTTTATTTGTTCTGCCGGGTGTCTGACGCATGCGCAAACCCATCACCGTGCTCAAGAGTATCCAAACCAAGCTGAGGGACAAGCAGGAGGCAAGAGTCAGCCCAGCAGAGGATACGGTTAGTGGAGTTCGGAGAAAGCAGATCAGAAAGGTATACCCACTGAAATACACTTGCTTTAACTATAATTGGCAATGACCATCACCAGATAGAAGGGCAACTTGGTAGTCTTACAGGAATGAGAATCTAAAATACATTGATTTTTTTACTAAAGGAAAGCTGCCGTATGTCAGGCTGACTGCTGGCATCTCTGATCCACTGTGATCCACATTCAGAGTGAAGTTCTGGCATGATTCATTTACTGGTTACTGGACAGGGGGCCCCTCTTTGATCCCTTCTTAAGGAACCACATTAGAAACCGCTGCATATTAGCCTCCTGCTGTACACCGCAGGACTCCTGGAGATCTCTCAACACAAGGCAATCACTCGTCCTCACAATGGGAATAATCCTTCTTAAAAGGATTAAGTCTCTGCTTGATGGATCCGAATTACTGTATTAGTTTGATTTCCCAATACAAGGATTGGCAATTCAGAGGCAAAATGGGGAATGGAACGGGAGCTGCGGACTGACCGGGAACACGGTTTGCAGTGGTCGAGTCAAGCACATCACACAGGTTGGGAGGTGCTGCTGCTTTGCCGACAACTATAGGGGAAGGAGCTCCCGGTCCGAACCAATTAATCTGCCTCAGCAAAGTAGGACGGGATCCTAACCCAATATTAATAATAGCCATTCAGACTCAGTGTGCACCACCGTGCAGTAAAGCACCATCTACGTTTTGAGTGTTTATTATATCTAACGGGGCGAATTATACCAAACTGAAACAAGCTTTAAAACCAGCATGGGACCCGTCGCCTTAGTGCATTCAACAACAACAAAATTACATTTGTACAGCGCCTTTCACATCGGGAGGATGTCCCAAGGAGCTGGGGAAGTATAAGCCACAAAGTGAGCAATCTTTCCTCTCCTCAGACATTGAGGGAGTCCCTCCATCACTTGTGTTATGCAGGTTATGGGCAGTCGGCGCAAAGAATCGTGGAATCATAGAATCCTACAGCACAGAAGGAGGACATTCGGCCCATCATGACTGTGCCAGCTTCTTTGAAAGAGCTATCCAATTAGTTCCATTCCCCCGCTCTTACCCCATAGCCTTGCAATTTGTTTTCTTTTCATGTATATATCCCTTTCAAATTCCCTTTTGAAAGTTATTATTGAATCTGCTTCCACCAACTTTCCAGGTGGTGCATTCCAGACCGTAACAACTCGCTGCATACAAACATTTCTCCTCTTCTCCCCTCCGGTTCTTTAGTTTCTAAAATGACAAGAGCCTTAGGGATGAAAAACACTTCCTTTAGGTTCGGTTCGGAGTCTCTCACCTGTTTCTGCAGTCATCTCGCGAGCAGGCATCCTCTGATGAATTCTGACGTTCAGAGGAGGGCGTGAGTGTTGGCAGTAAAACTCACAAAGTCAACCGTGGTGATCCCTCTTACATCAGCTGTGGCAGCTCAGGAATCCTCCTGTAAAGACAACATCAGCTATGAGTTTTTTTTGGGGGGTCAGTTGGGTGTATGACACATGCGGAAACAACAACAATCACAAATTGCATTTATACAGCGCCTTTCACTTCGGGTGGATGTCCCAAGGCGCTGGACAGTGAAGGGTTTGCACCCGAGATGGGAGTTGGAGTCAAGAGGGGTGGAGGGCAAGTGTGGTGGTGGTGGGAGGATGATCGAAGAAATGGTCGAAGAGAAAGGTCTTCAGACAGGCTTTTTGGAGGGGGAATGAGGCAGAGGGGCTCCGGGACGGAGTTCCAGAGGGTGGCAGCAGAAAGACTGCCGGAGTCTCACAATAGAAAATCACATTGTTTTCCATTGAAAGCAATATCTGACAAGCTTCCCTCTGCTTGGCCTTCCCATTTGAGCTTTGGCTGACACTCAGTTCAGTTCTAATATTTTATTGCTGCTATTATACTATTAATAATCCTTGTATTTGATATGATATGGCCATTCATGCCAGGAGAACATCTCAAAGTGCTTCACAGGATTTACTGTAAAGTGCAGCGACTGTGTATTTTACAGATGAACATAGCAGCCAATTTATGATCCTTAATATCCATCTGAAAAGGCAGGTGAGAAGTCAGTTTAACATCTGATTAGAAGGATGGCACCCCCAACAATGCAACTCTACCGAACAATGCTCCCCACCCCCAGAGCTGCATTGGGGGGTCAGCCAAAAGTGTGAGATCAAAGCCCTGACATGGGGCTTGAACCTACAACCTTATGACTCAGAGGCGAGAGTGCTACTGACTGAGTCAGGCCTGACACATCACTGAAACCTTAAGAAACTGCAACACAGAAGAAGGTCATTCAGCTCACTGAGCCAATTGGAACCATAGACTTGAATCCCATTTCCCTGGACTTTCTACTCAGCCATTCAATACATATTTAACTTGTTTTTGGAATAAATAAGATATACGATTACCAAATTATAAAGATTCTCCCAAATGCAAACCAAAGATAAGGTGAAAGAACACTTTATCACATCAAAATTCCTCAAAGGGTTTTACGGTAACCAGTAAGAGATAACAGAAACAGAAGAACCAAGTAATGGATAAAAGCAGCAACAGATAAAACTGGTCGTTTAGGTCACATCTGTTTGTGGGTTATTGCTGGTCATAAAACTGGCTGGCACATTCACCCACAAAAATACAGTGGCCGCACTTTACAGTAAAATCCTGTGAAATGCCTTGATGACAACCTGTTAAAGACTCAATGTTAAATGCGAGGATATTCCAACTTGTGCTGAGCGCAGTGGCTGCAATTTGTAGGCAAACACGTCAGCCGTTCGGTACAACGCGAGGTCCCACAGCCAGTGGAGGCAAAGTCAGCTGTGATACTCCTTGCCAGGAAATGGTTTGGTAAGATCAAGATCTATTACTGGAGTTTACTGCTCTTATAGCAATTGAGCCATCAGCATAAAACCCCGGGGGTTAGTCAGCAAGCCATTGTAATCAGGAACTCATTAGTAACGTATGAGGACAGTGAACTGTGTAAGGAAGATAGCAATGATAAGGCTGCATATTGCTTCCTATGGTCAAAGGTAAGAGATATAAAATTAATGATACAAGATAATGGCAACAACCTTTGCATTTGATAAAAAGACTGATCACGTCAGGAAGACACATCAAAGCGCTTTACAAGGTTTACTGTAAAGTGCGTGGACTGTGTATTTTACAGGCGAATGTGGCAGCCAATTTCCACACAGCATGACATGAGTGATCAATTTCATTTGAGTTGACGTCAGCCAGGACACCGGGAGAAACTCCTTTCCCTTTTTAAAAAACGCCACGGTATCTTTAAAGCCCAACTAAGTGGGGAACTTGGTTTAAGGACTCATCCAAAGGACAGCACCTCCGACAATGCAACACACCCCCCACCCCCTAGCAATGCATTGCAGTGTTGGCCGAGGCTGTGAGTTCACACGGACTGTGTGCTGTAATAGTAAGGACCGTAGGGTGGGTATTTCGGCTGAATGAGATCAAATGGGTCGAAGGACCTTCGTCACCTGAACCTTTCTCATGAGGGGACGTACTAATGGCATTTTCTGCTCTTTTCTGTTACCCTTGCATTCGCATTTGATAATAGTGCCTTATCACGCCTTTAAGAAGTTTCACAGCTCTTCACAGAATATCGTGCCAAGTGAATTGACTGTATATTTTGCGGACGAAACACAGCAGCCCAATTGCGCAAAGGAGTGTCCCACAAACAGCAGTGGATTAAGTGACCAATTTAGTATTTTTTTATGGAATTATTACCCTCGGGAAAGCGATCCATCACACAACTGTCAACCAGGCTCCTACTTACTCCTAGGTAAACAGAAGTGTGTAGAGTAAGGAAACTTGCCTAAGGTTTTGCCCTGTCTGGGAATTGAACTTGGATCCTCTCAATTGTGAGGGGAGTGCTCAAACCACTACACTACAGGACTCCACTGTTATCGTTGTTCGCCCTTGGGCATCTGCGCACAGCTCTCAGATGTGGTCGTCCCTCCATCGAAGCCGTGCAAATTGGAAGCCAATCTGAAGAGATCAGAGTTGGAACGCTGTGAATTCCGAAACGTCTTTGAAGCTCATCCCCAGTCGCTCCTGGGTTTAAATAAATAATCCCTCGTCTGCAAAACAGCAGATATCCATCGGCCAGGCTCACTTTTACTTTCGTCCGAAATGCAGCAAACTTGACTTTTATGTCAAATGGAATCTTCTGGTCCAGTTTGACCGTAAATACGCAGAAGAGATTCTGCAAACCTCGCATTTCAAAGAAAACATTCAAAATCCTGGTCTCTTTCTGTTCAGGATTCTGTTACAGGCAATTCCATATCTGCTGGGGACCACCCAGTGCTCATCGGAGCATTAGTCACAAGCATTTTGCCCACAAAAATATACAGTCACTCCACTTTATAGTGTATTCTGAGAAGCTCTTTGAGACGTCTCAACAATGTGATAAGGCACTGTATCAAATGCAAGGATTATTATTATTATCATTAGGGTGTGTCAGCCTGGCTCAGCAGGAAGCACTCCTGCCTCTGAGTTAGAAGTTTGAGGGTCCAAGCGCCACGGTTGGACTTGAACAGTACAGTCCTGGGGGGTGGGGGGGGAGAGCAGGGGTCTACGCTGCTTTATTGGAGGTGCATCGGTGAAGGGAATTTATCTAGGGATTCTTGGCCAAAACACTTGGAGAAACTCAGCTTTTCCAATAGTCTCACAGAATCTTTTGACGTCCACCTGAACATGTTAGTTTAACATCTCATTTGAAAGGTAGCAATTCTGTTGCTTGACGCACATTGTGGACATTAAGTGCACTATCTGCACCTCCTCACAAGTACACAAGAGAGGTTTGGATGAAGAAGATCTTTTGGTCCATTTTCTTTATTTTGGTTAGCCGGGTGTCTGAAACCCATCACGGTGCTTAACAGTATCCAAACCAAACTGAGAATTCCATGCATCCCACCTACACGTGGAAATCCCTGAGATAGATTGTTGGAATGAAATGCGCACTCTCTCCCTGGAGGGACACATCCTGCTTACTTATTTCTGGAAAGTATTAGGCTCAGGTTGGCAAGACCCAAGGCTTGGGGATCCCACAGTGTGAGTTGGGGAAACTGCTAGAGTCTAACCAGCTAAAACTGCATGGCTTGCCATTGATATTTCCGATCTCATCCTTCCAGCACACCCAACCCTACCATCCCCTCATCATAGCATCAAGCAGTTTTCCAAGGTGATACCCCATGCGAATGGAGCTGTGTGACATTTAACTGAGGTCCCTGAAATTACCCAGTTGCAGCAATAAACCTATGTCCTCAAGTACTGCTTTGGTGCATCGTAAAGTATTGCTGTGGGCTTAACTTTCAAATGCCTTTGAAATTCTTTTGCTAAAATGGTAATAACGGTACCCAGTAGGTTCACTGGGATCTTTTTCATCTGCATTTACATAGTTCCTTTTTATCATTCTATTTTGTTATCAACTCTTCCCATCTATTCCTGATAATCTTTTTAACTACTATCTTGCTCCCCAACTCTAATCTAGTTGAAATGAAATGCAAATAGCTGCTTTTGTTTAGTGTCAGCAGTTTAGCTCCCCATTTTGTGACTCGCAAACCATCCTTTTTGTCCATTCGAGAAAGTTACCAAGTTATCTACAAACTCAATCTCCTGTTAGACACACAGTTTTCCTCACCAGTCATTATCCTGTTCATTCTTTCCACACTCCCAGATAATACCCAGATATCACCAACCTTTGCCCCCTTCTCTTCAAAACTACTCACCAAACCCATATATTCTTCTTGAGCTCCTCAGATCTTCTGTCCACCATGTCATTTGCCTCCACATGTAAACAACAGCTGGATTTCCTCCCTTTGCCCTTATTATGTGTCAGCCTGGCTCAGCGTTTGTCAGTGAACATTTGCCAGACAGTGCTCTTGATGGTATGCTAGGCGGTTTCAGCTAAACTCCAGCCTGCCACACACTCTGGGATCCCCAAGCTTTGGCTCTCACCAAACCTTGGCTCTCACTAAACTGCATCCAATACTCTACAGAATTATGTAAGCAGCTTGTGTCCCTCTAGGGAGTGTGCGCATTCTATTCTAGACACAGGGAAAGTCCCGTGTACAGATGCTGTACATATGTGGAACTCTCAGCCTTAAGCACTGTGATGGGTTTCTACATCTGTTCGACACCCGACTGATCAAAAAAATCCCTTACTTGAGCTGCTTTGCTTTTTACAAAAGCAAAAACTGAATTATAAATTGGTATCTAAGGTTCCCAAAGCTTCCCACGCTGCTGTAGACTAACCCGTACAGAATTAATCGCTATCAATATCGCCATTATTGTAGCAGGTGACTACCAGGATGGACCTTGGTCTGTTTTTGTTCAGCGATTCCAGTGTTCCTATAAATAATAATACTTACATTTGTTATCACAAGTTCCACGTTGGGAGGACGTCTCAAAGTGCTTTACAGGAATATGCTGTAAAGCATGACTGACTGTGTATTTTGTGGGTGGCCAATTTGCGCACAGCAAATGACAAAGGCTTCAGGGGCTTGTGTCCTTGTGTTCAGCTCGACTAAGAAGCGAGTGCCGCATGTTAACCGCGCGCGGGGCTGAGGTCGATATGCATTACTGCTTTGTTGACGGTTTGTTAACCGGGCCCCCGGTCTTTGTCCGGGCAGCAACATTTAAGCATTTCAATAAGCATTTAACCCCAGTGTACCGAAGTGTGCTTGAACATGCCCGACATGTTCGGACACCAAAGATTCTCTGAAACGGGGCTTAGCTTCGGAAGCAGAAAAAGAATGTAAATTATAATAATAATCCTTGCATTTGATATAGCACTTTTCATGTCTTCTCGGCGTCTCAAAGCGCTTCACAGAATATACTGTAAAGTGAATTGACCGTATATTTTTGGGCGAAACATGGCAGCCAATTGCGCACAGCAGCGTCCCACAAACAGTCGTGGATTGAAAATGACCAATTTATTATTGTTTTGTTTTTTGGAGGGATTATAGGCGTGTGGAGTAAGCAAACTTGCCCAAGGTTTCGCCCTGCCTGGAATTGAACCCAAGGCGTTGCAATTGTCTCATTTGCAAGGCGAGTGCTCTAACCACTGAGCTACAGGACTTAATTAGCAGAACTAGAATTAGCAGAGAGAGCTTGTGCTCTGACCATCTCTTAGCGAGTCTCGGCTCATCATTATCCCCGTTTAAATCCGGTGCGCGGCCAAATCCCTCAGCATACCCTCAATAAGAACACAAGGAAGAAGACCGAGGTCCATCCAGTTCGTCTTCCACTAACCCGGCAGTCACACGACATGCCAAACTATACATTCTTTACCGAAATATTATTTCCTAACAGAAATCTACTTGATTTGTTCTTGAAAGAATCAACACTTTCTGCTTCCACCGTCTCCCAAGGGAGTCTGTTCCATACTTTTAACTACTCAATCACCGAGGATTTGTTCGGAATTTACCCCCCTTCAATCGCAGCTCGTGTCCTCTGGTTCCGCTGTTCAGCAGAACTTAAGTGTGAGTCAAAAAGTGGGCTCCGTTGCTGACCGAGCTCACACACAATTAAGCAAACACCAGGAGAATCAGTGGCTAAATAGACAGCTGACCTCACAACAAACCAACCCACACACTAATTCGTAATAAATAAAATCTTAAAGCCACAGGGACCCAACAACATAACAAAATCATCTTTAAGTAAAACATTCTCTACTTCCACGTAGTGTATCGATGCAGAACATCTGTTAAAGGCTACCCCGACTCTAGCGAACAAACAGCCCAAATGTTGTCTCGAGTCAGACCGAAACTGCACGCGCACACTGTAAAGCAGGTTTGAGGAATTTAATCCCTTGCTACCACAGCACAGATTATGAGCGTCTTGTTCGAACGCTGGACCTGCATCAGTGCAGCACTTCCTAGGGATTGTTGGCCAGGACACTGGGAGAAATTCCCTTCTCTTTTCGAATAGTGTCATGGGATCTTTAGAGTCCTCTTGAACAGTCAGACGTGACTACGAAGGACAACATATCCAAATATTGCAAGATTCCTCCTAGGTGCCACCCTGGATTATGAGCTGCCAATACAGGGCTTGAACCCACAAACATCTGACTTGGACAGTGACTAAAACACAAACGCAAGTGTGGCGATTGCAACCGGACAATAATAAGTCTTGCATTTCATAAAACGCCCGATCGTGTTGTCGAGACATCTCAATTCACTTCACAGAAAATGCTGCAAACTGGTGTGTACTTCACTGTGTGTTTTGTGGGCGAAACGCGGTAGGTAGCCAATGCGCAAACAGCAGCGTCCCACGAACAGCCTTAAAGACAATACTTTTATAGATGGCATTTTACGGACACTTATGGAGTCCTGTAGCTCAGTGGTTAGAATATTCGCTTTGCAAGCGAGAGACCTGGGTTCGATTCCCGGCAGGGTGAAACCTTGGGCAAGTTTCTTTACTCCACACGCCTGATAATAATCCCTCAAGAAAAAAAAATTAATAAATTGGTCATTTCAAACCACGACTGTTTGTGGGACGCTGCTGTGCACAATTGGCTGCCGCGTTTCGCCCACACAAAAAAATACAGTCAATTCACTTTACAATTCACTTTGTGAAGCGCTTTGAGACGTCCAGAAGATGTGAAAAGCGCTATATCAAATGCAAGGATTATTATTATTATTACTATTATTATTGTGACACCCCTACATAGCAAGCAACTTCTTGTTGTCCCATCCTTGCATTGACAGAGGCGGATTCCACTTGCTCACAGTGAGACATATCTTCTATTCTAATAAAGCGACAATGTCCGTTTGCGCTTCAAGTAGGATCTCAATAACCGATTGATACAGAGACATGATTTATACCGCATCAGAAAGGCCTTGCATCTGGGAGTAACGTGGGCATATTTATTTTCGGGTATCTCATGTTGTTCATCAGTTATTTTCAGTTTTGCGTTTTTTGCTGCAGTTTCGATGGTGGCTGTTGAGTCAAAGTGGCCCTGGGGCATCGGCAGAAGCCCCCAGAAGGAGCCCCCCCAGCCCCACCAGCAGGATCCCCACCCATACCAGCAGGAGCACCTTCCTGCCCATCGGCAGGACCCCCTGCCCCCGACAGGCCCCCCCACACCGGCAGGAGGCCCCCTCCCACCCCAGCAGGAGCCCGTTCCCCCCACCGGCAGGAGGCCGTCCAACCATCGGCAGGAGCCCGCCCCCCCCACCGGCAGGAGCCCGTTCCGCCCCCCCCCACCACCGGCAGGAGTCCGTCCCCCCCAGGAGTATAAAGATGAAATGTCTGTGTGTGTCGATCTACATTCCATATTGGATCCTTTGGTTGCGAGCGAAGCTGCAATGGCCACAGCTGGTAGATATATATTTTAATATATAACAATTGTCTCTCATTATGTTTGATCTGAAACAAATTGCAGAATGTAAATATTTGCCACGCACAAAATCTTCCTAAAGCTACCATTTGCTTGGCCAGGGATTTCAAATAGTTGTGGTTGACAATTCAGAATAGTTTGACGCTCCCTATGCTCCAAGCAGGAAGAGAGGAACATAAACACATGGTCTCATTGGACGCACCAACGTCCACTTATGTGGAGATACATTTTCTGTTGGATCTTCCTTGCTGAGAAGTTATTGGGGAGAAATTTCTCCAGGGACCAGACTTATCCTTTATTGAGATTTTTTTTGTTTCGATTGACGTATCGCCTTCCAGGGGCTAATAATCCCTCCAAATAAATAAATAAAAATAATAATTTGGTCGACTCAATCCACGGCTGTTTGTGGGACACTGCTGGGTGCAATTGACTGCCACTATTATCCCAAAAATACAGTCAATTTATTTTATAATATATTCTCTGAAGCACTTTGAAGCGTCCCAACAAAGCGATAAAGCTGTATATCAAAAGCAAGGATTATTATTATAAACGTAGCATTTCAGAGCATCCATAACTGGCACGTTCTTAAACTCACTCTCAATTGTGAAGCTGGGTTTCCATACTGTTTTGTTTTAACGAACTACAGAAAACTGACTTCAAAGTTAAGATGGAACTCAACAATATACCGCAATTGGCTGCCCCATTTCTCCCACAAAATACATAGTCAATCCACTTTACAGTATATTCTGTGAAGCGCTTTGAGATAGCTCCATGATGTGACAAGGCGCTATATCAAATGCAAGGATTATTATTATTATGGTTCTCGGAATAAATCAGTCTGGGTCACGACTTAGATAAACTTGTTAGGACCGTACAAAAATGGAGCGAATTAGAAAAGATGGCGATGGGCACCTCTCTAAGCTCTCCCAGTTTACTCAAACTCTATCGAGAGGGAGAGGCGAGCAGCGACGCATGAAACACCCACGTAGATAAAAGACTGGAATGAACCTTTGGACCGTGAAGTTGAATCGGATAAATAAATGCTCGAGAAGCACGTCAACACTCGAACAATCGTGTTGACAATGGCTTCACGCCACGGCGGTCAAGAAACACTTTCCGCTTTTGGCAAACGGACTCCCATTCATCAATGCTTCATGGTCCCGGCTTTAATGTCCCCTTCCTTTTGGCATATCAAAACCTAACACCTTGCTTGTCGTCCACATCCCTTCTGAGTGTAGTCAAAGAGCCACTTGCATAAAGCGCCCTTCATAAAGATGAACATTTTGAGGTTCGCAAGGCCAGCAGGGATCAGTGAGCTGAGGAGTAGGGAGGGAAAGGAAGGAACTGTGTATACTTGGTATTGTGTGCAGTTTTGGTCCCCTTATTTAAAAAAGGACATACTTGCCCTAGAGGGCAAGTAGATTCATTCGGTTAGTTCCTGGGATGAGGGGACTGACCTATGAGGATAGGCTGAATAAACTAGGGCTATATTCTCTGGAGTACAGAAGAATTAGGGGAGATCTTATTGAAACATATAAGATTCTTAAAGGGCTGATAAAGTAGACACTGAGGGACTGTTTCCCCTCGTAGGAGAATCTATAACCAGGGGTCACAGTCTTAAAATTAAGGTTCAGCCTTTTAGAACAGAGTCGAGGAAACATTTCTTCACTCAGAAGGCTATAGATGCGCAGTCCTTGAACATTTTCACGGCTGAGACTGATAGATTTTTAAAAAATAGAGGGATTAGGGGATTTGGGGATAGGGCAGGTAATTAGAGTTAGGTCAGAAGATCAGCTATGATCTTATCAAATGGTGGGGCACAGGCTCGAGGGGCCGAATGGCCTACTCCTGCTTCTAATTCTTATGTTCTTATGTACATAAAGTGACACAGGACAGAAACAGGCCATTCGGCCATACCGGTCGGTGTTTATACTCCAGACAAACCCCTCCATGGCTGTTTGTGGGACATTGCTGTGCGCAAATTGGCTGGCACTTTGGCCCATAAAATAGTCATTGCACTTTACATGGCGCTGTACCAAATGTAAGGATTATTATTATTTTGATACAACTTGAAATGCTTTGCACACAAAAAAATGATCTATCTTTCATCTACCACCCTCCCCCACTCCCAAAATACACCCATCTTCCAGGCCACCACAAATAAACATTACAACATGTGGCTCTCAAGAATTTGAATCCGGACGGAATTAAAGATTTGCATTGTAAATGCACATTGCCTGAGGCAAAGAAAAGTCAAACATAAGTGGCATTGTTCAGCCTTGGGTGCTTTTCACATTTACGCTGTTAACAGAATCCAGACAAACTAAGATCCACTGTTGCTGTGGTTCATTTCGGAGTCCGTCAGTGACATTGTTGAGATGCTTGACTGTGAAACTTCTCTGTGCACCATTAAGAGTGGTGCTTGTGTGGGCTTGGCCTGAACAATGGGAGCATTGCAGGAGGCCAGTTGTAGCTGTGAAAGGCAGTTTTGTGGAGTTCAGAATGCAGATGCATAAAATGCAAACACTCCGCGAGCTTTAAGATCAGGCTCTTCAGCCTCGAAAAGAGACGGCTCAGAAGGGATCTTATTGAGGTTTTTAAATTGTTCCAGGAATAAGCTACGAGAAATAATTAGGCAAGCCTCGGGCCCTCGAGTCTCGAGAGAAGGTGTCTTATAGGGCACCTTACACCAGGTGTGCAACATTTTAAATGGGATTGAAAAATAATAATCCTTGCAACTGATATACCGCCTTATCATGGCAATGAGAAATGAGACTTCTCAAAGTGTTTCACAGAATATACTGTCAAGTGGACTGTGTATTTTGTGGGCAAAACGAAAAGGTAAACCTGGAACAATACTTTCGGAGACATCAAAACAGCAGAACAAAAGGTGGTAGGTTTAGAGTTGCAAAGGGCAGTTTCAGGACAAACACCAGGAAGTGTTTATTTACCTAAAGTGTAAGAGATGACTGGAACAGATTGCCGGGGAGGGTGGTTGAGGGCAGGATACAGGATTCATTTAAACAGCAGCTTGATAGCTGTGAGCTGTGATGGTAGGGTTGGCGTTGTGGAGGGATGAGATTGGAAGAGCTTCTTTATCCCAACCGCTCTTGTGACCTTTAATCCCCCCCTCAAAAAAAACATTGAGAATGTCAAACGTAGCAACTGTGTAGTTTGTGGCAGTCAATTTGTGCGCAGCAACGTGTCTCAAAACGGTCAGAAGACGAATGACCAATTTTAACTGGGGGGGATTATTGGTCAGGAGAAACTCCCTTCTCTTTTTGACTTGTGCCACAGGACCTTTGACAGCGACTTGAACAGGCACAGTTTAACAACTCATCTGAAGCATGTCCCGGCCTCCTCCTCCTCCTCCCCCCCCAACTGCACAAAACGTCAGCCTGGATAATGAACTCACAATCCAGTACATGGCGTAAACCCACAACTTTATAAGAATATCATCAGTTGAACCAAGCAGTGCGCCCACTCGAAGCGATTAAGAGTGGGGGGACAATAAGAGATTCGGGGCGGCGCACTTTATCCTTATATTTTACATGCAAGTGTTTGCGCCAATAACAGAGTCAGTTGACAACGCAATACAATTTACAGTGACATAGCGGCTGACATGAAAGATAATAATGTATTGTGAAGTGAATTTACTGTGTATTTTGTGGGCGAAATGTGGCAGCCAATTGCACACTAACAGCCATGAAGTGAGTGATCTAATTTTTTGTCAAAACATTTTTTTTGAGGTGAGTATTACCCCCAGAAAGCGATCTGCCATTCAACTAACATACGGATTCCTACTTACTGCTAGTTAAACAGTGGAGTGTGGAGTAAGGAAACTTGCCGAAAGTTTCGCCCCGCTCGGGAAACAAACCCGGGTCCTCTCGCTCGCAAAGGCGAGTGGGCTAACCATTGCGCTCAGGGACTCCACGCAGATGCAATGATAATGGTGCCTTTCACTTCAAGAGGACACCTCAAAGCGCTGCAGTTGTTTGTGAGTGTGTTGCACCCCCAACGATGGGCCTCTGTCTGGGTAGCTCTGGACCCCTCCACTCGATCAGCACATGAGGGCCACTACAGGATGAAACTTTAGCCCCGTACGAATTGCAATTCGAAATACGACATTCCCGATTTCTCACAGGGATCAATCAGCGTGATGGCATGCATTGTTCCATCCTCACTAAACTCCGCATTTTTTTTATATATAAAAAAGCACTCCCTCCCCCCACACACTATTCCAGGTCAGCGGCAAGAAGCTCTTGAAACTCAGCCCTGAGGTGAGAAGTCTTCTGTAACCAAAGACAATAGGAATGCTGACTGTTCAATGTTATGACTCCTACAGAGCACACCGGGAGGCAATGAGAAATGAAGGACATAGTAATAATAATAATACTACTACTAAGCCTTGCATTTTGTTGCAGTATCTTTCACGTCAGGAGGACATCTCAAATTGTTTCACAGAACACACTTCATGTGGAGTGACTGTGGACTCCCACTTCTCTCCCCACCCCCTTCACTCAGCTCACACACATCCTGCTGCACATCCCCTGACCTCTCCGAACCACAATCGGTGGCCGTGCCTTCAGTCACTACAACCCTAACCTCTGAAATTCCCTGCCTACACCTCTCCGCCTTGCCCCATGTATATATTTTTAAAATCCTACCCAAAGACCTGCCTCTTCGACCTCGCCTGGGGTCACCTCTCCCTCCTCTCTCGCTCAGCATCCAACCCTGCCACTGTAAAGCACTTCAAGTTGCTATTCTGTGTGCTATCCTGTATAAGTGCAAGTTGTTTTTATTATTGTTATTTATTATTATATTTTAATACAACAATAAGGAGTAGATTATTATTATCATTATTATGTATTATTAATAATAATCCTTATTATGGTGTCTTTCATGTCAGGAGGAGATCCCAAAGCGCTTCACAGGATATTCTTCTGATAGCCATCTGATGAGACATTAAACTGAGGTCCTGTTTGCCTGTTCAGGTGGATGTTAAAGATACCATGGTACTATTCGAAAAGAGAAGGGAGTTTCCCCCGCTGTCCTGGACAAACGATCCCCCAAATAAAAATGGTCTTACACTTCATGGCTGTTTGTGGGACATTGCTATGCGCAAAACTAGCTGCCACATTTCGCCTACAAAATACACAGTCACTGCACTTTAAAATATATCCTGTGAAGCGCTTTGAGACATCTCAACCACATGATGGTGGGGTGGGAGTGGGGGGGAGGCAGATAATTGGGACTGCACGGATTGCTCTTTCAAAGAGCCAGCATGGACACGATAGTGGTTCTGCAGACCCATGTTTCACACTGTTTACAAAATCTTGACCTCTTATGATCTCCTGCACAGCTTCGGCTCATGCCTTGCCCTTTGATCATTCACAATGAGAGGTTTTCCCTTTTGCCCCCTGTTATGTGCTCAGGCACAGAGCTGCGATGGAAAAGCTGATGGAAAGCAGCCTTAAATGACACGAAATGGACAAGTACTGTACTCCCGCATGTTCTCATACGGTGCCATCATGTGGACAAACAGGAATACTGCACCCCAAAATTGATGTAGTGTATTGTAGAATATCTAAATTGCAAAAGCACTTCACCGTCCAATAAACAGGAATCAGATGAAATAATAATCTATATGTATGGTACAGTGCCTTTCATGTGGAGAGCGCTTCACAGGATTTACTGTGAAGTGTAGTGTTCGAAGGCTGTCTGCGTGCAAATTGCCTGCGCCCACACCTGGAAAATTACGCTGTACAGATATCTCTGTGATACGTCTGGAGATGGCAAGGCACTGTATCAAATGGAAGAAGCATCATCGAGTCAACGAAACCTCCCACCGCGTGCTGTGCTGAGCAACAGAAGACCAAGCTGGAGCACAGAACAAGCCTCCTCACGGCTTGAGTTTAATTGAGACGCAGCTGGTGGTCTCGCTACAGCGCCAGGAGGTCCCCACAGCCCTCTCCCACAGCATGCAGGAGGGGCACAAAATCCTGCAGAAACAAGTCAAAAGTGCATTTGCATTGCCTCTAACCAGCTACTTAGCCTGAGCAACCTGGAGAATGTTTTTCACTCACAGTTATTAGGCTACGGAGGCCTGGTGGTTGAGGCCATATTATAAACTTTCAAAACAGAGCTCGGTAAATATCTAAAGAGGAATAAACTACAGGGGTATGGGGAGAAAGGAAGGTAAATTGGACTGAAAGGGATGCTCTTTAAAAGAGCTGGTAGTCGCATTTGGTCGAATGCTCTTCTGTGCTGTAAATTACTATGGTTAACACCCCCCCCAACCCGCCTGCCTTTTGACAGTGAGCAATTTACTGTACTCAATACTGTACCCACTCACTTTAAATAACACATCCTGAAGCGCTCAACCAGAAATTAAGTCAATGCTGTTGCAGAGGCAAGCAGCTAACTGGTGCCAGTAACGCTCTCCAAACACAACAGGGAAGAGAAGCCAATTGAATTTGAGGTTCACGTAACATGTTGTGCAACACAAGCCTCGTCACTTACTGCAGACAATGTAAGAGGGCATCTGATGTGTGTCTGACTGATGTGTGTCCCAATACTATTGGATCTTATCACGTTGATGAGATGTCTCAAAGTGCTCCACAGAAATGTTCCTGTTAGATCAGACACACACAATGCAGCATCTCTGCCAGCCCCACATCGGATACAACCATGATTAGACTTTGATCCTCAACTAGTTACACAACTCATCTCGAGCTCCCTCCTGACTCTAGCCACTGTGTCCCCATTATCCGGCGCACTTAACAGAAGGCTGTTTCTCCAGGTATCCTGGCCAATAAATCCCCCAAACATAAAATTGGTGACTCAGTACTCCATGGCTGTTTGTGGGACACTGCTGTACACAAATTGGCTGCCGCATTCCACCCACAAAATATACAGTCAAAACCACTTTACAGTATATCCTGTGTAGTTCCTTGAGAGCTTTTGATGATGTGATAAGGCACTATATCAAATGCAAGAATTATTATTAATAACTCCCTCCCAAAATCCCTTCGCCTCACACCCTGGCTCACTGCCTTCAAAAAGTTTCCCTCTTCACCCGTGTCTTCAGTCACCTCCCTCCTAACCTCATTACTTTAGGTTTCCACACTGTCCCTGAAGACGTTATGTCACATGAAAGGCACTGTATAAGCGCAAGTTGTCATGGAAGACACAGATGTCATGAATTAGGTTAACTCAAACGGCACTGATGACTACAGCATTTATAATCATAAATAAAACTTGTGCTGTTCACTCCAGAAAGATTTTGAAATTAGGAATAAAGCAGGAGAGCTGATTTAAGCCTTCAGTACATTGTAATAATAATAATAATCCTCGCACTCCATATAGAGCTTTATCACGTTATCAGAATGTCTTGAACCCTGCACAGGATTTTGCCGTGAAGTGCAGTGACTTGTGTATTTGTAGGCTAACGTTGCAGCAAATTTGCGCACAGCAATGTGCCATCAAGTCGGTGACCAATTTTATTTGTGGGATTGTCGGCCAGGACACCGGGAGAAATTCCCTTCTCTTTTCGAATAGCGCCACCTGATCTTTGACGTCCCCCTGAACAGGCAGACCTTCATTTGAAGGGCGGCACCTCTGATAACCCAGTGACTCCCCTAGCACTGCAATGGGGGTGTTAGCCCTAAACCGTGTGAGCTCAAAGTCGCATCGTGGGACCCAGACCCACACAAGGTGGTGAAGCCGGGAGGTCAGCGTCGCTCACTGCCGTCTCCAGTCTGAGAGCTTCCATATTTCAAACCACTTCCTGCGTGCCTTGCGGCCGGATCGCACAGACACCCTCTGCCTCCGTGACTCAACTTGAACCCATTAAGTTCTGCAGCGAGTGGCTGTGCTCTCTGCACAGATGAAAGAGCCTTTAACAGCCTGGGTTTCAGTCTGGACACAGTGTTTATGACTGACAAGTGGGGGTGGGCAAGTGAGTAACATCTCAGTGGGTGGCCAGCAAGCAACTGTATACTTCCAGGCCACAAATGTAATTGGCAGGTAGTATAGCAGACCAATACTGCCATTTAACTCACTAATGTCTCACTGTCTTTCGGCGTTAGATTCTTTTTTAATCAGAGGGGGATATTATTATTTAGTGCTTCCAGCCACCACACCCCAAACCTCGAGGGACTCCCTGCCTCAGTCCCTCTGCCTCACCCCCTTTTTACTCATCTTCAGATCGCACCAGAAGACTCTCCTCTTCGACTGTGCCTACGGTCACCTCGCCTTTCTCTCCAGCTCAGGGTCAAGCTCTGCTACTGCTCAGCGCTCCGAGACTCCGCGTGAAAGAGGGTTATATGAGTGCAAGTTGACGCTGTTGTTGAGACGTGGAACTGCCCTACCAAAACGGTGGTCGCAGCACAATTCCAAACAGATTTTAAAGTGGGAAATTGGCACAAATAATAATAATCCTAACATACGGTTTAGCCAACAATTCCCCCCCAAATAAAAATAATTGGTGAGTCGTTTCATTGCTGTGTGCAAAACGGGCTGCCATGTTCGCCTACAAAAGTCACTACACTTTCCAGTAAATCCAGTAAAGCACTTTTGAGACGTTCTCTCAACGAGTTATACCAAATGCAAGGATAATTATTATTAATAACCAAAAGTATTTTTCTGCGTTTGCTTTTTCAATCCTGTTTAATATCCCATGTGCAGACTCGAGCTCACTGACGGAGGCTGAGGAGCTTTAGCTAGCGACACAACAACACACTTACATTTATATAGCGCATTTGGATAACGTGGGGAGGGCATTCCAAGGCGCTGGACAATGAGGTGTTTGCACCCGAGCAGCGAGTGGGGAATTCTGTCCCTCTCTTAACCTCAAGAGCAATGAGTACAGATCTTAACACCTCCAACGCTGCCTTAGATGAGATCAACTCACTCCAGCTCAGACTGAGGACATGACCCAAGTCCTTCCCTCTCAGTGCAGTTCAGTTTGTCGATGGGTTGAACTCAAGCCACGTGGAGGGGGGGGGAGGGGGTCGAGCAACAATTCAAGCTCTTTAAAGTTGTCTGTGAATAAATATTATAAATACTTTGGCAAGACCCCGTTAAGATAAATCACCAACATTTTCATGGGGATTTTCTTTCGCGATGGTTTCCCTCCCCGGACAGACTGATTTGAACAGTGTCTCACAGCTCCGAGTGTCAGGCTAGTCTGACTGCGGATAGTCCTGGGGGAGATGAGCTGTCTGATTGTGGCTGGCGTCTGGCTCACGACCCACACAGTCAGCCCCGTCTTCACGGATGTTGACTAACATGGAATTTAACCGTCTGCCTTGTGATCTCAAAAGTTGTCATCATTTCCCGGATGATGCCTTCAGTCTCGAGGAGAAAATGATACAGAGCATGTGTGTGGATCACAGGCTGCACTCTGTCTCACCCACTCGGCTGGGACTGCTACCGGGAGTAGTTGCACGTAGATGATCACAGCGCTGATCCGAAACCCTCACTCTTCCCTTCAAACAGTTTTTGACAATAGTAAATTTAATTTTTAGATAAGATACTCTGCGTGTGGATAGATATATATAGATATATATATACATATATAGAGGGAAAGAAGAAACCCCCCATTGTATGAAATACTCGGGCTTTCTTACAACAATGGCTTTCTTCTCTGGCAAGTATCTCAGAAAGAAAATCGGATTCACCAGAGGTAAGGAAAGCAAATGCCCATTAAACACAGACAGCTGCCTGTGTTTTGTTCTGCTGTCTGTTACGGGCTTTCTGTCCAGATTTATTTCCCCACCCCCCATTCTCTTGGGAGTCTCAAAGTGCTTCACAGAATATACTGTAAAGTGGATTTACTATGTATTTTGTGGGTGAAACGCAGCAGCCAATTGCTTGTACTGGACCAGACACAACAGTGTCCCACAAACAGTTGAGGATTGACTGACCAAATTATTGTGATTATATTTTGAAGGGATTATTACACCCGGAAAGCGATCTGCCAATCGACTAACAAAAGGGTTCCTACTTGCTGCTAAGCAAACAGAGATGTGTGGAGTAAGGAAAACCTTGCTTAAGGTTTTGCTTCGTCCGGAAATCAAACCCGGGTCCTCTCGCTTGTGAGGCGAGTGCACTAACCATTAGGCTATAGGACTCCCTTCTTAAAATGATTCAAAATTAATACTCTAGTTTTTCTTGGCAAATTAACACTGGGAAAGGCGAGGGTGGTATGTTCGGAGTTAACCCCTCGCAGGCCATCCCAGGCCTCCCAGTTACAGAGGAAACTGAGTTACTGCTTTTCTCCCACACTATGTGTTTGTTCCTGGCTGTTAGGGATAAAGCTGCTGCTGGCTGCTCTGGTCTTCTTCTTGCACTGTGTCTGTGAGTATAAAATGGTACAGTGGGAGGTGGACTGTAAATAAAGGGAGAGCTCTTTTGGGGAGCTAGTATGGGCACGATGGGCCGAATGGCCTCTTCTCCTGCGTTCTGAATTTGTACAGTTCTGTGGTTCCCCAGAGTATAGAGGAGAACGCAGTCATTCTCGCTGCACTACAGTTACAGCATGTTTGTCATATGAGACACACTCGGTGTGCAAGCATACAATGTACCTGTCTGGCCGTGTTCAAAGTCTTATTAATGAACATTACATGCAGATTGAAAACTCCCCCACCCCATCCCACACCTTCCACAGAAGTGCTAATGATTCACAGGTTACCTTCAAACACTCACAACCTTGTTTATATTGTGTCTGAGCCCCATTTATAATAATAATAATCCTTGCAATTGATATGGTGCCTTATCACATCATTGAGACGTCTCAAAGTACTTCACAGAATATGCTGTAAAGTGAATTGACTGTATATATTTTGTGGGCAAAATGTGGCAGCCAATTGCGCACAGCAGGGTCCCACAAACAGTCGTGGATTGAGTGACCAAATTATTACTTGAATGGAGAAATTATTACCCCCGGAAAGCGATCCGTCTATCGACTAACAACCAGGTTACTACTTACCACTAAGCAAACAGAGGAGTGTGGAGTAAGGAAACTGACTGGGAATCAAATCAAGCCTTTTGCACGATAGGCGAGTGCGCTAACCAATACGCTATATACTGTGTGATAATTGGTGTCTGAGTGGGCGATCATGGACCGTAGCAATGGTATAATTAGGCTGGGTAAAGGCAGTGCCTGGACTGCAGTTAGCAGGAGGTCTGAAGCTCAGAGAACCAGCGCTGTGTCTGTGAGCAGAGCCACTCTCATTGTGTACCTGAATAGAGACTCAACGCGTGTTGTGCTGGCGTGTCTTCGCCTCCAGCCCTTGTCCTTTCTCTCGCACGCCGATTCTCTGAAGGTGAGAGACCTGAAATAACAATTCGGAGGGTCTCAGTCTCCAGGATAGAAAGGTTTGAAAAATAAAAAGAGCCATCCCCTTCCCCAACCCACCATCACAAACCAGGAAGGTCTGAGGTTCAATCCTCGGTCTGAGCTGCTCTCCCCCACCAGGGTAATGTCTTGAGCTAATCTTACACTCCTGAGTTAGAGCAGGGTCAGAGAACCAGCCAGGGCTCCTGCTCTCAATCAGTGTGAAGTCACCCCAGCTGGTGGGCAATAAATGACCATATGACCAACCTCACCTGTGATTCCCCTCCCCCTCAATCCGAGCTTCTCAGGTGAATATCCCGCATGTTGGGATGCAGAGGATGGGTACTGAAGGATGAGATAACATTTCCCCCTCCCCACCGGCCATACAATACAATGTACATTTTATGCAGCACCTTTCATGTCAGGAGGACATCTCAAAGTGCTTAACGCAGCTGGCTATGCAGCTGAGAGCTGAGCCTGGTTGGGTGTTTGGAGTACTGAGCAGGGCGGGGTGAGGAGAGATGACTGTGACTGCAAGTGTGGTAAAAAAAAGACTTGGGTTGGGTTGGATTGGGGGGGCACTGGGCTGGGGTTTGGGGGTGCGCAGGGCTCGTGGGAGCGGCACACTCTTGGAACCATACGTACCCCAGTAGAGAAAAGGGAGAAAAAGGATCTTTTTCAGGAGAGAAGGTTGGTGGAGAGTCATTGATGGACTGCACCAGTTGTCGCACAACTGCTCTGACTCACATCATATGTCAGCCTCCTCACCAGACAAAATAAACCTGAGATGAGGGGGGCAGTGGGGGCAACCCAGACAGATGCCAGGTCAAGCCAGGCGACTGCTTAA
Organism: Callorhinchus milii; assembly: GCF_018977255.1. Taxonomy (NCBI): domain Eukaryota; kingdom Metazoa; phylum Chordata; class Chondrichthyes; order Chimaeriformes; family Callorhinchidae; genus Callorhinchus; species Callorhinchus milii. The sequence goes on from NW_024704748.1 coordinate 6,453,599, forward strand.
CAAAAGAAAATCAGCTTTATTCCAGTTAACACTCGGCACAGTCCCGTAACGTTGCGATTAGTGCGCTTGCCCCACAAGCGAGAGGACCTGGGTTTGATTTGCTGGGCAGGGCAAAGCCTTCAGCAATCGGCTACCACATGTGGCTCACAAAATATATGCTTGACGATACATTCTACGAAGTGCTTTGAGATGTTTCACTCTTTGAAATGCGAGGGTTTTTATTAATAGTAATTAATATCAGACAAGTTTAGGATTAGAGAGAGAGAGAATTACAAAAAGTGATCAGGCAATAAAAAGAAGATGTTTGACCAACTAATCTACCCCAGTCCACACAAGCCTCAATTCCTTCTGTTCCCTTCTCCCTCTGGCATACAGACCTCAATGTGGACTTGATATCCACTCTGTTTTCATATCCACAATGGAGCCACACCCAACTGGTGCAGATATTGGGTAAATCTTCTGTACCATGCAATTGACATAGTAAAGCATCTGCTCCTCCTAGATTTTAAACATAACATATAAAAGTTCAAGCAACATTAGATACTGTGTTACAACCTGGAAATCACTCAGGGATTACTCTCACTGTTATGTTATTAATGGGGACAAAATGAGGATTAAAACATCCTTGAGCAATGAGGAACCCAAATATTTCAACTACAAACACATGGACCTACCAACCTGGCTGTGTGCATAGAGGTGAGTGGGGAGAGGGAAATGCTATCTCATCCTTTAGTACCCATCCCCTGCATCCCAACATGCTTCTTCTTAAAGAAACACTCCACAATAGCTCACCACTGATGGTGGTGGGGGACGGGAAACTTGCATTTAACATTCTGCTCAGAATGTCAAAAATATCTCAAATCACTTTACATGTAATCTCAGTCAATTATCCTAATGATGATGATAATAATAATAAGTCTTACAAAGAGTACAGCGCATTACACAGTGTGAGGACGTCTCAAAGCTCTTCGCAAGATTTAATGTAAAGTGTAGTGACTGTGTTTTGTAGGCAAAAGTGGCAGCTGATTTTCGCACAGCATTTTCCAGCCAAGTCCCCGGTTTAAGGTTTCTTCCCTGCCCACAACCCACAACACATCAGTCAGCAGACATCCACCCGGCGAGAGTAGGTTTAACAGAGGTACCTCTCTCAAAGCAAATGTCATTTCAGTGACACTCCAGTCCTGGGGGGTGTGCTGTTTTGTCCAAGGTACTGTCCTTCGGATGAGGTTAAGCCAAGGTCCCGTTGGCCTGTTCAGGTGGACGTTAAAAATCCCATGGCACTGTTCAAAAAGAGAAGGGGGTTTCTCCGGGGTTCTGACAAACAATCCTCCAGATCAAATTGGTCATTCACTTATGGCTGTTTGTGGGACATTGCTGTGCACAAACCAGCTGCAGCGTTGACTTACAAATGGTCAAAACAATTTACGGTAAAAATCCTGTTAAGCACTTTGAGACAACTTGCCAATGTGACAAGATGCTATACCAAGTGCAAGGATTATTATTATTTATTATTGTTGTCATCGTTGTTCTTATTGTTGCTGTTGTTATTATTAATAATTATTAGCAACAGGAATGATATTATAATAATATTATTATTTCAAATCTCTGTTGATCTCTGTGGAGTCTTGCAGTGTAGTGGTTAGAACACTTGCCTCGCAAGCAAAAGGACTGGGTTCGATTCCTGAGTGGGACAAACCTTAGGCAAGTTTTCTTACTCCACGCACCTCTGTTTACCTAGAAGTAAGTAAAAACCTGGTTGTTAGTAGATTCCAATGGTAATAATCTTTTTTAAAAAAATAATAATTTGGTCATTCAATCCACAACTCTTTGTGGGACACTGCTGTGTACAACGGCTGCCGCGTTTCACCCAGAAAAATATACACTCAATTCACTTTTTAAAGTATATTTCTGTGAAGTGCTTTGAGTCGTCTTGACAACGTACTCTATCAAATGCAAGAATTATTAATATCATTATTATCTGCACTGAAATCCAGCATAAAGTTTTAGGTTTCAATACAGGAGGCTGCTCAGCAAACTTTTGCTATTTGACAGACAGCGGAGCAAGTGACTCAACCTCAACATTAAGTTGACAATCGCTAGGCTGCAGTTGTAAGAGTGAACGCCCTCATAGCTTAAAACCCATGTCGGGTACTCAGTTTATTGACGGCAGTGTTTGTTTTGTTCCAGGCGCTGCTGGGGACCGGGACAGGATGCCTGTCAATCATGAAGCATTCCTCCTCATGGCAAACACCCAGAACGACATGGAGGACTGGGTAAAAGCTATTAGGCGAGTGATATGGGCTCCGTTTGGTGGAGGTACTATGCAAATCTTTTTTTCCCATACGCACAAAACTAAGGATACAATAATGTAGCGCCGTATGTTGAAACGACTCAAAGCACTTCACAGTTTACTATAAAACGCAGTGACCCCGTATTTGTAACACAGCCATCAGCTTTCCCACAGCAATGTCCCACAAACAGCCATGAAGTGAATGGCCAATTATACCTGGTGCTTTGTTGGCCAGGACACCGGAAGAGATTCCCTTCTCTTTCCGAGTGGATCTTTCACATCCACCTGAACAAGTGGAGACACGACCTCGGTTTAACGTCTCATCTGCAGTACGGGTGAAGGACAAACCCTAATATTGAGAGGAACGACCACTGATCGCAAGTCAACCCATTCCATTCACTGCTTGTTCAGCCCTCCAAGACTCTGCTGCTGTGAAGGGCACTATATAAATGCAGGGGAGACCGGGAGGTTTTTCAAGGTATGACTAAAGATTGACCCATTTTTGTCTGACTTGCTCTCACGGACTCACTCTGAAGCAGAGCCTGTTCTCGGCATCACTAAAGCTTTCTTTCGTAATTACAAAAAGAACCCATTCAAAAACACAGCAACTAGGACCAGAGAGGGTGGTGCATGGGGTGGCGTGACGGTGCGCCATGCTTTGCACACAAGATGTATCTATTGCTATTTAGTGCTGGGGCAATCTGTGAGTGCGAATGATGTACTGATTTGCTGAAGAGCCCACTGATCTCAAATTAAAGCTGAACCGTCCCTTTCCTTCAGTCACACATCCAACTGGTGTTCTCTAATCAGGTGTTGCTGGTAATGATGCGTGACAAATGCCCAGGTTACGCAGGAAGCAAAGATAGCGCTTCCAGCAACAAAGAGATTAGGAGCAGGAATCCGGATTTACGCAAGGTAGCACTCTCGCCTCTGGGTCAGAAGGTTGTAAATTAAAGCTCCATTTCAGGTCTTAAAATGACAGTCTTAAAATGACTCTTCTTTGAAGGAGTGCTGCAATGTCAGAGGAATTGTCCTTCGCATGAGACTTTGACAATTGAGGGATGTTTTTCAGGTTAAAGATGTTAATGATCCCATGGCACTGTTCCAAAAGAGAACAGCGTCCCGGCCGGCAATCCTCCAGATTAAATAGCATAATGAATGCGTATTTTGTAGGCAAACACAGGTCACAAACAATGGTAGACAGACCAGCCAGATGAGATGAGATAGCTTATCCTAACTGTTGGATTTCGCAGAGCAGAGTCAGTGCTACACTCCTCTCCCTCTCTTTCTATTGAAGTGGGCTCCTTGTTCTTGTAATTGCATTTATTTCTGCGCTCTACATCATCCGACCACAGAAACATAATTCACTCCAGCAATGGAATGATTCAAGGTCTCAAGTGGTTGGAAGAACGATCTGATCATCCCAAAGATAACATTACAAAGCGCAGCTAAGTCTGTGCATTATGCATAAATCAACGGCAAGGCACTTTGTACAAATATGTTCGCAGATTAGTAAAGGGGTAGGCGTAAGTGTAATAAAAAGAAATAAAACAACATTTTTAATAGATAAAATAACAAGAAACTGCCCCCTGTGCCCCCAGATAAAATGAAAAATTACAAAACAATAATTTCACCGGGCTCCAGAAATCGGCCCCCCATTTCAACAAACCGGATTCATTTGGATTATCGGGTTACGAAAAGAGCAGCCAGTGAATCCCAAATTCCAAGGAGGCAAAATCCGGAAATACTGATTTAACGCAAAGAATCTGGCTTGCGAATACCATTTCAGACCCCAACTGTCTCCTCTCTACAACAGGCAAAGCTCTTACCAAGTGACAGCTGCATCAAGCAAAGGCAGGTGGTGTGCACATCTGTGGTAGTCATTTCAACAGTGCTGTATTTAAAGGGTTCAGAAGTGTGCCCTGCACATAGGCCACACTTATAAATCGACCACGACCATGGCAACCAACACACAGTCTCCACACGAGACAGCAGTTGTGAAGCGCTTTGAGCCGTTGCGATGTTATAAGCACCGTAACAAATCCAAGGATTGTTGATCTTCTGGAGAATTTCCAGTGTTGATTATGGAAAGCAAACAAAAAAAAATCTGGTCACCCGATGCACGATTGTTTATGGGATGTTGTTGTGCGCAATTGGCTGCCGCGTTTCACCCACAAAATACAGAGTCAATACATTTTACTATATATTCTGTGAAGTGCTTTGAGACGTCTCAACGGTGTGATCAGGCCCCATATGAAATGCAAGGATTATTATATTATTATTAATTAAGCCAACCTTAGTTCATCCCACCCAAGCCTAGTCCCAGCTGCACAGAAATCATTGCTGCCCAATGATGAATAATAATAATAATAGAATCCAGGATTCTCACTGTGAAATGTAGTGACTATGTATTTATAGGTGAATGTGGCAGCCAATTTGCACACAGAAATGCTCTACACACAGCTATGAAGTGAATAAAATGTTTTCATATATATGGAGATTGTTTGTCAGTACTCCCTTCAGTTATCGAATAGTTGTGGGTTCTTTAACACTTTACAGTAAATCCTACGAAGCTCTTTGAGACAACCTCTCAACATGAAAGGAGCTATATCAAATGCAAGGATTTGTTTTATTTAAGCGGTGGTGCTTTTAATTCACAGCAAATGCCCTTAAACTATCAAGGTATGTGTCAATGATATAACTAAGAGAGATTCATAGGGATCTGAGCCAAATAAATACAAGTAAAGGTTAGTTAAAGAATGGAGGATGGCTTAGAACGTGTGAAGCGGTTGATGAAAAGTTAATTATGCGCTGAGTTGCGTCTCAAGGGTAATTAAGTGTAAATCGAAACAAGCTATTTCTAACATTTCCTTGAGTTCCTATTGTAATGTTGAAAAGATTGCCAAGTTGGATAATGCAGAACAGGTTTGTTTTGTTTCTTACACTCTGGAATGTCTGGCTTGCAGAGAAACTGTCTTGGCAATTAGGACCTTTTGAAATCTATCCTACATTTTATTAACATTCCTTAACTGTTAAAAAAAAAGAAGCAGGCATGTAAACCCAAATGATAGCTGTGCCTGAGGTCAAAAGTCATGGCTTGTGCGTGGATGTGTACCAGTCAGTATGTGTGATGGTGTACGAGTGTGTACACGCATGTATTGCTGTGTCAGGGCATGCGTTGGTGTGTGTTAGTTTACAAGTATGTGTTGTTGTGCGTGTGTGCGTAGATGTAGAGTTTGGGATGATCTCAGCAAACTATCAGTAAGACTCCTTCTCTTCCCCCGCACCCCTCCTCAACTGAAGCTGTCAGCTGCTGAGTTGCCTTTTGGCACAGTCAAGGTAACACAAGACAGCAGAGAAAGCTCCAGTGGTGAAGCCTTTCTGGATTGGATTGTTGATTTGGCACTGTATGCTTAAGAAAGGTTTTCACGTACGGGTGGGAAGTGGTGGTGGGGAGGAAAGTAAGAGTATGTACCAGACAAGGTGTTATATTAGTAGATTTATAATAACTTTAAGCTTTGCATTTACTACAGATTATCTTATATTGTTGAGATGTCTCACAGCGTTTCACAAGAATGACTAAAATTGAGTGACAGTGTACTTTGTAGGCAAACACATCAACCAGTTTGCATACAGCAAGTTCCTACACACAGGCGTGAAGTGAATGATCAATTTTACCTTGGGGGATTGTTGGCCAGGACACCAGGAGAAACTTCCTTCTATTTTCAAGGAGTGTCATGGGAACCTTACCGCCTAATTTAGGTGTGTCAGCCTAAATTATAAACTCAAAATCCTAACGTGGGGCTTGAACCCACAACCTTCTGACTCAGAGGCAACAGTGCTACTGAATGAGCCAGACTGACATCTTCATCCAACGCACTCAATCAAGTCCAGAGATACCTTAATATCTGAGTTACATAAATGGGCACTCCACCTGGGAAGTGGAAGTAATAATGGTGAATAAAAATTTGGTCACTCAATCCACGACTGTTTGTGGGACACTGCTGTGAGCAATTGGCTGCTGCGTTTCGCCCACAAAATATAGTCAATTCACTTTACATCATAATTCTGTGAAGCGCTTTGAGACGTCTCAATGACGTGATCAGGTGCTGTAGCAAGTATTGATATTATTTATTATTATATACGTGTGACACAATGATCCATGGAATTCCACTCAGTCGCAATGTACTTCGGGAGCAGAGTTCCTGGGAATCGTGAGGAACTTTAAAGGGATCAGACCCTAATATATAACTTCATTATTTCAGTTACAATGCGCCGGAACAATTGTGTTTTTTTTAAAAAGGCAAAAAAATGTTTTTTTTCCCATGGGAAAGATCGCTTTCCACTGGCTGCTTTATAAATAGACTGAGACTCGATCCTTGAATGCAAAAGTCCCATTTGTTGTGCTAACCTATAAAGCCAGTTTATTCAGCAGAGCTAACAACGAGATTATGACAGCGTTGAATAATTTTCAGTGACAGATGGAGAATAAGGAACAATATTTTAAAGCTGACATTGAACTGAGTTCCTACTGAGCAGATTAATCAACTGCAGGAACCCAATATGTACTGCATACCTCAAGATACCAGCAGACATCTCACAAGTACTATAAAATTGATTGGACATAACACATAATATCTGAGCAATTTCTGAAGGGATAATAATAACACTTACATTTCGTATCGTGCATTCACATTGGGGGATGTCACAAAGCTTTTCACAGGATATTACTGTGAAGTGCTTTAACAAGAGACATCTCCCCAACGTGATATGTAATGATTGTGTTCTTTGTGTGGGCGAATGTGGCAGCCAATTTTGCGCACAGCAATGACCCACAAAAGAGCCATGAAGTGGATGATCAATAATGTTTCTGGGGAATTATTGGCCAGGACACCGGGAGAAACTCCCTTCTCTTTTCGAATAACGTTCGCCTGAACAAGTAAACAGGAGCTTTGATGTAATTTTTCAGCCATCACTGCATTTGGAGCATCCGTATAAACTATACGAGTTCCAAATCCCGATGTGGGGCTCAAACCCACAATCTTCGGACCTGGAGGCGAGAGCGCTACCAACTGCGCTTGGTCCCAAATTTTTAACCTCATGGGTTTGTCAACAAGCAGTTAACATTTCTCACGAAGTCACTCATTAATTTTGAGTGCTGCAAGGCAAGAAGGCCGGCAATAAAATCAGATACAATCATAAGTATTATTTGGAGGCCATTCAGCCCATTGTATCTGTATTGGTGTGAGCGCCTCCACTCGAACAGTCTACTCTAACCCCCTACTCCTCCGCTCCTTCCCTACGCCCTTCAATATTATTTTCCTTCAAGTATTTAACCAATTCGCTTTGATTGTTGCTAAAGACTTGGATTTAACAATTATTTGTGGTGAGGCATCCCACATTCCTTCTGCTCTGCAGGATAATATTAATCCTTGTATTTGATGTAGTGCCTTACAAAATCAGTGACTGTTGAACACAAATGTTGCAACACAATGCTGCGTGGGGGGGGGGCGGGCGGTGGAGGGTGGGGGGTGTGTGTCACGGCATTGTCAGAGGTGCCGTCCTTCAGGTGAGCCATTAAACCGAGGTCCCGTCTGCGTGCACGAACGTTTTGCATTTCAGCTCTTTGAGACATCCTCCCGCGGTGAAAGGCGCTCTGCTCTGTAAATGGAAATTGTATTGCACATAAAGCTGCGTCAAGCAAGACCCGACCCTCTAGGCACTCAGCCTGGAAGCAAAGCACTTTTCCATAGCAACTCCTTTTCGCCTTTGAAGCCACCTGGTAGATTTCCTTGAAAGAGCCTGTCGCAGCAAAAGAGCCTTTCGTCAGCCTGGCTGTTCGTGCCTCAGATTAGCTTGCAGGCAATGGAATGCACGCAGCACCAACTGCAGCTGTTTACTTAGTCATCGGGAATAGACACGGTCTGTGATTACAGTAGCAATACTGTGCAGGGGGGGGCGGGACTGGGGATGCCTCTATCACAACTGCCCCTGTCGTAGTGACCCTTACAATTCCGCTGTTTACATTGGCTGCCGTACCGGAAATATCAAGAGCAAGGCAAGACCGTACCTGTCTGGCTCCGCTTTCTACACTGTGTAATGACAGTTCACCAGACATTTACCGCAACCTGTGTTTAATGGGCGGTATCAGCATTGAAATGACACTCTCCCAGAGCTCCATCAAGCCGAGCACCTGAGAACCTCTGCCGGAGCCGATTACATATTTGACTCCTCGCCGGGCTATCGTTGGCAGCCACCAGGAACCATCTGGCTCTGATGCAAATGTGTCTCATGCCTGAAGCTAGGACTTTCTTTTTGTGTAGCCCATGTGCTCGGGTTCTGCCTGAATTCTGTCAAGGTCTACTTACAGCAGATTCCGACAATGCTTTGTTAGCAGAAGAGGTATGGCCAGAGTTTTTTTGCTATTTCTTGTCAAACTTCCCATGTTTTAAGCTACAGTACTACAAAGAATAAGCGGAGTGCTTTAGCACTGTCTGCTTTGCCTCTGTGTTTTAATATCAGTCCTTGTCATTTGAAATTGAGTATAACTAAGCTTGTTCTAAGGTTTTACTTTGAACAGCACACATAATCTTTGAGAGCTTTGTAGGTTTCTTTATCGGGGATATGTTATTGAGAGTCTAATACTAAACTGTGTTGCACTCGCTGTACTTTTCAGCTTTGTACTAACAACTCCTACGACTGATCATTTTTTTTGTTTGTCCGTTCTCATGTTAACCCTTCGAGAACTGTACTAAAGTAGTATATATCTGTCACAGAATATACAGTAAAGTGGACTGTCTGTAATATTTTGTGGACAAAAGCCGGCAGCCAATTGCATATAGCAGTGTCCCACAAACAGTCGTGGATTGAGTGACCAAACTATTCTTTTTTGGAGGGATTATTACCCCCGGAAAGCAATCCGCCAATCAACTAACAATCGGGTTTACTTGCTGTTAGGTAAACAGAGGCATGTGGAGTAAGGAAACTTGCCTAAGGTTTTGCCCTGCCCAGAATCGAACCCGAGTCCTCTCACTTGCAAGGCGAGCGCACTAACCACTACAGGACTCCAAAATGTTTGTCAGGCTCCTGAACCTGAATCCCAGAATTGAATTCCTGCCCCCGAACCGTTTGCCAATGGATTGCACATAGCTCTCGGGTCCTTAATGACAGTCTAGAATAGGAGACGGTAATAATGAGAAAAATAATCGTTCCATTTGATAAAGAGCTTTTCACATCAGCGCGCCTCAAAGAACTTCACGGGATTTACTGTAAAGTGTGAGTGACAATGGGAGAAACTTGCTTCCCTTTTCGGAAAGGATCTTTAATACCCATCGACACAGACGGGACCTCGGTTTAACGTCTTATCCGAAGGACCGCACCTCCGACAATGCTGAGAAATCGCAGGATAATGTGCACCAGAATTTATATCCACGAGAAGAATTCTGCATGCAAATCAGTTGTGAGAAGGGTGAAGTGCTTTTGTTTTTAAAGAGTAGATGCAAGAACATCCACCCAGTTGGACTTTGTAACAGATTGAAAGTAGAAGCAGTTCAGTCTGTACAGAGTAATCAAACAGATAGCCCAGAAAGATGAAACAGAAACAAAAAGGACTTCATATCACTTGCTGAATAACCTTCAGAAAAGATGTTAAATTGAGCCCCTCTTGCTTGTTTCGTTGGATGTTAAAGATCCCACGGTACTATTCGAAAAGAGAAGGGACTTTCTCTCTCCTGATGTCCTGCCCAACAATCCACCAAATAAAATTGGTCACTCACTCCATGGCTCTTTGGGAGACATTGCTGTATGTAAACTACCTGCCATGTTGGGCAAAAAAAAAACACATTCCCTACATTTTACAGTAAATCCTGTAAGTGCTTTGACACTTCCTCCCGGCGTGAAAGGTGTCACATGAAATGCAAGGATAATTATTATTTATTGTGATCAGCAAAAAAAAATTCAGATCCTCAAATCCCTTTAACGCAGAATTGTTGCGAGTCAGCGCAGTGTTAGTTTGTATTCAAATTGCACAAATTTTACCCAAAATAGACGGGCATAAGCTGCAGGTTTTGAATATTAACTCCCCCAAACACATAACCTAGATAGCCTCCGGCGGGGGAGTGGAACTGTTTGGCATTCTATCTCCTCCCAGCTCAGCACTGATCATCGACTTCAGTTGGGAGAGAACTGGCAGAATCCTTTCAGGGCAGTTTGAGCATCTGTTCAGCATTTCCAAACCTCCAGGAGGTGTTTTCATGAATGGAATTGAACAAACTGGATTCTGGGCTACAGATCCCGAGAGGTTGGGCGCAAGCTCTGGTCAGGTCACAACTGAAGCACGACGCACATTTCTGGTCACGGTGACATAACTTGGCCCTAGAGACAGAGTAAAGGAAAACAATGAGGCTGATCCCCAGTTTTAGAGGGATTGAGCTGTGAGGAACACCTATTTTCATACCTGTAAGACTGGCAAATCACCAGTTCGTTCTCCTCTCAACTGTTTCGAGGATCTTGGCGACTAGTTCGAGCACAAATTGGGGTTGAGATGGATGATTTGGTCACATGACTAGCTCTTCAATATAAAAAGAAATTAATAAAGCATATACTGAGCTGCACTCTGTAGAGTCATATCTGCCTATTCAGGTGGATGTTAAAGATCCTGTTTCTCTATTTGAAAAGAGAAGGGAGTTTCTTACGGTGTCCTGGTCAACAATCCCCCAGATAAAGATTGTGTCATTCACTACAAGACTATTTGTAGGACATTGTTTTACCCAAATTGGCTGCTTCATTCGCCTGAAAATACAGACACTACACCTCCCAGTAAATACTGTGAAGTGCTTTGAGATGTCTTGTTGATGTGAAAAAGCACGATCTCGAAATCAAGGATTATTATTTCTTAACTCTAACATTTGGGCCTGATTTCATTAACAATGGGGTCGACTTTGTAATATTCACGAAAGAATCTGTAAAATAGCAGAATGTGTTAATACCCTGATCCCTCTCAGGCAGACACAAAGGAATTTGCTTAGGGCGTCTGTCTCCTGGAAACTACATTACAGGATCTGCTGTTAAGAAGTCACAGGAACATAAGAATAGTAGTCCATTCAGCCCCTCCAGCCCGTTCTGCCATTCTGCTAGATCATGGCTGATCTGAGTCTCAACTCCAATTAAACATTTAAAAAATTCTTCTGCAAGTATCGCAAATTAGACCGCATTATCTGCTCCGTTCCTGTCCATCATGAGCAACGAGGAGCAGAAAGTATAGAGTATGAATAAGGCATCCCAATCCATATCACTCCGCTTCTGGAAGAGATATTGTTTTGCTTCCAGCAGTGTAAACAGGCCATGTAATTAATGCCCATTCATGCAGGTGTGAGTGAGTTATGACTGGATCGCAGCTTTTTCTGTCAGTTCACCACAGAAACCCATTGAAACGATCTCTGGAACGCTGTCTGCCTGACTGTTAAAGGGGCAACGCCTTATTGGAAAATATGTGCCAATTTTTAAAAATTTTATCCATAAACCACATTTAATCGCATCGTGATAGGTGAAAATTGTGTTCACGAGAAGGACAACGCACCTTTTTTTGGCTCTACACACACACAGAAATAGTTATTTTTCCACAATGCTGCCTCGCTTCACACATATAGCGTGTTTTGAAGTTAACCCACACTCAAAATAACCACCGCAAGTAGTGAAATGACCAAATATAGCCATCATAATAATCCTTGCAATTGATATGGTGCCTTATCATGTCTTCGAATCAGTACAATCATTAATAAGAATAAATTTAGATGAAGCTATAATATAACTGTTTATAGATTCCACTCTGCCTTTGATTCATGCAAGGGACAACATTTAAAACTTAAATTTAAAATTGAAACCCCTCTACTTACTTAGCAGGAAGTAGGAACATGGTTGTTTAGTCGATTGGTGCATCGCTTTCCGGTGAGTAATAATCCCTCAAAACAAAATTGATCACTCAATCAATGACTGTTTGTGGGACATTGATGTGCGCAGTTGGCTGCTGCGTTTCGCCCACAAAATACACAGTCACTCCACTTTACAATATATTCTGTGAAGCATTTCTCAACGACAGAAAGTGTTATGTCAAATGGAAGTATTATTATTTATATAGCACCCTTCCATCTCGGTAACATTTCGGAGCTCCGAAAAGGATGTGAAAGCGTGGCTCATCCAACAAACCCATGATATTGTAGGCACGTAAATAAGAATGAGACACTCAGCCGATGTAGCTCTATCCACATGTTTGACTGCTTGTACAGGATCTGCTTCCTGTCCGAGTCACCGTTTACCAGACAGCAACAACCCAAGTGTTTGCCACTGCCTGAAAGGGTTATTTCAGAATCTGACAAGCTGTTTACATAATTGGAGCCTGAACAGTTTTCAGGCAAAGTCATTAAAACTGAGCTGTGTATTTTTTTCATCTTGTTTCAACACTCCCATCCCACTGCACATCTGATACTGTTCCAGGCAAAAGACTTTTGAAGTTGGAAGACAGTGTACTGTACCTTGGCGTGGGGTCTATACTGTGCAGTCTCTTACAGAATGCTTTTCAAAGCTTTGTACCTTGTTGAATGCAGTACTATAGTACGATACCTCCATTGATGCCAAATACCTAATTGAAGGAAAACAAATTTACAACTTTAAAAGAGNTTTTTTTGTATCACCTCCACCAATATTATCCTCTCCCTTTCCTCTCCCAAAGTGTTTGATTCATTTATTTTTTAATACCGAGAGGAGGTTTCTATGGGTATCAGACGCCTTCCAATGCATTTGTTGGGACTTTGAACTCAATAGTCTACACTTACACTCCAATACAGTACTGGGGGATTTTAAAGATATCATGGCACAACTCGAAAAGAGAATTGAGTTTCTCCTGGTGCCCTGGTCAGCAATCCCCTTGATAAAGTTGGTCATTCACTTCATGTCTGTTTGTGGGACATTGCTGTGGGCGAATTGGCTGCTACATTCGTCTACAAAATGCATAGTCACTACGCTTTACAGTATATCCTGTGCAGTGCTTTGGAATGTCCTGCGAAGGTGAAAGGCATAAAACCAAATGTAAATATTATTATTTTATTAATAACTTGCTCCCTTTCTCATTAAGGACCAGTGGAAATAATCTACTATTTACCCCAATTGTAACCCCTCACAATATTGAAGACATGATTAGGATACCCTTAAACACTCTCAAGTCTGGTCAAAAACAAGCTCTATCATCTCAAGACTTTGTTCCGTGGAGTTTCTGGAGTGTATGTTCTCGCCTTTTAAAAATCTCCTTCAGATTGTCAGAGAAAAAAACTTTTCAAGTACATTCCCTCTGCTTTCATTTGTTACAACTTGGTAGTTTTTTGGTTTCTGTTACAACATTCAAAACATCTGCGTAAGCCCTGCCGATTACAGAAATGCGTCAAGTGGGAAAGAACAGCCGTGTAATACAATGTATAAATACAGTTTGCAAACACAATGTATTGCAGGTATATTTGGCCAGCGCTTGGAGGACACCGTACAGTATGAACGCAAGTTTGGGAAGAGGCTGGCTCCTTTACTGGTTGAACAGTGCGTGGATTTTATCCGGGAGCACGGCCTGAATGAAGAGGGGCTGTTTCGTATGCCTGGACAAGCCAACTTGGTCAAAGAGCTTCAGGATTCATTTGACTGTGGAGAAAAGCCATTGTTTGACAGGTAGCTAATCCTGAAAGATACTTTGAACTTGTATTGTTCATACAAATTATTTATTTTATTGTTATTTCTTAATAAAATAAAGCCCCGAAGCTTTGGAGCTCACTCTCCAGATCCCTCTGCCTTGCTCTCTCCTTCCCCTCTTTTAGATCACGATTGAAGAACTCTTAGACCGTGCTTATGGTCACCTCCTGCCTCTCCCCCCACCAGCTCAGTGTCTGTTAAGCGCTCCGAGACTCTGTCCTGCGTGAAGAGCACTATATAAATGCAAGTTGTTGTTAATATTTAAGATGAGGCCTGTGAAGTTCAGTGAAAAATACATTAACTATTAAAAAGAGCATCAATCTCCCAAATCCAAATCCTTTTGTTCACTATCCAGGTCAGAATAATCTGGGCTCTACTTATTTAACCCCTTGAGGTTTCTACCAAGAAGCCATTGAGGTCTTTGTATTTCCTGTGTCATATACATTTAACCATGGGATTCATACAAATGCCAGTCTTCAATCATCCCAGATGCTCAACACACTGGAGGATAAAGTCTATGGTTACTGTGTGCTTTGTGAAACGATACACAAAAGATCAACAGAAACGGGGGGGGGGTAATGTAACAGAAAGGCCATTCCTTCCTAGTCCTCTCTCCTATTCCCTTCCCAGCTCACGTACGCATCGAGTTTCCTCTTAAATACATTGATACTTTTTACTTCAACCACAGCTGCCGGCAGTGAGTTTCACATTCTCCCCACCCTCCAACTAATGAAGTTCCTCCTAAACTCCCTTTTAGTTCTGCTAAGGGCTATCTTAGATTCGTGCTCCCTCGTCTTGGATTCACCTGCTATTCAATACAATACAAATTTAGTTATTCTGTGCCTTTCACATCCTGAGGTGCTAAACGATACCAGCTCGACACCCGAGCTGGGGGGTGGGAGGTGGAGTTGGAGCAGTAAGGTAACCGAAAGTACCTCAAAGTCATTGTCTAACAATCTTGTGTTTTGGACAGCTTGTCTGCAAGGAGTTTGACGTTCCTTCTCTCCCTCTTCCAGTGACACTGACGTTCACACCGTAGCCTCCCTGCTGAAGCTGTACCTCCGGGAGCTGCCTGAGCCAGTCATACCGTTTGCCAAGTACGAGGACTTCCTCTCGTGCGCGCAGCTGCTGGCCAAGGACGAGGAGGAGGTGGGTACCTACACGAGGGGCTGCCCTGTCTGATGTCTTCTCCAGAACCTCTATACCAACTGGTTCCTTACAATCATTGCCATTTTGCATCAATAAACTGTGATTAAGTTATTACAGAATCGGAATCCTTCAAAACTCTGAAGACCTTGACAATAACAACAACAAATTACATTTATACATCGCTTTCGCGTTGGGAGGACATCCGAAGGCGTTGGATAGTCAAGGATTTGCACCCAGGCTGGGGGTTCGGATCAGGAGGGGTGGAGGGCAGGAAGGGGAGGGGTAGGAGGGCGACTGAAGGTGTAGTCAAAGAGGAGGGTCTTGAGAGGGGCTTGAAGGAGGTAAGGGTTGAGGTGAAGGGACTGTGAGATGGACTTCCAAAGGGTGGGGGCAGAAAAGCTGAAGGCTCAACCGTCGATTGTTCAGGTCTGATTGGGGAGCAAGTTTGTGTTTACCAGGTGAAATAACTAGATTCTCCCTGCCTGCGGTACTGATCCTCAGATATTTGGTGTTCTTTTCATTCAGGGAATCCAAGAGCTGACCAAACAGGTGATAAGTCTGCCTCATGCCAATTACAACCTCCTAGATTATATATGCAGGTGAGTCAGGGCTTGAAGTCCGTGGCTATGGTCATAAATTGATAGATGAGACCAGATATATTAACTAACTGGATACATTTAGCTATTTTGGGGATATTGCTGTGCAAATTAGCATCTACTCTATACTGTCAGAATACCCCACGGAAATACTCTGTGAAGCGCTTTGAGATGTTTGGACGTGACAAGGGTTGGGGGGGGGGGGGGGGGGGGAGACGGCTGCACAAATTGGCTGCTACGTTCTCCCACAAAATACACAGTCACTTCACAGCATAGCCTGTGAAGCGCTTCGAGGGACATGATGTGAATAATTATAAATTGCAAGAATTAATTAAAGTGTGAAAAGGGCCATATCAGATGTGAGGATTATTATTAACAGATAAATCATCCAATTGAACTGTAAGCTTGTAGGTAAAAGGATATTAAATAAAATCAAATTGTCTCATGCTCAATTTGATTTCCCCGTCTGTCGCAATACAATTTGGAACTGATTGCTATGGAGAGTGCAAAGAGCCCGAAAGACCGACTGTTAAAGACCGCTCAGAAGGTCAGTCTGTATTGTTTATTGACTGCTTGATTTAATGTGTAGCAAACTGCTTTGCAGGTTCCTGGATGAAGTTCAGTCCTACTCAAGCGTTAATAAGATGAGTGTTCAAAACCTAGCTACGGTGTTTGGACCAAACATACTGCGTCCAAAAATAGAAGACCCAGTGACCATCATGGAAGGTACGGGATCTCAGCTCGATGGCAGTTGTTTCACCAGCTGCCATTTCATTTCACATTCAGGGATTTGTGAAAGGCTGAAACGTGCATCTTGATCGCTCAGCTTTTGAGCCTGGATTATTTCTGCTCCTCAACCAGGTCAATGAACGCAATCTTTGCTTTGGTCTCTGCTGTGGAGGTCAGGTTTACTAAAATTACATGAAACGGACAACAGAGGTCCAAAAATCCGTGGTCGTCTTAACCTCAAAACACATTGTCGTCAAACATAAGATCATGCAGAATTTTGGGAAACTCTTCTGTTTAGCCTTAGTTTGGAAGCTGGTTCGCTTTTTAAGAACTGGGTAAAAATGTTTCCAAAATAATAATGATCCTTGCATTGGACATATCTCCTTGTCACGTCTTCAAGACGTCTCAAAGCTCTTCACAGAATATACAGAAAGTGAATTGCGGGCGAAACGCGACAGCCAATTGTGCTACAGTGGTGTCCCACAAACAGTTGTGGACCGAGTGATCTAATTATTATTTTTTTTAAAATTTAAAATGATGATGCTGAACAAAAAGAAATTTCCAGGATTCTGCATGATCTTAAAGCCAAGACCATGAGAAATGTCATGCCTCGGATGTTTGGAGTGTGATCGCATTGTGCGACCAACACTCGATCTGCTTAACATGTGCATGTCACCAGTTGGATGCCAGGGCCAAGTTTCAAGCTTCCCACATTGAACAGACCTGCTATAATCAATAGAAAAGCGCAATATTTCAGCAACAAGATATTGACTTGTGATCTGAAGTACTTTCTAAATACTGGACAGCATAAGACAGCCCCAGAGAGAAGCTATAGATGTAACGACCCATTCAGCAGGGCATTTTCCATTGGGAGAAGCAGTGAAACCCAATGCCTCACCATTCACTCCAAAATAGAAATAAATCTTCTGATTGTCCTCACTGGCAACAGAGCTTCAAAGGTATTAGTATAGACTGACATTTAGCACACCAGCTCTTTAAGGGGCTGTCAGATCATCAATCAACTAAAATAACAACAGATTACATTTGGATCGCACCTTTTACATCGGGAGAACATCCCAAGGCAGTGGACAGACAGTCAAGGAATTGGATCTGAGATGGGTGAAGGATAGAGAGGGTAGAGGTAGGAGGATGATTGATAGCGCAGTTGAAGAGGAGGGTCTTGAGATAGGTCTTTAAGGAGGAAAGGGGGCGAGGCGAAGGGACTGTTGGATGATGTTCTAGAGGGTGGGGGCAGAAAGACTGAAGACTGCCGACGGTGGGATGGGCAGAGCGGGGGACGCGGAGGGAGCGGACCAGTCGTTATGGAGGTTGCTAATCCCTTTCAAGTTACAATGAATCGTGAACTGCAGCAGAGTTTTGCTCTTTGTTTTCCTCTCGACAGGCACATCGCTTGTGCAGTCCCTAATGACGGTGCTGATCAGCGAACACCACAGGCTCTTTCGCATCAGTCACAGCGAGATCCTAGCAGCGCACGTCGAAGTGAAGGCTCAGGCGAGGCGCGCCCTGGTGGAGTGGGTATCCGAAGGGGAGTTCGAAGGGCCAAAGACGGACAAGAGCGACAACTACACGGAGAGCGTCTCCAACAGCGGCACGTCGCTGGACGTCAACGTCAGCACCCCTGTGGCTGGCTCGAAAAGCACCTCTCAGGAGCGAGCCGACAAGCAGCTCCACACCACCCACAGCCCGAGAAGGATCCAAACGCTCCCCACGTGGAAATATTCGTTCAAGCACACCGGCGGGCGGGCGGGCAGCGCCAAGCTAGGAGGCTCGACGTTAGACATCCCGAACTTAGCAGCCAGCGGCAACTGGCTGATGAACGGCCTGTCCTCGCTCCGGGGGCACCGGCGGACCTCGTCCGGGGAGCGAGCGAAAGAGTTGGGCTCATCCCAGCGCTTGTCGACGTATGACAACGTGCCGTCGTCGAGCCTCTCCCTGAGTGTGGGCGACAGGCAGAGCGCGGCCAGCACGGCCTGGTCGACCTCCTCCTGCGAGATCTCGGTCGCGGACTCCGCCGGCAGCTCCGCCCTCGGCCGGGAGAGCGACTCTTCAGCTCTCGACTGCGCCAAAGCGGACTGGCCGGTGCGGGTCACCCAGCCGCTGAACGAAGCGCGGGGGGGCGCGGAGGACAGCAGGATCGAGCGTTTTGAGGTGTCCGTCAGCAGCGGGGGCTGCAGCGACAACAGTGACTTAGCGACGCTGTCTCACAGCTCGGCCGTGTGTTCGAAAGCACTTCAGGGCTTGGTCACCGAGCTCAAGTCGGAACTGAGCAAACAGAGGGCGGAGTACGAAAACAGGATCAAGAGGTGATTACAAAGAAAAACACGCACGCACAGGGGTTCGGGGGCATCGCTGCGTTTTGAGGGCAAACCAAGGTTTGGCATCGCTGCGACAATCAGGAGCGGCTAAATAAGACAGTCGGGGATGTCGAAATATTAAAGGAGATGGTGAGAAGGCAGGGAGTTGGGATCAAGGGGAATAGTAGCACACGGTGACATGGAGTAGATTGTGGGTTTCAACGAGCCTCGTCCTGTTCCTAAATTCCTACGAATACAAAGCTGCGGAGAGGTTATAATAATTATAATTAATTGCTGTGCGCAATTGGCTGTCGAGTTTCGTCCGTAAAATATACAGTCAATCCGCTTTACAGTGTATTCTGCGAAACGCTTTGAGACGTCTCGAATACATGATAAGGCGCTCTATTAAATGCAAGGATTATTATTATTCTATAATATTATATAATAATTCTTGCATTTGATATAGCGCCTTATCACGTTGTTGCACTCTCAACATAATAGCTCAGTACGCCTCCAGACCTCAATTTTTATTAGCAAGACTCGATGTATAAATATCCACTCAGCAAAATACAAAGCAGGGAATATTACATAATTCATTGGTAGGCAGAGCCATCGTGGGCATTGAGAAAACACACTACATGTATACACACCTACGTGTGATATTTTCTTGACAGGAGAGTCCAGCTTACCTCGGCATTCCTCATAACAGTTTCAAAAGCTCAGAGATGAACATTTCCTTATCACACCATCAAGATGTCTCAAAGCACTTCACAAGAAAGTGTGGTGACTGTATTTGGAGGCAAACACAGCAGCCAATTTGTAGACAACAACGCCCCCAGACAGCTATGAATATGAGTGAATATTATCTGGAGGATTGTTGGCTGTACACCAGAAGAAACTCTCTTCTCTTTGTGAATAGTGCCATGGGATCTTTAACAGACAGACCCGACCTTGTTTTTACATTTAATTTAAAGGATGGCACCCTCACAATGCAGCATTGCATTGGACTGTCAGCCTGGATGATTAGCTCAAAGTCCTGAAATGGGGTTTGGACCCACAACCTTCTGACTCAGAGATGAGAGTTGCTACCGGCTGAGCCAGGCTGAGATATCAGACACATATGTTTCCCCTCTTAATTGTCCCTGAGGTTATTTTGACAGCTCAACTCAATACAGTAACTGGTCATGGTGTGAAATCCACAATGGTTTTTGTGAACAGTGTTAAGAGACCATTGTGCTCATTTGTACAGCCAGTCTGTTCTGACTTGCACAATTCGGTGTGCACAATAATCAACATTGTTCTGGGGCTAACAAAACACTTAAAACATTCTTCTGGCACTATGACAACACTGGTCTACCTGAGGCGCTGTTCTTAATACAGTGGCAGAAAATATTACAAATCCAAATAATGCCCAGTTTTTTTTGCAAATAATTTGCCCTTGAGTGACCTTGGCTAATCCAGTCAACACACAGGAAGGTCTTCACCTATTAGATGCCCTAATAAGGTGCTAGCGGCCATTTATTACTTGCAAGCAGGAAATTCTCCTTGATAAGCTTGCAGGAGGCAAGGTCTATATGAGGCTTACAAAGTAGCTTGTTTAGTTAAGGCAAACAATGCAGCCGATAGACCGAGTCAAGCTCAGAGAAGCCCTGAGGCTTTCCAGCAAACATTGCCTCCTGAACAACCTCAGCAGCAGGATCTTCAAACAGATATATTTGAAGGAGGAGCTCACCATTGAGGTCTGTTGGTTGCTGTGGACTTTGAGTCATCTGAAGCTTTGTTTGCTATTGCAGCCATCTGCACAAAGGGGCACCGGGTCAACATGAGTGATCAATCTTTTTCTTTGAAGAGGCTGAAGAGGGTCAGAATAACTGTGGGTCAATATATGTACCAATGAATTGCATTTCTTTCTTGCATTGCTTGACAAACTTGCAGTAGGAGTTTTATCTGGTACTCGTTTGACTCACAAAATATTTCACTTTACAGTATATTCTGTGAAGTGCTTTGAGATGTCATAAGGCACCATATCAAATGCAAGTATTATTATTATTACAAACCCAGTACTCTATAAAGCAAATACAATAAGAATAATCCTTGCATTTGATATAGCACCTTATCACATAGTTGAGACGTCTCAAAGTGCTTCACAGGATATATTGTAAAGTGGATTGACTGTGTATTTTATGGCGAAAAGGGGAAATGGGTATCCCAAAGCAGTTCCCATCTGTACCCATATGATGCACATTTGTTAACTGCATTGTAATAGTCAACAGCAACGAATACATCTCCTTTCACATCACAGTGCGTACAAAGAACTGTGAGCTTGAGCGAGGGGAAGAAGGGGTGGGGGGAAACATGGGACAAAAGTACATTCAAAAAGCAGCTGGGTTAGGAGGATCACAGAGGATAGGGTAGGGCAACACTTGTTTACAATCATTTACTTACAAATCAATTGATACCCTATCACCTCTCTGCCTCCCGAACTGCTTACACTCCACTTCCCGCTCCCTTCGCTCTGCTGCCTCCGGCTGTCCCTCATTCCTCTCCACCATCAGCAGCCATGATTCAGATCACATCTGAAGACATTGCTCTTTGTCTCTCCTCCCTCTCCTACTCAGCATCAAGCTCCACCACTGTTAAGCACCTAGGAGATGCTACCTGCATGAAGGGCTCTAATATGGAGTGCTGCAGCTTAGTGGTTAAAGCGAGAGTACCTGGGTTCGATTCCCGGGCAGGGCAAAACATTGGCCAAATTTCCTTACTACACCTGCCTCCGTACACCTAGCAGTAGTCGATTGACGGATCGCTTTTCCAGGGGTAACAAAAAATAATCACTCGGTCACTCAATCCACAACTCTTTGTGGGACACTGCTGTGTGCAATTGGCTGCCGCGTTTCACCCACAAAATATACAGTCAATTCACTTTACAGTGTATTCTGTGAAGAGCTTTAAGATGTCTCGAAAACCTAGTGAGATGATATATCAAATGCAAGGATTATTACTATTACATAAATTCAAGTTGTTGTTAGGCAGGGCAAGTTTGTGGTTTGTGAGTAACAGGGTGTTGCTTCTTTGTTGGGCAGTCTTTTAGCCAGATGAAGCGTTTGCAACAGACTGTTCTCGAAACTCAGCCAAAGGAAAACTTTGGCACATAAGTGGTTAGTGTACCTACTCGGACATCAGGAGGGTCCTATCTTTTGGAGTTGCATCAATGTGAGAATGAACAAGCCTCACAATAACTCTTTCAGCCACTCTACCCCCAACCTCTGGAATTCCATCCCCCAATCACTCCACCTCACCCCCTCCTTAGCCTCCTTTAAGTCCCGCCTCAAAACCCTCCTCTTCGACCATGCCATCAGTCACCTTCCTTCCCCTCCCCTCCCTTCTCTTCCCCTGACCCCAGCTAAGGTCTGAAATGCTGTACACTGTCCAGTGTCTTAGGATGTCCTCCCGACGTGAAAGGCGCTATACAAATGTAATCTTGTTGTTGTCAAAACTGATCCACCTTGTTCTGTGCAAATTGGCTGCCACATGTACCTACAAAAGTAGTCATTACACTTGACAGCAAGAGTACTTTGAGAGGCTTTGACATGTTAAGGTACAAATCAAACAATTATCCCTAGCACCCTGGTTGTTAGTCGATTGACAGAACACTTTTCTGGGGGTAACAATCCTTTCAAAAATAAACAAATAAATAACTTGGTTAATTGATCCACGACTGATAGCACGCAATTGGCTGCCGCGTTTCGCCCACAAATTATACAGTCAAATACAAAGCTTATATGATTATTATCACTACGTTTCCTTTTTGCACAATTCTACATTTCTGCTGATTTGGGCTCAGTTTCCCTGCACTGTGCATGGCTGGGCTGCATTCTCCATCTTTAATTAGTCCACATTTTGCTCCTCTCTCCCCACTCCATCCCAAGTAGAACTCGATTTTAAAGCTGTAGATAAAACTGGCTGTACCTCACAGGTCCTTACAGCCGATGAGTTTCTCTTCATATCTGGTCGTCTTTTTCATCCCCTTGTTAGGTAAAGCCACCGGGATGAACACGTGGGTTTTCGGTACATTTCAGATGGTTTGAAGCCATGTTTGAATCAAAATCTCAGGCTTTCCGGGCGGTCTGAAGGAAAGGTGGAAATAATTAGGAACTGCAGGAAATGTAATACTGGAGTTCCAGAGAGAAGTACAGCCAAATGTAAGAATAATGATCTATCAAAATGTCCACAATTTATGTGGACTGGACTTTTAATTTAAAATCTAGCCTAATTTGAAATTGGTCACTCACTTTGTGGCTGTTTGTGGGACATTGCTGTGCTCAACTCATTGCCACGTTTCGCCCCCAAATACGCAGTCAATCCACTTACAGTTTAGTGTGTGAATTGACTTGAGACGTCTCAACAACGTGATAAGGCACGATATCAAATGCAAAGATTATTATTATAGTGATTATTATCTGGCTGTCTGACTTTAATTTTTGATTTTTAAGGGTAGAAGTTAACAGTTCAAAGGTAATAATGTTTACAATCAGAGAGGTGATGGACTAAATAGCATTGAGAGCTATCGTGCATACTTTAATTCACCTTCTGTATTACATCATGGAATTACATAGAACAATGTATGGGAACAGGATATTAACGTTAGGACGTAAACTAATAATGCAATACGTCAATATGTCAACGTGTCAATACCAAGCAGAGTTTTGACTGAGGAATGTTCAGTTGATTGGAGAATGGGTGTTGGCTGTTGGAAAACGGAAATATTTAGCTGAGATGTGGTAGCCATAATTAGGGAGAATTTTAGTTTGGATCACACTCGATAATAGCTGGGTCAAGTTAACTGGTGTTGCTGGCTGTACCCTGACTGGTTAATTCAGATTTGCCTGGCTTCTAGCTGCCGATCAGAGTTGACATGGGCGGTGGGAGACACGTACAATATAGACTTAAATATACTCAGTGACAGATGTTATTACAAAAAGATCAAAGGGCTATTTTCAGGGCGAACATTGTTTTATGGATGGCCCATTCATCTTCCCCGAGCGTTTTCATGTGCCTGGGTTCACCATTATTCCTGATATTACTACCTTGGCTTACAGGAGTGAAATATTTGCGCAAGGAATTGAAGGGCACCTGGCACTTATTGTACAGTTACCCAGTCTAAGAGCACTCCTTCGGGTAAGACTGGGGGAGGAGGGAAGACTGATACTTTGCTACTGATCAGGGTTTGGTTTACCATTTAACCTCTTAACCCAGTGCAGTTATGAACAGTCGCTAGACACCGAGCGTTAAAACTTACCGGAGAGGCTTTGATAGTGGAAGACAAGCAGAGGTTAACTGTATCCCCTTTCCTCAGGCTTGAAGAATCCAGCACGGTGCTGAGATTGCAGGTGAGCAGACTGGAAGAAGAGTTGGACCAAGGGAAAAAGAAGTACACCATGCTCGAAATAAAGGTGCGCAACGCAGACAGGGCACGGGACGATGCCGAGCAGAGAAACCAACTGCTGCAGAAGGAGATGGAGGCCTTTTTTGCCACATTAGGAAATTTAACACAGGGATTCGGGGAAACGAAACCCAAATAGACGAGAGCTGCAAGACATTTTCCTTTCTTTTAAAGTTCCGAACCGGCAAGACTATGAAGACACTGTGTTTACATATTTCATTGACTTTTTATATAAGAACTTGTGCATTTATTTTTAATTTTGTGAATTCATTCACGAGGCAATTCCAAATTTTTTTTTTTGTATGATCTTGTTCGTTCGTTTCAGTCCAAGATATCACACACAACAGAGAAAAAAAAATTCCTTCAGGAAAACGTCAGGGATTTATATTGGCTCCCTGTTCATCTCCCTTTTTCCTCACAGGCTTCATCACACTGGGCACAGTGGGAATCCACACGGTCTGTATCTTACCCCGAGGTGCCCATTGCCTAGTATTCCCTCCAGGGGCATTCTTTCCAGTTGACAAAATGGATGTTTACACCTAGACACTTGAGCAGCATCAGCGACCTGGATTTGCGGCAAAAGAGAAACGTCCCTCTTGCCCCACGGACACAGCTTTTTGAGCTGAGGAGCCAGACTGTAATGTATTTAATTATGAGCACAAGTGTCTCCTGCTGAAGAGCTCTGGACGGATTTTGTAATGCTGACCTAGATGCCGAATGCAGCTATCTGGATATGTGCCAGCAAGTCCAGTCAGTGAGGCTAAACCTGGGGACGTTAGTGAGTGTGGGGGGAGGTGGGGGGGGGGGTAAGAAGAATGTGGGGGTGGGAGGACAGGGAGAGCAAACAGGTAGCTTAGATGTCAAACCAAGCAAATAATTTGAAACATACACCGTTCTCTTCAATCCAGGATGACCAGCAAGAGTGCTTCTGTGAACAGATTCTTGGACTGTAAGATGCAACACTGCACTATTTCTGTAAGGCACATTGTCTTCAACTGAAATCCCCCTTTAAACATCCCTCCTTCCCCCCCAGTCAAACCCCCCCTCCCCCCACCTCAATTGTTTACATTGAGCACTTTCCTGTTGAGTTTGTCCCACTCCGCTACACACATACAGACAGGTACACACACGCGCACACACCATCACGGACACACACGCGCGCACAACCATGGGCACACAGACACGCTCACACAACCATGGGCACACACACACACGCGCGCTTGCATAACCACGGGCATGCACCAGCACAATCACGGGCACGCATGCACGAGCACAATCATGGTCACGCACGCGCAATCACAGGCACGCATGCACAGGCACACACGCACAATCACGGGCACACACGCACAATCACGGGCACACACGCACAATCACGCGCAGACACACACACGCACAATCACGGGCACACACACGCACAATCACGCGCGCACAGACACGTGTACAGGCGCAGACCCATTAGAGCTGCAGGAATGTCACTATGATTGACAGCACAGCAAAACACGTTGCACAGCCAGGAATTCAATTCCATTAAATTTGTGTGAAAGCAAAAACATGACGTTTGGTGAATTCTTTCAGTGTGGATTGAAATACCGCATCATTGCTGGCGAGGAAGGAGTAGGGTGGGTGACACTGTTACATCACCCATTTTTCTGTTTGGTTAAAAGTTTTTTTCCCCAGTCAGTGAAATGGGTACAAATGAACGGCAAAAATGTGTTTCAGTGGGTGAGTTTGAAAGACAATATCATTAACCAAATGCCCTGGCTGATTCTGGGGTTTAGTCCAGGTTTGTGGCAGAGCTAGCTGACGTAGGTTAGTCAGACCCCACTCCCCCCCGTTCCCCCCAAAGACCACAGGTCTTGACTGATCAGCATCTCTGCTTTTCCTCCTCACCCCAAGAGCAGTCGGTGCTTTTATGTTTTTATGCCAGAAATTAGAGGCACACTGTTTGCTTTACCTGGAGGATTACAGAAATCTGGACCTGAATCTAATGGTTGTGCAGTACTGTCCCTTGCCGGGCTCCAAGACACTACCCCTCGTGAAGGGCGCTGTATAAAATTGTTGTTGTACCACAGGATCGATAAGGATGTTTCATTATAATGAAGGTGTGTGATACATTGGAGCAACCTGTTCATCTCACAAATGTGGGAACTTTTTTTTTATACTCAGGAGTGCAAAGTAATTAGTCATTAACAGAATCATCTTCATGTAATGCACTGGGTTGTGCATTGTTCCGCTGTGAACACTCTGTTCATGCTGGGGGGGGTGGGGGGGTGGGGGTTGCAAAGAAAAAAATCGTACAGCTTACTTTCAATCGTGATTATTGAAAGCAAATAAGGCTTGATTACTCACCTGTTATATCACTTGAGCCTTTTGTTTTTTTAAAAAAAGCTAGTTCTATGGCTGGAAGCCATCTTAAGCAGTTCCCCCAACCTCTCCCAGCAGTGCGATTAGA
Organism: Callorhinchus milii; assembly: GCF_018977255.1. Lineage (NCBI taxonomy): Eukaryota > Metazoa > Chordata > Chondrichthyes > Chimaeriformes > Callorhinchidae > Callorhinchus > Callorhinchus milii. Next base: position 6,480,300 of record NW_024704748.1, read on the forward strand.
CATTAACTTAATGTAAGGAGATCTTCGAGTCACCAAGCTAAATATTCTTGAATTCCACAGTGCAGGTCCTAAAGCATGATAGATGGGCTGTAAAGTGATTCAAAACACAGCAGATCGAAGGCAGGGACCCTTAACTCAGGCGTCTCAAAAGAGAAATCATCAAACCACGCACAGCTTAGTTAACCTTTTTCTGCGAGTTAGTTCCCTTCACTCTGCGTATTTAGCAATTTCCCTTTAACGTAAAACAATGGAAAATGGCCTGTTCCAAATGTGTGAACACCCACGTTACAGCATGAACCAACTTTATAACCAGAACATGATGTTGAGCAATGGGGCAAGGCCAGCAACTGGGTATTTGTAAGACATATCCCCAGTTAATCCTGCACTGTCTGTGAGGGGTCTGCGTGAAATTGGGTGCGACTTGCGGCTGGTACAACATTATTAATCACCCAACTCGGATTAAATTGCAACATGGCTGCACATTGATAAACATTCAAAGGCAGGCATTGAAGGGCAGCAGTTTTAACAAAATAGTGCATTTTGCCCACAAAATACAGTCAATTCACTTTACAGTATATTCTAAGGAGTCCTGGAGCTCAGTGGTGAGAGCACTTGCCTCGCAAGCAAGAGACCTTTGTTCGATTCCCGGCAGTGTGAAATGTTGGGCAAGTTTCCTTACTCCACACACCTGTTTGCCTAGCAGTAAGTAAGAACCTGGTTGTTAGTTGATTGGTGGATCGCTTTTCCAGGGATAATAATTCCTTCAAAAGAATAAATAAATTGGTCACTTCAATCCACGACTGTTTGTGGGACATTGCTATGTGCAATTGGCTGCAGCGTTTCACCCACAAAACATAGTCAATTTACTTCACAGTATATTCTGTGAAGCACTGAGACGTCTCGAAGACGTGAAAAGGCGCTATATCAAATGCAAGGATTATTATCATTATGTAAAACACTTTCAGAGGTCTTGAAGATGTGATGAGGTGCTATATCAAATACAAGGATTATTCTTATATTCATTATCAGAATCCAAATCGGTTTAATGGATAGAAAAAGAAATGGGAACAGATCGCTTTTTTGATCACAGGCAGAATGATTTGGATTCCAGTGAATTGAAGTATTTGGTAGCTTGCCCATTATTACTTCTGCCAAAGCTGAATTCTAAGATAGGCAGTGTATTACAGCAGCTGGTCTCTTGGAAGCCATGTAGCTGCACCATTGAATATCAGTTCACACCACTATATTACCACACTTGCATTACTAAATAATCCTAGCAAATAGATATCTTGTAATGTTGCACTGCCCTGCTCATCACCTTAAAAAAAATTACCAAGAGCCTGCGAAAATTCCCACTTCAAAAAACAATAAAATATGGCTGATATTGTTACAAAATCCTTGGGCTCTGGCTTATGATTGGGGCCTGATTTGCGACGTGCCTGTTACTCACTTTGTTGTGTTCTCAAAGCCTGTTTAAAACTGCAACCTTGGGGACATTCTTCTTTTGAATCTGCCAAAGCAGCTGAAGACTGCCTTCTAGTGGTGCAGGAAACATTCCTAGGCAGAGTGAAGCAATAGCACAATAATTACTTTGTAAGCACCATCTCATGCATGGTAGATTTAAACATTTAAAATTATTTCACAACAAATTTGGGCAATGTCACTACCACCATTATTCTTCAGCCATAAACCATTCACCCAAATATGTCTCAAGTAGTCAAACTGAAGCAGCTTGGGCCAGTCATCTAAGCAGTGGTGAGAGTACACATTCCAATCAAGATATAGGAAATCATAGAATTATACAGCACAGAAGGAGGCCATTCGGCCCATCGTGTCTGTGCCAGCTATTTGAAAAGAGCTATCCATTTCAATCCCACTCCCCCCGCTCTCTCCCCATCGTGTCTGTGCCAGCTATTTGAAAAGAGCTATCCATTTCAATCCCACTCCCCCCGCTCTCTCCCCATCGTGTTTGTGCCAGCTATTTGAAAAGAGCTATCCATTTCAATCCCACTCCCCCCGCTCTCCCCATAGCCCTGCAAACTTGCCCTCCCCAAATAATTATCCACTTCTCTCTTAAAAGTTGTTATCGAATCGGCTTCCACCACCCATTCAGGCAATGCATTCCAGATCCGAACAAATCGCTGTGTGAAAAAATTTCTCCTCACCTCCCCTCTGTTTCTTTTAACAACTATTTTAAATCGGTGTCCTTGGGTTACCGACCCACCCACCAGTGGAAATAGTTTCTCCTTGTTCACCCTATGGAATCCCCTCATAATTTTGAAAACTTCTATTAAGTCTCCTCTTAACCTTCTCTACACCAAGACTCATAATCCAAGCTTCTCTCACCTCTCCTGATAACTGAAGTCCCTCATTCCTGGTACCATCCTGGTAAATCGCCTTTGCACCCCCTCCAATGCTTGACATTCTACCTAAAGTGCGGTGCCCAGAACTGAACCCAGTACTCTAGCTGAGGCCTAACCAGTGTTTTATAAAGGTTCATTGTAACTTCCTGACTTTTGTATTCTATGCCCCTATTTAAAAAGCCTTATATCCCATATGCTTTTTTAACAGCTTTATCTACCTGTCCTGCCACTTTCAAAGATTTACTTATATGAACCCCCAGTTCTCTGTTCCTTCACCCCCTTTAAGTTCTGCCATCAGCTTATATTGCCTCTCCTCATTCTTCCTCCCAAAATCCATCACTTCACATTTATCCACATTAAACTTAATTTGCCACGTGTCTGCCCATTTTACCAGTCTGTCTATGTCCTCTTGCACTCTGCTACTATCTTCCTCACTTTTCCTAGCTTAGTATCATCTGCAAACTTGAAAATTGTACCCCGTATACCCAATTACAGGTCATTCATATAGATCAAAAATCAGAGATGTCCATGTGTAGGAGGGGGCAAGGTGGAGGGATTGAGGGAGTTTGTTCCAGAGTTTTGGGGTGTTGTGGATGACAGCAATGGTGGAAAGGAAGGCATGACTACAGAGTTATTTCACAAGTGTAAAATATTGCTGTGGGCATTGAATGATTATGTCCGTGCAATAAATCGGCTTAAAGTAGCGACTCCCCACATTTACTGTAAAATAGTTTCTTGTGTTGAAATAATACATAAGGAAGCCTACCAGAGGCAAGTCTTTTTTGATAAAGATCATTTTTGGAGGTCAACAAATGGATTTATGAGGTCACATCAGATTATATAATTCCTTGCAATGAGCTATCATGGCTCTGCGATGAGCACAAAGATAAAAGTCCAGCCCACGCCTTACTGAAATGAATTTGTACTGCAAAAATCTTGAATAGCTTCAATACCGATTTTTCCATTCCATTAAATCTCCTTTAGCTATCCATCAATAATAATCCTTGCATTTGATATAGCGCCTTATCATGTCTTTGACATATCTCAAAGCACTTCACAGAATATACTGTAAAGCGTATTGACTATATCTTTGAGGGCGAAACGCGGCAGCCAATCATGCACAGTAGTGTTCCACAAACAGAAGTAGATTGAGTGACCAAATTATTATTATTATTTTTTGAAGGAATTATTACCCACGGAAAGCAATCCGCCAATTGATTAACAACCAGGTTCCTACTTACTGCTAGCTGAACAGAGGCATATGGGAGTAAAGAAAGTTGTCAAAGGCTTCGACCTGCCTGGGAATTGAACCCCATTAAGGATTACTGACAATTTTAAAATCACAGCTGCAGTATTTCCTTATGGAAGAAAGCAATGGGCAGCACGTACCTACACTCCAAGTATTCATTCAAACAAGACATTTGTTTGAAACGGACACTGAAGTTTGCCAAAATGCGCCTCATTCATTTAAAATTAATCCTAGTTACTTAATCACTTATGAAAGTCCACTGTATCCAAATAAGGTCAAAATCGTGTGATCGGAAGCAGAGACAACAATAATAAATAGCATTCTCTAGCACCCCTCACTCAGGATAGCATCTCAAAGTACTGCACAGTGGCAGGATTGGACTCTGTGCAAAGGGGAAGGAGGAGGTGACCATAGTGCAGTGGAAGAGGGATGTCTTAAAATAGGATTTAAAGATAAGAGGATGAGGCAGAGATTTCCAGGCATAGTGACTGAAGACACGACCACTGATGGTGGGTGGAGAGGTCAGGAAACACGCAGCAAGCTCGTGCTAGCTAAATAAAGGGGGCAAACAAATGGCGGGGACAATTACTGGAGCAGAATAAACCATTCTGATGAAGGTTAATCCCAAAAGTTAAACTATTGCTTTCCTCTTTAAAGATCCTGATTAACCTACTGTTTTTATTGCAGGTTCCTAGCATTCACAGGCTTTATTTATTATTTCTGGTGAAAGAATAAGCCCTCCGGACCAAACCCAATCAGTTCAATGCAATATTTTCTCCCAGTTTCCCTCCCTCCCTGGTTCACCCATATAAATATCGCTGGAAACACGTTTCAGATATTTGAAATCTCGTTACACTTCCGACATTTATTTAGTCAATTGGAAGCTTAATGAGCATCAACAAAGCATGAAATACAAATTCAACAAAATGCATCTTCAGAGTAATGTGCCATAAACAGATTATGAGTTACTGTAGATAGAAAATAATGGCTTTGTTAAGGAATTAGCTCAGTCAGACTAATTTGTAAGTGAGTGGCATACCCTGAAAGCAATTCCACTTAAAAGTTGCCTTAAAGCCTCTGGTGTTAATTGAAACAGTTTATTTTCCCCCCATTTGGCACAAACAGCGGATTGTGTTTATACAGCACATCTAAATGGTAAGATCTCGTCAGAAAACAAATGCACATCTTTAGTGAAAATAGTGAATATGACTTTGGAGGGAGAGTAAGCACCTCAGGAACAATTTGAAATGCGAAACAGCTTGTTTCTCAACCATTTTCACCGGATGAGAATACATACTCAACACTGAACAGATTTAGGGCGCGTTAAGGATAAGGTAACCAAATCTGACGATCAGCTTTAATACAATTTTGTTTGTTTTTTTTAAAAAAAAGTTCATGTTAAACTCACTTGAAGTGCTAAACCTTGAAGACTGAAATGACGTTTTACAATATGCTGCAATGTCTAGTTGATTATACGTTGAGCAAATTTCAGAAACTAAGAGATTTTACACCAAGCATAATATCCAACGCATCACTTAACTCTCAACACGTAACCCTGCTGTAACCACTCTGATAGTAAAGACTTGTGCTCTTAACCAAAATCATTGAGATACGGGGACAATTTATTTCTCATACAAAAGGAAGCAATTCTGATTGGATTGAGGGCCACTTAAGAAAATGCTTAAAAAGAAAAGGTGTCGAATTTATAACAATCCTTGCATTTGGTACAGTGCCTTATCACCTCTCAAAGCGACTCACAGAGTTTTTCTGTGCTTTTCTAACCAAACGTGGCAACCAATTTGCACACAGCAATTCCCACAATCTGGAACGAAATTACTTTTTTTTAAAAAAATCACAAATGCCAGGATACTGGGAGAAACTCTCTTCTCTTTTCAAATACTGCCACAGAATCTTTAATATCTACCTGAAAAGGCAAATGGTTTCATATCTCATCCTTACAATGGTTCCTCTCTCAATGAAGCACTCTCCCCAGCATTGCACTAGAGTGCCAGCTGAGATTATGAATTCAAAAGTCCCGGTGTGGGCATGAACCCACAGCCTTCTTACTCACAAAGAGTGCTACCAACTGAGCCAGGCTAAATTTTAGCTGTTCGGTTTGTAAATCTCAAATCAGAAAATCAAATTATTATCTAACTTTGGGGCAACCTGCAATCCGATTTGGCTCACCCTGCTAAAAAAAAACACACAACCTTATTATCTCAGTGCATAGTCAGTTCAATGTTGCACATGTGGAACTAATTACACCTTAAAAGGTATCAATAGATTTCATTCCAATTGAGCTACACCAGCTAAAGATTGCTATTGTCAAGTTTTGGTAGAAACGTTAACGATTCTCACACCGAACATGATTCACTATTAGCACTAATCATAATCACAGTTCATTCAGCAATTTCCAATTTGTTGCATACATTCCTGTTATCCATAACTGGATATTAAAAATGCCTTAAAAAACAGTAAAGGACATGTACGACTGAAGAATAATGAACCCAAGGAACAGATGCAGGCATCATATCCTCAGCAAAATCCTTACCCTAGCAAAAATCACAATGTTATATTTCATACTATGCTCATTTTTACAAGGAAAGAGTGGAAACAAAAAAAATACAACAGTCCCTTCAAACCCGCACATTGCCCTCCCAAATAAGCATACTGCAACACACCTATCGCCACCTTTCACAGTCAAATTCTTTATCACAATTTGCAAAGATTATTGCACGTCGACTATGAGAAAACAAATGTACAAAATGCATTAAACATCTAACATATAAAGTACATGTATAACAATATTTTCTTCTACACAACAGTTTCAGCTGTGAATTTGGTTAACTCCTGGAAGCTGGCCAGGGAGAGTTCACCAACAGAAATAAATTAAACACAATTACATTCCATATTCTACCGAACTGTAAAAGGGGGAGCTTAACATCCTTGAAACGGTACATTGATTGCGTGAGGTAGTTCATCAATTATTAAAAACCTCTTGTGATAGTTCCGTCACTTGTGTAGTGCGACAATTTTGTCTGAAGTGGAAAGAACCTTTCTACTTCAATCCTAGGCTATGAGTTGACATTTACTCAAGTACTAATCGAAGAAGCCAGCTACAAATTAAACCACCATCATTATTGCATGACACTATCTATTCTGTGAACACTCAGTACGCACAACAGAAAGGAATTAACTAAATTGCTTTCAATGAGAAAGAACAGCTTATTAAGGGGGCAATGTAGTCTAATTAGAACAAGCATTTGCTCAGATAAATAAATGAGCAGTGTTCATCTGCGGTGCCCAATCTTTCCAACATCAAGGTTTTAATTCCCAGTTCTACTATTAGCTACGCACATTCAAGTCTGAGATAAAATTAAATTAACCTATTTGAATACTCTTAAACGTTGCACCCAACAGCCTTACCCAAACTGCTTTCTCTACCCTGCATTACTATGTAAAATGCACTCAGGTTTGGCTTCTCCATGTGTGATGTGAATAGGTAGGCCACATGTTAAAATCTATGACGGACACTGGCATTTTGTGGCTTTGAAACCAGATAGCTATCTTCTTACTCTACAACAATTAGACGGTACAGCCAACCAGAGTAGAAAAGATGCCAGAATATTTAACAAGTATAAACCACTTCATGCAAGTGAGAAAAATGAAAAGCAGTCTAACTATGCTGTCCCTCTGTACATTGCGAGTCTAAAGCTTATTTGTGTGTTTGTTTTAAACCCCAAAACAGACGTGCGTTAATGTCAGCTCTTTACAAATGTACAAGTCATGCTTTAGGGTTACTTGTCCTGCACTAAAAGTTGCTGTATTGTATTTCAGTTACTGCATGTAAATCAGACACAATTCAGTCATATTCTAAGAAGGTAAACTGTTTCCAATAAAATTAAAAAGCAGCTGGAGCTTTTTAAAAGCTGGTCTATTCTCTCTACCACCGAGTACAAACAGTAAGACCCAACGAGAGGGAGGCTAGTCATCTGCAGCAGCCCAGAGGTCCCGCCGATGTCTCTAGACTGCTGTCGGTATCTGAGGCCAAGGTTGGATCTGTCGACATGGAGGACACATCATTGACGGATGATGATGATGATGGATGATGTGAGCCATTGATCATTGCTGCACCTGTGCTATGAGAAATAAAGAAACAAGTCAGTAATGTGGCACAGGGGTCATTTTCCAGTAACATTACACCCAAGTCAAAACACCTCAAAGCGCTTCACAGATTTTTCTGCTAAGTGTAATGACCGTGCAGTTGCAGGTGTAGTGAACCTGACAGTCAATTTGGACACAGCGATGTCTCACAAACTGCCATGAAGTGAATGACCAATCTTTTAAATCAGGATACTTTTGGTAAGGACACTGAGAGGAACTCCCTCGTCTTTTCAAATGGGTGTCAGGAGATCAGTAATAATATCAAACCTACAGCAGGGATTACCATAAAGATGTGCTTTCAAAACCATACGAGCATAATTTAATAACCTAGGTATTTTTGGACAATAACTTCTAGAGGCCAAAACTAAAATTTTATTCATTGTTGAATTAGAATTTGCTCAGTGAATGAGTTTTTCAGTTACAACTGGAACATAATTATTTTATGAGGAAAAAAGCACAAAAAGAGCCAGGGAAAGGAGAGTGAAACCATGCATTGCTACATAGGAATTCCACATTTCCTTATCTGACCCTCAGATTGGACAGAGGTTCCTGTTTGGTGACATTTGTATCAAGAAGAGATATGAATAGTTGTGCCTGAGTAAATGGAATCTTGTTGTTGAGTAAACGTACGGTGGGCAGAGGGTGGGGGAAAGAAAATTTCTGTTCTGTTAACATCCTTTAGCTTATGTATCTATAACTGTGCAACCTCGTTAGAACGCCCCACATGGTATAAAATCCCAACCTGCATTACAACAAGGCACAATAGCGGGTTTGTCCCTGCACGTACACAACGAGTTTCGCGAATAGTTTCCACTGGTCTCTGTTGTATCATTTTCTACAAGGAAATTGTGTCACTCATTTCGTACTGACTCATGATACTTTTCAGATTAAACCCAACCTTTGAAGAAAGAATCCAGCATCCCACCTCGTTTCTTGTGGTTCTTGGACACTCATCCGTGTTTACTTTGCAGTGGTTCTTTCGGTGCAGCTGACGAGCGGACAGAGCCATTGTTTTACATTTTGTTTAATTGGGAAATAAGTCCGACTGGGAATGAATCATTTTGGTGCACTGCAAATTTAGAACAAGCATGCAAAGCACACGACTTCTCCCTTTCAACCAGGGCACTTTATTTCATCACTTCAAACATTTAAAATGAAATCATAGGATTATACAGTTTGTTGGCCAAACTTCTTAAAAAACGATTCCCTTCTTCCTCCCTTAATGACTGACTCATGTCGGGAAATATAGAACCGTGAGTCTCAAGTCAACCTACAGCATAGCAATTTAGCAATTCTTCAATGCTTGTGTCAGCAGGCTATTCGACTGGAAAGAGAAAAGCCACAACCAACCACAATTCTATATTATCCAGCATCCACACCCTGGCTAACCATAAAGTGAATTGTAGCGTTCTGCATATAGTATAGATCTTACGGTTGGCACGGACACCACCAAATAATGTCACAATAGCATTTGAGGCAAGCACAATGTCACGTAGTTGAATCGTACATGAGAAACTACAGTTGGATCAGCTATTCACAGAGCTATACAGTGCAACCAAATGGAAGATGCTTCCCTTGTCTATAAAATTTAATTGTTTCTTACACTGACCAGCCACTCATTTCAGGCTTACCACTTTCCCTACATGCCAGATACAAGCAAAACTTTCTCTCTTACTAAAGTGCCTTCCACCATTTTATTTCAGCTGCTGAAAAAAGGATTCCTAGTTTGATGCAGTGTAATTTGTCTTCCAGCAGATGGTAATGTTGCTCCCTGCACAGTTTATACCAGTGGTTCTGTCCTCATTCTTATCCCTTTAACAAGAACAGCCATGCTTGTTCTGCCATCCCTAATGTAGGTGCAGAGATCCCAACGATCCTATGCCAACATGGTGCAAGCTCTGGCTGAGTCAGCTATTCTGGCTACCAACGCAAATATGTCATTGACCACAACACTAGATTGCCCTGTTTGTGTTGAGACTGCAACATCCAGAATTGAAGATAATAATAACCCTTGTATTTGATATAGCACCTTACCAAAGTGCTTCACAGAATATACTGTAAAGTGAATTGATTGTGGGAGAAATGAGGCAGCCATTTGCAATTGTTTATACATTATATATATATACACATAATTATATATAGATATGGACCACCTCCTTCAGATCTTGCTTATACTGATAGAATCCAATTTTTACTGAAATCTGACATTGTTAACTCACGTGTACAACATTTCTGTGGAGCCTCTTAATTTAGTTCAACAGTTCGTTCTGTCTGAATACAAATAAAGGATATTTGTTTAACTGGTCTGTACCCTCAATGAAAATACCTGTTCTAACCGCTACATCAGTACTCAAGAGGATAACTCTGTGTATCCCCTGGCACACCCAAGAAATATGTGAGATATTTGTCATTTGAAGTAAGACAAATGGTACAAGTGATTTTGTACCACAATATTCTTGCAATAACTAACCTAAAGAGGGTGGTTGCCCTCGTATAACTCCATTCTTCATTCTTTCTTCCCACTCTGAGACTTCTTTATATATCAACTCTGCAAAGCAACAGGACATATTAATTTACATCTTAATTGTACAGTTGGAGAATTAAGAATTTGTTTGGTGGTACTTTCCCCCAGTGGCCAAATGAAGGAATTGCTTGGTGTGACACTGAGCCAGACAGATGAAAAGGTTGCAGGCTCAACACCTGATCTGGTCAACAGCTAATGTTAGATGGAACCAGCTGTTGAGCAACAATTGTCCTGAACACCCTGGGGGTGGGAGAGAGGAAAACAACAGATGGGAGAGTGAAAGGTAAGAATTCAGACTCCTGTCGAGGCTTGCAGGTGAAGAACGGTCACTTGAGCAAGGCAGTGGAGGGGCTGCCGCAGCCTGTGGACCTGTGCTCCAGAATGTGCCTTCAGGAAAGGAAAATAGGAGAAGAAATTCAGGAGCCCACTGTCAAAGTTGACAATTACGTCTCATTCTCTCCGGTACCGTTTCTACAATTCCCCTCTCTTTTGTCTTTTGTGGAAACGCATGCTTCAGTTAAATTCATGAAACTAGACTCAGTAGGAACTCGTTAGAATTTACACGTTTTAAAATCATATCCTTTTTTTCTTAAGCATGACTGGTTTGCAGCATTGCGTGTATTTTGTGTTCAGGGATCGTCACTAAACACATTATAAACAGAAGCTAAGGTAATGGTATTGAGGGAGTCATTACCTTTCCATTCTTCTATGGTGTGATCCCTTTCATCTAATTGTTTGTCGCAAATCTTTGGTGGAGGCTGGAATAATAGATGTCACTTTTGTGAGACAATTCCTTACTCAACATAGAATTTCCAAAACTGCACAAAGATAATTTCCTACAATGTACCTGACACTTTGTAGGAGCCTGTTCATTTCTGGTTGTTAATACGACTAGTACATATAAATTTAGGTGGATTTAATAGGAAATTGAACGGGACTTGGACAGACGTACGACTTAGGCGATTATACAGATCAGCTTTACGTGAGTTTTACTGTACTCTAGTTGTAATTCATAGGTTTTCAACAAGCTGCACAGTCTAATGTCTGGTTTAGGTTGTAACAGCGATTGGAAAAGCATCAGTAGCCAAGAGAAGCAGCTGACAAGGAGGCAGTCCTCCCCTTGTTGACTGAAACCATTTCTGAGCCAGCTTCTGCTCAGACAGTCTGACTACAGTAATCTCAAATGGGTGGGGACGATGGTTTAACATCTCATTAAATGAACGTACCAACATGGTCTAAGATTACGTACCCGCAAAGGATAGAATTTTTTTCACATTTCAAGATACATTTCAAATGTCGTGACCTTTACAGTTTTCTATCCTTTTTTTTTACAATCCATCACTTGAAAATGTTTCAAAAGGGAAGCCTTCAGCTCAAAGCTACTCCGGTTCTATCAATGCAGATGTCTATAATTAACATTAGATAATTATTTATCATTAGATTATTTATTTGGGGAGGTAGATAATTATTTGGGGAGGACACATTTGCTATGGGGAGAGCACGGGGAACGGGATTGATTTGGATAGCTCTTTTCAAAGAACCAGCAAAGGTACGATGGGCCAAATGGCCTCCTTCTGTGCTGTATAATTCTACGATTCTATGTGAGTAGGTTATGAGCATCACATGAAAAGAACAAACACTTACAGCCTCTACCTCAGCAGGATCATACCAAACGTTAATGTAGGGGTGCTGCAGAGCATCGTCCACAGAAATCCTCTTAGCTGCGTCGATTACAAGCATTTTACATAACAAATCTCTGGCTTGGCTTGCTGTAACACAGAACATCATTCAGGTGAACCTGACACAGATAATAATAATCCTTGCAATTGGTATAGCGTCTTATCACGTCATTGAGATATCTCAAAGTGCTTCACAGAATATATTGTAAAGTGGATGACTGTATATTTTGTGGGCGAAACACGGCAGTCAATTGCACACAACAGTCGATTGAGTGACCAAATGTCGAGCGAGGCTGGGATGCAACGACTCGCTCCAGGACCTTGGAAAAGGAGGTTGGAGATGAGGCGATACTCGGAGAGCAGAGTTGGGTCCAAAGATGTTTTTTCGAGGCTGGGGGTGATGACCAGTTATTAAGGGGGTGGGAACGGTGCCTGTGAACAAGAAGAGGTTGATGATGTCTGTGAGTAGAGGGGCAAGAAGGTGGAGCTGGGAGGTAAGGAGAGGCGTAGGGATAGGGTCGATGGAGCAGGTGGTGGATTTCAAATGCCATAATGGTGGTGAGACAGGAGGGGGAGACAAGTTTGAAGATGAGTAGAAGCCATCGTGTGAGGAGGAGATCGGGAGGGGGTAGCAGAGGCTGCTGAGTGAAACCCCTCGATTTTGGTCTCGAGAAAAGTCGTGGGGAATGGTGGAAGGTATAGCCGGGTGGTGTGGCCTCAATCAGGGGTTAGGTGTCACCCAGGGTGATCCAGATTTCTGTGAGGGCGAGGATGTCAATGTTTCCATCAACAATGAGGTTGTTGACGGTGAGGGCTTTGTTGTAGAGAGCGGACATTTTGTAGGACAACCAGTTCGCACAGCACCAAAATAAATGAAATGCTCATAATCCTCAACGTGGGCAGCAATGGGTAGAGACCAAGTTAAAAATGTCACAAAATGGCACTAATATAGTTGTCTAACACTTGGGACTTATCAGTGAAATAACACTATATTTGGAATTAAGGGCAACTTGTTGGTTCCATAACGGAGAATGTGAGAATCCCTGTCAAAGTTTTACTACTGCTGAAATTTACTACCTGCCCTGCAAGTATTGGTTCTTCTTAGCCAGAGTACAAGATCAACTACATAAATAGCATTGTGTCTCTGGGAAGGCTTACCCTAGTTCGGAGAGAGCTCTCACATGCCAATGAAGGATTGTCATTGATCATAGTCATAAGAACGTCGGCCCTGAACATTTGGTAAGTGGAGGCATAAAGCAGCCTTACAAACAGACAAAATAAAGCAGAAACTTCAATGTGACAAATGTAACATTCCTTTACAGATTCAATGTATTAATTACCATCAGAATCAGATATGAAACTACCCTTCTCCCATCTCAAGGGTAATTCAGAAGCGGGTAGTTTTATTACCTTTCAGTTTGTTGTGTTCAGAGTCAGCAGGAAAGAGGACATCTGGAAAGAGTTTCTCGAAACTGTAGCCTGCATACTTGGGTCTGTTTTCGACATATGTCCTAACTGTAGGCTGTAGCTTCTTCATGAACTCAGAAGCCGGTGTTCCTAATTGTTCGATCACTTTGTTCCATTGATCAATATCTAGAGTCGGGCAGCTGAGAAAAATACTGCAGACCAGGTACATGGTACAACAGCTGTGTTGATTTAGTACACAGGTAACTCAACTTTAGCATTATGATTCAGAAGTTATTTGGATGATATCTTATTCAGAATTTTGACGAATTACAAACTGAAAATAGAAGTACTAAATTTACTAAAATATTAACTTACGCAAAAGTAAAACAACAGTGTCCCTTTTTCTTTGCCTTCTAAGGCTGCAGCTGAAACCTGAAAATCCACTTCCTTTCAAACAGAAGTGTCAATGCTTCAATGTCTTTTTAAAAGACTGTTAAACATTTTTACGGTGATTCAATCAACTTTAAGTGTGCTGTTCACGTCTTGGAAATATATGATCGAGGCAGGACGTGCAGATCAGAAATACACTGGTTTCCAAATTCAGGGAATGGGGTCTTCAGTTATGTGGAGAGACTAGAGAAGCTGGGATTGTTCTCCTTAGAGCAGAGAACGGTAAGGGGAGATTTAATAGAGGTGTTCAAAATAATGAGGGGTTTTGATACAGTAGGTAAGAGAAACTGTTTCCACTGGCAGGTGGGTCGGTAACCAGAGGAAACAGATTAAAGATAATTGGCAAAAGAACCAGAGGGGAGATGAGGAGAATTTATTTTAGCGAGTTGTTCCAATCTGGAATGCACTGCCTGAAAGGGTGGTGGAAGCATATTCGATAATAGCTTTCAAAAGGGAGTTGGATATATACTTGAAAAGGAAAGATTTGCAAGGCTATGGGGAAAGGGTGAGGGCGCGGATTGGATAATTGGATAGCTTTTTCAAAGAGCCAGCACAGGCACGATAGGCCGAATGGCCTCCTTCTGGGGTGTAAGATTCTATGATTCTACCAGATGCTTCACTTGACAAAAGGAACACTGTGGCTTCAAACATGGATTGGATCGGATTCTAACCTTAAATTTACAACTGCACTAAATTAAGCCAAGCGTGTGAGTAAAGCTTCTCTCTCAGCAGTGGCGAGGTGAATGAGGTTTGTACAAAAAAAGAGGATTGACTTGGTGCAGTGACAAACAGTGAGCAGTAACAAAAGAGGATAAATTTAACATCAGAATTCAGCACAATTCAATTACACATAGGGAGACCAGCCTTGTTAATATCATAAAGCATTAATATTCACCATAAAAGTTTTGAATTACTGCAATGAGATGTCTTTTTAAAACCAAAACCATCAGCAAACAATGTAAAACACAATATATGACAATGTCCGTTTTCAACTAAGATGATAGCGTTTGAGATTTGTTTTTTTCCTCCCCTTCCGTCATTCCCATTTAGCACAAATTGTCAATCAGATTTCTGGTTTACGTATTAATTGCTGCTTGAGGAGCCCATATAGACAAAAGCTTTGTGCACTTAATTGCTGGTGCCAAGTGGACCATGTGCTCATTAAAACAGGCTCACAACACACCCAGCAGTGAAACCTCATTTTGTTTTAATATAAATGCTATTTTCTCCATACCATACCCCAGTTGAGCAACCTGCTCCCAGGCCTCAACCAAGGTCCCCCTGTTACCAGATGCTTGAGGCACATTAAAGCTGCTCAGATTGGCTCTCCCTTCTGTGGGGAAGCTCCCAGCCTTTTCTCGCGTCCACATGGCCAAGACCGGCAGTTCTGTGCGAGGTCTCAGTGGTACAGACCTGCTGCTAAATCTGCAGCACGGTTGGGAGTTCCAACATTAATCCTGCATTTTGAAATGCATTTCTGACAAATAATTAAACATAAAAATGCAAGATGAATTAATGGCACATGCAACGAAGATCAAACACGGCTCTAAGCATTCTCTAAACTACTCCGATTTCCATCCATGCAACGTCCTAACACAGGAAGGAAAACATGTACAATGACTATCAAACACATGGGAATTTGGACTACTGAACCAAACCTTTGAACACTATGCTGAAGGTCAAAGGGAAGGATACGATCTGTACCAGGGAACAACACACCACCTCTGATCATTTCTCCCATGATGCACCCAACTGACCAGATATCAACTGAAAACAAAATGCAATGGTATGAAATTAACATGCAGAAACTGGATTGAAAAGAAAAAGATAGAACAGACAGACAAGGGCAAGTTGTGATATGACGGATACATTCTAAGAATGTGGAAGAGGCTGTTTGTGGCTGGCTGCTGCACGGCACCTTTTCAGCATGAGTAATTCACATTATTTCCCCCCCCTCCCCACGCGCCCCCAACATTACAAAGTTGTCAAAGTCCTATCCTAGACCGGTCGCATTGAACCAATGCACTTGTTAAGAGATTATTTCATATTAATAGCTAGGAATAATAATCATTGCATTTGGCATTGTGCCTTATCGTTAAGACGTATCAAAGCATTTCACAGAATATACTGTAAAGTGAATTGACTGTATATTTTATTGGCAAAATAGCTAATAGCTAAGAATGCGCTGGTTACAAAATGCAACCTGCAATGATTTGCGTGAAACACAAGTCTTGGTAGCCCTACAAAAACATAAAAGGGTTTGTGATTGCAAGAACGGGTACATTTTCATCAGCCTTTTAGTAGCATGCGTCAGCCAGACACAGGTATAGCAGTAATGCAGGTCCACAAGAACATAAATACTGTCACCACAGACACAACACAAATGGTCAGTATGCATGTTGTGAGTAAATTTGGAAACACTGTTAAATCAACCAGCAGAGACTGTATGTCCCACCGCTGGATGCAGCCTCTCATATGTAGAGATTTGCATTTTTTTTCCCAAAAAAGCCACAAATCTTACCTGAACAATTTGAAATCAAGAAAACCAGAGTAATTTCAAACTCAGTTAAAAATCCCCCACCCCCCAAAAAAAAGTAGTTATAAATTGTTCAGGGCTTTGTTTTCAAAAGCAAAGCCCAAGCTGCCTAAGAAAACTGCTGCAAGCAGCATAAGGATACAGTCCCTTCCTGGAAAGAGGATTTTGTGGCGAACCATTTCTCCCATTATGCACCCAACAGACCATAAATCCACTACACGTGTGTGGCACAAAAGAAGGGAAAGTTCATTTGTTTAAACAAATCTACTGAAATGCCAGTTTACAAAACAAAACGTTGCAACTCTTGCAAAGCTGAATCCACGTCACTTACATTTATATTGCAATAAAAGTACAAGATATGGCTTTCGTTTTCATTTGTTCAATTTATAACCCTAGCGAACGCAGTTATGACATTATGTGATGGAACGCACATTTACGGGACAGCACAGTAGCACAAACAAATGGATCAATGCAAAGGAACACATCTATGCCCAGCATTTAAAATTCCTTATTACTCTACCAACAAATATTTTACCCAAGCATTTTGTAAAAGCTGCGTTTCCTGATCAGTGTGCTGCAGCAGAACTCCCTTCACTTTCTAAGTCTTGGAAATACTTCTGCATTTAATGAAAATCACCTTATTGATTGCGCAAAATAGATTTTAAACTTATTGATAATAAAACGGCATTGTGTACCTGCTGGACACATTGTCAAAAATCAAAGTACGTTTTAATGTTAACTGTAATTCACAAAAATAACTAGCACAGTTCACACTGTATTTGGTATTTGAAATTTATATAAACCTTAAACCTTTCCTTTAAAATTACAGGAACCACATACTGGACCTGTTCTCAGACTCTGCTGCCCTCTCCTGGGTGTTCCTGGTTTGGCATCTGGGCTTATCGATTTGGGGGTAAATTATGGAGCTGCTCTCTCATGTCTATCTAGTACAAGTGCTCCCTCGTGCGAGATCTTACTCAATTTGGTCTCCGGTGGGGATTAATGGCCGCTTTCCATCAGTACAGTAGACTTCTGCACAACTAAAAGATGCCATGCTCTCTCTCCCACCTACCAAAACCTAACTCTGGGCTCCCACCGTCTCCAGCTTGCTCACTTCAGACAAACGCAACTCCAATTTCCTCGCAACCACTGTGCGTCTGCCACAAATTATGCACCTGCAAGACAGTGCTCTGCCCTATTCAGAATTCATACTGCTCTTATTATACTGGGAGCTGCCTAATTACCATGGCCTCAAGAATTTCAGAAATGCACTGCAGAAATGAATTTCAATTCATTATATTGAAAATACCAGTCAATCTACTACCTAAGTCTTTTTCAAATGTAATTCTACATCAAGGAATACTATTACTTGAAGACATCTGGCATTGCAGTCATCTTGTTCATACAGATAAAATCATTAACTCAAAGCAGCATCAGGTCAGGAGAGCTGCATAACACTCTAGATTGGAGCTTTGTGTTTGGAGGTTGCTAAGAATCAAGACAACCACGTCTACCAGATGTAAATAAATACAACTTCCCCTTCAAGAGCTAAACAATTACACAAAAGTGGTGTGACAGCATAACATGGGCTCTGAGGGCCAACATTTTCCACTCTACTTGGAGAATAGCCATACTGATCTGCTTTAACCTCAGTCTGTTGGCAGGACAATAATAATAATCTTTGCATTTGACATCGCTCCTCATCATGTCATTGACACATCTCAAAACGCTTTGCAGAATATACTGTAAAGTGGATTGACTGTGGGCTTTGTGGGCAAAACTGTTCAGTGAAAACAAAAATGTTCAGTGAAAACTTTAAACTGCTTCAGGTAGCCTTGTGTGTGTGTGTGTATATTTACATATATTTATAGTATATATATGTGTGTATGTGTGTGTATATATATATATATAATATATATGGCTATATAGCCGGGAGAGGAATTTTCCTAATGTGTGCTCACCTTACAACCACAGTGCGCTCAAACGTTCCCTACCAGACCCAACACGTTACATTTTGAAGGGATGCTTTCCATTATTCAATCTACTATTTGAACAGAATCAGTTTAGCCAAAGTGTTGTTCCCAAATTATACCACCATCTGGATTGGCAGCAGCTTTTGATGCGAAGGGACTGCAGAGTTTATAGCTTTGAAGCAGATTTTTAAATGGCTCCCAACAAGCTTTTTGCTTCAGTGGCTGTGAGATTCACTATACATTTTCCTAATTAATTACATGTGTTCAGCCATACAGTCTGAGGAACACAATACTTCTCCACTTATAACAGACAGTGGCACTGTCAAATACTCTCAGCTCCCGCTATTCTCCAAAAATGCTCCTTAGACTCAACCTCAGAACACCACTGGTACCAGTTTTTCATTTTGCACCACAACCCATCCTTATTATCCCCTCAAGAGACCGTCATTCAAGATCAACTTGTGAGCAGTTCCGTACCATAAATTCTTACATTCCATCCTTTACATCCAAAATTAAGACTATCAAGACTAATTTCTGGTCCTTACCAGATTTGGACCCAGTTACTTATTTGCTTGGCTGAAGTCGAGTCCACAAAGGAGCCTTATAAACATGGATGTTTTCAGAAATAAATCCATAATGTTGACCCACAGTGCAAGGAATACTGATGAACGAATACTTATCAAGAGTATTTCATTGGATGAATAACACAACCTATAAGGAAATGCTCTTTCATGTTAACAAATGGAACATATGTCATATTAATCTTGACCAGCCCAGCCAAAAGCTTCATTAACTAAAAGGCCATTAGTTTCATCAGCTGTAAACATCAAAGCTGCAACAGACATTTTGTCTCAAAAGCCACTTGTGTTCCAATTGGACAAAAAATTTGTAAAAATGGATCAAAATAAAGAATACCTCCAAGAAATTGATTTTTTTTAAAAATTAAGAAACAGCCGATTATGTCCATTCAAAAGGAACAGCTCCATTGAATGCAAACATAACCATTTAATTGGATTCACAAGAAACCAAGGTTACCTTGACCATCGAGGGCCGGTACATATTCTCACACCAGGTACACACTTCAGAGCAAACTAACCGTTCTCTTTATATCCCATTCCTAGAATGACTTCTGGAGCACGATAGTATCTTGTAACCACATAAGGCGTCATCAGAAAACTAGTTCCTGCTGTTCTTGCTAGTCCAAAATCTAGAATCTTCAGAGTGCAGTCTGCTTTCACTACTATGTTACTTGGTTTCAGGTCCTAAAAGGATCAGGAACAAAAATCACATCTTTATTTACATCTGAGAAAATAATTTTAGTGCATTCCTATGGCCATTGGGCCTATAGGAAACCCACAAGGAACTCATATTTGCTTTTTAATAAGGTGGGATTAAAATAAAGAGAAAAACACAATAATAACATAATAAAAATCCTTGTATTTGATATTACGCCTTCAAGACGAGACGTCTCGAAGCGCTTCATGGGATATAGTGTAAAACGGGTTGACTGTATGTATTTTGTAGGCAGCCAATTTGCACACAACAATGTCTCACAAACATCCATGGAGGGAAGTGGACAATTTTATTTGAGGGATTTTTGGTCAGGAGAAACTCCCTTCTCTTTTTGAATTATGCCATGGGCCTTGGTTTAACATCTTATCTGAAGAATGAGCATTCGGTATAATATATTTTCATTTGATGTAGTGCCTAATCAAGTCTTCAAGAAGTCTCAAAGGGCTTCACAGGATATAATGAAGTGCAGTGCCAGTGTATTTGCAGGGATATTTTAACAAAGGGATACAGGCAAACGAATGAGACAATTGAGTAATCAAGGCAAAGACTCATATTACTCGAATAGAAGTATTACTGCTCGATTCCATTATTCCAGATTTTTTTCTTCTGAAGTCCCTGGACACCAAGGCCACGATAGAACCCCTACCGAGATCAATTAATTCAGAACAAACTCAGGATCAAAACTGGCACATTCCTCATTTGAATGGCTTAGTTTCACACAGGGGAATGTACAATATATTTAGAGCCTGAAACATTTAAGAGGCCCTGTGTAAATGTTTACTCAATTTTATTAGTGTTTAATGCAACTCTTCTACTGCTAAACTGCAGAGATCTATTTGCAGAGTCAGACTTCATCGGGAATTTACTTTTCTTTGAAGTAAGCATTGGTTATAATAATAATAGTATTTGATGTAGCACCTTATCACATCATCAAGACATCTCAAAGCACTTCACAGAATATATGTAAAGTGAATTGACTGTATATATTGTGGGCAAAACTTTATTTCCTGCAACTCATTGTAACAAACATTTTCACTGTTTATACTTAAACATTTTTTTAAAATGAGATTACTAACAATTTTCTTTTAATATCCACAAAAGCAAATTAATATTTTCCATTCAATTTTGCCTAAACACCATCATAACTTACACAGTGGAAAGTCATCTCATTATCATCACAGTGGGAAGGATCTGTATGAACAATAGGTATTTATTGGGGTCACCATTCAACAGTACAGAAACACTTGCTTCACACACAGAAAGTTATCTTAGATCAATATTTTTCAAATATATTCTCTGTTGCTTTTCTGAATTTTCTAACTGACAGATGTGAATCTTAAGAGCAACTGGTAAAAGATTATTTATGAATTTGCTGAGCAAATTAAAGGTAAAAGAAACATTTTTTAAAAAAATGATAATTTGAATTTTAACCAGGTTTAATCCAACATTGATGCAAAGTGCATACTTAAGTTGGCTACACTAATCAGCTAGACAGGTTTTTCTGTTACTTATCCCAAAAATGCACAGAAGGAAAAACCTGCCCACTAAGGTCACGTTAAATGCTAGAGATAAGAATGATCCTGACATATGAAAATGCTTTGCAGTGACAGTTGTAAACAAATTTGGTTTATTGTGTTGTTGGGACTTAACACACCAGTCTACATTCATTTCAGCTTCTGCACTATGGCACAATTACGACAGAAATTATGCAGTTTATGTCATAATTGAAGGTCAGGCTCGACTATGAGCTCAAAGTCCTGACATGGGGCTTGAACACACAACCTTCTGACTCAAAAGTTGGAAGTGTTACCAACTGAGCTGGGTGAACACCTAATCTAGGGCAACTATACCATAAAATGGTGTAATGCATGTTTATATGAATGTGCCAATAGTATATTCTGCCAGATTTTCCAGTGAACAAAATAACAAAACTATTTAAACCTGCAATTACCAGTATTGGTCCACAAGGCTCATTTCTGATTTAAATCTTATTTCACCAACAAACGCCAAGAAAAAATCTCAGGAAGGTTGAGAGTAATTACTCACCCTATGTATAATGCCAGCTGAATGTAGGTGTTTGATGCCACACAGCATCTGATAGAGTAGATAAGACATCCGTTCGTGGTCTAGCTCCATCTGAATTACCTGGCAGAGATTGGCATCCATGAGCTCCATCACTATGTAACTGTCAGCACACAAGAGTAAGATTATTCAATGAGCGAAAGATACACTTGTGCAATGTCAATCATTAAAACCATAAAACACTAACAATACGTTTGGAATCTCCGAGGTGGCAGATCAAGAGGTTGATAGATTTGGGTTGCAAAGGGCAATTTCAGAAGAGAGCGTGATGAACAACTGAAACAGATGACTAGGAAAGGACAGCTGTATAAGAACATATGAATTGCTAGATGAAAGAAGACCAACATCCATCCAGTTTGCCTTCCTGTTTTGAATTTACGCCCTTCAATTGCAGGCCATGTCCTGAAGCGCTCCAGGATGCTACTCCGCGTATAGGGCATTATATAAAGGGAAGTTGTCGTTGTCCTCTACTGTCCTGGGCAAGATAAAACTACCTTATGCTGCGTTGGGAAGACGGTAGGATAGGTATTCTGGAAGAAAGAGGTCAAATCGGCGAAAGGGACTCTTCATCCAAGCCTCTTTTATCACCCAGTCCTAAGCTATTAACCCAATTACCTTATTTAGACCTTACTTACACATCTTGAAATTCCTCCAGTGATTTTTGTGGAGTGAAGACATTCAGCAAACCAATAATCTGAAAAATGAGGCAAATAGTAATGTAACAATCAACAATGTTTTGATTGATTTTCAATCTGTAAAATAGTTTAAGATCATTGTTATTCCAATATCCTTTGTGCTGCCAACACTCCTACTATATTTCAGTTCGAAAGACATTTAATTTCATTAAGGCAAATGGCAAGCAAAGCCGACATAGAAAATGCCACAAAAGTAAACACTTGGATACATCAGATTAACATTTTAATCAGTTAGAAACTGTAAGTCCTCCAAGCATATTTGAGCGATATTTAAACAATATTCAAGGTAAACTCAAAAACGATTAGAATTTCCAGAAGAGTTCCAAAACAGCATAATTCAATCCAAGAATATTGATTCTCAATCGTACAGCAAATTTTTTGAATTTGCAGAGGAACGTCTTTAAAAGATGTCTGAAGGCTCCTTACATTTTTATGGTTGACACATTTCATAAGGACCAGTTCTCTGTAGGCCCTCTTTGCATGTGTTTGGTTTTGAAATGGTCGACTGAGCTTTTTGATGGCCACATTCCGGTCAAGGACTGCATCGTAGGCTGCACTGTAATAAGAAAATAACTTGTTAATTAACAATTTTTTTTGTTAACTTCCCCATCCTTTGGAGCTCCATCTCACAGTCCCTTCACCTCACACCCTCCCTTGTCTCCTTCAAGGTCCGTCTCAAGACTCTCCTCTTCAACCGCACCTTCGGTCATCCAACCTACGCCCACCCTCCCTGCTCTTCATTCCTCCTGATCCCAACACCCAGCTTGTGTCCAAATCCCTGCCTGACCAGCACTTTGGGATATCCTCCCGATGTGAAAGGCACTATACAAATGTAATTTGTTGTTGTTGATGAGAAAGAGTGTCTGAGGAACCACAGCTCAAATAAATATTTTACCTTGCAGTCCAGGACTTCTATTTGCTTCTATTGTTGAAACGTTTATAATCTAAAACTTCACTAATTGTCAAGAAGGTGTACCCTATTGTATAACAGAATGTCATTTGCAATGCAAATATTCTGTTTAATGTTATGAATAATCTCTCCACCTACCCCCCCACTCACCCACACAAACACAGAAGAATCAGATGCTTTGTGTGTTGGACCAGGATTATCGACCATATAACTTGTTGTCGACTCACTAACAGAAACAAATTTCACCTCTTCAGCACTGGAAAATAATTTAAAAACATGTAAATAAATTACAGATACATTAAATCCAGAATGGATAGTTGATTGGAAGTTGGGAAATACATTTAATCTTCTTCAAGACGGCAGCAGCTGCAACTCAAGATCCTGATTAAACTTCAGCATAGCAGTGTGACACTCTTCAGCTTTGTCTGCATGCCCTGTTCCCTTGAATGAATAAAAATGTAAAAACTGGAAACTCACCATACAATCCCCTGTGCTCCTGAGCCAATTGGTTTCAGGTTCTGATACCGTTTCAGGACTGTAAAGGTGGAATCGCCAACCTCTACACTGTAGAACTGGTTGTCGCGTTTGTTTCGGTTCATGATGTCTGAATCAGTTCGACAATATGCATTCAAATATTGTTTCCTTCCAACCTGCAAGGTTTAAAAAGACAATAAAAACAAAATCAGGAAATGGTACAAAATCTAGTACGATACCCATTAACAATGAAAACTCTGACTGAAAACGAAGGGCTAACAATTCTGCAGCCCATTTGTTTCCACTAAAAGCCAACAGCATATCAGCAATATGGCATTTCTCTTTCTTGCATTTGCCATCCGCTCACCAACAGGCAACCTCCTCCAGCTAAGAAGGCAGCTGTAGTCTGGCTTTATTTGTGATCATTAAATAATCCATTACCATTATTTGTGTATCTGTGGGAGGGTGGTGGGAGAGTGTGGAGCCGCATGTGTGTGCGTGTGTGTATGGGGGGGGGGGGGGGGAAGATTGAGGAACAAAATATGGAAATTAACATGAACTGACAACACAATGCCAATTTTCCTCTCCCCAATGTATTTCAGTTACAACATAACTTTTAACCAACAACCATTAGTCTTTGTGTTTTTTATTTTGCGTTTCGCCCACAAGATACAGTCAATCCTCTTTACAATACATAGTGTGAAATGCTTTGAGATGTCTCAACGACATGATAAAGCACTAACTCAAATGCACAGATTATTATTATTCATCCTTCTAAGTTGGACACTGCCCCATGCAGCCCAGATACGCAAGATTTTTTTTCATGAGTGCTGGCAGATCGTTAAATTTCATTCCTGAGATCAGTTTTAATTTTCACATAGAGATTCTACAACTGCCATGATCACATTTCAGAAGGTGATCAAAGCTTTAGATCCTGATCCCTTCCCTTCCAAAGGGGGTGGTCGAGGCAACGTTTAGTATTGTACAAAGTGAACTCAAATGTAATAACTAAAGATTTTCCTCACTGAATGGCCACGAGAAGTAAACGTGCTTCCAAAAATTGCCTTTTCTCCCCAGAAATAACGGGCAGAGCACTGACAGCAACAGAAGATGCAGCTTCGAAGCTCATTTTGCCTGTCGGTTTTATAATTCCACAGCTGGTGAAGAGGTGGCAGTTGAGCCCCATGATGCTGACTTTCGATGCACTCAGTCAACAGGATCTTGAGGATTCAGAAATCTAAAAGGTTGCCAAATCACTTTCGAATAAAGATTAAGAAAAAAGACTTCCAATCTTCAGCCTGAGCAAGTTAAAACAATCATTGAGGCTGGTGGCCAAATGGTGGCCTCAGAATTTGGGAATTTGAAAAGTACCCACTCCTTAGCACTGTGTTTGCATTCCATCACTACCTCAGAAAGTGTGGATATGGAAAAATAATAATAATCCTTGCATTTGATGTAGCGCTTTTCACATCTTCGAGGCATCTCAAAGTATTTCACAGAATATACTGTAAAGTGAATTGACTGTATATATGATTTCCCTTTCCCCTCCCGCAAACAAAATTGGTTCAACAGCCAGCCAAAGATGCTGATCTGAAGAATCACAACTTGTCTGATTGTATTGCAGGTCACCTAATTCCCATGGAAATGTACCTTGAACAGGAATCAGTGCCTTTGAGATGGGGATCAGGGAACAAGAGAATAGTGTAGACTAATATTAATGCTAATGCAGTAATGGAAAAAAAAGGTTTCCCAAAAGGATCTTTCGACAACACATTTATTTCCGACAAAGGGAACACGTGAAAAGGAGAAGATTTGAACAATCATAAGACTCTAGGCAAAATTTCATCACTTTCATCACTCTGCGATGAAAATGCAACACAAATCACTTTGGTTATTAAATAGACAAAGATGCCACACAAAGAGATAGCCAATTTGCAATTAAGCAGATAGGGGTCCGCTGTGGCTTCTAACACTTGAAATCCTGGTGAAAATGAATGCAGCGCGGCAGCTTTTATGTACTCGAAGTACTCAACTCACATTTAAGTACCAGAGTACCATAAATAGGTGGAATATTTTTTTCAAAGCTGGCGTTCAATAGGTCTCAGAGCAAATACCCTTCATTAGATGGGATGTGAAAGGCAAGGTTAGAACAGACATCTAAAAATATTTACTATATTTGCAAAGGCAATCAAACAGGTAAACAAGAAGGGTGGTAGAGACCAGGATATTGGAATTATTTAGGTAACAGCTTCATGTCTCAGTGGAAAAAGGGTGGAGTCAGTATTAAGGATGAGATCAAAGTAATAATAATCCTTGCATTTGATACATACATCACATTGTTTAGAATGTGTTAAAGGGCTTTTTTCATCTGTACTCTCTTGTGAATCACCAATCTCAACACAGTGAGAAGAACTATCCACAGTACAGGCTCCACCATTGAATTTTCAGGAATCTTGAACTAACTGACTCAATTAGCAACTATGAAGTACAATGCCAATTTATTTGTGAGTTAATTCAACACACTCAAGTTTGATCAGCTAGTACATTTGCCTAGAAAATCCAAAGTAAAAACAGTACATTTTACAGTAAATCCTATGCTTCAAGACTTCGAGATATCCTCCCAATGAGAAAGGCTCTACTGTATATCAAATGAAAGTATTACTATAATTCTAGAATATAAACTGACTTTGTGCAGAAGTCAGAATTTGCTGCAAATTTAAAAAACCAGGACAGCATATGAAGAGTTCAGAATTTGTAATATTCGCACATTCGCACCAAATTATAACACAAGACTATAAGAAGGAAACCTCAATTATTTTTCTCACCCCCCACACCCAATATCATTCATTGATCATTTGACACATGACAACTCCCCAAACTACAAACTAACTCCCTGTGACCTTCCAGCAGAGTGCAGCATTTCACAAGGATTTTTTTTCCAAGTTTTTTCAATGATAGCAAACATACAACAGTGGTCATCTCCAGAGTCACGTGATACCTTTTCAGAGGACTACTTCTGGCCCTGGTGAGCTCCACCATAACTTAAGGAACCTTTTAGGGTGGTGTTTGTAAAGTGAGAACTGCATCTGGTGAAGAATGGGAGTGAAAATTGGAGGGGCGTAAATGATGAAATCCTCCAAAGAACACAATGGTTTCTAATGCAGCTGAACAGATGGAGACATTACCTACGGAACGCAATTGGTCAGGGCTGAACAAATATTATATGATATTTTTGGAGCTTTCACTGTGGAGGTCATGGAGAAATTTCAAACACTCTTCTCAGAGCTTCTTTTGCCTTCGTTTACTTGCTTCTTTCAAATAAATTGATAAGAGTACTCAACAATACGTAGCTCAGTGGTTAGAGCACTCGCTTTGCAAGCGAGAGACCTGGGTTCGATTCCCGGCAGGATGAAATCTTGGCTAAGTTTCCTTACTCCACACAGAGCCTAATAATAATCCCTCCAAAACAAAAAACAATAATAAATTGGTCATTTTCAATCTACGACTGTTTGTGGGACACTGCTGTGCGCAATTGGCTGCCGCGATCGCCCACAAATATACAGTCAATTCACTTTACAGTATATTCTGTGAAGCGCTTTGAGACGTCTAGAAGACGTGAAAAGCGCTATATCAAATGCAAGGATTATTATTATTATTTAAGTTAAAGCGAAAATCCACCCCAAAGTTTCAGAATCACATGCAGTCCAAGACAAAATAGGGACGGTCCAAAAACAGTACCATGAACCAAAGAAAAAATAAATCAAAGTGGCATATTAATTTGAAAAACAAAACAGTTCTGTTGCATCAGTGCTATGAATATTGAAGTACAGCCAGAACACTAGGGTCGGACATTATCGCAGGGCAAAATTGTGGAGGGATATGAAAGTGAACAGACCTGAGGAACCTGGCCAGAAGACAGGACTGTATTTCCGACATCCTCATCCCATATTGTTGCTAACAAGCACAATTTCAATTTTTCTTGAGCTTAATCCCATCATATGTGGTGAATAAACCAAGATTACTAAAAAGAGTTAATAGAATGCTTCATCATTACTTACATGATCCATTCAGTCAGGTCTAAATAAAGCTTCACACTGAATACATCACACCTTGCTTTATATTGGGCTGTGCGTCATTTTCCGAGTGGCTCATTCATTAACACAATGCGAATGATGTGTATAAAAAAATGACGCTGCTGCAGTTTGCAGAATAATATTGGATAGAGCACGTTACTGCAGAGTTGCAACACCTCAAAGAGCTTCACAGAATTTTCTGTAAAGTGCAGTGACCACATTTGTCCACACATATTGGTATTGATTAGACATTAGTCATCATCAGGTAACCTTTGCTTTGAATCATCTCCAGATATATTAAAGAAATTTAAAATATTCAACTGCAGTGAGCTGGCAGACTGTTAAGGACACCAGCGAGTACATCTCTATTGCAAGGAACCTTAATAAATTTGGATAATTTTATTAAAAATAATTTAGTATGTCTGAAGCCAATATTTTCCTACTCCCACAATGAATCACTTGCCTGACTCCTCCTCAAGCCAACAGAAAACAACAAATGATCAGCCTCTCAATATTCCTTCTGCTGAATAACCTAAGTTAACACTCTTGGTGCAGCTTGGTTGTTTCAACCTAACTTCAACCATGTGTCATTAACTAAAGCAAATTTCTCTGCCATCGAGTTTGGATTTTATTGGCAAGATACAAAGCAGATTAAGACTGGACATGAATTGTACAAAGACTAAGAAAAATTACATGGAATAAGGAAATAGTGAAGATCATTGAATAAGGTGAATGTGCCATAGCTCTGCAAGGTCTGAAAGGCTAAGACCAAAATGATTGCTGGTGCATTTTGCCACTGATCTATTTGTCATCGTGCTGTCCAAAAATAATCTACAAAAACATATCACAACACCCCTTTTAAGTCACCATATGACTTGGTCCACACTGCAGTCTATAAAGTGAGCATTATTTTATTTGAACAGCTACCAGTCACATTATAAGTAGGCTAGGGAAAAGGGCAGAAGGTGAAACTCCCTCGATAAATTTTCAGAATATCCACGATCATATTGCTTTGTCTGTGTTTAGCACAAATGTCCTCTGTTATTTAAACGGCTTCCGTTGCTCACACAACAGAAAAGGTACTTACAGGTGGGTTGTGAGAATTATACGTTCTCTAAAGACTGGGCAATTCTCCAAAGCATTCCAATCTGCAGTACAAAAATCACAGGACGGTATATCAATTGACTACAAGGACCAGCAACCTACAGTTTTCCAGATCAAGACATCAAAGATTGTGCAGCATTGTAGTTAAATACAAATGACACTGTATAAACAGGAGGATCCTCCACAGTCACTACTCATCACAGAAACGCCAAAGATTTTTGTGAGATATTTTGATATAATGGGCACGGCATTATATGCGAGGATTATTTATTCAGCCAATTGACATTTGTTCAACCAAATTCCAACTTTCATGAGTTATAAACTCCTTTGAAGCTTTTAAAGCACCATTACAAAACCATGTCCTATCCTCTCAGCATAATGAAATAAATGTCTGTAGATGTACCTGCAGCTATCAAGTCAAAGTGTGCCTTGAAATTAGAAGCAGTGGTTATGAGTCATATCAATGCACATTTTCCTTAGAAAATTGTTTCTGGACATTCTGCCCACAAGGAGGAGAGGATTTGAGTGGCCAGAAATCAGAGAACCACTAACAACATAGACCGAGCTATGTACAACAGTGCAGTGCTAACAAAGGCACACTCATGTATCCTTGAGTTTGGAACTGTTCACTGTATATCCCAGCTGGACCTTAGAGTGCTCGATACCTTCAGAGATTTTGCCCACAAAATATAAGTCAATTCACTTCATAGTATATTCTGTGAAGCGCTTTGAGACGTCTCGTGATAAGGTTCCATATCAAATGCAAGGATTGTTATATGGACTGCAGTGCCCAGACATATAAAGCTAACAATATAAAACATTATTCCTCAAACAACACCACTATAAAGGATTTTTTTAAAAATACTTTCGGAAACCAACTATTAGTTTAACAAAAATGTTCCAATGTACACTTCATTTCAAAATGATTCACAAGCACAATTGTGGCAGGCTGAGGAATGAAACACTTTAAGAGGACAGCTGGTGTTTCAAAGCCCTTAATAATAATAATAATAATAATCCTTGCATTTGATATAGCGCTTTTCACGTCGAGAGGACGTCCCAAAGCGCTTCACAGAAGCCACTGTAAAGTGAATTGACTGCATATTTGTGGGCGAATATAAATAAATATTCTTCTCAAATAAATACAGGGCAAATGGAATACAACAGCTTAACGCACTTAAAGACATATGAATTCAGTTCGAAGAAATACAATATCCAGAACCATTAACTTCAGTTGGGATGACTGACTACATCAGAATAGTGCTAAACTGTTATCGCTGGAGTATTTGAAAAGTTTATACCTTGATTTGTCACTGAAATTGCATGGCTTGTAGCTGAAGTAACATAGTTATTTTGTGGATATTAAAGATCCCATGGCACTATTTAAAAAAAAGAGTTCCTACCAGTGTCCTAGCCAACCATCGCCCAGATAAAATTAGTCATTCATTTAATGGATGTTTGCAAAGCATTGCTATGTGCAAATTGGCTAAAATGTTTGTCAGCAGATTTGCTCACAAAAGCATTTGGTGCAATTTACAGTAAATTACGTGAATTACTTTGAGACGTCTTCCCAACTTGAAAGGCGTGCTATGAAATGCATGGATTATTATTTTTTACATTTTAAAATAGTTTGAATACAACTGCCTGGATCTAGTAACATTTTAATTTTACAAATTCAGGCATATTTTCTCACAAAAGTGTTACTGCACTCCTTAATCTCTGAACGATTCTATGCATTGAATGCAACACATGCAAGCCATTGAAGGAATGACAGGTTAACTCAATTTATATCTGCTAGCAACATGTTGATAGACTGCACTTGGCATTAGATGCTTAATAGAGCAGCACAGGATATCCTATTAGTGTATAACATAGCACTCTGATTTGAAACACAATGCAACTTGGACACTCCAACATAACAAGGATAAAAGCCATTACACAAAGCAAGTTATAATTAGGCTTGCCTGGATTTGATTAAAAAAACTGTAGCTAATGATATTCACAATCCTTTTGCGATCATCTGCAAAAACAATTTCATCAATAAAAATATTTTTTTACAATGTTGGGAGGTGAAGAATGGAGAAAAATGAATTAAAACACGAGTTTTAGAAATGGTGTGTTTGTTGTCATAGTGACTCACTAATCGATTGGTGGCTGAAATGTGTGCTTTTATACAGGCAATAAATATGGTAAACTATTAGTTGTCAATTTTGTCCTCCAAGTGCAAAATTTCTGATCAAAAAATAAAAAAATGATTTAAATGGAATCGTTGACAGTGATGCTGCCTGACCTGCTGCTGAGTGTTCCCAGTGATCTCTGATAATGTGACTCCTAATTGATGCTCTTCCACTAATTGTAAGGCTTTGTATGAGATCAGGAAAAGATTTCTTTCGGGTTAGGATTAAAGTGCAATTTTGGAGATTTTATCTGCAAATGTATATGCAAACTGATCCTTTTTTTTTATCCTGACCTGGAAATACTGAATCTTGGGGGGAGAAGAAATGATCATTCCCCCTATGGTGATACTGATCACCTTGATGAGACAACAAGAGGGTTTTAGGAATTCTTAAAAACATTCTTCTGGTTCAGTGCCTTAGGACATTATAAAAGGTGCTATATAAATGTACATTTGTTGTTATTCACGTAATCTGTGAAGTGTGGAGTCCTGTAGCTCAGTGGTTAGAGCACTCGCTTTGCAAGCGAGAGACCCGAGTTCAATTCCAGGCAGGGCCAAACCTTGGGCAAGTTTCCTTACTCCACACACCTAATAATAATCCCTCCAAAACCAAAAAAAACAATAATAAATTGGTCATTTTCAATCTACGACTGTTTGTGGGACATTGCTGTGCGCAATTCGCTGCCACGTTTGCCCACAAATATACAGTCAATTCACTTTAGTGTGTTCTGTGAAGCGCTTTGGGACGTCCTCCCGACGTGAAAAGCGCTATATCAAATGCAAGGATTATTATTATTATTATTATTATAAGTGTTATCCAGAGAGCCCCTACCTGAAAAATTTAATTCCAAGAATGATCCCTGCTCTGACCGTGTGCCTTTGGCGAGTAATCATTTCAATCAATGGGAAAAAATTGTTGGTTATTTATAAATAGCTCATGACTTCGGTAAAAGGTGATTTAATCCCCCAAAGCTTGCTGATTGCATGGTGATAATAAATATGACGGAGGACAGAGTGATAATTTTAGACTTTTGCACACTGGAACTTTAACGAAGCTCGAGTTACAAATTATGCAAGTTGCTGCATCATGGAACTGTTAATCTTGAAGCTTGTTGATTTTACTACAACATAATTGTGGAGTCCTGTAGCTCAGTGGTTAGAGCACTCACTTTGCAAGTGAGAGACCTGGGTTTGATTCCCAGCAGGGTGAAACCTTGGGTAAGTTTCCTTACTCCACATGCCTAATAATAATAATCCCTCAAAAAAAAAGAATAAATTGGTCATTCAATCCACGACTGTGCCGCATTTCGCCCACAAATATACAGTCAATTCACTTTAGTCTATTCTGTGAAGCGCTTTGAGACGTCTAGAAGACATGAAAAAGCGCTATATCAAATACAAGGATTATTATTATTATAATGCAACTTTGAAACTCAGTGGAACGGACATGCCTTGGTCTGTATGATCCTTGGCTGAGATGTTTGCCAATGTTGATCCTGAATGTGCTTAGTTTCATTAAATATTTTTTAAAAATTGAAAGAAGGAACAGTGTGTGTACACGCCTTTCCGGTTACTCTGATGGCAACATGTAGTAAATCCAGGAAGCCTGCACCAGTAACCACCTCAAGCTTCGACTTGACTTGACAACTATTCCGTTGTCACTTGACTTGGCGGACATTTTTATTCTTTCTGTTTTTGTTTCAGATTTCCAGCATCCGAAGTATTTCGCGTTTTATTTCGGAGTCACTTGTTTGAGGCAAGATGCATCAACATTAGGAAATGAAAAGCAGCAACAATGATATCACAGTAAGGAGGAGGATATTCAGCTCATTTTCTTGTGTTGGTATTTGCTTCTTAAATGCCCTAAATCATCTCACCATGAAATCTCTGCATCTTTTCTGGGGTGGCTTTGAATGTGGGACTCAATCAGCGACTTGCCTGTACCATTAAAAGCACACGACCATGTGTCTGCCATTCTTGTAATTTACAGTTTCCCTAAAACAAGCATTGGCAATATTAACTGATCAAAACAATGGAAGAACAATGCATGCACTTGTGGTGGTAACCAGCAGCTTCCCCTAAAGGCTTTCTGCATTTATCAGTCCTGGAGTCCTCAGGTGCTTTTCCTGTGAATCAATGCAACTGCATAAAGACATCGGTAAATATGCGGCAGATATAATCGTTGGATGAGTCTAAATCTGGCCAGGAAATCTCTATGCCTCCTTCGCAAAAAAACTTTTGGAATCATTTTATTTCAACTAACCTGGCATATTCACTTAAAATCTTATCACACTAAAGTGAAGCCCCATTATTGCCATCCAGTGTGTTTGTGCAGTCAGATCCTGCTGTTGATGGCTATTGAGTATCTCCATGCTTGAAAGTGCGTACGGACACCGACTGAGAATGCGATCAGGCTCGTTTGCAATGCTCCCTACTTTTAACTATGCTGCCATCATCATCTGGACTCACACATGATTATGACCAAAAGTACTACAGGGCTGAGGGATCACAGTGTGGAGAAGACGACAGACAACTCACCAGTGGTTTGTCTGGTAAACAATTTAATTAATTCTATAGGAGTAAAAGCCTTGACCAAAATAAGCATTAGCGTTTCCAAAGTACTCCAGGGATACAAATTCTATTTTAACTGGAACAGAGAAGGTTGAAGGGAGACCTGACGGAAGGTCTTTAAAATTATGAGGGGTTTTGATAAGGGTCACTCGGGAGAAAATTTCCACTGGTCAGTAATTCTGTAATTAAAGGGGCATCAATTTAAGATAATTATCAAAGAGCAGATTAGGAGCCTTTTTTAAAAAATATACACACACACACACACCACTGTGCCCAGTGGTTGAGGCAGAAACCATATGAATTTTCAAGAGAGAACTGAAATGTTATCTTAAAAAACGTGTCATTTGCCAGGGTATGGGGAAAAAAGCAAATAAATGTGAGTGAATCGACTGCTCTTTCAAAGAACCAGCACAATGACTATGAACAGCCTTTTTCTGTGCTGTGAATTTCTATGGTAATAAGATTGTGGACCTCAAAATAGATTTGTTACAGTTCTCGTAGAGTGACGTGGTTTGACAATTCAAAACTGGGAAGCCAAGTCTGAGTACATTTAATTGGGACAGCCTGCTGCAGTGAAATGTATGTATTTTCACTTCTTAAATATGCGGCAACTTCATTTTATCTGCCAGCCAGAAATTTGACAGGTCATAGTACAATCTCCTTGCTATAGCTAGGGAAGTCCAAGTACTGTATGAGAAAAAAAAGATAATTACGGTAGCAAACATGTGCGAGAAGTCATCTCTATCAGTGATTTCCTAAACAATTAAAATGAAGCTGCGGAAACTCAATTAACTGTATTCTATCAATTATATTTACAATTAGTCTTAATCATCCAATGGCAGCAGAAAGATTTGGAGTTCAAGACAAACAGATGCTGTACTGCAAGGATAAAAATACTGTACTGTAGAATACACAAATGTTTTTTTACAGTTGAGACAGATTTGAGCAATTGACGTTTTCTTTCTCTGCATTCAGAGTCAGATGCATTCCTGTACCTCAAATGTTATGCTTCTGCTGATGTGTCAAACTTACACTAGCAATAGCAAAATATGCATCCCTGGCCAGGCTATGCCATCTAAACCACTGTAAATCCAAAGCACAAAGTGGAGCAGTTATTTATTTGGTGAACCATAACATTTTCAGTTTGCTTTTTATTCCACATTTTCTGGAACAAGTGTCTTCATTGTGTAATATACAGACCTGGGCTGGGCCCACTGCGATATTGGATTTCCCCAACTGACATTTAATCACTCAAGGCAAGAAAACGTGCATGTTTTGACAACCCATGTTTTCCAGAATCAGTCGAAGCACTCTCACAAACAAATGGCCCTTTATTTTACTGTCAAATTCCATTTTTTAAGGCAACATTACACACTGTATTGCATGGATTTATTCTACAAGAACAATTTTCACAGACCTACTTCCATTCCTTACATCAATAAAACAGACAGAAATCAGGCCAACTACTGCTTAGGCAAAAAAAAGACCAACATTACCGAGATAGACGCAGCTCCAATTTTCGACTGAGCTAGATAACAGCTGAATTCTTCATTAACCAACAGCATTTTAAAAATAATAATTTGGAATGAAACTGAAAATTTCAACACAAAAGGTCATTCGGCCCATTGTGTCTGTTACTGCTATTTTTTAAGTCACTTTTTTTAAAATCTTACTTGCCAGCTTTTTTCCCTATCCCGCTGCTATTCTCATCTGGTTACTTTAACATTTAGCAAATGAGCTGAAGAATAGGAATACACATTTTGCTAATGATGCTGTACTTGACGATCTCAATGTCTTAAAACTGTGCATGAAATCATCAACACTAAGATGTGGATTGTAGTTGCATCTCTGACAATACGGTGCAATCTCCGCCAACACTATAAGCTCAATGGGGTAATTTAACTTTAATACAATACAAGAATACTCACACATGAGCTAAACACATAGTAAAACGCAAGCTGAAATCTTCCTACCAAGGACTACAGGTGATTTAAAAGTATATTGTAAAAAAAAAGCACACTATTAAACCTAGCAATTAACAACAATTGCTGTATAAACTGCTTTAATGCACATGAACATTTTTAGGCCAGAAAAATAAAGAACAATTTTCTACTAGAAATGACAGTGTACCAAGGATATGAAATGCATCTGTATCACTTTCATTACGTGCTAACTGGAGCAAACATAACTGATGCACAGCTTCTTGAGCCCTGAAGACCATTAAGTGTTGGAAATTGGAAACCACACCCCCTTTAGGGTATAAATCAGTCCATTTATGAATAATCTATTACGCTCAACAACAAATGAATGTAATGGTAAAGGGACAAATGCTCAAGTGTTAGAAGGCATTCCCTTAGATACCTTAAACCAGTGATGCTAAATGAGCTTTATCCCTGTGGGTAGCACAAGCGAGACACCTGGGTTCAATTCCAGGCAGGGTGAAACCTTGGGCAAGTTTCCTTACCACACACACCTAATAATAATCCCTCCAAAAAACAAAACAATAATAAATTGGTCATATTCAATCCACAACTGTTTGTGGGACACTGCTGTGCGCAATTGGCTGCCGCGTTTCGCCCATAAATATACAGTCAATTCACTTTACAGCATATTCTGTGAAGCGCTTTAAGACGTCGAGAAGATGTGAAAAGCACTATATCAAATGCAAGGATTATTATTATTATATATCAATAGCTTTTAATAAAGCAAAACAATTTACTATGCCTCAGTATTTGACGGATATAATGTGGTATTTACCAACAGAGGCCTGCTCTGTATGACACATTTCCTGTTAGAATCTGGTAATTTCATAGGCCAATTTTTGAATTCGTGATTTTTTTCAGAAGCCTGTGAAAATTGCTTGCCCCTTTATATTTGAGATTCAGAACCCTGCCTTAGCTTCCATTTGAAGCCTCTTATATCAATCAATTATTGTGTAACTCAGAAAAGTAAAGATGATGAGTACCCCAGGTTGCATCCAAATTGTGTATTTTACTGATAAAATCAAATCCTGTATACCATCCTTTATAGGATCATGAACATCTGCAGTGAATTCCTGTTAATTATAACAGAAGTTGCCTGAAGTGAACTTTAACAAAGACACAATACTTGAATGTCTGCTACACCAATTAGTTGACCATTGAATGTTTAAGTGACAGAAAACCGATAAACCTTCGAACACAAAACAAGCTCCTTGACTCAAGGTACAGTCAACTCTGTTCCAAATTAGACTGTAAATGTCAAAGATCCTGCTCATCGGCCCAAACCTGGTTAACTCTGCACTATCAAGCTATTCAATGCCACACCAACTTAATTGTGGAATTTAGTTTTCCTTTCCAGTTAATGATTCTTGAATTGCACACTAAAATATTCAAAAGACAACCAAAACTCAAGTACCATAGTTATTAACTTTGTTCTTTCTTTGAGCTTGAAGAGTTTCAACCGGTGATAAATTCTTTGGACAGCTAGATTAAATCTTCTCCCTGCTGGTGTAACGGCTAAACTAGCCTTTCAAGAAAGCAGGTGTCCCCGGATGGCATTAACCTGGCTCAGTTGCTATCACTTTTGCCCCTGAAGCAAAATGTTGTGGGTTCAAGCCCCACCTCAGGAATTTAACTCACATAGTGTAGACTGACACTCCAATAAAGTGCTAGGGAGCGCTGCATTGCTGGAACGTTCTGTACTTCATATGAACGTTAAAGATCCTGTGGCACTATTCAAAAAGAGAAGGGAGTTTCTCCCGGTGTCCTGGCAACAATCAGATAAAATTGGGCATTCATTTCGTGGCTGTTTATCGGACATTGCTGTGAGCAAATTGGCTGCCACGTTCACCTACAAAATACAGTCACTACATTTTACAAGGGAATTGAAATTCTCAGTTGCAAGTTTCTGAGCTTGTTCTGTCAAGGATTGAAATATTAATTGGCTCACCTATCCATTCTTTAAAAGGGAAAAACATGTGCTGAAAAGTTGTGGACATTAATTCGACATTGTTCAGAGTAACATCACACCACAAAGAACAAGCTTCCAGATTCCGATCATTTAGTAGTTTTTGAATTAGTTCAGATGTTGTTGTATGGGCATAAGAAACAGTCCAGTTCACCTTGGCATGGAGTTTAAACACAGCTCAAGTTATTGCCTGCAGCCCCTTGGGGTACCGTGTGCCTTTTCGCAATTCTATTTCAGTCTGTGCTAAAATGCGGAGGTACATTTCCCGTGCAAGACTTTTCAAATGAAGGCACAACTAAACACACCGAGTGCAAAAGCTTTTTTTCCCCTTGTTTCATAATCTTAACTTACTTGTCTTTGCAGACCTGTTGGATCAATGCAGAACTTTGCAACTACCACTGCATTCTATGAAACTGATGCTCAACACCAGTCACCAGATGATAAACAAGCACAGCCTGACAGCTGAAAGTGGAACATGTAACTCCAGTTAGTTAGCACAGTCATGCATATTTATTAAGTTTGTAATAGAAATATTTCCATTATCTCTTCTTAGTAGCCTGCGTTCGGTTCTCCAACCAACTCGCCCCATCATCGAGTGGGTGAGCTTTCAGCTATCCTTTCCCCTGCTGCTGCTGACTGGAGCTCCATCACAAAGTCCCTTCACTTTACCCCCTTCCCTCCCCATCTTTAAAGACCACCTTAACACCTTTCTTTTCAACAGGGCATTTGATTACCTTCCTCAGTTCCCCCCGCTCCAACTCAGGCCTAAAAATGTAAAACTGTTTCTAGCTCTCAATTAATTCATCCTTTACAATGAATTCCAGTACATACGGCTTTAATTCTGTGGTTTGGCAGTCACAAATAGAAATATATCCAGTTTCTCAAAATGTAATGCCACCCATCATTTTTTTTCCCTCAATTGATTAAAAAAAATCAACTTTGGCATCATTCCCATCAGTTCTGTTGTATCAGTATGTTGATCTGCTTTAGGTATTCAGTTTAGAAAGGTGACTTTGCTGCTAATGCAATGAACAGAATCTCGAGTTACTATTGCTTTTTAACATATACTATTAGAATAATACCTACCTTTGAGATAGCACCAATTCATGTCAGGATGCCTCAAAGCGCTTCACAAGATTCACGGTATAGTATAGTGACTGTATTTTTGTAGGTAAATGCCTCAAAAACAAATCCCACAGGCTATATGCCAGGTTAGCTGATCTCAGTACCAGTGCTGAGTTGGAAAGCCATCGTTCTTACTAACTGATATTCAGCAATACATTACGTAGAAAGTGCTTGTGTGGACATTGGGTTAGGATCAGCTCAAATGTGATGTGAGTTGTTCCCGCCTATCCCCACCCATCCACATAAGAGACTTGTAAGCAAAATAGTTAACCCGAGGACACCGATTTAAAATAGTTGTGAAAAGAAACAGAGGAGAGGTGAGGAGAAATTCTTTCACGCAGCGAGTTGTTCGGATCTGGAATGCATTGCCTGAAAGAGTGGTGGAAGCCGATTCGAAAACAATTTTAAAAGAGAAGTAGATAATTATTTGGAGAGGACAAGTTTGCAGGGCTATGGGGAGAAAGCGGGGGAATGGGATTGAATTGGATAGTTCTTTTCAAAGAGCCGGCACAGACACAATGGCCTCCTTCTATGCTGTATAATTCTATGATTCTATGACATTAATTATGTCAATTTAATGCAATTTTCATGTACAATTATATTTAGTTCAAGTTCACATAATTTAAAAGCACAACTCCCTAAATATTACCACCCAGATCAAATTTACAAATAATAATTGACACAAACAATAGTATCCCTTTTTAGCCATGGTAATGCTTATCATGTTTGATATCTTGCGTCAAAATAAAACACTGCAAATGGTAGGTTTAATGAGCTACCTGGGTGTGAAATTAAAAAAATCAATTGCTGTGGCAGAACGAAATGTTAACATGGTCTTGAGAGGAAGTGGGGGTAATTTTGCAAAATAATCTTGGCAAGATTTATTGAAAACTTCACAGAACCATAAACTCTTACACCATTTGATATTTGGAAGTCATGCTAACACAGTCCAGATTCAGGACTGGAGAGCAAATGGGAAATGCTGAGAGTGAATTCTATAGTTTAACAATAAATTCCTCTAATATGTCTAAAATGAATTGCCACCTTTGGTACCTAGTCAGAGAATTTACAGAAACAGTATAGCGGGACGCTAGCAAATAGGACTCCTAAATATACTATTGTATATATGACTATTTGAGGGACACTGCAGGGTGCAATGGCTTCACATTTCACCCACAAAAATATACAGTCAATTCACTTTACATTATGGAGTCCTGTAGTTCAGTGGTTTGAGCAAACGAGAGACCTGGGTTTGATTCCCGGCAGGGCAAAACCTTGGGCAAGTTTCCTTACTTCACACGCCTGATAATAATCCCTCAAGAAAAAAAAAGAAATAATTTGGTCACTTCAATGAACGATTCAGAAAAAAAACAATATTGACTTTCAAGTTGAGGGTGGGAGAAACAAAATAAACAGAGAACATTCATAAAAAATCTGAATAAGCACTAATGTTATGCGTTTTGACTTTGTTGCAGAAGTGATGACTGCAAGGCCAACATGGATTGCTTTTCAAAACCTGTATGTATACAGCTGGTTTATACAAAGATTGAGATGGTGCAGTTGCGTTGGTTTGGAGACGCACGTTAAAACTAAACTAAATTTGAAACTTATTTTTCAAATGAGCTATCAAATTATTTGAATCATTGGAAATGGGTCTAAAATATACAGAAGTAAATTTAGCAGTCAAGATGCATTGTCTAAAATGCCTTTGAATTCACACGTGATAACTTTGAGAAATACATTGAAGTAATGAATTTTTCAACAGAATCCCAGGACCAATTCGTACACATAAAGATTCATGAATAAGATATCAGCATTTAAAATGTAATAAAAGTACTGAAAGGTGATTGTTTCAAGTACTTTTCCCTGAAGATAGAAAGCCCCAATGTTGGGAAACAGTGCAAAACCTGAATACATTTTTAAAATGCATTCAGACCCGACCTACTCGGCATCAGCCTGGCTCAGTTGGTAGCATTCTTGCCTCTGAATTAGAAGGGTCCGGGTTCAAACCCCACATCAGGACTTTGAATTGATATAGTCCAGGCTGATACTCCAATGCAGTGCTGGGGATGTACGCTGCATTGTGGAGGTGCATCCTTCAGGTGAGATGTGAAACTGAGTTTAAGTCTGCCTGTTCAGGTGGACTTTAAAGATCCCATGCTACTATACGAAAAAGAAAGGGAGTTTGTACTGCCAACAATTGTTTAGATGTATCCTTCCTTATGAAGTTATATTGCTCCACTTTCTACAATTAAAGTGAGCCAAATTCAGTGTGTGCAACGTATATGGACATATGTTTTGTGCTCTTTATACGGCCAAAATTGCAATGAAGAGAGTAAAATTATAGCTGCAGAAAAAAAACAGGAAGCACAAGTGGATGACAGATAAGTGAGGAAGGGAAATAAATAGCAGTCAAATACTTGAGAAAAGCACAAGCATTGTGGTGAGGGGAAGAAAGAAAGAATGATTGAGAGAAAAATGAAACAGGACGGAAGGACTGGTGGAAACTGATTAAAAGTGTGGAGATATAGTGTACATGTAAAAATTACACAATATTCATTTCCTTTGGAGTGATGAGTTATCAGGAGTTCACTGTAGTATTTTCCACAGCTTATTTAGGAACTAGCAAATAGACAGGACAGAATGTATCACACGGATTATCAATTGTATCATGAAATAATATTGTACATGTTCTCTGAAACAGATCATAATGAACTGAATTTACAACATGGTACTACTGTATATAAAGTAAAAGTAATATCTCCCTCATTCTTCATCTTAAGATGATG
The DNA here is from genome assembly GCF_018977255.1 of Callorhinchus milii. Taxonomy (NCBI): domain Eukaryota; kingdom Metazoa; phylum Chordata; class Chondrichthyes; order Chimaeriformes; family Callorhinchidae; genus Callorhinchus; species Callorhinchus milii. Next base: position 6,521,885 of record NW_024704748.1, read on the forward strand.
AATCGTGGTAGGATACAAGACCAACAGAGTCAATCGCCCTCTGGTACTTGACTCTGTAAGCCAAGTAACAGTGTGTCCATAATAAGTGAGCTTAGCAGGCTATTCAACCAGAGAGGGCATCAAGACTAATTCAATCTTGTTCTCACTCTCACTTTTCAGCAATTAGTGGATGGTGATTCCAGAAGTGGGAATTCGGGCTAATTTTTTCCTCCCCAAGTTCAGGGGCAATAAGGCCAATTGGAATACCCATTCAACTCAATGCTGATCAGGAATCAAACATAGTGCCTTCTGGACTATATGAATTAGCACAAAACCAACCAATGCTTTGAGTAACACTGGACCATTATAAAAGTTACCAGCGGCAAATATTTTGCAGTGGTTGGTCAGAGGTAACAAGTGAAAAAGAAGTGAACCTTAAGTACTTTAACAACCAGAGGTCCATCATAAAGAAGATGTCTACTGGTGCAGGGAATGGAGAGCCAATTGCTATAATAGGTGAATTTTGAGATACCAAAATTTAAATAATTGCATTTTCAATAATTGGATAGAAAATAACCAACAGTGTTGTCTGCAAACTACGTGCTCAGAGACAACACTGATGATAAAAGCTCTCCAATTTACTCCAATCAATAGACCAAATATTGAGGCTCTGTGATTCACTGTGGCCCACATCCCTCTTCTAAACAAAGCAGCATAACTCTTAACCAAATTGCCTACATTACAGCAATGCACTGACTATTTTGCTTGGCATACTCTCCGCGTTAATTTGAAAGGGTTATTTCAATGAAGGACAAGTCATACAAACGAAAAAGAGATTGGAGCTCACTGGTCAGTGGTGTAAGAGAGTGGTGTTTGAACATCAGGATAGTGTATATCCATGAGCGCATAATAACAGAACACAAAAGGGTCTGTGTCTGTGATTCCCCAAACGGTTAGTTTTAGCTCAGCTGGCTAATGGAGAGAAAGGGGTGACAACCGGGAAGAGACTTCCCAAAGAGATAAAAGGGGAAAACCTGGAGGAATAATGTTCCACATTATTCTTACACCTCTCCTAATTAACTTAAGATTGCAAATGTCTAAGAGCATGGCTAAAAATGGTAAGTCATGCTACCAGTGAAAATAAAAGCAAGAGAATAATAGGGAGGGAAGGAAACAGAGAAAAGGGACTGAAGGGAGAAAGAAATACAATGAAAAACTGAGATATTGCCCTGCTGAAAAATATGGGTTGATGGAAAAAATGAACAATGAACTCATTGAGTCCTGTAGCTTAATGGTTAGAGCACTCGCCTCGCAAGCGAGTGGGACCCGGGTTCGATTCAGGTCAGGGCGAAACGTTAGGCAAGTTTCCTTACTCCCCACTCCTCCGTTTACCCAGCAGTAAGTAGAAACCCAATTGTTAGTCGTTTGGCAGATTGCTTTTGCATGGGTAATAATCCCTTCAAAAAAATAAGACATCCTCCCGATGTGAAAGGCGCTGTACAAATGTAATTTTGTTGTTGTAATAATTTGGTCACTCAATTCACAACTGTTTGTGGGACACTGCTGTGTGCAATTGGCTGCCATGTTTCACCCACAAAATATATAGTCAATTAACTTTATAGTATATTCTGTGAAGCGCTTTGAGACATCTTGGAGACTTGATAATACTGATAAGGCACTATATCAAATGCAAAGATCATCATTATTATATTATAATAAAGCAATATACAGTTAAATTACTACTGATAAACAGATGTGACAGTGTATGAAAGTGCTGTTCCCTGCCCAGAACACTGAGCGAGGGTAATTGTGTTGCACTAGGGCTCCAGTTGAGGTCAATTTAACTCAACACAAATCAGGAACACAAACCTGTTTACAAGGCTCAGGGTCACCCAGGCAATTGAACTGTCAGAGAAAGTGAACAGAGTTTCTAACTGAAGATGAAAGCTCGCAAGAACAAAATAAAAGATAAGGAGCAATATAGTAGTAACAGACACCCTTTTGCACCTGCAGGACATTTGTGGTACCTTGGTGGTGCAGGTAGCTACTGGGTTTCCCTACAATTACAAGACTTCAGGAGCCATAGATGTTCCAATATGTGAAACAGCTATAAAAATGCAAGTTTTGTGTTTTTGAGGACAACATTTTTCAGAACAACCATCCAAACAGCTATAAAATGAACCTATATAAACTAAGCTTTATTTGCTAGTCAAGTTCTAGAGAAATCGTTGGGTTCACCCACAATGTCCTTGCTCATTCACTATAAGAAGGATGTAGTGGTAAACTTATATGCTGTAAACACCTATATCTGTGCAGAATTAAAAGCTATTCAGAGTACTTATGCACTTTGGAAATCTACATTTTGAGCAGTTTCAATGTTTATGATATGCATTTAAACCTTATATTCACAAACATAGTTAATACAGCCTTCAACAAATCGGAGGCTAAAATCTGATCCTTTTGTGGACATTCTCCCAAAGAAAATCACTCACTGCAATAAGACTTAAGTAAATCCTAAATCTTTACCCTAATATCAAAATTCAACAGAAATACATAACCTGTGTACCCAATTTCATCACGTCTATTATTTCCAATTGTTCAAAAAAAATATAGGTCCAATATACCTTCAATATCAATTTAGAAATAAACCCAAGAGCTGAAACTACAACTCTCCTCTCTCCTTCCTACGGCTCCAGTTCAAGTATTATATTTCCCATGCTTTTGTCGCTTGTCTTTTAAAGGTCTTGGCAACCCACCTACTCAGTGTTAAGTGATCTATGTAAATGTAAAGTACAGTACTTTGAAAATGTTAATATTGACGAGTGATACCTTGGTCAGGAAAGTGGTTCAGAGCTCAGAATTAAATGCACTTTTTTTTATTTTATACCCACTCACAGGTTAATTGCATGGACACATTGTGGTGGAATTCCAATTGTAAACAATCAACAACGTACACTTGTAAAGCACGTCTCACCACCAAGAATGAATCTTGAAGTACTTCACAGCAATTTGACAGATCAAGTAGCGAGGAAGAGTGGAAGGGGAGTTTGATGGTTTGAACCAAAAGCACGGACAAAGGGAGAAATGTTTTAGAAGGGTTTGAAAGCAGAACCACATTCACTCCCTGTACTGTTTAAGGTCCAGAAATCAAAAGTAGTAATTCATGGTAAAATCCTTCTGCAAGATTTACTCCAGCAACCTTTAAAAACACATTTATGTATCTAAACTTGATTCTCTAAAAGCAGAACCTAATTAGTTACAAAACTCCTTCCATGGAGCATCAAATGTGAGCTTTGTTTATCAACAGAAGGGCAAATATCCTCCACGAATCTTGGAGCGACAGACTAGTGGTATGCAGTTGAAATGTACATGGATCCAAAACAAAACTCACACCAAAGGACAGAGCTGTAAGTTTGATTAAAACTCCGAGCCAGGTGTTATTTGAAGGACTTTTGTTTTTAAAATAGGGCGGGAAATCAACTTCATTACGACACAATATTTGGCAGTTTGGCAAAGGTGTGCCTGCAATGAATTCATCTGAACATCATATTGCAATAATAAAGTCAGCAGCCAAAGTCCACTGCCAAACTGCAACAGCCTTGGAAGAAAAAACACTGAAGGTTCAGATGAAAATTTTCAAATTTCAAGGTCATTTTCATTTAACGTGCATTTTCAATTCAAACACGTGACAATTAAACTATTAATATAAAAGCCTGTTCCATTTAAGTCACAAACTCAAATAGCTGTGAAACACCATCTTCCAGTGCTAATAACAGTTTTGTTGTTGTTGTTTCCAATTTCGCTCTCAACCAAAAGCAATTGGATTCTAATGCAATTCTCTCCGCTGTGTTATCCATCTCTACAATTGCAAGCCACAATCAGAACACCACAAACAAAGGGAATGGAGATGGGTAAGACAGGAGTAAATAAGAACAGCTCAATTGTGGAACACCCCATTACTGTAGGAGCAGCAACCTCTATCAAGAAAATTGTCTTATACGGGTTTAACAATCGGGAGTTAATTTGAAATTATAATGAGCTCAGCCATCTGTTCCACGCTTTATAAACTGTGCTACGACGGAAATGTTTAGAATGTACAAGGTAGTGTTGCTTTTGCAGCAATGGATATCGAGGGATTTTCATCCCCAATGCTCATTTGACCAAAACCATCACCTTTTTTTTTCCTGGCAAATTAACTCTATTCACCCTCGATTTCTATTCGGTTTTGTTTCAGATCTCAGAATACAGGTTTTGATCCTGTTGAATAGAGGTCATTCAAACCTGTGCTGACTGTTCCAAAATTGTCACCCTCCCTTCTTCATGTTTAAATCAATTCTGATTAACGCACGGGTCTTTGCGGTAAACAAAATACAGTAATATAATCACGGAAGGATGGAAGGAAGGGGGAATTTAAAAACAAAAGAGAATAAGGAAGAACATTAATCACGGAGATGTGATCTGAACATACCATCTGAAACAAAAAAAATCCGAAGAACAACTTGACTAACATTACCAAAAGAAACCAATTTAAATACATATACCAGAGGTAAAAATCTCCACACAGAATGATGCTTACAGTAGGATAAATACATCAGTCGCCTCGATGCAGCTCAGCCTGCCTTTTGTAGCTTCCCAGATATTACATTGAAACTGAGATTTTCGATGCAACTGTGGCAACAGCAAATAAACAAAGAAACAAATAGTTGGCCACAGAGCGTAGACAAATAGATTTGTGTTTCATTACCTTTGCATTGTGGAGTGGCTGGTTTATTTAATGCCTCTGCAGACTGCCCGGGTTGGAAGCAGCCTGCACAATGACTCCAATAAACATGTCAGAGCGGATACAAAGGGCTCTACTGCCAGTCACTGCCAAAGATGCTGCTGCAGAAAGAACAAAGTGGCTCCTTTTTTTTAAAAAAAGGTCTATTTGACGCCGCCTGGCTCTAATATCCAATCTCTGCTGGGTTATTAACAGGGTTTAAAACATTAATTGAATAAATAAAATATAAATGTAATATATAAAATGAATACCAATGTATGCACATAAATTAAGTGCACATATGAACGTACAAGCAGATGGAACTTGTAAATACACAAGATATATCATATAAATAAAATACTGTGCATCTACTGTAATATAAATGGCTTAAACATATATCAAATAAATATTATATAACTATATGTAAACACACTTACACACTGCAAATACATGAAATGTACCACATGAATAAACATGTTATAAACCCTGTTATGTATAATAGAGTGAATCTGTGGAAAACACAAGTAAATCTTATTTTGCATGATAGAGTGAATATATATAGGATATTAATAAATTCTGTTATATATGGTAGACTGAGTGTATGTATTATAAGTAAATCTTGTTATGTATGCTACATCCTGTCGTGTAGGATGGAGTGAATCCACATATAACAAAAATAAATCCTATAATGTGTGATCATGAATGTATGTGTGATATATAATCCTATTACCTACGATAGGCAATGTATGTATGTTACAAATAAATCATGTTATGTATGACATGGATAAATCCTCTCCTGTTTGATAAGAGTGAGTGTATGCGTGATATAAATAAATTGTGTTCTGTATGATAAGAGTGACCAGCATCAATAAATCCTGGTCTATATGATAGTGATTATAATCAATACAGCCTGGTCTATATGATAGTGACCAGCATCAATACAGCCTGGTCTATATGATAGTGACCAGCATCAATACAGCCTGGTCTATATGATAGTGACCAGCATCAATACAGCCTGGTCTATATGATAGTGACCAGCATCAATACAGCCTGGTCTATATGATAGTGACCAGCATCAATACAGCCTGGTCTATATGATAGTGACCAGCATCAATACAGCCTGGTCTATATTCAGACCAAAGTGAACACACGGTATAAACAAACGCCGTTACCTAATGAGGAGGAGAATGAATGTGTGTCGGAAAATAAACAAAAACAAAAGAAAGATCGGGACGGACACAAGAGGCGACTGTGCGGCCCGGACAGGAGCACATCAGGTGGAAGTGAATGATATAAACAGCCGCCGCCCCCCCCCCGGGCCCCGGGTGCGGGAGGGGAGGGGAGGGCCCGGTAACCAGGAGCGACCCGCCGGCACCCACCCACTCACCCACTCACCTCGGCTCGGCTGCCTCTGTCGAGAGTGGAGGGGGGGAGAGAGACTGTGGACGGACCCGGGGAAGGAGGGGCGGGAGCGGTGTCGGGGGGGTGTCCAGGGTCCACCGTCCGCCTCTCTCTGTCTCTCTCGCTCCGGTATCACGTAGGCCTCGGGCCCCGCAGCGACTGCGCAAAAACACACACACACACACACACGCAGAGCGCGGGCGGGCGCGCACCCACCGCACGTCACCCTGCGTGCTCGCTCCCGCGCGCTCTCTGTCGCTCGCTCACCCTCCGCGCACGCGCACACGCGCCGCCCCCAGCACCGGTGACGCGCACCCATTCATCCCATCCCGACCCATCCCCATCCCAACCCATCCCCATCCCAACCCCAACCCCACCCATCCCCAACCCCATCCACATCCCAACCCATCCCCAACCCATCCCAACCCCAACCCATCCCCAACCCATCCCAACCCCATCCCCAACCCATCCCCATCCCAACCCCACCCCCAACCCCATCCCCAACCTATCCCAACCCCAACCCATCCCCATCCCCATCCCAACCCATCCCCATCCCATCCCAACCCATCCCAACCCCATCCCAACCCAACCATCCATCCCAACCTAACCGTTAGGGTTAAGTCGAGACGTCACGAAGCGCTCGGCAGGGTACGCTGGAACCCTGGACGGTGGTCGCCCGGGGCGGGGAGCGCGCCGGGCCTACCCCGCCTACCCCACCCCACCCAACCCCACCCCGACCCGCCTCCCCCGGGCGACCACTGTTTTCGTTTCAGGTTTCCGGCATCCGCCGTATTTCGGGTGTTAATAGTGTCACGTGAATTGGCCGTGTGCTTTGTGGGCGTAAAGGGACAACCCGTTGCGCGCAGCCGCGTCCCACAAACAGTCGTGGATTGAGTGACCAAATTATATATTTCTGGGGAGGGATTATTACCCCCGGAGAGCGATCCGCCAATTGATGGGGGCAAAGGACCCAGTATCAATAGAACCGGACGGCTGCACAATGTTGACTGTTACCTGTTTTTCTACAACAGTTGCAGATAATGTAAGTCGGCTAAAGCTGAGTTTTAGCAGCAGTGACAGAACAAGACATAGCTGAAGGGTTGAAGCCTCTACATTGCTTCTGATATAACAGACCACTCAGGCTGACCTATGTTTTCCATTGCTCAAAGTTTCAAAATGACCTGTTTGCACACACAAAAAAAGCATTGTTGTAAAACAGTTCCAAATAGCTGCAAAACAGAAAACCCAGTGAAGTGAACCAAAATGAGTGTTTGAACCCTGCAATTAAATGGGATATATTTCACCAAGGGTATTGTTTAAATGCGACTTGTTTTGTCTTTTTTTTAAAGAAAACATGTTCTCTTTGGTTAGACTGTTGCAGGAGCATTTCTTTGCACAAATTAATTACTGTCATTTTATTCCGCTTCCTCCACCAGCGGAAATAACTTAATTACGGAATTCAACCCATCAATGCAAACTCTTGTTTACACAGCAAATGCAGGATGCATGTAAACAACTCGACTGTTATTTGATGTTTCACCAGTCCGCGTCTGTAACAGTGTAACCTTCATAAACTTCATTAAGGTTAAAACGTATGCTGATTGCAAAGTGTGTAGGTTGTGGGACGACTACGCAGCTTCAACAGCTTTCATATTGAAATGCTCCATTATATTTCAAATCAATTTACCTCAAGTTACTACCCTTAATAATGGATCCAATCTTCGTCCTATATTCTTTTAGTTGATGAACTGTCCTGTACTAGTTTTTTTATACATATATTCTCTTTGTTTCACCAATAGTCAAGTCATTGTACTTTACAGTATATCCAGTGAGGTGCTTTGAGACGTCTTCCTTACATCAAATGCAAGCATGATGATTATTATTTATTTTTAAAAATCCTTGTAGGTTGAACTAACTTTTCTTTTGCAAATTATTCTTGTTTATCTCATTTAAAGCACTTTGAACAAACACTGCATTCTGTGTTGTGTGCGTGTAGATGTACCCAGGTTTGTACATTGTGTACAAGCAAATAAGGAAACTGGGTTTATCAAAAGATGATCAGATTTGAACAGATTTATCCAAAGTTTCCTAAACTCTGATGTTAAGCACATCTATCAGCACTGTGGGAATTCAGTGCAATTATGTGCAAATCTATATAACCTATTGGAACCATAATTTCTTTACAAATTAGCTTGTTGGAGATTTAAAATAATTTTACATTAAGGAAATTCAGTACATAAAGTTTGTTACAGTAATTAACCTTTTAAAGTTATTTACTGACGACATTTAAACAGGATATCCTACAAAAGCTCAAAGGATTGTTCATATCATAATGAGACCTGCCCCAAGGGTGGCAAACACAGACATTATGCAGGACAGGGAGACGTCCTATAATTAATTATAAGTGGTTGCCAGGGAAAATGAAGTAGATTTTAAATCGCATCACAGTAGCTGGCTGTAAACAAGTTGTGTAAACAGGAGTGAAGTAACAATGGCAAAGAGGAGCTTGAACAGGCATTAAAAATAACACAAGGAAATAAATACAGTGACGTTCATCCTTCATTTCATTGCGTGGCATACTTTGCTCTACTTTAGTAAATGAATTATTCATCTCTGGAATACATTCCATAAATTATTGCCCTCCAGCAGTAAGCTGCAGATCCGCTAGATGAGGCAATCATTGAAGTACTAGAAGCAATTTGGGGAATAAAGGAAAAATTAGCATGTGGGATGAGCAGGGCAAACAGAAAGATCAGGGTGCTTAATATGCTGCAATTGACAACAATTCTTGTAATTAAGAATATTATAAATTAATGCACTGAGTCCTTTCCTTATTTATTTTCTTCGGTAAGTTATTCGTGTGCTCACCTCTCGCTCTGCCACACGAGCTTACTCTTGTTCACAATGACAGGTGTATATTGGTTTACTGGGCACCGGGACCTTCTCAGCATATATACGCTTTGCCTTCCAGCACTTGCAGCGCCGAGGAGAGAAAATTGGCAACAGGGAAACAAAACGAATCACACTGCCACAAATAAAAAAACAGAAATGTTTGAAATCCTAGCAAGTCGATCAGCATCTGAAAGAGGAAATAAGATATCCTTTCGGTCCTAGTTATGCCAGCTGTCTTTACAGTCGAGATTGCCACCTCCAGCTTCAGTAGCAAGAGTGGCACAGAGCTTCACATGGGCAAGAAGAACAAAACCCATCAAATTCATTTGGTAATGCAATGGAGGTCTGATACTTATTTAACATTGTTGGCAGGAGGAACAACAACAACAACAACAACAACAAGATTCCATTTATAAAGCGCCTTTCACGTCAGGAGGACGTCCCAAGGCGCTGCACAGTTGGGTCATGACCCGAGCAGGGGGGAAATGGTCAGGGTGAGGGGAGGGAAGGGAGGGAACGAGGAGGGGGGAAATGGTCAGGGTGAGGGGAGGGAAGGGAGGGAGCGAGGAGGGGAAGAGAGTCGAGAGGGGAGCTGAAGGCTCGGTCAAAGAGAAAGGTTTTGAGACCGGCCTTGAAGGAGGAGAGGGAGGAGGCGGCGAAGGCACTGGGGGATGGAGTTCCAGAGCCTCGGGGCTGAGAGGCTGAAGGCCCGACCACCGATGGTAGGGCGGTTGGGGCGGGGGACGTGGAGCAGACCGGAGCCGGAGGAACGGAGGGTACGGGCAGGTAGGTAGGGGGATAGTAGGTTGGAGAGGTAGGAGGGAGCAAGGCCGTGAATGGCCTTGTAGGTGAGGATGAGGATCTTGAAATCAATCCTCTGGGGGATGGGGAGCCAGTGGAGGCGAGCGAGGGTGGGAGTGATGTGGTCCCGAAGCCTGGTGCGGGACAGTACACGAGCTGCAGAGTTCTGAATGACCTGCAGCTTGTGGAGGGAGGTGGCGGGAAGGCCGGCGAGGAGAGAGTTCCCATAGTCCAGCCTTGAGGTGACAAAGGCGTGAACCAGGGTTTCAGCAGCGTGAGGGGTGAGGTAGTGCCGTAGTCTGGCGATGTTCCGGAGGTGATGGAAGGCGGTGCCAGTTGTGGTGCGGATGTGAGAGAGAAAGGACAGCTCAGGGTCGAACAAAACGCCGAGGTTCCTGACTGGCTTTGAGAGGTGGAGAGTGCAGCCTTGGATGCTGATGGTGTCGGCGCCTGAGGTGCGGAGGCGCTGACGCGAACCAATCAGGAGGGCCTCGGTTTTTCGCACGTTGAGCTGAAGAAAGTTGTCTCTCGTCCAGGACTCGATGTCGGACAGGCAGCTGTCAGGACATCGGTGGTCGTGGAGTTGAGAGTAGAGGAGGAAAGGTAGAGTTGGGTGTCATCCGCATACATGTGGAAGTTAACTCCATGTCTGCGGATGATGTCACCGAGGGGGAGCATATAGAGGGTGAAGAGGAGGGGACCGAGGACAGAGCCCTGAGGGACTCCACATGAGACAGTATGGGGGGTGGAGGAGAAGCCATTCGTCGAGACAAAGTGAAGACGGTGAGAAAGGTACGACCTAAACCACTCAAGGACAGTGCCTTGAAGGTTGAGGTGGGAGGACAAGCGGTGGAGTAGGATAGCGTGGTCGACCGTATCGAATGCTGCCGATAGGTCGAGGAGGACGAGGAGGCAGAGGGAGCCCTGGTCACAGATGGTCAGGATATCATTGGTGACCTTGACCAGGGCAGTTTCTGTGCTATGGGCAGCACGGAAACCTGACTGAAGGGAACACTTATATTGGCATGTTGCAATTCCGCTGATAATGGAATACCATTTTTCTTTGGTCAGCCAACTCACGCAGAAACCCATCACCAACCATAAGTGTATCCAAATCAGATAGAGTTGCACATATGAATGCTGTCTATACATAGAAATTTCCCTGTGTCTGCAATAGAACATGTACTCTTTCCCTGGATAGAGCATTTACACACAATAGAAAGTAATTAGGCTCAGGTTGACGAGAACCAAAGCTTTGGGGTCCCCAGCATGTCTGTTGGGTTTTAACTAACCAAAACCCCAAGGCTTGCCATTGAGCGTGCTATCAAGAGAAAACCATAACAAAAATACATACCGAAAGGATAAAAAAGTCCACTTGAAATAAAACTTGTATAATAGTACTTGTGTGCCAAACAATTTGCTATTTAAAATGCAACTATTAAAACCCTCCACATATAGAATCTGACCCAAATCCACGGCAGAATGATGTTCAATCGCAAGTGCACTAAAGCTCTCCATTACGTCACAGATTCTTCCTCACCCACAGGTAGGAAGTGACATTGTAAGAAAATAGGAACCAAGAGGAGGACATTCAGCCCTTCAAGCCTGTTCCACCCCGATTTAGGGACTGATTTAAGACTGATTTAAAAACTATTTAAGAAAGCACAGAACACTCAAAATGACATTTTAGTAGGAAGAGAAAAGAGAGAGAGAAAGAAAGAGAATAAAAAACATGTAACCATCAAAGTGCAATTGCTTTAAAAATGAGACATCATATTAAAAATGCAAATGTATTGCTTTCAGCTGATGTGTTTGTTCATTTTAATATGGGTCTTTAAATGTAATGGTCCGCACTAAATTATTTTTGTTACAGCAGATTTTAACTACAGTATGTTGTATTTTCATGCATTAATGCCTGTCACAGGAGCCTCAGTCTAAGCTAGTGTTCAACGGCCCATTTAGCTTTATGCCCTTTGGCACAAACAACCAGAGAGGGAGGTGGCACACTGGGTGCAACCCAAATACTTATGCAAAGAATGGGAGGTTGTTGCTTCTTACCTTCAGCCTTCCACAGACAAAATTTCAAAGTAGTCTCTTCCCCACCAGGGATAAAGGGGCATGAAAATAACACAAGACAAAGCCACTCTAATAAAGTTCACCAACTTGATTGCTGGGTAGAAAGGATCAGGTCGGTGCTGAATGCTGTGTTGTCTGGATGTGGAATGCCCTGCCAAGTAAGATGGTAAGTCAGAGTCCATTGTGGTTTCAAGATGGAAGTAGACAAGTATATGAAAGATGGAGACTTGAAAGGATGTGGGGATAGGGCAGGCCAGTGCGATTAAAAGAACAACTTTCTCTGAAAAATAAGTCCTTTTCTTGCATACAATTTTTGCAAATTGCAACAGGACCTCTAATTTCCATGCAGCTCTTATCTGTGTCTCACAACTTTGCCTCATTTTTTTTTGCATGGCATAGATACGCTAAAACATTTTATAAATTGTCAAAATATTCTTCGTCCAAACCTCTCATTATCAACTGATAGATAGCACAGTAAGGCAGGAGGTCCATTGCACCTATTAATTAATTTACTGAAGCTGGAGATTAAGTCATAAACCTTCCATTCATTCATCTACAAAACACAGAGTGCAAACACCCAATTTCCTGTGAAATACTTTGATAAGTCCTCCTGACATAATATTTGCATTCTAGGGGAAAAAATCCTGCCCATCTATATTAGTACAGTACTATGTTTGCACTTATTCTTTTACTTTAGAGCCCACAATTAATCAGATATTGATACCTATAGTTCCTTCTTAAAGTATTTACAATAATCATGTGTATTGCATTACCTTCCACGTACACCTACAAATTCACAGCCATTAAACTAACAGTAAACCCTTTGATGCTCTGGCATTTCAACGATTTGATGAGGTGCTATGTAAAATGCAAGGATTTTTATTATTTTATATCCAGAGGTGGAACAGGAAGAAATCTTCCATAATCTGTTTTATGCCTGTTAATTTTGCAATCATGTTCTGTAGTTTTGAAATTACAGTTTACGTTGAATAAGCTTGTTACATTCTTGATTGTGAGATGTTTCTACTGTATATCATTGATGGAGTTGCCGTCTATCAGAAGAGACACTAAACTATGGTTCCATCTGCCGGTTCAGGTGGACGTTAAAGATCCTGCGGCACTATTCCAAAATAGGAGGGTGTTTCTACAGGTGTGCTGGCCAAAAATAAAATTGATCATTCATTTCATGGCTGTCTATTGGACATTGCTGTGCATAAATTGGCTGTTGTGTTTGCCCACAAAACACACAGTCACTTCACTATATCCTATGAAGTGCATTGAGGCTTCCTCCGCTGTATCAAATGTAAGTTTTATTAATGTCAATGTGCATTACCTTACACACATTTAATCCATATTAATATCCTTAACCTACTTCATATTATTCATAGACAATGAAAACAGGAGAGGAACCAGAACAGATGCCTATAAAAATCACTGGACGCTATCCCCAGATAGACCCTTTACCATTTACACATCTGCTTTCTGCTTTTCGCTTGCCAAGTCAATTTTCAAGCCAAAACTTGTTATTTTGCCATTTAGTCCATGCGCCCTGAAAAGCTCACATGTAGAATTTTATCTAATGCCTTCTGTAAAGCCTGTTAAATTCTCCCTGCTCACTATACAGCTACCTCCTCAAGGAATTCCAGAAGATTTATGATGCAAAATAATTGCTTCTATGAGTTCTGTGTTCTTTCAGTAAACCTGGAGTGTAACTAAATTGTAAAGAAAGATAAATTGTGTTGTTAGTCACACAATTCATCATTGTTTCAACAAAGGTTAGACCTAATATGCTACAGATCTCGTCTTCCTCTTCTGGTCTTGGAGTAGTTTCAGTTGTAAGCATTTGTTATGTTTCAGTAATAATAATAATCCTTGCATTTGATATAGCATCTTATCATGTCATTGAGATGTCTCAAAGCGCTTCACAGAAGATATTATACAGCGGTTGACTAATTCTTGGGGGGGTAAAACGCGGCAGCCAATTGCGTACAGCAGTATCCAACAAACAGTCGTGGATTGAGTGTCCTAATTTTTTTGGAGGGATCACTACCTCTGGAAAGTAATCTGTCAATCGACTAACAGCCAAGTTTTTACTTACAGCTAGGTAAACAGGCATGTGGAGTAAAGAAACTTGCCTAAGGTTTTGCCCTGCCCGGGTTCTCAATGTCTGTTTTACCTTCTCGTATGGGCAGAAATGGGTGAAAATGAAATGGTGGAGCAGACTCAACAGCACAAATGACCTACTCCTGTTCCTATAAGAAAAATCATGGTGTCCACTTGGTGCGTCTCTGGCAGGTTCCTTCATGGAGTATTGCGTCACTCTGCTATTCTTCATTGGCAGATGAAAAATAACTAAGTAATCCTTGCATTTGGTAATACAGAGCTGTTTGGTAACCTGATCGCTCCACTGTGTTTCTAAGAAGATAACAACCAACCGGCTTTAAGAAAGAAAAGTTGTTAAATGTGTACAGGAAAAATAAATCATGGAGGCTCTGCCCTGTTTTACCTTTGACTGAGGGCGTGTTAGTATCTCTTAGACATCATGGCTTGACCTTTGGGACAATAAACTCGGTGAACCGGCTGTACTGGTTTCCATCCCATTTATTCTCTTTTGGAAGACAACAGTCAGTCTGGCTCAGTGGTAGCACTCTCACCTCTGAGGTAGAAGGTTGAGGGTTCAAACCCTACATCGAGACTTGGAATCATATTGTCTAAGTTGACACTCCAATGAAATGCTGCGAGTGTGGTGGGGGTGGTGGTGGTGGTGGTGGTGGGGGGGGGTTGCATTGCCTGAGGTGCCGTCCTTTGGATGAGATGTTAAACCAAGGTCTTGTCTGCCTGTTCCGGTGGATGTTAAAGATCCCATGGAACTATTTAAAAAGGAAGGGTGTCCTGGCTAACAAATCCCCAAATAAAATTGGTCACTCAGTCCATGGCTGTTTGCGTGACGTCGCTGTGGGCAAACTGGTTGCCGCGTTTCGCCCTAACAAAATCCACAATCAATCCGCTTTATCCCGCGAAGCGCTTCGAGTCATCCGAACGGCGCGATGAGTGCCCTGGTGTCAAACGCACGGACTGTCCCGCGAAGCGCTTCGAGATGCCTCGACGACGTGATAAGGCGCCGTGCGCCAAGCGCAAGGACCATCAGCGCGGCATAATAAAAGCTTGGACTTTGCCGAGACCCAAATGGGAAGTCCACCCACATGCTACATGGATCTCATTGGTGCAGGAGCAAAGCTTAGCGTTCCCATCTCCTTGGTTTCTGTGCTGGTGTTTGGGTTGAGCTGATGCCAATCAAAACCCTCTCAGGATCCTTCAGCCGCACGGAATCGAGGGAGGAATGGAAATAGGATGAACTTTCCCCCCCCCCCCCACAAAACTTTTCTCCCCCCCCACCTCCCAACGAATGCAATTTAAACAGCCTTTTTTTTCCCACTAGAAGTCAAGAAGTGAATCGGATCCAAAGCAAATAGATTTAAATACAACAGCAAGAAAGTGCTCTTGGTCGGGAGTGATTTGCAGATCTGCACACAGTAAGTTGGAGGAGTTTTAGTTTCGTGCATCGCTCTCCAAAAGGATACGAGTGAACGAATGCCAAGAACACACGCAACGTTATCACTTGGTTACTGTGTATGAACTGATCGGTGAGTGAGTGGTGACCAGTCTCTCTGAGGCTTTGCTTTTGGGGCTTTATTCAGCAAAGTCACTGCGATCCTCCACTGTGGAGTGTGGATTTATTTTTCTTTTACCCTCTTCCCTTCCCTCCTTCCCTCCCTCCCTCCTTCCTTCCTTCCTTCCTTCCCTCTCTTCTGAACCTTTCCCACAAGCAACGATCCACCATCCAGTGAAGCTAAATAGTTAATCCTGTCGTTTTTTTTTAGTTCTGTGGCTCTTGAATGTAAATGAACCACCACAACAAAAAGCAATAAGTCGGCGATCTGTAACTGTTGGCACAACTTTTCCTTTGATGTAAAGTGAAATTGACTAATCCTCGAGCATATAACATCTCACTGAGAGCACAGAGCTGTTGCATTGGTTGGAGGTTAAGATTTTGACCCTAAGCAATGTTACTTGGCAAACATCCAGATGGATTCTTCCTAAACCTCTCCCACCACCACCCCCCCCCCACCCCCCACCACTACCTTTCAAATATCATTGACCTTATAATAATAATAATCCTTGTATTCGATATAGCACCTTGTCACACCGTCGAGACGTCTCAAAGCGCTTCACAGAATATACTTAAAAAGGGAATTAATTGACTATATTTTTGTGGGCGGTATGCGGCAGCCAATTACGCACAGCAGTGTCCCATAAACAATCGTGGATTGAATGACAAATGATTATGATTTTGATTTCCAATCGCAGGGATGCAGTGGTGAGGATCTGTCAATAGGATTTTGTTGTCAGAGCAAAACCTGTACACCTGCCAGAGGCTATCTGTTCTGTGAACGTGGAGTTGGTCAGTAGCTCTGAGTAGAGTGTTTGCCAACTGTTTCCCAGGGCACTAACTACCTATCATCCATTCCTTGAGTGGGGCTTGTTACTGGCGGTGAAAGAGTATCGCGCTGGGGGTTGAAGTTCAGACAAAGGCTGCTGTGTTTTTATTCTGAATGAGGAATGCTGCTTGAAACAGGATTAGGTTCACTGGCTGTGGAAGAGGAACGCTGTGTGTTCTGTTGTGTTTGGTGCATGAAGGAGGGACTTCCGATTTTAATAAATCGTTAACCGCCTTCCACTCCCCGCCCCCAAATTGGCTCGATGTGGATTTGCCTTTTTCACGTAAATATTAAGAGTCAGTAACAGTGGGATCTTGCCTTATGCACAGTGGGTCAGATCACAACAAAAATCACACTGGACGTCAAGTGCAGGTATTGAAATCACAAAACGAGCCAGAAAGAGACCATTTGGCCCATCAAGTCTGCCCTGTTTTTTTTTCTCTCTCTCTGCACATAAACCACCCAGTCTGATCCCACTATCATTACGCGCCACACCTTTCCTATAATATTCTTCTTTCTCAAACTTTTATCTAATTCCCTTTTTAAATAATTCGACAGACTCACCCTCACAGCAATATGTATTCCTCAGATCAACAGATACAGGTGGATGTCATTCTGAAGACAGTTTCTTCTCCTTCCTCAGTCACTCACTGTTGACTAGTACCTTTTTGGGCTACAAATTCCACCTGAATCTAGATTTATTCTATTAACACAGTAACAACAACAACAACAACAACTTGGATTTATATAAGCACCCCTCAAGCAGGCTAGCGTCTCAATGCACAGTATTCAAGAGTGTGCAGAATTTAGCAATTTGTTGAATTTGGTTTGAGCCTTGAAGCTGTTTTTCTGCAGTTCTTAAAAGAAACTTACAGAAAAACATCTTTGATATTAGACTGTATTTAAGAATATGACAAATTATGGACACCCCTAAAACAGAGTCATCAAAGGTAAGAGACTTGCTGCACCTGCTGCTTCGTTGTATGGTTTATTTCCACATTAGAAAACAAATCATTTTTATGATTCCAGCATAAATTATCAAACCCAAGTTATTATCATAAGAAATAAATAATCCTACCCTTGGATATGAAGCCCGTAATGTTGAAATCCCCTAAAGCTTATCACAAAGAAATGGTTGTCAGGTGCAGGTAATGACAATGAAACCAAACAGAGAGCTGTTCAACATCTGAGGTTAATGTTTTACGAGTGACCTTTTGACGGAACAAAAATGTGGAACTTCTGCATCCCTCACCGGTTCAATTCCACTGGAGGGGCTTACAGCAACTGAAATGTTAACCAACCTTTCTCTGAGATACTGATTCGTGAATTCCAACGTTTGATTCAGTCTCTGATTTTCCTATACCTGTAAGTTTGTTCTTATTAATAATATTTTGTGAAAGGGGAGGAGGAATCAAATCTTAAGGTGGCAATCTTTAGCTGGGTTCTTTAAGAACATCCGTGTCAGAAAAATAGTAATAGAAAAATTGTTGTGAAGCGCTTTGAGGCATTTTGACAACTTGATAAGGCACAATATTAAATGCAAAGATTATCATTTTCTATTGTATTATCAATACTGTGGCACTCAAGTCATGTAAACAGTAACTGTTTGACTGATGAACATTATTTTTCTGTAACGATAGGTAGAAAGATTGCATTCGATCCTGTCTGAAAATGTTTCATAGGTAATTACTGTCAAGCAGTGACTGTTTTTCTAACCATTTGCTCCAGCAAACAGCATCTCCTCATGTTTACCTTCTTGATTCTCTTCCATCCTCTTATGACTATGAATAACACGAGTGCAACTCCTATGTCTTTCAATACTCCCTTCTACCTGTAGTTTAAGAATACAAATTTTAGCACTATGATGCCCTTGGGTGTCAGTCTAGCTCAGTGGACCTTTGCCTCAGAGTCAGCAGGTTGTGGGTTCAAGTCCCCACATGGGACTTTAAACTCAATAATATAGGCTGACACTCCAGTGTAGGTCTGCATAAGTGCTGCATTGTACTTCAGCTGAGACATTAAATCAAGGTCCTGCCTATTCACCTGGATGTTAAGGCTCCCTTGGCACTGTTCAAAAAGAGGACAAAGTTTCTCCCAGTGTCCTGCCCAACGATCCCCAAGGTAAAATTGGGCATTCACTTTGTTGCTGTTTGAGGCTCAGGGGGGAGAGATTCTGATTCATGGCACAGAATGAATTGGCAACGTGGGCTGTGGGAGCAGAGTCAATTCGGGGCATTTAAAGGGAATTATATCAGCACATACTGGAGAGGTTTTAGCAAGGTGTGATTATTAATAAAAATAATAATTCTTCTGCCTTATTATGTCGTTGCGACGTCTTCAAGTGCTTCACAGAATATATATATTGTAAAGTGAATTGACTGTGTATTTTGCGGGCAAAACGTGGCAGCCAATTGTGAACAGCAATTAGGACTCGTATAGTTTGAAAGATCATCAGAATGGTAAAAGTAAGTTCCTGAATTATAACTACAGTTTCAGTGAGATTAACTAGTGAGTCACTGAACTGGAGGTTCGATTCTCATTGTGCGCTGAGTTTACTGATCTCAACCTGTGAGTTACTGTGGAGGCAATACAATTGGTCTTGGTGTAGCAGGTCAGTAAGGAGTCAGACAGAGATCCCCCACCCACACCCCTCCCACACAGATTGCCTTGACTATGAGCTCAAAGTTTCAACTCGAGGCTTAAACCCACATAAATCTTAGCCCCTTGGTTGGGGTCCTATCTATATTCCCTAGTTTTCCTCGTTGTGGAGTCCTGTAGCTCAGCGGTTAGAGCACTCGCCTCGCAAGTGAGAGACCTGGGTTCGATTCCCAGCAGGTAGAAACCTTGGGCAAGTTTCCTTACCCCACATGCAGATAATAATAAGTTGGTCCCTTCAATCCATGACTGTTTCTGGAACACTGCTGTGCACAATTGGCTATTGTGTTTCACTCACAAATATACAGTTAATTCACTTTACGGTATGTTGTGTGAAGCGCTTTGAGAATTCTAGAAGACGTGAACAGCGCTATCTCAAATGCAAGGATTATTATTATTATTTATTTATTTTCAAATTAACATGATAGTGAAGCCTATAGTTCACAATTGTGGCAATGTATTCTCATGCATGGATACAAATGCCATTTGTATTGCAGGTGTCTGTTGTTTTCTTTGACCTTTGTTCTAAAGATCAATTACTTGCTGCTGTGACAACACTTTTAGTGGAACTTAGCAAATAATGAAGAGAATTTGCAGCATCTTAGATCAATGTGGCATCCTCTGATTTTACATATATTTTTCCTGAATTATATTGCATGTCCTGGCCAACATTCACTCTTGAAAGGAGGAATTTACAGGGGTATAGAAGAAAAGATATGTAAATGGGACTGAATAGATTGTTCTTTCAATGAGCCAGCACAGACGCGATAGTCCTTGATGACATGATGGCCTTCTTTTGTAAATTTCGTCTGTAAATTAGCTGTAAATTTCTGTGGTTCTGTGAGGATAGAGCTCACCCCAAACACACTGGGCGGCCAGACTTGGAAAAAACCCATGCAACGAGCAGAGGTGAGCCAGAATAATCCACTCGATGTGGGTGTGTGGAGTACTGGAGAGGCAGATCACGAGCAAGTAAAACACATTTGCACTTCTACAAGGCTTCTAACAGTACAGCTGTGGTTCATGGTGGGGGTGGCGGGAGGGAGAGGGGAGGTTTTTGACACTGACATGATAATTCATAGAAAGAGGATCTTGATAACTCTACTCACTGTCTTGTGCCCACTCCCTTTGATACCGTCATGTGACAGCGGAACTCAGTTGGTTGCTCTCTCTTGTCTCTGGGTCAGAAGATTCTGGGTTCAAGCAGCACATTGGGATTTCAAGCTCGTTGTCTAGGCTGACAATCATGTGCTACCTTGTTGGAGGTGTCGTCCTTTGGATGAGATGGCAATAAGCAAAATTAGATTGAGTGGATAGAGAGAAACTATCTCCTCTGTTAGGGGACTTTAGAACAAGGAGGCATAATGTTAAAAGTAGAGCTATGTCATTTAAGAATGAAATCAGGAAGTATTTTCTCACACAAACGGTAGTGGAAATCTGGAACACTCTCCCCCAAAAGGCCATGTGAGTGCTGGATCAATTGAAATTTTCAAGACTGAGTCGATAGATTTCTGTTAGATAAGTGTATCTGGAGCAAAGGCGGGTAAATGGGGTTGAGGTACAGATCAGCCATGATTTAATAGAATAGAATAGACTCGAGGAATTGAATGGCCTATTCCTATTCCTATGTTCCAGTGTAAACCAAAGCCTTGTCTGCCTTTTCAAGTGGATGTAAAAATCCCAAGGTGCTTGTCAAAAATAGGAGGGAATTTTTTCTGGTTTCCAGCTGAACAATCCTGCCGGTAAAAGTGGTCATTCCCTTTACGATTGTTTGTAGGACATTGCTATATGCACAAGCTGGCTACTGCATTCACTGACAAATTATAAATCCTTGTGTGACTATTCTTTACAGTAAAATCTTAGGAAGCAATTTTGAGATTTCGACAATGTAATAAGGTGATGTATTCTGACTTTACTGACCATTTGCAGATGCCTCAAGGTTTCAATGCACTAGACTCTGTCTTGATTAAAAAATGAAGTAAGACCCACTACTAATATAAAAAATAATGGACCTTTGTTCAAAAAGAGATTGCACAAGTTCTATTATTCTCTAGTTTAGCACATGAATCATGACACATACCTACGCACTATGCTAAAGTGGAGACCTACTGTATGCTACAGTTTGGATGCTCTGCTTCTAAACACTACATTGTCTTCATTATGCTGCAATAAAATATTCAGTGCCGTATGTCAGTAAGGAGTTGGCTGCAGCTAGTGGGGATTTGTATGAGTCACTTTAGGATTTGAGGATTTTCTTTCTGTTTGAAATGGGCGAGCCTTGCTGACGAAAGAGTTCTGGTCTGAGTGTTGGTGGCGATCGCCCGCAAATACATAATCACTACACTTCACAGTAAAATCTTGTGAAGCACTTTGAGATGACTCGACGACATGAGTCGCTCATATCAAATGCAAGGAGAATAATTTTCTCCCTTCCAAGTTCAAGACACTAAAGCCAGCTCAAGGAATCCAGTGCCTCCTCACTCTCACTGATATCAGCTCACTCTGCACGGACCGGGGGAAGGTGTTGTGTGGGGGGATGTGTGTCTGTGTGTGTGGAAGAGAACAAAATTATTTCTTTTACAGGAGCCAGATCAAAATAAACTTAAAAGCAGTAGTTTCAGTGTGGAGGATTCAAATCATCAGAAATGTCTGAACCTTTGCTGCAGTTAGAAATACATGTGGAAAAAAACCTTGGGTATTCTATTTATACGCAGGTTTGGTCTGCGGCTTCTAGTGTTTCAGCGGCTTGAATGCTGATGCTTAGATGGAGAGCTGCAGACCAATGAATCCTGACTCACTGATCAGTTGCTTACTGAAGGACTAAATAATTGATGATCTTAGTGATTGAGTAATACCAGTGAGGCAGTCTGGTAACATTGCCTCCAAAGGTATAAGTGCATATTTATGAGCAACGCACTTAAATGTGAGTCCGAGCTACAAGGTTTAGAGTAAGTTACCAAAATAGCAAATGCTGGGTTATCTTACAGCAGCAAACACTTCTGGTCCCTGCAGTATAAAGGAATGTTGCCAGGGTCCTAGAGGTGCTTCACAGGAGAGAAATGAGTCCAATTTCACGTGTTATAGACATGAGCTACAAGGAACAACAAGTTAAACTAAGACTCTACAGCCTTGAAAGGAGGTGGCTCTTACGGAGGTATGTAAGATCCTACGGAGGTGTATCGGATGTTAACCAGAATGTATCATGTAATCTCCAAACACTTTCAGACACATCGACAAGACATGAGGACAAGAGGCAGGACAAGAGCCAAAGGTTCATGGGTGTGAAGAGCAAGTTTAGTGCAGACACGAGGAAGTATTTCTTCACGCCTAGGATAATAAATAGTCTTAAGTGTTTTCCCAGGAAGGGAGTTTGGGATCAGAGCACTCCACACTGAGAAACAGCTTGATGCAGTGATGAGAGGGAGGTAGGGAGGGTGTTCTGGAAGGACAACATCAAATGGGCCGAAGGGCCTTCATTATCTGAACCAATCTTGTGAGTTGTAGTCATATGTCCAATCATGGCTTAACTCCAATAGCAGCCCAAATTGTTTGCTATGTGGAAGGTGCAGTCAGATAAGAGGAACAAACTGGGTCCTATCTGGGGAAGTTTTACAGTGGCATCCATGTTTATTTCTCTTTGCTTCTCTTTTGCAGGGTTTCTCAGCTCAGCTATGAGTAACTGCTTTGTGACTCTGGTTGAGATTCTGAAGGAGAGGGCAGGCCCTCTCGGGGAGGATGAAATCTGGGCTTTGTTACAACAGGCCACCGAAGTCTTGCAGAAGACGACAGCACAAGGTAAGTTCCTTTGAGGTTCACTGAATCCATTGCATTGTCAGAGGCGCGCTCCTTCAGATGAGACGTTAAACCAAGGTCTGTTCAGATGGACGTTCAAGATCCCATGGTATTATTGGAAAACTGGAGGGAGTTTCTCCTGGTCTCCTGGCCAACAATTCCCGAGATAAAATGGATCATTCATTTCCTGGCTGTTAATGGGTCATTAGTGCATGCAAATCGGCTGCTGCATTTGCCTACGAAATACTTTACAGTCGCTACACTTTACAGAAAAACCACGTGAAGAGCTTTGAGATGTTTCAACGTGATAAGGTGCATATCGAACACAAGGAGTATTGTTATATTTTATAGTTCCTGCTTAGAGCAATAATAGTCAGGTGACAATTTAGTTCCAATGTATTTAATTAGGTTACTGTCTAATCCGTCCATAGAAATTTCAGCCAAACTATAAACTATAAACCGTCAGAGGGCAGGGCTGCCAACACTGATTCACAGCACAAGACCCATGATATAATTTTTATCCGTGAATAAGCACCAGGTATTGCGCTGTGAATCAGTGTTGGATGACCAGAAATGAAACAACAACGACGACGAAATTAAACCACCTACTGTGACTTATAGACAAACTGTGCATACAAACATGAAACATGTCCCTATGAAATCAATGCCATTGGTGAAAATGTGGGTCGCCTCTGCAGCACCAAGAGCCATGGGATGTGTTGCGGAGGTGTTTTCCTTTACAACAGGGCACAATTGAGTTCTCATTCCTCGACTCTAGGCCGGATGGTGCTTCTGTTATGGAACACAGGAAAACAGGAGCAGAGGAGGTCATTCAGCTCCCCGAGCCTGTTTTACATTGATTGGTTGGGATTTGGTTCTCGTATTGTGGAATTGGGGAGGTATGAACCACCTCAACTCCCCCATTTCGACCATCTCCACTCCTCCATTGCCCCCTCCCACCCCCCACTACCACCGTTTAGTGTGTTCGCCACACCATTGGACAGGTCTGGAATACACATGCTGACTTCTACCACAAAGAATTTGTATTGTTCACACCACACTGCTACAGCATTTTCTTTTCTTAAGGAGCAGAGGCATTTAACAAGCAGCCGGGTAAATTATTAATAGATTACTTTGTTAACACAAATGATGATGTGTGCAAAGCAAGGGGTGAGAAGCCATTATATATGTAAAGGAATTGTGTCATTTCAGACTCACACAGGCAGCAGGAACTGATATAACAATATTTGGGCTGAGGGCGATAGTGGAAATTGTGCCTTTGATAAAAACTGCAGGAATGGGAGCACTATATGAATGGGAAGATCAGGCTGGCACAGAAGCTTTGAGTGATTAACAGGGAATTAGGAGCAGGACTGGACTCGGAGACCAGTGAAGCTCTTTCTCTGCATTCTAACCCAGATCTGGAGCAAGCACGACACTGAATCGCATCTGAACGTCTTGAATGTTTTGTACAATGAGTTATAACAACAACAACAAGATTCCATTTATTAAGCGCCTTTCACGTCGGGAGGACGTCCCAAGGCGCTGACCAGTGACAGTGCAGTGACCGCGAGCACACCCATCTGCTTGCAGGTTATTGTAATATAATACGCTAAATAATAATGATAATAATCCTTGCATTTGATGTGGTGCCTTACCACATTATTGAGACCTCTCAATGAGCTTCACAGGATAAACTGTAAAGTTGAGTGACTGTATTTTGTGGGTGAAAGGTGGCAGCCAGCTTGCGCACAGCAAAAACCCACAAACAACCATGGCGTGAGTGACCAATTTTATCTGGGGTATTGTTGGCCAGGACACTGGGAGAAATTCCCTTCCCTTTTTGAATAGTGGCATGCGATCTTTAATGTCCACCTCAACAGGCAGGTGGGACCTTGGTTCAATGTCTCATCCAAAGATGGGAGCGTGTTGCACAGCTTAGACAAGTGGGGCTTGAACCCACGACCTTCTGACTCAGGGCAGGTGACCTACAAGAGTTGCAGGAGCCCCATTATTCCAGTACTGTTTTCATGCCAAACCACTGAAAGCCAGGCCCAATGCTGTAAATAAGCACGCCCCCATCCACCCTCCGCGTTGAACCTTCTTTTTTTAGCCGCTCATTAAAAGACCGTCAAAGGTTCCCCCAGGAGAGCAGGGTTACAATTCATCAATAATGATTCCCTGTCGCACAATTAGGCAACTGGAGCTACAACTAGCTTATGTAGCTGAATAGGCCCTAGAATGTCTGGTATCTACCATTCTCTACGATGTACAAATGGAAACACAGCAAAGAGCAATCCAGGAAGTGGAAGCTACATGCTAGTTGTCTGGCAGAACAGCAGAAGCAACATCTATTCATTGTTCCCTTTTAATGAGCTGCATTCACTGAGCCTCTGCCCTATACGACCAGAGCATGATGCAAACACTCATCCCATCCCCCCAGCATTGCATTCGGTGTTATGCAGAGGCAACTAAAGGATAAACGACAAGAGAAAAGAGGCTGTCAGAAACAATAAGCTGCATTTCCTCATCACTTTGCATGTAAAACCAAGGGATTCACACAATAAAACTGATCAGAAATGATTAGAAATGAAGTTGATGTTGTTCTTGAGGCAAAGGAGACTGGTAATCTGCATTTCACCCACAAAATATAGTCAACTCATTTTACAGTATATACTGTGAAGTGCTTTGAGGTGTCTCAATGACGTGATAAGGTGCTATATCAAATGCAAAGATTATTATTATTATTATCAGTGTCTGCATTGGGAGGACACGCCAACTGATTGATGGTGTCTCGGCCACACTATCAGAGCAGCAAGACAGTCTTCTAAACAAAGGCTCCTGGAGAGGACAGCACTATAAAATACTTATGAAATATAGGTTTGATTCAGCAAAGTGCTGTCACCCTCCCAGAAATACATTTGAATATGCATAACATACTTCACTTGTGCAAATTGTGTAACATCAACAGCATACAGACTAAAGGATTCCGCCTAGTCATAGGAACATAGGGACAGGAAAAGGCCATTCAGCCCCTTGAGCCTGTTCTACCATTCTATTAGATATTGCTGATCTATACTTCAACTCCAGTGAGGAATATGGGCCTTTGCCCCATATTCATTGATACCCCTACCTAATAAACATCTATCCGTCTTAGTCTTGAAAATTCGAATGGATAAGTTTTAAGTCTCGCAGTCCCAAAGTTCAAGATGATGCAGAGTTGTGGGAACGTTTTTAAACCCAGACTTAACTTGTTAACCCGATTTTTAAAAAGTTTTAGTTCTTAGAAAGAGAAACAGCTCCTAAACTAAGAGTGGATTCAAGAATTTTCCTAAATTCTGCGAGGACTTAAATAGTCTAGCGCTAGGTGGAATTTCAGGCCACAAGTGCAAGCTTAAAGCAGTATTTCCAACCGTAAGGCATTGAATTGTGACTTAGATGCTTGACTGATACCGGTGCAAATCAAGGGTTCCCAATCCATTGAGGCAACGATGTATAGGTGATGACTTTTTGCCAGTATTAATCAACATCTCGTCAAAATTTGCAATCTGGCCAGCTGATACCTCATTGCGTGCATGAACTCCAGTGTTCACAAGTGAGTCACTGCGACACACGTCTGAATCTTCCCCCCTCCCCCGACGTGAAGGGGAAGAGGCTTTGTTTTATAATTTTTGCGTCTCTCCCTCATCGTGGTTCTGAATGATAGACATCAGCAGGTAATAGCAGCCTTCTGGACATCACATAGTCACCAGGTTAGTTTGGATGAAGAAGACATTTATTAAGCCTATTTGATCTCATCCTTCCAGAATACCCTCCCATAACAGCATGGTTTTTTTCTGGCCTCATCCACCATAAATGGTAACCTGTTCTTGTTGGTAAATAAATATTTCCTGGTGTCGCTCCTGAAATTGCCCTTTGCAACCCTAAGCCTGTGTCCTCTTGTTTTGCTGTCTTGGTGCATCTGAAAGTATTGTTTTGGGGTTTTAATTATAAAATCTCTATGGGATTCTCTATGAGGCCTCTTATTAAGACTGAAGAGTCCTAGTTTGTCTAATTGCTCATTCCTCAAATACTGGCTTCGGGGGAAAGGCCGATCACTTTTCCTTAATAATAATCCCTTAAAAAAATAAGAATAATTTGGTCATTCAATCCGGGACTGTTCTGCAAGGATTATTATTATATTATCACTAGGGATCATCCTGGCTCCTCTCCTCTGCACTGCCTTTAGGTCAACAACACCAGTAACTTGCACTGGACCTGGACAGCTCAACGACCAGTACTGTACACGGCTCTCTAGGTATAATCTGGCCTGAGGATCATGCAGTTTTTCAACCCAGTTTTTCTCCTGATGGTGCTCTTAATATCCTGCCTGGGAAGAACTCTCTCCCTCCCCACTACGCTCATCTCCTCTCTCTCTGAAATCTTGGAGCCCCACAGTTTGTGGTGCGGAGATGTGAAATGGGTTGAATGGGGAGCAGCTGTGTTGCTTCGGAGACTGGTTCAGACCCTGCTGGGCAGCAACTGGGAAGCTTGAATGTTAGAAAGAGGAGCTGCCATCAGCCATCTGCAGCTAGAGATTATGAGTTGAATCTTAAAGGAGCCTGTCATTTCACAGAACCTTAGAATATTTCAGGACAGAAAAAAGGCCATTCAGCCCATGGTGCCTGAGCCAGCTCTCTGTAAGAGCTCTCCGTTTCGTCCCACAGGTCTGCATTCCCCAGTGGCCTTTGTCCATTCTTCCTTTTCAAATGATTGATTATGCAGTGACTAAAAAAGGAATCGGATAAATACTTGAGGAAGAATATCCAAGAGCATGAAGAAAGATCAGGGACAGATGAGGTCATTTGCTCCCGTGAGGAAGCTAGTTGCAGCACAGATACGATGGGTCAATCAAAAGGCCTCCTTGTGTGTTCTGAAGTATCTGTAATAATAATCCTTCATAATCCTTGCATTTGATATAGTGCCTTATCACGTCGTTAAAAGCGCTTCACAGAATATATTGTGAAATGGATTGACTGTGTATTTTGTGGGCAAAATGCAGGAGTCAACTGCGCGCTGCAGTGTCGTGGATTGAGTGCCAAAATTTATTTATTTACTTGTTTGTTTGAGGGATTACAACAACAACAACAAAATTACATTTATAGAGCGCCTTTCACGCTGGGAGGACGTCC
The DNA here is from genome assembly GCF_018977255.1 of Callorhinchus milii. Lineage (NCBI taxonomy): Eukaryota > Metazoa > Chordata > Chondrichthyes > Chimaeriformes > Callorhinchidae > Callorhinchus > Callorhinchus milii. The sequence continues at coordinate 6,549,910 of NW_024704748.1, forward strand.
CAAAGCGCTGAAATTACCCCCGGAAAGCATTCCGCCAATTGACGAATAACCGAGTTTCTATTTACTGCTAGGTAACACAGAGGCGTGTGGAATAAGGAAACTTGCCTAAGGTTTCACCCTGCCCAGAAATCGAACCTGGGTCCTCTCGCTTGTGAGGCAGGCGTGCTAACCACTGTGCTACAGGACTATGATTCTAGCACAGAAAATATCTGTTTGAAGCCTGAGTGCGCTGAGGAACAGCATCTTAAACTGTTGTGCACAAAATTTATCTAGAATTACACAGAATGATATAGCACGAATAACAGATCATTCAGCCCCACTTAAATCATACCCCCTGGTCTGTGCAGTCTTCAATTCTGTACCAAAAGCACATTTAGTAGAGTTGAAAATTGGCCAGGAGCGAACATAAGTTACATAAAAAAGAAACGTGACTTTATCTTGCTAAAGTGATTGATTTTTGCATTTTGGCCATCACTTTTCAGATGCTGTCCATGTTACCATGAGCTACATTATCTGCCCCTGGTCGATGCTCCTGTCATCCACTGGTGCTTTATCTTTCCGAAGCAATCTTTCAGGTGCGGAGATTTACACCTTTACTGCACCTGAAGTGCTCCAGGGGCGAGGATCCAACTCACAGCTGGGTACACCCGAGGTGAGTGGAACCTTTCTACTTGTTCTCTGTTTCTAAAAAAAACCTCCCCCATCTCACACCCTGTTCGAGCTCCCACTCCATCTCTACAAAGTGTTTTGAGTTGTTTAACTATGTGAAAAGTCCCATAGCATATTGGTTAGAGCACTAGCCTCACAAGCGAGAGGACCTGGGTTCGAGTTTCCTTGCTCCACATGCAACCTTTTTACCGAGCAGTAAGTAGGAACCTGGTTGTTAATCAAATGGCAGATCGCTTTCTGGGGGTAATAATCCCTCAATAAAAAATAATACTAATAATTTGGTCATTCAGTCCACGACTGTTTTGTGGGACCCCGTTGTGCACCATTGACTGCCGTGTTTTGCCCACAAAATATACAATCAATTCGCTTTACATTGTATTCTGTGAAGCGCTTTGAGACGTCTCAACGACGTGATAAGGCGCTATATCAAATGTAAGGATTATTCTTATAAAGGTGCGGTATAATAATAATAATCCATGCATTTGATGTAGCTCCTTATCGTGTCTTCGAGACGTGAGTGTGAGTTTGGATGAGATGTTAAATCGAGGTCCTGTCTGCAGCTGTGGGATCCCATGGCACTATTCGAAAAGAGAAGGGAGCTTTTTCTGTTAATCTGGCCCACAATTTTTCACATGAAATTAAGCATTCAATGAGTGCTTGGGGGATATTGCTGAGCACACTGCACTTGATGGCAATTACCTGTGAAGGGCTTTGAGGCATTTTGACATTACAGGCGCTGTACCAAATGCAAGAATTGACAAAACCATTATTCCCTGATCTGAGCCGCTTGCATTGTTCACATGTAAAAGGTGGTCGCTCTCATCAATGCTCATTAGCATGGCGGGTAGGAGAGGGCGAGAAATGCATTCTAATGAGAGAAAGAGAGAGAGAGCAAGCCTGTTCCCATGGTAAATGCTGTTTTGAATGTTGGTGAAACAGCCCAATAAAAGGAGACCTTTACCTGTTGGTGAACCGCTCAATAAAAGGAGACTTTCTTGAATTTGGATCACAGGCTGAAATGAATGCACCTGGTAAATAACATGCCCCCCCTCCCTCCCTTCCTCCCTCGTCTCCGTTGTCATGAAGCAATTGGCTGCAACCCAAAATGCTGTGGAATAATGAGGGGTCAATGCACATGCTTTTGTTCGCTGAATTCCACAGCTTGGACTGAGACTTGGAACATATGATTTAAACGGGCTTTGCTGTTGTTGCCTTTTTGCAAACAAATCGTCATTTATTTGTTTTTAACCGTGATGTCTGTGGGATTCATGATACCCGGCAGACTCCAATCCAGTCGGGTGCTTTTCTCTTCCAATAAACAGGAGGTAAAAAGCGTGCGGGTCAGGCAGGCCCATTGTGCTTGTTTGTTAAGTACACTGATTTAAGCACAAAGAAGAGTTTGTCTTTTGTTTCGTCCTCTTTACTTGTGTTCACGGCATTTTACATCAACTATCCAGGCAAATTGTTCCCCAACCTACACATTGGGTTGTGGAGTCCAGTAGAATATTGTTTAGAGCACTCCCCTCGCGAGAGAGAGGACTTGGCTTTGATTCCCTGGCAGGGCGGAACTTTAGTCAAGTTTCCTTACTCCACACACCTCTGTTTACCTAGCAGTAAATTAGAACCCGGTTGTAAATTGACTGGATGATCGCTTTCCTGGATTAACGATCCCTTCCAAAAAATAAGGAAATAAAAATATTATTATTATTCTTGTAAGATAACGAGGGAGGTTCAGATGAGGAAGACCTAAAGGCCCATTTGATCTCACCCTCCAGGGTAGTAAGGATGGTGTGAATATTAGATCCTTTTTCTTGCTCACCCACTTTCCACACCAGCCTGGAATCACAGATTTAAGTAACTGGCCCGATGTCAGGACCAAACTGTCAGGACTTGGAACCTCTTAATGCAAGATGCAATATGCTTCTTTGGGTTAGCCCAGCCGTCAGAAACCAATGTCTGAAATCGCACTCGGGTGTCTCAAATCATTTTTAAAGGAATGATAACCTTTCAAGGACCTTTCAAAAAGCACTCAATCTTTATACATCAAGTTTTTATTTAGAGGAATAGCGCAGACGGAAGCCATTCAGCCCTTTCAAGGCTGTTCTACTGCTTCCTATATCACTAAATCAGCCTCTTCATTTTTTTTATTAATCCCATTTTTCATTTTTATATGTTTAAATACTTGTCCCATTAAACCCGACCAACTCTTTCACTGTGATCTCATATTTTTGAAGTCTGGGCCGAATTTTGCCTCCTGAGCGCTGGCATTTGTATTGTCAGAGTCGATTAAGATAAACCAAATTGAGGGCAGCCCCAGTGGCGTAGTGGATGGAGCTGCAGCCTATAGACGAAGAGACTTCGCTCATTGAAATCCTGGTCCATGCTGGGTTTGCTGGTCTCTTGTGGTGCCACATGTGGAGGCTAAATTGGCTCCAATCTTTCCAGTGTTGTGGAGGGATAAAACAGTGGATTCTGCTCCAATCACTGTATCGCACCTTCGACTGGTTGTGAGCGTACGTGGCAGCCGGGTGAGGAAATGCCATGCTCGGCTGCGATGCCCTCTATCAACACCCGTGGAACTGCAACCTGGTATGAAAAATCTGGAGACCAGGAGCACAGAGGCAGATCTTAATCCTCGCATTTGATGTAGAGCCTTTCATCTCGGGAGGACGACTCAAGGCTCCTCATAGTCCTTCACAGGATAATAATAATCCTTCCATTTGAGATAGTGCCTTATCACATTGTTGAGACAATCCAAAGTGCTTCACAGAATATATTGTGAAGTGGATTGACTGTATATTTTGAGCGACACATGGCAGCCAATTGCGCAAAACAGTGTTCCCCAAGGTATCATGGATTCTTGGTGTTTAACCCCGGAAAGCGATCCACCAATCGACTAACAACTGGGTTCCTACTTACTGTTGGGTAAACATAGGCATGTGGAGCAAGGAAAATTGCCTAAGGTTTTGCCCTGCCCGGGAATCGAACCTGGGACCTCTCGCTTGCGAGATGAGTGCACTAACCAGAAGTGCAGCGATTGTGTATTTGGTAGACCAACCTGCCCGGAGGGGAGAAAATTAGGGGAAAACAAAATGATTGAAAACTCTAAACGTGAAAAGATAAACCAAATGAAAGATCTTTTCAAAATAAATAACCAGGAGATAGTCAGATAGAGAGAAAGAGAGAGAGAGAGCTTCCTTCACTGTGGGCGATTTATGAATGGAAGCTGGGAGCGCTCAGGAACTCACAGTCTCCAATGGTTTCTCACTATCAAAAGAAATAGGAGATGTTCAACTCAAGCCGAGACTGGCCGCCCATTGCCTTGGCAACGGTGCAGCTCAGTACACAAAAAGCTGTTGTGGCTAATCACAGCGGCATAGTGGCTTTATCTAAATTAGACGGATTAGCTGAAAAGCTCTCGGGTTTGATAATTCTGCATGCAGTCTGCGTTGCCAGGTTTCCCCCCACCACCTCCCCACCAGTGCAAAATGGGCAAAGGGCAGAGGAAAGCTTTGATTTTCTCCACTACCTACTTGCTGCCCCTCCGCACCACCCTTTGCAATGTCAATGGATTTTTTATGCAAAGAAGCTTTCCCGGTTCCACTTGTGAACAGCATCATGCAGCAACATTAGGCTCTAATGTTATTCCAACGTAGATCACTGTCCTCGAACATTTCCTCAGAACTGTCACAGATAAATACAGTACAACGTGCAATACAGCTTGCATTCATATAGCGCCTTTCACGTCGTGAGGATGCCTCAGAAGCACTTGAAAGGTGCAGATAGCTGTAAACTTCACATAGAAAATAATAAGCCTCACATTTGATATTGAGCCTTGTCACGCAATCGGGACACCTCAAAACGCTTCACAGGATAAACTATGAGTGGAGTGACCATGTATTTGTAAATGAACTCGGCAGCTAATTTGCACAAAGCAACATTCCACCAAACAGCCACCAGCAAGATCAGCTCACAGACTGTCCAGTTGGCTTCCTCTGACCTCTGGAGTAGAAACCGGAGCCAGCTATATGGATGGGGACCTGGACCCAGAAACAAATGTGCTTGCGTATGACAGTACACGAGGCGTTGTGTTTACATTATTCTGGCTGTGTAGAAACAGCCTTAAGATAAGCTCAGATGCTCAGAATCTTAGGCTCTAACACGAACACTAGAGAGCTCTTCCTTCTCACAGACCTGTCTGCTCCCTCCGTCAGTGGGCTCCAGCTTGCTCCATGTACCCCACCTGGCCCGGCAACCATTGGCAGTCAGGCCTTCAGCCTTTCTTCCCCTACTCTTTGGAACTCCATCCCACTGTCTCTTTGCCTCGCCCCCTCCCATGCTTTTTTCAAGGCCCGTCTCGATCCTCTTCTTTGACTGTGCCTTCGATCACCCTCCTGCCCCTAACCTCCCTGCCCTCCACCCCTCCTGATTCCCAACCCTCCAGCTCAGGTTCAAATCCTTGACCGTCCAGCGACTCAAGTCATCCTCCGAATGTGAAAGGCGCTGTGCAAATGCAATTTGTTCTTGTTGTAAACGTGGAATGACTATTTGCTTGAATCAGTGAACATCACACGTTGAACCTCTTTGTCTCAGTGTCATGTTCTGCAGGGGACAGATAGCACACACTTCAGCAGCTTTATTGTTTGTTTCCAGATGCACGTGTACTCATTGGGAATGACTCTGTACTGGGCAGCAGACTACCAGCTTCTTGAATCACAGGTGAGAGTTGGCGCATCAAGTATATTCACCAAAGAAACTGGTAGAATCTGTGTCCATTGAAACGGCAGGTCTGGGTCTGCACCAGTTGTTTGCACTTTCGGATCAGAAGGTTGTGTGTTCATTCCTCATGTCAGGATTGAACTCACAGTCGAGGTATCAAATGTAACACAGTGCTCCTGCTTTTTCTTGATATGCAATTCAGCATTCCCGGTGTTGGTAACTGGGCTTTTTGCGGGCTTAGTTTACCATTGAATAAAGCTCCAAATAGGTTAGTTTTGAGTTTTTGTGTTCTTCTTAATAATAGTAATAATCCTTGCATTTGATATAGAGCCTTATCACATCATTGAGATGTCTCAAAGTGCTTTGCAGACTATACTCTAAAGTGATTTGACTGTGTATTTGTGGGCGAAATGCAGCAGCCAATTGTGCACAGCAGTGTCAACTCCTTAACCTTTTCTCTTGTACCCATGACAGCCAATCCAGCTCAGTGACCTATTGAACCAGCTACTCCTGAGCATGTGTGAGGACCTGGCCCACAAGAGGGTGCCATTGGAAACCATTCTGGACATCTGCAAAACCCACCAGCAAAGCTCAGGGCTCCCCCCGGCAGACATGCACCTAAGGAGACTCGTCAAAGAGGTCCTTGGAAGCAAAGCAGAGGTTGGTAAGCATTCGTGCCTCCTTCCCTGCTCTACATTTATCTCTATTCAGCTGGTTGGATCCTGGCAGAACCCAGTTCAATTGAATTACCTCCAGTCTGGCTGGCTGCCCATTCCAATAGTCTCAGTTCACTGGACACTCTTCATCAAAATATCCGTTATGAATTTCAGTTTGTCATTCACTGCAACACAATTAAAACCCCAAACACATTTCTCAGCCAGAGATTTTTTTAACATTGAAATCGATTCTCAACAAACTGCAATGTCCCATCTACCTTTTTTTTTAAAAAAAGGTGGATGTCAAAGATAATGTAACACTGTTCAGATAGAGAAAGAAGTTTCTTCCAGTATCCTGGCCAACAATTGGAACTGAGAGGACTTGGGCGGGGCGAAATCTTAAGCAACTTTTCTTACTCCACGCGCCTCAGTTTACCCAGCAATAAGTAGGAACCCGTTGTTAGTCGATTGTCAGATTACTTTTCAGGAGGTAATGATCTCTTCAATAAAATAAAATAAGAAGAATTTGGTCACTCAATCCACGACTATTTGTGGGACACTGCTGTGTGCAATTCACTTTACAATATATTCTGTGAAGCGCTTTGAGACGTCTCGAAGATGTGATAAGGCACTATATCAAATGCAAGGATTATTATTATTATTATTAAGCAGTCAGGGATTGCTACATTCACTGAACATTAGAAGGGTTTAAAACAGTGGATTGGTTCCTGTCTCGGGGACGCACTAAATCGTTCACAGAGCAATAAAACTAGTTTTACAACATGGGACAACTTATGAAAACACCCCCTTCTTTGTTTCGGTCGATCAGCAGGCGGTTGTCTTACTCTTGTCAGTTGCCTTGTCCTTGAGCCGCCTTGTACCTTGCTGGTTTACGCCCCCAACCTATTCAATCCTCAACCACACTTTCGAAATTTTTCACGTGGGCAGATTCTCATGGCGATCAGGAGGCAAAATAATCTGCACAATACTTCCACTCTCTCTCCGCTGACCCACCAATGCATTTTGGGTGTGAGGTCAAATCTGCATTTGTTGCAGTTGTGCAATAGAATCGCAGCAGTTGTGCCAGTGAAAACAATCCCTGACCTGCTTTGAAGAATAACATGCCATATTGTGTCCTCGGGATGGGGAGGAGCTGGTCAAATTGAGCGATCGCTGTTGCAGATAAAAGCTCAGTACCAGGCATAGTCCACACCATTTATTAGCTCCTGCTGCACACAGTGACCTGGTATAAATTCCAGGAGAGGGTGTGGGAAGGATGGAATTGTTTGGGTTGTACTGACCTGAACTGAATACAATCACTTCAGAAACTCAAGGTATAAAGGGAGCCTTTATCTCCCACAAAACAAAACTCCCACTAGTTTTACAATCTTAATTGATCAGGGCTAGCATTTCAAAGATATTCATTAAGGAAACAAAGTTGAAACATTATATTAATTATATATTTAAAGATATAATAATCCTTACGTGATGTAGCTAGATGTAGTGGTGACCTATTGCCAAGCTTGGAGATTGCAATTGAAGATAGGAAATATAAAGAAATCCATAGCATTAAGTCCTGAAACAGGAGTTGCAACACTAAACTACAACTGGACTAAAAAAGATTACAATGATTGTTTGGAGTTTGTGATGGACAAGGGAGGAATGTTCAAAGGAGCAATGTCTGGAGTACTGCAGTACTAATAGGATAGAGAAAGAGCAGAACATTACAATGTTGTGTGTCAACTGTGATTATGGAGAGATTTTATCCTGGGAGTTCTCTCCCTGTTTATTTAGCTTTTAAAATAAGATTCCTTCTTTGCCAGATGACGGATGATATTTTGACTCCCAAGACGACGCAATTGCGAACAGAAGTATCTGGGCTTTGTATTAATATGTTTGCAGTAAAGAGATAGTGTACGACATGAGAAAGGAGCCTGCTCTTGTAACGCAATAGATCAATCTAATTATTTGCAGACTTTGATGAAAGCCACACTCCGTCATTGAAATAGCTCACAGACACAGTGCTGTGATGTGCCAAACTGCACTCAGCATTTCTTTGTCTTTTTAACCTCGGAAATAAAAATCTGATGCCAGATAAGGCCAGCTCTGTGCTGTTAATGAGTGCATATCCCCAGCGACTTCATTGGGATTCTTGCAGTGTGTCCCTGTAATTCAAGCCATGTACGTTCTGGTTCATCATAACAATAACGTTTTTTGTACTTGATCTAGCGCTCTATCACATCATTGAACCATCTGAAAGCATTTCACAGGATTTTTTTTGTAAAGTGTAGTGACTGTATATTCATGATGTCAATCAACTTGACCTGCCAAGGTGCACGGTTGATCTTTCGGATCTTCTCAAATAGCTCCTCTGAAAAGCTCAGCTAATAAATGGCAGCAGCCAAAAGGAGGGGTTAACTCTGACCCCCAGTCTATGCCAAGTTCCCTAAAGTCAGCAGTAGGGGGCATGCCACACCACTGTCCACAAAGGAAACTAACTGAAATGAATTCTAGCTGCTAACTATTTCAATACGTGAATGGGCCACGACTTCACAGGCCTTTAGTTTATCATCTCACCCGCAGGACAGCATTGCAGCGCACCACAGCACCTCCCTCATTTTGAAGGAATATATCGCCACATCACTTTCTCTCTCTGGGTTTACTTTTTCAATCTCACAGTTTTGTGCAAACGTCATCCGGTCTCTTACTCATATATCATGCTGAAAACAACACTCCTCATTCACATTCATTCCTTTATAAGTTCACGCAACACCTCACGGTAACACTCTTGCCATGATTTTGCGACACATTGATCACACACAAACAAACAGCAGGATTTTAGGAGAGAAGTACAGAAGGATTTCTTGGCTAGCCCTCCTGCTGTTACTGTTTCCAATTCTTTTCTCACTTGTATATTTTGGTCTTTGGTAATTTCCTGCCCTCCTCTCCTGAAGGTGCTCATTTAGTCCATGGGTGGATTCCTGTCGCGTCTTGGCTAGGTCAACTCAAACATTTTTAATTCAGTCCAAGATAAGGTAGAATTCTAAATATTATGATAATGATTTAATCCTTGCCTTTGATATAGCGCCTTATCACGTCTACGAATCGTCTCAAAGTGTTTCACTGTAAAGTGAATTGACTGTTTATTTTGTGGGCGAAACGCGACAGCCAATTGCAATTGTCGCACAAACAGTCGTGGATTGAGTGACGTTTATAAAACGTGCTACAGTGCCACTCGACCCAACTAGTCCACACCAATGTTTATACTTCACATGAGCCTCCACCCTTCCTACTCCTCACCCTCACAAATCCTTCCTTCTATTCCTTTCTCACTCATATTCACAACAAGTTTTGTGCATTACACCAAAATCAGCTAACTCAGCAAAGAGCAGGGGTTGAACAGGGGAACTTTACAGTCCGTATTGACTCAGCCGCTCACTGGGTATCCTCACTATCTCATCAGGGGAGCTTGCTCCATTATTTTCAATGCTAAACTGGATAAATATCAGCAATGTAGTGCTGCAGGCGGACTGCTGATGTACCGCAAGATGCCATTAGTGGAAAAGAAAGCACGGTCCATTAAGTAACACTTGTTCCCTGTTGTCTTGTTGATAAATACATAATCAGTTGACGTGCTGTAATGTGATACTTAGTGCCATGCACAGCTTGTTGGTAGTGGCCCTAGTAAAATGTGAGTGAATATCTGGTAACCCTGACCTTTGCTACTTATTACAGCCCACTGCGAACAACTCAGCCTTCAACTTTTGAGGTTTATATAAGTACCAGGTCTCAAAATATCCGTCCTGCTTGGGGGTGGAAGGTTAGAAAAAGGAACTTAATTTTTTTTAAAGTAGCCTGATTGTGTCAAAAGGTCTTAAAGTGATTCACCGTAAACAATCAAGTTTAGCAATTGTTTTTGTTGCTTTTGTAGGCAAACCACAGCTGCTATTTTGTGTACAGTCAGTTATAATAATTATCCTTGGATTGGTTTAGCCTTATCATGTAATCAAGATGTCTCGTAGCACTTTGCAGGATTTAACTGCAAAGTCGTGTGACTGTAATTTGTGGTCAATACACAGCATCCAAAATAGCACGCAGCAATGTCCCACAGACAGCCATGGAGGGAGCGACCAATTTTATTTGGGGGATTGTTGGCCAGGGCACCGGGATCAACTCCCGATACAATCTCACAAACAGCTGTGTGGCGAATGACACATTTATCCAGAGATCTGTTGGCCAGGAGAAACACTGTTCTCTTTTCGAATGGTGTCACCAGATAACCAATGAGCGCCTGAACAGGGAGATGGTTTCGGGTCCCTGGTGCCTCTGACAATGCAGAGTTCATCTCCGTATTGGAGCACTCGCCTTGATTGTGAGCTCAAGTTCCTATGTGGAAGCTTGAAACCACAACCATTTGAACCAGAGGTGAGAGCGTAGCTAACTGAGCCAGGCTGATTCTCTGGGGTAGAAGCGACTCTGGAGACATGTGATGTTTTTCACAGTCAGGTAAACCCTGGCCTTTCCTCTTGTTGAACACAAATATAGTTTTCCTTCAGAGATCTGATAACTGACAGCTCAATATTGAGTGATGGTATGTACACAGGCATGCAACCACAAGGCATTTTGCAGCTGTGGTTCAGAAATTATTTTCTTGCCTCTGCAGCCGAAGCAGACACAGCACGAGGACAGCAACTCGACCCAACTTGACCGGAGCCTCGTGATCAGGGAGAGGCTGCATCGTAAAACACTCCCCGAAATGCCAGCTGTGATACGCAGGCAGAGCAATCGCCGAGGTAAAAAGCCTGTGAACCCAACTGACATGGTTAACACTTGTTGTGACTCCCTCAAACCTCCGGAGGGTGTCACCTGCGTGAATGGACAGGAGATGTTATCACACTGTCAGTGTGTTGCTTGAACGAACCAGAAATTGTAAAGGTAACAGGTCCACTCTCGAGTAAGTGAAGGTAACTGTGAAGCATAACACTTGTCTAGCTGAAGTACACTCCTGAATATACGCCCTCATGTACTGCTACCTCAGGGTATTTTTCCAAGTTTACAAGCTCTAGCCTGTTGACCATCTCTCCACCCAATCATCTCCTTCTGAAGTTAAGGAGCTCTTGGCTGTCTGGTTCTTTCTCATAGCTTATCCTTCTACCACTGGGTAATGGCTTCACCACTCTCCTCTTTGCTGCCTTTGTGCTATTGAAGCCAGAGCTGTACTTAGGCATGGCCTCACTGGAGCACTGTACACCCTCGAACATGACTTATTAGGATCTGAGCTCAAGGGACATGGCAATGTCACCCAGCATCCTGCTTGCTTTGTTTGTTGCTGCCTCATACCATTTGGACATGGGGAGCGATGATCTTACCAATATCCCTTTGTCTCATTCAACTCTACCTGTGTCAAGTTTTAAGCCATCCTTGTCTTTCAGTCTTCACTCTACGATAAAACATTCCACATCCTAAGCACCCATTGTGTAGAGAAATATCCTCTAGTTTCTGTCAGTGCTGGGAAATTAAGTACTTGCATTTTAGGCATTGTGTCAGCGTCCCTCTTATTTGCCCAAACTGTGCACCTGAGTCCGTCTTCAGAAATGTACCTCCTACCGCATCAAAGTAAATGTTCCATTTCCCAAACTAGCCTACCTGAATCAGTGGAGTATGTAATTACAGGCAGCTTTATGCTTTACGCTGTGGGAGTGACATCCACTCAAAATAGGTTTAAACCCCCTAAATTGAAGTCAGATCAGACCCTCACCTGCATTTGAGAAGGGAGATCATACCATCCCTTTGGACTTGATCTCTTCTCCCTCCCCTCCTACCCTGCCCCAGAAGCGACAAGGTTGCCCACCAACCAATTTTGCCACCCACTGCCCCCAGGACTGCCTATCCAGGGTTTGTTCGCACACTACATCAGTATAACACCTAGGCACGAGGAGCGATGAATTAGGCTGTACAATGTGAGGGTCCATGAACACCCAACATCACCACGTTGATTAACCTGCAACGTGAAGCATGTTTATTGGTACAAAAATTTAAAATGAAACTGTTTTTGTCTTGGTGGGGAGGGGCTGGGGTGGGGTGGGGGAGTCTACGTGTGTGAAAAAAAATAGCAGTGCAACCACCACCAGAGCTGTATCAACCGTGAGTCTTTCATCGTTGCGATCAATACCATGAGATCTGCGGTTGACTCCGCATCGATCACTTCCTGTACATTCTGGAATCATTGATTGTGATCTGATCTGTTTATAGATGGGCTTTCCTATCTGCTGCTCGATTCTGCATGCTTTCATCAAACGCTTGAAACTGATGGCTTATAAGAGTGCGTCCAAAATCACTGGGAGAATCAAGGGTTCATTGTGATCATAACAACAACAAATTATATTTGTTATAGTGTCTTTCACGTCGGGAGGACATCCCAAGGTGCTGGGGCATAATCTAATAATAATAATAATAATGTGGAGCGATTCTCAGCTCTTGTGGTGTCTGCACTGCTTAGATTTAGTTCTGTGAGCCAGTATCTGGCAGCTTCTTTGTCAACAGCTTTGAGTTGACGTGAAAAATTTTTGTACTGATCTTTGCAGGAGAGAACAGGACCACAGAAGCAGGCAGTGATTTATGGTTCTGTGACAGGCCCCTTAGTTGCCAGGCATCTTCTCAGTCAGGGTCTGTCACCAAGAGCATCAGCAGAGACTATGTCCAAAGAAACGGCGCCACCACACACTTTGCCGTGGTTCCAGACGCCAATGGAAACTACACCGTTTCTAAGCCTCTCATGGGAATTTCTTCCTATAGCCAGTACTTATCAAGGTCTAGGGAATTCCCAGAATGCAGATCACACCAGCCAATTCTGGGAAGGAAAGCAACCCACAGTTCCTCTGAAGCCTGCATCCCAACAGCGGTAGGTGTGTCTGGAAGAGGCAGGGAGAGACAAAGCAAATGCCAGGCCCTGGAAGATGCATTGTTGTCAAAGGGTAAGTGGAACTCAATGAAGCTTTACGAGCAAGTTGGTCCCTCCACATAAGTATGGTGCCTAAGTGTTGCCAGCATGAAACGTATACTTGTAATTACCTTAAATCTGTAGATTGGTGAAATCGTATTCAGTTGGTTAGTATACTGTTGTATTAATATATATTTAAAGTGTACTGTAAAGTGAACTATATATTTGAAATATACTGTAAAGTGAATTGACTATATTCTGTAAAAGTTTCTCCAGACCGTGCAAACTCTTTCCCCTCATCTGCTTTTGCCGAGTTAAGCCTTTGCTATTTGAAAAACATTGGGCGATGGATGCAAATCAATGCGCCTTTGTTGCGAAAGGTGTTTTCGCCACCAGCCACTGACCCACCCACCCGGTGAGGTTGTGAACATGACAGCAACAAAGCATTGAACTTTGATCGTTCAGCTTGACCTTAAAGTTTGGGTTGAAGTTTCGAAGTTTAGTTTAGAGGAAAAAAAAGACGCCGACCACTGTATTACATTCTTATAATGTTTTACGAGGAGTTTATGACTATTAACGAGAGAGAAGCAATATTTGGAAATGAGAGTAAACTGAGCAGCCACAAGTGTTTACGTAGACTCACATAGATTGTACAACATGGAAACTGGCCATTCAGCCCAACTAGTCCACTTTGGTGTTTATACCCCACCACACCTTACTGCCTCCCATACCCTTCTATTTCCTTCTCCCTCGTTTAGATATCTAAGTCGAGAGACTTAAATATCGTAGATATCCCCAGAAGGGCACGAGGCATGTGAAACGTAGATCTGAAATGATATTTTTGTCTTATTTTAAATCACTGCCCAGCACACTTGAATTGCTGTGTTTCTTTGAGTCAGGTGACATTCGGTACCATGCAGATTGCATTTAGAATATAATGCTACTACTACTAATAATAATCCTTGCATTTGATATAACGCCTTATCACATCGTTGATATAGTGGTTTATCAGTCTCAAAGTGCTTCACAGGATATATTGTAAAATGCACTGACTGCGTGTTTCGTGGGTGAAACATGACATCCAGTTTTGCACACTAGTGGTCCACAAAGATTGAGTGACCAAACTTTTTTTTTGTGTGGAGGGATTATTACTCCCGGAAAGAATACCACAAGAGGTCAGTGTTTTCAGCTCTCGTTGCTCTTCTGAACACGGGGCTGTGGTTCACAAGGCCCACGTTATGCAAAATTTGCCTCTTGATTAAAACCTTAGCCCTCCAACCACACCACTGCCCAACCCTCCGTGCCTGAATTGACAACACTGTTACGCAGGGCCATTATTTATGGTGCTGAACAATCGCACTCCTTTTTCCACAGCTCAAACGCCTCAAACCATTCCTTGAATACTCACAGAGATAACACAGCAGCAATCACTTGAGTCAACCATTTAAAATCCGCACCTCCCACAGGAGCAATTATAATGGTGTGGCGCATAACTGAACTGTAATCATTGTCTTACATGACCTTGTGGGGCAGCTTCCTGGTTGTAGAACCTCCAGCAGTGTGCAACCATCCGAACTGGCAATTCCCAAATCACATTTCCACTCAGCGCAAAAACAACAAATAATAATAATAATAATCCTTCCATTTGATACAGCACCTTATCACGTCGTTGAAATGTCACAAAGGGCTTTGCAGAATATATTGTAAAATGGATTGACTTGTGCATTTTTTGGGGGCGACACATGGCAGCCAATTCCCCACAGCAGGATCCCCACAGTCGTGGATCGAGTGACCAAATTGTTTTCTGGAGTGGTTATTACGCCCGGAAACACGATCCGCCAATCGACTAGCAATTGGGTTCCTACCTACTGCTAGGTAAACAGAGGCATGTGGAGTAAGAACACTTGCCTAAGGTTTTGCCCAGGCCGGGAATCGAACCCGGGTCCTCTTGCTCGTGAGGCGAGTGCGCTAACCGTTACGCCACGGGACTCCCGTATCGACAGGGTATCAACTCAGTGATCCTTAACCTGGACAGGCAGAAGAGCCCTTGTTTAACATCTCATCTGAATGTCTCATCTGATACAGAGCTCCAGTAACACTGGTTTGGAGTGTCAGCGTACACTGTGAGCTCAAAGTAGAGAAATCCACCGTGTTTCTCTAAGATAAGTGTTTCTGATGAAACAGTCAAAACTAAATCATGCACTAAATAAAGCCAACCCGCTCAGTTCATTTAATTGGTTTCACTCCCTGACATTAATAGGAGTAGATCCACTTAGCCACTGCCAGTGTCCTCAGTTGGCTCAGTTGCTGTTGCTTGTGTATCAGGGTGTGGGTTCCAGCCTGCCATCAGAACCCTTACAATCTAATGCTGACGCTGCATTGTCAGAAGTGCCATCCTTCAAACAAGACATTAAACTGAGGTCCCATCTGTCAGTTCAGCTGGACGATTAAAGATCCCACGACACTTACTCGAAAAGAGGAGTGTCTCGGTCTTATTTAAAGGACGCTCCAGCCAAATCCTCCCTTCGTAATCCTCTGTCACCCTGAGACAAAGTAATCCTCGCGTTCGATACAGCGCCTATAATGTCGGAATGCATAAGAATGCTTCGCTAGGAATTGCTGTCACGTGTTGCAACTATGTATTTGTAGGCAAATGCGACAGATTAGTTGAACCCCAGCGAGATCCCCAACCAAAGCTGTGGCATGACTGACCCTTTAACTGGAGGCTTGCTGGCCGGGGAACAGAAACATGGCAGTACTTTGGATGCAAGTTCACTCTGGGGATCATTTCCATCCCAATGCAATAGGCGTTGTTTGTGGGACATTGGCATTGCCAAACTGGCTGCTGCGTTCGCCCACAAAATACACAGTCACTGCACTTTACAGTATATTCTGCAAAGTGTTTTGAGACGTCTCAACAATGCGATCAGGCGCTATACCAAATGCAAGGATTCGTAATATTATTATTACTTTCTAAAGTATTATGATTACTTTCTTTTGCTATATCAATGTCTATGTTGCAGCTTTATTATCAGAGACAACTGGTTTAACGTTGCTGATCGACAGCTGGAAACATAGGAAGCGGCCGGTTCAGTTTTAGCAGCAGCTCCCATGGGATCAATCGCCTGGTTTTGAGGAAGTGCAGTCACTTGTAGTTCAGGGCCCCCCCTGGTAAAGTGACTGTTCTCCTCGTTGACAAGGTCATGCGTTTCCGCCACCGAATTGAAACAGAGACTTTTAAAGCGCAATCAATTCAGCGCTAGGAGGCACAGGCAGAGTTTAAATGCTTTCTTGACTTCAAGGCATTGATTTCCATTGATCAGTGAGAGCATCTTACTCCCTCTTTTGCACTAAACAACACACAATTCGTTTCCCTAAGCTAGAATTTCACTGTAAGTGAGTCGTCATTTTCCTGTAACAGGAGACTTTCATTCAGTTATATGAAGAAAGAGTAGATTGGGAAATTGGTGTTTTATGAAGCGACATCTCAGCTGATTTCTAAGAAATCTGTCAAGGTCAAGTCTAGATCAGCAGTCCACAACTATCTATTCTGTAACAATATGGATGCATGTATTAATACTAATAATAATCCATACATTTAATATGGTGCCCTTCACATCTGGAGATGCCTCAAAGTGTTTCATGTGGCTTTAACACAGTTCAGGAAAAAAAAAGACCATTTAGTTCTGAATTAGTGAAAACTAAAACCAAGCTTTGTGTAAAATGTAACAACTATTCAGTGTTCAGAGACCGAAGAGCACAAATCTATGTGCTTTAGGTGAGGTGAACATACTGCTTGATGCTCTCTAACGCTGCCTGAACTGGATTGCATTCCAGTATCAGAAGCTTGTTACCTGAATGAGCAGCAGCTGATATCACCTTCCGCACGAAATGACACACCAGTAGTTTAGCGAGAACGGCTGTCACTCTGCGGCAGTCGATCCCTGAGCCTGCTGACTGGCAAAGGGAGCTTAACCTTATTACAGCTAACCGGATTAGTGGGACAAGGACTGAAGACAGACACTTTCCGGGTGGACTGAAGCCCTTTTGCAAGGGACAGCGACCCTCAGAGTGGCTCCGCAGAGAGCACCTCAGTGTTGCGACAATTGGATAAACAAGGTGAGCTTCTTCTTTGCAGAGTTAGACTAGTCAGAATTACAGCACCAAAGGAGGCCATTCGGCCCCATTGAGCAGAAACTCGTGTCAGCTCCTGTACTGTCACTGTTTACTCCAAACCTATCTCCTGCCCTTTCGCCATAATCCTTGAAATACTGTTCCTCTTCAGATACTTTTCCAATTCCTGCTCTAAAACATTAGTGTCTCTGCTTCTGCACCTGAACTGTGGCAAGACATAGCGGATTTTAATCATCATCTCTGAAGGCAGGGGGAGAATAATTCTAACCTGGCCACTTTAAATCTTTGAGCGCCAATCCTGAATTCATGGCTTCTTATTTTACAGCTGTGGTTTCTTTTGAATGTTTGTTATGTNAAAAAAAACGAACAACTTCAAAAAAGCCTTCCACAGAATTAACTGCACGGTGAAGAAACAGTGACGTCCCATTTCTTTTATTAGCAAGTGGCGCGACTTTGCAATTAATTGGATTGTGCTTTCAGGGAGCTGGCATCAGCAAGCAGGCTGGACAGTGCAAAACAGGAGTTCCAGTGCCTATCAGCTCTGCACAGACAGGTAAAGCCCCTTCAATGCTAAAATATTTAAATCCTGACTTGGCAGAGTTTTCGGTATATGCCCTTGTCGTTATAGGCAAACAAGACCATCTTGTTTTTGGTTTTGTTTGCACTCGTTTCAAGATTAGTTCTCGATCACTGCTGTTCTTGCTGCCTTTTAATTATCAGTAATATTTGCTGACTTTGCAGCGTAATTCTGCTGTTGAGAAGAAAGTAACCAGTTGTAGTTTCATAGTGTTTCTAAGATCTAAACACACTTCACGAAATTACTGTCACGTCTAGTGACTGTCTTTTGTAGGGAAAAGCAGTAGCCATTTTGCGCACAGCAAAGTCCTGTGAAGAGCCAAAGACGTGATTGACCAATTTTGTATAAGGATCATTAGTTCAAACACTGAGAGAAGCTTTCTTCGCTTTACCAATATGTCATGGGGTCTTTATTGTCCACTTGACAGGACTTTGGATTATGTGCGCAATTGGCTGTCACGTTTCACCCACAAAATATACAGTCAAATCAATTTTACAATATAATAAATATTAATAATTATAATCCTTGCATTTGATATAACACCTTATCACATCTTCGAGATGTATCAAAGAAATATATTCTGTGAAGCGCTTTGAGACGTCTCAACAACGTGATAAGGCGCTATATCAAATGCAAGGATTATAATTATCATTGTGTCTGATCTGAAGGATGGCACCTCCAATAATACAACACTGCCCCCAGTACTGCACTGGAGCACTACATTAAATTGAACGACGAGCACAGGCTCTGACATGGGGGCTGCATTCATTCAAAGTCTTGTGCCCAAAGGCAAGAAAGGATGTTACCAACTGAGTTAAGTTGACATCTTTTCGCCCTGAACTGCTGTACAATTGGAAAAAAAAACAGCACGTCTCAAGGAAACAAAACACCAAAGAGGTGTCCTTACAGAAACGTTCTAAATAGAATGTTTGACGGAAGTGACTAATCCAATTTCATGAGGACTGATTGTGAAGACTGAGTCTAAGACCAGGCATGTGTTATACATAGAGAGTTGTATTTTATTTCAAAGAAGTGATTGTGTGCATGTGTGCCAATGTTCTGTATGGGCGACTGAGAGTTTGAGAGTGATTTTGTGTGTGTGTGTGTGTGTGTGTGCCCTCGTGTGTGGGTGTGCACGTGAGCAGGACAATGGGAGATTCAATTGAAACAGCAGGTATGAATGTAAAACAGTTATTTCACTCAATTATAATCCAGACAAAAATAATCACCTGCAATCTTTTACTGATATAATGGAATGGTATGAAACACGTTGGACTAAACAGTACCATGGAGTGAACAAAACTGGGCGTCTGGTTTCAATTTGAGTTCTGCTAACTGGAATATGAATTTTATTGTAAATTATCCAGAGTATTTGTATAATATAGAATGTCAGACCCCGTGCCTGACACATGAAGAAACACATCAGCACACTTAGGAGATGTAAACCAGATTGAGTTCAATATATATATCCCACCTTCACATGGAAATTCCAGTGTCTGGAATGGAATGCACACTCTCTCCCTGGAGGGATGCACCCTGCTGACCTAATTCCAGAGGGTTTTAAGCGGCGTTTAGTGAGAGCCAAGGCTTGGAGACTCCAGAGTGTGAGTTGGGGTACTGATATAGTAGAACCAGCTAAAACCACACAGCTTGCCTTTGAGGACAGTGTCTGGCAAGCTTGAAGCTGCTTGTCCAGCTAGGTCAAAAACCTGCAAGTTCTTCTTCTATTAATTGAAGATATTTCTTACACATGAAAAGGCACCACATCAAGTGTAAGTTGCTGTTTAAGAGATTTCTTTTGTTCAAAAGGTCTGCAAGTGGTAGTCTAAGCACCAACTCTAACGAGATCCAGCAGGAGAGCGAGTGCGGGTCTCTGCCGAGATGTGGGCCTCATCTGCAAACTCAAACCTTGAGTGACGGAGTGAATTCGGCTCAGAGATATGTGCCCGCCATCAGTGCACTGCACAGAAAAGGGAAGGTACGATTCCATTTGACCTTCAGCTTCGAGCATGGGACATTGGCTGCTGAATCAAAGATGTATGATGTGTATGTGGAGTCCTGTAGAGTATTGGTTAAAGCACTCGAATCGCAAGTGAAAGAACCTGGGTTCGATTCTCAGGCAGGGCAAAACCTTATGCAAATTTCCTTACTTCACCACTTCTGTTTAGAACCTGGTTGTTAATTGATTGGCGGATTGCTCTCCGGGGGTAATAATGCCTCCAAAACAACAAAAAAAATGTGGTCACTCAATCCACGACTGTTTGTGGGGCATTGCTGTGCATAATTGGCTGCTGTGTTTCGCCCACAAAACACAGTCAATCCACTTCACAATATATTCTGTGAAGCACTTTGAGACGTCTCATCGACATGATAAGGCGCTATATCAAATGCAAGGATTATTATTATTATTTTGATCTTAATATCTCGGAGTTGGCTTCACTCTCCTCCGCATGTACTTCTTGAGATTTCCATCTTGAGACAGAAGGAGAATGGACTCAGAGTGTGACCGAGTCCAGTATCCATACTTGACTAACATACCTTCCGCAGGAAAATTCCGTTCCTCCCCTACACACCAATGTAATGCCAGCATCCGTACCAGGAGCGTGTCAAAAATTACAAGGGGACAGGTAAAACTGTACAACATTATGCGATTCATCTCAAATGGCAATGGGGTGAAAGATCCCGTACATTCAGTGCAGAAGTCGTGAATTTGAAACGCTTGAAAGTATGACGTCACCTACAAAGTGCAATCACTACATTTGACAGTGAACAACGGCAGATGTGGAATGCCTGCAGTCTAAATGGGTCTGAATTGATTGCTTGTCCAAAGAGCCAGCACGATGGTCTGAAAGACCACCTTCTCTGCTGTAAATATCATTGCCGTCAGTAGCTGAGCTGCTTTGGGATTCACAGGTAGGGTCCCCGAAAGCATTCCCTGTCACCTTGTTATTGAGTTGGCTTTCAATTCCAACTCCCTAATCTCAATCCACCATTCACTTTTTTCATCAGCATTTAGGACCAGAGTTCATCAGAATGGCTGGAGATCCTGCAGTTCCTCTGGATTTGCCTGGCTCCATCGTGGTAAGGATTGACTATTAATGCACCCCACAACTCGACATCAGCAGCAATTCCCACAATTCTGTGCAATCTTAAATTTTAAAGTAAAATGGTTTTAGAGGCTGAGACAAAGACAATTTGTCTCTAATAATGTGTTTAGATAGGCCTTCACAATGTTTCTTCTGAATTACCAAATTAGAAAATTGAACATTTGAGAGGCTTTTTAAATTCTACCCAGTCTTTGCTAGTGAGAGCATTTTGCCTCAACATTTAAGATGGTGCAGGATTGAAGCTGGTATTCTGCACTTAGAAAAAGAAAAGAAAGTTTCTGCTGGTTTCATGGCCAACAATTCCCTCAAATACAATTGCCCGCTCACTTCAGAGCTGTTGTGGGACATTGCTCGGCGCAAATTGGCTGCTGCGCTTGCCCACAAAACACACAGACATTACACTTTTAGGTATACTTCACCCACAAATATACAGTCAATTCACTTTACAGTCTATTCTGTGAAGCGCTTTGAGACGTCCAGAAGATGTGAAAAGCGCTATATCAAATGCAAGGATTAATATTATTGTTATTATTATTATATCCCGTGAAGCGCTTAGAGATGTCCTTCCAACGTGAAAGGCCCTATATCCAATGCGAGGATTATTATTACATTGCATGCTCTGAGAGGTTTATTCACAGCGCTCAAAAACGCTATCCTTGAAGGGTGCTGTGTAACTGCAGATTGTTGGCTGAGAAATAAAAGCCTCACTTCCCACCTGCTTCGCAGAGTAAGAAAGGCAAAGTGCACCTGTTGCCCAGAGAACTCAGTGTGGTCATGCCCAGCGGGCAGTGCCTGGAAATCAAGTGCGATGCCAAGTCAAAGGGCAGCGACGTGTTCAATATGGTCGTGGCCTACACTAACCTGGTGGAACATTTCTACTTTGGACTCGCTTACCTGAAAGGTAAGTTGCAAGCAAAAACATCTTCAAAGTTCCTTTCAACCCCAAAGCCAACCCACTATGAAAAGCCGGGAGTAGTTTGCATTCAGTCATTCAGGTCATTGTTGGCCAGGACATCAGGTGGAACTCCCCTCTGTTTCTGAGTATTACCATGAGTGGCGCCATGTGAAGTGATTATTAAAAACCTTCTTTCAGTTCAGATGTGCTGCCTCTTGGGCATAGGTTTGTGCCTGTTTGTGAAGATTTGGCCAGTGTCCAATGAGAAAATTGAATTTCATGGCTGGCAGAGGGCATCTGGCGGGAACTAATCAGCACAGATGGGCCGCCATGATATCATTGGTAGTGCAGAGACCATCCATGTGTTACTTCCTGCTAAACGTAGGAATTAAAGAACCACAAGACTTTTTGTCTGAGTGCTTCACACTATGAGATTAACTGGAAACTAGGTGAACGTTTGTTACTGGAGGCAAACTTGACACCATCGATCTTCTCCCCAACCCCTCAAAAGAACACTGAGGCCAGGGGACAATCAATTTTGGAGGTGGGGGCAGGGGGGCGGTGGGGGGAGGGCATATAAATGCAAGTTGGTGTTGAATGTAGGTCAAAGCAACTGGGAAGTGAACTCGTTAATACAAACAGCAGCCTGAAGGTGTATTGCACATTTCATGTCGGAAAACTCCTCAAAGCTCTTTACAAAGATGGAGCGGGAGATAGGGAGGATGGGAGAAAGGGCGCAAGGGAATAGAGATTGATAGCGAAAGGGGCAGTCAAAGTGATAGATTTTTTTGATTGGTTTCAAAACACAGGGAGAGCAGAGAGGGAGAGAGTTCCAGAGAAAGCATAGATAGTGGGGAGGGGATGGAATTAGATTAATAATAAACTTGGTAATATATTGTAAAGTGGATTAGCTCTGTATTTTGTGGATGTTTCTCTGAAGTTAATCCACTCTACAATATATTCTGTGGAGCACTTTGAGACATCTCAACGACGAGATAACACGTTATATCAAATGCAAGGATTATTATTAATAGCAGAGTGGAGGGAAAGGGGAGTTAGAGTAGGACCGACATGTGCACTTGAATCACAAAGCAGACAGGTCCCAATTGATAAATAATAAACTCAATGGGAAATACATAAGGTTACTGGCAGGAAACACTGGTTACGGCTTTGTGATATATCATGTTTTCACACATTTCTTTCAGTTATCGACCATCTGTGGCCAAGCCTTCAGTCACTACAGCCCTAAACTCTGGAACTCCCTACCCCAATCCCTCCATTTCACCCTTCCTTTTTCTTTCGTTAAATTCCACCTTCAAGCACATCTGTGGTCACCTCTGCCTTATCCCTTGCTCTGCATCTGAACCGGTAGCTATACATTATAATATGTGAATGACGTTATATCAATGTAAATTGTCGTCGTCGTAGTTTGAAATAGTCTAATCCACGAATCCGAATTTCATGTGAATTGCTTTGACTGAAGAAAACAAGTAGATGCTCAAGATCACTACAGACCCTGTGCTGGTGCCTACAACAACAACTTGCATTTATATAGAGTCCTTCACACTGGGCAGCGTCTCGGAGAGCTTAAAGAGTGAAGTCCCAGTGAAGACGATCTCTATTATATTTTACAGAGAAGGAGTTCTTCTTCATTGACCACGAAACCAAGCTGCACAAGGTGGCACCGGACGGGTGGAAGGATCAGTCAAAGAGGAAGTCGATAATCGTCAACTTCACGCTTTTCCTCAGGATAAAGTTCTTTGTCGAGAACTTCAGCCTAATTCAGTAAGTTACCTGCACAAAACGTGACAAGTCGAAATACACCATTCGCAAATTGTGTCAGACTCAGGACTGTGATTGTCACAGCTTACTGCTATGTGACGCACACTGACTGTCAGAGGAAAGGCATTCATATCATGACAACCTGTGAAACCATGAAAGGCCCTTTGGCCGATGAACGTACACTCACTCTGCAGGCCATGTCCAAAACCATGCTCTACCATAGATTCTACCCAACCAATTCAATTGATCAAGCCAAACCTCCATAGGTTAGTAATGGAAGAAGACATAGCTCCATGACATTTATCGCCGACTCCCAGGGTATTGCAGCAAAGATCCACAACCCCAATATGAGATCACACCTTAATTCCCTGGAATAGGTTATTCACAATAAGCCATCAGTCACCATGCCCCTCACATCTGGAATTCCCTGCCACTAACCTCATCCTCGCGCGCTCTCTATCTAATAATAATAATATGTTATTAAATCCCAGTTTAAAGCCTACCTCTTTGACCATGCATATGGTCACCTTCACTTCCCCTTTCTTAGCAGCTGACCCCACCGTCCTAAAGTGCTCAGGGACGTTAACCTATGTCAAAAGCACTATATAAATGCAAGTGGTTGTAAGCAGATTTAATATTATAGATATGTCTACACATATCTATATTTGTGTGAGAGTAAGAGTGAGAAAGAGTGTGTGTGAGAGAGAGGGAAAGCGGGGTTAAAAGGCTATAAAAAGTGGCGTTTAGCAATCACATTCGCTCCTGGAGAGTGAGAGTCACACATGAAGATTCCTGACGATAACGGGACAGTATATCACAGTTAATTGGCTGAAATCATTCCTGCCAGTCTGTTCTTACCCACCATCTGGCAAGATTCCTTGTTAGCAATAATAATCCTTGCATTTGATATAGGACCTTATCATTCTGATGAGACGTCCCTAAGCACTTCATATATTGTAAGGTGGATTGACTGTATTTTGTAGGTGAAATTATTTTTATATAGTGACTTGGAATGACTAGATTCCACAAACTCCATTTGGGCCATTGTATTGCAATGCCCACGAACACACCGTATTGACAGTAAAGCTCCGTGAAGCGCTTTGAGACGTTTCGACCTTGTAGGTCGGCTGTATCATAATGCAACGATTAACATGAGAACGCAGCAGAATGGCATCACCTCACACAAATCGCCTTGTATGAATTGGACGTTGATTTCAGGCACGGCCTCACCAGACATCAGTACTACCTGCAGCTGAGGAAAGACATCCTGGAGGAGCGTCTGTACTGCAGCGAGGAGACCTCACTACAGCTCGGCGCCCTGGCTCTCCAGGCGGAGTATGGAGACTATGTGCCAGAGGTACGTCCACCCCACAACGTCCACAAAAAGGAGATCCGTAGCATATTGGTTAGAGCACTCGCCTTACAAGAGAGATTAGCCGCGTTCGATTCCCAGGCAGGGCAAAATCTTAGGCAAGTTTCCATACTCTAGACTCCTCTGTTTACCCGGCAGTAATTCGGAACCTGGATATTAGGCGATTGGCAGATGCCTTTCTGGGGCTAATAATCCCTTCAAAATAAATGTATAATAATTTGGTCCCTCAATCCAAATTATGGACAAAGAAACAGAGGGGAGGTGAGGAGAAGTTTGTTCCTCAAACACTGGAAATCATCCTCATGGCTTTCCTCTGAGCTGTCTGTACGGACTGGGCAGCCCCCTTGTGTTGTGTCAACCATGGCAGCTCCCATGTGTTGCGGAGCACTGTACACTATACTCAGGCACAGCATGCAGGTCACTGAATGTCAGCCTGGTAAAGGAGATCCAATAATATTATTAATACACCTGAACTTTAATTTTCCTGACCTCTGGCCTAACTCACCGGAGATTGCAACCTCCTGGACGGAGAGATGACAGAAAGACGTTCTCCGCTAGTGACTCGATCGCACTCGCAATCCAGAAATAAAATATGATCAGACTTCCAAATTTGAATTACACTGTGTGCGATATGTGATTATTTACAGCTAATGTCCAGTTATACACCACCGAGCCTGAACCGTTATCCTCAGGCACAAAGAAATCACCTGAGTTTTAGTCATTTATCTCCTAATGTAAAATATTGCGGTGTAGTTCAATGAATATTGTTGACAGCTCCCCGAGGATACTTTGCAATCTTCTGTACCAGGAGCTCCTCTGATAAAAAGAGACACTGAGTAACACAGACCAGACAGACCTTTGTTAAATCTACCGCTTGTGTTGAGTTAGCTTACGTCAGCCGAATCATTTATGAAGTTGGAACAGTTGGCCTCAGTCTCCCTGGGCTATGGAGGGGAGAAAATGCCCAAGGGACCCACATTGACACCTAAATCCCTGAAGTTAGTGTCAACTTTCCTGAATTGATAGCACGCTTGCCTCTGAGTCAGAAGGAGCCCTAGAGGGACTTTAGGCTCATAGTCTAATACGATTCCCAACCAAGATGACTTATGCGAGTTTTACTGTACTGTAAAGTGGAGTGAGTGTGTGTTTTGTTGGCGAATGCGACAGCCAGTTTTGCACCGGTAATGTCCCACTTGGTCACTGTGAAGTGAGTGATCAATTTTATTCGGGGGTATTGTTGGCCAGGACACCGGGAAAAGCTCCCTTCCCTTCCTGATGTGAAAGGCGCTGTATAAATCTAAATATCATTGCTGTAATTGTACAAACCACAGACTAGGGCTGATAACATCAAGTGAATTCCCTCCATTAAGGTGCACATCAAGAACAAATTCCAGATTGAGCACTATATCCCTTCCAGTGTCATGGAAAAAATGGCTATTACCTGCGTAAAGGAGGAGCTGCCCAGACTTCATGCCACTTACTTTGGTCTGTCTGAGGAAGAGGCAGAGCTGGAGTATCTGAAGGTATAGTCCACGTGTGTCACGTTGCCCTCAGTCCCATCTCCTCCACACCCATCCCTACTGTCAATGTTCTCCTCTCTTCCTTTTTGAGTCTGCTGCCTGTCCCTCACTCTCTCCGTCCCGCCATCCGAATGCTTCAAAACATTTTAACGTTGTTCCTTAAATAAAGAACGTGACGCATTTATGAATTTTGACCCCAAAGAAAAAAGTGAGTCACTAATGACGAGTGTTACAGATGTGAAATAACAACAGAAATATAGTAAACGCAGGCTGGGCAGGAGGTCTGAATGAGGAAGCATGCCAAAGAACATTCAAACCAGGCAGAGGTCTACATGTGAGTGTCACCTACACAGGGAAATTTCCCTTTGTCTGGAATGGAATTTGCACTCTTTCCTTGGAGGGAGGCACCTTGCTTATCTAATCCCGGAGAGTATTAGGCGCAGGTTAGCGAGAGCTAAGGCTTGCTAATTCCAGAATATGTGTTGGGGTAATCAGCTAAAACCTCATATCTTGTTGTCAATTGCACTGCCTGGCAGGTTTCTCGCTGTTTGTCCGACTAGGACCCACCCAACCAGTTAGGGCTTTGGCTTGCAGGGTTAACAGGAGCTGAGTGGGAAGAATCTCTGCCCACAATGCCCAGCAATTAGAAGATACAAAGAGAGCAATGTTCCAGGCACAGGTCTTCTAATGAAGAATCACATCATCCACAGCCTTTCTCTTTGAGTTGGTTTTTAGAGGTGTTATGCATTTCCACCATCGTCTGGTTTCGTCCCTGGGTCCGCCATTGTCATGCGTTAGCCCAGTGCTTTGCTGCCATGTTGCAGGTTACTCAGCAGCTCTCGGAGTATGGTGTGCTATTCCATCGTGTGGCCCGGGACAAGAAGGTGGCAGGGGGAGAAATTGTGCTGGGGATCTGCGCCAAGGGAATAATGGTGTACGAGGTGAAGAACACGACCAGAATTGCCAGCCTACGCTTTCAGTGGCGTGAAACCGAAAGGATCAGCTTCAATGTAAGTGGAACTCCTGTTTGATAACAGACCACAACAGTTTTTTTCTGGTCAGCCGGATGTCTGTCACATGCAGAAACCCATCACTGTGCTGAAGAGTATCCAAACCAAGCTGATAATTCCATACATCCCATGGAAATCCTAGAGAGAGATTGTTGGAATGAAATGCGCACTCTCTCCCTGAACGGACACATCCTGCTTACCTAATTGTGGAAAGTATTAGACATAGCGTGGCAAGAGCCAAGGCTTGGGAATCCCAGAGCGTGTATTGGGGTATAGCTGAAATCAGCTAAAACACATTAACTTGCCATTGATATTGCTGTCCGGAAAGATTTTCTGCTGCTTGTCCAGCTAGGGTTAACAACAACAAGATTACATTTGTATAGCGCCTTTCACATTGGGAGGACGTACATTTCAGCATTTAATCAATGTACAGCATTTATTAAATAGATTTATTACATTTATTAATTTGGGGGTCAGGGAGGAAGAAGGGAGGGGAGGGGAAGGCGGCGTGACCGATCGAGTGGTCGAAAAGGAGGGTTTTGAGGCGGGACTTGAAGGAGGCTAAGGAGGAGCGAGGCGATTAACAGGAGCTCAGTCGGATGACTCCCTTCTCCCAGTGACTGATCTGCCCTTCTAGGTTCTGCCAATGAGCTCGGTTGGCTGTACTGTGCTTTGGGACGTCCTCCCGACGTGAAAGGCGCTCTATAAATGTAATTTTGTTGTTGTCGTTGTACTGTGATCAGCAGTGCCCTGGAATACTGCGGACCCGCCTAGCTCAGGAACCAGACTACTGAGACCCTCACAGAGGGCTGACTGGATTCTGACGTTCCATTGCTTGGCATGTCACTTCGGAGTCAGTACAGCTCCAATAAGATCCCCAGTTACCTCTCCTCCCCTGCCAGGGTGACAGTCACAAATTGGTTGTGACAGGTGGAATAACTGTAACTACACTAAAAATCTGATCTGTGTAAATCATATAATCCCCTAAGTCTTACATCTGTCCAAGTCCTGTTCAATAGTTTATGCAAGTTTGACATAACTCACACTTTGCATAAGTCATATTAAATGTATGGTCCCAAAGGATATGACTTATGTGATTTCCTGTAATCTCATCCGTTGGAGCCTCAGCATGCTTATCACAGAGGTGGCTCAATCCACACACAACGTGGATTGAGCTACTCCTGTTCAGAGCGGATTTCTAAACACCCCACCACCACCACACACCCAAGCTGAGCTTATTCTGCTGAAATCATAGTGATAAAGGAAGCTCGTTTTGAGTATGCTATTATTCCATTTCTCAATGCTGTAAATGCTAATATAGTAATTCATCATCAATCCAAATATCGCACTCTAAGCTCTTTAAGTGGATTTAAAACGCTGTGTTATTGTAAATATCGCAGCCTTGGACTCCATCAGGAGCAATGCTGGAGTATCAATCTCCAGCTAATTTGTTCAATGTGCGTTTATACTGTATCTTGCTCGTTTAGCAATTATGCTTAAGAAAAATGATAGAAAATCAATATAAGCAATAATGCTCTATTATACTGAGGTCAAGGAGAAACCAGGTGACATTGTGTTTGTTGTGATGGACACTGCTTGAAACCCATTGAAGCCGTACTTTTTACCTACCGCATATCACTGTGTCAGCCTGGCTCAGTTGGCAGTACTCGCAGCTCTGACTCCTCAGGTTGTGAGTCCTCATTCAGCCACTACGCCCCGAAACTCTGGAACACATTCCCTCAATCCCTCCCCTCTTTTTTAATTTTCCGGTATATATCCAACCCCTTTAGGACATAGTTGTACTATCACACCGACGACCTCAGCCCCAACCCCTTTCATTTCAGAGGAAAAAGTTCACTGTACAGAGCAGTTCAGATGGAAAGAAGCACATCTTTATCACGGACAGCGCCAGAACCTGCGAATACCTCATTGAGCTGTGCTCAGCCCAGCACAAGTTCCAGATGCAGATGAACTCCCGGCAACTGAGCCAAGCGGCCTTCACTGCTGGTAAGTCCAGGGGAAGGATATATGTCTGGGGTCTAAAATGTATCATGATCTTTGTCACATCATTTAAGATTGTGCAGAAATGTAGAAAATACATTAAATTTAGTTTTAATCTGAAAACTAGGTAAATTATGGTCAACTGATCTTTGGGGCAGGGATTATTGGCCAGGACACCAGGAGAAACTCCCTTCTCTTTTCAAATAGTGCCATGGGATCATGGCAGACACAAACTTGGTTTAACGAGGGTGGCAGTGTGGGGGGGGGGGCAACATTGAGCCAGGTAGACATTCTATACAGCGAGATACACTATACACAATTTTTAGATGGAGGAAGTACTGTAATTATTTCTTCTTCACAGAGGGGCAGATCTTTACATACAACGATTTAACCTCAACGAGATACGCTCAGCGAAGACGCTTTGAAGAGATGCGTAAAGTGTCCCGTTCAGAGACCACATTGAACCGTTCCATCTTTGATGGCCTATCAGTTGGGGCATTGAGCAAATCCTGTGATAACCTCATTTCAGATGTAATGGATCCCGACCCTCCCCACGGACACACATGGAGGTAGGTTAGAGAGCGCCAGTGTCTTGGGCGATTTGGCAGGTGTGATTCAGTCACATACACAGATAAGCATTCAGAAAATGTAGACTTGTACGTACGTTCTTCTTCCAAGATAGAAACTCACAGGGCCTGAAATTTCACCTCATCTTAGCCTGAAGCAACATTTTGTCTCAAAACTTAAGGTTGATAGAAAATGTTAGGCTCACCGAGATGCTATCCCAATCCCATGTGAAGGGAACCTTATAAATGCAAGTTGTTTGTTGTGTTGTTCTCGATGAATACTTTATTGAAGATTTAGAAGACCCAGCAGAGGAAAAGTTTTCTATGGGGTGGGGGAGGGGGGGAACACATGACAATTTTTGGAATGGTAGAGATATTGGGATGGATGAAAATGTTGGCAGGTTTTGGATGACTATTTTTGAGATTCAAGTATTAACTATATAATACTGTACCACCAGGAGGTGGAGTGGTGAAGTCCACAGTTTTGCTTGAATGTCCAATTAACTGTCTGTCATCCACACATTCTTATGATCCAGAATGCTGGCCCTCTGCAACAGAGGCGACGTTCCCATTTACTAATGTGGTCTGAACACAGACTGGATGTGCAACCCGGATAACAGAGCTGCCCTTGTTTTTTCTGCAGCACAGCCGGTGGCGCCTCTCAGTCAGAAATTCTCCCAGCCTTACAAGAGAAGTTCCGAGGTTTGGAATTACAGTACGCAATCTCAGGTCAAAGCGCGGGAGCCGGTAAGTCCTGATCTGTGCAATAATCTCGCAAACTCGTTTTGCTTTTCTGACTCATCAATAAGCAGAGAATTCAGCATCTTGAAGGTTGTGGGTTCAAGCCTCTACATCGGAGTCATTGAGCTTACAGTCTAAGATGAAACTGTTATGCTGCATTGTTGGAGGTGTTGTCCTTTGGACGAGATGTTAAACCAAGCTCCAGATGCTTAAAGATCCTATGACACTATTTAAAAAGAGAAGGAAGTTTCTCCCGATATCCTGACCGCTAATCTGCCAGATAAAATTGGTCAT
This sequence comes from Callorhinchus milii, assembly GCF_018977255.1. Lineage (NCBI taxonomy): Eukaryota > Metazoa > Chordata > Chondrichthyes > Chimaeriformes > Callorhinchidae > Callorhinchus > Callorhinchus milii. The sequence continues at coordinate 6,580,893 of NW_024704748.1, forward strand.
TCACTGCCGTACACAAATTGGCTACCCACAAAAGACAACAGCAACAACAAAGTTACATTTGTATAGCGCCTTTCACATCGGGAGGACATCCCAAGGCGCTGGACAGTCAGCGTTTCGGACCCGAGCTAGGGGTCGCGATCGGGGAGGGTGGAGGGCGGGGGGAAGGAGGGTGATCGAAGGCACTGTTGAAGAGGAGGGTCTTGAGATGGGTCTTGAAGGAGGCAGGTTTGAGGTGGAAGGACTTTGGGATGCAGTTCCAGAGGGTGAGGGCAGAGTGGCAGAAGGCCCGCCCGCCAATGGTTGGGCGGGCGAGGCAGGGGACATGAAGCAGGCCGGAGCCCGCAGAGCGGAGAGACATTTCTACTTTAATAGGTTATTAATACACTCAATCAGTTAATAATAATAAAAATAATAATTATTGTTCTTTTTGTTGCTTTTTTGGCTCCACCCTGGCTTGCTTCGGTAGCTCTGTGGCTTGTACAGAAAGCAGCCTTGCAAGCAGTGGAAACCACTCCAACCAAAGTCCCAGTGTCACTTGTCACAATGACTCGTGCATCACTTGACAAGGGGTGTGAGAGACACATAATTCAGCAGCGCTTCAAAAATGGGGCAGACGTAGGTTTCCAAAGAAGGGATGCTGAACAAACTCAAGTGTTTGCTGCGATTCACAACCTGTCTTGTAGCGCCATTAAAAACATGTCAGGAAAGGCCCTCAGGCCGTATATCAATCAAAGTAAAGCAACCTGCAGGCAAACTCCATGATAAGGCCAATATTTGAATAGATTTCCTGCTGGGGGCTTACGAGTCTGAATTATTTTACCAGCCCAAATTCAAGCCTCTTCCGCGCTGACATAAAAAACACTTTAAGTGAAATCTCTTTTTAAATTGGTGTTATTTATTGAAAATGACCTGAAATGTTCATTTACCTTCAGTACCATTTTTATTTAATGTATCTCAAGGCTGGTTCACACAATGCCTTTGTGTGTGTGACAAAGTGCGCAGAGATTCATTGCAAAGAGACATCCACTCCACACAACAACAGCAAAATTAAATTTGTAAAGCGTCTTTCACGCCGGGAGGACGTCCCAAGCCGCTGGACAGACAGAGTTACGGACCCGAGCTGGGGGTCGGGGTGGGGAAGGGTGGAGGGCAAGGGAGGGGGGGGGGAAGCAGGGAGATCAAAAGCACGGTCGAAGAGGAGGGTTTTGAGATGGGTCTAGAAGGTGGCAAGGGAGGCGGTGAGGCGGAGGGACTGTGGGATGGAGTTTCTATTGCTTGCCCAATAGTGGGCAAGCAAGGTTGGGGACGTGAAGCAGGCCAGAGCCTGCTGAACGGAGGGAGCGAACAGGATGGTAGGGGGTTAGTAGGTCTCAGCTGTAGGGGGGAGCAAGTCCGTGCAGAGGGTGGTTGGAATGTGGAATTCTCTGCCAAAATCCATCATTAAATTAAAGTCCCGTAAATTCTTATCAAAGGGAATTAGATGCTTTTAAAAGGAGGAAGATTAAAGCAACGGGGGAACGAGCAAGAGAGTGGGATTAGAGTAGTTCCTGGGGAGAAAAATACCCATTGGGCTGAATGACCAATCTTCTTTCCGTACTGTAACATTTAATCCTTCCAATGTACTAATGCTGCATTCTCGTCAAATCTGTGTATCCCACGAGGAGAGATCAGTTCTATTCCACCTCTTCTCTTCTTTAAATTCCTCCCATGTCTGTGAATATGTGTTGCATGCTCAGTACATGTGAGGGAGAAGGGGATAGAAGGGTATGACGAGGCAAGGGAGGGGGAATTAGAATGGGTGGAGGCTCATGTAGAGGACAAAGTATATTGAAAACGTGCTGGGGCTGCCCTTTTCAACAGCTTAAGCAAGCTCGTATGCTTATCCGCAGGCACGCTCAACGAACGAGTAGACAGCAGCCCGACTCTGCCCGAGAGAGAGATCATCTTTGTGAAACTGAAGAAAGATCCTCAAGTTGGCTTTGGTAGGTGGGACGTTGAGCTATGCTTTCGATGCATGTTCTTGCTAATTTTACCCTGCCAGACATCAGTAGCGGGGGTCAGGAAACAAGCAACAAGCTCCTGCAGAAAACCAAAGCGGCGATATCAAACCGTAACCATCTTAAGAAAGCACTGAGCAAGTTAATTCATGCAGCAATTTGCACGCTATTAATTAATTCATTCATAATTCATCAGCAAAAATCTTTGTGATTTGTTCCTAGGATTTGCAATTTACAGTAATTCCTGTGAAGCACTTTAAGGCATCTCTTTGCCATGATAAGGCACGATATCAAATGCAGATGCAAGGATTATTATTATAAACTGGATCCTTTAATGTCGGGTGGCTTCGCTTTGGGAACCTATTCGTATAAATCAGTCAGTGGCTAGGTTGTGCTTCCTTCTCCCATTCCCCAGAGACCTGGATGGATTTTCAGCTGTTTCCCTGGAGTGAATAGATTTAATGAAGTGCACAGGACATGGTACAGAGAGGGCACAGGAAACCTCCCCTCACAATGTGGGAGTAAAATCGTCACCGGAATAAAATTTCATTCAGATCAGGAATAAAACTAAATTATTAAATTGACTGCAGAGACAGCTGACCTGTGGTGCAGAGCACAGAGAGATTAATGAGCTGCGCTGAGGAAAGCTATTACGTGGCGTTGCTACTGGGAATCTTACCCAATTCCTTTTAATTCCCAGCCACTGGTAGAGTTTGCTGACCTGTTAGAACGGGAAGCTTGGGCTGTCGAACCTTGAAAAGAGATTTTTCGGAGGCGAGATAAACAGAGATGCTTAATGAAATTGAGAAAATGAACACAGTGCGCTTGCAAATACACAGTCGCTGCACTTGATATTAAATGCCATGAAGCAGTTTGACATGTTTCAACAACAGCACGCATTTGTATAGCGCCCTTCATGCAGGGTAGTGTCTCGGAGTGCTTTGACTGTGCTAAAGTGCTGCATAGACTGCTAGAATTATTATTAGTAATAATAATTTCAGACATGCCAAGGCAGCAGGACAAGGTTCAGGGTTACAAAGGGCAACTTCAGGACAGACAACCAGTAAGCATTTTTGTTTACAGAGGATGATCAACAGCTGGACTAATTTACCGGTTGAAGCAATGACATTGGATTTATTTAAGAAACAACTTGATACTATTGTGAGCAAGATGGTACAACATTTATAGAGTGCCCTTCACATGGGTTAGGGTCTCGAAGAGCTGAACAATGGCAGAGTGAGTGTCCTGGGAGAATGAAATCAATTGGGTTTATTTTCTCTATCTTTTTTAGCTTCTTAATACACATCGACAAGGTCCCCTCTGAGATATGTCTTGTAAAGGCTGAAGAGACACTATTGGGGAAATTAGGGTGATTATTATAAGGAAAAATAACTGGTTAGAAAGACACACCTAAACCCAGCCCTCCCTCCCATTGCCACGACCAACTATGCAAAAACATTACTTATTTTAACTGCGGGATCCAATTCAACACTAGGGACATTGTTGAACTTTCACTAACTGAGTCCAGTGCTGGAACTCTGCAAATTGACTGATAGTCAAAGAAATGTGCGATGTGCGTCCAAGGTGACTGCACGATGGAAATGTAAAATAAAATAAGACAACAAGAGCTCAAACTATTCCTGTCTCTCTCTCTCTTTTCCCAGGGTTTGTCATCGTCGGAGGTGAGAGCACGGGGAAATTAGATCTGGGTATTTTCATTGCGTCAGTGATCCCGGGAGGACCCGCGGAAAAGGAGGGACACATCAAAACAGGTAACAGCTAACCTGGTGCCTTTTTGCGAGGCGGGCAGGGTCAGGGTTTGAGCTTGGGCTTGATAAAGGACTGTAAATTGTTACACTGCTAATTCATGGCTTCCAATAGGGAGCCGTCTGATCTCCATCAACAGCGTGAGCCTGGAGGGAGTGACTTTCAGAACGGCAGCGGACATTCTGCAGAATTCCCCTGACGAGGTGGCACTCATCATTTCTCAGTCCAAAGGTACCCTCGCCCTCGGCCCTCGCCCTGAGCCCTCACCCTGAGTCCTCGCCTTGAGCTCGGCAATTATCTGCAATTTATACTCTGAATGAGGCAGCGCTGTGGCATCAGAATGTAGGTTGTACACAACCAGAAAGGGACATTGATAATAAATAATAATAATTGTTGTAATTGATTCAGCGCCTTACCAAATTGTCCAGGATTCTCAAAGAGCTTTGCAGGATATATTATTGTATTAATAATAATAATCATTGTATTTGGTATAGTGCCTTATTACATCGGAAGGATGTCTCATACCACTTAACAACATAAGAAATACTCGACGAAAAAAGACCAAGGACCATCTAGTTTGCCTTCCACCTTCCTGGCGGTTGCATGCACATATGTCCCAAACTACTTATGTATTGTATCCCATAATGTTATTTTCTAAAAGAAAACTATCTAATCTGTGTTTGAAAGAATCAACACTTCCTGCTTCAATTGTCTCCCGTGGGAGCCTGTTCCACAGGTTCACTATTCGTTTGAATTTCTGGTTTTGCCATTCTAGTAGTAAACTAGAAACGAATAAACTCGGCTTCACAGGAATTACTGTGAAATGGAGTGACTGTGTAATTGTAGGCAAAAATATATTTTTTTAAAAATTAAAAATATAAAAATAATTTGTAGGCAAGTCAACCTGTGATCAACCTGGTTAGTCTTGAACTAAAAGCAAAATATTTCTCGCATTGCATTTATTGTACTCCTTAAATCAAGGATGTCTGAAAATGTTTCACAGGATGTACTGTAAAGTGAAATGATTTTACGTTTTGTGGGTGAACTCGGCAGCCAATTTGCACACAGCAAAGTCCAGCAAACAGCCATGAAATGAACAACCAATTTTATTGGGGGATTGTTGGCTAGGACACAGGGATAAACTCTGAAGGGGCTTTAGTGAAAGGCGTTACATCAAATGCGTTTAATAATTGTTAGGATTATTATTTACATCTTATGCTTCCAGTCCTGGGTTCAGATTTCAAAGACAGCCCAGGAAAAAGAGGCAAAGGTTCCTCCTTTCTCATTCTCTCTCTGCTGGGTCACAAATGGGCCCAGGCGTTGTGACCGCAATTCTGTTCCCGGCTTACTCTCATCCATCAATTTGATGAGCACACATTTAAAAATACAAATGAGGTAAAGGGAAGGCCCAGAGGGGAGCGAATGCACCCATTCCTGGTCTGTTTCTCATGACCACACACAGCTGCTGTCCTACTTAGCACGAAGAAGCCTTGAAATTTGCCAGACGGCACCAGGGAGCAAGCACATCACTTATGGGCATTTGGCTAAATGCCAGGACTGTAGAGCCAGGAATGATTCATTGGTACAGCAACGAGTCTGAGTAATTGGTTACAGACTAAAGTCAGCTTGTGTATCTGAAGCATTTGTCGACAAGGTATCTTTGTGAAGGGAGTTATTTATTCTGTCTGATCCTCATGAGGAGAGATTGCATGGGTTTTGTAACTATCCCTTCAACCATATCTGAGCCTGGCTCAGTTGGTAGGACTCTCACCTCTGAGTCAGATAGATGTGGCTTCAAATATCACGTCGGGGACTTTGAGTCTACACTGAGGAAAGTGTTGCATTGTCAGAGGTGCCATCCTCCAGATGAGACAATCCCCCAAATAAAATTGATCATTCATTTCATAACTGTTTGTGGGACAAATATACAATTCACTTTTCAGTAAAATCCTGTGAGATTTTTTGATTGAGTGATGAGATGCTACATCAAATGCGAGGATTATTATATAAATGCACATCATTTACAGGAAGTATTTATTCACACATGCACCACACACACACTCACCCTTATAGTGTTAATACGTCCCAAAACACCTAATGGGAAATAGCTGTCAAGTGTAGTGACTGTATCTTTTGGAAAAATCTTTTGTAAACCTGTGCTTTTAGATACGGTTGATACCGTGAGTGGAGACACTGAAAAAGCTACCATCGCTGATTTGCATGAAGAATACACACACAACAATGAATTGTCTGACGCTGAGCAAAAAATGAGCCACGATCAGGTGGAGCCTGAGATAACGGAGCCCAAGACTCTTAAGATCGAATCACCATGTCCCCAGGCCAGTGCGTTGGATGCACAGATAAGTGCTGGCTCCCAGGTAAACACATTAAATAATGACAACAACTGGCTGGCCCAACCCTACCTGAAACATTCCCTATTCAAAAGGCTGGTGCTGCCACATATCTATTATGACCTCTTTTTCTTTGGAGAATTTGTTAAATCTTCCTTAAAAAGGAGTGTTGAAAATGTGTAGGATATAATTTAACATAATGCACAGATGAGGGAGTAGGGTATAGGAGGGAGTGGAGGCTCGTGTTGAGCATACATATCGGTGCAGACTTGTTGGGCTGACTGACCTGTTTCTGTGCTGCAATGTAATTCTGTGTGGTTGGTCAGTAACACAAAAAGCAGTTCACTAACGTGGTTAGACGACAGACACAGTCAGACACAAATGCGCTGCACTATTTTAATTGCGCAGTGAGATAAGTCAGTAGACCCTTGTGTCGTTTCGGTCGCAATGGAGTCACGGGGAAATTGATGCCACCGCCCATTTCCACACAATTCAAATGATAACATTTGTTTGTGAAACAATGGAAGAAGCATTTCAGAAGGACAGAGTATACCTCGAATGCAGGGAAGGTTGAAGATGCAAATGCAAAGTACCAATAGCGTGCTTAGTGCATATACATGGAGGTTGGGGATGGGGGGGGAGAATATGGTGGTTAAACAGGTTGCTACTGCTAGACGTATAAGCATGCATGCTCTATGATTTCATCAACAGAACAGGTGTCAGACACCAACAAAAGCAAAGGACCAACACACAGGGGAGAAATACTGTGTAGAGTTGGTGAAAATAGACAACAGCCTCGGTGTTAATGTCACAGTAAGTATTACAGGGTCTGATTTGGTTGACTGCTGAACATATATTGGCTCTTCATAATAATATAATAATCCTTGCGTTTTATATAGCGCCTTATCACATCATCGTGACGTCTCAAAGTGCTTCACAAGATGAACTGTAAAGTGGATTTACTGTATATTTTGTGGGCGAAACACGGCAGCCAATTGTGCACAGTAATGTGTCCCACAGACAGCCGGGAATGAGTGACCAATTTCATTTGGGGGATTGTTGTCCAGGAAACCAGGGAGAGAGATATTCCCTTCTCTTTTCAAATAATGCCACGAGATCTTTAATATCCACCTGAACAGGCAGATGTCAGCCACTTCTGACTCAGAGACCAGAGTGCCTTCACTGTGCCAGCCTGACGCACCGACACATGTCATAACAACAACAAATTATATTTGTATAGCGCCTTTCGCATTGGGAGGACGTCCCAAGATGTCACAGTTAATTGTGCACATTGGCAAGTCTTTCTTTACACAGGATTATTCTCCCTCACCCGCCCATATCTACTGTACACTTGTCAATGTTTGATCTCTTGCCACCGCAGCAAGCCACGGTCCCGAGCCAAAAGAGCTCAGATCTTGAGCTTGTTAGAAAGAGGCATGTTTTTACTCCAAATTGTATTGATTCATTTCAAATTTTCTACCTATTTTCATTCTGTTTCTTTCTTTTGCCCACTTCTACTTGCGCAAGATGAGGGAGAGCGGTCCTGGGAAATGGAACAATTTCCACTCTGCAGTCAGTAACAGAATGAAGTCCTTACAGGTCAGGTATAACATGGGTCTGCTGCATTGTAGAAGGCAACCTACCCACCAGTTTTCACATCCTATCCCTGGATTTCACCCTCACAAGAGCATCCCTTACTGTTGCCTATAAGACTTTTTCCACTTCCCTCACTGTCTGTCTGTACCAACAACAACAACAACAAGATTACATTTGTATAGCGCCTTTCATTTGTATAGGACGTCCCAAGGCACCATAGTGCTGTAATACCATAGAAATACATCAGAAAAATCTTCGCAATCCATCTCCGTGGAAGAAATTGGATATTAAACCCTGTAGCTACATGTCACGTCACTTTAAGTGTGCGATTCTTTGTCCACTGTTATGTGTGGTGTATGGCTTGCCAGTGTAAAAGTTCAGTTTGAGCATTAAAAACAGACATGAACGATATGATCCCCTAAGTTTATATTGAAGCCTTTCATGTCGTATAACTGTGTGAAAAGCACAGCACAGAACCAGATGAACTAGAAATGAAGGCAATGTTGTTACAGAGGTAAATACAGCAGCTAATTTGTGCCAGTGACATCCAACACACAAGGAGAGGAATCGACAGTAGGTTAGAATCCCTGGTGTGAGTTTGGATGAAAAGGGGGTGTACAACAGGGTAATGGGAGGAAGTTTTTAAACTAGTCTATGTGTGTGTGGGTGGGGGTTGGGAGGGAGGGGGGAACCATCCTGCATGTGAATTACAAGGCAGACAATTTATAATTATGTAATAAACTAAATAAATAATCCTTGCTTTTGATACAGCGCCTTATCACATCATTGAAATGTCTCAAATCACCTCACAGGATTTCCTGTAATGTGTAGTGACTATGCATTTTCTAGGCAAATGCGTCAGGCAATTTGCCCCACAAATTGTCTTGGCACATTCCCTGCAAAGCTTCGAGAGGTTACCCTACATGAAGAGTGTTAAATTCAATGGCTGACTCGTAAAAGCGTGATGTTCTTCTGTTCCCTAGGGCGGGGTGAACACCAGCGTGAAGCAGGGTGGGATATACATAAAGGCTATCATTCCTGGAGGAGCAGCTGACATTGATAATCAAATTAGGAAAGGTAATGTATTCATTTATTAAAGGGGATGAGTTTGTGAAGGGGGAATTTGGTTAATTTCCAATGCGCTGGGAGGAGGGGGGAAACAGTGCTGTTCGAAGCTGTCACAAGAGATATGCTGAATGAAAAGAGCTGCTTTAGCACATTTGAAACTGGATTGATTGCAAATGATCTGCTTGTCATGGACTTATCTTAGTTTTGAGAGAACTAAAAAAATCACAGGAGCAGGTGACCAAAAGCATGGCCAAAGATGCAGCTTATTAAGGAGGCTTTTGTGAGGAGGGGCGGGGAAGAGAAGGGAGCGAGGTAGTGGGATTTTGGCAGGGACTTCCAGAAGCTCAAAGTTCAGCTACTGAAAGTAGGAAGGACGGAGAGAGAAAAAGAGAGAGAGAGAGATGTGCAGCAGGTACAGAGGTTTTAGCTGGTTAGACTCCTGTACTTACTTCAACGCACACTCTGGGGACCCTAAGTCTTGGTTCTTGCCAACCTGTGCCTAACACTTTCCACAATTAGGTAAACAGGATGGGTCCCTCCAGGGAGAGAGTGCACACTCCATTCCAACAATCTATCTCTGGAGCCTTCATGCGTAAGTGGGATGCATGGAATTCTCAGATTGGTTTGGAGACTCTTAAGGGTGGTGATGGGTTTCCGCATGTGTCAGACACCCGGCTGACCGAAAAAAAGCTACAGCTCAATGCTGGGATGCGAGGGCCCGGGTAGGGTTGATAATTCTGGAACAAATGATATCAAACGGACCAAAGGGAATTCTTCAACCAAATCTGCTCAGTGGTGTTTGCTTTGCGCTCCCCCTCAAAGCTTAAGTCAAACTAAGGTCACAACGACCGTGATGTCCTTCTTGGTTTCGGCAGGGGATCGCCTGCTGGAGGTGGATGGGATCAGTCTGCAGGGAATCACTCATAAGCAGGCCATCGAGTGCTTGAAGAACACCGGGCAGGTGCGTTTCAGAAAGGCAACCCGTTACTCAATTGTTCCACCACGTCAAGTAACAATCCTTTTGCTCGATCCGCATTTGACAAGTATCGATAGCGGATCTCCTCGAGTTTAGGATCCATTGCCGGTGACTCATTGTTGATCATCATACATCTTACAAAGGAGCAGCCTCCATTATTAGCCGTCAGTTCAAATCACCAGGTTCACTGGAGTGAAAGGCTGCAGTGAACTAAATTGGCCCGTCTGTGGATGTGTGTTTGTAGGTGTGGGGAAACTTTGGACTTCGCTTTCCTGTCCCTTTAAAGGATCACTGGGTATATGCACCAACCACTTGTTAAATATATATATTTTTAAATACATGGAGAGATATGGGAATGTGTAAAGCTTGATTGCAAAGGCCAGTGAAGCTGATGTAGTAATAACAACAACTTGCACTTATAGAGTAACGGTGATTTAAGAGAGATTTGGATTAAATGGGACTGAAGAAGTATTTTCTTTACTCAGAGGGTATTTGATGACTGGAACAGGTTGCTACTCATTTAAGAAGCAGCCAGTGATGGGGAGACGGTAGGGTGAGTGTTCTGGAATGATGAGATTAGACAAGTCAAAGTGCCTTCTTCATCCAAACCAATCTTGTGATAAATTACATGAGGAAAAGTAATATTAAAAAAATGTTCATGGAAAGATCAGGGGAAAGGGATTAGAGAGCATAAAAATATATTTTCATTTGGTATAACGCCTTCCATGTCAGTTCAGAGCACTTCACAGGATATACTATGAAGTGGAGTGACTGTATTTTGTAGATAGATCCCGGGGAGTGGTGTTAGTAGCACAGGTTGGTCACAAGTCAAATGTTCCAATTTCAGCATAAAATCTCCCTAAAGTCAATTGGTAAATATTTTAATTCCTAATCAAGTTAATTGCGTACAGCTCCACGTCTAACTATCTGAACTACACCCGTTACCGTCAAGGACACAATGGGCTGAACGCCTCGTTTCTCTCTGAGTTGCTAATGTTAAATCAGATTCTGTGACCTTGCAGTTGTGCTCATGTCTGTAAGTGGACAGCGAGTGGATTGATTGTTCTGTCCTCCGTCACTAGGTGGTGAGGTTGGTGTTGGAGAGAGGACAGCAGCCGGCAGCAACTGGGAGCAACACTCCAGAAAGCGAACAGGAGCTCGTACTCACTGTCACAAGCCAATGGAACGAAGATGAATATCCTGAGGTTTCCAAAGCAACAACCTTGCCTATCATTCCCAAGGACGACGACTTCACAACAGATGGTAGGGGGTGATGTTGAGGGGGGGAAGCTAGCACGTATGTCACTTTCTTAAGGATAATTTATGGCCTGCCCTTTCAGCGGCAAGGCAGAGAATCATTTTTAATGTCGTGCATGTTCTGTAAAGGTAATTGTTCTTATAGGACTCTGACTTCTGAATAGGTAGTGAATATGTATGTGTGTGTCTTTGCATGCGTGTCCGAATGGGGAATTAATTGGCCAGGGAGAAAGTGGAGGCAGCGTGGCCAGTATCAAGAGGACATCAAGCAATTATATGATGGCTGTGGGGATTGCGGGATAGGTGTGGGGTGGGGGGGGTAAGGGGATGAAGACCACAAATAATGATAGTGTAGGAAATAGGACTGACACCACAAACCATAATGATCCGTTTTGTTCTTCAGACAACAGCAGCAACAATAACTTGCAATTATATAGTGTCCCTCATGCAGGATAGTGTCCCAGAGCGCTTGACAGTGGTGGAGCCTGACACCGAGCCGGGAGGAGTGGGGAGGTGACCGTGGGCACAGTCGAAGAGGAAAGTCTTCAGGTGTAATCTGAAGAAGGGGAAGGAAGGGGAGAGGCAGAATGTTCAAGAGTTTCAGGGCGTAGTGGCTAAAAGTGCGGCCCCATGATGGAACAGAGGGCACAAGAGACATGCAGGAGGTTGGAGCCAGTTGAGCAGAGGCTGTAGGCTGGGGGGTGTAAGCGGATCGGAGAGATAGGGAGGTGCCAGGGCATCAAGGGATTTGAAAATGAGCGTGAGGATCTTGAAATCAACCCCTTCAGCGATAGGGAGCCAGTAGAGCCAGGCTGGTACTAGTGTGATGGAGATAGGGAGTTTAGTGCGGATGATTATGCAGGCAGCGGAGTTTGGGATCAGCTGGATTTTGTGGATGGTGGAGCTGGGGAGATCGGTGAGGAGGGCATTTGAATAGTTGAGGTGACAAATGCATGGAAGATTGTTTTGGCTGCGTCTGGGGTAAGGTACAGTTGGAGGCGGGCAGTGTGGCGGAGTTGGAAGAAGGCAGTCCTAGTCAGGGACCAGATGTGGGGAAGGAAGGACAATTATGGATTGAACCTATTGCCTAGGTTGCACATACGAGGGCCCCTGAGGTTGTTTGTGGAACAATGCTATGGGCAAATAGGCAAATAGGCTGCTGCGTTCACCTACAAATTCACAGACACTCCACATTACAGTAAATCTTGTGGAGCAATTCGGACCATTTCTTTCTGAGGGACTATTTGCACATAATGGCAGCGATGTTTATCTACAAAACCGGCCTGTAAACTAATTACTGTGAGGTGCTTGAAGAATTTTCAACATGATGAGGTGCTGGGAAAATGCAAGTCATTAATACTAGCTTCATAATTAGATTTGGAGAATTGATTTAGAACTAAATATTAATCTTTTTGTAAGGTCATCATCTTACATCAGCGTAATACTAAATAGCAACAACTTATTAATGAGCTCCTCGAAAGAAATGACACTAAATGATTTAAGATTTGATTTTGTTTGTGTGTGCGGCTCGCTGTAATCATCCTTCTCCATTTCATCTTTTTGGCCGTCTTACCGAACAATGCATCTCAAAATGAAGAGCTGGCAGTAATGCACAGTGCTCTCCTGTTTATTACAAAATACCGCAACTTGCATTCATATAGTGCCCTTCGTTCAGGGTAGCATCTCGGAGCTAAAAGATTGATCATTCACTTCATGGGAGTTTGGAGGAGATTGTTGGGCCAAAATTAGACGCTGTGCGTGCTTACAAAACACACAGTCACTGTACTTTATAATAAAATGCTGTGAAACGATTATGTGGTAAAATGCTATATCAAATGCAAGGATTATTACAACATTATTGTATACTACTGTATTAGATAGCAAACTAATGAGCAGTGAAAACAAACCATTTGATTGCACACTTATTCAGACAGTTGTATTGAACTAACTATTCCCTGTTCATGATTATTATATCTCCTAAATCAATTCACTTTACAGTATATCCTGTGAAGTGCTTTGAGATGTCTCCCAAGACGTGACAAGACTATATCAAATGCAAGGATTATTATTGTGAGACTTGTGTGGCTTGTAAACATCGGCACGGACTGGTTGGGCCGAACGACCTGTTTTTGTGCTGTACAGTGTCTGAAAGAGAAAAGGTGTGAATTTCCGAACATGTCAAACTCTGTGCCCCAGCAGGTACCACGTTCGAGGTGAGGCTGAGGAAGAACTCGGGAGGCTTGGGGTTCAGTTTCCTGCAGATGACATATCCGAACATCGAGGACCCGGGAGGCGGAGGTTTGGTGAGAATAAAAAAGCTGTTTCCCGGGCAACCAGCGGAGGAGAGTGGTCAGATTAAGGTTGGGGATGTCATTCTCGCAGTCAACGGAGCAGTAGTGCAGGGTCTATCGTATCAGGTAAGAAGCCTTTGTCACACAGACGTGTTGCTTGCCAGACTGTCATTGACTTGCTGGGGAAATTGAGGCAAAATGGGATTTTGTTTGTGAGCCCTGGAGAATCGTAGCAAATTCACAACAACATGATCTGCACAGACTGGCTCTCGACTCCTCATGCAGACTGCAGGGAAAAGATGGAGACTTGGATTTCTGCTGCCAATATATCGGTGTAGTCAAGCCAGGTGACATAGGTAAAGAGGATAGTCCTGTCCTCAGTCATTGGGTACTAGACCTGAATAGATTTATCCCAGTTGACAGCGCAAAAGGAGGCCATTCGTAACTGAAAGAGCAATTAATTTAGGTCCACTACACCCAAAAAGCCTTTTATATTTTTCCTTCTCAAACATTTGTCTTAGTTCCTTGTGAAAGCTATTGTGGATTCGGCTTTCAAAACCCCAGTTGGCGGGATATTCCACAGCCCAGTAACCTGGGTCTGTAAAAGCACTTTAACGTTTCTTTTACATGGAGTCTTATAGTGTACTGGTTGGAGTTTTGGCCACACAAACAAGAGGACTTGGTTTTGATTCCCGGCGAGGCGAAACCTTAAGCAAGTTTCCTTACCTAGCAGTAAGTAGGGATCTGGTTGTTAGTCGACTGGCGGATCAGTATCTGTGAAATGCTTTGAGATGTGTCAATGACATCTTAAGGCGCAATATCAAACGTAAGGATTATTATTATTAAGATGCCACAGCATGGAGATAAGTCGTTGTTCATGCAATCTAGTCACATGGCCTTGTCATTGTTTTGCTCTCTGAATTTCAACAGGAAGTCCTTCACTTACTGCGAGGAGCACCATCTGAAGTAGCCATCACCATGCACAGACCAGCACCAGGAACCCTTCCTGAAATCGACCCCAATCGAATGGTAATCCGACTCCATGCAAACATTATGGGCTAATAATGGACACGGGGAGGAGGGTTGTGGGGGGAAACAAGGAGGAAACATAGTATATATGTACCTATGTTAAAGCTGCATTTAAAATTTGCCAATAGTTTGACTCTGACTCAGAAAATTGTGGGTTCAGATAGGCTGACACCCCAGCACAGTGTTGGTTAGAGTGCCATATTGTCAGAGGTGTTGTCCTTCGGACGAGATATTAACTCAATGAGATATTAACTTTCACGTCCACCTGAGCAGGTGGACATGAAAGATTCTGTGAGACTGTTCGAAAAGAGAAGGGAGTTTCTCCCGGTTTCCTTGCCAACAATCCTCCAGATAAAATTGGTCATTCTCTTCATGGCTGTTGGTGGGACATTGCTGTGTGCAAATTGGCTGCTGTGTTCGTCAACAAAATACACATTTTACAGTCAATCCACTTTACAGGATATCCTGTGAAGCTCTTTGAGACATTTCTTTGGTACATCAAATGCAAGGATTATTAATAATTATTATAATTATTAATTCTGCATATTTTTACACCTGTTAGACTCCAGCTGCTTCTCCGATCAAGGAACATTCTGTACTGTGTTCACCTGATTCACAGCTGGACAAGACTGTGACAGAGCCAGAGGCAAAGACTTACCTGAACCAGGAGGTGAAAGACCAGCTAAATGGCTCAACTGAGCAGCGTCAGTGTGATCTCAGTGAACCTGGGAGTGACGAAAGTGAGGAGGCTGAGGACTACATCTCTCGTTCAGAGAGCTACCCTCCTGAAGAGTACCAGAACTTTGAAGACATTCCACTCATTGAGATGAATCTGGCTCTGATCACTGCTCTGGCTAATGACCTGAGGCAGAACTGTTACTCATCCTGCGATGTAAAAGTCGATGAAAAGTGAGTGCTGTCAGATTGTTATGTTTCCCGATGTTAAAAGCTCTGTATTAAAAATAATAATAATAATAATCTTGCATTTGCTACAGTGCCTTCCACTTCAGGAAGTCTATTGCTGAGCATCCCAAAACTGTAAAGTGGATTGACCGTGTGTTTTGTGAAATGAGGTGCCAATGAGGCGCTGTATGAAATGCAACGATTATTCATAATATGATTAGTTGTGAATCATTTTGTTTTGAAAATCTCACATGTTCAACCTCGCTGGTGACAATTCCAAGGTGGTCGGTCAATTCAATGGCCCTCCTCAATGAAAATATTTTATTAATTCATGAGACCTTGAGGAAGTGGGACTTTTCCCATTATAAACTCACAGGGCACTTTGGTAGATGATAATAATAATAAACTTTGCATTTTATATAGTGTCGTATCACGTCTTTGAGACGTCTCAAAGGGCTTCACAGGATATACTGTAAAGTGAATTGACTGTGTATTTTCACAGAAGAGCGAAAGAACATTTTACTGGAGCTCCAATAACATTAAAAACTTAAGAAATATTGCATGTAACCTTTGCAATTTCGTAACAGGATGCCTTAATAAGGTACACAAGTCACACTGATCTGAAATACAATCACCCCAACTCTCGGGAACGTTACTCTGGTGGGATCTCATTCTAGGGCGGAGTTCCTTTGAGTCGGCAGGAATTCTGAATAAGATATCTTAATAATAATATTGTACGTCAGCCTGGCTCTGTTGGTAGCCTCCGAGTCAGAAGATTGAGGGTTCAAACCTCATGTTGGGGTTTAGAACTCATTTACTTTAGGCTGACAGTCCAGCGCTGGAGGTATTGTGCATGAGTACGTTAAACCGAGGTTCCATCTGCCTGTTCATGTGGACGTTAAAGATCTCATGGCACTATTCGAAAAGAAAAGGGAATTTCTCCCGATGTCCTGGTCAACAATCCCCCAAATAAAATTGGTCACTCACTTCATGGCTGTTTGTGGCACATTATTGTGCACAAATTGGCTGCCGTGTTTGCCTACAAAATACAATCACTGCATTTCACGATATATCCTGTGAAACACTTTGAGACATCCTCCCAACATGCGAGGCACTTTATCAAGTGCAAAAAATATCATTTTATCTTTTAAGATAATTTAGAATCATTACAACCTATTGCTTGAACTCTCAGCCTTCAGAACAGTACGTTAGGTGACTACAATGGCCCAGCATCAGCAGTCTACTATCACAAGCCCCAAGTGGCTTCTCCAACATCGCTGGATGAAGAGTACCTGAACATCAGCAGTGCCTCAGTCTCCTCAAACTTCTCTTGTGATAGTACTGAGATTCAGCTGCCTTACAGATTCAGCCCACAGCCCCAGGCCTCATGGGAGAACACCAGCAACAAGTCTGAGTGGGAGGATGTGGAGGAAATGGAACAGGAATTGGATCCTCAAGCAAGAGTGATGAATGAAGATGAGGAAGAGCCTAAGCAAGTAAGTGTCACATTTGTCTCAGTGGCTAAACAACAGTGACTAACCTCAGTGGCTCAATGTCCTCATCATCTGAGGAAGGTGTGCGCATGTGTCTTCGTGTATGCATGTCTTCTGATGTGTGTGTATCTGGTGTGTGTGTGTGCACGGATTTGTCTCTTCCTATGTGTATGTCTTGCCGTCTCTTCCTGCACGAGTGTGTGCACATCTCTGTATCTCTTCCTATACGTATGTGCAAGTGTCTGCCTGTGTGTCTTTGTGTATCTTTGTGACGAAGAGAAGATTTCTGATGCAAATGTGGTGTGAGGAAGTGCTTCTTCCAGACTCTCAAACCAACAACCTGAACACTACCAGACCCCTTGCCTTTTGCTGAATTGAGATTATGTGTGATATGAATATGATAATCTTAAAAAGACAGTTAACGCAACTTACGAATTGGATTCAAACCCCACAATACACTGACTTGAGGGGAACCCTCCCCACCCAAATGCGGGTGTCCATTCCAACTCTATGCATAGAAACACATATTTTGTGTGCACAGCACTGAGCAGAGTTATATTGGTTAGCTCCCTGTGCCTCTCACTTTTTTTAACTGAATAAATAAATGATACAAATGTGTGGGAAACGTTTACAATAAATCCCAGGCTCACAGTGAGAAGGAATTTTGTGGCAGTGTGCCACAAGCAGAGTTTACTACTTTGGTGTCACTATTGATGGCATCAAATCTTTGAGAGATGTCCTCCCGATGTGAAAGGTGCTGCATCAGTACAAATTGCATTGAATTGAGGTGATAGTTGTATGGACAAGTTTCAAGTTCACCAGGCTTTGAACACAGTAACATAGCTGGAGGTGAGACGGCGGAGGTGGGGGTGAGCTGTCCCACTGACTGGCGTCATGAGCTCATTGAGGTTCTTTTTTTGTTCAGTCCAAAACCCAGGAGTTTGAGATGTTTGTGACTCTGAAGAAAAACAAGAAAGGCAGCCTAGGCTTCACGATGGTTCGCAGTAAACTGGACAATTGCTACTACATCAGAGATGTCCTGGATAATCCCGCCAAGGGCGACGGGAGACTGAGGGCTGGTGACAAGCTGATAACGGTAAGATCTGTATTTTTTACACAACTATGCTCCGTGCTTCCACCCAATCTGAGCCTGTAGAACACTTCATCCTAAACTTCGAGGTGGCCCTGTCATGTTAACGAATTCAAATACACGGGAATTTCCATGGTTAGGTGGGATGCACAGAACTCTGGTTAGGTGGTGATGGGTTTCCACCTATGCCAGACACCCGGCTGACCAAATAAAATTCTTAACATCCATCCTTCGGATGAAACTTTAAACCAAAGTCCCGTCTGCCTGTTCAGGTGGACGTTAAAGATTCAGTGGTGCTATTCGAAAAGAGAAGGGGGTTTCTCTCTCCCGGTGTCCTGGCCAACAATTTCGGAAATAAAATTTAGCACGCACTTGACAGCTTTTTGTGGGACACTCCTGTGCGCAACTGGCGGCCGTGTGTCGTCCACAAAATACACAGTCAATCCCGCGGAGAGCTTTGAGACGTCTCAATGATGTCATAAGGCGTTATATCAAATGCAAGGATTATTATTATTATAAAATCCATATCAGGTTGGAAGCCGGTTTGCCTGTAGTTCTGGCCAACAATCCCCAAGATAAAATGTGTCATTCATTATGTGGGGTAAGTGGCTCATTGTTGGAGATGCTGTTCTGGGTATTGATCAGTCCCATTCAATTAACGCTGATTTTTTTAAAAATTCCTTACAAAAGAATTTTTAAAAACCAGCTAATTTTACTGAGGACTTTGCCTATTTGCAGAGAATCTACACTTGAGGTTGAAATAACATTCATTTTTACAGCTCTTCATCACTTATCAAACAAAGCACCTCGCATGTAATTTACTGCGTGTTAAGTGCGGTGACTGTTTTTGTAGCTAACCCTGACAGCCATGAGGTGGATGACGAAAAAATCCAGGGGATTATTGGCCAGGTTACTGGGAGAAACTTCTCTGTAAGAATAGTGCCATGGGATCTTCAGTGTTCACTGGAAACGCAGATAGACTGGACCTCATTTCAATGTTTCATTAAAAAGGCGGAACCTCTGATAATGTCGTGCTCGCCCAGCTCTGCACTGGAACATCAGCCGAGATGTGAGCTCAAATCCCGATGTGGAGACTTGAACGTACATCCTGCCATGCCAGAGGCGAGCGAGTTACTAACTGAGCCCAGCAGTCAAACACAGCAAGCTCCACTGTAGCAGTTCACAACAGTTCCTCTTTTCTGCAATGTTCCTATCTTTAGCGCTGTTACAGTTTTGAGCAATTCTAAAGCAAAAAATCTATACAGTTCTAAGCAATAGTTCATGAGCGCCTGCGAGATTTACAGAGCTCAGGAGACCTGATAACCTTCTGCAGGTTTTACTTCCATGCTACAGCCTTTGTTGTACAGTAAAAGTGTTACAAAAACTCCTCTCTTCTCTTCAGTGTGCATTAATCTGCCTCAGTTGCGCACGCAGGGCAGGGAGTAAGCTGTAAAAAGAGACAATAATCCTTTGGAATTTAATTTATTTATAAAGCAGTGATTTGACTCCGGTCGATATTTTAAAAAAAGATCCCTACGGAGGTACTGTAAAGATTTGCTGAATTTTCCACCATCCACTTGATTCTATCACCCATTTATAGCAAGAATGGACCTAAAAGTAGTGGGTTCCTAGAATTCTTTTTCAATTTTAAAGATGTAACGCACACTTGAAATACAACAGCAACAACTTGCATTTATGTTGCGCCATTAATGTGGGGAGCATCTTGGAGCACTTAACAGTGGTGGAGCCTGACGCCGAGCTTTCCAGTGATGGGAGCGAGCACCAGCACGGACACAATAGGTAAAGAGCAGGGAAATCCATATCACCTTTCAAAACGGAACTAATAATAATAATCCTTGCATTTGATATAGCGCTTTTCACGTCGGGAGGACGTCCCAAAGTGCTTCACAGAACACACTGTAAAGTGAATTGACTGTATATTTGTGAGCGAACGCGGCAGCCAATTGCGCACAATTGTCTCACAAACAGTCGTAGATTGAAAATGACCAATCTTTTATTATTGTTTTTGGTTTTGGAGGGATGATTATTAGACGTGTGGAGTAAGGAAACTTCCCCAAGGTTTCGCCCTGTGCGTGGAATTGAACTCAGGTCTCTCACTTGCAAAGCGAGTGCTCTAACCACTGAGCTACAGGACTCCACAAAGCTACAAATCTACAAAGCAGTGAAACACAATTATATAATAATAACCCTTGCATTTGATGTACCACCTTATCACTTCACCCGAGACACCTCAAAGTGGTGTATTTTGCGGGGCAAACATGGCAATCAGTTTGCGCACAGCAGTGTCCCACGAGCACAGAGAAAAAGCAAGTAAATGGCAACCAAAGGATTGCTAAATGGGATTGAAAAGAGCCAGCGCAGACAAGTTGGGCTGAATAGCCGCCTTCTGTGCTGTAAGTTCCTTTGGTTCTAAACAGGTTTTAATAATAATAATCCTTGCATTTGATATAGCGCTTTTCACGTCGGGAGGACGTCCCAAAGCGCTTCACAGAACACACTGTAAAGTGAATTGACTGTATATTTGTGGGTGAACGCGGCAGCCAATTGCGCACAGCAAAGTCCCACAAACAGTCGTAGATTGAAAATGACCAATTTATTATTGGTTTTGGTTTTACAGTGATTACTATTAGGCTCTGTGTGGAGTAAGGAAACTTGCCCAAGGTTTCACCCTGTCTGGAATTGAACTCAGGTCTCTCGCTTACAAAGCGAGTGCTCTAACCACTGAGCTACAGGACTTCACTGAGCAGATATCGCCAATGGGAAGAACTAGCACAGACACAATGGGGAAAGAGAAAGAGAATGGGAATGGAATGGCTTGGGTGGGGAGGGTTGAACACAGCTCATGAGATGCCGAGGGCAGACAATCCTCAGAAGGAAGGAGGCAAACAGGAAGGAGCGTCACTTCTTGTGGATCTCCTCAAAGAGATCTTGGAGTATGTGAGATGTCAGGACTCTCAGCCATGATTGGGACATGGCTCGTGGAAATGGAAACCATGTAAAAGGGGGAGAAGAAAAGCTTGGAAACAAAACTGATTTAATAGAAACCGGATTAATTGGTGTTGTCCATCCACTCACGCTGCCTTACAGGTAAATGGCTTCGATGTTACAAACGTCTCGCACGAGGACGCCATTGACCTGCTTAGATCCGTTCCTGATAAATTGACCCTCATGGTTGGCCGAGCTGCCCAGAACCTGCTTCTACCACCACCTTTGGACAAGATTCCAGATATTGTCATCCAGAGAGGTCCGAACGGCCAGTTGGGTAAGTGGCACAGCGACGTGGTGTAGATTTCGATTGCCTGGGTTTTCAAAGAGCCCTGAGTACAGTACTGTAAGGGCATTTTAGCACCGGAGAGGGTATACAGGCAGGGCAGCTACAGTAGAACCCTGTTATAATGCACTTTATTGTAATGCGGGGTCTCTTGCAGTGTGATCAGGGTGGGGACCGGCTCCAACTGCACTGTGGAACACTACATATGGTGTAGCTCGAGTTTATGAGCTGTCAACAAACTTGGGCTGTAACAAGCCAAGCCATGTAGTGGGGTTCATCCTTTATAGAAAAGGAAGGGACCACTGTGAATGACAGTAGAATCAGATCCAAAGAGGGAACGGAATAGCTATCAATCGAGAGAGGTTTGACAGATGTAGCAGCATGGGATTATTTATTTACCCTACAAATCTTTTATTTTTACTTAGGGACTGGTTGGGTGGACGGCAATAGGTTTTTCCTGTATGGTGATGTTCACACATTCCTAGAAGTTAAGGTTTTATTTTTTTTTAAAAAACTGATTATTATTTAATTCCATGCGATTCCTTCGTGCGTAGATGCGAAATTATTTTCCTTATTTATAAGAGGGTTTTTGCGTTTTTTTTTACAAGCAATTGGCTGAGATCAGACTTGCATAAACAAATAAAATCTGAAAATTCCAGGAAGTATTACACATTCCTGCCTCGTATTCCCGCAGCTCTCTGAAAGGTGTTCCTTTTGGAACCATATTTAACAAGATTTGTGTTTTACTAATAATAATCAGTACATTTGGTAAAGCATCTTTCACATGTCAAAGCACTTCAAAGCACAGGATTTTACTGCAAAGTGTAGTGACTGTATTCTTGTAGGCAAATATTCACACAGCAATGTTGCAATCAGCAAAGAGCGACACTAAGATTTACGACGACCATGATTAGTTTCCTTGCTATTATAGATGCACATGCCCCGGCGAATGGGTTACTAATCTTCTTTGCTATTGATCTCAGTCCAGGTCTGTACTTGTTTCTGCAGGTCTGAAGTTAACGGGGGGGATAGGCAGTAAATGGCAAGGCGTTTACGTGCTGCAAATCGTGCCAAATTCTCCGGCCAGTGCAGAAGGAAGCCTGCAACCCAACGACAGGATCTGTTACATCTGCGGCTTGTGCACCATGGGCATGAGCTTGGACGACGCAGTGAGGATCTGCGAGTCCGAGAACAAGCAAATCAAGTTCAAAGCCACCAGGTAAAAGCAGGTTTGCTTTAAGCTTGAAATTTGCCCGACCGAGCATGCCTTTCTTCAATAAGACTCCAAATTGTGAATACTTTTGTCCAGGCTTGTGAATCTGTTTTGAAGAACAGCGAGCTTTCCTCATATTACAACGTTCACCAAGAAAACCCCAATAACATGCTCAGCAACAACATGTTCACCTTAATATTGTTTATGGGATATTAATGCTAAACGAACCGTCTGATTGTTGAGGCGGACGTTAAAGATCCCGAGAATCTCATCGAAAGGAGAAGGGAGTTTGTCTCTCCCGGTGTCCTGACCAACATTCCTCCAGATAAAATTGGCTCATTGTGGGAACATTGCTGTGCACAAATGAGCTGTTCTCCCACAAATATATGGCCACCACACTTCGCGGTAAATCCCGTGAGGCGATTTGAGACACTTCGATGATGTGGACAGGTGCTAGCTATATGAAATTTAAGGATTTGTTATAAACCGCCTTCCTGGTGTCAGAGACAGAAAGAGAACATTCACTTCCTCACCACTAGTGAGCAAGCACATACAGTGCTGTAATTGGATAATCAGGCACTGATTTTATCCGGGGCATAAAACTGTAACTGCAAATAAAACCTAGACTTAATGAGGTACCTAGGAGGTGTTTGTTCAATTTTAAATACAGCTTATTGCCAGTTTATCTTCAGACAGATTTAAAATGGAATAAAACAGAGAACTAAGCATATCAGCTTCCGTCTGGGCCCTCGGGCTCTTTCCTCCAGTCAGTAACATTCTGCATCCGTTAACTAGGTATCAAGGGACATGAAATGACACTCCAGTCTGTCTGATCTTCTTCAGACCATGAATTCTTCTGGGATTCAGGGCCCGTTTCAGTCGCTGTTTTGAAACCTTCAGAGTCTTACAAGGAAATTAAACGCGAAACCAGAACGATTAAAACCGCAAGAGAAATCTGAGGGGAGAGCTTTGCAAGATTATAATAAAAATCCTTGCATTCTATCACTCCTTTCAGGCCCATGGTGAAACATCAGCTCCAAGGCTTCGCTCTTCAGCTATTCTGATTCAAGGCTGTTCAAACAAGAGAGCTTTGGGAACCCTCTTACTCAATCATGTAATTAAAATGACATAAGGACTCGCTTTGAGGAGTATTTTGTTTATATCTTGCTGTCGCTCAGTAATTCGTTGTTCATTTAACCAAAAAACTCTTTTTGGGGGTGGTTGGGTGCGTGTTTTATGCTGAGAGGACTTTTAAGTCTGAGAAAATAGGAATTGGTCCCTTTTCAGGGTCTGAGAGGGTTTTAGTCCCTCCTTAATCAGGCAATCTACTGGCCCAGGGCAGTGTCCACCATCATGTTCTGCTGTTCAGTACATTTAGTGACTTTAATAATCTCACCAGACTACAAATTGGCTGCTACAATGACCCACAATATACAGTCACTTTACAATTATCCTGTGAAGCACTTCGGGCATTCTCCCGATGTGACAGGCTCGATACCAAATGTAAGGATTGATATTATTTTATTATTTATTATCATTACTGTAAAGCACTCTGCGGTCACATACAGCACCACTAAGTGCAGAGTAAAGTCCTTCCATTCTGCCTTAACAATGTGCTTCAACCTCCCCATCAAAAGAAAAACTCCAAACTGTGCCCCTATTAATACACCAGTGTGAAATTTTCCTTTCCTCGACAACAACAACAACTTGGATTTGTATAGCGCCCTCCACGCCAGGCGGCATCTCAGAGCGCTTATTCAACCCTCCTCGTGCCATTCAACCCATGGTCTCTTGAGCGAGTTAGCCAAAATGCAGACAGTTGTGTGCTGTGAATTCACAGCCAGAAGCAGCTGGTTGAGTTTTCCCTAACATGTTTCACAGTTAGAGAAGACTTGAATCCCTGGAGACTGAATCCCTGAAGTGAAAGCCCACTCACTGTACATCATGGGTCACACGTCAGAGGGATGGCTGATTGATGGTGAAACTGGTACAATCACTTCTATTTTCATTGCCACTACATTGGCTGATAGCTTGATGGAACCAGTGCTCCTAATATTAAAGGAAAGGTTGCAAGGCAAACAATGAACATCAGATTCCTCTGCCGCTAAAAGCAGAAAGAGCCTGCATTTTAATAGCTCCTTATCACTTCAAAAGTTTCCCAAATTCTTGTTGGAATGTCACTTTGGTTCTACAGAGAGCCATTAGGTGAATGACCAATTTTTCTGGAGGATCGGTGGCCAGGACACTGGAGAAACCCCCCCTTCCCTTCTCCAACAGTATCACGGGATCTTTTAACATCCACCTGAACAGGCAGACCGGATCTATTGTTCAATGCTTCAGCTGAAGGAGGGCAAAATGACACTTTGCAATGGCATTTTTGCAATGTATGTAATAATAATAATCCTAGCATTTGATATAGTGCCTTATCACGTGTTCGAGACGTCTCAAAGTGAGGGTAAGAGGATGTATCTGGTTCCTAGACCAAGGCATTTGGTACATAGGAAAAGGAGGAGGCCATTCAGCATCTCAAAGCTATTCTGCCTGTTCATTAGATAATGACAGACCTTTTTAATTCTATTTCACCACCTTGTCTCCACAATCCTCAATATACCCTTTTTTCCTAAGTGCCTATCTATCTCCCTTTTTGAACACTGCAATCAATTCTGCCTGCGTTCCACATTCTCACAATTGTACAGATGGTTTATCCTCTTGTTTAGGATCTTGCCAGCATCTAAACATTTCCTCTTACATTCCCACAGGGATGATAAACCAGTGATACCGAAAGGAAGATCGAGCGGTAAGTGATATCCACAGTCACCGTCACTCCTCAGCAATACAGAAGTAGCAGCCAGGACAGGTTGATTGATATGCAAACGATTATGTGCAAGACACTATTCACTAGACAGTTGGGTATCGCTGCTGGTATGTAATGGAGAGTTAGCTGGCAGGAAGAAAGCAAACATTACTTGTTACTACCGTCAGGAACAGGGCTCCTGAACACCCGTCTTCTGCTGTAAAAATTTAATTGGAAAAGGTCACTTTGTTTTTGGTTAGCTGGGTGCCTGACACTCCAATCCCTTAAGAGTATCGAAGCCAGACACAGATCCACAAGCCTGAGCAACCTCAGTCCTAAATAGCATCAAAGGCTAAGAGTGGGTTTCAAGCATTAGATCCTCACAGAGACTATCTAGTAATTTTATATCAAACTCTTATCCTCCCTGGTTCTCTGAGAAAGCTTTACTGGAACAAGGGGCAGACTGACAGTTGAAAAAAATATTCTCACTCGTGAATGGGTCAGTTCCAACAGGGGTATGATCTATTATGACACAAGTCTACCATTAAAACAAGTATGTACCAGGGTTGCCCTTGGCAGAGGTAACCCTTCAGTGGTTCAGAGCAGCTTCTAAACACAAATGGTAGACATAGTTTGCTTTCATTCCAAGAATTTGGACGCTGCTATGACAACTTTCAACTTGGTGGGGCGTTGAACACAATCTGGGCAGAGAGGGTGGGGAGTGATTTGAGTGGAGGGGGGAGTGAATTGTGCAGAACTTGGGCAGGTGTCCTTGGAATGATTTTGACCTGTCTGCTGGATGAAGCACAGCACCTTTCCCAGTAGGGTTGTTGAGGAGGATTGATCTGAAATCAGTCTGTAGTCATCTGAGGCTATTCTATTGGTCTCCTGCTTCGCCTTGCACCACTATACTGTCTTATTTTCTTTTTCCAATGCCTAGGAACTAAAGTCAGAAAGAAAGTAAAAAAATGTATCTTATTGAGAGGCAAGTGCACTTGTTCTGGGTTACCAGCTGTTCACCAGCTTTGCTGTGCACGCTAACTTAGTCTCAGTTTCCTCATCCCTGCTATGACCCTCCTTTGTATAGCACCTGACCTTCAGATGAGACATTAAATCGAACCCCAGCCATTTGATTTTCAGGTAGATGTTAAACATCACAAGACACTATTGAAAAGGAGAAGGGAGTTTCTCCCAGCTTCCTGGCCAACAGCCCTCCATTAAGTTGATTGTTAGCCTCATGGCTCTTTGTGGGACATTGGTAACTATACTTGACAGTAATTACTTGTCAAGCATTTTGAGATGCTCCCCTGTGCAATTACCCTTGCTATTATTTCAGTACAATAATGTGACAGCTTGGCTCAGTTGGTATCACTTTCGTCTCTGGGCCAGAAGGTTATTGGTCTAAGCCCCACACTGGGGACTTGGGGTTAATCAACTCACATAAGAATTGGTTCATTTTAACACATGTTTTAAGTCAATGTTGGACAAGTTATGAGAGTCGGTGCTTGTTTCCTTCTTAAATAATAAACCGAGCATTTGATGCTGTGCCTCATGTTAAAACGTCTCAAAGTACTCCTCTAGAGTCGTGTGTATGTTTGAGGCAACAGCCAATTTGTGCACAGCAACGTCACACAAACGCCCACAAATAATGAATAACTTTTTTTTGTATTAGGGGACACTGGGAGAAATTATTTTCCCTTTTCAAACAAAGCCATGGTATATTTACACCACCCACCTGAGCAGGCAGATAGGACCTAGTTTTAACGTCTCATCTGAAGGATGAAACCTCCGACAATGCAGCATTGTCCCCAGTATTGTCAGCCTAGACTTTGAGCTCAACTCCCTACGGGCTGAATGAAAAGCAAACAGAGCAGAAAAAGTTACAGCATTCCCTCAAACCTCTACAATTATCCATTTGTGACCATCTCGGATAACAAGCGTCTATGTTGGTTATCTCAGTGTTCACTGTCCGCCCCAATTATAACACAGCAATTGAGATCCATAACAAGAGATCACGTGTTGTAACTGAGTGCGATGTAGGATAGAGATGTCACTGATCCACACTCTATATGCGAGCAGAAAGCCAGCCAACTGCTCTCATATTCTGTTGCTTCATTGATGTGGGGAGGAGGTGGGAGACCTCACCAGAATTGTGTATGTGTGTGTTGCCTATTGCTGCACTTCATTAAAACCCTTGTGCAGTACTGTAAGAGCAAATGGTACTCTTTTAAATGCAACTCTACATAAATTATAAAGCGTCCAACACCAAATACTTCAGAGTGCATCTACCTGAGTGTAGATTTACTCCATTTGCCTAGCTTTTCAGTGCGTCCAGAATTTGTCAAATTCTTAAAGTGTCTTGAATTTTGGAGCAGTTTCCTGTAAATTCTTTTAAGGAACTACAGAAAGACGGGCCCCAGAGTTAAAACACAATGCAACAATTTACAGAATTCTGCACCCACTAAAATGCAATGTTAATGGAGTAAATCTAGACCCCGGTGAAATTTCTACCCTGATATATTTAAGAAACTACAAACACTAAATCATTAAAAGACAGCAACAACCTTCTCAGTTGGACTCCTTGAAGAGGTCAGTCACCTCCAGTTGTCTCTGGCTGTGGTTTTTCTTTTTCTGGGCAAACCAAGGATATTGCTTGAGCTGGAATGGTCTGAGAGCTAAGTCACTTAGGAGTGAAATTAGGAAGTATTTTTTCATGTAAAGAGTAGTGGAAATCTGGAACGTTCTCCCCCAAAAGACTGTGGATGCTGGATCCATTCACATTTTGAAGGTTGAGGTGGATAGCTTTTTGTGTTAGGTAAGAATATCAAAGGATATGGAGCAAAGGCGGGTAAGTGGAGATACAGAGCAGCCATGATCGAAAAGAACGAGGGAGCAGGCTCGAGGGCCTGAATGGCCCACTCCTGTTCCCATGTTCCAATATCTTGAACATTATGTCAGACCTATTTTCAGTGCCTTCCTTCTCTGTTTCTGCTGGATTGTTTGTTACTTGCGAGTCTTGCTGCTCTTCTGGTCTATTCCCATCTATTTCCGCTTCTTTGCTCTGGACTTGGGCTACCAGCTGCTCATCATCTAGTCTCCTGCACAATTGCAACCAGTAGGCCAGGGTCACGTCCTCACCTGACCAGTCCTCCAGCTTGCCTTGGGCTGCCCAGATATCCATCGCTGCGAATCCTGCCAAGCTGTCGTTCCATTGCTTCTTCTGGGAACGCATCCTAGAGTCCCTTCAGCCAGCAGGTCTCGAATACAAGGTGTGCTCACCTCCCAAACCCTCCATGCTCTAGCTGCCAGGTAGAACATCTCCTCTAGGTCCATTTGCTTTAGGCATTGGTAACACCCAGGTCAGACTTCACAAGTTCCCTCCTGTAGATCTTCTTGAAGGTGGCGATTATTCCCTGGTCAAGTGGCTGGATCTTGTTGGTCGTGTTCTTAGGTAGGTACAGCATCTTGATTTGGCCTTATCTGCCTTGTAGACTAGAAGTTGGTGGGTGGGCAAGGCAGTTGGCATCTAGGAGCAGAGCTGTTGCCTGGTAGACCTTTGGATTGAAGGTGGCTTTGGGTGCTTGGCAAAAAGGATTTTGAAAAACTGTGGTTGTACTTAATGGGCATGGATTTCACGTTCACATGGTGGAAACACTGTGGGGACCTATACTGGCCATTGCAGAGGGGCTTAACCCCGTCTTGTGTGGTACAAAACTGGAAGGTCAAACTTTTGCTTGAAACCTTCCCTCTTTCAGTCGTCCATCCTCACTGCTGGTGTCCGCTCAGGCAGAATCTAGTCAAGTACAAACCATCAGCATTGTGCTTGTCATTGAATTCATCTTCATTAGTGTGGGCTGGGGTAGGATGGGGGAACAACAAAGTCAGCAAAACAGATCTCTTCTTGTGATCTTGACCTGGCTGATATGTCTCTTCTTGAACTATTGGAGCCAACCTTCACCGGCAGCAAAGTGTGCACTACTGAGCTCCTCGGACAACCTCTCAGCCTGGGCCTTCACTACAGGGCCAGATATGGGTTGCCTTGTGTCCTCTCTTGCACCAATCAGTTGCAGACCTCAATGTTCAGCGGTGTATCCTGTGGCAGTAAAGGGGGTGAGAGGGTTCTCATCCTCCTGTTTGGCCTTTCAGATTCACTGACTGAAAATGCTGAAGTCTCACAGCTTGGGATCATTCTACAACCAGCCTTACAATATTGTCCCAGGTACACCAGCATCGCGGTCAACCTTCGCTGGCCATTCACCCCACTATATCATCTCTATTAGCTTGATACTTGGTTTGCACTCTGTAACAGTTTTGTTTACTCATGATCTACAGTTATTGCCACAATACAGTACTTTACCATAATGCCAATTGAGCTGGCCTATATAGGACTGTGGTTTGATTTGTGCTAACATTGTCTTTGAAGCTGCAAGGTATCATGATTGACAATAGAATATCAGAATCGTGTCAACCCTCTGTGGTAGTGTTGGCCACTCGGTTCTGAAGCCAGCCCAGTCTGCATTACTCCAGGGCAGTGTTGATGACAGAAAGACCAGCCTTTGGGACCTCCTCTCGACGTGAAAGGCACTCTATAAATGTAATTTTATTGTTGTTGTTGTTGTTCATCTTTAAAAACAACAACAAATTGCATTCATACAGTGCCTTTCACGTCGGGAGGACATCCCAAGGCATTGAACTTTGAGGGGCGGACCAGTTACTGGGGAAGCAGGAATTCTTCCCACTTGGCTCCTGTTAACACTCCAAGCCAAAGCCTTAACAGGTGGGGTTGGAAGCTATGATAATTTCGAGATATTTTGGTTAGATTGCAATGCCAGGATTTCAATGAAGTCGTGTGACAAATGTTGGGGTCCACAACGCACTCGTTATAAGCGAAACTATGCTACACTTACCCAATGTTATAACGATGTCCAACTGTAGCTAGAGCAAAGGGATGAATAAAAAAGCTGATGTGATAAACAAGGACATAGTAAAGTGTAGCATCTAGTTGGATTACTCATTGCCTGCAGCCACTGACTGATACACCTAAGAAATTAAAGAAAAACTTGAAATTTCCCGTATTTTCCCGTCCTAAAACTATTTGGTGCCTTAACATTTAAGATTATGGAGAATTCTTCAATTCAACCTTTGCATGGAAGAGGGTGTCTACAGTTCTTCAGAAGACCTGGCTTCCAAATTAGTACTGAATTTAAGAAATTTGTACAATCTTAATTTCTTATGCAAATGGTCTTGAGGCGCAGATCATGAGAAACATGGCCGAATCAGCTCGATATTCTCAACGTGTTGCACTTTCATTTTGCAAGTGAGAAATTAGCACTGAGAATTAGCCTAAGGGCTTTGGGGGAACCATGGAACTTTGGGACATGACAAGCCCAGTGTTCGCTCTTTTTCATTTCCTGCCACTCGTGAATGATAGAAGCTTTCCTTTGTGAACCCAAGGCTCCAGTGAACGTAAGCTGCCATTAAGGCTGCCCGTGATGGAGAGCCAAGCCCAGGTTGAATGCAAAAAGAAAACAACTCTGGATGGTAAGTGAGCCTTTCTCATTTGTCTTAATCCATTTTTTTTTGTCCCTTCAGTAACCAGCCATCTGTTGAATGAGGAACTCGCTGAGGTCAGAGAGTATCTATCAGAAGAATTAATTATTACCAAGCTGTGTGTGTCCCCAGCTGGGTTGGGGGGGGGGATTGGAATACATGGTTCCTCATCCTGATGTGTAGTATCAGATGTTGCTGAGTAACAGCGATGCAGGAGGTTTAAAAAAAAATGAAATGAGGGTGAGAGCTCTACCTATATAGTGCAGGGCTGAGCAGAGCACAGCACAGAAGAGAGAAACACAGAACTAGAAAAGGACATCACACTCTGCAAGGTTGTAAGTTTATCAAAAATAGGACCAGGACAAAACGAGTTCTAATGCATAGTGCTTTCTTTTCTTTACAAGAAACAAATAAGGAATTGTTTAGGAAGTGGGGTTTATCAAACGGAAATTCAGGGGAATAGTGATCGCTCTCTCTTTCTCCCTCCTGAGAGAAAATTACATGATACACTGGATATTTAAGACTTCGAATGGTGAAAATATTAACATTTTTACATATTGTAAAGATATAAAGATTTACCTATGTCTTTATATATTGATGTTTACATCACGTCTAAATAATAAAAGGTATGTGTGGATAGTTTTGTGTAACCATTGACTTGGCACACAATAACAATAATAATCCTCTGATGTAGTTAGCGCCTTTCAAGTCAGGAGGACGTCTCAATGCGATTCACAAGATTTTACTGTAAAATGCTGTGACTGTGTACTTTGTTTGCCAAACGGACTTGCTCAAAACAAATGCGCTTCTTACTTCTTAAAACAATAACAATAACGAGTTCTCAGTGTAAATAAAATAACTCCATCCGGATATTTTACTCATACATTATTTTTGTTTAAGGTAACAAGTCTCGAGAGGAGCGTGAGCAATCTGAGAGTCGTTTCGAATCAATTTCACACAGTAAGGTAAAATGCTCTTCTTTGTAATCAAGCGTTGGGGGGGTGGGAGGGGTGGGGGGGAGGTTGGGGGTGCTTTCTCATCTGAGTGACCCATTTTCATAAATGCAATTTAAAATATAATAATAATGATTACATTTGATGTTGCGCCTATCACATCATTGAGACTTCTCAAAGTGATTCACAGGATACACTGTATCGTGGAATGATTATAGGGATTTGCACAAGCCTAGAAACCGCGTAGCCTGCCATTGCAAACATGACCTGGCTAAGATCATTCTACCCATTAGGGCTTTGGAGGGTACCAAGTGAGAAGTATCCCAGGCCCCAGTGAGTAGACTGATCCTCCCAAGACCTGATGACAAGCCCGATTCGCTGATATATCATCAACAGTGCCTTGCAATACTGCAGACCTGCCTACCTCAGGAACTGGACTAAGAAACCACCACAGGAGATTGACTCGATCCTGATATTCTATTGTCATACACTTCACATAG
This sequence comes from Callorhinchus milii, assembly GCF_018977255.1. Taxonomy (NCBI): domain Eukaryota; kingdom Metazoa; phylum Chordata; class Chondrichthyes; order Chimaeriformes; family Callorhinchidae; genus Callorhinchus; species Callorhinchus milii. The sequence continues at coordinate 6,613,013 of NW_024704748.1, forward strand.
AGTAAACGCACTCGGCACCTGGAGGTTTTGTTACTCTATGTGGTTCATACTGTTGGTGCATATGACACTTAATATTTGCACTCACATTCTGCGGTACAAATGACAGCAGCTGAAATTCTGATGGGGGTTCCATTGTAAATTCCATCGGAGGCTGACACTGTGATCAACAACAGCAGCAACTTGTGACCTGTGAACATCACTGACTGGAATCTCAGTCTCTCTACTCTTTTCAGAAAATAGGATGTAGGTGATGTGGGCGTTCTGTATGACTGTTGTTTCTGCACAAATTGTAACCAAGGCGGTATCATTCTCTTCCCATCCAACTCCTCGACTCTTAAGCCATACCTCTGTCCTACTTTCCTAGAGGCACCGACTGAATTTAATCCTTTCTGTCCCCCTGCAGAACAGCGTAATCCAAATTGACCTGGACAAACCACCGAAGGGGAGTCTGGGCTTTGCGCTGGTGGGTGGTAACGAGGGAAGCGCTCTGCGTGTGAAGGCGATTAGCCCCAGCGGCGTGGCACACCGCGATGGAAGACTGCAAATCGGAGATTCTCTCCTGCAGGTAACGTCAGAGGGGGGGGTGCGCAAGCTTCCCGCCACCCGCAGAGCTTTATAAAAGCCGTCGTGTAACTTCTGCAGTATTTCAAAGACAATCTTAGAAACCTTTTTTTTAATGTATTCATTTTCTACCCACTGGACATATGTGAGGTCCTGTAACATATTGGTTAGAGCACTCGCCTTGCAAGCGAGAGGACCCAGGTTCGATTCCCGGGCAGGGCGAAACTTTAGGCAAGTTTCTTACTCCACCACGCCACTGTTTACCTAGCAGTAAGTAGGAACTCAATTGTTAGTCGATTGTTGGATCACTTTCCAGGGTTAATAAACCCTTCAAAAATATAAATAATTAATAATAATAATAATTTGGTCACTCACTCCATGGTTACTTGTGGGATACTCCACTTTAATAATAACCCTTGCATTTGATATAGTGTTTTTCACGTCTTTTAGACGTCTCAAAGCACTTCACGGAATATACTGTGAAGTGAATTGATTGTATATTCATGGGTGAAACAAATATATGCGGCAGCCAGCTGTGCACAGCAGTGTCCAACAAACAGTCGTGGATTGAAGTGACCAATTTAATAATTTTTATGAAGGAATTATTACCCCCGGAAAAGCGATCCACCAATCGGCTAATAAGTTCCTACTTGCTGCTAGGAAAACAGAGGCGTGTAGAGTAAGAAACTTGCCCAACATTTCGCCCTGCCAGGAATCGAACCCAAGTCTCTCACTACGCTCTAATCACTGAGCTACAGGACTCCACAGGACTCTATATACTTTACAGTGAAGCTCTTTGAAACATCTCAACACCATGATAAGGTGCTGTATCAAATGCAAGGATTATTATTATTATTCTGATGCCTCTCTGCTGCTGGTCTCTCATCTCCTCTTGTTCGGGTGCAGTTCCACAGTGCTGGCTCCCCTATGGCTAATGGCCTTTGGTCATGTGTGAGCTTTGACAGGCAATTCAACTGCAGAGAGGGTCACAGCAAAACCTGGTTCAGTCAGTCTCCTTGATAGCAATCAGGAGCCTTGTATTATTCTCACCGCCCCTCCCACCCACCCCAATCCAGAGGCGATGAGACCTCCTACAGCTCGCAAACTGAGGTCCACCCCCTTCTGTCATGTTGTACCAGTCATTTTTAGCCTCTTACAGATGCACTCAATCCTAAACCCTGGAGAGATTGCAAACTAATAATATTAATAATCTTTGCATTTCATATGTTGTCTAGAAACGTCTCAAAAGGACTTGAGTTTTCTCAAGGCCCCACATTCAGTCAGGAAGTGAATGCCTGGAGGATTTGTTGGCTTGGACACCAGAAGAAACTACCCTTCTCTTTCAGAATAGTCATAGTCGCAGGATCTTTAACGCTCGCCTGAACTTGGTTTATGGTCTCGTCCAGAACTATGGCATCTCGGACAATACAGCACTACCCCTCTACCGGCCCCTCCAACGCTGCACTGCAGCATCAACTTAGATCACAAGCGCAAAGTCCTCCTAACCACAAAGTCATTTGACAGGCGAAGAGTCTATCCCAAGGTATTGAGATGGATTCAAACTCAGGTCAATTGATTTATAAAATTGCATTATTTCCGTTTTAGGTGAACGGAGAGAATCTACTCGGCCTGTCTCACAGCCGGGCTGTTGAGATTCTGTGCAGTGCTCAAGGTAACGTGCGGTTGATTATAAGCCGGGATCTGTCCAGCCACAAGAAAGATAATCACCCTGAAATGAAATCTTCCTTCAAAAGAGCAGGTAAAATTTCTCAGTGTCCAGTGTATAGATGTTATACCCAGTTATCATCAACAATAATTCTTCCATTTGATATGGCGCCTTTTCACGTCATTGAAACATCTCAAAGTGCTTCACAGGATATTAATGTAAAGTGTAATGACTATATTTGAGGCAAATCCATAGACTGTACAGCATGGAAACAGGCCATTCAGCCTAAATCGTCTATGTAGTGTTGCATGTCTTTAACGTCTGCCTAAAGAGGCAGGACCTTGGCTTAACTTCTCATCCAAAGCGCTTCTTGATGTTCCGTTCTCTTTCCTCAAAGAAGGCGCTGACGTGCTGTGGTAAAGTTCCCCGAGCACCAGTCACCCTCTGGAGCCTCTCCTAAACAGCCATTCGTGGGTTAAGCCAAACAAGCGTTGAAATACGATCCTGTGATTTTGTTTTTTTTAGTACTGTATATAAACTGTTGGCGATTCAATCCATATGATGCATTCAAATGTTTCTGGACTTGTCTGGGTGTTAATTCCTGCAGATAAAGCAACACGGCAACAAAGCGAAGGGCGAAATGGAGGAGCTGGAGATTGCAGTGAGGTAAGGGAAGATTTGACGGCAGCAGTTACCCCAACACACACTCTGGGGTCCCCAAGCCTTGGCTCTTGCCAAACTGTGCCTAACATGTTCTGGAATTAGGTAAGCAGGATATGTTCCTCCAGGGAGAGAGTGCGCATTCCAAAATTCCAACAATCTCTCTCTGGAATTTCCATGTGTGGGTGGGAGGAATGCAATTCTCAGTTTTATTTTGGATACCGTTAATAATGGTGACAAATTGCCTCGTGTCAGAGACCTGGCTGACCAAAAAAAAGCGATAGATTGAGGGGAACAACAAATGGCATTTATATAGGGTCTTTAGACTCCACTATATTGACCGTTTCTTTCACTGAACCAGCCTGAGAACTAAGGACAACTTAATAGCAGGACTTGTGTCAATCCTTACGTTTGATGCCATGCTTGTAAACGTCATAACGTCTCAAAGCGCTTGGCAAGGAACCTGTCGGCGAGTGAAGTGACTGTGTGTTTGTATTCACTTCTCTCTCACTCGCCTCCCTCAGTGGTCTGGGATCAATACTTTTCATCTGAAGCTCCGTACTCAGGGGCAAAGCAAGATATCCAGCCTCCACTGCTCAAATGGCCTGAACAACAACAGCGACAGGTAAGGGTGTGATGATGTATCATATAAAATGTGAAAATATCACCGAAGAAGAAGCAGCAAGAATTTGCATACATCACCCTTTATATTAGGAGGATGCCTCAGAGCACTTCACACAGTAACTTACTTCAATACATATTATACTTAATATTCAATATACTTCACACACACACAAATGCATACTCTGGGGTCCCCAAGCCTTGGCTCTTGCCGACCTGCACCTAATACTTTCTGGAATTAGGTAAGCAGGATGTGTCCCTCCAGAGAGAGAGAGAGAGAGAGTGCGCATTCCATTCTAACAATCTTATCTCTGGGATTTCCACGTGTAGGTGGGATGCATGGAAGTCTCAATTTGGTTCGGATACTCTTAAGCACAGTGATGGGTTTCCGCACGTGTCAGACACCAAAGATATTTTTTGCACGATAGAACAACCCGTGAGCAAAATAGCATGGGCAAGATATTACAACCAGCATCGGACTGATGGTCCTGGTCTGTGTTTGATGCCATTGTCACCGTGGGATATGCATCTCCACTTGTTTCATTCCACCAAATGTCAATAACTATCTCACCGCCCTTAGGTAATTTCAATGCTCTTGAAACCCACCACGTAGCTGACCATTCAAAGTTGGGTGGTTTGTTTAATTGGGTTCTCTCAAGAGCCGAGGCATGTTCCATCTTCCCAATGTGAAGTTTTGGTGTAAACTGTATTGTGTTCTGAATCCCTCTTAACCCCAGTGTTAACTCAGTAAATGCTGAAGGTGAAGCAGCGACCCCATACACCAGGGGTTAAACTGACTTTCTCGTGGGAACCCGGATGGTAATTGTGCTCCCAAAATCCAGGGATTGCAACCCTCTAAATGCAAATTCCACCTCAAGCCAAAAGGGTGGTTATATTTAGTGGAATATACTGCCCCTAAAGGCCACACAAGTAGAATCACTTGGGATGTTTAATAGATAGCTGGGGGAGATGAATTAGACCTTCCGTCGTCGTGCAATAAACAACAAGATTACATTTGTATAGCACCTTTCACGTCGGGAGGACGTCCTAAGGATGTCCCAAGACATCCCGAGGTTCAATGGGTAAATGCCCTCCTCCTGTTCCTTCGTTCCTTTCAATAGAGCCATGGAAATCTGGGGCACATTTGACTCATTTTATTAGAGTTGGTTTTGCTCCTCCAATCAAGCCATTTATCCTAAAAGTGGAAGGAACACCCACCCACTCATTACTTCCTTCTCATTTTAAAGCTCATCATCCTCAGTCAGCCATGAGCAGGTAGCACAGCACCAGTCAGCAGGACAGCCTCAAGCTGACAAGCCAGAGAACGGACGAGGCATTAAGGAAGATTATAATTCCGATGGCTGGAGCAGCGATGATGACCCTCCTCGCTCTTCTTGCAGAGCAACCGCACCACCTACAGGTCAGTTTGGAAACCACAAGCCTTTTGAGCAATCGCAGTGAGATTCCCCCGGGTCTGAATTTATGACACTTTTAGACGCAATCTGCTACGAGCACCTGAAGAAGCGAAGGGGGCCTCGGTTTAATGTCTCACCCAAATGACAGACAGCACTTACGATAATGCAACAGTCACCCCAGTACCGCACGGGCCTATTTCATGTTTCTCCCCTCTCTTCCCCAGCGTCAGCGGATAGGCTTTCAGTCATTCTGCCCTGCTCTCTGGAATTCCATCCTGGAGTTTCCCCCTCCCCGAACCCTCTCCCTCCTCTTTCAAGGCACGTCTCAAAACGTACCTCTTTGACTGCGCTCCAACCTCAACCGCCCTCCCCCACCCCAGCACTGTGAAGCTCTTTGAGACTTCCTCCCAAACATGAAAGACGCTGCGTCAATGTGACTTCTACTGTATTGTATTTCTACTTCTTTGCAATTCCCTCTGTGCATTTTCTGTGTCCCAATCAGGTAGACCTGTAGTGACTGAGGAGGAGCTGATGAGCCTGTCAGTGGTGACCCCTCCAGAAGGCAGTCAGTACTCTGGAAGCAGCCTCAAGGTGCTCATTGAAACCCTCCGACAACAGCTGGAAGAGCAACAGCCACTCAAAGAATTCATGGTAATTGCAGAAAAACCTCTGGAAACTGTTCCCTTGACCTCCATGTCTTTCTCCCTGACACAAGCATTATCGGAGCAAATAAGAGCTAACATTTCTATAGCACCTTATGTCAGAACGTCACACAGCGCTTCACAGGTAATTTCCAACATCATTCGCGTACAAAACACACAGTCACTCCACTTTACAGTGTATCCAGTGAAGCACTTTGGGACATCCTCTGGCGAAAGGAGCTATACCAAAGGCAAGGGTTATTATTATTATCATCATCACCCTGTATAATGACTAGTCTTTGTAGGCAAAGACAGCAGCCAGTAAGGTTCCAGAATCAGCCATGAGGTGAATCAGCTAACACCTGGCTGACACCTACTTGTCAAGTTAGAGCTTTTACCCATTAACCTTTTCACAGTAACTTGGAGGAGCTTTGCGTTGATAGAGAGATAGTGAATGATATTAGACACGTCTCTCTTTAAAGGCTTTGGAACATCTGCAACCGATTGATGACTGTCTGGTGGGAAAAGCTCCGGAAAACAGGGAAAAGAACAGATACAGAGATATCCTTCCCTGTAAGTAGTTTCAACAAATCTGTGACCAAACTTATTGGGGAGCAGGAAACCTCATTTATCAATGCCCATTTACTTTTCATTTGTCAAACAAAATTACCTTTTACACTCGTGAAAGACCATCAAAACCGCTGATTGGATACACAAAGAGCACGGCACAGTCCTGCCTGCAGTTTGGCAACGATTGACACATTCTCCTCGAAGAGGGTAGAGGAGAGATGATGTGGGAATCGACTTTGCTGATTGTGCTCCTCTGAGGTTGGAGCTGAGGAACACCTGAACAGGCAGACGAGATTTTATTCAACATCCGATAATGCAGTGCACCTCCCGAATCCCCCCACCTCCCGGCTACACACACAATGGAGTGGTGAAGTGTAGGCTGAGACCTCAAGCTCAATGTCCCCATTCAATGGATTCTACTGGGTATCCAGCCACTGCAGTATGGGACCTGGTAGTGTCTGATACTGACACTAGATCATGAAAGTGGGGAACGGCAGCAAATAATCCTCCCAACACTGACGTTCAATACGACAAACATTCAACAAATGGTGTGGAGGGAGATATTTGTGGATGGGGTGGGGGGGAAGAATTGGAATTGGGCAGCAATGTTGAAGGCAGAATCAGGATGAATTAAACTGGGCTCTCTGATCACGACAGGTGCGTTTTACTGTGGAAAGGCACGAGATTGGAGGGGAGCCCCAGCGAGCTTTAATAATCAAACAATAATCTCTTTTTCCTCCTCCTTCATTCTCCCCTCGGCCTCAAATAAACACTGCAGATGATGAAACTCGTGTCCACATTGGTGACCACGACTATATCAACGCCAGCTACATCCAGATGCCAGTTGGTGCCACAAAGCGTTTATACATTGCTTGCCAGGGCCCTCTGCCAGGCACAACAAGTGACTTCTGGCAAATGATCTGGGAGAGCAAAGCCACACTCATTGCTATGATGACCCGTGAACACGAGAGGGGAAAGGTAAAATGTCACCGATACTGGCCTGACACAGCCTCACAGCCAATGATGGTCGGCAAGTATCAGCTGAGGCTAGAAAATGACCAAGCACTGGATTCCTTCAACGTGAAGTCCTTGAAGTTGGTTGACAATGAGGTTGGTCATTTCATACAATTGACATAATATATTCTAGATTCAAATAATAATAAGAATAATCCTTGCATTTGATGTAGCGCCTGATCATATCTTCGAGACGTCTCAAAGCGCTTCACGGAATACACTGTAAAATGGATCGACTGTATATTTTGGCGGGCGGATCAAAAATCAACGAAAAGCTTATACAATTTTTCTTTCGCTTGTGATTTTGGACCGTCAAAAACATTGTGCATTTTTTGAATAATAATAGTCACTACACTTGATGGGCCAACTAGCTCGGTGTCATTCTGTGATGCTTTACGTACGACTTTATTCTTAATAATAATAATAATCGTTGCATTTGTATAGTGCCTTACTCATCATGTCATTGAGACGTCTCAAAGCGCTTCGCAGAATATATTGTAAAGTGAATTGACTGTATTTTGGGGGTGAAACATAGCAGCCAATTGCGTACAGCAGTGTCCCACAAACAGTCGTGGATTGAGTGACCAATCCACCTTATAAAGATGTCGACAGCATTTCTTTCTTGCGTATTTCCTCTCTGTTTCAGACCGGAGAAGCACGTGACATTAAACACCTACATTTTGTAACGTGGTCCGACCACGGCACTCCTCAGTCTTCAGAGCAACTTGTGCGGTTCATTCTGTACATGAGGCACGTCCACCGCTTGGGGCCAGTGGTAGTTCACTGCAGTGCAGGGATTGGAAGAGCTGGAGTGCTCATCTGTACAGATGTGCTATTAAGCCTGATTGACAAAAATCTCAGTGTAAGTGAAAGTCAAGTGGTCCTGGGAGTGCTTTTTTCCCAGAATATTTTCTTTCCTCCTACGCGCACACAATGTTCCACTGTTCAATGGGAAGACTAACCAGACCTCTCAATGCCATATGTTCCTCCTTCAACAGATTGGTCCTTCTCTCTCGCCTCTTTTCTTCCTCCCTCTTCCCCCCCTCTCTCTCTCTCTCTCCCCTTCTCTTTTACTCTTCCATTGTCATTTGACTACAGCACTTGAAGCAAAGCGGCCTCATTCTGAGTATGAATAACAAAAATAATCTTTGCATTTGATACAGCGACATATCATGTCGTTGAGGCGTCTCAAAGTGCTTCACAGAATGCACTGTAAAGTGAATTGACTGTTTATTTTGTGGGCAGAACTTCCACAAAAACATACAGTCAATTCACCTAAATTCAGAAAAGTTAATTAGGAAGTAAACACAGCATTGCGAGAAATTGTATCAATGTATCAGAGATCAAGTACAATATGGTGTGTTTTCTACCTCCAGTAAATGTCAGTGGGTCTTTTCCAGCTGAACATTCCTAGAAGATTCCAAAATGAGTCCGCAATCTGGTCACAAGCATCCCGACAGGCTGGAACAATTAGTTTCCCGACTTGGCAACTACATTCAAAACAGTTGAGGAAGGAATCGACATAATTAACTTCATATAAATAGGGTCACTGACCCCCTCCCCCTTCCCTTCCTTACATTGTTGGCTTGGCCACTGTATGCTTAGCATTCCAATTACACCAGCTCATGGCTTGAAGTGTCCACTGATAAAACAGGGGGCTGAGTCAGAGACAACACCACTGTGAATAACAGCGTGAGAACCTGTCACGAGAAACATAATAATAATAATTTATGGCCCGATAATGACCTCCTCCGTCTCTCTTTGGTTCATCGTAGCAGGATGGGGGCAAAAAAAAAGGGCTTGTGTTTCCGTTGTGCACAATCACCAGAAGTAATTCCCTTTCGAATTTCTAAGTTAAGAAATCATGCAAAATAGGGCACCTTTACTTCTCCTGGTGTATTTTGGCTAATTGACTATGTGGAGTTTTACCCACTTTGTTCGCCTACCCCCAGCGAATGATTTACGGTCAAGTGTAGTGACTGTGTGTTTTGTAGGCAAACATGGCAGACCGTCTGCTGAGTGTGATGGATGGCCAGCCAAACAAAGCACTTCAGAGCAAGCAGAGTCTGGGAAATTCTTCTAATTTTGAAGCTGTTTTTTCTGCAAGTTCTTTACAGTGAACTGGAGAAAACTGTCTTCTAAGATGATATAGAACTCAACGATCCGTCTAACCTTTGGATGCTCTGGCATTCTAAGACCTTTGAACAAATTTAAACTCGACTGAGAGTTTTTCTCCCCCCACCCACCCCATCCCACACACTCACACACACATGCGTATAAAGCAACACAGTTGTGGCGGTAAATACATCATTTGTCAATTACCAATAATGTCTTATCTGTTCGCAGTTTGAGATCATGGCTATCGTGAGGGAAATGAGGAAACAGCGTCATGGAATGATACAAACCAAGGTGATTCCTTCTTTGTGATTCCCTCACAGTATGACCCACCCTACCTCTGCTTCCTCCTTCAGCCTTACCAACCCAGCTATTCCCTTAGTTTGACCAACATTGGCCAACTCCACGCCCCGGCTCCCTGCACTCCTAGCTATGGGTGGGCTTTCAACCAATTGGCCTCCGCTCTCCAGAGCTCCATTCTCTCCGACTTACTACCTGCCTCCCCTCTCTCAAAGTACACCTCAATATGTACCTCTTTGATCATGCTTTTTATCATCTTTCCTCTCCTCAGGTCCAGTGCCCAGGCAGAAGTGTCAAGTGCTTTGACATGTACCCCCGTCAGTCCGCCCACCCACCACCACCCCTGTTGTACAAGGCACTATATAGGTGTAACTTGTATTGTACTCTCCTTGAAATTGGTTGAACTCCCCACCTAGGATGGTATGCAACTAGGAATCACAAAGATTTTCTCCTGTAAATCCCAATCAATAAAAGCACGAGTACAGTCAAACCCCATTATATCAGTGGTTTGATGGCATACAAATTAGCTTCCTTTTTATCCCTAGTTCTTGAGATGGTTAACATTTATTCTTTGACCAATAAAGCATTGCTCCCTTCTCTCACAATGACTGCTTACCACTTTGGAAGCAAATGACAAACTCTTTGCATTTAATGTACAGGATCAGTACCTGTTCTGCTACAAAGTGGTGTTGGAAATTCTACAGAGCCTTCAACGACCTGACCAGCGGTAATGGGGGAGACTCCAGAGCGAAGGCGATGCTCTGAAGGGTGCAGAGAGGTCGTGTTGCACTCAATGAAAGGCCACGCTAGAAAGGACCCTTGATCGAGGAAGGAACCGTACGCACTCTCCCAGGAGGAAGAAACAATGCTGGGATTTCGGCATCCAGCTCTCAGTCAGAACTTAAGGAACGAGAACGGCAGCCACGTCGTGCACAGCATCACACGGGTTGAGCAGCTCGCGAACACTGAACTCATTTACAAAAATAGCCCTTTAAGTCGGTGCGCTCCGTGCAAACATTAATCAAAGTTCCTGCATATTCCGCTAATTCAATAACAGTTCCCACACTTTGTGCGACACTGAGCTAAATACAGCTGAAGTGTTCATGTCTGAAATAGGCTGATCACATGCACTGTGCTCACTGAAGGTTTCCCATGCGTACGTAGTCCCTCAATATAAATTGTTGTAACTGACACTTAAAATTCTGTGAATTTTAAAGCTTTAATCGGGTACATTTTTGCGTCAAGAGTTTTGAGGGCGGATTTTATGCGATTTATTTGCACAGACAGTGATTCCTTGATGCACTGCATTAATCCTAATGCAGCTCAATGCGTCGCTCACTGCTTTCAACAATCTCCTCTCTAACGAATGCTTCCAATCACCTCTCCATTCTTCCCACCATTGTACACTGTACAAACAGCAAGTTGCTCTAATTTGAAACGAGTGCCATCTTACATTGAAATCACTGAACAAAAACAGTATGGCAATTTATCATGGTTTGGTGGTGGGGGGTATTAACATGAGGATATATCGGAATGACGTGTATTCCATCAGCTAATGTTTGTAATATAGGCACTAAAATACAACAAACTCATTAGCTTTACCACTTTCAGCAACAATTTATCACAGCGGAGTCTTAATTTGCGCTATTTCTCAAGGGTTTCCTAAACAATAAATTAGCATCTCACAAGTGGGGGCTCTGATGAGGATATCATCAGATATCTGAGGAGATTTCTTGATAAGGAATCCCATTAAGAAATACCGCAGTTTAGACCTGTTTTTTGTAGGAACTACTTTTACAAAATTTACCAGTATTATATTTATAATATGATGCAGAATGCTGGATAATATTCAAGAGACTTACAGATTTAACACAAGTTTGCTTGTTTGAATACTCAATATCTATGTGATTAATGAGTTTCCGCCACTGGTACTTGTAAAGTTCTGTTATTCCCTTTTGTACTTTTGACGGTTTGTAACACATGACAAGAATTAAATAAGTATCTTTTTATGAACCGTGCAATTCCTTCCCAATGATTCGATTCCCGAGAACCAATGTCAAAAGATTCATTGCCCCGACCCTGGACTTACCTTTCCACGGATTCCACAGACTGGATGCCAATAACGAGCCTCACATTATTAGAAACATAAAAAGTTAACTCGGAAAGCTTTTGATGAATGGCAATCGATAGTTTGAATTTCTCAAGACATCAATGTGGGTACCAAACCTTCGGTTGAGAGATTATACTGAGGCATTTGTGCTGATTCAAAAAGACATTGACAATCATTGCAACTTCTCCTTGTGGATAAATACATGGCCCAGCACAGCACAAGGCCAAAAAAACCAATTGATCACACAGCTGTAACAATGAGAAGCTTTGTCTTACCCTGAGCAATTCACTTGGTTTCTGTTGATGAACAAGATCCCTCTTAGTGTCTGATGATGCTTTATGGATCTTAAGAGACAAGAACAAAAGATTATGAATCATAAGTTGCAGTCAAAACAAGTTGAAGGCTTTGCTTCGTCTTGCAGTAATGGTGTCCAACGACTGCTGCGAATGTATTTCAAATGCTAGCATGGCTGAGTTGGTAGCGCTCTCGTCTCTTGTCAGACAATTGTGGGTTTGAACCCCAAAGTCAGGGATTTTGTGCTCTGGTTGACACTCCAGTGCAGTGCTCCATACATTGTCAGAGGTGCCGTTCTTTGGATGAGACGTAGGTGAACATGGCAGCCAATCTGATTGCAGCAATGTCTCACAGACGGTCATGAAATAAATGACCAATTTTATCTGGGAGATTCTTGACCAGGGCACTGGGAGAAACTCCCCTTTTCAAGTTTTCTTGTATGATCTTTAACATCCAGCTGAACAGACAGATGGGACCTTGGTTTAACATCTTAGCTGAAAGATGGCACCTCCGATAATGCAGGGTTCCTCTGGCACTGCACAAGAGCGTCAGTCTGGAATGTGAGCTCTAAAAAGGCCCGACATGGGACTTTGACCCCATTGTGTCATCCTGCCGCTTGTTTTAAAACCATTTTTGCTCAATTGCCCAGCTAGGTTCGAAGTGGGCTTTGATCCGTCAATACACAAAATGCAAGGATTATTATAAATGAGCTTTATTGCTGCTCGGCAACGGAATAACTTGTTACAAAGTCCAAGCTTTCAATCGTATTGAGAAATACCATGTAATGCCACATGGTGGCGATCCAGACAAGGTTTTCAGCACCACCGGCAGCTGCTGAGAAGACCAAACCAGAGCCAACAGAGATAGTGAGCTCATGTCCTGGTCGGGGCTTGAATCCACAACCCTCTGAACCAGAGGTTAGAGATCAGAAGAGCTGCCATTTAGCAGGTGACTCATCCAGATCCCAGCACAGTTTGCGTCAATGATTTCTGTGTAAGCTTGAATCATGTTTGTACAAGGGTATTTATTTTATCGTTGCTAAACTGAGATGGGGGGTGGGGAAGGGTTAAGAGACACTGTTAGCAACCACTAGTCAACGTTTCTGCCCCCGCTTAGAATGGAAAGATGTGGATTGAAAAGTTGACTTGTGTGAGGGAACCCTAGAGGCCCTGCAAAATAATAATAATAATCTGTGCATTTGATATGGCACCTTATCACGTTGTTGACACATCTCAAAGTGCTTCATACAATATACTGTAAAGTGAATTGACTGTGTGTTTTGTAGGAGAAACACGGCAGCCAATTGTGCACAGCAATGCCCCATGTACAATCGTGGATCAAATGAGGACATTATTATTATTATTTATTTTGAAGGAGATTATTATCCCCGAAAAGCGATCTGACAATTCACTAACAAGCGGGTTCCTACTTACTGTTAGGTAACCAGAGTTGTGTGGAGTAAGGAAGCTTGCCCAAGCTATATGATTGTATCAGATCTGGCCGCTGTCTAATAACAGAAGACAAAATCAGGTTGTTACCAAAACACACTGGAAGATTCACAACACTCCAACACAGTCAGTCTTTTCAGTTTCAGATTACCTACTACTATTACAGAATAGCGCAGTGGGATCTTTAACATCCACTTGACCAGGCATATGGGACCACAGCTTCACATCTCCGAAGGACAGCACCTCCGACAATGTAGCCCATCCCCAACTCTGCACTGGAGTGACAGTGTGGACTATGTGGGTTCCAAGTCCCAACGCGAGGATTGAACCCACAGTCTTCTGACTCTGAGGTAAGAGTGCTACCAACTGAACCAGTTTAACCCAGAGTTTTGTCTCTTACTGCGACGGCCACAAACACAGGTCTTCATTTTTCTTACTCAAATGCACAGAAACAATGCATCAAAGCTACACTCCATAAATATTAACCAGTTTGCATCAATTTCCTTTTACTTGCAGCTGAACTGGTAACCTGATCTTTCAAAGGAAATTTGGGCAGGGTATACAATTCGTTTTTCTTTTGAAAAGTATCGAGTACCCCTTTTGGTTTTACTGTCAAATTGTTAAAATACCTGCGAGCAACTAAACCTGATTCCAATCTCCTTAATCTGTAGCTTGGATTCAGTGTTAACTTAATGTGACAAATTTCAGGTCAGTTCCATATCTGAGCAGCATCAGCTGCCACAAACAGGGCATTTCTCCCACAAACTTAGGAGTTGGTACTCACGGGGTTAACTGTCCCACCCAACACCCTGATACTCAAGGAGTTTACTACAACAACAACTTGCATTTACATAGCCCCCTTCTTTACGGCGGGCAGTGTCTCAGTGCGCTTAATAGTGATGGAGCTTGATGCTGAGCTGGGGGAGGATCGAGTAGGCGACCGTAAGCACGGACGAAGAGGAAGGTCTTCAGTTGTGATCTAAAAGAGTAGAAGGAGGAGGCAAGGTGGAGGGATTGGGGGAGAGAGTTCCAAAGCTTTGGGGTGTGGTGGCTGAAAGCGCACCCGCAATGGTGGAGCAGAGGGGACAAGGGACAATAGGAGGCCAGAGCCAGCCGAGCGGAGGCAGCAGGTAGTGGAGTGGTTAGAAAGCAGCTCAGATAGGTATGGAGGTGTGCCAGGGAGTGAAGGGATTTGTAGACAGGTGACAGGATCTTGAAATCCATCCATTCTGTGATAGGGAGTCAGTGGAGCCTGGCAAGATCAGGTGTGACGAGAGTACGGAGTTTAGTGTGGGTGAGAATATGGGTGGCGGTTTATTACTCGTCATAGTAATAAGAAAAAAATCCTTGCGTGTAATATTGTGCCTGTTTACACCTCACAGCGCTTCCCAGTTTGCTGTGCATCCATCACATGAGTCCGGTTCAGGTGGACATTAAAAATCCCATGGCACTACTCGAAAAACGAAGGGATCTTCTCTCTCCTGGTGTGGCGGCCAACAAAAATCGATCATTTACTTCATTGCTGTTTGTGGGAAATTGTGGGAAATTGGCTGCCATGCTTGCCTGCAAAATACACAGTCAGTACACTTTGTAGTAAAACCACGCTTTGAGACGTGTCTACAAGGGCTAGAATCAAATGCAAGGATTATTACTGCCGTATATTCACTGGGTTTTGTAGGCACTCAGTTTGTGCCCAGCAAAGCTCCACAAACAGCTGCAAAATGAATGGCTCGAGCAACTCCGCTGCCCCACGCACATTCTCAATGTTCCCTGTAAATGTGTTAAGGTGCAGCTCTCCCTGTGACCCGGCACACACTTGTTTAACAGAGCGGCTTCCTCTGCTGGCCTCCCACCAACAAAGCCGAACATATCCAATGATGTGTAGATCTGGCTGCTCCCGAGTTGTCAAACGCTTGTGAAAATAGACGACGAGATTCTCTATTATTCTAACATTTCACTGAAGGCAGTTGCTGGAGGTGAAACACTGAGCCTATTATTCTCCATGACTACATGCTCAGTGTCAAGACCGACGGGCAGGAAATTTAGTTGCGAGTTTGTTGTTAGTAATATAGTTTAATTTGTGCAAATATATTTTACTGGGAGATCTCTTAAAGGCCCATTGTCCCTTTAGTGTGTTTTTTTTTCCTGGAGCCTTCTTCCAAATTCCTTCTCTGATGTCCCCTAAAATAAGACCTCATCTATTTGGCTTCTCTGTTCTCCCGCTCCCAGCAACCACCCCTAGTGTGCTTTTATGCTCAACCAGTGAGGGAACTTCAGAACAACACTTAATAATAATAATGATCCTTGCATTTGATATAGCGTCTTATCACATCATTGAGACGTCTCAAAGCGCTTCACAGATGTATATTTTGTGGGGAAAGCAGGGAGGTGTATCACAAACAGTAGTGGATTGAGTTACCAAATTTCTTTTTACCCCCAGAAAGCGATCCGCCAATTGTCTAAGCAGTTCCTACTTACTGCTAGGTAAACAAAGGGGTGAAGAGTAAGGAACCTTGGCTAAAGTTTCACCCTGCCCGGCAATCAAATCTGGTCCTCATGCTTGAAAGGCAGATGCTCTAACCAATACGCTACAGGACTCCTTTTGAATAACTGGCACTTGTTTAAATGCCGTTCTCCTATTCTAGAAATATTTTCCCCTTCCATATTTATTGTTTTCTTGCCACCTTTAAGTTTGACCAATTCAAGCCTATCCCTTGATTCCCAACTCTTATCAAACTTGATAAATTGGAGGAGGGTCCACTTGCTTGCTCCATCATATATATCTATATATAATGCAAGGATTAGTATTATATTATTATTATAATTATCCGATACCATTGGCTTGAAAACCAGCATGAGGAGCCATTTTCCAGACAACGGCCATCCCAGGTTCTAAAGATTGCCAAGGTTATATTGACCAGCAATATTCCTCGACACCAGGTCATTCCACAACCCCAGTCATTTCTTGATGAGCTAAATGGAGGATGACTTTTCCCTGCTGTCAGAGGGAACCCAAAACCAGGGCATCATTACCTTAAAATTAGAGATAAGCCCAATAGAGGTGAGATCACAAAACATTTCTTCCCACAGAAGCTCCAGAAAGCTATCGGAGTCAACCGGCTTGCCTGCCTCCAGCATCGTTCACCTGAAAATACAGCCACGGCACTTGTGTCAGCCTGGCTCAGCTCTAGCACTTTTGCCCCTGAGTCAGAAGGTTGTGGGTTGGAATCACATAGTCTAAGCTGATACTCCAACGCAGTGCTGGGGGTGGGGGGTTGCATTGTCTTTGGGTGAGACGTTAAACTGAGGTTTCCCATCTGCCTGTTCAACTGGATGTTAAAGATCCTGTGGCACTGTTCAAAAAGACTGGAGAGTTTCTCAAGGGGTCCTGGCCAACAATCCCCCACATAAAATTGGTCACTCACACCACGGTTATTTGTGGGGCTTTGTTGAGTGCAAATTGGCTGCTGCGTTTCACCCACAATACACACAGTCATCCATTTTACAGTGTCTCCTGTGAAACGCTCTGAGAGGTCTCAACCGTATGATAAGGAGCTCTATCAAATGCAAGGATTATTATATAACTGCCAGTTGCGGTATTCCGAAGGGTTAATTTCTTAGAAAGGTACTGCACCATTCTGTCTCTGACTCATTGACCAATATATTTACAGTTTGGCAGCTCGAGAAGTTAAAGTGGGAACGGACAACATGACCCTGTTAGCAACAGCTAGTGCCAAGGCTGAGCGCCAGCACAAGGAATATTTATTTATATTCTTGTTAATTTTTTTTTGAAAAATAGTGCTGAAACACCAGGGAGTGAGAAAATTGAACCAGCTGAGTGACAGGCTGATAAAACACAGACCTCTCCATCTGCTCCCACACTCCAATTCAATCCCAATTTCGATCCTGTGTGAGAGGGTCGCTCGCAAGGCAGCAAAATGCCTTTCTATGAGGGGTGGGTCCCCCCCATGGCTCATTGCGTGGAAGTCCCCTGCCCTGTTCCCCCTCCTCCCCCCACCCCCGCTGCCCCCATGTGGATTCCAAGTCAGAGGTTTTCCAAGTCAAGAAACTTCCAGGCTCCATGTGCTGGGTTCACTGATCTCTCCAAAACTCTCTTCCAAATCCACCTTCCCTCCCTGCTCTCAAATCTCTCTCTTGGAACATGCCTTTAGTCATCGTGCTGGTTACCCCGCTTGCCCGATGATTCTCATTGTAACAGAGGCTCAACCATCCACGATGAATGGCAGTGTAGAAATGCCAACTATTGATCCCATCAGTGGAGTTGTAATGACTGGCCTCAGTGCTTCTGAGCTAAGGACGGAGAGAAGGAATTTTACTGGCTCGTATTTCTGTTCATGATCCATTGACTCTTCCCCATTGAAAATATCATTGCGTGCTGACCTCCGATGTCAAAGGCGCTATATCAATGTAAATTTGTTGTTGGAAACTCTATCTAGCCTTACACAAGTGTTTGAGTGAGGCAGGTAAATGGGATTGAATCGGTTTCTAGGATATTAAACATTGAGGCATTTGACATAATTTAAGACATTGACAAGTTAGATAGTGGACAACCCTTCCATCTGGTAGTGATGCAAAACAAGGGACTATAATTGGATTAACACAAGAGGAAACACCAGTGAGTTAACGCTGAGATCAGAAGACATTCTTCACACAGAGGGCTGTGACAATGTGGAATGTGCTTCCCCAGAAGGTCATACAGGCAGAATGTTTAAGAGGTTGATGGATGGATAAGGTTTTGAGAGTTATTGGGGAGAACGTATTTCCACTGGCCAGTAAAGAGGTGACAAAAGCACATCAAGTTAAAATAATGAGTAAAGGAGCAAAAGGCAAGATTATTTTTTTATATAGAAATAGTTGTGAAGATATTGGTTTTCAAGAGAAAGATATCTAAAAGGAAATAATGTGTAGGGGCTATGGGGGAGTGGGGGAGGCAGGTAAATGGGATTGAATGGATTGCTCTTTCAAAGAACCAACACAGATACGATGGGCCAAAAGGCCTCCTTCTGCGGTGTAAACATCTATGGTTCTTTGGACACTTGGGCAGTAAAGTTCACCACAATCAGAGAGTCAGAGAGAACCTCATGATTCAGTTGAGAAAGGGGCTAACCGTTATCCACCAATCCCTGTAGGTGATCCTGATTAAGAACAGGATGAAACTCATTGTGAAATCCATCCCCGAGTGCACAGCCACTACACCCTACAGTAATTCCTGTGAAGCACTTTGATACGTCCTCCTGAAGTGAAAAATGCTGTATCATTTGCAAGGTTTATTATTGTATCAGCAGAATTACATAGACTATACAGCACGGAAACAAGCCTTCAGCCCAGCTTATCCGTGCTAGTGTTTAGATTCCATGGGAGCCCAACTACACTTTACAGTGAGACACAAATGATGTGATAAGCTGCAATACCAAATACCAGGAATATGATTATTTTATGAAAGGTGGCGCATTGTTAAACAAAACTAATGGGGGGAAAAAAAATCTCTTTTAATCGGGAATTGAAAAGCGAAAATTGTGCTTTACTGAAAAATAGCACTTTATTTTACAGTTATACTCTGCTTGGGTATATTTTAAAAACAGTAGAGAGAGTAGGTTAAATAACTTCCAGACACACAGTTTATGCATAGCTACCAATTGCTCTAAATCTTTCCCTTCTGTTTAGTATTTAGCCCTAAATTAAACTGTTTATCACAGAGCTTTCTTTTGCACGTAGAATAAGAACTATTTAGTAGCAATGAGGGAGACCTTTTGCTTCTGTGAAAAGCCCAATATAACTCACTTGCTCCTGTGGTGCTCATGAGTTATGGTCCTTTTACACTGATGAAAGATCACCTGTATTCACTGCTCCCTGGAGAGATAGCCCATACAGCTTTCCAGTCAAGCTCGGCAACTCAAGTTCTTGAAGTTCAGTGCAGTAAATACTGGCATTGTGTGCCCAGTGTTTGCTGCTTTTTCATCCAATACAGAATGGTAAAGGTACAGAGCAAGCAAGACGACTCGGGTTCAATCCTGGACGGGGTGAAACCTTAAGCAAGTTTTCCTGACTCCACACTCCTCTGTTTACCAAGCAGTAAATTGGAACCCGGTTGTTAGTCGATTGTTGGACAGCTTTTCGGGGGCAATTATCCCTTCTAAATAAATAAATTAATAATAATTTGTTCACTCAATCCACTCCACTCAATCCACTATTTGTGGGACACTGCTGTGCACAATTGGCTGCCACCCACAAAATATACAGTCAATTCACTTTACAGTTTATCCTGTGAAGCGCTTTGAGCCATCTCAACAATGTGATAAATGTAAGGATTATCAGCCCTGGCACTGATGTGAGGCTAATTTTATCATGGACTGCAGTGGGGTGTACAACACCTCTCAGATATCTCTGACCGATAGCACACGTATCCTAAGTGTTGCCCTTCATGTGTGTAATGCACCATTTCAATGGCCGTTTGAGATAAGAGCACTTTGGGACGGCTTATCTCATACATAAAGCAGTCAAGGAATTGACCAGCAGCTTTAAGTGGAGCGCTGGAAGATGTCCTATATCACCAGAAGGACAAAGATGTAACAAGTGGGGTCAAATGCATCAAATTCCCAATTAGATACGGGGCTGAGTCTACACAAGGCCATTTACTGACTTTTCTATTCTGGAAAGAGGATTCATTCCTTCACTTGCTTCCAAGTGATGCAAAACGCGGTGGCTTTATTCCCCCTGTGCAAATAAGCAAGTAAATAAAAAGAAGCATTTTTTTTAAGCTTGGTCCTGAGTTTGAAATATTAAACCAAGGCCCTGTCTGCCTGTTCAGGTGAACGTTAAAGATGGTTAAAGATTCTACGATGCTATTCGAAAACAGAAGGGAGTTTCTCCCGGTGTCCTGGCCAAAATATCTCTGCTCCCATATAACATAAATTGTTTCAGATTTCCGGCATCTACAGTATTTTGCGTTTTATTTATGTTTAATTCACTGCCACTTCTCTTCTAGAAATGCCTACCTTGAAGAAGTTTTGTTCTTAATAATAATAATCATAATAATAGTCCTTGCATTTGGTATAGCGCTTTTCATGACTTCTTGACGTCTCAAAGCGCTTCACAGAATATGCTGTAAAGTGAATTGACCATATATTTGTGGGCGAAACTCTTCTCTTCGATGTGGCTTTCGTTCCCCTTTTACCCTGCTCACCTTCTTTGCTATCTGTTTCCCTTCTTGTGTTGCCATATATGCTGCCTGACCTGTTGAGTGTTCCCAGCGATCTCTGTTTTTTGTTTTAGGTCTTAAAATAGATTGACGACAAAAAGAAAGATTCCTTGGACTTTAACGCTTCATCAGTTTCTTCCTGTATCTTCCTGTATCTAGGATGTTTAGAAACAACCATTGCTTTAGGCAGTTACTAGGCACCACTGTAGCTATTTGTTGCTTACAGTTCCCCACAGCAGATGGCACCAAACTGAACACGGACTTGTTAACAGGCGGACGTAGAGAGGAAGGAGATGGCAAAGTTAATTCAACAAGCAATTTTCCAGCCAAGTTTTGGTTTAAAAACTTCACGTTCGGTAAAGTTACAGACGCAATATTACAATTCTGTGTTATTGAGCTTGGAACGTCAAAGCTTGTTACAATTTATATTTAAAAAATGTGAATAGAAGGAATTAGGCTTTGTACTGAAATAGGCAAATGGGGGAGGGGAGAGAAGGAAGAATGCAACGTGTGCTGTGATAACTACCACCGATGTAAATATAAATCCATTGGAAAGCATTGTTTCCAAGGTGATGGGATGCTGTGCATTGGAGAACAGTGTACCACACTGATCCTTGCTTGTGATTCCCCCATCACATGTCACAGACACCTCAATCTGAATTCAAAGCAGCAATGAGAAATAATAACTAAATCATCCTTGCGTTTGATAGAGCATCTATCATGTCAGGAGGATGTGTCACCACGCTTCACAGGATTTACCCTAAAGCCTAATGACTGTATAGTTTGGAAGCATACACAACAGCCTGTTAGCGCACGGCAATGTCCCACAAAATAGCCATGAAGAGAATAACAACCACCACAACTAAATTACACTTGTATAGCGCCTTATGTTCACCTCGGGAGGACATCCCAAGGCGCTGGACAATCAGTGTTTCGGACCCGAGCTGGGGAACTTAGGAGGTCGCAGAGGTAGGGAGAGCAAGGTCTTGGAGGACTTTGAAGATGAGCACCAGGATCTTAAACTGCATCCTCTATGTGATGGGAAGCCAGTGGAGTCAGGTAAGGATAGGGTTGACAGAGTGCAGGAGAGGACATGGGCTGCAGAGTTCTGGATGATTCTGGCTGACAAGCAGGGAGTTTGCATAGTCAAGCCTGGATGTTATGAATAATAATAATAATAATCCTTGCATTTGATATAGCGCTTTTCACGTCGGGAGGACATCCCAAAGCGCTTCACAGAATATACTGTAAAGTGAATTGACTGTATATTTGTGGGCGAACGTGGCAGCCAATTGCGCACAGCAATGTCTCACAAACAATCGTTGATTGAAAATGACCAATTTATTATTGTTTTTTGGAGGGATTATTATTAGGCGTGTGGAGTAAGGAAACTTGCCCAAGGTTTCGCCCTGCCTGGAATTGAACTCAGGTCTCTCACTTCAAAGCGAGTGCTCTAACCACTGAGTTACAGGACTCCACAATGCATGAATGCATGTATGAGAGTCTCGGTGGGGATAACGACAATAATAACGACATGTGTTTATATGACAAGCTACTGAGGGGAGACAGGGTTAAAAATTGCGGAACTCAGTCTAAATGTTTTGAGTTGTTTTGGATGGAGAAGNAAAAAATGGGATTCAATAGAGATTTTCAAAGTTATACCTGGTTTTGATAGGGGTAAATCAGGTGTCAGCCTCTCATCTCTAGGTCTAAAGGGAGCAAGTAAGCCACACTTTCGGATTCTGAGCTCCCAATCTCGGTTACTCTTTTAGGGTCTCAGGGAAGAATGGCTTGTAAGACTGAATTTAAGACTGCCTTTAAAAACTGCACAGTGCCATAAATTTTTAGACAACGACTTCAAGATTGTGGGGCGAGGCTGAGTTAGGACTTGCAAAACATCTGTTCTGTACTAGTCAACATTCCCTGGGATAAAATAGGTCATTCACTTTGTGGCTGCTTGTGGGGTCATTGCTGGGCGCAAATCAGTTGCTTACAAAATAAACAGTTCAGAGTAAAATCATGTGAAGTGCTTTGAGACATCCTCCAACATGAAAAGGTGTTGTAAGGATTATTATTAAAGCAAATGATGTCAGAGAAAGTCATCAGCCAGTCACAATCCCTTGGACAGAACCTTGACATCTGCACCCAGCGTTGCTTCTTAATGCTAAAATTATGAATAAAATAAATAAAAGCACAATCGCTACCCAGTAGAATCGTATCCCTATGAATCTGCCGTGGCTGATGATGCCAACCCAGAAATATTTATTTTTAGTAACATTATTATTATTTTGGGCTTTAAATAAACTTCTGGCATTTGGTACCAAATCCATCACACTTTGCTTACAAAGCATTTTACAGGGAATTATTGTAAAGTGTAGCAACTGTATTTTGTAGGCAAACAGAAATTTTCCCAAACAGCCAACCAGGAAAGTGAATGCCCAATTTTATGTAGGGGATTGATGGCCAGGACACCGGGAGAAACTCCCTTCACTTTCAAATAGTGCCGCGGGATCGTTAACGTCCACTTGAACAGGCAGATGGGACCTTGGTTTAACGTCTCATCTGAAGGACGGAACCTCCGACAATGTAAACCCCACCTCCCCCAATCACTGAGGTGGAGTGTCAGCTTAGAACAAAAAAAGGACGACACGGGACTTGAACCCACAACTCTTCCCCCAAGGGGAAGAGTGCTACCAAGTGGGCCAGGCTGTCAGTTTAACCTGCTTGCAGTCTCAGAACAAAAAAATCCTGTGACTATCACCTGACGTTCCAGCATCACATTTTTGTCTGGTGAATGGAAAAGTAAGAGTCCCAGAAACCCAAAGCACGACTTTAACAAGGCAGCGCAGCAGAGAGAAACCACAGCTCTGCCAAAAGTCCTCTATTTACAGTATTTGCAAAAAAAAGAAACGTGCAGAACATCTTTGACTACTGATGCCCTGATTCCTTTGTCTCGATAGCGTAGCCTTCTCGGGTTCACCCTCTAAACGCCAACTTTAACACCAACGCAAAACTAGATAATCGTACCATTGTTGCAGCCGGTGGGGGAAATAACTCCCTAGAAACAGGCATTTTGACACCCAGTAATTGAAGCGGTGAAATGACTTCCCGTTTTGGATTCACTGCAAAGCGTTGGTAATGACCACCAATTTTCATTAAGGATTTAATCAGCGCCTGCTGCAAATTAACTAATTTTACAGGCGCCTCACTGCTTCTGGACGCGAGGTTATCATTAAAACGGCAGCTTGGAATCGGAGGGTTCATTAACCAAAGCAAGGGGACCCGGCTGCTTCCAGGCAGCCCATTTGTCTTCATCACGCTCACCCTTCCCCTGAATAAGTCGGCAGAAAACGCCTAATTGAAAGATGATTAGTAGTGTTATCATTACCGAGTGGAATAATTTATTGCAGTGCGCGAGCGGGAGCCCAGGGAGAGATTTGTATTCATTAAAATAAAAAGTGCGGCGAATAGCTAGGTGATTAACACATGACTTTGACAGGCAGTGGGGCCTGTGCTCCTGTTGGAGGCTAGATAGGGTCTTTGCTGTGGGTCACTGGTTCGGCACATTACAAGCTGATAATAAAGTGATACAGGGCGTGTGAATGACTTGGCAACTCCGGTTCATCATTATGCTCAATTATTAGCATTAGATGGGCTGCACCAGTGAAGTCACATTTTCCATTGCGCAGCAGCTGTGTGGCGCTCTTTGCTAAGCACTGAAGGCGGGATAGTGAGGTGGGTACGAGGAGCAGAACTGACGTTGCCATTTCATTTGAATACCAAACACACACGCATGCACTCGCTCACACGCACGTACAGGGTGTTCACAAAGTCAGATACCCCCATGTCTTTTTTTTTACATTTTCAGTGGCAGTTGACTCGAGTGCAACAACGTCTGATACCAGTAACTTCCTCCTCACTCACTCCATGTCACAGAAGATGTCGCCCTGAACATGGTTCACAGATCATTATCTGCCGTGGAATGTGATACCAGGAAGGGTATTTGGGGCCAGAAAGCTGGTAAAATGGATGATCAAATTTGATGGGCCGATTGGCAAACAAAAGAACTGTATTGTTCTGGAGCTAAACAATATCTACGGGTGTTTGTTGGCTTGCCACAAAGTCAAAACAACGTGAGTTAACAATGAACAAGGTAAACGGGATGCGGGGCTGATTCCCAGAAGTCAAACTCAAGCTGTATAGTGCTCTGCCTGCACCTTGGTCAGCCCTAAGCAACGGTGCAGAGGAAAGCAAGGAGCACGATGCCCGGTGTTAGAGGAATGAGCCATTAGCAACGAATGGACAAGTTAGAGCTCTTCAGCCTTGAATGGAGATGTCTCAGAGGGCACTTTACAGAGGTGTATAACATTTTAAATGGGATTGAGAACGTAAACCCAGAACAATACAGTACTTTTGTTTTGCCATTCGGCCCATCAAATTTGATCATCCATCTTACTAGTTTTCTGGCCTCAAACACCCTTCCTGGTATCACATTCCAATTGCTGATCACTGTCTGTATAAGGAAACTCTTCCTGGTCTCTGCCCCCAAATTACCCTCCACAACCCTGAACTCTGCTCTCTATCCTGCTGCGTTGCCATGTCCGAAAGTTTTGATCTGAGTTTATTTTCTCAATTCCATTTAACATCCCATAAGCAGTAGAGTGCTGCATGTCTGCAAGTTGACTGTTCTTGTATTCGCTTATCCGGATCTGACTTTGAGAGAAAGCGTAACCAAACCAGACTGAGAGTTCCACATACGTATTCCACCTACACATGGAAATTTCCCTGTGTCTAGAATGGAATGTGCACTCTCTCCTTGGAGGGGCACATTTTGCTCACTTAATTCTGGAGAGTATTAGGTGCAGTTTGACAAGAGCCAAGGCGTGAGTATCCCAGAGTATGGTTCGGGGTAACAGTTGAAGTTTAACTAACTAAAACTGCATAGCTTGCTATGGGCAAATGCTGTCTGGTAAATTTCCTGCTGCTTGTCCAGCTAGGACCACCCTAATTGGTACAGCTTTGGCTACCAGGGTCAACAGTGGGAAGAATCAAAGC
Organism: Callorhinchus milii; assembly: GCF_018977255.1. Classification (NCBI taxonomy): domain Eukaryota; kingdom Metazoa; phylum Chordata; class Chondrichthyes; order Chimaeriformes; family Callorhinchidae; genus Callorhinchus; species Callorhinchus milii. Next base: position 6,638,702 of record NW_024704748.1, read on the forward strand.
TACAGTGTCTGGTATAATAGTGACAGCATAACTACCGATGGAGGAACATTTTGGGTAACTCTGTATCCAATTTGTATTTTGCATAGACCGAGGACCAATTATCTGCAGTGTTTCCTTATCCACAATGGAACCAGTCTCAAATAATGTCGATGATTTGCTCTCTACTGTATCTCTGTATGGTTCCCTCTGAGGCAACACTTTTCAAGAGCCCAAGTAAGTCAAGCTTGTTCCTTGAAGCTCCTCCTTCAAACACTGGGGACCGGATTTGTTGTTCTCTGCACTGGCTCTGAGATCTGAACAGCCATGTTATGTCCCAGCCGTGCTGTCTCTCTGGAGGAGCTGTGATCAGAAATGGATGTACAGCCTCTCGAATGGTTTATAGAGTTAATATAAATTCCTTCATCTCTTTTGGCAAGACACCATTCTGTTCAGTTTGGCTTGTTTCTATTTTAGACTTGCAGCATTTATTGGCAGGAGAGGCCGGACAAGTGTTCCCCTGTTGAGAGGAAATATCACAAAACACAACAGGGGGGGAAGCTGTCTAAGCTGATCTAACTATAAATAACGCAGCTTGGTTGAAATTCTAAATTATACAGCATTATACTCTTTTCCGCTATTGTTTCCCGGGTTTCTATCTACAAGTTCAAGAGGGAATTAGACAGCTGGTGGGACAGGATCGATAACAGCAAAAGCTTGGAAAACTGGTCTGACCAAATGGACCACAGTGCTCTTTTCCTTTCCTATAGAAGGAGCGGATGTGAGCGCTGAGAGTGCCGAGGCATTGCAGGTCACTTGACTGGATACATCCAGCACTGTTACGCGCTCTGAGACGACCTCCTGCGTCAAAGACTCTATATAAACGTAAATTGTATTGTGCTGTACACTGAACATGGACTATCCTGGTGATCGTCTTGGCTTGTTGATGTTTTCAGAATGGAACGTGGAAACCAATAGAAAGAACTTTGCATGAGCGTCTCATCACGTCGGAATACCTCACAGCATTTCACAGCCGGCGCTCAACTGTACCACTTGTTTCTGTGTAAAGTAAACACGGCTGGCATTTTGCACACGGCCATGAGGTGAATGATTAATGAACTAATATGGAGGGTATTGTCAGCCAGGACATTGGGTGAAATTTGATCTTGTGTTTTTTTTCCAATTGCATCTTTAACGTCCACCTTAACGGGCAGAGAAGACCTCAGTTTTAACATTCAATCCGAAGGACAACCTCTGACCAGGCAGCGCTCTCACAGCATTGCACTGGAGCATCAGCCTGGACTATGAGCTCAAAGTTCCGATGTGGGACTTAAGCTGAGAACTAACTGACCCTGAGGCGAAAGTGCTGCCAACTGAGCCAAGCTGACAGAGTTTGGCTCAATTCTGACATAAAAATGCCTTTGTGTGTACATTCAAAGGTGTATTGCACATAACCAGATTATTTCCTTAGAAAAATTAGACCTTCTTGCCAGAAGCGTCTCCTTTGCTGGAGCAAAAATCTCACTACCGGTCCATAGGAGCAGGGGAGACTTGACTCCTCGGGCTGGCAAAGAGCATCGAAATGTTCCATATATAGCTTTCATTCTGTTGCTGGTAAATCTGCTTCACACTACAAACATAGTCAGAGGGAGGGAGGGAGAGAGGGAGAGAGGGAGGGAAGACCATGAGAGCATAAGTTTGTGTTTTAAAATAACCCTCGGACATCATTTGGTGGTGGTTCGATGACTGCAGCAGGCATTGCCTGGGAGCCAAATGAACTTATTAATTTGCAGCACAGACCAATAAAACATGAAGAGAAATGTCACCAGCATTTCTATCAGTAAACCGGTGGTCAAGTAACCCTTGATTTGTTAGGGGATTTTCATTCCCTTCGACTGCATTAATGCGCTGGCTACCTGGTGTGAGCTTTAAGTAGGCATAGAATTATAGGGAATGTTAGGCATCGAAACAGGCCATTTGGTCCAACTAGTCTGTGCCAGTGTTTCTACTCCACATGAGTCTCCACCCCTCCTTATCCCCTCTCCTACGCCCCCAGTTCTTCTTAAATTCACCGAGCTTCCTGCTTCATCAGCAACGAGTTCCACTCAAACACCTTAACTCCAGAGAAAAAAATTCCAACATGTCCAATCTTTCTTAAGCCTGTAAACCACTCATCCCTGGTAAACATCTGAGTAAATCTACCCTGCACTGCACAATATTCTTGTTGTAATATATGGTGACCAGACCACACTCAGTAATCCAAATGTGGTCTAACCAAGGTTTTATATAAATGTAACATTCCTGCCTCATTTTTGTACTGTGGGTATAAACCCAAGATCATTGCCTTGAAATGTCAAGATTGGGCAGAGTTTTTGGAAAAATTTTAAAGCCAGTGGTCTTTCTGAAGCTGCATTTTTCCCACAGTTATTAAATAAAAGAACTGGCTCCCCAATCAAGTCTGAATCGAAGAATGAGCCAACATTCAGCACAATTATCAATTTTAAGACCACGGTCTCAAGGCTGAGACTCCGAGAAATCTCAGGCATTTGATCTTTATAACTGCTAATAACCAGGGATGTTATGAAATCAGATTTAGAAATTGACCCACTGCCTATTCTTCTAGTTAAACGGCTGCATGTTTGGCTCCAAAACCAAGACAATACAGGCATAACACTCCACGTGGTTCCTTTTTATTCAGCGTGGCAAGGAATAGATACGAAACAAAGTGGTTAAGTGTAATCCTAAGAGTTACGCTCCATTCAATTATTAAAAGATGGATGTTCTTTGACATCCAGGTCATAACCATTAGATTACCCGTTCCTGAATATCGTCCATCATTAGTGCTTCTTGTTTTGTTGTTGGCAGGAACCCTCTGAGAACCAGTTGACCAGCGCCAGGCAACTCATCTGACCCCGCTCGATGTGGGAAAAACCCACACAAGATGAAAGAAGAGAACATGGAGCGAGTACAACATGTATTACAGCACAATTTAAATTTACATTTATACAATGCCTTTGATGTCTGGAGGACTTCCCAAAACGCTCAGTTAGGTGTCAGCTTGGCTCAGTCTGTAGCACTCTTGCCTCTGAGTCAGATGGTTGTGGGTTCAAGCTCCAAGATGGGACTTTGAGCTCGCAGTCTAAGTTGACACTCCAATAAAGTGCTTTGCATTGTTGGAGGTTCCTTCCTTCAGATGAGATGTTAAACCAAGTTCCCCTCTTTCTTTTGCGGTGGTGTTAAAGATCCCTTGGGGCTACTCAAAAAGAGAAGGGAGTTTCTCTCGGCGTTCTTGCCATTAATCCCCCAGATAAAATTTGTCAGTGGCTACTTGTGAGACATTGCTGTATAATTTGTCTTTAGAAATGCTTGTTCTTATCTAATTGTACTATATATATACGAGTGATGCAGTTTCCTACACACTAAAAGAAAATTCCAATTGGGAAACAAACACACTTTATAGTTAAATCTGCAATACTTTCTACAATTATAAAAAGATGCCAGCCTATATTCAGAGCAACTCACTGTAAGATACAGCCCATCAACCCATCAATACAGCCTTATTAGCCAAACTTTAATGCAGCACACTTTGACTCTGCCCGAATTTCGATGCAATGCATCTCCTTCCTGATTATCAGCTGGGAGCTGTGTGTTATGATGGGTCGGTTTATCATGCAAAAATGATAAGTGATAAGACGTTACACAAGTTTTTTTTTGAGGGGGGTCAGCTGGGTGTCCAACATGAGCAGAAACCCATCACCGTGCTTAAGAGAATCCAAACCAAACTGCGAATCCCATGCATCCCACCTACACGTGGAAATTTCAGAGATAGCTTGTTGGAATGGAATGCAAAATCTCTCCTTGGAGGGATGCATCCTGCTTATCTAATTCTTGAATGTATAAGGCGCAAGTTTGTAAGAGCCAAGGCTTGGGGACCTCAGTTGGGATAACTACTGGAGTCTAAATCAACTGAAAGCGCATATACTCGGGAGCGATCGAGAAAGTGGAGAAAGAAAAAACTCTGGTTGAGAAGCGCGCCAAAAGCTCCATGTTCAAGGACAAGTTGACTGGTGCAGTAACTGCCTGAAGCAGCAGCCCACATGCAGTATTCCTCAACAGGATTCCTTGCTGATGTACCTGATTCGAACAAATGGTGGGGACTCCCTCCAGTAACCAAAACTCCGTACCTAGTTCCGGAATAGGTCAAAGAGAATTTTGGCCGGAACCTTGATTAAGGGCCACCATTAAGAAATAGTGCAAATTAGACCTATCCAAGTCCTACCAAATGGCATATGGATATCAGGAGATGGATTATAGTAAAGATGAGCCTTTCGTTAGCCTGGCTGAGTTAGTAGCACTCTCAACGCTGAGTCAAAAGTTTATGGGTTCAGCTCCCACGTCGGATCTTTGACTCATAGTCTAAGGTGACAGTCTAGTCTAGTGCTGGGGAAGTGTTTCATTGTCAGAGGTGCCGTCTTTCAGCGGGGAATTTGAACCGAGGTCGTATCTGCTGGTTTGGACAAATGTTAAAGACTCCACGGCACTATTCAAAAAAGAGAAGGGAGTTTCTCCTGGTGTCCTGGCTGACAATCCCCTTGATGAAATTGGTCATTCACTTCATGATTGTTTTTGGGACATTGCTTTGCGCAAAATTAATTACCCTATTCCCCTAGAAAATACAGTCACTACACTTTAACGTAAATCCTCTGAAGCAATGGTTCCCATGACATGATCAGTCTCTAGATCAGATCAGTCTCTAGATCAAATACAAGGATTGTTATTACACACGTGTGTATATATAGTTTACAAATCCATACAATCATGTTAAATTAGTCATGGGTATAAGGTTAATCTTTGCGGTACCAGACCCTGCTTGTAACACAGTGAATCCGTTGTTCTGCAGAATCCCCAAACAGCCACATGCAATGGTAATCCAGGTTATATTTCATAGAAACATTCGCACAATAATATCTGTTTTTCCTCATTGAGGTGGACGGTCACAAAGATCTCGATTCATGCCCTTGCAAATGCCGAGCTGACAGTGAATCACAGCCCGGGATGGCAAACAGTAACTATCTGCTGACATTCCTAAAAGGAAATAACCAATTTGTTTACTTATTAACAAGTGTAGCTCACTGAGCCACGAGCCCCACCGTAATTGCAAGGAACTCTTGGCTCCACAGCTAGATGTGCTCTTGTGTATTGCACACCTGTAGTATGCCAGCCTGGAAAACCTCCTATATAAAGCTGCATACATGGTTCTGTAAACTTTCTCTTCTCTTCATTTGTGCACAACAGACGTTTCTTTAAATTTTCCCCTCCCTCCAACTTCTTTCCACCTTCGCCTGAAGAGCCGGACGCCCCATGACTCATTCTTCATGGGTGAATTCCCCCCATGTCTGGAATGCAATGCGCACTCTCTCCCTGTAGGGACGCACCCTGCTTACCTAATTCTGGAGAGTATTCGACTCAGGTTGGCAAGAGCCAAGGCTTGAGGACTCCAGAGTGTCCGTTGGAGTACTGCTGGAGTTTAAGCAGCTAAGATTACACAGCTCGATTCCAACCCACAACTCGCAGGCAAACCATTGACTTTCCAGCACTTTGGGACGTCCTCCCGATGTGAAAAGTGCTATACAAATGCAATTTGTTGTTGTTGTTGCTTGCACTGTACAGCAAGCTTTCCCGCTGCTTGTCCAGATTGGGCTTTAGCTTGCAGGGTTAACAGGATTCGAGCGGGAAGAATCCCTCCTCTCAGTGACTGTTTTGCTCCTCCAAGTCCTGCTGATGAGCGCTGCTGATGCTACGCGGACCTGCCTGGCTCAGGAAACAAATGACTGAGACAGCCACAGAGGATAGACTTGATTGTGACATTCTGTTGCCGAGCATGTTACCTTGGAGCCAGTTACCCCCAGAAAAATAGTGAAGGCAGGCAACAAATGTTGGTAGGCTGCAGGGAGAGGGAGGAAGGGAGGGACAAGGGGTTGGTGGGGTGCGGTGGGGGGGGAATCACAGCCAAGTCCAATCATTTCCTTGCAAGATATCCGGACATGCTCACTTTAAGGAAGAAATCACAAGCTAGCAATCAGCTATTGAGTTACATTGTCTCTAGCTCTAGAGCATGGAGGCAAATGGTTGTACCAAATGAGATCAAATAACTTGTGACAGGAATCAAACCTGGTTGTTCACTTTGCCAGCGCAGGTCTTCAATGTTAACCAGCAGAATGGATCATTTATGCATGCACATAGTGAACTGGTGGCACTGAGATTCAGTATTTCAAGGACTTTTTCATAATCCTTTCATTTCGATACAGCCCTTTATCATGTCATCAAAGTGTCTCAAAGTGATTCACAGGATTTTACTGTAAAGGGTAGTGACTGTTCATTTTGTAGGTGAATGCAGCAGCCAATTTGTGTACAGCAATATCCCGCAAACAGCCATGAAGTGAATGAGACCGGTTTTATCTTGGGGATTGTTGGCCAGGAGACCAGGAGAAACTCCCTTCTCTTTTCGAATGAAAGATCTTGAACGTCCATCTGAACAGGCAGAAGGGATCTTGGTGTAATGTCTTGTCCGAAGGCCGGCACTTCCAGCTATGCAGCATTGTATTAGAGTTTCAGCCTAGACTCAAATTCCCGATTGGGGGCTCAAAACCAAAACCTTCTGACTTAGATGCAATCTAAACAACTAACCAAGAAGAAAAGAAATAGCACAAAATTAGCCTGGTTCAAATGCATTAGATTTGAAAACAAGCAGGTTTGCTTCCTATTGCTTGTTACTGTGGGTAAGGACGTGCGTTCACAACTATGAATTATCTTTTACATTAGCTGCAATAAATGCACGGGTCGGGTTACTGAAGTGTAAACCCAGCTGCATTTATAGCAAGCTCCTAAGATATCCGATACGTTAGCACACACATTACAGAGCAACTAGCAGAACCATCTTTCAATGCTTTCGGTCTCCTACATGTAACAGACAATGTGATGTGCATGTTACCTATCAACTTACTACTTCAACTATTTAAGCTTTCTGAATTGACACTGCAAGTCAAATTGTCATTTGACATTCTTTGACAGAATACGTTTGGTTTTGCCTTGCCTTGTAGGCTCTATAATGGTGTCCTGTCCAACAATCCTCTGGAGAAATTGGTCATTCACTTCATGGCGGACCTTGCTGCGTGCAACTTGGCTGCTATACTTGCCTGTAAATATAATCCTTTGAGAGCAATTCCCTGTGAAGTGCTTTGAGTTGATTCAAGGTTACAGGCACGATGTGAAATGTGAGTATTATTAAGTATCATATGTTCATCAGTACAAATAGCTGTCTTTAGTCGGTGTCTATATAATAGGAAATCTCTTTGTATGATTTAATAATAATAACTTCCATTTTGTACAGCGCTTTCATGTAGAAATCAATGCCTCAAAGGGCTTTGAAAAATAGAAATTGGCTAGAAATCAAGTCAAGGCCAATGTGGCAGTGTTGTTGCCCTTCAAGTCATTCATTATCCTGACTTGGAAATACACCTATGTTCCCTGGTCACATCCTAAACCTTCCTAACCCACTACCATAGAGGGAGTACCATTTTCACAAGGACTGCAGTGGTTTAAAGAGGTCCGCACCACTACCATCTCGGGGCAACTACAGACAAGGCCATAAATTCCAGCATCGCCCACGTCATCAGAAAATATATCTTCTGCAGCAATATCTCAACACTGAAAAGATTGCTATTGATGGTGATCTGGGTATGATAGGCACTGATGATCTGCACAGAAAACCCTGGGGCATCACCTGGATGTTAAACAGAGACAGGGGCAGCATGTGAGCACTGCTAAGTCCTTATTCCTTGCCTGCCTGGCCGCACGCATCAATCTCAATGCACAAAGTGCACCCAAAAGCATTGCCGCACCTCACACAGGCTCCAATCCAGCCCCAGTTTAATGGGGAAATGTGCTGGTTGCGAACGGTGCCAAGCCTGAAATCATCGGTTGTACATTTACTGCTGACAGAGAGCATCTGTCCCCGACACACACCACCACAATGTTTCAAACATCTCACAGAGGTTAAAACAAGAGGGCCGTGACTCTTTGAACCAGGCTATTTTTGTGCCCCTCTGTGTACATTACGTCCGCTGTCTGAAACATCTGGGAACGCTTGCAATTATGAAACTGAAGAGAAATGAAAGTTCGGCAGCATCGCTCGGCTTGAGTACATATCTGGTGTCATGCTGAACTTTGTTTCATCTCCAGCTGAATATCTTTCCTTCCAACAATAAACCTCCAATACCAGACTTAGCAGGTGACTTAGCACAGTACAACCCGCTCAGAGAACGCGAACACTGTGTTTATAGGAGTGTGCACACAGCAGGTCTCCTTTCATCTCAAGACATGCGTGATGACATCTCTGGTCGTTCTGAGAAGGTGGTAGTGTGGACCTTTAAACTGCTGCAAGCCTTGTGGTGCTAATGTTCCCACTATGGTGGTGGGTTGGGCAAGTCTAGGATTGTGACCCAGCAACGATGATCGATGCGTGTAGGGGTATAATAATAATAATCCTTGCCTTTGACATAGCGCCTTATCACATTGTTGAGATGTCTCAAAGCACTTCACAGAAATATACTGTAAAATAATTTGACTGTATATTTGTGTTGCCGTTCTTTGGATGAGACCTGAAACCGAAGTCCTATCTGCCTGTTTTGATGGATTTAACAACAATGCACTAAAACAATGCAGCACACTCTGAGCTGAAGAGTAAGGGTTGACTATGTGAATTCAAAGTCGCAACAATGGGGCTTGAACCCACAATCTTCTGACTCGGAGGGGAGAGTGTTACTAACTGAGCCAGGCTGACACCTCCATCTATGTATCTGCAAATCAACTCACTGTCTATTCTCACACGTGAATTATAAGAACTTGGCTGAGATGCAGGATAATGGACAGCTCGTGTGGAACTGTGGAAGAGAAAACCTAGTCCAGTCCAAACTTAGTCCAATTCTGCAGATAAATTGGCCCTTCGTTTCATATTTGATTGCAGGGCCTTTGTCATGTGGGAAAAGGCTGCTGCGTTGGCCTTCGAACACACTTTGCACAGCACCAATTCCTTGTGGGGGGACTTGGAGATATTTGGCAGTTGTTAGGCGCTCTATCAAATGGAAGGATTATTCAGTAAAAAGACTTTGGTGCAGAAGAGGGGAGGAGTGGGGTGTGAAAACTGGCGGAGAATTAAAAAAAAATTCCTAGCCTAGAAGGAGCAAGTTTCCCAGAAAGGTTGCCATACAGCACTGGGGTGGGGGGGGGGGGGTGGATTCCAAATCACTACATCAAATACATAGCATTGTGTGTCAGCCTGGTAGTAGCACTCTCACCTCTGGGACAGAAGGTTGTGGATGGGGTAGGTGTTGCATTTGTCGGAGGTGGAGTCCTTCGGTTGAAGCATTAAACCGAGGTCCCATTTGCCTGTTCAGGTGGATGTTAAAGATCTAATGCACTATTCAAAAAGAAAAATAAGTTTCTCCCGGTGTTCTGGCCAAGTAAAAATGGCTATTTGTGGGACATTGCTATGGGAAAATTGGCTGCCACATTTGCCCACAGATACACAGTCACTCCATTTCACAGTAAATCTTTTGAAACACTTTGGGACGTCCTCCCAATATGAAAGGCACTATACCAAATGCAAGGATTGTGATTATTATCAATGTGCACCTTTACGTATTGTGAAAGGAAATTGGGAATGGTATCAACAGACTGTGACTGAACATTTCAACACAATGGATAGTTTTAATGTTCACACATCCTCGATCATACGTTTAAATCTATAAAAGCTGATTAATAATCCTTGCAGTTGTTAAAGCACCTTTCGTGTCAGGAGAATGTCACAGTGCACAGTCAGAAGCTTGTGTGTTCAAGGCCCATAAAGGTTCTTTAGTTCAGAGGCTGGCCTAATAATCCAACATGGAACTGGAGAGAGAGCTGCAATGTCGGAGATGCTACCCTTCAGAGTTCAACAGAGTTCTCGTCTGCCTGTTCGAGTTCCCAAGATGCGATTAAAGGAGAGAAGGGAGATTCCTTTATCCTGGCATATAAGCCCACAAAATACGCAGTCAATCCACTTTATAATATATTTTGTGAAGCATTGTGAGACGTCTCAATGAAATGATAAGGTGTTATATCAAATGCAAGGATTATTATAATATACATTATATTATTATATAGTTATTATTATAAGCCAATAATCATTATGGCTGTTTGAACTACATGCAAAACGGCTGCCACATTTGTTTGAATACGGGCACTGCACTTGACATTTACTGCAAAGTCCTCGAGATATTGCTTCGCAGAAAAGCGCTGTGAAATTACACAACTGTTCATTTTCTCTCTCTCACTCTCACTTTCTCTCATCCAACAATGCTGAAATACCCCTCTTTCTACAGCGCTGATTCTCAGCAGACCCATCACAGCTGGCATTTTTTTCCCAAAAAACCCCCACTGCTCCAACTTTGGCTGATCTCATGAGTTGGACCGGTTCAATACGCTGGAGGTTCTCGTTTGATCCAGTTTTGCAGAGCAGAGCTGTTTAATGTCCAGCCTCCGTCATCCCAGAACACACAAACAATACCACAGCTGCTGGGATTGACATGGGGCAGGTCACTGCCTACCCCCAGTGCACAGGCAGCAAACAATATAAAGATAACATCCTTCTTCTGGTAAATTATTGGGCGGTCAGGATGTGGACGATAGCGAGGCGCTTGCACTCTCACCATTCTCGGCATTAACAGAGGCCTAAAGAATTCTGTAACAATAACAAACTCTTCCCTCCCACCCCTCGGATTCATTTCCCCCTTCTGGACACATACCTTCCCCGTCGGCATTCACTAACCCAAGCCCTTGCTATAATTCATTATCCCATCTCCTCTCTCTACCGCCCCCCCCCACCCATTTGCCCACAAAATACGCAGTCAATCCACTTCACAATATATATTCCATGAAGTGCTTTGAGACATCTCAAAGATGTGAAAAGGCGCTATATAAAGTGCAAAGATTATTATTATCATTCACTAATCCACCCCTCACTAGATTCACTATAACCTAATCCCCCACTAACCCATTCCTTCACTATTCCCCCCTCCGCTCAGATTCTGCATTGTCACCTGACAAGTGCTTGACATCGGTTCACAATGCATTGCTGACAAGATGTTTCAGTGGGAGGAGAGGAGTCTGTTTGGGCTGAGACATGGGAGTATTGAAATATTTGCTGGGTGAGCTCTGAAAGAAAAGAACTGGGATTTTTTTCAGTACTTTATTACAAAATAGCTCTGCGTGCTTCATGAGCAAATTGCTGTTGCATGTCAATTTTGCTTTTTGTAGGCGAACCCATCAGCTATTTTACATAGAGTAAGTTCCCATGAACAGCCATGAGATAAATGACCAATTAATCTACGCCCTTCAATGAATGCCTGCAAATACACAGTCCACCTCACTTGAACTCGCAGTGAAGAACTTCAAAATGTTTCTACGTCGCAGGCACCATATCAAACGGAAGGAATGCTACTATATTGGCATATTTACCACAGGGTGTCAGCCTGGCTAAGTTGGTATGACTTTTGCCCTCAAGTCAGAAGGTTGTGGGTTCAAACCCCAGATCAATATTTTAAGTTCATACACTTCAGGCTGGAGGTACCCGCCTTTGGATTAGATGTTAAACTGAGATTCCTGCCTGTTCAGATGAGTATCAAAGATCCCATGGAGCTTTTAGAAGAGAGAAGGGCGTTTCTTCCAGTCTCCTAGTCAACAATCTCCCACATAAAATTGGTCATTTACTCCACGGCTGTGTGTGGGACGTTGCTGTGCGCAAATTGGCTGCCGTGTTTGGCTACAAAAACACAATCACTAAATTATACTGTAAATCTCATGAAGCACTTTGAGACATTTCAACGACGTGATGAGGTGCTAGGTCAAATGCAAGCATCATTATTATTATTCTATTATTGGTCATGTGTGAGCCTTGGCAGTGAATTGTGTGAGCCAACAGCAGACAGATTCACTGTTCAGCCAAACCTGTCCTCATTCAACTTGTAATAAGCACAACTTCCAGCAGGGAATATCTCTGGATAATAACAATAATCCTTGCATTTGCTATAGGGTCTTATCACATCGTTGAGATGTCTCAAAGCGTTTTCACAGAATGTATTGGAAAATGAATTGACTGTATATTTTGTGGGCGAAACGCGGCAGCCAATAGCGCACAACAAAGTCCCACAGCAATCGTGGCTTGAGTGACAAACTGTTTTTTTGAGGCATTATTATGCCTGGAAAGTGATCTGCCATTCGACTAACAACCGGGTTCCTACTTAAGGCTAGGTAAACAAAGATGTGTGGAGCAAGGAAACTTGCCTAAAAGCTTTGCCCCACCAGGAATTGAACCCAAGTCTTCTCGCTTGCAATGTGAGCGCGCTAACCACTGGGCTATGGAACTCCACCATGCATGGCGATCGGTAGTGGAAACACAGGCTGGTATATCCTTGTCTGCCCCAGAGAGACTACTGTTTCAGCTGAACGCAGCTCACACAGCACCGCTCGGGATTCAAACCTGAGACCCTCTGGTCTGTGCAGCCTTCTGCTAACTCTACCTTTTGATATTTGTCACCAAAATCTTTGGTGATGGCAAGGCTCAAATGTGGTGGCAAGGACATCAAATTAATGTCCGCTTTGTACATCAGCTGTATTGACTCACTTGTGAAGTCACCTACAGTACAGTATTTGCACTGGCATTTAGAGATGTTTCAGAAGGCGAGACATTTCAGTGCACGAGAATTACAGGAAGGAGCTTTTATTTGCGTGCCTTCAAGGAATAGTCAGATATTAAGATACCCTACTCAACACAGCTCGCTATTCTGGTGCTAGGGGAGAAATTGAATTGCCACTGGATTTCTGGTGAGTGGTCCCTCATGGCATCTATATTTCTCCTTTGGGAAGAGCATCAAGAAACTCCGCAAAATCGATACCATCCCAATGTCCCTCCAACTCACTCCCTCTCTCACCTCATCCGTCTCAAGATGTATCTCTTCAACTGATCTTATGGTCATCTTTCCCTTCCCACCCATCTCGGCTCCCACCCCCAGCATTGCTAAAATGCCTTGAAAGTTTTCTCTATGCATGCTTCTGTTTACCTAGCAGTAAGTAGGAACCCGGTTGTTAGTCTGATCGCTTTCCGGGGGGTAATAATCCCTTAAAAATAAATAAATGATAATTTGGTCACTCAATCCACGATTGTTTGTGAGACACTGCTGTACGCAATTGGCTGCCGCATTTCACTCAAAAAATATATAGGCAATTCACTTGACAGAGGTGCTATGAGATGTCTCAACAGCGTGATAAGGCGCTATATCAAATGAAGGATTGTTATACTATTATAAGGTGCTATATTGTTGCAAATATGCATTCGTAATGTAAAAGTTGTTGAACTGTCAGATGCTTCTCAATCTGAAAGCATGTTCAACGTTAGTCCTAAACCAAGAAACGGATGCAATTTGTAGGATCCAAAGCAAGCTTTATAGCTGCTAAACCCTACCTGCAAGCGAGTGGGAAGGATTTGGAACGCATCGGCTTCCTGGGGCTGGGGCGCCAGATCTATTTGCCCAAGATCCCATGGGGCTGCTGCTTGTATTATTAAAACCAGTAATTTTTCCATTCGGAAGTATAAGGAATGAATCCGACTCCCGACTGAATGCAGCCTTTAAGCAAAACATTCCCTTTAACAGGGTGTCTGTTAACTGGCGTGCACTGTGACAAGCTCCCGAAATAAAAAAAGGTGGTTTGGTATTGTTTCACAGCTTGTTGGCTTACTGAGGCACAAATGCAGCACTGCTGGTAAAAGGAAATAGAGGCTTACTTTAGAAATCTGGAACATTTTAAAATACGTCAAAGCTATGCATTGTTTCCATGTGCAGTGCCTGGACTGGTAGAGCTTCTGAATTTCCAGATAGATTTGCCTTTCGAACTCCCCTTGCAGCGGAGGTGATTAAAATGAAATCAGCTTAACATTTTAATAAACCCGCTCTGCATTCTTTTCTCAAAACTGTTGTTTTCCATTGCTCACACCGCCCCGTTTATAGATTCTACGCCTCTAACCTCTGGAACTCCTTCCGTCTACCCCCTCAATCTCAGCCCCCCGCCCCATCCCCACACCACCCCAAACCCCTCAGGGGTCTTCAAGTCCTTCCTTAAAGTTTACCTCATCTAATGGTCATCTCCCCTTTTCCCCTTAACTTCTCCCACCGGCAACACCCTCAGCTAGGAAACCTTGCCTCTTTCTCCCTTGTTTGTCTCAATTACATTGGCTCTCTCTCCTCCAGAAGATCGATCTTTTAGGCACGTCACAAAGCATACTGCCCTTTCATCTCTTCCCACTCCCTATCTCCCACTCCCAGCTCAGGCTCCTAATCCAGTGCTGGGAAGCGTTTTGAAATGCTTCAAAGTTGCTGGCACTACTACTTGTTTCAATGGACGCCAATGATAGAAAGGAGTTGGATGTTCATTCCATTCTGCCAGGGTGGAAGATGGTAGTCTCAGAACATAGGAACAGGAGTAGGCCATTCAGCCCCTCAAGTCTGTTCGGCCATTCTATTAGATCATGGCTGATCTGTACCTCAACTTCAATTATCTCTCATCCAGTTCGCCTGCCCTGAGCCTGTGTCATATTTTGGTCAAAAACACATTTTACTCCACCATAAAGCATTTCGTAATGTACTAATCTAGCTCTGGAGTGGTTTGTTTTTAAGATTAAGCAAGTGCATTGCTTCAAAGGCATTCACCAGCACAGAATTTCTCGGCTAAAAATAGTCATAAGTATGGGTTGGCTAAATTAAAGAGATGAAGTGTCCAAAATAACAGGCTTCTTTTATGAGAACACAACAACACCATATTACTTTGCACATAATAATAATCCTTGCATTTGATATAGAGCATTAGCAAGTCTTCGAGTCTTATTAAAGTGCTTCACAGAATTTACTGTAAAGTGAATTGACTTTATATGTTTTGTGGGCAAAATGCAGCACCCCCTCACCCTGACCATTTCCCCCTTGCTCGGGTCCTGACCCAACTGTCCAGCGCCTTGGGACGTCCTCCCGACGTGAAAGGCGCTCTATAAATAGAATCTTGTTGCTGTTGTTGCATGCAGCAGTGTTGCACAAGCAGCTATGGATTGAGCTATCATTAAGGGATTATTACACCCAGAAAAGCGATCTGCCAATCCACTAACAACTGGGTTCCTACGTACAGCTAGGTAAACAGCTGTGTGGAGCAGCTCACACAGCACCACCTGGAATTCAAACCTGAGACTAATGTCTATGCAGCCTTCTGCTAACTCTCCCTTTTTCACATTTTGTCACCAAAATCTTTGGTGATGGCAAGGCTCAAATGATGGTGGCAAGGATACCAAATTAATGTCCCATTTGCACAACAGCTGTATTGACTCACTTGTGAAGTCACCTACAGTACAGTATTTGCACACGTACTGCTAGGTAAACATAATATTCATCAATAATAATAATAACCATAACAACAAAATACCCGGTGAACAAAATATCAACCTCTAGCAAAAAGCAGCTATTTTACGACGCTGAAAAATAGGAAGCTCACCGCATGGCTGCCGCATTTGCTTACAAACTGCACAGTTCTGAATCTCTGCAAGAAATGACTAAGAAGAAAATGTGGCTCAGGTGGTGCAGAGGGTCAAAGACTTGCTGTGGGCAATGTTCAAGAGAACGAGCCTCTTTCTACAGGACAGTATACAAGAAAAAGTCTGATCCACTTGGTAAACATGCTCTCACCTCTGTCCGCACAGCTTATTTTATTGCTTTCCTTACTGCAAATGTTCTTGTGAAGTTACTGTCTTTGGATGAAGGGGAGAATGCAATATGACAGGACAATGGCCCAGATCAGTACTGTTGTTGGTACTGCATTCAACGGGCACAGGTGACTTTCTCTTCTCTCCCCCACCCTGCAGGCACAGCCTAAAAATATTCCTTTGAAGCACCTAAATACAACAGGTTTTAATTAAAACCAACAAGGCAAATTAACCCAAAGAGTTTAGGGTAAGCTTCTGGGTGTAGGAAGCCTTGGTTCAAACGTATATCTTCAAGGTCTGAATGTTGGATGTGTGAACTGTGCTTCTGCTATTTGGTAAACACTGTGGTATCAGAGGTTAGCGCTCAGAATGCCTTCCTTATTAGTGCTGCAGGATTAAGCTCACTGTTACTCTTAAATCTATAATTAGTCTCAACATTTCAAAGCCATTCCTAGCTCCCTTATCTACCTGTTTGGGTTGTCTGCTTTCCAATGGAGAAGCATCGAGGTGATAAAGTGCTAATTGAAAAAATTAAGTGAAAAATAAGTGAAGATAAGTAAAATGGAGAAAGCTTGGCCAGTTCTTCCTGCGTTTCAAAACAAGGCTGGGCTAAGGGTCCAGTAAATTACACAATAACATTTATAAGCACATAAAACAAAGTTAAACTAATATAAAGTAATAATCCTTACATGTGGTAGAGCACTTTTCATGTGAGGAGTGCTTCAAAGTGCTTCACAATATTTACTGTAAAGTGCAGTGACTTTGTATTTTGTGGGAAAACACAGTCAAACTGCGCACAGCAATAGACCATAAACAGCCACAAAGTGAAAGAATAATTTTATCTGGGGAGTTGGAAGGCCAGGCATCGGGAAAAATGCCCGTCTCTTTTCAAATGGAACCATTACAACAACATCAGCAGCAACAAAATTACATTTGTATAGTGCCTTTCATGTTGGGAGGACGTCCAAAGGTGCTGGACAGACAGAGTTACGGACCCGAGCTGGGGATCGGGGTCGTGAAGGGTGGAAGGCAGGGGGGTAAGCAGAGAGATTGAAAGCACGGTCGAAGAGGAGTGTCTTGAAATGGGTCTTGAGATGAGTCTTGAAGGTGGCAAGGGAGGGGGCGAGGTGGAGGGACTGTGGGATGGAATTCCAGAGGGTGGGGAAAGAGTATCAAAAGGCCTACCCGCCAATAGTGGGGCGAGCGAGGTGGGGGACATGAAGCAGTCCATTGAGTGGAGGGAGTGAGCAGGATGGTAGGGAGTTAGGAGGTCGCAGAGGGAGCAAGGCCATGGAGGGCTTTGAAGGTGAGCACCAGGATCTTGAACTATATCCACTGTGTGATGGGAAGTCAGTGGAGTTGGACAAGGATGGGGGTGATAGGGTCGCGGAGCTTAGTGCGGGAGAGCACACGGGCTGCAGAGTGTCCATTATATCTTTAACATTCACCTGAACAGACAGACAGGACCTCATTTAATGTCTCATCTGAAGGACAACACCCCCAACATTTGCAACACTCCCCCGGTACTGCACTGGAGCATCAGCCTAGATTGTGATTTCAAAGTCCTGACTTGGGACTTGAACCTACAACCTCCTGTACTCAAGGGCTAGTGTGCTACCAACCGAGCCAGGCTGACACCATTTTGGAGGGTTGAGATCAAAAGGGCTTTCTTTATCTGAACCTCTCTTGAGATCCTGTGAAGAAGGATGTTGTGTGGAGGTGAGCAGCTCTGAGAGGTACAGCGAGAGACTTTTTTTCTTGAAAAAAAAGAAGTTGTGGAAAAATAAGAAGTATGAATTGCCGCTGTCAAAAGTCACCTGGATATTGAAAGCTTCATCTCAGAGGGAAGTTGTTCTTGGGTCAATGCCATTTATGTACTGAATCAATGGGTCGCCAACGGCAGCTACAAACTGGAAGTAGCTCTCATCTGCAGAAAAAGGATCACTCTTAATAGAAGGAATGAATGTTGTCCATGGAAAGAAGCCAATGTAGGACAGAACTAGCGCTTTCATTTTAGGCAGTGAATTTTGCCAATGAAACAGCGTCATCGACGCACTGCCTCCAAGAGTGCAGACGTGGGACTGATGGAATGTGTGGGAATCTCGTTCGGAAGTGATGTCCTTTACGACTCCGGAGATCACCACAAAACTACTGTGTGAGGGGCGGCCCCTGATCAGAATCTGCAGTGCTTTGCCACGTATGTCTACTGAAACTAAGTCCATGACAACATGGAAAAAAAGGAATGGAATACCTTGTTTTAAAAAGTGCAATATAAAAGGTTACAGAGAAATCGTAGGGATTTGGGGTTTGGGTTTATCTCGCCAGCGGAGGAGTGAGCACCAGCATAAACATATTGAGCTGAATGGCCTCTTTGTATAGTGTAATCTCTATGATTTTTTTGATGTCAACAGCACTGAGAATGCATCAGCCCAACTCAGTTGGTATCACTCTCGCCTCTGAGTCAGAAGACTGTGGGATGAAGCTCCAAGTTGGGACTTTGAAGTAACATGGTCTAAGCTGACACTCTAATGCAGTGCTCGGGGTTCACTGCCTTGTTGGAGTGTAGTACTTTGGATGAATGTTAAACTGAGATCCTACCTGCCTGTTCAGGTGAATGTTAAAGATCCCATGGCGCAATTCGATAAGCAAAGGGAGTTTCTCCTGGTGTCCTGGCCAACAATCCCCTAAATAAAATTGGTCATTCACTTCACAGCTGTTTGTAGGACATTGCTTTGTGCAAATTGGCTACTGCATTTGCCTAAAAGCACACTGTTCAGTATACTTTGTGAAGCACTTTGCGATGTCTTCGTGATATGAAAGGCATTATATAAAATGTAAGGCTTATTATTATTAGAATAGAAACACCCTTTATGTGGAATAACACATGCTTTTACCACATGCCATGAGAGTCTTTTCAGAGTTTTGCGATGGTTTTAAGAGGGAACAGTTCTCTTCCATACATAATCCTTGCATTAGATATAGCGCCTTATCACATCATCGAGATATCTCAAAGCGCTTCACAGGATATTGTGCGAAGTGAAGTGACTACATATTTGTTGGTGAACGCGGCAGCCAATTTGCACACAGCAATGTCCCGCAAACAGACATGAAATGAATGAACAATTTTTATTTGAGGGATTGCTGGTCAGGACAACGGGAGAAACTCCCTTCTCTTTCGAATAGTGCCATGGGATCTTCAATTTTCACCTGAACAGGTAGACGGAACCTCGGTTTAACGTCTCATCCAAAACGTTTCATCCTAAACATAGATTAATAAACAAAGATTAATATCTTTTATACATAAATGCTAAATACAATTCCACCTCGACAACTCCATTAATTTAAGGGACAAAGAGATTTAGTTAAAATTTGTTAAAGGAGAGAGCCAAGAAATGTGCAATTTTACAAATTAGATACATGGCAAAAAAAAGTTTGACCCAGATTGGCATCATAATTTGTCATTGCTTGAAAGCAAGACCTGCCCTTTAAATAACGTGTAGAGTCAATCTAGATATTCAGTCACAGCTGAGAGCTCCGGTCATATCTCAGGAGGTATCACGGCAGGACTGCAGGTTATTAGAATTTGCAAATCCCCCCATTGTTCTTAATATAAGTCCCTGACAGAACAAACCTACGTGACGGACTGATTACAAATCTGACGCTGTGTCTATTCTGCCACCTAATGAAAAGATTAATATCGCAGTGCATTGGCCATCTGGAGCGCAAGCCTTGAGTGAATAACTGGGGTGTAGGTGACAGAGAGTAATCCGACCCATTGAAATCTTCCACAAATTAAATTAGATTGCTGTTTTGCTGCTGGAATTTGATTAATGTAAAACTCACCTTACTTTATGCTCTCAAAATACAACCCACCTACCCTCCTTTGATCACCTAGACATGTCTATCAGCTGTAAAGAGACGCAGTTCCCGAGCAGCAGTTTTCTGGGACACAGTCAGCATTGCAGGGTAGCTTTGTTTTCAAAGCTTTGTTTAGCAGCGTTGACTTTGAAGGCAATGCTTTTGCCTTTGAAGCTTCGCCACTGATGTCTCCGACCAGCTCCTTCCGCAAACTTGCTCTTGTGGGGCCTCAGTCTGGCTCCCACGCTTATCCGCTTATCTCGTTTCAAGGATACTTAAGTCATGATCTGAAGAGCGTATTCATTAATGCATTGCATATACATTCAATGCATGGATGAAGAACAATACAAAGTGTTAGGTATCAATATTAACTGAAAAATGACTTTATACTAATAATCCTTGCATTTGATATAGCGCCTTATCACGTCTTTGAGACGTCTCAAAGCTCTTCATAGAATATACTGTAAAGTGAATTGATTGTATATCTGTGGGCGAAACGCGGCAGCCAATTGTGCACGGCAGTGTCCCACAAACAGTCGTGGATTGAGTGACCAAATTATTATTTTTTTTTGAAGGATTATTACCCCCGGAAAAGCGATCCGTCAATCGACTAACAACCGGGTTCCTAATTACTGCTAGGTAAACAGAGGTGTGTGGAGTAAGGAAACTTGCCCAACGTTTTGGAATCAAACCCAGGTCACTCGCTTGCGAGGTGAGTGCTCTAACCACTGAGCCACAGGACTCCACAATATTGTATAGTGTAGTGACTGTGCATTTTGTAAGCATACACAACAGAGAATTTCCACACAGCATTGTCCCACAAACAGCCTTGAAGTGAATGATCAATTTTATCTGGGAGATTGTCAACCAGGAAACCAGGAGAATTTCCCTTCTCTCTTCAAAAAGCTCATTGGGATGTTTAATGTCCACCTGAACAGGCAGATGGGTCCTCAGTTTAAATATCTCATGCAAAAGACAGCACCTCTGATGCTCCCTTAGGGCTGCATTGGAGTGTCAGCCTAACACCTTTGTGCTTTCTTTAATTATTTTGTGATGTTCTCCCCCTTTCCCAATTTCCTAACTCTGCAAACAGTGTTTGATTGCTTTACCTTTCTCCTGAGATATGGTTTGATGGGCACCAGTCAACATCCTGTCTCTCTCCTAAGCACCCTTTGTAACAAGAAGTGTGGCAGGGCAGTCCACTGAGGTTGAACCGGTCTTCACCTGATGCTCATAGATTATATCTGCATAGTTCACTGGGTAGTAACAGTCAGGAACTGTAACCACTCCTGTGGTTGAAATCAAAGGCATCAACGCATTTAAAAGGAAACTTAATGCATACAGGAGGGAGAGGGAATAGAGGCATACAATAGAGAGGTGGAGGCTCGTGTGGAGTATAAACACCAGAATGAGCTAGTTGGCCTGTTTCCGTGCTAAGTAAGGAAACGTGGCTGATTTTTTCCTCTCTAAACTGAGGGGTAGTGCCGCCGACTGGCTCAGCTGAGAGCAGAGATTGAACCTTGGACCTTTGCTGCCTGCAATGGCTCACCAACTGACTGGGTAACAATAATAATAATCCTTGCATTTGCTTTTGATATAGCACTTTATCAAGTTATTGAGACGTCTCAAAGCGCTTCACAGGATCTATTGTAAATTGACTGTGCATTTTGTGGGCGAAACGCCACAGCCAATTGCACACAACAGGGTCCCACAAACATTCTGGATTGAGTGACCACATTTAAAAAAAAAAAAAAAATTTAAACCTCCAGAAAGCGATCCGCCAATCGACGAACAACTGGGTTCCTGCTTACTTCTAGGTAAACAGAGGCATGTGTAGTATGGAAACTTGCCTAAGATTTTGCTCTCCCAGGAAATCAAACCGTGGTTCTCTCGTTTGCGAGGCTTGTGGGCTAACCAATAAGCTACAGAACTCCACTACAGGTAAACCCACGCAGCCTTCAGAGATAACTTTTTTTTAACGACAGGAAAGGCACTTGAATTACTGTAAGAAAATACAAAGTCAGGCAGTGAGGCAGGACCTCTGGCTCCAAATAATGAAAGGGGGTGGGGGGGGGGGGGGAGGAATTCACACTGTGAAAGGAAAAAGGGTCTGAATCTGTCCACAAATCTTTAAGTTACAACTGACTTCAGAACACATGATTTATATTAACAATATGTACACAATGTAGCCACTATTTCCGTTTAACATTTTTTAACCTGCTTTTTTTATGTGCACGCACAAAATTGAGCAACAAGCAAGTCTAGGGGAGTGGAAGGATTCCATCCTTGTTCCACGCTTAACGTTACAGAAAAAAAAGAGTTCACTTTCAGGCAGAGGTGCAGTTTGAAGCTCCCTCAACAACGACTTGAAGAACACAGCCACTTTTAACCCTCGGTGCAGGGTTTTCATCCAATTCATTTTTGCCGGTGCCAAATAAAAATAACACTAGAGCAAAACGTGGATTTAATAAGGGCGCGTGTTCTCGAAACTTTGCACAAAACTGTTCTGCTTCACTTACAGAATGTGAACTCATGGCAACCAGATGTCTGCTGATGGACAGCCTCTGGGTGATGACAGGAGACCTCAGGTGATGTGTGTATACTGTAACTGAAGACCAGCAGCTCCTCACTGCTAGTACTGCACAATGCACACATGTCAGCATGCAGTTTGGCTCTTGCCCAGGGGTAGAAATCTGAAAGCTAATTTCTAAGTAGGGCCGGGGGGAGGAGGGGGGAGGAGAGGGAACACAATGTTTCTTAAGGGATTCAATGTGAATTGATATCCCGTAGTGTCTGTTGTTCTGGCTGCTGCCTTCTACACATCCCTCGTCCCCTCCTCTCCACCATAGCAGCAGTGGGTGTAATGCGTTCCCGGTTCACGACACAGAGGGGCCTGCCCAGATCTTAGAGGAGAGCAGTGAAGATGATCCCTGGTGTTAGAGGAATGAGCAACAAATAGAAGAAGCTGGGGGTCTTCAGTCTTGAGAGAAGATGACTCGGAGGGGACTGTACAGAGATGTACAAAACTTTAAACGGGATTGAAAAAGTAAACCGCGAACAATACTTTTAGGAAGCACGAAGAAAGTAGAAAAAGAGGACACAGGTTTAGGGTTGCAAAGAGAAATTTCAAGACAGAACTAGGAAGTTTTCTTTACCCAGAGGATAATTAACAACTGGAACAGGCTGCCAGATGATTGGACTGGGCTGGCCTTTATTCAGCACCCACTTTGAATAACAACAACAATAACTTGCATTTACGCAGTGTCCTTCAATATTGGATTTACGTAGTGCATTGTAAAGCCTTTAACTTAATACAATGCAAAGCATTTCTTATTACAAGCTCACCAATTTAGTCATCAACGTGAGGCAGTTCATTGATAGCTACTTGGCACTTTGGNAAAAAAATGAGAAGTTTTAAAAGTTAGTGTAGATTGCATTGGAAAAGCACGTTAAGATAATACCAGAGTGCTGTCAGACAGTGAGGCAATTACCCTTTAATAGCCAATTCAGTCTGTTCTTGTTAAAAATAATCCTTATATTTGATTTAGTGTCTACAACATCAAAACATTGCAAAATAATTACTGCTGAGTGTAAACGAAAGGAACTCCTGGCCTCATTCCTTCTGCAATGATCCCTCTTTGCCCATCTTCAGATCACACCTGAAGACTTTTCTCTTCAACTGTGCTTATGGTCACCTCCCGTTTCTACCCAGCTTAATGTCAAACTACTCCATTTATAAGCGCTTCAAGATGCTATCCCACGTGAAGGGCACTATAAAATAATACTACTAGTACTCATTGCATTTGATATAGGGCCTTGTTAAATGGTTGAGACGTCTCAAGGTGCTTCACAGAAAGTGAATTGAAGCTGTAAAGTGAATTGACTGTATATTCTGTGGGTAAAACGCAGCAGCCAATTGCGCACAGCAGTGTCCCCACAAACATTTGTGGATTTTCTCTTTTTTTTGAACGGATTATTACCCCCGGAAGGTGATCCTTGGGAGTATGGATATTTGCCTTGAGATGTGGCGATGACATGATAAGGTGCTATATCAAATGCAAATATTATTATTATTATTTACAGCCGAGAATGGGTTGCCAGGCATGGTAAACAATGACTTATTTAAGTAATGACTCAATGCTATGACGGGAGGAAAGTAGGGACTTTGGTCTGGAAGGTTGAGGTCAAATGAAGGGTCTTCATTCAAACTTTTTGATGGTCTTGTGATTGCAGAGTGGAGTGGGTGGGGAATGTGGGCCTAGGAAATTAAACTGCTTATATAAATGCACAGTGGGAATTGGGAGAGAGAAAGAGAGTAAAGTGGGGCCAAAACGACATATAAGGCAGAAGAGGCACTGCAATCTGTTCCGAGGGGCTAGATGGAACTCAAAGAAAGAATGTCACCACAGGCACATTACAAATAATTACTGAAAAAGGGGTGGAGGTGAAGCAAGAGATAGAAAGGTGAAGCAAAAACAGCTCAGAGCTAAACTGCTATAACACTGCAGAAAATATTTCACAAGGATCACTGCTGCAAGAAAGAGTGGTGATGAGCCCTTGTGATTTAGTGTTCCGTGCGGGAGTTGTCTCGTGGCGTAATAGAGCAGAACAGGAATTTGTTGAGTGTTGGCGTCAACGATAAAGCACACCAAATTAAAAGTAAACTTGTGCTAATGTGTAAGCGTAAAGCACAGGGGGTAAATGTGTCACACTGCATGAAAGCGAGATCGATGGCGCTGAAATGGTGCTAGTTTCACCCCAGAACATTTGTAGGATAAACCAGGATGCTCACGAGTGAACACACACACACACACACACACACATAACATATGTCCACACACACATATACTGTATGCACACAAATATATAAATACACACACTTTAAATGCCACTGCCACTGTTTTCTCTATATCAGTCAAAGCCAGCAACCTAGATTAGTTTCACAGTCACTGCTATCACATCTAATCTTCAATCTTCTCAATACCACATTCCTGACAGGGGATGAGCAGTGAGATGCAATGAGTTGCTGATGCGATATCTTTGGCATCCGCTCGAGTTAAATGTGAAATTCAAGATGCGAATGAATCTCTGTGATGTCTATTCTAAAAGCCACCATTGATCCCAACAGCTGTGAGAGCCTGTGCTTTTAACAAGCATTAAATCTTCTTCACTTAACATGCTTAAGACACATTAGTTAAGGACCTGCCGTGTTTTATTAATGCTCAGGTGGCTCCCACCGCGGCAGAGAATATAAAATAGAAACGACGTGAAGCTCAAAATGAGACGGCGGTGTTAATTACACAAAAAAACACGGGGGCTTTTCAAACCCAGCTGCGATGCAGAAATGAAAAGCAAAACCAGCTTTTCTTCATTGTGATCGATGAGAAAGGAAAGAGGCAAACAGAGAGCGGGCGGGGGTGGGTTAGAGCACGCGCATGTGAAAGCGTATAAGTAGAGAAAGATAAATTTGCGACTTGTTTTCACAAGTGGACCCTAGCATTTGAGTGACAGCCAAGTGTTTGCCCAGGATTTAGGTATTTTCCGTGCATGTGCTTTTTGATGCACGCAAGGACACTTTGCCTGTACAGCAGTGGAATTGCCCAATTTGCGTAGTTTAATACTAAAGTTTCCAACTTTTTTTTCTCTCTCTCTTTCTCTCCCTCTTTTCGTCATGAACCAGCGCCACTTCCTTCGGTCGGTGGAAACAACACGGCTCTTGACGCAACGGAAAAGGTCACCTTCAGATCAAAAGCACTTCAAGAGAACATTGCACTCTACATTCAGCCCACTCCAAAACAACTTATTTGGTGGAAAATTGCATACGATTAGGCTCGGAGATGAATAAATGCATTAACAGCGAAGTTCGTGTAAAAAAAAAAAGGTATTTGTCATGCTAACCTTTCACAAAGCTCACTCATGGAAGTAATGGGAGTGAGCCGAAGGCAAGCACGCTGGTTCGAATCCTGTTCTGTGCTGAGTTGTTTGCGCGGGTCTTAAGATCTGAGCCTCGAGACCGGTGAACAAAATTTTCAATCCAGCTCAATTCAAAACTTGGCCAAACTTGCCATCTCATACCTGACATTCCGATTGATCATTCAAAATCACAGCATGAATATTGCCATTTTGGATCAGTTGGTAGCGCTCTTGCCTCCGAATCAGATGGTTGTGGGTTCCATCCCCACGTCATGACTTTGAACTCATATAGTCTAAGCTGACACTCCAATACAGTGCTGGACTGTTGGAGGAGCCATCCTTTGGATAAGACATCAGGAAAGGGACATAGGGAAGGAATACAAGGAAGGCTAAGGGAAAATAGAATAGATCTGATTTTAGGCCTTGGGCAAAATACTGCAGAGGCTGGAAATCTAAAAGTTCTGACTTGAAACATTAACTCACTTTCTTACCTCCATAGACATTGCCTGACCTGCTGAGTGCTCCCATTGAGTGTGGATTGTTGGCTACAACTAGACACCACATCACGTACCCTGACCTACACTGACAGTCAAACCCAGGTGCCTGTTCCCCTCCGGGCATGATAGAGGTAGGGAGTCTCGTCTGTCTGGGTTAGGCCCACTAGGGGCTACTTGGGGTTTCCCCCTATGTTAATAAACCACTTGATTTATGAACCATGTCTGTCTCCGAGTGCGTTCAGTATCTGCCTGACTGGCGCTCAACAGTCACAGCTACATTACACTTATACTGGGGATAAATGGCAGCGAGATTATAGTGGGGTATTCTCTCTAAGCGTTCTGGGACCCTACCCTACATGAGGGGCGCTATATCAATGCAAGTTGTTGTTCAAAGAGCTTCACAGAATTCGTTGTGAAATGGAGTGATTGTGTATTTGTAGGTGAATACAGCAGCTCGATTGCATACAGCAATGACTCACAAACTGGCAGGAAGTGAATGACCAATTTTATCTGTAGGATTGTTGGCCAGGACATCGAGGAGAAACTCCCTCTCTTTTCAAGTCGTGCCATGGGCTCGTTAAATTCGCTTGAACTGAGATGGCCATTGCACCTTGTGTCTGATTTACAGTGATATTTGCAATGAACAGTCACATTGTCTGAGGAATGGAGATCAACAGCAGAAAATTCTATGGTCAGAACATAATGCATAGATATTGAACAGAGCAGTCTCAGAACGGCAAGATGTTCGCCAACAAGACACACAGTTGCTACACTTTACAATCAATTATGTAAAATGCTTTGCTTTTCTGTTCATGTTGAAGCCCTCAGTTGCTTTCTGCACTGTAACTTCCTTCTACCCACCCATTATTCTAAATATAGATAGATAGAGATGCACACACATTGGGCACTGCTGCGATTGCAGGCTTGGACACCAGTTGAAGTAGGCACTCATCCCCACCTACAAGTATGTGCAGTGAGTCCCCTCAGCTCTATCTAGGGCAATGGAAGGCATGTGCCAGGAGGAAAAAAAAGTGGCACCATCTGCCTTGCACAGTGGAAGGCAGCAACCGCCTGCCAGCCGACCTCTAGAAGACTGTCAATAACAGGCATCGTGCAGACGGAAGGGCGGAGGACATTCTGGGTAGGAGAGCAATACATTTTAACTTTGGGAAAGGTTCTAACTATTGTTTAGTAGTGGGTTACATTTCTGAAGGGCATTTGGATATAAGGAGGTCTGAAATTTCTCACAGTCTTAGCCTTAAGACCCACTGCCTCAAAAGAAACCTTCGTGGAAAATTCTTAAGGCTGACTTTGAAATCATTTGGGTCTTTTTTAAAAAAAGCCTTTCAAGTTATGAGCGGATTGAAGAGTTTTTCCAAAAATTCTGCACAGTTTCAAAATGCAATGGGCTAAGATCATTAGAAAGGTCAGGCTTCGGAACTTTTTCAACCAGTACAAGGATACTTACCAGTCAGTCAGGTGAATAATAATAATCCTTGCATTTGATATGGTGTCTTACCGTGTCATTGAGATGTTTCAAAGTGCTTGACATGCCATTCTGTAAAGTGGTTTGCACTGCGTGATTTGCCATCTAAAGGATGACACCTAAGACAATCCAACACCACCCTCCCCCAAGCAATGGAGTGTCAGCAAATAAAGTCTGATGTTGAGTGCTACAAAGGGTGAATGGATTTTACTTAGTAAACAATACAGAGGGTTATTGGGAGATGAGACGCTCTACCAGTGGTTTAGGCTGAATCAATTATATATAACGATATACGATATATTAATAATCTTTGCATTTGATGTAGCGCCTTATGTCATTGAGACATCTTAAAGCACTTCACAGGATTTACTGTGAAATTGAGCCACTGTGTATTTTTTAGGCAAACACGGCAGCCAATTTACACACAGCATTCTCCCACAAACAGCCATGAAGTCATGATCAATTTTATCTGGAGGATTATTGGCTAGGACATGAGGAATTAACTTCTCATTTCAATAGGACTATGGGATCTATAATGTCCACCTGCACAGGCAGTCGGGACCTTGGCATAATGTCTCATCTAAAAATGTAGCGGTCATCCTCCACTGGAGTATCTGTCTAGATGTAGACCATGAGCTCAAAATCCTGGCGTGGGGATTAAACCCACAACTTTCCGGTCAAAGTGAGCCAGGCTGACATAAATGAAAGGGAATAGGGAGAAATACTTGAAAAGGAAAATTATAAAAGGGTAATGGGGAAAGGGAAGGGAAGTGGACTAAATAGGCTGAATGGGCTCCTTCTGTGTTATTAAATTCTAAACTATGATTCCGAGGACGCATTGCTTTCATGGCACTGAGCTATGCAATGAAGTAACTCAATAAACATTGCAAATATTTCTGACTGGAGAGGTCTATTGGTCCATCTGCCAACTCTTTCAACTTCCCAAGAGGTTCCTTCAACTTTTATCTCACCATCTTGTAACTATAAATCCTTTTAATTTCCAGGAACTTGCCTGGATCCAATTTGCAAACACATTACGGTTCCTTGTTCCACCACTGCCTGTGGTGGTAGTTTGTTCCACCTGTCTATCATCCTCTCACGAGAAGTTATTTTCCTTCACTTCCTCATCTGGCAGATAAGCTACAGTCTGATATGAGCTTTCAGTAAAATGCACACGTTTCACCCACAATATACAGTCAATTCATTTTACAGTATATTCTGTGAAGCACTTTGGGACATCTCAACGACATGATAAGGCAGTATATCAAATGCAAGGATTATTTTTATTATAATGCGCAATTCATATATATTGGTATTTAAGGATGTTAAAGAACCCATGGCATTATTCGGAAAGAGAAGGGATGCTTCAGGCAACTAAAGATTTTATAGGAGCTCAACCTTTTTCACAGTAAAAGCTTCCAATATCTGTTAATATATCACAACTTTGACTATAAAACGTCAAATGTCACTGTATCTACCGTGACTGGAGGCAACACAGGAGCCTATTGGCTTCAGAAAGATCCGCTTCTCGTTTTGTTTTGTCTGATTCAAGTCAGGAGCTGAAAGCGCTGATTGATATATTCTAACAATATCCCACCTATTTCTTTGTGCAACCTACAAAATTCACACTTTGAGAGTGAACTAATTCTAATGTTTCCACTCTAGTAATCGGAAGACTTGTTTTACTTCTGGGCTTTATGTATCTACCCTCGGGCTACCCAACTCCTTGCCATCTGTTGTAACTTTTTGACAAGAAGGAAAGGCACTGAAAAATTGGATAGAACGAGATTACACAGCCCAGGGTACAGTAGGTTATCAAAGCTATAGATATTATTCCTAAATTAACATGAACCAAATATTGCAAAGATCCTCAGAAATCAATGTGTGTTTGACAGACGAGTGATGACATTTGAGCAATTCTTGGTGTTATTTTTTATGTAGAAATTGACTAAAACAATTGTGTTTGAAGACAATTTTACATGTATTTACACCTGCATTTGCATTGGATTGTAAAAGATACCATAATCCTTACATTTGATATAGCACCTTCATGTCAGGAGGATATTTGAAATCCCCCAAACAGGGTTTACTATAAAGTGGAGTGACTGTATTTTGTTGGTGAATGCAGCAGCCAATTTTCACACAGTCATGTCCCACAAACAACCATGAAGTGAATGACCAATTTTATTAGTTGGCTAGGACACCAGAAATATCTCCCTTTCTCTTTTCAGTAGTGTCACAGGATCTTTAACATCCACCTGAACAGGCAGACGGGACCCCAGTTTAACGTACGAAGCCTCCACAATGAAGTACATCCCCATCACTGTGTCAGCCTAAACGATATGAGTTCAAAATCCTGATGTGGGGGCTTGAACCCACAATCTTCTCACTCAGAGGTGAAAGTGCCATTTAGTCCTTACAATTTGATATAGCACCTTTGGTATAGTGACTGTGTATTTGTCCTGCAAGACTGCAAGACCTGGAATTTCACCTAGTTTTAACCTTTTAGTCCAATTAATCTTAACATTTAAGATCGGGCAGAATTGTGGAAAACGTTTAAATCCAGGCACAGTTTAGAAGCTGTTTTTATGCACCCTTGAAATCCTAGCTTCAAACTGAGCCTCATTAAATTTTAAAATGGTCTAAGAATTGGTGTAATTTCAGCCCCTGGGATACCTTTGCTGGAAAAAAGTTAGCGAATAAGCTCTTAGGACACGGTTTATTTTCCCCTTCTTGGCATCTACCAAGAAATGGCAGATAGTAATCTTGTAAGACACAAAGTGAACCCAAAAGAAGCCTTAGGTGGTGCTTTCAAGCTTTGTTTTGCCTTTGGAATCGGAAGACACACACCAAACCCTCTTAGAGAGAAACGTAACCGAACAAATTAGTGGCCAGGGGGAATGAGAGAGAGAGGATTTGTTGTATGAAAAATTAGCTTGGCTGTGTAACCTAACTCTGCCAATAGTATTCCCATGGCCAAAGTGTGAGACAAGATGAGCATGTCTATAATGAGGAAACCCCCTGTGGAAGTAAAGTGTCAAAGGAAGTATTTTAATACATCATTTCAGTGAGATAATTGCAGGCTATGGCAGCACCCAAAGCATTCAGCAGTGTGCAACTTAATAGTAAAGGCATTAAGAGTGGGCAGTGGGTGTAATTTCTGTTAGTGTTTATAAACAGATTGGGGTAGGCTGGCCGATCCTTTGAAACATGGGTCTCCAACCAGTCAAAGACAGCTCAGTGGCGCTCTCGTGCATGATCAACAAGATGAGAGGAAGGAGTGATAGAACTGAGTCGTTATTGAATCAAATTGAAAACGAATAAAAATAAAAACTTTCACGTTTAAACTGCGGTGAATATTGCTTCGAGTCGCTACCCTGTGTAAAGGGTGCTGTATAAATGTAAGTTGTTGTTGTTGGCCTCAATCACCTTCCCTGGAAAGCCCATTCCAGTCAGCAGTTACTATTTGGGTAAAGAATACTTCCCTGTGCCTGGTCTCTTTCAAACGCTGTATATTTATGGAACTCTATAGTTTTTATTCCAGTATGATTCAGTAAGGTGGATGTTGATAGGCTTCTTGATGAGTCCAAAACTAGAGGGGCATAAATACAAGGAAGCTAGCAATAGATCTAAATGGGAGTTTAAGAGGGACTTCTTCATGCAGAGGGTGGTGAAAACGTGGAACTCACTGCTGGAAAGTGTGGTTGAAGCAAATAGCAACAGTGTAATAAAATAGAAAACTTGACGCATACATATGGAAACGGAATAGATGAGGGGAATATGAGGGGTGGGGGCCTTGTATGGAGTATAAACACCTGCATGGACTAGTTGGGCCAAATTTGTCTCTGTCTGCCATATCACTTTATGTAACTCTCGTTTTTTTTCCTCTCTTTTATCATCTGTTCTGTATGCTATGACGTGTTGACTTTTTAAAAAACAAATGTGATTTTTCAGGCTTAAATACTTGGATGTTGTGTATAAATACAATACGATTCAGAAAGTTCTCCTTGAACCTCTGCCAGTCACATCTACATGAATAAACCCTTGTGTTCTATATAATTTCCACTGTAAGCACTCGACTGGCTTTGCACGGAGCCAGCCTTCCTCCTGAAGGAATTACAGTACATTACCAATGAAAACGTCTTATCATTGTAAGTGAAAAAGGATATGTAACTGCAGCGAGGCTGGGCTTTGTGACATTTTATACAAAATAAACCAAGTGTAAAAATTCTTTGAAAACAAAAGCAAATAAAGACTGGCCAAGGCATTGCGAATTCAACCCTCTTCCCAAATTTACTTCTCAAATATAGCTTGCTTTTCACAATGTGCCTTATGTTTCTAAATGCACAGCAGAAGTACTTAACTCGCTTAATTTTAAATTTCTATCGCACAGGTTAGCCATTGTATGCTATAATTTCATCACAAAACAGCCTTTGTGTAGTTTACAACACTTTGAAACCAATAAAAAATATAATCCTTTCAAGATGTTATGCATTGCCCCCCCCAAAAAAAACTACCTGTATCAAATTAAGGTGAATTATTCATGGTATTTGCTCCCGACCTCCTACAGACAACATTGCGGTGTTCGAGATGAACCAAATGCATTATATTGCGCCGTTCACTCACAGGGGTAAGTGTTAGATCACAACATTTACTCCATTGAGAATACTAAAACTTGCCTTGCTTCCTGTGTACCAGCCAGCTCCCACTCTAAAATAAATAACCGACTTCCGGGTCACTAGATCACTGGCAACGTCACTTCAACGTCAGCTGTGTGCAGGAGCAGTGAATGCGGAAGAGCTGACCGGCAATTACAACCTTGTTACAAGGCGGCTGGGATTTTATGGACCCAACCATCCCATTATAACAGGGCAGTTTGTCTCCGATGTTAGTCTCTGGGTAAAGAAGGTTATGCCTTTGAGTGTCAATTTATACCTTGAGCTCATAGTCTAATCTGATTCTCCAGTGCAGTACTGGGGGGGGAGGATCAAAATTATTCAAGATGCTGCCTTTGGAATGAGATGGTAAACTGAGGTTCTTCAGGAGGACATTACAAGATAACGTGGCACTATTTGGAAAGTTGAGGGAGTTTCTCCTGATGACCAACCAACAAACCTCCAGATTAGTTGGTCAATTATAGAATGTTGTTTGTTTGTGGGACCTTCCTGTTGCAAGTGTTTACCTACAAGCAGTCAATACATTTGCTCAGCATCCACCAATAATGTGGTCTGAAATTCCCAATTTATGGCTGAGTCTGATCAACCTGTCGGATTGTGCAGCATCGGTACTGTTTTTTAAGGTAAGTGCAAATATTAATACACACTAGGAAGTTCAGTATTCAAATGGAATGGTCGTCTTCCAACTAAATATTCACACATTAAATCAATTTTGATTGACAGTCCTGGAGGAATATTCATTAAGTGGGATCTATATAAAAGAGGGAGGCGGGAGGAAAGGTGGGATTTACTTTCCTTACTCTTTTCTTCAATTCTGTGTTGATTAATATTAGATGTGAAAACCTTTCATCTATCTTTCTGATTCAGATTCTCACAAATACAACCATCATCCCACCCTTCCACAATACCCATTTGAACATCCTTCCATTACAGCATCAAGCTTAATGGAGAGTGATGTCCTTGCCTCAATGACTGTTCCTGGCAACCTTGTTGCAGTTACTAACTATTCTCTGCATAAATGCGCTCTTGTTCTGTTGCCTTGCTGTATCAGCCTGGCTCAGTTGATAACATGCTCACCTCTAAGTCAGATTAGGAGTTCAAGCTCCATGTCAGAACTTAGAACTCATATAATCTTTGCTGACAATCCAATGCAGTGCTGGAGGTGTGCTGCATTATTGGGGTGTGGTCCTTCGAATGAGACGTAAAACCAAGCCCCTCACACATCTGCCTGTTCAGGTGGACATTAAAGATCCCATGGCACTATTTGAAAGATAAGGGAATGTCACCCAGTGTCCTGGTCAACAATCTCCCAAATAAAATTGGTCACTCACTCCATGGCTCTTTGTGATACATTGCTGTACACAAATCAGCTGCTGTGTTCCCTAACAAAACACAGTCACTGAAAATCACCTTGGGTGATAGATCAGTGTTTACAACATGGCAGCATAGTGTGTTTCCCATAGTGAAAGGATCAGTCAGGAAATCTTAAGAGAAAAATAGTTCCTATTCAGAAGAGCTACTCTGCAGGGTTTACAATGGCAGAACGCAGCCCTACAGTCTTGGAAAGGGTGTGCGGTTCAAAATTAGGTCATCCATATATACATAACAGATGGTTCCAGCTTTAGATGGGGAGCGACATGCCAGCAATGGGGAGCACAAGGTACATGGAATTAGAAACTGTATCTAAAAGTTTTAATTATTGTGAAATTATTGCAATATTAGATGTTCATACATTTTCACTCTCTCTTAAAAAAGGCAGGCTGCAACATTGTGAGCAAGCCAAGACTATTCAAACCTGGCCATGTCAATTTGGTGTGTGGTGCTCTGCAACAATATCATGCTTTCTGCCAATGTGGAAGGTCAAAGAAAGGCAACAAGACATTCACTTGCCAGCATTTAATTTGGAAGGAAACTGAATCTAGGAGAATCTGCAAAGCTGGGCAAAAAATGGAGCGTGGCGTACACACACGCATTCACACTTCACAAGACCACAAGAGAAGTTCAAATGCAGAGTCCTTTATAATAGTAAACTCATCTTTGCTGCTGCCTGGTGCATCTGAAAGCATCATTCCAGGTTCATTTTCCTTACCCCAATTTGGGGTGGGGAGGGGTGGCGAGAAAGACGCACACAATGAGGAATATATGAGTTTGAACCAAAGTTTTTTTAATTGCAACACAAGACAGAAATGTCTTTGGGGAATGCTTAGCTTTAGTCTGCAGTGACATTCAGGTAGATCATAAAACATAGAAACTTACAGCACAGAAAGAGGCCATTTGGCCCATCGAGTCTGCACCTGCTCTCAGAGCAAGCTGTGCAATCAATCCCATTGCCCCATCCTACCCCATACACCTTCAAGCCTGTATCTATACCTATCTACTTCCCTCTTGAAACCCACAATGAACTCTTGCCTTTACCACTTTACTTGGCAGAGTACTCCATATCCCCAAAATGCTGTGTGAAAAATCTTAATTCATTTCAAAAGCTGTGCCAGATATGAAAACAAACGGTTCTGAAGATCATTATTGTAATTTATGCCTGAATTTATCAAAAAATATATACCTTTCTGAAAGAATAAAGAAAGGGTTCTTCAATAAACCACTTTTCATTGCACCTACAATCTTTCCAAAATCCTGAACACTCACTTCCTTCTTCCAGTTCATGGTGCCTTTTGAATCCAAGCTGCACTTAATCACTCGCTTTGAACTGTGCTTAATAAACGTTACCTATGCTGCCGTATGCCTCATTGAAACAATACACAGCTTTTTCTTAAGCCTGGAAAAAAAAAGGATCTAAAATGAAGTTAAGTGAGTTTAGACTCAAATACCATCACAGCCATGGAAACTGCCAAGTTTGATGGTGCCTGATTTGATCTACAGTACATTCAGATTATAAACTCTATGTTACAAATAACACTGGTGGAATTCATTCCAGCAACTGAGGCAGTCAATGTAATGGTATTATGGACAGGAACTCGATGGTTTATACTGAAATGTCTGTGAGTTTTATCTAAATGCTGTTCATTCATTTTCCTCATTTTGTTTCTTTCCTCTCAATAAGTCGCTTTCACATTTCACCTACTTTGACTCATTCTTTCCTAGGACCCCAAGACTGCAGAGCTAACTTCCATCCCTCAGTCTAATCCAGGGGATTGTGACTATTAAAGCCAAGACCATGATGACATTTAAAGATGAATTGGATAAGCATTTGAAGTGAAGCTGTATGAAAAGATTGTTGGAGAAGAGTAGGGAATTGGGATTAGGCTATATAGCTCTGGTTGAGGCACTGACTGCATCCAAGGTTGGCTCAATGGACTAAATGGTCTCATTCTGTGCTGAAATTTCTACCGTTCACTTCGTCCAACATACTTTGAATAATGCAATTTTGGCGGCTCTGAACCTTGACTTCATGATTGATCGCATCGCTGTGCTGCTGTCTGTGTGTCAGCCTGGCGCACTGGTAGCACTCTTGCCTCTGAGTCAGAAGGTTGTGGGTTCAAGCCTCACATCGGGACTTTGAATCACACAGTCTAGGTTGACACTCCAATGCAGTGCTGGGTGTTGGGGGGGTGAGGTGCATTGTTGGAGGAGGCATATATTGGTTGAAAGATTAAACCAAGGTTAATCCACTTTATTGCACATCCTGTGGAGAGCTTTGAGATGTGTGGATGATGTGATAAGACGTTATATCAAATGAAAGGCTTATTATTAAAGGATTCGATAAGGTGGATGATAAAAGGCTATTTCCACATGTTGGTGAGTCCCAAACTAGAGGGCATAAATATAAGATAACCAGTAGTAAATCTAACAGGGAGTTTGGGAGGAAATTGTTCACGCAAAGAATGTGAATGTGAAACTCACTGCCGGAAATTGTGGTTGGAGCGAAATGCTCCAACCACAATTTCAATATTCAAGCATTCAAACGTGATGCATACATAAGGGAGAAGGGAATAAGAGTCTATGAGATAGAAGTGGTCACTTGAATTTTTAACACTGGCATGGTCCAGTTGGGCTGAATGGCCTGTTTCCATGTTGTCACATCCTATGTAATTATATTTATGATAGCATCCGTTGCACACAATTATTTCCAAAATATAATTGTTCAGAAATGAAAACGAATCAACTTTAGAACAGTCATGAAAAGAATTGAAAGTAAGGGAGGGTAGAGAGCATTTCTTTAGGCAGAGAGTGGTTGAAATTTAAAATTCTCTGCCACAAACCATGCTTCAGCAGAGACCATGAATTATTTTATAAAGGAAGTAGTTAGATACTTGAAAAAGAGATAGCAAAGGGGATGGGGGAATGGGCAGGAGAGTAAGACTGGAATTGATGGCTCATTGGATCACAGACCTGATGGGCTAAATCATCAGTTTCCACACTGTAACATTCTACATTTCGAGTGCTCCAATTGAAAACTACCGGACCATTTAATCAGTCATAAGCAACACTTGCTTTCAGATTTCTGTAACTTGTGTCCTGTATTTATCTGATGTTCTGTGTCTGTAACTGGCTGATGTGACATCAGCCACTACGCCCCGAATCTCTAGGACACCCTACCTCAATCTCTCCAACTTCTTTATCTTTCTTTAAATCCTACCTGAAAGCCTACCTCTTCGACTGTGCCCGTGGTCACCTCCCCCTTGCTTGGTGTCTAATCCTGCCACTGTACAGTGCTGTAAGACATTATCCTACACGAAGGGCACTATTATAAATATGGGTTGTTGTTGGTATAGGAGTTAGCATTGATATTCAGCAAGTGCAAAATCTATAACAACTTTGAGCTTCAAATATTAATGTCTCCTGAATGTCTTCAGTAAGTATCACACTAGCCTTTGCCTGTACTTTCAGTGTTAGTGATGATATTTTCATGTTTGCTTTAGAGAACATTGCTCATTCACTTTCAATCAATTATATTTTGTAAAGCGCTTAGAGACATTTACTTGTTACAAGAGGTTGAATAATGCCAGGATGTCGGACATTTCAAAATCATAATTATAGTCATCTAACAGTGGAAGATTCATCAGAACTCACTGTTGGTCCTATGTTGTCTATCTCCGCTTCTTCATTGACCTAACTGAGCACTCACCCGATCAACTTACCACCTTTGGTCTTTTGCACATCATGTCTGCACAGAAGCCTCTGTTTTCAATGTCTAAATTTATCTGAATCCTTATCTTTATGTCAGTCTACGCCACTAATCTAGAAGCACTCGGGTGCAGAGCAGTAAACGTTGGCTACTGCAGAGGCAGTTGTACAGTGGGTGTAGTAGGAGCAGTGTTCTTTTGAGACTGAGAGCTTTAGCATAAAGGCTGACAAGTCTATGCCTCCAGAATACTGCAGGTTCTTAACTCAAAGAAAGGCTGCACTGATTACAACATGGGCTCTCTTTCCAATAATTACTTTATGGTATTGTTTTACCCTCAATAACTTCTCGATGTTTTGCTCCCCCTACCCACATCCTGGCTTCCTTCACACATTTAGAATGATCACTATTGCGTCAAAATAAGGTTATTTGTTACAAGCCACCTAAAACTACGCAGCTTGCCATCCACGAACACTGAAAACTTCTCAATGTTTGTTCAGCTCGGAGGATTAACAGGAGTTGAGTATGATTGGTGTGCCCCTCCAGGTTACTGTAGATGAGCCAGGATGGCTGGCCTGTCATCAGCAGTGACTTTTAATACTCATTCTAGTCATCATTTTAGCTCACCTTTCCTCTTCATCTTTACAACAATTATCATTCAGGGCATCTTTTGAAGCGGCCGCAGATGTCCCAATGAAGATGTGTTGTCACAGTTCCCAACGCCAATCCACTGACCAGATGGTCCTTTTCTATCCCGTACCTTCTGGTGATGAGATCTGCAAGGGAGCACATAGTTCAAAGACAATTAAATCAAGATCCAGTATTTAACCCAGAACAGCATGAGCAACATTTAATAATACTTATTATTCAGCTCACGTCAACAAGTATGATTATTTCAGGCAAACATGAATTGCATTTGAAGTGTGTGGTTCTTGTGTCCTACTTATGAATGATCTTCCAATACACAACACATTGCCTCTGAGCGATCCAGGCAAATTCTTTTCAATTCCCCTCCACAAAGTGTATAAATACTGCTTCACGTTGGATGACTGCTTCATGACACCTCCCCGCCACCACCCCCAAACCCCCACTCCCACCCACACCCGGTCAGTCCGCCCCACTATTGATGGGTGAACTATCAGCCATTCCGTCTTTGCTCTTCGGAATTCCTTCTCCAAGTCCCTCCACCTTCCCATCTTCAAAACTCCGCCTTTAACAACTGACACACCCCCAGATCAGGTTCCCAATCACATGTGAAGCACTTTGAGACATCCTCCCGACGTGAGGAACATGAACAAAGTATAAATTGTTGTTGTCATAACTGACACAACACGATTAAATTGTTGCTGTTATCACTGACAATATGCATTGGCTTAGCACCAAGAGCTGGTGACAAACCTTTGGTCGTATTAAACCAGATGCTTAAAATCCTCAGGGTTTATGGAGTCCTGTAACTTAGTGGTTAGAGCTCTTGCCTCGCAAGCGAAAGGACCTGGGTTTGATTCCCAGGCAGGGCAAAACGTTAGGCAAGTTTCCTTACTCCACAATCCTCTGTTTACCTAGCACTAAGTAGGAACTCGTTTTTTATTGATTGGCAGATCACTTTTGTGGGGGTAATAATCCCTTCAAAATTATAATAATTCATTCAATCCATGACTGTTTGTGGGACATTTCTGTGTCTGCAATTTGCCCACACAATATACAGTCAATTCACATTACAGTATATTCTGTGAAGCGCTTTGAGATGTCTCGATGGCGTGATCAGGTGCTATATCAAATGCAAGGATTAGTATTATTATTATTTATCTCCGTAATCACCCATGCAAAACACTGGAGCTTGCCACTTCTGGTGACTGGTAACCATTTGAGTGAAAGGTCTCTGGATCATGCGGCATGCAAGTTTCCAGATGGAAATTAGATGAACATTTGTTTACGCAATACACAAAAAAAACCTCTAGAATAGAATATTTTTGTCTGTTCAAGTGCCTCGGTCCAAAGTCTTGTTATTAAAGGTGTAAAAATACCAGCACTCTCCAAAGTCAACTTGCCTGCAGCGCCTGAAATTTATGCTGGCTAGTGGGTTGTTTTGCACTGTTGCTGAGAGAAGGGTCCCATTCACGTTAGCTTCTGGTAATACTTAACTCTTATCCACAGCACGCTGAATGAACAACCTGGGAAATGGGCTGCTGTTTTAGAAAGGGAGGTGGGGGTGAGGGTGGGGGGGTATGTGGGGGACACCTCCATGCATGAGTAACTGGCAAAAGGTGCAAGAGTTCGATTTAAAGCATGTCGAGATTCCATGCACCCTACCAGACCAGGTGTGCGGCAGTTTACACATAAGCCCGTCATTGTGCGTTAGCCTGAAGTTGCTTGAAGGGTGACACCCAGCCAAGTACGCACGCTGAGAGTTGTTTATTAATCTGTCATATGTGTCACTGGACACGCTGAAAGAATATTAAAATCAAAAGAATTTTATATTTGCTGGTATTTATCATTCCAACTTTGTCAGCTGGGCCTTTTTTGTGTGTGTGTATGTGTTGGTGGTGGGAGGGTGGGGGGTGGAGATGGCAATCCCATTTAAGCATGGCATTGTTGGGGACACAATGCGATAGAGAAAAAGTTGGAATGCACATCCAGCTTTTGATGCAGATTGGGGAAATTTGATTTGGCCACGATCAATGGAGCACACTGTGCAAGCAACTGGTCGGAAACCATTCCGATTTGGTGAATTGCGAAAACTGTACATTTTTTTTTCAAATCCATTCAGCCACAGGATTATTCTGATGGCAATGGGGGGGCGGCTAAGAGCAAAGTGATGAATAAAGCAATCGACTTCAGATCTGTCTGTCACCCAAACTATTTGTGTTTCGGATGCTGAAAAGCTATCGCATGCCTTTAAACTAGGAAACAAAAAGGAATATTTATGAGGATTTTTCCAGGGATACATTTTCAAGATTTTTTGTTGTTGGAAATTGAAGACTTGAATCGTCACATTTTTAAGGGAGGGGAAAATAAGTAAATAAACATGGATAAGGCAACAGTGGCAGAGGTAGGTCAATGCTGTGTTCGGCAGTGATTCAATAGCCTGAATGCTGCTTGTGGATAGAATCCAAACCCAAACAAGGCTGGGTTTTCACTGCCAACTCGACCTTACTCTATCCTCAGCATTGGGTTGAGTATTGTGAATTAGGGGAAGCAATCACCTGTGCAGCTTATTTTATTTCACAGCACCTTGACTGTGGATGAAAAAAATAATCCTTGCATTAGATATTGCACCTTTCACCTCAAGAGGCCATCTCACAGGATTCATAGTAGAGTATAGTGACTGTGTACCTTTTTTTCTAAGTGAACATTATGTGACGGTCTATTGCAGGCAAGAGCACATTTGATTCTTTTATAGTATAAAAATGCCTGGCTCCGATGGTAACACTCTCGATTCTGAGTCTGAAGGTTGTGGGTTCAAGCACCATGTCAGGACTTGGAACTTGTATAGTCTAGGCCTGACTCTCCAATGCAGTACTGCAAGTTTTCTGCATTGTTGACGGTGCCGTCCTTCAGATGAGATGTTCAACTGAGGTCCCATCAAACTGAGGTAGATGTTAATGATCCCATAGAACTATTCGAAAAGAGAAGGCAATTTCTACCGGTATCTGGATCACCAATCCCCCAAATAAAATTGGTCATTCACTTTATGGCTGTTTGTGGGATATTGCTGTGCAAAAATTAATAATAATTATCTTGAGTTAATACAGTGCCCTACCATATCTTCAAGACGTCTCAAAGCACTTCACAAGATTGATTGCAAAGTGCAGGCAAGGGCGCATTCAAGTCACTGCTTATATTTGCAGGCGAAAGCGGCAGCCGATTTGCGCAGAGCAATGTCCCGCCAAGATCTATAATTTAGTCACTCAATCCACAACAGTTTGTGGGGACACTGCTGTGCGCAACAGGCTGTCACGTTTTGCCCACAAAATATACGGTCAATTCACTTTACAATATATTCTGTGAAGCGCTTTGAGATGTCTTGAAGACACTAGAAGGCACTATATCAAATGCAAGGATTATTATTAGACAAACAGAGGAACATAAGAATTTGCCAGGTGAAAGAAGATCAAGGTCCATCTACTTTGCATTCTGCTCGCAGTCACTTGACATGAGAATCCCAAGCTATATACTGTATCCTGAGATATTATTTTCTAGCAGAAATCTATTTAATTTGTTGTTGAAAGAAACAACACTTTCTACTTCCACCGTCACCCTAGGGAGCCTGTTCCATAAGTTTACTACT
Source organism: Callorhinchus milii (assembly GCF_018977255.1). Lineage (NCBI taxonomy): Eukaryota > Metazoa > Chordata > Chondrichthyes > Chimaeriformes > Callorhinchidae > Callorhinchus > Callorhinchus milii. Next base: position 6,680,311 of record NW_024704748.1, read on the forward strand.
CGCTCACTGAAGTCGTGGTTCCGTAGATTTGCTCTGAATGTACCCCCCTTCAATCGCCAGCCATTTCTCTGGTTCTACTGTTCAGTACAAGATAAAACAGCTTCTCATGGTCTACATTATCTAGTCCCTTCAGAATCTTAAAGACCATAATCATATCGCCCCTCAACCTTCTCTTCTCTGGTGTGAACATTCCCAGTTTATCTAATCACTCCTTTTAGTCCAGTCCTTCCATCCCCTCTACCATTTTGGTTGCCCTCCTCTGTATCCTTTCAATCGCTGCAATATCCTTTTTATATTGCAGTGACCAGAACTGCACAAAGTATTCCAATTGCAGTCGCACTAGTGATTTATAAAGTGGCAGGATTATCCCACTATTTCCGCTCAATGTTGTCCTTTTAATATAACCCAGCATCTGGTTTGCCTTTCTCACTGCTACCGTGCACTGTTGCGATAGCTTCAAGTTATAGTCAATCACGAACCCTAGGTCCTTTTCATTTTCCGTACAGATTACTTTGTTTCCATTTAAATCATAGTCCCTTCCTGGATTTTTTGTCCCCACGTGAAGCACTTTGCATTTCTCTACACTGAATTTCATCTGCCATCGATCTGCCCAATTCCATTGACATTATTATCAAGTTCTGCAAGCAGCAATGTCCCACAAATAGCAACAACCTGCAAACAGTGACAGGGTGGTTACTGAGAGCTGCTGAGCGGAGGCTTAGCTGGTGGGCCCTGGGGGCCAGTCGCTGTTCGTTTGGCAGCAATGATTCGCACTCTCTGTTTGTGCGGAGGCTTTAACTTTCCCAGCTCCTTGTCCTACTGGTGTGTTTTGAAAGAGCTCAGCGGGTCTTTGGAAGCTCACAAAGCTTTCTTGATTCACGGATGCAGAACGCCAGCTGGTTTGAGTGCTTGGAATAGAATGGCTTTATCCAGTGAGTCTAACTCGCTTTTGGTAACAGTGTTCCTGACATTTAGAAAACACAGAAGCAGGTTGTGGGAATGGACATTCAGGGATGGGGGTGGGGGAGTGGGGGAGTGGGAGCGGGTGGGAGGAGAGAGATGAACTGAAAGGGTTAAAACAAGCTCCTTACAAGTCTCGAAGCACAGTTTTTTTTAAAAAAAGGTAATTTAAAGAAAACATTAAGTTGCATCTGTGCCTTTTGAATCCAAGATGGACCAAATGTATAAACAAATTCCCCTTTCCCACCACTGCCCTCCCACCTCCTCCCGTCACCAAAAAATGCTCTTTCTCAGTTACAATACAAAGACTGGTTTCTGAGAAAAATGTATCATTGGAGTGAAGCGTTACACATGGAACAAGGGAACATTCCAGTGTGTGTTTCACTGAAGTTTTCTTAAGATATTAACCTGTCCAGCGCTGAAATGCAGCTTCCGATCCAATTGTAATAACTCACTAGAACCCCCTGGAACGTGCCCTCTCAGTGCTGGGAAGCTGGGAAGGTTCCAAAGCATGCAACATAAAAAAATGTTTCTTTTTCACATGTTCCGATCTCTAACATTTACCTTGTGTTTCATTGTAGCCCCAGCAACCAACAAGGTCTCCCAATCTAAGCCGTACGATGCCATGTTATTGCTTTTAATGTTATTACGAGAAGCAAACAAAAGGTTGTTCATTTCTCGTGATAGCATTTTGTTTCCTGAGCCCATTGGCCAATACTTTACAGTATTTTTCCAATTTCCTGTAAACCTAGTTTGCCCCTATCCACAAACAGCCATGAAATGAGTGCCCAATTTTATTTGTTGGCCAGGACACTGGGAGAAACTCCCTTCTCTTTTCAAACAGTGGATCTTTATCATCTTCCTGAACAGGCACAGATGGGACTGCAGTTTAATATCTCATTTGAAGGACAGCTTCTCTGACAACATAGCGTTTCTCTAAACATTGCAATTGGAGTGTTAGCTTAAACAGAGCTCAAAGTCCCATAATAGGGCTTGAACCACAACCTTCTGGCTCAGAGGCGAGAGTGCTACCAACTGAGCCAGGCTGACACTTAGATGAAGCAAGGATTGGGGAAGCCACACAGTTTATTTATTAACCTGATAACTTGAGAGTTTTAATAGTCCCAAGTGCACCACAGAGGTCTTGGTAAGTGGAACAAGCTGAAAGTTCTGTGGTTTCTCATGCATTGGGGAATAGAGAAGAAAAGATTCGCTTGTGACTGGTTTATGATTAAATGGAAATGTTTACCACCCTCTTTGTGCAATATTTTGCTCACAAAATATACAGTCAATTCACTTTACAGTATATTCTGTGAAGTGCTGTGAGACCTCTCAATGACCTGATAAGGGGCTATATCAAATGCAAGGATTATTTTATTCTTATTCTTATTTGGTGATTTACCCAAAGAAATTGATTGCCTTTTTTGAAATTCCCAAGTGTGAAACCCATTGGGAATATCTCAATGTTCAATGTCTATGATGGTAAGTCAGTGCAAGTGCTCAAGTTATGCAGTAAAATGTGATCCTGGAGTCTTTTAAAGGGAAATCAACATTAGGAATCGATGGTGTTCAAGCCATAAATTCCCATGTGTAAACAGTGGGTGACCTGGGAATATCAGTTGCAGCATCGCATCTGAAGCCATCAGTTTTTACAATAATACATTTTCTTTTAACGTTGTTTTTGAAATGAGTTTTCCCCTCCATTTGGCGCCAGTCTTGGTCAAAGCAACCCTGGGGGGTCACATGTTAAACTGACTGTATAAAGAGTGCTCACACAGTCTGCGCATTGTTAACATTCAGGGCTGATGAACCAGATCTTGAGAGCACCCATTACCCAATGCCCCCTTTATACTTTGATGTAGGAGCCATCTTTCGTACTACGTTGACGTCAAGTGTGCAGCAGAATTAATGTTCCAGAAATGCAACTGTTGGCCACGGTAAGAAAACAATTTGCCTCTGGCATAGAACACACAGACTCGGACAGAGGTTAGACTGCAGGCAATGCGCTAGCTTTTTTTTCCATTTAACTTCTCAATCCCGTAGGAATCCCTTTGCACTGGCATTCAGTTTCCAACATTAAAAAAGATGCAACAACTACCCTCCCAACCCAGTCTAGTCTTAAGAAACCTTAGAGCCAGGCAGTCGAGCAACTACTTGACTGTCCAGCGCCTTGGGATGACCTCCTGATGTGAAAGGCGCTATATAAATGCAATTGGTTTACTGTTGTGTTTTGTACATGGATTGCTGCCTTATCCCACTCCAAACAATGCAGCCAGCTACTGTCACTAAAGTTTGGTGTTCAGTCACCTGCACTGTGACTCACTGATTATAATGACAGAATAACTTGAATTGTGCACTATTCAGGTGGATAATGAAGGTTCCTCTGTACCACAAATCCAGTGAGAAACACAATGTATTTCTGTATTTACATTAACAATGTATTTAGGAGTCTTGTAGCTCAGTGGTTAGAGCACTCGCCCTGCAAGCAAGAGACCTGGGTTGATTCCCAGTAGGGCAAAAGCTTGGGTAAGTTTCCTTACTCAACACGCCTGATAATAATCCCTGAAGATAAAAACAACAGTAAAATTGGTCACGTCAATCCACGACTGTTTGTGGACACTGCTGTGAGCAATTGGTTGCTGCATTTTGCCCACAAATATACAGTAAATTCACTTTACAGTATATTCTGTGAAGCGCTTTGAGATGTCTGGAAGACGTGGAAAGCGATTTATCAAATGCAAGTATTTTTATTATTATTATCATTATTTCTGACCTTGTTCTACACAAAGTTACCAAAAATCAACTAAGTTCAGGCATTAACACAATAGCTTTCAATGCTGCAACTTAAAAAAAAATATGGGCACTCAATCCATGTCTGTTTGTACTGTACGCAATTGGCTGCTGTGTTTCACCCACAAAATACACAGTCAATTCACTTTACAGATCCTGTGAAGCGCTTTGAGACATCTCAATGATGTGATAAGGTGCTATATTAAATCTAATATTATTATTATTACTGCCACACTCAGGGATCAATAAACACCTTTGGTTGACAGTGATAATCGTGAGCATTTTATATGTTTTTAGTTGCACATCATTCACTTCTAAAGACGTCATTTGTTTGCTCGGAAATTGTAATCGATCAGCACGGTCTGAAACAACTGAGAGAAGCTAATTCACTCAGTCTGCGATGTAACCTGCCCCATCTGTATTAGTACACGCTGAATAAACTCTGTGGCATTTGGGCAACCAAACTTGTGTATTTTGTGCTGCTTAATTGCAATTTATTGCAATGCAGCATTTGTACTATTAAAACCATCTATAACAACACCTTGGGTCTTTTTGAAGTTAGAACAACAATCCTTGCATTCGATACAGTGCCTTTCGCGTCCAGAGGATGTGTCATTCACAGCTCTTCACTGGATTTACTGTAAGGTGTAGTGGGACGTCCTCCTGACGTGAAAGGCGCTCTATAAATGGAATCTTGTTGTTGTTGTTGTTGTCTATTTTCCAGGTGAATGCGACAGCAAATTTGTGTACAGCAACATCTCATGAATGGAATGACCAATTTTACCTGTGGGATTTTTGGCCAAAATAGGCAGACCTCGTTGTTAATGTCTCATCCAAAGGACGGCACTTCCAACAATATAGCAAACCCTCAGCTTTACATTGGAATATCAGCCTAGACTAAGTGAGTTGAAAATGCCGATGTGGGGCTTGAACCCACAACCTTCTGACTCAGGTGAGAGTGCTGCCAATTTGGTAGCATTGATTGGTTTGAAACCCGATTGAGACTAAGGTATCAAACGCAAAATTGGCCAACTGGTAAAACAAAATCAGCGTTGATTTCTTATGGGATTCCTCAATAAGGAAACCTGACATAAATCAGGCCAAACTGCAGAAACTTCAGTCCAACACAATATGCTTCGGAGCAGAGTTCCTACGAGTGACTGTGATGTACTCCCAGCAACTCTCATTTGTTAAATTCTGTTAAAATTTCCCTTTCGTCAAAACCCCAACAACCATTTATCTGTGGGTTTGATGAGTAGAGGGCCAGCTTATTGCACTTATCAATGCAGATCTAAGAATTTTGGCCTGATTCAATGGGTTTCAGTGTAGCATTTCACATCCGAGAGTTACTCTTGGCAAAGGACTGTTCGAGAAAATTAGGGGAAATGGAAAGACCCGAGTCTGGCAGATCAAATACAAGTGATCTTGAACATACTGTGTCAGTGTGTAATGATCCCAAAGCAATAGCATCAACACAGGATGCAGTGGAGCATGTTTCCTTACAAATTGGAGGTTTGGGAAACAGCTGTAGAGCGAAATTGATTTCATACACTGGTTGTTTTAATTACACTCCTGATGATCACTGTTGACACTTAATCGAGATGCTTTTTGCAGCCCTGAGAGATTGGAATTAAGAAGGGAGAGCTGTGTTGGTGCACAAGGGTGGTGTTTGTCAAAGGAAGCCTTGCATAATCTTGGATGTTTTTTGATCATTTTTGGAAAGGCCAAACAAAATGGATCGTAGCTCGCTTCATATAAAGTGGCCAAAAAAATCAGAAATTTGTGTACAACACAGATTGCCCTTGTAATATACGCACTGGCTGACCTCCATTATGAGCAGGTGTTGAGCACAAATACAGGGCATTCACATTTTCCACTTAAAAGACATTTATTGATACAACTAGGGTGTTTTTTTTTAACAAAGCCCGAGCTGCCGTTCTTTGAATAAGATGTTAACCTGAGCTCCTGTCTGCTTTTTCTTCAGGTGGAAGTTAAAGATCGCACAACATTATCGGAAAGGATAAGGGAATTTCTCCCACAACATTCCTTCAGGAATTTAAGCTTATAGTCTAGACTGACACTCCAATACAGTGCTCGGGGAGCCCTCATTGCTGGAGGTGCCGTCGTTCGCTTGAGATGTTAAACAAGGACCTGTTCATCTGTTCAGGCGGACTTAAAGGATCCCAGTGGTACTATTCAAAAAGAGAAGGGAGTTTACCCCAGTGTCCTGGCTAACAATTCCCCCACTTCATAACCCTTTGTGGGATATTGCTATGCCCATAAATATGCTGCCATGTTTGCCTACAAATATACAGTCACTGCACTTTACAGTAAAAATCCAGTGATGCACTTTGAGACGTTTTGATGACATGATAAAGTGCTGTATCAAATGCATGCATTATTATTAATAGTAGAAGCGTAGAATTGTGGGATCGTGCCCCATCATTCAAATGGATGTTAAAAATGCCATGGCATCATTCGAAAACTAAAGGGAGTTTCTACTGGCGTCGGGCCAACAATCCCCAAATAAAATTGATCACTCACTCCATGGCTATTTGTGGGAAATTGCAGTGCGCAATTGGCTGTCACGTTTTGCCCACTAAATACACAGTCAATCCACTTTACAGTATATCCTGTGAAGCGCTTTGAGAAGTCTCAACCACATGACAAGGCGCTATATCAAATGCAAGGATTATTGTTATTCCCTTCACCACCTGCATGCAGTTGTCCTTGGGGTGGCCTTCCACATAGTTCTTGTATCCCTTCTGCAAAGTTTCTTTATGTAATGCAAGATCTTAAACTTGACGTATTAGTCCCCATTAAGCACATTTCATCCAAGCGAGTAAATTCTTTTGACTGTTCTGCAATTACAAGTAACTCAAACTCTACAATGGAAATGAGTCCACCCAGGCCGCAGCACAAATGAAGGAATTATACAGCGTCTCACCCCGTCACTCAGTCGTAGAATTAATTACGCTAATTAAAGAACGTTTTAAAGAAAATGTTTTGAAGAACACTGCTGGCTTTAGTCAGACGATAGCTCCTTTCACCTCTGGTTGCCAAAATGCGGACGATCTGTTTCTTGTTCAGATCTGAACACAAGCTAATTCCCTCTGTCAAATGGTCCACTTAAATCAGGATTAGAATTCAGGCAAGGTCATCCCAGAATACGCATGTTTAAAAGAGTTTAAAAAGTTTGAAAAAGTCAAATGAATCGAGTTTTCCGCAGTAACAAAGATTTGTAACTCAGCGTATGTGCCACCACTTCAGTGCATTGTTACTCTCAAAAGAACAATTATCTGCAATATTCCTAAACTTCACTAACTATCTGAAATTCCTTTGGGTGAGACGTTAGGTGCTGTTTGTCTCCCTGTTCAGGTCCACACTAAAGTTCCCCTGGCACTACTCGAAAAGGGAATGTCTGGCCAACATTCTTCTACATAAACTGGCCAGTCACTTCATGGCTGTTTGTAGGATGTTGCCGTGCTGCCATGTTTGCCTAAAAAATACATTGTCACTACATTCAATGGCAATTCCTTGTGAGGCGCTTGAGGATGTTCCCATGTTATATGTGTTTTGTTACAGATCAAATACAAGGATTGTTAGCATTGTTATATCTGAAGTCAGTTGTGGCTTTTGTAAGTAAAGGACAAGATAATATAAGCGATATTGGGAAAGAGTTGGTTTGTGGAATTAATAAAGCAGCAAAATATGTGCCATTGTTAGACTGTGATGGATTGAGTAACATTCTTTTGTCATTTTGGGTTCAAGTCCGCACATGGGGCTAAGCTGACGCTCAAATGAAGTGCTGGGGGGGTTTTGCATTGTCAGATGTGTCGTCCTTTGGATGACACGTTATAAACCAAAGCCCCATCTGTCTGTTCAGGTGGAAGTTAAAGATCCCATGGCACTGTTCAAAAAAAAGGGAGTCCAGGCCAATAATTCCCCAGCTAAAATTGGTCATTTAATGGCTGTTTGTGGAAATTGTTGTGCATAAATTGGCTGCCACATTTGCCTGACTATACAGTCACTACACTTTACAGAGAAATGAAGTGCTTTAAGACTTCCCCATGATATGATAGGTGTGATATCAGATGCAAGGATTATTATTATAACTCAACTTCTTTATAACCAATCCATTTACCCACGGGGATAGGCAGAGGAGTGGGACGAATGCCCGGGTTCTTCTGTGAGCCGGTGCAGACTCAATGAGTCAAATGGCCTCCTTCTGCGTTGTAAATTTCTATGATTCTACAAATCCAGCTGCATTTTCAACCCCCAAATATCTTGCAAAATCAAGTAAAGCTGTTTTTAAAAGCATTTCCTCTGCACAGGTTCAGACTTTTCGTGTGCTTAACCAATTTGCTCAGTTTATAATAGCTTTATGCTATTGGACACTATCTCATGTTTATGTAATCCATTATGCCCATTCATGAGCCATAAGTTTTTTCTTGTTTGTCTGCCTATTTTGTTGTGCAACAGAATGAGTTACATCAGGGTTACCAGCCGTATTATTTAGCCTGAAGCTATTTATTCGCTGCCAATATTTTTTTATTATGTACCTTTCACGTGCCTGACCAAGGTTGGCTGAGGTTCCTTCCAAATTTCACTCCTAGCACAGAATTTAAATTGTTCTGCACCCCAGAGGCCTGAAATTCCACCTGGTCTCAGCATGTGTGACTGTTTTGTCTTAAATTTTGACATTGGACAGTACTGTAGAAAATTCCTAAATTTTGTTTTAAATTGGAAGCCCGCACTTTCAAAGAACTGTGGGAAAATGGCTTCGAAATTGAAACAGCACCTGTTTGATTAAATCTGCATCTTTCATGTAGGACAATGTCTCAAAGCTCTTCACAGAGATGGAGTGGGAGCCTGAGCATATTGGGAGATGGGGAAAGTAAGACCGGAGATTACTGAAGGCATAATCAATGAAATAGAGAGAGGGAATGAAACAGAGGAATTTAGGAAGAGAATTTTGGAGGAGTTGTCGAGACCAGGGGACAAAGCAGAGGAAGGTGGAGGAGCAGGCAGGGAGAGCAGACCCACAGGAGGTCAGAGATAGGATGGGGAAAGCTACAGAGCAGCGTTGCCACTGCCATTCTGGAATGTTCTTCAATTTGTCGCCTTGCCAGCAACACTAGCTTCCTTTTTCTCAACAGGTGACTTTTAAGTTCCTCGGTCCTAATCTTTAAGTGCCTCTAAAGCAGTGGTTCTCAATCACATTTTTGGCATTTGATATTTGACAAAACACAGTGGAGAAAAGCGACCACAATAATAATAATAATTTTATGCACATCTGAAATGGGGTGAGGTGTGCAGTTGCTATTGGCCAGCTTCATGACAATATAATGCTGGTCGTGCAAATTGATTGAACAGGTTTGTTCGCGTAATTGCTCTTAACCACTAAGCCGATTAACAATTGTACCGACAATTCTGGCCCCTTATACAAGCACATCTCAAACTTTTTTTTGTGTATTGTGCTGTTCTCGTTACTGTCTTTGTCACTGCTACGTTATGTGAAAGAAGGGTTTTCACAAATGTGCTTTTGTTCAAATAATAATAATAATTCTTGCATTTGATGTAGCGCTTTTACTGTCGGGAGGACGTCCCAAAGCACTTCACAGAACACACTGTAAAGTGAATTGACTATATATTTGTGGGCGAACGCGGCAGCCAATTGCGCACAGCAATGTCCCACAAACAGTCGTAGATTGAAAATGACCAATTTATTATTGTTTTTTTTGGTTTTGGAGGGATTATTATTAGGCTCTGTGTGGAGTAAGGAAACTTGCCCAAGGTTTCGCACTGCCTGGAATTGAACTCAGGTCTCTCACTTGCAAAGCGAGTGCTCTAACCACTGAGCTACAGGACTCCACGTACAGAAATCCACGTACAGAAATGTACAGAAATCAATGAAAACCATTTAGACGTGCATATGTCTATATTTCCTTTACTTTTGTATGATCAACTAAGTATTTTTAGGTGTTGCTGCACACTGAGGGCACCAAAAAAATGTGATTGAGAACCACTGCTTTAGGTTAGGTATGAAGACTCTAATTGTCAGCCATTGAGAAACAGGAAGCTACTGGAGCCTGGCAAGGGGACAAATTGAAGAATGTTCTACAATCCTGCAAAGTATTAGATTTTGAAACAAAAGGGTTTCACTAACTAAGATTGGGTGGAATTTGAAAGCCACAGAGGTAAAAGTCTAGGGTAAAAAATGAAGTTATAATAGTCCTTGTATTTCCTATAGTGCCTTTCATGTTGAGAGCGCATCTAAAAACACTTCACAGGACTTTACTGGGAAGCAGAGTGACTGTAGTTGTAGTTGAACGCAGTAGTCCATTTGTACACACCAATGTCCCACAAATAACCATGAAATGACTTAAGTTTTTCTTGGGGGCGGGTGGGGTGGGGGGGCGGGTGGTCATGGTATTGTTGGCCAGCCACCAAAAACACTCTGTTTTCTTTTTAAGTCATGCAATGGGATCTTTAACATCCATCTGAACAGGCAGAAGTTGACACAGGTTTACAGAAAATGAAGAGCACCTTTCACCGATTCTTTACGCTGCATTTGAAAAGAGACATTTTTAGTGCTGGCAGTAGTGAGTGCGTGAGATCCTTATCTTAAATGATCTTATCTTTGTAAAGAGACTTTAATAGCTCTCTTATTTTCTGCTGATTAGCTCACTCGTTATACTCAAATCGACAGCAATAAAGCATTTCCAGGAATTCACTTGTGACAGATAATGGGAGAGCAGACAAAAGCTGAACAATCGATCAGGTAGCTCCATACACTTGGAGATCATTGCTAAGAAGGTGCAAATCATTAAGGACTTATGAGGCATAATGTTAACATTATTTGTGATCCAAAACTTTCACCAAATATAATAAGTCCTTGCATTTTGATATAGTGCCTGATCACATCGTTGAGACATCTGACAGCTTCACAGAATATATTGTAAAGTGAATTGACTCTCTATTTTGTGAATGAAACACGGCAGCCAATTGCGCCCAACAGTGCCTACAAATAGTCGTGGATTGAGTGAACAAATTATTACTAGTTATTTATATAGATTTTGAGAGATTATTATTGTGAAAGGAAATTTAAAGCAGAGGGCAGGAAGTATTTTTTTACACAGAGAGCAGTCAGCAGCTGGAATGTCCTACAAACAGCTTAACAGAACAACATGGAGGAGTAGGAGTAGGCCATTCGGCCCTTCGAGCCTGCCCCGCCATTCAATCATGGCTGATCTTCCAATCTAACTCCAGCTAATAACCTGCCTTATCCTCATATCCCTTAATCCCTTTTGCAATAAGAAATCTATCTATCTCAGTCTTAATATGTTCAAGGACTGAGCGTCAACAGCCCTTTGGGGTAGTGAGTTCCATACATTCACCGCCCTTTGAGTGAAGAAGTTCTTCCTCAACTCAACTGCTGTACAAGAAGATGGGAGGTTGGGTGTCTGGGAAAGACACGATCAGATGCACCAAAGGGACTGCTTCATCAAATCTCTTTTGGGAGAGGTGTGGGGCAAATGGATTCCCTTGCAACATATCTGTTGGAAATCAATGACATAGGTGGGATTCCTGAGTTTCACACAGACTCTCAGCTGCTTTTTGTTAGAGACGTTCCACAGTTTGGAATATCTGGTAAAGAGAATGCAAGAACTACTGGAACCGAAACAGAAACAGTTTGTAAGCAGGTCGTAAACAGCCTGTAAAACCAGGGGTTATCCATTAACGTTTTCGTGAAGTCCCAATCCCAGAGCTCTCCGTTATTTCAGCAAGGCTCGGAAACTCAGGAACGGGGCCTGGGAGTGCGCTCACAGCCCTGCGCACTGCAAGCTCCTGATTTAATAATCATTTGACTGTAGCAGTTGCCAAAGTACAGCTCCACACCTCACCACAGGAAGAGGCAGAAAAAAAACAAAACACTGGACTGATAGCTTTATTGCAGCATCAGAGGCTCCGATTTCTCATTGATTGAAGACCATTGTCTTAAATTTAAGTCCTGCAGCTCAGTGGTTAGAGCACGTGCCTTGCAAGCGAGACACCTGGGTTCAATTCCAGACAGGGTGAAACCTTGGGCAAGTTTCCTTACTCCACACGCCTGATAATAATCCCTCCAAAACAAAACAATAATAAATTGCTCATTTTCAATCCACGACTGTTTGTGGGACACTACTGTGCACAATTCGCTGCTGCGTTTCGCCCACAAATATACTGTGAATTCACTTTACAGTATATTCTGTGAAGCGCTTTGAGACGTCTAGAAGATGTGAAAAGCGCTATATCAAATGCAAGGATTATTATTATTATTATACGATACAACTCCTTTCACATCAGGAGAACGTCTCAAAGAGCTTCACAGGATTTGGGAAAAATTTGCCTTAATTTGGAAGTCACTTTTCTGTTGTTCTTTCCCATGATCCCAGCAGGGCACACGAGCTCCACTGTGTATTTTATCATCCTCTACATTGCTCAATCTCATTCCTTGCCAGATGTTAATCCGGCTCCTTTTTTATGGGAATGTATTACACGCAGCTTTGAGTTTTACTTGAGGCTACACGTTCGAACAATATCCCCCTAGTTCTGGGATCACAGTATAAATAACCCTCTTTACGTTCAAATGGAATAATTGTGTAATTTAGCATTTTGAAGACTGGGGTTTTGATATCTTTCCAATTTATTGTTTTCCCAGTCAAGAGTTACATAAGCTTTAACAGTTCATAACCATGCAGTAATACAACCAAGCACTTAACTAGTGTTGTTTAAAAGAACCTTGCATTGATGGGACATGGGATACTTTATTTGAATGGTCTTAAATGATTGCTTATATATATAATATGCATTTAGATCTGATTCTATACATTAGGGTTTAGACGTAATGAACAGGAGACTGTTGAATAGATTAAATCATGCGGAGGACCTTAATGTTTTAGTGGGTTGATGGAAGTCTGGGATGACTGAATTCCCTCTGCCAGAGAGTGCTTTGTCCTCTACCCACCAACACCCCCCACCCCCAACCCTGTATGATATAGTGAGAAAGCAGTCAAATTACGTAGAGTTACACAGCACAGAAACAGGCCATTCAGCAGAACAAGTCTGTGCCGGTGTTTATACAGCACACAAGCCCCCTCCTATTACCCTTACCTATACCCGTGGCATTAAGGGAAGCGGTATTGCATTGTGCCACAGAAAGATGTGTTATGGAGCAGCTCAATGGTCAAATAACCTCTTGTTCCTAATTACATCCTATGCAAATCCCATTCAGTTAACTTAATTTTTCACATGGTCTACTCATATCAAATCAGTGAAGCATGATACTGTGATGCCTTCATACGGACCATCAGATGCAGTTGTAAGTAGCATGAAAACACATCTTGCATTAACATTGGATTAGGTTTGTAAGAGATGCTCAGTACAGTAGTTAATTAAAACCAGACATATCAGAGGACAAGCGGAAACTGCCAGTTTTGAAGAGGGAGCACAAGGCAGAACATTGGAAATTACAGGCTAGTTAGTTTGACATAAATGGTCATAAAAGTATTTGAGAAGATGAAACCAGACACAAGTCGGGATCATTTATCAAAGTAAATATGACTAAAGAAAGCCAACATGAACAGTAGGTCACGTTATACAAATTTAACTGGCCCCCGCTAGAGGGTGCGGTTATATTAGTCGGGGAGGTTAGCGAGACGATAGATTTTGTCTCCGTTTTCAAATTGCAATTGATAAAATATCTTTGTAGAGCCCAGTAGCAAAGGTGAGGGCTTGGGGGGATTAAAAGGAAGCATCGAAAAGTGGATTAAAGCCTGGCTGGGTGATGATAAACAGATGGAAACTGTAAATGGGAATTATTTGAGGCTGGGAGACGGGACTGTCGGCATCTCCAGGGGCTAATCCTTGGCCATCCAGTTTGCATGAGTTACAAAAACTACCTTAATACAGGACTGCTGTGAATGCTCAACGGCTGTGTTCGGGGAGATTTCCTTGAAGCCTGGGCAGACATGCAAGTCTCAGCAATGAATGAGCACAGGAATGTGGCTTTTGTAATGTTTTCTCACTCACTTTGATTGTTTTCTATTCTGAATCCGGTCTAAAATTCTTTCCCTGCTGTTTTGTTGCGGTTGTAAACTGACCACGTTATGACTGTGTTACGTAGGAACATTGGAATTGCTAGACGAAAAAAGACCGAGGTCCACCTAGTTTGTCTTCTACCATCATCATGGTCTTAGTTACTCTGACTGCATCGAATCATGATGCCATTGAATATATTTATACCATACGCAACCTAAGCGTCAAGTTCGACCCCCAATTGTCCTTCCTCCCCCACATCCAGTCCCCACCAGCACCACTTTCTTCCACCTCTGACGCATCGCTCGTCTCTACCAATATCTCACCCCAGGAGCCACCGAAACCCTGGTCCATGCATTTGTCACCTCTCGGCTGGACTATTCAAATGCCCTCCTCACCGGCCTCTCATCCACTACCATTCATAAAATCCAGGTCATTCAGAATTTTGCCGCCGGCATTCTTACCCATTCCAAACTCTGCTCCCCGAATACCCCAGTACTTGCCAGACTGCACTGGCTGCCTGTCCCAGAGAGGATCGATTTCAAGATCCTCACTCTTGTTTTCAAATCCCTCCACTCCTCTGCACCCCACTACCTCTCTGACCTCCTCTCTCCTCACAACAGTGCCCATTGTCTTCGCTCCACCGGATCTGGCCTCCTCCTTGTTCCCCGAATCCTCCACTCCATCATCGGCGGCTGTGCCTTTGGCCACTACACCTTGAGGCTCTGGAACTCCCTTCCTCACTCCATTCGTCTCGGCCCCTCTTCCTACTTTCAGGTCTTGGCTAAAGACCTTTCTTTTCGACCGCGCCTTTGGTCACCTTCTTCCCCCTTCCCCCGGCTCGGCCCTGGGATCCGTTATTGTGAAGCGCTCTGAGGCGCCATCCAGCGTGGAGGCGCTATATAAATCCAAGTTGTTGTTGTTGTTGTTGTTATAAGCTTATTTATATGCAAGCGTTTCAGTGGACTTCATCAGTCATGGCTACAATTACAACAACAGCAATAAAATTACATTTGTATAGTGCCTTTCACGTTGGGAGGATGTCCCAAGGTGCTGGACAGACAGAGTTATGGATCTGAGTTGAGGGCCAAAGTCTAATAATATCCTACTTTGCCCATAAATAACAAGACAGATCCTGAATAAATTAAAATTTTGAACAATGTTTTTTTCTTTTCTTCCATTTTTACAAGAGCCATTTTTTTGGAAGAACAAATACTTTGATTCCGTTTACGATACGACTCTGATGTGTGTAGTGTTTCTTTATCGCCATTTTCCACACACCACAAAATAACATTATACAAACAGCACTGAACGCTGTCTTCAACTTATTTCTTGGGCCAAATTGAACTTTGGTGGACACTAGGTCAATACAATGACTGAACAAAGCCCTGAACTTGAACCCATGAATCCAGGCAATGAAGTTCACTGACAATTCTTGACAAGACACTTGAGAAGCAGATATGGCTATGTGTCGGGTCAGAACCTTTCATTCAGGGTAATCCACAGGATTGGAAGGGGAGGGGAGGAGGGAGGGTATGAGGCAATTCAAAACTAGGTGAATGAGGAGTTTGGTTTTCTTTTCCTTTCACAAAACTAGACGAGAACATCAAAGCATGTGAGGAATGAAAAGAAGGATATTTTGGCCCAAACAGCCACAGATCTCTTTCCACAGATCAGGTTAAACTTGCCCTTTAATGACTCATTGCTACCCTTTGGGGTACAGACCTACTGGATACTCTCTAACCATCACCTCCCAAAATTGAATCAATCACAGATTCCATTTTGTTCATCACCCAAAGTCTCCACCGTGGTCCTCTGCTCTGCTCTGCTCTCTGCAGACTACCTCGCCTTCCCAGGAACACAGAGATTATTGTGATTCAATAAAGAATCTGGACTTCTCGGCTGTCATTGATTCCTAAGCCCTCCAATAATGTTCTTTTGTTGCATCAATTTTTTTTGATCAGACAGGTGTCTGACACATGCAGAAACCCATCACCGTTGCTTAAGAGTAACAGAGAATTCCATGCATCCCACCTACACATGGAAATTCCAGAGATAAATTGTTGGAATGGAATACACACTCTCTCCCTGGAGGGACACAACCTGCTTACCTATTTCTGGAAAGTATTAGGTGCAGGTTGGCAAGAGCCAATGTTTGTAGACCTCAGATGTATGTTGGGGTTCTGCTGGAGTCTAACCAGCTAAAACTGCATAGCTTGCCCACTGATAGTACTGTCTGGCAAGCTTTCCTACTGCTTGTCCAGCTAGGACCACCTTCCCAGCGACTTGTTTTTGTTTCAGATTTCCCGAATCTGCAGTATTTTGGGTTTTGTAACCCATTAGGGCTTTGGCTTTCAAGTTAGCAAAAGTTGAGCGTGAGGGTTCCCAAATGCAATGCTTATGTATTAAAATAAAAGACATTCGTGTCAGTCAGGTGATTTAGACTTCTGTGTTAAAAAATCAGTCAGGTGATTTAGACTTCTGTGTTAAAAAATAGCTTGGCATTGCAATGTAAAGTCAGTGGAGGGGCTGGGGAGGGGTTGGTATTCTGGAGAGATGAGATCACATGGTCTTAAGGATCTTTTGTTGTCTTAACACTTCTTGCGAGCATGTGACTGTTGAAATTGAGCCAAAGGCAGAGGAGATTTAAACTGCTTTGATTTAAACATGAATGCAATGAAGGGAGTCCGTTGCATCCACGTTGGAATGGGCGCCATTGAGGTTCACTGTGCTTAGCCAGACCTGACTACCACAATACAAGGCTGCAAAGGGTGGCAATGTGGAATCGCCCCCTTTTTCAGGAACGCTTGGAGCTCGAAGGTCAAAGAGGAAACCTGAAGCTCCCTCATGTTTAGAAAGTGTAACTCACTGTGCGAGAAAGTGTGGCTTTTCTTGGCCTGACAGTTTGAGAGCATAATATTGGTGTATTTATATTGCAGAACTGTTTTGTGGAGTCCGCTTGGCCCACCAAGTCTGCTCTCCACAACCCACATAGAGCACACCTCCAGCAAGGATTGGCTCATCTGCCTTTGGACATCCAAAGAGCAGCTAAGGACAACCTTCCCCCAGAGTTCGAGCGGTCAGGGCAGAGGCTACAATGAACAGGAACATGGGGACAGAAGTAGGCTATTCAGCCCTTCCAGCCTGTTCTGCCATTCTATTAGATCATGGCCGATCTGTACCTCAATTCCAAATACTCGCCTTTGCCCCATATCCTTTAATACCCTTACCTAACAAAAATCTATCCACCTCAGTCTTGAATATTTAAATGGAACCAGCATCCACAGCCTTTTGGGGGAGAGAGTTCCAGATTTCCGCTAAACCTTTGCATGAAATAAATCTTCCTGATTTCACTGCTAAATAGATTTCGCTCTAATTTTAAGATTGTGCTCCATTGTTCTGAATTTCCCCACCAATAAGAATATGTGATCAATATAATAAAATATAATAGAATAACTAAAATAACCATTGGGGAAAGTAACGGACAGACTGCGGAAGGAGTTGACTCGATGATATAAATGGCCTCTGTTCATCTGTGCTTCCTTTATGAACCCACGTATTTAAACATTCTGCAGGAATTTGGCAGATTGGAACAATATCACATGTACAATTATCAGTGCATGGAGTGATGGGTATCCTGCACTGTCTAGATTCTTGCTTGTAGTTCTTAACCAAGTCTAAGCCAGCATTGCAAAATACAGGCAACTTTTATGACTAAGCAGCACTGATTTAGTTCAGTGCCAGAAATTATACTGATAATTTAATTGAGACCACAGCAGGCATATTAAGAAAGGGTCAGTACAGCCATATTTTTTAAATATAAATCACAGCTACTGTTCAAGTTACAAAACTTGTTTTAACATGATTGGAATTGGACTTTAATTAATGTGGTCCCTGGCTGACGTCTGACATATTGTATACAGAATGTGACTCCATGACCTGTTCACATGACCAATAAACTACAAACAGGAGCAATAGAATTAGTGAGTGGAGTTTCTGGAGTCCGAGTTGTGAGGGATCCTGCAGTGATTCCATACAGGGCTTCATTCTGCCACCAAACAATGAACTGCTGTTCATTTCAGATTATCATGTGCAAAACTAAGAGTGGAAGCAGGTCATTAGTACACTAATAACATTTTTCCCTTCCTTCCCTATCCCTAGAAACTATCACAATAAATAAATGCTGTTTCTTCCTTCTTCCCCCTGGATTCAACATAATAATAATAATAATAATAATAATAATAATAATAATAATAATAATAATAATAATAATAATAATAATAATCCTTGCATTTGATATGGGATCAATATCGCTCACTGCACACCCTGGCGGTCAAGACGGAAAAGCACTGGTCTTTTCAGAAGGGCTACTATACATCAGTTTAAAGGTTAAGCTAATTTGCACCAACGATTACCTGGCTTGCTTATGTGGAAAAGTACGTCAAATAGTACAGAGTTTCTTTATTTTTTAATTGCTACGTGACATTTTAATGTTATGTTATAATTATGTTCCATTGCCTGTGCACAGAAACCATAGAGACCAATAAAACAATAAAGGCCTGTTTTGTTGGACTATTTTTGCTTGAAAAAAAAGTGAAAGACTGTGTTTTGAATAGATGTTTATTTCTCTGGACGTTTGGATTATTAGATTAAAAAAAATTGGCACAAAGGCGGCATCCGTAATATAAATGGTGAGTACATAACAGTATGGCAACTTTGGTGTCTATTCACATGGCTTACAGATGGCAGTGATCAACTGTATTCATCTCTCAATAGTTACTTTATGAACCGGAGAAGGTCAATATTTACTTTGGGATGTATTGCCTTTAAACCTGAAGCCTGATTATTTTCTGTGGTCGACGGTTAAAATCAAGGTTCAAGAGTACGGAGGCTTCCTTTCTTTAAGTTGCTAAAATAACTGGCAAGGCTTGACGAGATTATAAAGGGCACCCAGAAAGTAATTGCTGACTTTTTGAAAATATATAAACAACAACAAAATTACATTTGTATAGTGCCTTTCACGTCGGGTCGATATCCCAAGGCGCTAGACAGTCAGTTTTTCGGACCTGAGCTGGAGGTGAGGATTGGGGAGGGTGGAGGGCAGGGGGGAAGCAGGGTGATCAAAGGCACGGTTGAAAAGGATGGTCTTGAGATAGGACTTGAAGGAGGGAAGGGATGGAGCGAAGCGGAGGGACTGCAGTATGGAGTTCCAGAAGGTGGGGGCAGAGTGGAAGAAGGCCCGCCTGCCAATGGTGGGGTGGGCGAGGCGGGGGATGTGAAGCAGGCAGGAGCTCACTGAGCAGAGGGAGCGGGTAGGTTGGTAGGGGTTTAGGAGGTCGCAGAGGTGGGGGGAGCAAGGTCATGGAGGGCTTTGAAGGTGAGGACCAGGATCTTGAACTGTGTCTTCTGCGTGATGGGAAGCCAGGGGAGTTGGGCGAGGATGGGGGTGATAGGGTCACGGAGCCTAGTGTGGGAGAGGACACGGACTGCAGAGTTCTGGATGATCTGCAGCCTATGGAGGGAGAAGTTGGGGAGGCCGACAAGCAAAGAATTTGCATAGTCAAGTCTGGATGTTATGAATGCACGTATGAGGCTTTCAGCGGCCTGTGGTGTGAGACACTGGCGGAGCCAGGCAATGTTGTGGAGGTGTGGGAAGGCAGAGTGGGTCATGGCGCAGATGTGGGGTAGAAAGGATAGTTGAGGGTCAAACAAGACCCCAAGGTTCCGGACTGGCTTAGCAAGGTGGAGTGTGCAACCATGGATGGTGATGCTGTCAGTGCCTGAGGTGAGGAGAAGCTGATGGGAGCCAATCAGGAGAGCCTCGGTCTTGTTGACGTTCAACTAAAGAAAGTCATCCACATACATGTGGAAGTTGACCCCATGTTTGCGGATGATGTCACCAAAAGGGAACATATAGATGTTAAAGAGGAGGGGACCAAGGACAGAGCCTTGAGGGTTAGGGTTGCTGCACGAGATGGTGTGGGGGCTAGAGGAGAAACTGTTTGCACAAAAATACAAAGAATTTCTTAATGAGGGTTCGACGCTTCAAGTAATGGGGCATAAATATTTTTCGTATCACAGATGTTCTTATGAAAAATATGATACTGAGGTGTTGTTTGCCTGTTCAGGGCAAAGTTAAAGGTGCCACAGCATGATTCGAAAAGAGAAAGGAGGTTCTCCCAGAGTCCTGGCCAACAATCACGACACACAGATAAACAAATGGTCACTCATTTCATGGCTGCTCTTTGGGACATTGCTGTGCACATTAGCGTGACAAAATACACAGTCACTACACTTCACAGGGGTGCGTGTGTGTGGGGGGGAGGGTTGGGGGAAGCTCTGTGAAGAGCTTCGAAAAGCCCTCCTGACATGCATGGCACTGTATTGAATGTAAGGATTATCATTATGATTATCAATAGTAGTCAGTTCAGATGAAACATGCATTGCACATGATAAAATCTAGTCGGACCCTATTTGTAGGGTAGATTTTTCCACAATTTGCAAACTTGTTCATGCAGAAAAGCAGCTAAAAATACCGCATGAAAACTCAAATTTGCATTGGTTTCATGGAAGACCCTTATTATTGTCGGCGGGGCAGTAAAGCTTTATAGTTGCATCATTTGGGAACATAAAAAAGCAGGTCTTGGAAATGTAATACTCACAGCTCCCTAACCCCACATAATACCCTTGTGCGATGACTAGAGAGCTGAACTTTCTCGAAGAAAATTATGGGTTACAGCAATTTTTTGGCTTATTCCTCTGCACAACTTCTAAAATATATGATTTGCCATAAATACATGTTTTGCCACATCCATATTAGACTTTGCTCAGCTGAACACCCAGATGCAAGTTGGCTTGATGCAATGGTATTGCAGAGGCTCAGCAATTTCAGCACAGAACTTTTCAGCCCACCCTGATTGAGCCATGTTGACTCTCCCCACTCCACCCCCCTCCCCGCCCCCCACACACAGACTCACATACTGTCTCTGTCTACTCCAATAAACTCCCTCCCTGCCCACTGCTGTTAGAATATTTCCATGGTACTAAACTCCATTTGCAAGCAAAAACAATAAAGTCTGACCCTAATGCCTTATTCGTCTTATTCACTAACATATAACAAGAAATAGGGTCTCTGATCCCATTTCCTTACAGGCAGTTTGTGGGACTTTGCTGTGTGCAAATTGGCTGCTGCGTTCGCCTATAAAAATACACAGTCACTACACTTTACAGTAAATCCTGTGAAGCTCTTTTGGACATACTCAAGACTCAAACGAAAGGATTATAATACTTTTTCTGAGCCATCATTTCCCCCAATGGAACACAGACTGCCATTACTGACAGGGTATTCATGGTTTGGGGAAGGGGGAAAGAGGCAGTTGAGCCTATTCCTGAGAGCGCATTTTACCATCAAAAAAATCACTGAGCAATAGTTACCAAGACTAGAAACTTCTCCATCTCCCATATCGCTGGCTTGCAGATGCTGATGCCCAATATAGGAGGTCAACTTGGGCCAGTTCAATGTCCCCTTGCCCCCTTTGCCTCACCTTTGGTGGGCAAGCCTTTGGTCACCTTTTTCCCAGTTTCTGGGAGTCTCTCTCAAAATCCTTCTGACTTATACCAGCCCTCCTGACATGCATCACTCGAACAACAACTTTGGTCATCTCCCTTCCTCTCCTGTCTCTCTGCTTTAAGATGTGCAACTACTTGAAAGATGCTACGCTAGACATTTAGCTGCATTCTACACACTATATGAGCGCATGTTGTTGTAAATTATTCCTGGTGCCTGTACATGGCAGTCTTTCATTGCTTTCAATAGCCCTGCTTAAACCATCTCTTCAACATACATCCTCAGCAATTACAGGCTTGCAAGTCTGATCTCTTGAACTGAGCTTTAGCCATACCTAGGAGGACACTAGGCATCCCTGAACCCCAGAGTCAACAACCGTGAATGAAGGGTAGAATCCGGTGTCAGCATTTGTGTGGGTTTCCATGGTGTGGATTGAATCCTACTATCAGAGGGCTGTGGGTGCATAATGTTAACAATAGTGCGATGGTTTACACTGACACAGTAGCTTTGGAAATGAATCTTTAAGGACAGAAGTCTGAAACGAGAGGAGGACATTTGGCTATTCAAGCATATCCCTCCCAAAATAATAATAACAATAATAATGCTTGCATTGATATAGTGCCTTATCACTTCTTCAAGCCGTCTCAAAGCGCTTCACAGAATATACTGTAAAGTGTAGTGACTGTGTATCTTGTGGGCCAAATGTGGCAGCCATCATACAAAATTCACAGTCACTACACCTTACAGTATATTCTGTGAAGCGCTTTGAGACGGCTTATAAAATCATACAAAGAAAGAACTGCATTTGTATACACCACCTGTAACATGAAAATACCTCAAAGTTCTTTGCAATATTTATTGTCAGGTGCGGTGACTGGGGATTTTTGATAGACACACAGATTGTCAAAATGTAACGAGCAAGGTCTCACAGTGAGCTATGAGGTGAACGGCCAATTCAACTGGGGGATTGCTGGCCAAATATAAACCTTGCACAAATATAAACCTTCACCTTATTCATTTTGTGAGTAGATACTCTGTGAACCTTCAAACCCCAAGCCAAAATATTCATGTCTCCCCCTAGCCTTGGCCTCCACAGATAACCATCTCCGTGTCCCGCCAACAAAGAAATCATTTTGAGGATTCAATAGGACATAATGAAAATGAGAATAAAATTTACATTTGATACAATGCCTTTCAGGTTAAAAATACGTCTCAAAGTGTAAATAGTGTAAAGTGTAGTGACTGTGTGCTTGTGGACAAACGTGGCAGCCAATTCATGCATACAGCAAAGTCCCACAAACAGCCATGAATTGAATGACCATTTTGGGGGAAGGGAGATTGTTGTACAGGACACCAGGAGAAACAACAACAACAACAACAAGATTTCATTTATAGAGCGCCTTTCACGTCGGGAGGACGTCCCAAGGCGCTGGACAGTTGGGTTGGGACCCGAGCAGGGGGGGAATGGTCAGGGTGAGGGGAGGGAAGGGAGGGAGCGAGGAGGGGGGAAATGGTCAGGGTGAGGGGAGGGAAGGGAGGGAGCGAGGAGGGGGTAAAGAGTCGAGAGGGGAGCTGAAGGCACGGTCGAAGAGAAAGGTCTTGAGACCGGCCTTGAAGGAGGAAAGGGGGGAAGCAAGGCAAAGGCACTGGGGGATAGAGTTCCAGAGCCTAGGGGCTGAGAGGCTGAAAGCCCGGCCACCGATGGTAGGGCGGTTAGGGCGGGGGATGTGGAGCAGACCGGAGCCAGAAAAACGGAGGGTATGGGCAGGTAAATAGGGGGATAGTAGGTCGGAGAGGTAGGAGGGTGCAAGGCCGTGAATGGCCTTGTAGGTGAGGATGAGGATCTTGAATTCGATCCTCTGGGGGATGGGGAGCCAGTGGAGGCGAGCGAGGGTGGGAGTGAGGGTCGAGTTTTCATAGTCCAGCCTTGAGGTGTTAAAAGCGTGGACCAGTGTTTCAGCAGCCTGGCGACTACGGCACTACCTCACCCTTTCTCTTTTCAAATAGTACCATGGGATCTTCAGGCAGATGGAGCATTGGTTTTACGTCTCATCTAAAGGATGCCACCTCTAATAATGCAGTAATATCCAGGACAGCACTTGAGTGCTATAGCCTACACTCTGAGTTCCAAATTCTGATGTGGGGCTTGAACCCACTGCCTCTTGACTCAGAGGCGAGAGTGCTACCAACTTAGCCAGGCTAGTCTCCAGTTTAACAAAACAGGGACAAACTTTTGTCCTTTATACTTGAAGATCTTCGTATTGGAAAAAGGAGCTAAATAAAATATTAACACTTAGTTTCAACATCATTCATCTTTTAGAAGTTGAAGCTAAAACTAACCCGGGTGATGAAAAGTTATGCGCATGAGGATATTGTCATCACCCGAACCATAGCTCATTCTGTCCAGCACTACATTCCTCACAACCACCCTCTAACTTACTGTCAGTGACAGGGCCGGGAGAATTTCTGAACTCTATCCCCATGATCCAATGCAAGCATTACTTGCTCTCAGCTTAGCCAGAATTCAAGTAACTGAGGGCATACCCCGCACCCCCCCCCCACCCCCACCCCGAGCATCACCCCCACCCCTTCACCCTCCTTCACCCACCATCCCTTATCACAGAGCGATGGAGTTTTCCCCTGGTCCAAACCGGTGTTTGTACTCCCCCCCCCCCCCCCCCACGCCCCCAACTCCCCTGGCCTGAGCTCCTAACTTCAATAATTCCACCATGGGCATTTGCCAAGTTGAGGCCAAGCACTTCCTCACAGGAAAGGGAATAAAATCTGCAGAACTGAGAGCTGGTTCCATTAAACTACATGGCCTGCGGTTTTTAATGGGGCTTTTTCAGGGAAATGCTAGCGTAACAGCACTTTCCTCCACCGGACAGTAGAGGCCAGAGAATCCCATCTCTCTCAGTCTCATGGGTCGTCCGCCTGTAAATAGCTCCATGAGCAGTTGGAACAGGAGATCTGCCAAGAGCCACAAGTGAAGGAGAGTTGGGCTGTAACGTGTTCCCCCTCCAGAGCTATTCATAGAGTTATGTAGACAGGAAGGAGCAAACAAAGGTCCAGTGACCCATCAAGTCTGTTCCCAAGAGAATTCCTCCCCCCCGCTGCCCACCCTTCTCATCACTGCTGACCACTTTGCTCCCTCCTAGTGATACAAGGAGCATCATCAAAATATCCTTATACTGAATGTCATGCCCAAAACCCCTTCCTTTACTACTTCCTGCACATATCAATCAGTCTCCAGGATTCGGTTTCACCTCCCGCTTTGTAAATTATTTCTACCCTTAAATATAAACGAGCATTATATTGATCCCCTATGAACTACGGGGTGAAAAATGTAGCATTGCATAACAGATTCAAAGCAATATTATGCATGCTGTAGTAGGTTAACTGCCACTGGTGATAAATATCAGCTCACGCACCAAATTTTCCTCTTCTCTCCCCCAGATCTGTTACGAAATGTCCCATCTTTCATCCTTATAAAACATGATTGATCCCCGAGCATGTATTATGCATTTGAAATACTGTGAACAGTTCTGGTTGCCTATTGCAGCAAAGCTCAGTTGGTAAGATTCTCTCCTCCGAGTCCAAAGTTTGGTCAAGCACTTGGAACCACAAATTCTATGCAAATGCTACAGTGCACTGCTGGTGAAGGACTGTATTGTCAGAGGTGTTGTCCTCCAGATGAGATGTTAAACTGATCTACTTGTTCAAGTGGACATTAAACATCATCTGGCACTCTTTGAAAAGAGATGGAGTTTCTTCCTCAATCTCCTGGCTAACAATTCCACAGGACATTCACTCCACAGTTGTTTGTGGGACATTGTTGTGTGCAAAATTGGCTGCAGTGTTTCACCTACAAAATACAGTCACACCACTTGACAGTATATCCTGCAAAGCGCTTTGAGACGTCCTGACAACGTTATAGGCGATGTATCAAATGCAAGGATTATTCTTATTAGAATAAAGACAATGTAACATTGGAGAGAGTACTTTGTAGATATAAAAGGATTTTACCAGAGAGTGGACATAGACATCAAGAAAGATTGGACAGGTTGGAGCTTTAAGCTTTAATTGAAAGGGGATTTGATAGAAGTTTAAGATAATGAAAGGATTCAATAAGATCGACATTAATAGGCTATTTCCACTTGTTAATGGCCCAAAACAGGAGGGAATTGATAAGATAACATAACCAATATTAAATCTAATAGGGAATTTAGTGGAATTTCTTCACGTAGAGGGTGGTACGAATGTGGAAATCACTGCCGGAAGCTGTGGTTGGAGCAAAATAGTATCAGTGAATTTTACAGTAAACTCGATGAATGCTCGAGATAGAAGGGAATAGAGGGGCATAGGTGAGGGCACCAGAGACTTCAGCGATACAGGCTTGTGTGGAGTACAGACATCGGTTTGGACTAGTTGGGTCACACAGCCTATATCTATACTGTACTACTCTATGTAACTCTAAGTAAAATGCATTGAAACAAGTGCATACATGAACCATTAAATTGGAGAGGATTGTTCAAGTCACATCCCTAGAATTGTTCACATGGGGGTGGAGAGGTCTAATATGTAACGCCGTTGACCTGGATTCCTTAAAATCCTGTTAGAAATCACTACATATTGGACCCCATGGTATAGTCTAGGAATTTAACTAACATCAACACAAAAGAAAAAGAGCCAGGTAAAAGGAAGCAGACAAGAATAACAATCATTTGCTGACTGATCCCTGGGCATTTAATATCTCCTGTTTACTAAAAAAAATTCCTTGAAACATAAAATCCCGTTGTGTGGCATTAGAGAAAAAAAATGCATGTTTTTCTTCTTGCCGCCGTTGGACAGAGCAAGGTTTTGACCTCTGCAGTAAAATAACCTGTAAATTATATTTTCGCGGCAGCAAAATGTGCTAACTTGCTAAGGCAGCCTTGCAATGGAAGCAATTGCCTTTACAATGAGACACGCTTGCAGCAGTGTGTCACACATGGTTTTAATCATTCCCATCCAAATGAACTCAGCAATTTTTTTTCCCTCTTGAAGGCAGGAGGCTGAGGAATCCTGTTTGAATCCCAGCTTACAAAAGAGAGCCTTTCTATTTTTATGGGGTCTTTCAAAAGTCATTTCAAGGCAAAAAAAATGTATAATGTCTTCATAACCTGCCGTCTTCCCACAGGCAGGGAAGTGAAAGCGGCTGTTAGATTGTAGGGATGCTGGCTTTAGAATCTGCTTCACTCATGGCTTGCCTGATGGGCTTACCGCATGTTAGTGAGAAATGCAACACTTATGTTATAGTTCTCAGAAAGCTACCCTGCAATTTTGAAAGCTTTTCACAAACTCGATCCAACCTGGTCTATCAAACCGATCCTTAGTTTTTTAGAAGACCTGTGCAAAAGCCTGTTATTGTACTGGTGCCAAGAGTCACCAGGGTCTATTTTGCAGCATTTCTTAACAGATTTCTTAATTAAGAGATCCCAGTGAGCACTTCTGTCTTCCTGTTGCTGTCACTCTGACTTGAGGGAATCCCGCTCTGAAAATTGCTGGAGTTGGGGCAGTGTTCCCTTAAATTCATTGTCGACAGAATGCCGGATTCCTTATTTAAGAAATCCATTAAGAAATGGCGCAAATTATCAACGATGAACTCATAGGAAAGTGATTATTTGAGTGACGGGTGTGACTCTAGTTCCAGTTATAGGAAGGAACACTCACTTGCAATTCTTAATTAAGAAATCCGTCAAAGAAATTCTGCAAAATTAACCCCGTCTGTTCAAAATGGTCAGACCATTCATCGTCAGCAAACTACCAGAAATGCCCATTTGTTATCAGCTTTCGCTGAAATCTTGTGACCGTATGCGGTTTCCGGGCATTTCACCCTTTGGCTAAAAAAATCTTACTGAACATGAACCCGTGCATGCCTCACAATACTGTTCACCACCCTGGAATTCAAAGCCACGATTACTTTGGCAAAAGGCTGAGCCAAGTGCTAAAAGGAACACTGGAGTGCTAAAAATTCCAACACATGCATGTCTTCAATTTCGTTACTACGACGAGGTTACAGCCGTTTCCAAAGTATACATTAACTGGTATAAATTATATGGATAGTTGGTGAAAAACTGTTTCTCTTCAAGTAATGACAGCTGACCGAGGCATGAAGAGTATTTGGGAGCTGGAGGGGAGGAAGGAGCAATAGCCTTACTCCAAGTTTCTGCTGAGCAAACCATCCATCGCACTGTGGATTTTAGACACTCAGCCTATTCAGGCCTACAAACCATTTGACATGACTCGAAAGTATCTTGAAAAATGCCATTCTGTATTTAACCCTTGTAAATTTCCAATGTTAAATGACTTCTAAATGTGATTCATGTCACAGGGTATTAGGGCCAGTTACAGGGCATTCAGCCCATCTAATCTCATCCTTCCAGAACACCCACCCTACAGTCCCCAGCAAAGCATCAAGCCGTTTTTTTTCAAACCAGTCAAGTGTCCTGGCTGTAAGCACTTTTCCTAGCAACCTGTTAATTATCCTCTGGTAAATAAAATACTTCCTGGTAACTGTCCTGAAATTGCCCTTTGCAAGTCTAAACCTGTGTCCTTGTGTTCTTACTGTCTTGAAACATCCAAAAGCATTATTCTGGGATTACTTTTTTAAGGTCTTATCTATTTCTCTTCAAAAAGAATTTACGGATTTTGATCGTGTTGGAGAATTCCACGCCCCACCCTCCTTCTGTGTAAAATGTTTTCTAACCTCAGCTTTACTTCCCTTGTGTGATAACCTTTTATGTGTGCCATTTTGATACAAACTTACTGACAGTGGAAATAATCTAATATCTGGAACTCTGACATTTTGTGCCCATAAGATGTGGTCGAGGCAATGTCTGGTTACAGGGTGCTTTCATCCGCCCCACTCCAATCCTTTGTATTTCTCCCAATTCAGAGCAGGAACTCATGCGGATGTACTGATCATAAAAACCCACCCGGATTCACCCATAGGGAGTACTATAACTGCCACAACCCATCAGGTGAGTCGGGTAAAGATCGACCAAGGTTCCTGCTTCTGATTATCACTCGGTGAATGTGCCCCACCCCCTGGGTCACCCTTGGCAGATGAAGACAACATTGGGTTTGGCCCTATGGTCAAATACCAAACATACGAAGAATGGTCTCTGACCGATACCTCTGTTGTATTCCAGGGTCGGAAATCTAATCAGCAAATATGAAACTGCTGACTGATGATTCAATATACATGTACTTTTCTCCTTTTTTTAATATTAAAAAAACTAATGTTACTTTGCCTTTCCTGACGCTCCACAACATCCCCTGCGCAAAAGTGAACCGCTACTAATCTTGGCCTGGCCACTAGGGGGTATCAGAGAGCGATCAAGACTCTTCACTTGCTCAGTAGCAGTATCCTTCCTGCCTTTGCTCATAACCAACCTTCCTCCAATGCTACAGTCTGAGACTGAAAACGGACCCCATGCATATATTGTCCACCACCACGCCATTCCTGATGCACTGAGTTGTACGGCCTGTATCACTGCCTTTGGACCCTCGTAACCTTTTCAGTGCTGTCTTACAGCAACAAAACACAGCTCAATTGAAACATAAACAAAGGCCATGCTGATGACACAATTGGCACAACTCCTCTCTGGTGTCACACTAAGCGTTCAATCCCTGCTGTGTGTTGAAGCCAAAATCTCACCTAGTTTTAGCCTCCAGTGTGAACAGCTTCCATATTTAGACTGAATGGAAGAAATGTTCCATAATTCTGCGCCATCTTAAAGTTTAAGACAAAACAGTCTCAGAGGCTAAGACTAGGTTGAATTTGCAACCACTGACCTCAGGTACTCAACAGTTGGCCTCATTACCCCTATATTGATAATAATCCTTGCATTTGATAGAGCGCGGTGAAAGGATGCCAAGAAAACATCTCAAAGCTCTTTGCAGGATTTACTGTAAAGTATAGCAACCAATTTTGCGCAGAGCAATATCCCACAGACAATCATGATGTTATGACAATTGTATCTAGGTCCAGGATGCAGAGAGAAATTTCTCTTTCTGCATAGTGTTGCGGAATCTTTAACGTCCACCTGAACAGGCACAAATAAGAAATCTATTTAACATTGCATCCGAAAGACTACGCCTCCAACAATGCAACGCTCCCCCAGCACTGCATTGGAGTGTCAGCAGTGACTGTGAGCTCAATGTCCTGGCGTGGAGCTTGAACCCGCAACAGTCTGTTTCAGAGGCGAGAGTGCTATCGAATTGAGTCAGGGTCACACTGATTCAGTACAAGAGCTGAAAGTGGACAGAACACAAGCTTTTAAGAGGCCCACTAAAACCACCAGCTTTACATTTTCACAAATGTCCCGAGCAAGTAAAGAAAGTAAAGCAAACAATCTGACTGAACAAGTGCAGTGAACTCCACTCACACTAAATCCCAACCTTAATTACCTGTGACAAAGAGTTTACATTTCTACAAGAAATGGAAGTCACGTTTGTTCACGCTTGTCAGCCGCTCGAAATGAGAAGGCAGGTTTAAATTGCTGCCCCTTGCTCTAGGGGCAGGCTAACTGGTGGATTCAATCTCAGCCAATCTGCTCATGCAAACTCCCCCCCCAAAAAAGAGTTCCTTCACACACACACACACAGACGGGCATATACACACAGGGGAGGAAAATAATGATGGGAGCAAACTTTTAAATGTGGATTCAGGATACTGAATTCTGTATTTAGTAAGAGAACCATTTAAACATGACAAGTTAATACTTGTTTATATTGCTGGAAGCTGAGCTGTTTCTTCTAGCAGTAGAGTGAATGGAAGGGGAAGGAGCCTGGTTCAGACTTTCCGCTCGCAAATGCAATCGACAGGCACTCAGGAGAGTTCTACACTTGAGAGGTTATAAGCAAATTCACAGAGCCCTGCCCATTAATCTGGTCGCTTCAAAGATATCAGGTGTCAGTCTGGTTCGATTAGTAGCACTCTTGCTTCTGAGACAGAAGAGGTTGTGGTTTGAAGCCCCCATGTTGGGACTTTGAGCTCATCTCGTCTTGGCTGATGCTGCAGTGCTGAGGGAA
Organism: Callorhinchus milii; assembly: GCF_018977255.1. Lineage (NCBI taxonomy): Eukaryota > Metazoa > Chordata > Chondrichthyes > Chimaeriformes > Callorhinchidae > Callorhinchus > Callorhinchus milii. The sequence goes on from NW_024704748.1 coordinate 6,710,786, forward strand.
CGCTGCATTATTAGAGGTGCCATCCTACGGATGAGATGTCCAATCAAGGTCCCGTCTGTCTGTTAAAGTGGACGTCCAGGTGGCACTATCCAAAAAGAGTAAGAAGTTTCTCCCCGTGTGTTGATCAACATTCCCCCAAATAAAATTGCCCATTCACTTCATAGCTGTTTGTGCGACGTTGCTGTGTCTAAATTGGCCACCACATTCAATTTCAGGAAGTATTTCTTTGCCCAGATGGTAACAAAGTACTATCGTAGATTACCAGGAAGGATGGTTAAGGCCAGAACTCATTTCATAGCTTGACGTTGTCATAGCTGGACAGTGGGGTGGTACTTCTAGTATGGTGAGATCCAATTGGCTAAAGTGCCTGCTTTATCTCAATGGATCTCATCATCTTGTAGTATAAAAAGGGCAAGAACCCCTTTCACTCTCAATCAGCCAAAGCACTTCCTTACCTCCGACCTAAATAATAATAAACAAATCTTTTGTTTTCTGTAGCTCCTTATCACATCGATGAGCTGTCTCAAAGTGCTTCACAAGTTTTCACAGTGACTGTGTATTTGTTGCAGAACTCGGCAGCCAATTTGCACACAGCAATGTCCCACAGACAACCATGAAATGAATGCCCGATTTTATTTTGGAACACAGGGCCGAAAACCACACAATCTACAGCCAAACCACCTTGTTCTGAGAAGAAATTTGATGGCACGCTCACAGAGGGGAAAATTCGCCCATCGATCAGATGGTTTCCGTGCAATTTTCTACAAAGAGGAATTGTCTGCCTTTCAAACCATACCCTTTCAATAGCTTCAAGACACAGCGGCATGCTTCAATCAAAACAAACACTTTATTATAGACTAGTCTACCTTAAGTAGCTTTAACATCTGCTCCAAAGCATGTTTGTGGTGCACTGATTCTGTGGGATAGAGGCAAATGGCATCCCAGAAATGGTGCCAAGCAGTGCCTTGGAGAAGCTGAAATGTCATGATTCGTTTGCTGTCACTTCCCACTCTTTTTTTCCTGCGCAAAAAATATATTTGGGATTATTTTATCCCTTTTCCCTCTCTGCCTCTCTCTTCCTTGAAGCGTTGACTCTTCATCAAGATATTTCAAGCCCACCAGCATTCTTTAAGGCTGGACAGTGAAGAAGGTCTGTGTGCGCACACACACACACACTTGTGGAGGACAGGTTTGGGCTCATTGTGATTCCCTTTCCCCTCACCAACACATTTCAATTCCTTTCTCTATCTTTGACTATTCCCCGTCATTCCCTTCTCTTTCCTTGCTTTTTCTCACATCTCCCTTCTTTTTCCCTGCTATTCCCCGCAATTCAACAACAACAACTTGGATTTATATAGTGCCCTCCATGCCGGACGGCGTCTCAGAGCGCTTCTTGCTGTTTTCACCCAATGCCCTGACCTATAGCCTAATGGATCAATGGCTGCGTAACTTAATGGCACGAGGATGGATAGTAGATGGTTAACCTAATAGTTGAGGTGACAGACTTCAGCGTTAGGAAGAACTTCAAGGTTGCAGGTTCAAGTCCTGAGGTCGTCACTTTCATTGCAAATTTTCCGCTGTGCGCAATTGGCTGCCGCTTTTCGCCCACAAAATATATAGTCAATTCAATTTACAGTAGATTCTGTGACGTGCTTTGAGATGTCACGACGACGTGATAAGGCACGATATCAAATGCAAGGATTATTATTTCAAAAACAGCTTTGATGGGATGACAGCTGGGTGAGTACGCTGAAAGATCAAATGGGTCTGCTTCATCCTGTTCATTCCTGGCCGATTCCCTGCCCTTTCCTCTTGGATGCCCTGCTCTTTTACCTGACGTTTACTTACTTGGAAAGAGCCCCGTTAATACGGCGCAGTGCACACTTCGCCCTGTGTTCTGGCCGTCCATGATACATTCGTCAAAAAAAGGAACCACTTTGTTTAGCTTCACCTGACACTATTATGCACGCCAGCGAAGAGAAAAAAAACAGCTGTCCAACTAAATGCACCCAGCTGAAGGCAACACTGCTCGTGAAATTATATTCATGAAATTTTACAGTCCTACCAGGAGCCACTGGACGCCAAACCTCAATTTGCAATCACGACATCTCCTGGAAGTGAGACGAGAGATATAAATGGGGCCTTGATTTGTGCCTGGGGTCATGGAGACTATGGGAATAATGAAAGCAAGTGTTTAGTATCCTGTGAATATTGATCTACCCTGACCACTTAGGATTTTGTTTCTGCAACCCCACTCCATCATTTAATTTTTTTTTCCCCTTTCATTTTCATTCTTTCCCGGTTCTTATTTTTCTTTCCATTTCCTCTTGCTTCCTGTTTTTCTTGCATTTAATATACAGAAAGGCTTGAGACTCACTAGGGGAGGCGGTGGTGGTAAAGGAGGGGGGAAATGAGCGGGAGAAGAGACTCGATCTCAACTAAGAGTGAGGTAGTGGAGAGGAAATGGGACTATTCTAGCCCAGGTTTGAAATAGGTTAAACGTAAGTGAGTCAAGGCTCCTGCTTGTGATTGCTGTCAAGCTTCACCTACTGGAAGATGTGTGTGTGTGTGTGAATGTCAGGTGAGCACAGGATCAGGCTTCCCTACAATGCTGTGAAGAAAGGTCACCTGGTGAGGTCTTGGAGAGCATCACATGCCCTGGCTGTGTAAGCAACAGCCCAATTCATGAGCGCACCATGGACACGTTAGCACATAACTGCCCAGAGCCACTGTTAGATTTAATAACCTATTCCTATTGGGCAATGCTACTAATACACAGGGATCTTTATTTTACCGATAACTGCCCCCAATCCTGCCATTAAGAGAAACCAGCATTCAAGTGTTTCAGGCTCAATAATGTAATGGCTTTTCAACGTCTCATCGACTCCACCTCAACACTACAACAACAACTTCCATGTATATATCGTCCTTCACACAGGATAACAACTCGGAGAGCTTAACAGTGGCGGAGCCTGATGCTGAACCTGAGCGAGCCAAGCAGTGGCGACGGATGGTGGAGTGGGGAGATATTGGGTGGAGAGATAGGGAAGTGAAGGCGCAAGTTATAATAATAATATTCATTGCTTTTGTAGCTCCTTATCATATCTTGGAGACATCTCAAAGTGCTTCACGGGATATACTGTAAAGTGCATTGACTCTGTATTTCGTGGATGAAATGTGGCAGCCTGTTTTGTGCACAGCAATGTCCCACAAACAGCCATGAAATTTATTTGAGGACTTTGTTGACCACAATACCAGGAGAAACTCCCTTTTCTTATCGAATAGTGCCGTGGGTCTATTAAAGACCCATGTGGTCCACCTGAACAGGGATGGGTCTTTGGTTTAATGTCTCATTTGAAGGACGGTATCTCTGACAATGCAGTAATCTCTCCAGCACGCCAATGGAGTGTCAGCTTACAGTCTGCAATTCCAAATCCCAAGGTAGGGTTTGAACCCACAACCTTTTGACTCAATGCGAGAGTGCTAGCATGTGTTCAGCTCAGTGGATGAAATTGCTCCCTCAAATGAGAAAACTTCATCCAGGGGCAAAGGGAAGAAAGAAACCCGGTTACCCACTTCACGCAAAACAAGTACGCCAGCTTACAATCTGCTGGTTTGTATCAAGACACACCAACAATCACAGAGACGGACGCTTTAACCAAACTGCCTGGTGAACTGGGCTGTGTAAAGACGAGGAACATGACCTAAGCACTAAATACGCTCCAGCAAAATGATTGCTATTTGAAAAAGAGAAGGGAGTTTCTCCTGGTATCCTGGCCAACAATCTTACAGATAAAATTGATCATTCAATTTATGCTTCCGTGTGTGACATGGTTGTGCGCAAACTGGCTACCATATTGCCTGCAAAATATGCAGTCCCTGCAATGAACCCTGTGGAGTGCTTTGAGATGTCTTTCTGAGGTGAAAGGCACTGTATCAAATTTAAGGATTATTTATTGATATATTCTCTGCATTTTATATGGCGCATCCTATCCATCACTTCAATGGAAATTCCTATGAGGCGATTTACTGCAGTAATTCTTCACTAAACAGGACGCCTAGTGAACAGATACAACCTGTGACTGAAGCCTCATTGTTCGTAGCTCAGTCATTAACTGAGAGCCCCTGAATGAGGCAGACCCTCTCCAGCATGATATTTTTATATGGCTGCTAAGCACATAGTTACAGAAAGGCTCCTCCGCATGTTGGTGACTTGCCAAACTGAGTCCAAGTCATCAAGAGACACTTTATAAATGGGCTCAGGGGCGAGCAAGCAGCAAATCAAGCAGACACTGGTGTTGTGCCAGCCCCAGTGGTACACACATGTACCAGCTACTGGAAATGAGTAACTGAGTTCTTCCCTGAGACCCTCGCCCACACTCACTCTCCAACAAACTCTGACAAGCTTTGAAAACTTGGATCATTCACTACAGGGCTGTTTGTGGGAGATTGATGTGTGCAATTTGGCTGCTGCATTTGCCTTCAAATTACTCAGTCACTACGCTTTACAGTAAATCATGCCAAGTGCTTTGAGGCGTCATCTCGATGTGAAAGGCGTTATATCAAATGTCGGGATTATTCTTCATTTGTCAGTTAAAGAATCCAGTAAGAATTTCATCAAGCCATTCGGTCAGTGGGGAGTTCATGCACATAGACCAAAGTGAAGCAAAGTGAAGAGCTCCCATTTTCCTGCCTCAGACTCCTCATTGAAAACTCCCATTTGGAAATATGACTAACAACAAATTACATTCATATAGCGTCTTTCATGTTGGAAGGACGTCTCAAGGCATTCCCACTATCACAAGTGAGTCCCCAATATCTGACGACCTGTCCTTGGCACAAATTGGGATGAAATGTCCCAGAAAGGTCCATGTCCTGTGTTACTCAGTGGCCGGGCTCTCAAAGCCATTTTTAAGATGTATTTTTTTCAGCCGTTCTGCGACACAGCTGGCTGGTTAAACAGCTGGCGAGTGAAACAGGAGAGGAAAAGGAAAAGAGACGTTGCCCAGATATGGAAGAGCGGGAGGCGCCATGTGTTCAGCTGCACAAGGCTTTGGGAGCCAAGTTGGGAAGGGCGTCGAGCGACGGAAAATCAGAGACGTTTTTTGGGTCTCATACCAAGGTGTGAGGCTGGCCTTGGCAAAGTGGGAGTGCACGTGGGGCCGATCAACTCAACGTGTTTAGTATCCCAAAGGGAGTTCAAATAAAGCAAAACCCGGGACGTGAATCAGATGCTCGGCATGCAGATCTGGCATGCTTTCGGAATGCCGAACACAATGCCAGAGAACTCTCGATGGAAAACTTGGTCAATAAAGTGGAGGGTTTCACAAGGCAATTTAAAAACTTTTTTTTTTTTAGTCAACTTCTGTTCGTCCTCAACTGAAAACGTTGGTCTCTCCGTTCGAGTGAAGCTACCGACACCAATTGCTCAGGGGTTGGTTTTCCTAATGGGCTCAAAATAGGCACAAGGCGGCAGTCTCAACCTGGCAAGTAGGCCCTTTTAACAAGGATTAAATAATGGCCGTTAGAATTACAGGCTCCTCCAGCAATGTACTTTGAGGGCATTTGGATAACATCATGCAACACGAGAGGTAATCCTCAAGAGCACCCAACAGGCCCTGAACATACTCCGAGACACAGTGGACTATTTTTACAAAATGTGTTCTTGCTTTGCTTTGTACTGTTCTACAGCTTTGAGCCTTTGCAACATTGGAACATGACGATGAGCCAATGCAGCAAAGCAACACAACTCCAGTGCTCATGGCAGCCAGGTTTTCAGAGAGTCGGCTCGGGCACGATGGGACTGAAGGGCCTCTTTCTGTGCCGTTAAGCTCTATGATTCCATTGCAGATAATACAGTGATATTGACTGGGCATCTGTGACTTCCAAACAGACACCAAGCGGCTGAACTGCAAGGCTCATCTCTTTGCCCTCCTCTGGTTCCCCATCTCTTGCCTTTGTCTTGTTCATTGTTCTGCAACTTGGTACTAACTGAGCAATGGAGCTCAGGACAATCCTGTGCTATTCAGTTTGTTTCAACGAGCAGCACCGGGGTACTGGGGAAGACATTCAAAGGAAATCCCTGCCGTCTTGATTGCTGCATTGTCATGGCAATGATGCTGAGAAAAGTCGGTGTCCTTTTTGTTGGAGTTGTCAGCAGAGGCATTATCATAATGGTTCCGTCAAGGTTCGGTCAAGCATCTGAATGCAAATTAATATCACGTTGCCTTTCAATTGTTGTTCCTGATGTCTTTATTTTCAGTCTGCCTCGTACATACGCCGATCAATCAGCCAGAAGTCAGGATCAGGATCGATTCCCTCGACTTGTAGCTTTATTTACCTCCTTCACAACTTTTTTTTTTGGCAAGGTGAGGAATGTTTCAGGCGCCCAGGGTCAAACACTTCCAGGTCAGATAAAACACGCTTATAAACACTCGTCTGCTTTGCCCAAGTCAATGTGCCCGAGCCCCAGCCTCAAAGCTGTACAGAACTGTTCTACAAGAGAATGAGTAAGCTTGGTCCATGGATGGAGTGGCTTTGATGGACCGGAAGGCCTTTTCTCATTCTGTGCTCCTTTCCTTTATGTTTGCAGTGCCATCCCATTGATTATCCACTGTAAGAAGTCAGGCATGGTGTGAATCAAGACTGCAATTAGATCCTTTGGATTCCAGTGGGGAAAGCAACCTAACACTTCTCATGATGCACTTGACACAAGTCTAATGCATAGCAGACTGGCACTGATCCATCTGTGAGTGCAGCAAGGCACAAAAAAATCTTATTCAGGTACATGTTGTCCAGACATCATGCTCTATCAAGCAGACACAGCCTCATAACTCCAATGCTGCTTTTGTTGCATCCAACTAGGACTTACAAGTGAGTGATTATTTGACGGATGCAGCAGCTAATTTGCACACAGCAAACAACCATGAATTGAATGGTAATCTTTTAAAAATGGTAGATTGTTGGCCAGCACAATGGAGAGAAATTCCCTTCTCTTTTGAAATAGTTCAATGGGACCTTTAACATTCACTTGAACAAGGCAGAAGAAACATCAGTTTAACGTTTCCCCCGTAAGGATGGCATAGCTGAGATGACAGTGTAGCACTCCCCAGCATTGCATTGGAGCATCAGCCCAGACTATGAGCTCAAAGTCCCCGACGTGGGGCTTAAACCAGCAATCTTCAGATTCGAAGACGAACGTGCTACTACTAGTAATAATCCTTGCATTTTATATAGCGCCTTATCACATCGTTGAGATGGCTCAAAGTGCTTCACAGAATATACTGTAAAATTAATTGACTGTGTATTTTGTGTGCAAAACACACCAGCCAATTATGCCCAGCAGTGTCCCACAACTGGATTGAGACTACTAACTGAGCCAGGCTGACACCTACAAGTCAACTTCAACTTCAACAAAAATCTTCCAAGGCAGCAATGAGAATTGAGTCAATTCTGGTTCTTTGAGTACATATTTTAGAGGGGTCTCTTGCAATATGGGTTGTTCTCATTCTGAGATTACTTATTGTGATCTTTAGGACAGTAAGGAGTTCTGCTTCACCGCTGATTTATTTATTTAGATTTTCTTGCATTCCCTGGATTTTCAGATTTATAAAAATATAAAGAAGTGATGATCCCTTTGCCCTCAACTCTTAAGGGAAAAGCGAGATTCCCAGTAGGCAAGCACTTTTTTCGCTTCAAGTGCTGTGCAGTGGGAAATGAATGGAATTGAATTGCAAATTTCATAGTCTTGAAATGCAGATATGCTAGAATTGAAATGTTGAGGACACAGAGAAAACAAAAGCAAAATTAAATGAGGATTAAAAGTTATTTAACATTGTAATGGGGCAAAAGGCTATTGAAGATTTCCTTGTTTATTGTATAAAAATATACAATAATAATCATTCTGACATTTGATATAACTCTCTTCACATCGGCAGGACTTTACAGGATGTAGACTGCAAATTATAGCGACTCTGTATTTATTTTGTTGGTTAATGTGGCAGCCAACTTGCGCACATCAATTTTCCACAAACAGCCACAATATGAATGACCAATTTTAATCATGGGAGAAACTTTCTTCTCTTTTTGAATCACACCATGGGATCTTCAACATCAACCTGAATAAGCCAACGGGACCCAGGTTTAACGTCTCAATTGAAGACAGCAACTCGAACAGTGCAGTGCTCCCCAGTACTGAACTGGAGTGTCAGCCTAGACTGTATGAGTTCAATGTCCTGACACAGGGCTTAAACCCACAACCTTTTGACTCAGAGGCGAGTATGCTGTCAAATGAGCCAGGCTGTCATTGAATGCTATTTTATGTTAAACTACAATAGAACATATGGATATGCTTATCCTCCCCTTCATTCCCTTCTCCCTCACGTATGATTCAAGTTTCCTCTTAATTATACTGATGCTATTTGCTTTAACCACAGTTTCTAGCAGTGAGTTCCACATTCATACCTATGTGTGAAGATGTTCCTCCTAAATTTCCTATTGGATCACTGACTATCTTATATTTACATTCTCTGGTTATGAACTCACCAACAAGTAGAAATAGCTCATCAACAACCACCTTGTCAAATCCTGTCATAATCTTAAATATCTCTATCAGGTCTCCTCTCAATCATTTCAACTAGAAAGAGAAAATCTCAAACCTATCCAATCTTACTTGATAGCTGTATGCATTTATCCCTAACAACATTACACATTGTTTGGTTGGTTTTGAGAGTAAGCACGCTCTTTTCTTTTGCTAAAGTAATTTTACACTGTACTCTCCCTCCTCCTCCACTGAACTCCTATAGTTGATAAAATCATAGCCCCACCAGACTGAATGCCATCCCCCTTCCACATGTTCCAGGACACAAGTAAAATGTGGCGGCAACTTTCTCTAAGAACACCCAAAACACATTTTAGTAAAAAGGGGCTGATGGCATTTTAAGAAGAAATAAAGTATGAGTGGATTTTGTTTTGACGGCTGGGGTCAGAAACCAAATGGAGATTTTTAAAGAAATGAGAAGCAGGGGATGACAGCAGGATACAGTACTGTACCAGCCTAAACTCCTGCTCCTTGTCTGTTTGTCCTGCCCCATCGCTTCATCGGGCATTCCCTGTGCAGAAAACGCTTGTGCGTTCACTCAGATTTTTTGTCTGTTGCTATCACCAGGCAGGGAGAGAGAGCAGGGGCTGTTGTCTTGTGCTTGCTTCCAGCTATCAATCATCATTACATTGTTAATTTGCTCGGGTGAGGGAGGCCAGAGGTACTGGGCTACGGATGATGAAAGTTCTGTGACCCGAGGGTGAGATTCAGACGAGGACTAATTATCCATAACAAAGCAAGTGGATTATAGGTTTGGGGAAACAGCGATACACAAGGGTGCTGTCACTTCCAATGGGTTGAGGGGCTGGATTAAAATAAGAGCCATGTTTGCACATTCACTAATCCTACTGGAGGCTACATATCAAACCTACTTTAGGAGCTAAGCAGGCAGAGTGAGTAACATTATGGGGTTTAATTTCCAGTATTTCATAATGACAAGGAATGGATTTTTCTCCGGACCAGAAGCACATCACCTGAAAACGGCACTCGTATCCGATCGACTTCCGAAGTTCATGTTGGTTTATCGTGAGAATACCAATTTGAGGTATTCCTTGATGGAATTCTTTGATGAGGAAATAGTAATCACGGTAATAATAATCCTTGTATTTGATCCTGCGCCAAATCGCGTCATAGGAGCCTCCCAAAGTGCTCCTCAGGATTTATTGTGAAGTGCAGTGATAGTGTATTTCGTAGGTGAACAAGGCGGTGATTTGCGCTCAGCAATGCACTCACAGCTGTGAAGCAAATTACCAATTTTGCAAATTTAACATTCTGATTCCAAACTACTGCCTTCAAGTTAGACAACACTAACCAGTGAGGGAGTGGGCAACTGTAAAACATGGATTGTCTTAATAATTAACACTTAATAAAATGCGTTGACACATCACCATATCGCCAAGCGCTTCACAAAGCGCTACTTTGGAGTGTAGGAACATGCTGTACTGTGTAGTGATTGTATTTTGTAAGCAAACACGGCAGCCAATTTCCACATGGCAATGTCCCGCAAACAGCAATGAAGTGAATGATCAATTCTATCTGAGGACTGTTAGCTGGAACAACAGGAGAAACTCCCTTCCCTTCTAGAATAGTGCCAGTGGGATATTTGTCATTCACCTGGACAAGAAGATGGGACCTCGGTTTAATGTCTCATTAGACAAATGAGGGGGAAGAGAAGCAGCAACTGGTGACATGTTTCTGTGCGACATTTGAGGAGTTTCGCTACATAGAGAAAACAGTCAATCCATGCCAGCATAGGTCTCACAGGAAGAGATCATGATTGACAACAGACTGATCTGTTTTTGATGAGTTTGTTTGGATGAGGGTGAATTATTGGCCGGGACACCGGGAGAAACTCCCTCCCTACAATAAACTAATATTTTCATCATTTTCATCATATATTTTATTTTTTAAAACTTTCCCCCTTATCTTGCATTTTTTATATAAAAAAACTATATTATCTATGTGTATCTGTTTCAGAAGGACAGGTGCTTAGCCAGATCTTAGGTCTGTCACAAATTGTCCTCGGAGTGGGGGGGGGGGCATTTGGGAGTGAATCTCCCATTGTCTAGGCTCCCATTACTGTGCTGTAAGGGTGTTCTGCAATGTTGGAGTTGCTGTCCTTTTAGACATTTAACCAACGTCTCATTTGTCTGTTCAGGTGCACGTTGAAGATCCTACAAGAGTATTCCAAAATGAGAAGAGAATTTCTCCTGGTGTTAGGGCCAACCATCCCTCCAATAAAATTGGTCACTCATTTCACAGTCTTTGGTGTGGCATTGCTGTGCATAAATTGGCTTCTGCATTCACCTACAAGATGCACAGTCACAAAGCTAAGCACTTTGAGACGTCCTCGCAATGTGAAAGGCGCGATATCAAAGGGGGAAGGGGTATTGAGGCAAGGTATCTGGAACACATTTAAGAAACGTTTTGATTCTGTAATGGGAAGATGGGATGGGTTGGGTTGATATTCTGGAAGGATGAGGAGGGTTGTAAAATTTGGAATGCATGGCCTTAGAAGCTTGTGAAACAATTGGCAAAGGAGATAAGTAGATCATTGGGAAGCAAAACATTGAGGGATTTGGGCTAAAGAGATTAACAGATCTGCCCTGGCAGAACAAGCTCGGTGAGCTAAATAGCCTCCTAAATAATGATAATAATCCTTGCATTTGATATAGCACCTTACCACATCATTGATATGTTTCAAAGCGCTTCACAGAATATACTATGACATAGATTGACTGTATTTTGTAGGCAAAACGTGGCAGCCAATTGCGCACATCAGTGTCCTACAAACAGTCGTGGATTGAGAGGCCAAATTTTTTGTTTGTTTTATCGAGGTATTATTTTTTATTATTTAAAGAAGGGATGTGCCAATCGACTAACAATCGGGTTCCTATTTACTGCTAGGTAAACTGAGGCGTGTGGAGTAAGGAAACTTGCCTAAGGTTTTGCCCTTAGATTAGATGGACCAAAGGATCTTCTTTATCCCTGTCGCGATTGTGTGAACAAACTAGTGTTTTAAGGGTTAAATATCTGCACTAACACAAGTTATAATGAACTGTGTTTTCATTGTTACAGGATCTGGATTAGACAGACTGTTCCCTATTGAAGCCCATGTAGGTTACATAAGACGCACAATAAAAAAAGCGTCTACTGTTTAACAATTTATATCTAGTAAATAATAGATAGATTGGAGCACAGTGACCAACTTATCACGCCATCGCTGGCCCTCAGCCACCATCTACCAGCCTGGGGCAGAGCAGAGAGAAAATAAACATTCCACATTATTTTTTGTATGATTGAAAAGAAGCTCTGACTCCATCCTTAACATCACCAAAAACAAATTCTAAAGAAAGCTGGATATCAGAGAAGAGACTGAAAAAAAACCTTCAAAACCGTACGTTGCCTGGAACAATACATGGGTGGACACTTCAGGCTGTAACTCAATCAGCCATTTCTGGTCTATTTAGTCTCTGTGTAATATGAGCCTTCAATTCGTGGAGAACCTTGTAACTCCCTCCCATGTATGGGTAATGTGATATTACAGTATTTTGAGGTATCCTTAACCCCCCGATCCCTATTTAACAATAATAATCCTTGCATTTGACATAGCGCCTTATCAGGTGGTTGAGACGTCTCAAAGCGCTCCACAGAATATACTGTAAAGTGAATTGACTGTATATTTTGTGGTCAAAATGTGGCAGCCAATTGCGCACAGCAGTGTCCCACAAACAGTTGTGGATTGAGTGACTAAATTTTTATTATCTAATTAATTATTATTTTCTGAAGGGATAATTATCCCTAGAAAAGCGATCCGCCAATCGACTAACAACTGGGTTCCTACTTACTGCTAGGCAAACAAAGGTGTATGGAGTAAGGAAACTTGCCTGAGGCTTCGCACTGTCTGGGGTTCGAAAACAGGTCCTATCACTTGCGAGTGCACTCTGCTACAGGATTCCATAAATGTGCACTAATTTTGGATCTCTGCTACAATTCCAGGGTTTAGGTGTGAGCCTGCCTCCATTGGTAGCACTCCAGCCTCAATCTGCAGGTCATGGCTTTTAACTTACTGTTGTGCTGACACTCCAGTGCAGAGCTGAGATCCAATGCTTTGTCGGAGGTGCTGTCCTTACGATGAGACGTTAAGCCAAGAGAAAGGTCTGCCTGTTCAGTTGGTTGTTAAAGCTCCCAAGGCACTTTTTGAAAAGAGAAGGCAGTTTCTCCTGGTACCTTGGCCGACAATCTCTCAAATAAAATAAAATTGGTCACTCATGTGTGGCTGTTTGTGGGATATTGCTGCGTGCAAATGGTCTTGCCACGTTCAGCTCAAAAGTCACTACAAGTTCTAGTGAGCCCTGAGAAAATCACCCTGATGTGAAAGGCATTACATCAAATGCAAGGATTAATGTTATTTTAACTGTACTATTAGTGGAAAAAAAGGTGTCAAAACGAGAAAAGGAGCGAGGATATTGGGGGGTGGTGGTGCGGGGGGAAGAGAACAGAGTTGCATTTGATGTGAAAGACTAACTCATAATTAGTCATGCTTATCTGCCAATTGTTTAAATTGGAGCTGGGCTCAATGTTTTGACTCTGTGAGGCATAACAGAGCTGTAACAGAGAGGCCAGTCACACTCGGGCCCGTGCACACACTATTCAGTGGCTAACACAGGCAGGCATTTGCACACAGGGTTCACAGCACGCCTGGAAACTGCCCCCGTGTGTTTCATGACAATTGCACCGCAGATACGATTGCTCGGCAGACAGGAGGAATTGCAGGAGAAATCGATTGCACAACGTGCAACATTGTGCTTCATAATAACAATAATAATAAATAATCCTTGCATTTGATGTAGCGCCTTATCACATCGTTAAGACGTCTCAAAGCGCTTCACAGAATAATAACAATCCTTGCATTTGGTACACATAATATTATAAATATAGAACATATTGCAAAGTGGATCGATTGTATGTTTTGTGGGCGAAACACAGCAGCCAATTGCGCACCGCAGTGTCCCACAAATAGTCATGGATTGAGTGATCAAATTATTATTCTTAATTTTTATATATTTTGGGAGGGATTATTACCTCTGGAAAGAGATCGCCAATCGACTAACAACCGGGTTCCTACTTACCGCTAGGTCAGGACACCGGGAGAAGCTCCCTTCTCTTTTCAAAGAGCGACATGGAATCTTAACAGCCATGAAACTTCCTTCGTCCGGGGAAGGCAGGATCTCGGTTTAAATTGTCAACCGTAGGAAGGCGCTGAAAATCCACTACTCTCCCAGCATTGCATTGGAGCGTCAGCATAGACCGTGAGGACTTTGAGACATAAGGATGTTATAGACTCTGTATCAAGTAGAAGGATTAGGATCGGCTAGTGTATGCTGTTTGCAGTGATAGTCATGGTCGTGGGTATTGCTGACAACTGTGAGCATGTGTTAGCTCACACCTGCAAAGTCCCGACACCTAGTAATAGCAGTAGCGAGTCTCTATGCCGCAGATCAGAAGAAACCTTCCGCAGCTTCGGATAGTACAGCCGCAACAAAAAAATCAGACAGATATTTCAAATAACAGGAACCATGCAGGTTTATTTCAGGGCAGTCTTCAACGTGGGGTCTAACAACAAACCAGAAAATTGGAAACTTTAATTCTAACCCGTTAAAAAGAGAAGGAAAAACACCTCATAAAAGGCTTACTTTTGAATTGGGAAAGACTAACCCTTGAGATAACTTTTGTTGCAGCACATATTGAAAATCAATTAAATTATAATAGAGATAGGGTTTCAGTCCGCTTCACAATGTTGCCTATTATTCGGGAGGCTTTCCTCCTAAAACAAAACTGGAAGGGGATGAAGGGTTATGCCGGTTCGTTGCCAATTCGCCTGTGATCTTAGGGCACGAAGGAGCGCACTCGATTTACTCAGAAGCCATTAATGTTTACAATAAGCTATTTATTGCCCCGTGGGGTTGGGGCTGTGCACCTTAGCCTCTCAGGATGGTGGGTGTGTAAACAAAGTCTTTCTGCTGTTTCGGCCGCAATGCTGGGTTCGAAGCAAGCACTGATATCAATTGTTAAGCTGTCACTTTCAATTTGACAACGTGAAATGGTTTGCATCGAATTTCGGGCTGCTGTACTGTACAGTCGATTTCAAGTGACCTTGTTAGTGGAGAATTCTGTTTTTTTGACAAGTGTTACAAGTGCTTTCTTCACAAGGGCAGGCCAGCTGTGAAACTTAAATACAGTGGTAGGTAACACACTGGCTACTCTTAAAGGGGTGGTCATTGCAAACCCTTCGGCCAGACAAACTGTCATGCCTCTCCCCTTCCCTTTCTCCGCTTCCCCCCTTCCAATTTGCTGCACTCTCCTCGCTCAGGGTATTACAATGCTGGGAAACAGAGATTTGCCAGGACTTCAGCCCAATTATCCATTTCCCTTGTGGATTCAAGACAATAGGGGGACATCCTTGGAAAATTCCCAATGTTGAATATTTTGCCCACAAAATACAGTCACTACACTTTACAGTATAATCTGTGAAGCGCTTTAAGACATCTCGACGACTCGATAAGGTGCTATATCAAATGCAAAAATTATTATTATTGTTTTTCAGCGCCTTGGGATGTCCTCCTGACGTGAAAAGCCCTATACCAATGTAATCTTGTTGTTGTTGTATGCGAATATGAATTACCCAGACATGCCAGATGAGGGCGCCACTTGTCGACAGCTCTCAATCCCGATGTCCGTGAGGCTGGATCGTAGTTTCACTCTGGACAGCGGATTTACCCTCTGGATCATTGTGGGTCACTTTTTCCTCAGCTTGTGGAAATACATTCTGGAAATACTGGCATTGCTAAAAAAAATTGCCACGTATTACCAATAACAATCCTTAGGTTTTATATAATGCCTTTCCCATCTGAAGGGTGCCTCAAAGCGCTTCACAAGATTTACTGCCAAGTGCAGTGACTGGGTGTTTTTGTGGACAAAAGTGGAGCTAATTTGTAAACAGCAGCATCTCACAAGCAGCCGTTAAGTAAATGAGTAATTTTTATTTGTGTGTGGGGGTGGGGGCTGTTGGCTGGAACACCTGGAGAATCTCTTTTCCTTCTTTTTTTGAATGTACCATTCAAATAGACCCATCTTACCTCCTTCTTCCACTCCCTTTCCCCAAGCAGATGGTCAATATAGAAGAAACCTACATCAAACAGGTTGCTTGGAAGAGTGGTTGAGGTCAGGACACTAGACTCGTTCAAAAAGCAGCTTGATGCTGTGATGAGAGGATGGTAAGGATGGGGTTTCCTGGAGGGAGGTGACTAGATGGGCCGAAGGGCCTTCTTCATCTAAATAGTTCCGTGTGACCTGTGAACAGTCTGTGACCTGCCTTCTGAGTCAGGCACCAATAACCACTGAAAGAGACCTTTCTTGCAACAGTGAACACTCACTTCTGGCAGTGCCAGACAGCAGTTACTGGTTGCGAGTGCAATGAGTGGACAATGAGATATGTGGTTTCTGGATGGTTAGCTTGTAAGGGACCAACCGTGAGGCTTGGGGAAGCTTTGTGAGAAGCCAAGTCATGAACTAGCATTGTTTCTTTACCACCACTGACAATGTTCCTCTTGATATCAACTGAACAAAGTCTTCAGCCCAGGCTCCATTCAGGACCACTTGAGCACATGGGCGTGTGAAGGACTGTTTTTTTTTGTCTTCGGGTGAGCAAGAAATTTTAAAAAAAATGCATCTTCAAACAATCGGTTTAGAAGTGCAATCTTCCACGATAATAAAATAATCATAAATAATCCATGAGGTAAGTGGCGATGCATTAGGGGCAAAGAGCGCATGCACAAAATAAAGGTGACAGTCTCGATAATCCCGCATTCCACATGACCATCGAGCAAAGGGTCAGGGACTGGAGCAGGAACAGAATACAGTGGAGGACCGGTTGCCATGGCATGGGTGGGGGGGTGACAAGTGAATTGGTGGAATGTCAATTATCCGATAATTGTTCTCTCTTCCCCCCCCGGAGCATCGCGGTGGACGCTGCTCGCTCTACCCTGGAGCTTTGATCAGAAACTGTGATTTGTGCTTGTGGAGCTTGACCCACCATAAGGCGTGCACAAGTAGCCACGACTCAATGGACACCGGGGGGGAAAACAAAGACAGAGTTCCATAAGCAGTAGGGAAGGGAGTACATTTTTCATAGCTATTGTCTATCTGGTGACAGTTCATTAGAGACAGCACCCTATAAACGCGCTTGCAGAATTGTTCCTTCTTAAAGGGGAGGGGGATTTCCTGAAGTGCATCCTTACCCTCTTGTAAAGTCAACAAGTCCTTTAAGCCTTTCTTGCCCGCAAACCAGTCTGTTGTGTTGGCTCTCTGCTTAATGTCTTCCCACATTTTTTTTCCCCCCGGCTCTTCTCACCCTATGTCCCTTCCTCTCTGGGTGGTGAGCACACTCTTATTTTGAAATGAAAAGACTGACTTCTATGACAATAAAAGAATGATTTGGCTCAGTGGCATTTGCCTTAGACCCCATGTTAAAACTTTTAATGGCTATTTTCCCCCCAATTCTCCACCGATGAACGTCAAATATTTATGTTTCGAGGCAATGTTGAAGGCTGTTCACAGGGTACACCTGCTGTTAGAAGCAACAGTGCCCTCCTCTCCTTGTTCCTCAGTGAGCATATCAAAGGCGATTTTACTGTAGGAATTTACACCCTGCTGTAGGAATCCCTCTCTCAAAGCAGCCGAAAGCTCCCGCAGTCTTATCTCCCATTGAAACACTCTTAGCAAGCGATTCCTGCTGCACAGTATATAGCAATTTAGGCTTAATTAATGTCCTAGTACAGCCCGTGGTCTTAATTAAGAAGAAGTAATTAACATGAAATGGGCCAAGATTAGATCTCGTTTAAAGGAGTACTGCAGGATAACGCCCTGACAGAAATCACCGTCATTTAGTGCTGCTGCTTAGAAGGGTGGGTCTTTGCTGTTGGTTTGTACTCTGTAGGATTAAAAGGTGCTTACATTTAGCCTTTAGCAGCCTTGTTTTAGGAATTGGTGTGAATGCACACCTCTACGCACACAAACATACCTAGCCACCCCCCACTCTTCGGTGAACGAAAACGGTCAAAATTCTCACCTTCCCAATAGGACCATTGTCGAGGTGATGTGTTAAGAGAACAGGGCAAAGGATGACCCCTTCAGCTGCCAGTAGCTATTCCATCCCCTGCGGTGGCTTCTCCCTGATAATAATAATAATAATAATAATAATAATAATCCTTGCATTTGATATAGCGCTTTTCACGTCGGGAGGATGTCCCAAAGCGCTTCACAGAACACACTGTAAAGTGAATTGACTGTATATTTGTGGGCGAACGCGGCAGCCAATTGCGCACAGCAATGTCTCACAAACAGTCGTAGATTGAAAATGACCAATTTATTATTGTTTTGGGTTTTGGAGGGATTATTATTAGGGGTGTGGAATAAGGAAACTTGCCCAAGGTTTTGCCCTGCCTGGAATTGAACTCAGGTCTCTCGCTTGCAAAGCGAGTGCTCTAACCACTGAGCTACAGGACTCGGTAACAAAGCTATGGAGACCACCGCAAGACAGAAAGGCAATGGCTATCTCTTTGACCGCGCCTTCGGTCATCTTTACCCTCCCCACCCCCAGCTTTGTTGCCAAATCAGGATTGTTAAGTGCCTTAGGACGTCCTCCCAATGTGAAAGTATAACTCTAAGTTCACATTGTATTGTGGAAGGTTTTAAAATGACAATTTCCAGGGCTCACTGAGTAAACATGAACATTTTCTGAAGCCCGATGATCTCTAGCTGGATTCCTTAATAAGAACTCCAACTCCCGAATGGGGAAATTCTCTTCTGTAATTGGCAATAAGTCATGGAACCGCTCAACACATAGACCTTGCAGGTCAATGGGCGACATGTTTCTCATTTCCAGGAGGGGTCCTTGTTTTGCGCCTCAGAGTCCTTAAGAAATCACATTAGGAATCATTGCATTTGACCGCTCCACCTAAAACCATTAACTCATTTCCTTGGATACCCACCTTCAACTCCCCCACCCACACACATCTGTCACCTTATTCAGGTTCCCACTCAATCTCAAGTGCTTTGAGACATTTAACTTCATGAAAACTGCTACAAACAAAAAAAACTTGCATTCATATTGCGCCCTTCACTTAGCATAACAGCCCAGAGCTCTTCACAGTATTAGGTGCAGGTTGGCAAGAACCGAGGCTTCGGGACCCCAGAGTGCGAATCGAGATAACTACCGGAGTTTAACCACCTAAAACCACATCGCTTGCCATTGAGAGCACTGTTAGGGCTTTGATTTGTAGAGTTAACAGGAGCTGAGTGGGAAGCCTCCCTACTCCTCCAAGTTCTACCGATAAGTCAGGCTGGTTAATCTGTTATCAACGGTGCCTTGGACTACTGTAACCTGTCAGAACCGAAATACGCAGACTACACAGAGTTAACTCGATTCCAACATTAAACCCCTCGTTTATCTCCCTCCCTTCTCCACCCTCCGCCATCAAGGAGGGTTAGGGATCGTCAAGAGTTGATTTGATAAGAAAGAGGACTGAGTCCGAGTCACGTTGCAGGTGCTTAGACAGTTCCGTTAAGAGGAAACTTGCTGTGGAAGCTTCCTGCACGCAGAATTGTGAGATTAATTTCTATAAGAGGTTTTGCCTTTTGTTGCCAATAATAATCTTTGTTAAGTGTTTCTGACAAATACGCAACACACAAAGAATTTATTTCCCTCTTGCTGAAATTAAGTTCCAGTCAGATGAAACTGAGCACCAGAGGAGATGGATAGGAGCAGCTGCCAGAGCAGACATGTGAAAGCTCTCAATCCATTGTATTCACATTGGGACATGGTTAGTCAGGGAATCTTGCAGAGAGTGGACTTTGTAGTCATGTTATGTGCAATGCTATTAGGCAATACATTGTAGACTTTTTGAAATGGAATTAGATTTCAAGAGTTCATGGAGAAAAATTTAATAAGTCTTAAGAAAGACTTCAGATTAAAGGAATTTGTTCTTTCCTCGTGAGTGTATGGGGGCAGACTCCCAGCAAATGCTGTTTCAATCAACACTTCACAAAACAAAGAGCTGGACTTGGGCTTTGGTCAGCCGGGTGTCTGACACACACGGAAACCCATCACCATGCCTAAGTTTATTCAAACCAGACTGAGCGTTTCATGCATTCCACGTACACATGGAAATTTCCATGTTTGGAGTGAAATGTGCACTCTCTCCTTGGAGGGACGCACACTGCTTCCAAATTCTGGAGAGTATTAGGTGCAAGGTTGGCAAGGCTTGGGAATTCCTAAGTGGGAATTGGGAGTACTGTTTAATTTAACCAGTTAAAACTGCATAGCTTGCCACTGGATGAATGCTAAGCTAGGCTGGGGCACAAGAGTCTATAGGTAATCAGAAATTACAAGATTGGTTCAGATGAAAGAAGCATTTGATCTCATCCATCCAGAACACCCATCAACAACACCAAGGTTTTACTTAAATAAGTCCCAGTGCCCTGAACTTAAGCAGCCTTCCTATTCCAGCTGTTGATCGTTCTTTGGGAAAAGAAATACTTCCTAGTGTCTGTCCTAAAATCACCCTTAGCGACCCTGAACCTGTGACCTCTTGGCCTATGGATGGGCTATTTGAAAGTGTTGTTTTGGCCGAACATTATTCATCCCATTTAGCATCATCTTATATACTGTACATTATTAATGTACTCTCTGAAACATGTAGTTTTAGGGCTCAAGAGGCCTAGCTTATCCAGATGTTCCTCATAGCTCATGATCCTCACACTGAGGAATCAGCCACATTGCTCTCCTCTGTGTTGACTCTTGGGCCAAGTCAGCCAAGCCCCAGAACTCTGACAGTTTTGTGGCATTTTCATGTGTTTTGATTCATTTCCCCAAAACGCCATTAAACCTTTTAAGACACCAGACCAGAAACGTAGGCAAATCTTCAGAAGTTTCAACGAGGTTAGAGAAGAATTCAGTTGTACACAATGCCTCTTTAAATGTGGGTACCGATAGCAGCAAAGCTGATGGTTATCAAGAGCCATTTGCTCTTCCAATTGTAGCCTATCCTATTCTATTCAGATGTCAGCCTGGCTCAATCAGTAGCACTCTCGCCTCCAAATCGGCGCTTTGGGACACTGCCCTATATAAATGTAAGTTGTTGTTGTTACTGTCAGAAGGTTGTCAGTTCAAGTTCCAAGTTGGCACTTTGAGCTCAGAGTTAACTCCATTACATTACCGAAGGTGCTGTCCTTCGGATGAGAGATTAAAACAAGGTCTCGTTTGCCTGTTCAGTTAGACGTTAAAGATCCCTTGGCGCTATTCAAAAGAGAAGGGAGTTTCCCCAGGAGTCTGGCCAACGATCCCACAAGTAAAATTGGTAATTTATTTTTCATCTGCTTGTAGGATATTGCTGTGTGTGAACAGGCTGTCACTACAAAATATAGAGTCATAATACTTCATAGTGAATCCTTTGAGACATCCTCCTGAGGTGAAAAGCACAATCCCAAATACAAGGCAATGGTTATTATTATTATTATTCTAGCAACAAGCTACACACACCCCAAGTCAGGGTCATACTCAACAAAAACCTTGACTTGGCCTCCTCCAGCAGACCCTGCTATGTGTACAGCTAAGCAATGCGCACATCAAATAAATCAGCAACAACGCCACACATCTTCAGCTTTAACTAGCCTACTTGCTATGGGTTCATGCATCACTGCATCTGGCAGCAAAACACATGAAGAAAAAGCAAGTGCATGTGTGTGGTCTGTATTGAGTCAGTTAATCCCAGTCAGGCAATGATCCTGCTTGCTACAGTTGGACTCAATGTCCCCAGGCTTGGGAGGCAAATAGGACCACTGACATGCAGAGGTCCTATTCTTGATCACTAACCAGTGACCAGCAAACCCTCCCCCTTATCAACCCCACCACCCCTCCCGTCATCTTGCTGGAAAGCAGTCATACATGTGGAACGTCAAGTAAATGTGCTGCATTCATGTCAATGGTTACTAATCTGCCAAAGCTCACCAGCTGGAAATTGACCACTGGGACTTTAAGTTCACAGTCTGGGCTGACACTCCAATGCAGTGCTAGGGGGAGCGTTGCACTGTTGGAGGTGCCATCCTTGGGATGAGATGTTAAACCAAGGTCCTGTCTCTGTCTGTTCAGGTGGAAGTTCAAAATCTCAACTTTAAACGATAAGGGAGTTTCTCCCAGTGTCAACTCCACAGATAAAATTGGTCATTCACTTGACGGCTGTTTGTTGGACATTGCAGTGCGCAAATTGGCTGCCTCATTTGCCTACAAAATAAACAGTCAGAGTCAAAAAATCATGTGATGCACTTTGAGGCAGCGCGAAAAGAAATCTCAAAATACTACTAATCTGTAAAACACAAAACTTCAATGATTTAGCAAAAACTGTAGCCGCAAAGCTCTAAAGTATTATACCTTGATCCAAAAGGTTTAAGATAGAAGACTGCATCAGTCAAATAAGGTTGGGTTAATAACTTCAGATATTATGATAGCCTAACAAAGAGTAAAAATAAAGTGTGTTTCACCTCTATGGGAGAATACAGTCTGCTATTTCAGAAACAATTAGCCAATTTGACAGGTTTCTTGTTTCATTAAAAGCAGATAGTTCCTGGGATTAAAGAGTCGAATATATGTGCAAAGCTAATCGACTGCAAATGTTCAACGGTCGTTCGAGTGCCCGGGGCCAGACTGAAATGCAGCTACAATCATTCTTTGTCAGTATTAGTACTAATTTCAGTCATTATTAATGGTAATTTGGCCCATGACCAGATTCTGCAAAAAAAAAGGCTCCACTTTTGATGGTCAAAATTCCTTCTGCTGTAAATTGATTGGTTTCATACCCAATAACTCCACAGTTCTTGAAATTGTCCCTTAAAGCAGTTTAAAAAAAAGTCAGGTCATTGGATCATTTACGTCTACGACATTAATGATAATGGCAAAATAATGAGAGCAAAGGTAGGAACTATTACTGAGGAGGAGGGAAGGATGTTGTGGAGACTCTTATGTCCCAATGTGCTTCCTTACATATGTCAGTCCAATTCACCGGTATTTCCTTCAATGAAAAATTCAGCACAGCTACACACCAATAGCTGTTACTTTGTGATATTTGCAATTATTATGACATTCTCTAGTGTTGCTGTCTTCAAAGCCAACTCCATTGAATGAATGTTAAGCATCCATTGCATTGATATGAAGTTCAATTAGAATGATGATAATAACCTTCTATTTGATATCGCATCATCCACATCAGGAGGATGTTTCAAAACACTTCACAGGATTCACTGTAAAGTGACTGTGTATTTTGTAGGCAAATGTGACAGCTGATTTGCACACAGCAATGTCCCACAAACAACCAAGAAGTGATTGACCCATTTTATCTGGGGGATTGTTGGCCTGGACACTAGGAGAGAGAAATTCCTTTCTCTTTTAGATTAGTGCTGCATGGTCTTTACAAAGTGATACCCAGAACTGGCAGATGGTAAACATTAATCATATTATATAAGATCATAGAAATTACAGCATAGAATATATTGTTTATTATATCAAAAAGTTTCAAAGCACTTCAATGTGCAATTATTACCAAGTGAAGTAACTGCCTTTGTAGATGAATACAGCAGCTATTCTGTACATTGCAACGTGGCAAAAAGCTGTAAAGTGTATGGTCAATTTTATCTGGAGGGTTCTTGGCCAGGACACCAGGAGAAACTTCTTTCTCTCTTCAATAGTGTCAAGTGGCGGGTCAAAATTTACTGAAAGCAGGAAAACAGCGTGTTGTTTCAATGGTTTATCCAAAAGATGGCACCTCTAACAATGCAGTGCCCACCCTCCCCCATACTGCACTGGAAACTCAGCCTAGACTATAAGCTCCTGATAAGGCCCGTGAACCCACAATCTTCTGCTGGAGTGCCACCAACTGAGCCAAGCTGACACATGACACTGCATGTTTAGATTTTTAATCTCTTTATAAACTAAAAGTCGTAGCTACCTCTCATACACCTGCTGGGACAGTTGTGAGGTTGCCCAGACACCCAGTTCTGTTCAGATATTAATCACACTAATCTGTTACGCACAACCTCAAATATGTGGCACTGCCCGTCTCCTAATGAATAGGAGACAGTTATTTATAAGCTGGCAATAAAAATGTAGCAGTCTGTCTTCACCACTTCACAGAGAGAGAATTAGTTCTGCACTCTCTCCAGTACAGTATTACAATAATCCTTGCATTTGATATAGAGCCTTATTCCATCCAACCATTTCAAACTGGATCTCAGAGGTTTTCTGGGCGACTATTTAGAGGCAAACGCAGCAGCCAATTTGCACACAACAATGTCTCACCATGAAGTGAATGACCAATTTTTACCTGGGGGGAAATTGTTAGCCAGGACACTGGGAGAATCTCCCTTCTATTTTCGATTTAGTGATATGGGATCTTTAACATCCACTTGAACAGGGGCAGACAAGACCTTGATTTAACATCTTATCCAAAAGACAGCACATCCAACAATGCAGAGCTCCCTCAGAGCTGCACTGGAGCATTAGTTCAGACGGTGAGCTCAGGGCCCAACCTGGGGGAAACATTAGAAGGGATTACAGTGGTCTTGCACTTGTAAATATAATTTGAAATCATAATTCAAAATAATTTCTGGTTTATTTTCATTATTGCCTGATGTAGGCATATCCAATACACAAGGAATTTTAAATGACCAACTGCTGACAATCCTCCTTGGGAAAGAAGTAATCACGGTCTCTTTTTGGGGCTGAGATGGCTCCAGGGTTACGTGTTGGGCAATGGAATTTTGGAATCAAGTCAATCCTCTGCAGCGGTCCTGATAATTCCTTTTCTGAGCCAAGCAGGGACGCAGTATTCCGAGGCACTATCAATGATGGACCAGCTAGCTTGATTTGTCAACAGGATTTGGATGAATAGACCAGTCACTAGAGGCAGAGATTCTTCCCACTTGGCTCCTGTTAACCCTGTCGAGCAGGGTGGTCTAACTGGGTAAGCAATGGGAAGTTACTCAGGGCACTCAAAGGCGAGCTGCGCAATTTTAGCTGTTTAAACTCCAACAATTACTCCAACACACACTCTGGGGACCCCAAGTCTTGGGTCTTGCCAACCTGCTTCTTAATACTCTCCAGAATTAGGTAAGCAGCACATGTCCCTCCGACAACGACGACTTGCATTAATATAGTGTCCTTCATGTGGGGCAGCGTCTTGGAACGTACTCTCTTTCCCGTTTCTCCAAGGGAAAGAGCATGCACGTTCCATTCCAGACAAGGGGAAATTTCCATGCACAGTGTGGAACTCCTCGGAATGCTGTTAAAAGCATGGGTGGATGTCTGCATGTTACTCGATTAAAAAAAAAGGTAGTTTAAAACTGCTGCCCATGGAGACCAGGTATGAGTTACCTCATCACAGGCTCCGTAAATACACGAGCTCTATGAATGGTCTGGACATTTCACTCGATCTTTAGGAGGCTGTACACCTGTTTTACATTATTTCCACAAAGTCTCTTTCACACTCTTTCCCTTCACCTCTGTGCACCGTGCCCGCCTGCACTCGTTTAGCTTTCATTTCCTCCTTCATTTTATTTTTCTGCTTCTGTGTTATTTTCTTTTCCGCTTGTCCCCACGTTCCCTCTCTTCCCCAGTCCCTCCCCTCCTCCACCTCGATTTATTTTGACAAGCCTGCTTGGTGCCAAAGTTTGCTTCGGATCATTTTTCTGGCCGATTCACAATGTTACTAAGGGTCCCTCTGAGGCTACGTTCTGTGTCGATTTGCACCGATCGGGAAGAATGCTACTTCTATATGATGGTGACACTCCAGCAGAGATAATAACAACAATAACAATAATCCTTGCATTTGATATGGTGCCTCATCACGTCATCGAGACATCTCAAAGCGCTTCACAGAAATATACTGTAAAGTGGAGCGACTGTATATCTTGTGAGCGAAACGAGGCAACCAATTGCGCACAGCAGACAGATCGTAAATCAGTGACCAGGTAAATTACGATCAGGGTCTAAATAGGTTGTGCAAATTATTTCTAGGTCTGTCTCCAAGTCTTGAGTAAGTTACTGAAGGTGCCAGCACCCAGGGAACTATACCGGAGCACCCAATCTCCTTGAGGAGAGAAGGAGTAGAGTCCTAACTGAAGGACTTGTGATCCCTGTTCTCTTCTACCTGGTCAGATCTCACCCACAGGCTCAATTCTTGCAGCTCTTGAATAAAACTTGTTCTACCATGTGCATCAGCTGTTCACCAAGAGGTGCAAGCTAGTAACTCTTCTCTAACCCCCACCCATCCCTACTCCTCCTCCCCCCACACAACTAACCATTAGGAGGAATCTCTGTGGGTTATCCAACCACATCCCTATGAATCACTCCGAGATGTTACACTTTGTGAAAAGGCTATACAAATGCAAGTTGTCGTTGCTGCTGTTGGTCAGCCCTACATTGGGAGTCTAGGATGACACTCAAGTGCAGTCCTGGGGAGCTCTGCATTGTCAGAGGTGCCATCCTTCAGATATGATGTTAAACCAAGGTCCTGTTTAGGTGGACGTTGAAGATCCCGTGGCACAAAGATGTTTCTCCCAGTGACATGGCCAACAATCCTCCAAAATAAAATTGGTCACTCACTGCATGGCTGTTTGTGAGACATCATTGTGTGCAAAATGGCTGCTGTATTTGCCTACAATTAAACAGTCACTACACTTCACAGAAAATCCTGTGAAGCGCTTTGAGCCGTTTCGATGATGTGATAGAGTGCTGCATCAAATACAAGGATTATTAATTATTTGTTATTTAAGCTTTGGAACTGAGATCAGGAATGCCAAGGAGAGGGAAAGAATTAGCAGAAAATGTAATGATTCCCCTTCATTATATTAATGACATTTAAAAAAAATAGATTTATGAAATAACGATCAAGTCGGAGCAGGGTTTCTGGTTGCTGTCTTCAGTTCTTAAAACTTTTTCCATTTGCAAATAAAAAAAGGCATGACATAACAATGAAAAAGAACAAGCTTTCTGGCTGCCATTTAATAAAGGAAGCTATGAGGCTTGAATTCACTCTATAAAGCAGTAGATAAACAGGAGTTCAGTCACCAGTAGGTCTGTTCTCAGGATTTTAATAGCCCCCCTGCAATAACTTTTATGGTCCTTCTTCCATCCAGCCCCTCCACCACACCCCCCACCCCCCCCCCCCCCCCCACAAACTGCACGTCACAGTAACACGTGAAGAAACACAATGGCTTGCATTCAATTTCCCTCACTGCCAAACTCCAGAGTATTCGATATGTGGTGTCCCGGGAGGCACAGAGGAGGGAAGAAAGAGAGAGATGGAAAAAGAGAGGGGGTAGAGAGCACGGGAGAGAGAGAATGCTCTGAAGATGGAAGGGGGAAACAGAGGGAGAGAAAGAAAAAGAGGAAAAAGAGACACGCCACAAAGAGGAGAGAGGCAAAGAGCGATGATTCCAGATACAAAAGAGGCAAAGAGGAGAAAGGTTGCCAAGAGCAAAGGCAGGATTTGTGCCCTCAGTCCAGACTCCCTACGTATTAATGTTTAATGTTTTGAAACTTGGTCTTTGTTTTACACTCAGAAGCAAAGTTCGACAGGCAGGAGGTGGAAATAAAAAGGAAGTAACTATGGCTGACAAGAGGGTGGGGGGGGGTTTGGGGAAGAGACAGAAACTTCTCAAACAAGCCGCCTCTTGTGTAGGGCACATTGGAAAAGACAGCAAACTGAGCACATGCAGCGCTTCATTAAGATGTTGAGAAAATAATAAGTCATAACAAAAATATCCAGAGTAGATAATGAAAAACGGCTAAACCGGTGAGTTCAGTGAGGAGCAGCTCCCTGGACGGGGTCACACCCTGCTCCTTCCAGTTGGATCCTCAGAAGCCCCCATCAGTCACATCAGCTAGTTACCAAATAGCTAGTAACCACACTTTTCTATAACTCTGCTATTGCGTGGGGTCCAGTGGCGTGGTGGTTAACGTGCTCGCCTCGCAAGGCATAATTTTCCTTACTCCACACGTCTCTGTTTGCCCAGCAGTAAGTAGCAACCCGATTGTTAGTCGATTGGCGGATCACTTTCCAGGGGGTGAAAGAAATTATAGTTTGGTCACTCAATTCACGACTGTTTGTGGTACAGTGCAGTGTGCAATTGGCTCCCGTGTTTCGCACACAAAATAATCAATCAACTTTGCAATATATTCTATGAAGCGCTTTGAGACGTCTCGTCTTCAACATCCTCACCCTTGTCTTCAAATCCCTCCACTCCTTTGCATCTCCCTAACTCTCTGACCTCCTCTCTGCTCAAAACAGTGCCTGTTGCCTTTGTTCCTCTGGGTCTGGCCTCCTCCTTGTCCCCCGAGTCCTCCGCTCCACCCTCGGCAGCCGTGCCTTCAACCACTATGCCCCGAGGCTCTGGAACTGCCTTCCTCACTCCCTTCGCCTCGCCCCCTCTCTTCCTATTTTCAGATTTCTGCTGATGACCTTTCTTTTCGACCGCGCCTTTGGTCACCTTCCTTCCCCTCCCCTGGCTGGCCCCCTGGATCCGTTACTGTGAGGCACTCTGAGACGCCGTCCGGCGTGGAGGGCGCTATATAAATCCAAGTTGTTGTTGTCTCAACAATGTGATAAGATGCTGTATCAAATGCAAGGATTTTTATTATTATTATTATTGCTGCAGGTTAATCATATTTTAACCATATTTTTTAAAACACCTTTAAGCTTTTGTTTCTGAAGTTAGAAGAGGAGAATGTGTGTGTGCTTATAAAGTTATGACTGTGCGGTGTGGTGCAGTGCAGACTTTCTGGATAGGGTAGGTGTGTGGTCTCGGAACATGGAGATCGAATATAAGTCATTTCATTTCAAGTGAACAACAAGGGACTCGGAGCATAATAGAGCCAGGTGCTACAGACTGTTACAAACAAGAAAGGAGTATGACGGGTATTGGCAATGGTGGTGGTGGTGGGGGGTTAAGAGAGAAAAAGGGAGACGAGAAGAAATTGGCACCTTTTAATCAGGAGTTTTCTAAGAGCAAGTGAGGGATTTAGCCAGAAGCAGTGGGAGATTTATTGTATACTTAACAACAGAAGAGCCAATGGTCAGATGTATGAGCTGCAAAGTATTTTCTGGAGTTAATAATCACGTATTGCGCAGTAGAAGGATCACAGCTTTTATTTTTTTTTAAATTCCCCATATTTCTTGCATTTGACATAGCGTCTTTAACTTTGGGAGGACGATTCGAACTGCTTCACAGGATTTACTGTAAAGTGTAATGACGATTTTGTAGACAAACTCGGCAGCTAATTTGCACAGAGCAGTGTCCCACAAACAGCGAGGAAGCGAATGAGCGAGATTATTTGGAAGAGTGTTGATCAGGACACCGAGAGAAACTCTCTTCTATCCTATGAAATCTTTGCAGGCTTTATACTTTGCGTCTCGCCTCTGACCGTGACTCTATCACATTCAGGACTACTGGAGTCTGCTGCAATTTCTGAAAAGCTCCATTCTATGCTCTATTGAAGAGCATTTTGCTTTAAGTTGCCTTGCTACAACAAGCTGTTGAAAAATAAAATGGTCTTGTAATGAAGGCGGAGGTAACAGTAATGCTTTTCTTCATTGGGTTGGCATGGACACGTGGAAAACAACTTTGATATGCGTTGGAGAGTAAGCCATTGAAAGCAGGCGCTTGTACGCTGGGTTTAATAATATTGACCTTAACCTTGATCTAATCTAATCTCTCTCTGGTGGTCAGTTCTGTGACTCGGAGTTCAATAGCAAACATTGCGGGCGATATCTGGAAGAATGTCAATGATTTGAAACCCAGTGAGATCACGTGTGGCTTCTTCCTCTGGTTTGCTTCCTCCTAGTTCAGGGCATGAACGCTCGCATTCAGCTGCTGACCTGCTAGTCAACTGGGAGTAGGGATTCTTCACACTTGGCTCCTGTTAACCGCGCAAGTCAAAGCCCCAATGATTAGGATGGACCTCGCTGGAAAAGCAGCAGGAAGCTTGCCAGGCAGTGCTTTCAATGGCAAGCTGTGTGGTTTTAGCTGGTTAGACTCTAGGGGTTACCCCAATATGTTTTGGCTTGCAGGGTTAACAAGTGTTGAGTATGACGAATTCCTGCCCTCAGAGACTGGTCTGGCCTTCAAGTGCTGTTGACAAACTCTCATCAGCAGTACAATGGAGTACTACAGACCTGCATGGTTCAGAAACTGAACCACCAAGATTGCCAAAGAGGGTTGACTCAATTCCCTTATAAAGCTTGTCACGTTGGAGCCAGTTCAGCTTTAATGAGACCCACATGCATCCCCTCCATCCTTCCTGGAAGGAGGAAAGTAACAAGTTGGTTATTTGTTATGCGACAAGCCTGGGTTTGAGTAGATGGCAGGTACAAAAAGTTCGCTGTGAGCTTCCTGATGGGCAACACAGCTCAGGACGAAATGCATTCAAGCATTGCCACCATCTTCCTGCTCACAACTCGGAAACAAATCCCTTCTCATTGAGCGATTGTTCCACCAGTTGGAGCAGTAGCTGTTTATCTCTCTGCATATTAATCAAGATGGATCTCAAGCCCTGGAATATACAAATATGTGTTCGCAAACATAGTGATCCAGGTAAAGTCTTCCAGCAGTTGTCGTTCTTAGTGACCGTTTCTGTAATCAAGTGAAGCAAGGTCACAAAACCCAGCCGGCTGGTGAAGGCTCCATTTTTCTGGAAGATTTTTGGCCAGGATGCCAGGCGAAACTCCCTTCTCTTTTTGTATAGTGTCATTGGATCTTCAACAACTCCATGTACAGGCAGATGACACCTCAGTTGAATGTCTCATCTCACCTCTGATAATGCAGGACCCCACTTCCCAGTACAGCATTAAAAATATATTCTTTTTTGTAATTGTACAACCTTCCATTCCAAAACTATCTCTGGAATTGCCATGTGTAAGTGGGATGAACGGAATTCGCAGTTTGGTTTGGACACTCTTAAGCATGGCCATGTGTTAGATACCTGGCTGACCACCCCCACACTCCCCCCCCAAAAAAATTAGATGATGGTTAAATCTAGGAAAAGAGGTGGTCCTGCATTTCAAAGTAACTCACTGCATGAAGCGCTTTGAGACACTTCCAGATAACAAGGCATTGTGTCGAATGCAAGCAGCATTATGTCAGCGCCGTTCTAGCTTTGTTTTTGTACTTCTTGTTCTCGAGAGAACGCTTGGTAGATAGTGAGATAAACAGAAGATACACATCAGTATTTAACACAGAATGATCCAGCAGCAATAAAACCGCAGCAAGGTTACATGTTCTGTTCATATCTTGTTTTGTGCTGTGTGTCAGCCTGGCTCAAGTTGTTGGGACTCTCGCCTCTAACTCAGAAGCCGAGTCAGAGTGAGAGCTTAGTCAGAGTGTGACTCAAACCCCGCTTTGGGTCTTTGAACTCATTTAATGCAGGCTCCGCTTGCTGGGGTGTAGTTTCCTGGCCACTGGTTGCTTTCTGCCACCCAGCCCAAGTAACCATTGTTCATGTGTGAGTCTTCGTATTAAGTGTGTAGGTACTAAATACTAAACACTCAGTAGGTTACCAGGTTGATTTTTAACCTCTCTAATCTGGTGAAGGCAAAGGGTGTTCTCCCCACACAACCTTGTTAGAGACCAGAAAATTCAGCATAGACTTGGATTCCAACCAGAGAGTCCTGGACCTTAAGCTGCAGCTTTATGCACTGCACCATTAGTAGGAGCTGCCTCTTTTCTGAGAGAACAAGTTTTTTTAGTTCACTTGACAAGTGGGTGACCGAGGTGGAGAGTAGTTACTTTACCCATTTAATGGGCGACTATTGGCATTGAGCACTCCAATATCAGGCTACACACAAAATAATCCACTCCTCCCTCACCCCCCGCCCCCCACTCCACACCCCCCAATAAACTGTCTCAACAACCACCTCAAAAGACGACAAGCCTGTTTGTCTCATTCCCTCCACTATCCCCTTTCTGCCCTTCCTGTGTGAGAGTGCCAAATCCATTGCCAGTTGTTGATGAATTCCAGGCATTTCTCGGCTACGCTCTTGCTCCCTGTAGGACACGGAGCTGAGGTTGATCACGTTTTATGTCAGGACTATTTACAGTCAGCAAAGACAGGAGGCTTTCATCCATCTGCCTGAGCTGGATTCAAACCCAAGTTTGGAAGCAGCCAGATGGACAACAATGATTATTTTCCGGTTTTGTGAAATCCTTTGTCCCTACGCGAGTTCCAGGGGTGAAAAGTCATTCTGAGCTGGCTGCACCACCCAATCCCATCGGAGTTTTGACTCTTAAAGCTTCTTTTAAGCGAACTTGTAAGAAAATTGGCCAAGCTTCACAAGCAGGCATTTGACTGGCGTTACTTCACTGTGTTGACACTGTGTTAACTGCAAGTTACTTCATCCTTTTGGCAGTCACTAAGTCAGTTGTCCTTCAGGGGGTGGAATTACTAGGGCAGCAGTATTGCTATTAAAACCTTCTACAATGCTGTACCCAATCGTGATTCTTCTCTGACAAATGCATAGGATCGTTGGACTGTGCATCGAGGAAAGTTACAATCCTCGGAAAAGTTTCAAGGGTTAGATTTTCTTAAGTTAGGTCAGAGATTATTGTTAAATAGAATCAAAAAAAAATCAGCACAGGAAGGAGACTTTGGACCCAACGTGCTTGCTCCCCCTTTGGAGCAATCCACACAAATCCCATTTCCCTGCTTTCTCCCCACGTCCTCACTTTTTAAATCTTCCTCTAATAATCTTCTAAAGATCACAAATCAACTTGGATTCAAAAAGCCACTTGTGGTAGCTTATTCCACATCCTATTAACCCTTTCCCAAAATTGTTTCATCCGACTTCCTCATTACAGATTGTTATGAGGTACAAACTATATTTTGAGGTTTAATTATTGCAGATGGTGATGTGATCTCTGAAGCTGTGATGGAAAGACATATATGCATACGTCAACGTAAAATCAGGAAAGTTGGAAGAAGTGTGGGATATGTGGAGATTAAAAGAATAGAAGATAGGATTAGCAAAATTATAGCCGTTTGTGTTTACACATGGGACAAGACAAGAATCCTTGTGTAAATTCATCAGTTCCGAGGAATGATCAATTTCTGGGAATCTAAGAACATATTAATTGGTTACAATTCACAGTAAGTACTTCTGGACGTTTTTCTCTTACATGAAAGACACCGTACCTAAAAATGCAACTTGTTGGTCATTGCAAAATATTCGTGAGAATTTCTATTACATGATTTGTGGCATTCTATCAATTGTGATCGATGGCACAGACAGGATGGTCCTCCTGTGCAGTAATTTCTGTGGTTCTATGGTGCAGAGTTTCCCCGAACTGTGAGGAATTTCATGCACAGCTCTTAAGTTTGCTGAAGTTTGGGTGGTTGCAGAAGTAAGAAAAGTATTGAAGCTTTGAACAGAAGGTAAGACAACAATAGCAACAACAAATTAGAGTGATAAGAAGGGCTGTTAACACGGTAATAGACAGACTCTGGACAGAAAGGTCTCTGGTTTAATAGGGTTGAATAGAAAGTAGTTTGAGATTTTCAAGTTCTATCCATGGCTAACATGTAGCAATTTCTAACAAGATCTCTTTTTAAGGAAATAGGATGCACAACACATCAACTCATGGCAACACAACTCCAACACAGTCTCATTTCAGAGCAGACCTCCCACAGGATACACTGGGAGGAATCCTCGCACTTATTCCACGTGAAGGAAACTCATTGGAAATCAGTGCGCACCAGAGGCGGATGTCATTTGAATAGGCTGATTCAAGTTTAAGCGGTGCTTCTCAATGTTCTGCACAGATACGCTTTATGTCAATTGCAAGTATTTCCTGATCATTATCCCCATTCTGATTGAGACAACCCACTCTCCATTTCAAAATTCATCTCATTCTGCGAAGCACTTCGAGAGATTTCTTTTAGGTGAAAGGCTCTTTATAAATGTGCATTGTGATTGTTGTCATTGGTTTTGGTGGTGGTGCTGGTGATGTACATAGTAATAATTCTTGCATTTGATACAGGGACTAATCACGCCTTTGAGACTGCTCAAAGCGCTTCACAGAATATACCGTAAAGTAAATCGACTATATTTTGTGGACAAAACATGGTAACCAATTGCGTACGGCAGTGTCCCACAAGCAATTGATGACCAAATTACTATTATTATTTTTTTTTGAAGTGATTATTACCCCCAGAAAAGCAATTTGCCAATCGACTAACAACAGGGTTCCTACTTACTGCTAGGTAAACAGAGGCGTGCGGAGTAAGGTTTCGCCCTGCCTGGGAAGCTAAACCTAGATCCTCACGTTTACGA
Organism: Callorhinchus milii; assembly: GCF_018977255.1. Lineage (NCBI taxonomy): Eukaryota > Metazoa > Chordata > Chondrichthyes > Chimaeriformes > Callorhinchidae > Callorhinchus > Callorhinchus milii. The sequence goes on from NW_024704748.1 coordinate 6,744,818, forward strand.
GGCGAGTGCTTCAACCAATACGCTACAGGACTCCACATTCAATCCTGTGGAAGCTGGGTGTGAATGTAGCGGCTTCCTTTCAACTCCAGTCCAACAGTAATTGATGGACCAGTCATACTTTCAGCCCGAAGCCACGCTCTGGAGTTTACTGCAAAGACCTCTTGGCCTTTTGGTCCAGCATTTCAAAGTCAACTCTTCACAATGATACACACGTGACAATATAGCTCAGAGGAGCAGTAGGGTTTTCTTTCTTGGAACTTCTGGGGATCTGACAACACCCTAGCCCTGTCGCTTTTTGCTCACAATGGGTGTTGTCCCTGGGGCAGAGGATTCCTTTAAGAAATGAAGGGTGTAATCTCCAACACAGGTCCAAGGGTCAACCGAGTACCCTGACCCGGGGAAGAAAATGCTTCTGAGGTGGAAGGACTTGGTGACAGCAAGTCAGTCAGCTTGCATTGGTTCGCCTTTGGAAAGATATTGCACCATCATCAATCAAGGGGAGGACGTGACAGCCGAGGAAGATGGGAGGCGAATGTAGCCTGGCTTTCTTAAAACGCCTGTGAATTGCTGGTCAGTGAATGCAAGGACTGAGGGATTTTTTTGTACTCCAAGGCACAAGTGAAGGTTATAAAACAGCAGGCTGGCACTCAACCAAGTTAAACATTATAAGTAAAACAGAAAACGATGGAAATGTGCTGAAGGTTACCGAGGACCTAACACATATAGAGAGCGAGAAAGAGAGAGAAAGGGAGGGAAAGTAGTTCAGTATCTCAGAGAGAACATTTATCGCATTCAAATACAGGAACACACCTGAAATATTATTCCTTCTTTCTCCATCAGGTGCAGATTAATCTGTTTTCTGTTTTAATTTCAGATTTCCAGCTTTCCTTTTAATTATTTTTACTTGCAATCCATTTTTCCTTCCAAATTCTCTTTTTCATCACTTACGCTCACCAAGTCACCATCAGCCAGGCAATCAATCAATCAGTCAGTCAGTCAGTCAGTCAGTCAGTCAGTCCATCCATCCAACATGATCTGCAAACCAGCATCGTGCCGTAGGAACAAGCCTCCCTGACTGGTTTCGACAGACTTAAGAAAGTAGCTTGGTGCATCGGTTTGTTTAATGTGAAATTAGCAGATGATAATGCTCCTAGGTGTAGAATAGTAAGAGACATCAGCAAATTCTTGTCAGTAACTATGAAATACAAAGGGCTGCAAGGTTCTCCACTAAGATGCGGAACATTGTCTGGTTAAAGAAACACACAAAAGACTGTCACACTCCCAGAACAATATTTCAAAACGCCAGCAGTGCGGAGACATGCACTTAGTGGGGAGCTAATTATGACTGACAGATAGCCAGAGATCAAAAGCTGTATTTAAGAGAGTGCCAAACTGATCAGTCTCCCCTGTACCCTCCCTTTCTCCACCCCCACCCAAAAACAGGTTTACAGAAACCCTCCGTACTTATACCCTCAGATCCCTTTGGCGTGAATCATCAATATCATCAACAACACCGTTGTCATTACAGAGACAGCAAATGATCTAAAAAGGCTCTTTACAATTGAGAAAATGGGGTTCCCAAACTGGGGTCCATAAAACCCCTGGGAGACCACAAGATGGTTTTAGGGGGCCACATAGTGCTGTTGTTTGGGATTAGTTTGAATGTAATGTCAGCTCATAACCTGCGTTTAAAATGCAAAGTTTAAATACAGAATTTTGCATTAACTCTCAGGAAGCCACATTAAGTATTTTCCCCATTACGTTTGTTACTTGTAGGACTTAACATGATTATTATAGGGTGTAAATTAGTATTAGGAATTGCTAACCTTGCTATGTGCAAAGGGGTTTGGTTTGAACTATAGCGCTTTTTTTAAACATGAAACATTTTACTACGTTCCTTTGTCAAGGCAGCAGATTAATGAAAAAAATAATGGAAATGAACCAGGGAAACAGATGCTTGAAAGAACACACAGAAAACATGAGATTGTTTTTTGCCAACAGCTAACGTCAAACACCGTCACTTGTGTGCGTGAGGCAAGATTTTCTATGCTGACAGCCCTGAAGGCAAAACACAGAGTACATCTGCATGTGGAAAGTCACACGCGAGTGTCACTGACTGGAATGAAACCACGATACGATGGCTTGTGCAGAGATTGCAAGGCGTACCCATCTCATTCGACCCAGAGATTGTGTGATATCTACGTAACATTGTAAACATGAGTTTTTAATTCATTTTCTTAAATTCTTTTCAAACATTGTTTGCAATTAAATTAAGGTAATCAATTTCTAGTCTCATTGGGGTTTGATTTGTGAAACTTATATTGGGAGTTTTGCAGTGCAGGAGGCCACTTGTCAATGCCGCTGTTCAACTGCTTTGAAGATACAAGAGACCAGTTCGTAGCACTCGGTTTGTGGGATTGAACGTTGCACAAGTGGAGCTCTGCTCCCAATACCCTCCACCCCACACACACCTTGGTTTCCACTCCAGAGCGATGGAAATGAGCAACGAGCTTTCACACAACCTGTTGCCAAACATAGTGTAGAGGCGACAGTACAACAATAGTACGAGAAAGTTGCACTTTCCACTCAAATGAATAGTGGGGAAGGCAGAGGTGGAGGGGAAGGAGGGGAACAGAGGAAGAGTCTCTTCAGAGTGAATGGTCACAATGTCGTGCCAAACTCAGGCAACATAGGAGTTTGCTTCCGTGTCAGGGAGGCGGGGGAGAAAAAAAAGAAAGGGGAAGGGAACAAGGGTGGGGAATCACCATTACATAACCTTTCTATGACTCTTCACCTTGCGGGTTCGAGCACAGTTTAAATGTAACATTGTCTCCGTGTGAAAGAACCATTAATTTTTTTTTTAAAAAAACAAAAAAATCTGCCAGAGGAGAACTATACAGCACTAGTGGCTTAACAGGCCTTTGTTCTGAGAGGCTAAAAATCAGGCACTCCGGGGCTTCTGAAAGTCTGCTGTGATAAACACAGCAAACTGGCACAATGCTTTGATGACAGACGTTCCCACCAAGCTGCAAATTGTGATTAATGGCTCTGGGGCTATAAATTACAGCGAGCTTGACAGGAACCCAGAAGCAACGATAAAAAGGGCGGGAGGTTTGATCAATATTAAAGCGGAGCTTGTTGGTGGCTTATTGAATTGGCCGGCGAGGAATTCCCTCTGAAGTGTCGTGAAGCTTGGCACAGGCGGCCACAATGAAGAAAACATTTCAGTAGCGCGTCCGCAATAAATAAATACGCCTAGACATTTCAGAACAATTCACTTGTGTCTTCATTATTGAACCCAATGCGATGGGTGTGATTTTACCCACCTGAGTCCGTGCAATGGACAATTTTCCATAACTCACTTGTACGCGAAAAAAAATTTCTTAATCAAACATTTCAGCTCGACAACACAAAATTATATGAACGGCTTAGGAATGTTTTTCCCCCGCCCCACCCACCGTTCTCAATTTTCCCCCTCACCTGCTGAAAGGATTTTAGCTGCTTATTCCTTCTTTTGCCTCTTGATTCCACGGTGCCAGTCACCCTCCAGGGACTTCAGTTAATATAAGATAACCAATCGAAGATGTAACGTGGAGTTTAGGAGGAACCTCTTCACGCAGAGGGTGGTGAGAATGTGGAACGCACGGCTGGAAGCTGTGGTTGAAACAAAAAAAGCATCAAATGTATTTAAGAGGAAATTAGATGCATACACAAGAGAGAAGGGAATAAAGGGATGTAGCTGAGGGGAATAGGAAGGGTGGAGGGCTCGTGTGAAGTATAAACACCAGCATGGACTAGTTGGTCCTAACAGCCTGTGCCATATCACTCTATGTAACCTCACCCCACAGTGCTATCATTTACTGCAGGGCTAGGCTGCTCTATGTCACAGTGCTCTCTTAATCGCCACAGGCAGCTAATATTTATCTAAGAACAGTATCGGCAGGATATTTAAGAGCCAGGCCACCACAGCCTCAAACCTTCCAGCAGTTACATCTGGATAGTAAGCATTATGAGACACTACCCCACGTGAAGAGAGCTATATAAATGCAAGTTATTGTTGTTGTAATGAGAAGCAGGAACCTTGAGTTTTCACTCACAAAATACACAGTCAATTCACTTTACAGCATATTCTGTGAAGCTCTTTGAGACTTCACAATGACGTGAAAAGGTGCTATGTCAAATGCAAGGATTGTTATTAATCTTGAGAAAAATCCATGCTCCCAGTGATCAATCTGGCCCCCCAAATCCTGCCGATGATTGAGGCTGGCTTATTATCAGCAGCGGACCTGCCTGGTTCAAGAACTGGACTACCCAGATTGCCAAAGAGGGCAGACTCGATTCTGACATTCCTTGGCCAAGCACAACATATTGAAGCCAACTCAGCTCCTCCCAAGGGAAGACAGTTATAAAACAACTAGACTAATAGATAATCAGTAATAATCCTTGCATTTGAAGTACAGTCTATACATTGAAATGTCTCAAACTGCTTTACAATAGCATTGATAATAATAATCAATACTGATAATCTATGCATTTGATGTAGCGCCTTATCACGTGTTGAGACGTCTCAAAGCACTTCACAGGATATAGAAGTTTGGATTCTATAGGTGGACAAAGTCAACAGCCAATTTGCACACAGCAATGTTCCCCAAAACAGCCAGGAGGTGAATGGTTGATTTATCTGAACGATCTTTGGCTCAGACACCGAGAGAAACTCCCTTCTCTTTTCAAATAGTGCCAATGGATCTTTAACATCCATTTAACATCTCTTTCAAATGATGGCACCTCTAACAACATCCTTATGTTCCCAACGTGAAAGACTAGGAAACATCTGGGATGACAGACCTGAAATTGAGAGCAGAGACCCTGTAGTATTGCTCTCTCCTCTCCCCAATCAACTGTTTTTGTAAGCAAATGCAGCACAGCCAACAAACAGTGGGAGTGAAGTTTACGCACTGACCATGTGCACACTGTCCACAGGCAGCTAATACAATTAAGCAATGCCACAGCACAATTGTTGACGCCAGCAGGTCAATAACAGCCTCAGGTTCAATCCCAGCTTTGTGCCCAATTGCCTGATCTTAGCTGGGACCCGCAGTGCAGTCCTGCAATTGGACTTTGCAGAGCCCTTGGTCCAAGAAAGCAAAATAAAATCAGAGAAGGCTTTCCACTCACTCTCACTGTTCAGTGCTCCTTGCTGGAAAGTGAGCAATGAAGACAGAATTGGCACTATGGATAGCCAGCCAATGCTCACAGTCAAATCATATGAAGAACGCTCACTTGGGTGAGGTATTTGGTGGATGGACACTGCCAGCAGAACCTTATGCTAGCATCAGTCACTGATGTCGGGAGAGGAGGGAAGAAAATTGAAGGACGGGGCAGGAGGGGAATAAAGCAAATTCTCAGATTATAGTTTATGCTCTGGAATAGACTCCCAACTAATATGGAATACATTCAGTGTAAAAGAAAGGACAGCCCAACAGGAGGTTCATAACACATTTTAAAACAAAGCCTTTTGATATGAAGCTCCTGTGGATTAGCCACTCGTTTACAATGAGACTATTGTAGCTCGGTGCCACAACTTTTAACTTTGTGTGCTCCTAACCGCAGTGTGGCCTCTGCTAAGGGGAAAATTAACAATCCCAATGACTGGACTTCAAAAACACAGGGCACATCAGGAGCTGCAGCGGGGTTCCTGCTTTGTATCCGAGAGGGACGCTTTTGTTTATGCATTAAAAACAGTGCAAGTAAGGAAACAGATGAGGCATAAGTAAAAGGGCTGAAGATATAGGACACCAGCCAGACAAGACAATCGTGAATTAAGCGAAAACTGAGCCGAATAGGATTTTTAATTTAAAAAAATTGAAAGAAAAAAAATTATGAGTCTGGGCAATAGAGATAAAATAGAATTGAATTTTACGTCACAGAAGGTGGCCATTTGGCACATTGTGCCTGTGCCGGCTCACTAAAAGTGCTCAGTTTAGTCCCACTCTCCTTGCTCTTCAATAATAATCATCATAACATTTGCATTTGGTCTAGCCCCTCTCACGTCGGGAGGACATCCCAAAGCCCTTCACAGGATTTATTGGTATTTGAAGGCAAATTAGGCAGCCCAATTGCCTTAGTTGTGTCCAACAAACAGCCATGAAATGAATGACCAATCTTATCTTTTTTTGGGTGGGTGGGTGTGGGGGGAATTGTTATCCAGGACACCGGGAGAAACTCCCTTCTCTTTTCAAAGAGTGCCATGGGATCTTTCACATCCACCTGAACAGGTAGGCAAGACATCGGTTTCACATCTCATCCGGAGGATGACACCTCCGACAATTCCGCACACTCCCAGCACTACATTGGAGTGATCATCTTAGATTATGTGAGTCCGTGTCCTGGTATGGGGTTTGAGCCCACAACCTTCTGATTCAGAGGCAACCATTATTTTTGGTAGAGTGTTCATTGACCTAATAATTCTGTGTGTGTGGTGTGTGTGTGTCGGGGGGGAGATCTCCAAACTGCTTCCTCTGCTTTTTGGGTGGGGAATGATTTTATATCTATGGCCCTAGTTACTGACTAACCAACCAACGGAAATAGTTTTTTCCAGTTACGTTGTCAAATTGTGGTGGAATGAACAGCTTAATCAGCAATTTGAATCAAAATACAGGTTGTCAACCCCACTTTCCTACTCGTTCCCCATACCCTTTAATATTCTCCACGTTCAAACCTCTAATCCCCTTTTGAAATAATTTATGGACTCAACCTCTTTACTCAGAGGTTGATAATATCTTCAATTCACTCACAGGCATTTAATGCTCCATTTATACTCTCCACAAAGCGATTTGTTAGCGATTTTGGAATGGGGAAAACTTGATTTATATTTCCGCTCCATGCTCAAAATGGTTTGATGTGCGTTTCTTTTCAGGGAGTGGGTTTGGAAATTCCACATTAATTTGGAATTGTACGGGGATGGCAATTGTACTACTTGACAAGCGAGCTCCCCATTCATGTCCTCTCCTTCCTGATTTATCTCATCTATTCTGTTCAGCCCTGGTGGTGTCCTGCACTTACGACCTCAACATTTCACCTAGCATTGCTCAACAGGTAAAGAGACCGAAAAGTCACAATGCACTTTGCGGACTATAGTTACAATACAATTTACATTCATACAGCACCTTTCACAGCTGCAGAATATCTCAAAGTACTTAACACGACTGGCTGCGTACCCAGGCTGGGGGTGGAAGACGAAAAGAGTGGGGAGGGGAAAGATGTGCTCAAAGAGGTTCATTAGATGTCTGGGTGGGGTGTCATCATCACAAAGAAAAATGACAAATTATTGTCTTTAATCTATAGTACCTACAGTTACCTGGAGGCCTGGGGCTTTTGCAAGTATTAAATTATACAGAAATGAAAGACACTGCAATAGGGTTCATAGGATGCACTGCCTTATTCTCTCAACCTTTCACATTTTTCAGTTATGCAGTCAGACGTCTTCTCTGAATTACAAATTTTGGAATGCCAACATCCGTCTTGCTGAATAATTACAGTATTTTGACAAAGTATCTCAACTTAGGAGTGATTTATTCAGTGAAATAGGTACCTTTGTATTCCAGTGCTTAGAAATTGTGAAACTGCATTCACGGCGACAAAGGGTTGGTTCATCTGAGAATGTATAAGCTCATCAGTCACTTCATAGGCATTCTTCAGATCTCGCTGGGACCACCCTTTACCACCTGGTAACCAATTCCAATTGTCAATAACCCACTGTATAAAGAAAATATCTTTTGGTATCTGTCCAAAAGGTGTTCTCACGTCCCTGAACCTGTGCCCTGCTGTATCTGAACATTTTGTTTTGGCTTTATTTGGCTTCTCATTCCCGTTTGGTATCTTGTGTGGTATCTATGTGGTCTGGGCCATTTCCTGGCAAAGCTGAAGAACCCCCAGTTTCACTTTTCAGTTGGTCATCACTATAGGATGAGCATATAATGAATATATGTGAGCCAGAACGTTAGGGAAGTCATATCACACCATTTGGGGTTGTTAGGAGAACAAAGAGGGGGAGAGGTTAGAGCTATGCTTTCACTCAGAAGGTCGTGAGGGTGTGGTATTCTATATAAGCACCTCATGAGGCTGGATCAATTGATCCATTCAAAAGGGGGCTGGATAAACACCTGAGTAGGAAAATATGTAGAGAGAGAGAGCGCTGGAAAGTGTTATTAATTTATCAAAGGCAATCTAGTAAGAAGGGAACAGTAGCAGAGACACAATGAGCTTCTGTGCTGATTTTTTTCTCTATATCTTTAATTTCCATATATTTCAAAGTGGCAAATGATTACATTTGACTAAGTACCTTTACATTCAGGGGACAACTCAAAGCGCTTCACAGGATTCACCCTAAAGTGACTGTGTATTTTATAACCAAGTACATTAGCCAATTTGTGCACAGGAACGTTCTGCATTCATTAAGGGAATTAGTTTATTTTTTATTTAGGGGATTGTCAGTTAGGACACTCCCCTCTGTTTTCGAATTGTGCTTTGGGATCTTGAACGTTCACCTGAACAGGCAGACAAAAGCTCAGTTTAACATCTCATCACAAAGACAGTGTGTCTAACAATGCAGCACTCCCCAAGCAATGGACTGCAGTGTCAGTCTAGAGTGGGAGTTCAAATTCCCAAGATTGTGCCTGAAACCCACAACTTTCTGACTCAGAGGCAAGAATGCTATCAACTGAGCCAGACGGACACCTTTTTCTCATTTTCTCAGTGTTTGTGGAGGTAAAGGATGTAATAAACTCCCACACTTTTTGCATCTGCCATTAGGAGCGCTCAGACAATGCCGTAAAACCATGAGACATGCCTCGGTCCAAAACTCAGAAAGATCCCATGGTAATTCCACATAAAGCTCATACACTGTTCATTACGCCCAGCCTCTCGTATTGCTACATAGATGCAACATGAACACCACCTGGTGTCTTCCTGGGTCCAACAATTGTGGGGTAAATGGTGCTAAAATGAATCTTTTTTAAACAAAACGATTAAATCACAATAGTGTTCATACTGAAAACGTTGAATTTAGGCCCTTAACAAGGGGTGGGTGGGTGGCTGGGAGCAGGGAACAGAAGGGTAACTGAACTGCAGGCTGGATTGGAAAATCTGACCACAACTCAATTCATCTGTGACCCTTCGCAAAACTCCGAGAGGGGAAATTCTGTGGCTGGCTCCAGGAATGAGATGGATAGATTGCTATTTGCATTTTACACACAACTGACGTTTATTTCTTTACTTTCAAAGCAAGAATTTCCCAGCAATTCCTCCGCAGCAGAGCTGCGTTACAATCTCAGCGGGGTCCGTTGGAAAGTATTGGCTTCCAATTTGTGCAGTGTGGGTTTGGAGACCTTCTCTATGCTCTCAGTTGCATTGCAGAATTATATAGAAACAACAAAGGAGGCAATCCATCAAGTAAAACTCACAAGAGGAGTTTGTGGGGATTTGTAAAATCATACTTTAAAAACGTTTATAACCCTTAGGTTATATTAGGCATTAATCCAAAAATAAATCCTTACGTTTTGACATTGGGAATCTTTGATGCTAATACTGCTACTACTACTACAGATAATAATAATAATCCTTGCATTTGATATAGCGCCTTTTCGCGTGTTCGAGACGTCTCAAAGCGTTTCACAGGATATATTGTAAAGTGAATTGACTGAATATTTTGTGAGCGAGACGCAGCAGTCAATTGCGCACAGCAGGATCCCACGAACAGTCGCAGATTGAGTGACTACTTTGTTTCTTTGTTTAAATTTATTTTTGAAGGGATTATTACCCCAGAAAGCAATCCGCCAATCAACTAACAACCGTGTTTCTGCTTACTGCTGTGTAAATAGAGGAGTGCGGTGTTTGAAAATTTGCCTAACACGCTGACCAGGAATCAAACCCAGGTCCTCTCGTTTCTGAGGTGAGTTCTCTAACCAATACACTATTGAGCCCCACTACTATAATTAAGACATTCTGATCAGAACTACTGAGGGACTTCTATTCAATTGGAATCACATACTCTAACCATATTAAGAAGATGATCCTAACAGACCAAAATTCGGGCAATGATTTATTTGTGATGTCACTCTCTTTAATAACATATCTGGAAAGCCTCTTAAATTGTCTGCTTTCTCTTTATTTATGATCTGATCTGCTCATTTTAAAATGCTTATTGTTTATCTGAAAAGCACGTTCGTAACGTTTTGTAAGTGACTTGCGATCGCTTTAGGATGGATTTAAAAAGTATTCTGGCCAACAAGTTGTGTGGATCAAGCAAGTGCAGCTTAGTATTGTAGCATTTCAACTGATGCTGTCTGGCTAGCTTTTCTGCTGTTACCCACAATACCGGTTAGGTCTTTGGCTCGCAGGATTAACTGGAGCTGAGTGGGAAGAATCTGGTGTAAAAACCCGCATCCCTTTCCCCCATTTCAAACGTGCTGTTTTCAGAAGGCAAAACACAGGGAAAATGAATGGCTTCCTAAATTAGAATTTCACCAACTGCATTTTACCAAATGCATTGTGTGGCATAATACAACAATTTGTATTTATAGAAGGCCCTTCATTAAAAAAAAGTGCCTCAGATCGCTTCACAAAAAATGGGGACAGACACCGAACAAGGAAAAGAGTTGAGGGGAAGAAGGTGAGGTGACCATATGCGCAGTCAAAGAGGTAGATATTCAGGTGGCATGGAGGAGTAGAGGGAAGGCGTTATTATAAATAATCCATGCACATGATACAGCGGCATTCATGTCGGGAAGGGCATCTCAAAGCACTTCACAGGATTTACTGTAAAGTGTAGTGACTGTTTAGTTTGTAGGCAAAGATGACAGCCAATTTGTACACAAACAGCCATGAAGTCAATGACCAATTTTTATCTAGAGGATTATTGGCCAGAACACCCTTCTCTTGGTGAACTCTGAGAAAACTGAGGATGTGCTTTAACCCTGCAATAGAGGTGTCGAGAAGTGCCGATGTGGACTGAATTATTTTGAGAAATAGCAAGTTTGGGGCAATTATTGTGATATTACTTAAAGGATGGTAGAGTGCTAACAATGGGTGTCCAAGTAGAGTATGGGGAGTCAAGGGTCAAGATATGCAGAGAGTCAATTCACTGCATTGTTTTGACCCACAGAATGAGTGGTTAGAGACATTCAGGTCAATGATTCAAAGGGAGAGGGGAAAAACTACGATGTGTTTGGAGGATACCACTCGATTTTCCACCTAAACATATTAGAAGGTGAATAATAATAATAATTCTTGCATTTGATATAGCACCTTATGACATCATTGAGATGTCTCAAAGGACTGCACAGGAAATTCTATAAAGTGGATTGATTGTGTATTTTGTGGGCGGCAGTCAGTTTTGCGCACAGCAGTCCCACAAACATCCATGACCATTTTTTTTATTTGAGGAGATTGTTGGCTATGACACTGGGAAAAATGTCCTTATCTGTTTACAAAGTGTCATGGGATCTTTAACATCCACCTGAACAAGCAGAGGGGACATGGTTTAATGTCTTATCCAGAGGAAAGTACCTCTGACAATGCAGTGCTTCTTGGTGTTGCATTGGAGACTCAGGCTAGCTGTGAGTTCAAAGTTGCGATGCAGAGTTTGAACCTATAATATTCTAACCTAGAGGTAGGAGAGAATGCTTCCAACTGAGCCAAGCTGACACCCAACTAAAAATGTAAAGGGCCAGATGGAAGGTTGTGGAGAAGGTGATAGATTACCAAAGAGTTTGAAATAACAGGATTCCGACCATGCAACACCATGTTGTAACAACTTGTGGATACCATTAGACAAAGGACAACAACAATCCAGTCCTTCAAGAGAAGAGAAAAGCTGTGTTCAACACACGTGATATCGGGGTGGGGGGGGGGAGGGGGCGGAAGTTAGCCATATAAAGAATCGCGTCTGGTCTAACAGAGTCTTATAGACTCCACAACTACAACTGAGATTTATACGTTTACAAATCTCTCTGTACCCTTGACAATCAAACAGTTTTCCCATCGCTAATAATATTCTGCATGAGCAGAAATTGCACAGCTCTTTATTTAAGGTACCTTAGAGATGCCATTGATTGACTATATACAGAATGAAGGAATTATGTGACCCAGAGCTAATTTGAATTCCTTCTCTACTCACTTATTACTTCATCATCTCCGTAGCATAAAGGAGTCAAAGTAATACAGCTTTAATGACTTGGCTTTCCCGCTGCTACCCAATAAAATAAAGCAAGAAATATTAGCTATCCTTGATTTATTCCTCAATCCTCTAGTAACAATGTCAACGTATCAAGGACTCGAAGTCTGTGTGCTGGTTTAAGGCAGAGACAAGAGCATATCTGAATAGGGAGTTTGGAGCGAGTTGAAGGGGGAGAAAAGCAGTAAATGGGACATTGACCCACGCAACCCAGCTTGTTGCTACCTCCCGCTGTAAAGCTGCCTTCTTTTCACAGGAACAGCATTGTGTAAAAAGCACCGCAGACAAGAAAACAAAAATAGTGGAGGTCAACTCACTGCCCTGGTGGAGGTCATGTACATAAAGCCGTGAATAAAATCAAAGCAGTGCACAAAAGGCGCCCTGGATAATTCCCAAAGAGAAGTTTACCAAAACTTTAATTAAGGAGCGTTCTTTTTCCATCAAAAGCGGAGTCACAACAGCAATACCAGCGCAGGCTTCTTTGCTTGTGGTCATATGGAAAGCACATACATTTAAAAAAAACTCTACATTGTTTTTGCCATTACAGCAATTGAGTGCATCTCATGTTAATTAACTTTACACTCAAAGCTGATGCTATCGCTCTGTGACTCAGCTAATCCCCTGTAACAAGCAAAACCACAGTTAAGCGACAGCCATCTGGGATATATATATATATACTACAGTATTACCAGCTTTTTTTTTTCCTGAATAGCCAGAAGTCATTTTATTTTTTGTCTCAATGATTACCAAAAAGCAGTTCGAAAAAGCTTCAGACCTATGATTCAAAGAAATCCTAGAATGCTTAACATAGGAGGCTGTTCCGCCTAAGGAGTTTGTGTTGGTGCCTCACTAATGGGAGCTAATCCTATTCCCTTAGATATTATTTTCACTCAAGTACTTATCCCATTCCCCTTTGAATGCTTTTATGGACTCATAATGCAATGCGGAATTTTGCTATGGGTAACACTGACTTGTGCACATACAACACAAAAGTATGTTGGTTGTGTATAAAATTTCCAAGTGAATGCAAATGACGTTTTATTCCACTGCGTCATGGATGACCTTATGTATAATGTATATTGATGTACAGCAATTAAAAGTCACTCGGCCCATCGAGTATGCTCCTACTGCCCAGGCAGTATCTCAGCTCTCATCCCCATCAACTACTGCCTGGAGAAATGTTTTTCCATTGCTATCTTCTGAATTTTAAAGGCAATCACCATCCTTTTTCCTCATCATTCTCCTCCCTCCACATAATATCAATAAGAAGAATCCTTGCATTTAATATAGCGCCTTACCATATCTTCAAGACGTGTCAAAGAGCTTCGCAGAATATACTGTAAAGTGAATTGACTGTATATTTTGTGTGCGCATCGTGCTACGACATTGCAGGTGTTATTGTGCCCCACAGCACTTTGCTCAACTCGGTCAGGCACCAACTCCTGTATCTCCAATACTGCTCTCAAATGGATTGATAACCAGTACTATATTAAATCATGAAAGCATTTGCTGTAAATCTGTTCCACATACAGATTTTTGTACATTTGAGAGAGAGAAGGCTCTGTCTTAATTGGAGCCTTTTCATTATAAACCTTATATCATTTGTATGCCCACATCTCCAGTTCTGCTTCCATCGTCAAGTCACACAGCTCGTTTACATCTGTATTATCTATGTCTCTCATTGTTTTAAAGACTTAGATCATGCCTATTCCCCAAACAGTTTTATTCTATTTAATGAGAGAATATTCAGCTCTGAAACTCTTTGATCAAAACTTGGATCCCAAAGTCATAGAACCACCAATGTTAATCTTTTTTTGAAACTTATATATTGTTTGCATGTCCCAAACTGCACATAACTATTTCAAATACAATCTTCCCCGTGATCTACTGAAGATTAGAATAATTTATTTAAACTTAAAAATCTAATTCTCTTGAGGTACAAATTTCATCAACTTTGTTATCAGTAGTTCAACATCAAATGAAATAATTTGCAGTCAAATCATTTTTCACCCTTCACTTTTGTACACACATACTGTTTTGTTCTGATATGCATGAACTGACATTGAAATAAATCCTTGCATTTGATTATAATGCCCTTCGCGAAGTGAATAATAATTTTTTTTCTGGGGGAATTGTTGGCCAGTGCACTGGGGGAAACCTTTTCTATGCTGACATCCATCTGTTCCAGATTTATCTGAATGGAATGCACTGTGCTTATATCATTCATGTACCTACATGTCATGATGTTATCAATACATGTTACAATTCTTCAAGAGGAGCTTCCTATAAATTAACTATCAATAATAGAATAAAAGAACACCAGGTCAGAACCTTAGAGTTTCTCCTGGTATCCTGACCAACAATCCCCCAGATTTAAAAAAAAGTAATTTACTACATGACTGTTTATGGGATATTGTTGTGGACAAATTGACTGCCACATTCACCTCACCTTACATTAAATTCTGTGAAGTACTGGGAGACATCCTCCCGACACTATATCAAATGTAAGATATTTTTAATATCATATCTTTAATATTCACTAGACCACTGGATAAATGCTTGGAGACATTATCCTACGTAAGAAGCGCTGTATAAATGTGCTAATATACATGTTGCTGCTATACCTAAAATTAAATCAGTGTTCAATCAAACTATCTATTTGGTATTTTGCTATAAGCTTTAACCTTCTTCTAAAATTTCATAAATGGAAATGCAATTACAACTAATGTCTTATAAATCCAAATAAATAATATCCACTGCACAGCTCCTATCCCGCACATTAATTAATTCTGCACAGAATTCCAGTAAGGCATATTTGATGTATAGTCTGAATGCCAAATGTCTTGATTATACATGTATCAATTAATGGCTGAACATGTCCTAATGCTCAACTTTACTGTTATTTATTTAGCTGTAATAATTGAAAAATATTTTGCAGTCTAATACTTATTTTCATTGCCCAGCTTTCCCAGAAGAATTCTTTCCAATATCAATAAGAGTAGATGGCTGTCCAGCCTGTTTATACCGTCCACATGTTATTTTTCCAGGATTATGGAGCTATCATCACATTCTGTTCACTGAAAATATTTTTCTCTGGAAATTCATTTACCGTATAAATATTTCTGCCATATTTTTAACACTGATCTGATAATAGCTCTCCAATGCTATCCCAGCTGCCGACGAACCAAATAATGATAAGAATCCTTAAATTCGATACCGCACTCTTCATGTCAGGAAGACATCACAAAGTGTTTCACAGGAAGCCTAACCCTAATGTGGAGGATCGTGATTGTGTGTTTTGTAATCACATTGTTAGATGGATTAGTAATGGAAAAGGGTAAGAGAGTGGTTGTTAGCCTTAAAAATAGGTATCTCAAAGATCACAAGAGAAGTTCAGATGAAAAGACTCTTTGGCTCATGTAATAGTGAGACGACTCAAAGCGCTTCACAGAATATACTGTAAAGTGAATTGATTGTGTATTTTGTAGGTGAAACGTGGCAGCAAATTGTGCACAGCAGTGTCCCACAAATACTCATACATTGAGTGACCAAATTATTATTATTTTTTTGGAAGGGATTATTGCCCCCAGAAAGTGATTCACAAATTGACTAACAACCAAGTTCCTACTTACTGATAGGTAAACAGAAGCACGTGGAGTGAGGAAACTTGCCTAAGGTTTTGTCCTGCCCAGGAATCAAACCTGGGTCCTCTTGCTTGCAGGGCGAGTGCTCTAACCAATATGCTACAGGACTCCATGTAATCTCATCCTTCCAGAATACGCACCCAACCATCCTCCCTTTACAGAATCATTAGTCATTAGTCTTTTTAAATGAGTCTGACATCCTGGCCTAAACCACCCTTCCTGATAATTAGTTCCAGTTGTTAATTATCCTCTGGGCAATTAAATATTTCCTGTTGTCTGTATTGATACCACCCTCTGTAACCCTGAACGCGTGTCTTCTTGTTCTGCTGTCTCAGATTATCTGAAAGTATTTCTCTGAGTTTATTTTCTCAATCGCAAATTTTTATCTTCCTTCACAAGGTTCCCGCAAACTTTATAGAGATACACAAGTTATTATTGTAAAGTCAACCCAGAAGAGATGTAAACAAACAAAGCTTGTATCTGATGTAGTCAAAATGTATCTCATGTTGTCAAAATGTCTCAATGAGTTTCAAGGTAAATTACATTCAAATGTAATGATTACTTCTGTGGGCAAACAGTTTGCCAAGTGAAAGGACAAAACCAAAACAAAGCTACCAAACAAATGTAACTAACTGAAATACAGGTCCTAATTGTTACTATGTTTGTACGTGTATACGAAGTTAATAACTTTCTCTCTCTTTGAACGTTTCATGTAACATGAAACGTTATTTACTGCATTCCTAATCAATGCGAACCTATCTTTCTCTGTCAGATGCTGACTGACCTCTTGTGCTTTTTTGTGTTTTTATTTCCCGTTTCCATCGTTCATGTTTTTTTTCTCTCTTTTTATCTCTGCAAATGCCTTTCAACCTCTGCGATACACAGGAAACAACTCTGGAGGGTGTCTGACAGCAACAACACACGGCAAATGTTTTGCACAGAGATCATTTCCCACCTAAACAGGGTATATTGTTGACTGTTCCACAGTGACTGTAGTTTTAAATTGTGCTCAGACTGCAAGCAATTTAAAGGTAGTGTCTAAATGAGTAGGGATGTATGTTTCATTGGAAAGACTCAGAAATCCCACTTGCACAATTCACTTCATGGCTGCTTGTGGAATCTTGTACAGGAATTATTTGTGAACTGCTGACGTATTGATGCAATAAAGTACAATAATATTTTTTATTTTTATTGTACTCTTTGTTTCTGCTCCATGTTAATTCTGCAGCCCACAACAGCAGCAGCAAAATTACATTTGTTTAACGCCTTTTACGTTGGGAGGACGTCCCAAGGCGCTGGACAGACAGAGTTTTGGAGAGAGCCTATTGGTTCGGGCACTCTCCTCGCAATTGAGAGGAACTGAATTTGATTTCCGGGCAGGGCGAGACGTTTGCCAAGTTTCATTACTCCACACACCTCTATTTACCTAGCAGTAAGTCAGAACCCGGTTTTAATAGAATGCTTACTTGAAATCAATAGCCTATATATGATCTTGTTCTCTTTAATGGAAGGCCATTGTAGTGAGCAGAACTATTGGAGAGACAATACATAAAATAATGCCGCAGTTAATGGAATTGATATTGCATTTCAAGTAGGCTCATGAGATGCTAATTTTGGATCATATACTGTGTCCTCTCCTAGTTCAATTCCAGGAGCTATTCCAATAAATGCTCCCACTGAGAAACTTGATGGAATATCAGAATGAATTGTTTCCCCTCAAAGTCCTGAGAACACTATCCAGGCAAATTCACTCCAAATGGAGAACGACTCATCCAAAGTGACCTTCTGCAAGTAGAATGTGCACAACTCTTACCCTACATCAAATATTCTGGATCACTGCTCTCAATAAATAATGCTTCGCTGTGTATTACAGGATGAAAGCAGTCGAAGAATAGAATGCTTTTCTGAATTGTTAAATATGTTTGACTAGAAAGAAAATCAATCACTTTGCATTATACTTTATCGTACAGCACAATAACCCAGTTCGAAGAGTTGCAAGGCACTTTCAAAGATTAATCATGGGTCTTTGCCATCAAAATGCACAGCTCCAGCTATGTCTGCATCAGCATATTCTCTGCCAATGGAAACCTTAACACTGTGCCACACAGCACCTGCCATGGGGTGGGGGGGAGCAGTAATATCAAATGAAACGTAGTGTAGATGTAATATTCTTCACCTGGATACTGGGGTTTCCATGAAAGGTTTAAATTATGAATATGGCTGGCTTAACACAATACCACAATGCTACCTTGACAACAGCACTTTGATGTGTGTGGTCACTTGAGTATTTGCACAACTCACCAAGTTTTCAGTGGTTGTTGTAATGGAAAGTGAGGGAAAACCTGATACTTGTTTGGAGTAAAAACCAGAAAACAAACACACTGACTATTGCGATATGTGGTGCAAAATAAAAAAACCTAAGAATTTATGTTTAAAATACTGTGGCTGTTGGTTTTGGCCCTTTATGAATGCATCTTGGGATCTTCAAGGACCACATTATACTAACAAGTCATTTTAAAAAATATCGCATTCTGAATACCTTTCAATAAAATAGGATGGCTTTCAGCCATTAAACCCCATTCTTTGGAACTCCATGCCAAATTGTTCCCTCCTCCCACTCCCCCCACCATCAATGCCCACTTCAAAATGCACCTCCAACAGCGCTTTCAGTCATTTTCCCCTTCTCATCTCCCACCCGCCACCCCCTGCCACCCCCCAGCTCCCAGCCAGGATTGTCAAGCGCTTCGAGATGTCCTCCTGATGTGAAAGGCACTCAGTAAATGTAAATTGTATTGCATTAGTGAGTGCTGGTTTATTTCTTCTTAAAAAGAATGGGTGCTTACAATTGATGCTGAAATGATCATATTCCTTGCACAAGATACTGAGCCCAGCATATCACAATTTCACAGAGTGCCACATAGGAAATTGCTGTCAAGTGTAGTGTAGTGCTTTGGCAAACTCGGCAGCCAATTTGAGAACAGTATAAAATCCCATAACCAATATGAAGTGAATGAGCAATTTGAAGGATCGTTGGCCTGGACACAATAGGAATGAATGGGGGGAGGGGGGGAGTGATTGTATCTCTACCAATGCTAATTTAGGTTTTACACATAGTTTGATTGAATGCCTCCTTCACACCAGTGCCTCAGTGGGTTTGTTGACATGGACTGTGAATATGTTAAACGATAGGCAGGAATGGAATTATAATAACTCTGCGACAATTAGATTTAAAAAGGGAGGTGAAAGTATTATTTAAGTAACAAGTCTTTGCTTATGCCACTTTCTGGAAGTATGTCCAACAATAAGAATGAGGTGAAGAAAGCACTGATTTTTGTCTATCAACCTTTCTCAGTGTCTCAGTCTTATTTAGGATATTAATGCAATACATTTCACGACGACACAAAGACAACAACAAGATTACATTTGTATAGTGCCTTTCACATCACAGCATTTTTCATGTTCAGAGGATGTTTCAAATAGCTTAATATTCATGCCAAATAGATGGTGGGCGGTGTGTGTGTGTGTGGAGAAGGGATGTGGAAGCTAAGGATGTGACCTTTCAATTGAACTGGCACGAAAAGTTGACTCACTTTCCTTTCTCCATAGATGCTGCCTGACCTGCTAAGTGTTCCCAGCAACTTCTGTTTTTGTAGCCTTGTAAGGTTGAGAGCATGTTGAAACCAGACAAGTTGGCCAATCATCAAAAATCCCATGAATTATTCCAGAGGTGCATGGTTTTACCATGCACATCTGTTCAGTGTTCCCAGCGACTTCTGTTTTTGTTTCAGATTTCCAGCATCTGCAGTATTTTGCATTTTGCCCACAAGGCTATATTCTGATTCACTGTGGCACCAATATGTAATAGGGTACTTGCCCTCAGAAAGCCTGTCAATTTCATCCTTTAGAATGACTCACACACAAAGCACAGACACTTGGACGAGAAACTGGACAGGAGCCAATGCCTTTGAGATAACACTCCAGTATCGCCAGGGGAGAAACAACAGAATTACGGGAAAAGAGGTAAACACGAGGAATGGGAAATGTCAAATTATTTTAATGAGGATATTGGTATTCTTTACTTCTATTCTATTCACATACACACACACACACACACACCACACACACAGATCTTCGGAACCATCCACCCACAGTAGATAAAATATTGCGGAATAGGAAGCACAAAATTGAGATCCATTGGTCAATTTTTGCTCAAATGTGTTCTCTTCCTGGGGAGATCAGACGAAGAGTGTAGGATAACATATTTAGGGCTTCGTATGAATAGTGGAGAAATGTTCAGAGGAGCAAAAGCAATAATAATATTTGCATTTGATATAGCACCTGATCACATTATCAACATGTCTCAGGATTTACTGTAAAGTTTAGTGACTGGGTATTTTGTAGACAAAGTTGTCAGCCAATTTGTGCGCAGCAATGTCCCACAAACAACCATGAAGTGAATGGTCAATTTTATCTAAGGGATTGTTGGCCAGGACAATAGGAGAAACTCTCTTCTCTTTTTGAGTAATGCTATGGGAATCTTTAATATCCCCTTGAATATGGGGACTCAATTTAACATCTCATCTGAATGACAGCACCTCCAATAACGCAGCACTCACCCAGCACTGTACTGGAGCGCGTTCCTCTGCTATTTGAATTCAAAGTCCTTCCATGAAGCTTGAACCCACAACTTTCTGACTCAGAGATGAGAGTGCTACCAACGGAACCGGCTGATATGGTGTGGGGTACATTGATCGTTCTCCCAACAAATCTTTATTTTGGAATAAAGATTAAAGGACTTGGTAAGAGATTTGTCATTTCAGAGATCAGTGTACTTACTGTTTTAGGTCCCCAACAGTAGGATCATTTAAACAGAGAAAGAAATGAAAGGTTGTGATGAAGAGAGAT
The DNA here is from genome assembly GCF_018977255.1 of Callorhinchus milii. Taxonomy (NCBI): domain Eukaryota; kingdom Metazoa; phylum Chordata; class Chondrichthyes; order Chimaeriformes; family Callorhinchidae; genus Callorhinchus; species Callorhinchus milii. The sequence continues at coordinate 6,765,599 of NW_024704748.1, forward strand.
GGGATTGGGGGGGGGGGGGGGGGGGGGGAAGGAGATAGAGGTACCGCGGAGTCGGTTTTTTGTATACATAGCTGTGACTCAATGGGGTAGACACATTGACCACTGTTGTGCAATGAATGGACCTTGTGAACCCTATGTTATCATCTCGGAGAAAGACACTGAACTATCATTCAAAACACCTATTTACTGCCACTCCAAACTCTGGTGCCAGTGAAGACAACAGATTCCATCATTTCTGCAGCTCTGCAGAGAAGGACTCAGACTCCATCAAGAGGTTTTACAATTACCTAGTGCATTGACCACAACAAAAGGGCTCGCTGGACAAAACAAACTAAGACACTTATTCTCCAATGGATACAAGTGGAGTCTGGTTGCATATTGGTCAGAACACTTGCCTTGCAAATGAGAGGACCCGGGTTTGATTCCCGAGTAGGGTGAAACCTTAGGCTAGTTTTCTTATTCCACCGCCTGTGTACACCTAGCATCAAGTGGAAACCTTATTGTTAGACGATTGGTGGGATCGCTTTCCGGAGGTAGTGAATCCTTCAAAAATAAATAAACTGAGAATTTGATCACTCAATCCATGACTGTTTGTGGGACACTGCTGTGCGCAATTGGCTGCCGCGTTTTGCCCACAAAATACACTGTCAATTCTCTTTTCAGTATATCCTGTGATGCTCTTTGAGACGTCTCGATGACGTAATCAGGCGCTATATCAAATGCAAGGATTATTATTATTACAATGCAGCATTTACTGAGTGGAGGTCGGCTTTAAAGCAAAGCAAGCGGGAATGGCAGGGGGTGGGAGGTTACTGTATGGGAGTCTGAACCTCTGCCAGTTATTTGGAGTCAGGTGGAAGAAAAACTTTGGCTCCCGGCCTGATTGACTGCAGGAGGTGAACCTTCAAGAGGTTGGCTTGAGCAGCAAATGCATTGGCCAAGGGAAATAAAGGCAGGAGCGAGGGGCTGTTAGATTAGCGTCAGACAAAGCAGCCTTGGGCTGAGCCCAGGCTTTAGCATTGGAATTTGAACTTTCCTACAATGTAAAAACTATGTTTAAAATGTTTCAGGAATTAATGCCGCCCCCCCTCAACCACCCCCCACCCCCAACCCTAGCACTTTTTAAAATGTATTTATTTATTTGCATTTATTGAAAATAAGATAACATGGAAGTGCGAAAGGAAGGGAAAACAATATCCCAATTGAAATGAAGGAGTAATTAAAATAAATATGTTGCATTGTAAGAGAGAGAAAAAAAATCTAAATGCTGGCACCCTCTCTCAAGATTTCACTGAAGCACAAAAATAGATTGAGAGGGTTGGTTCGAGTGCTGGTTTGGGTTTCACCATCTAATGCCAACACTCACCCACCAAAGACTACACGTGCTGCACAAACCTTGGAGACACCTAACACACACCTTCCTATCCCAGCTCACATTATAGCCACAAAGCTTCAGGCAATATTCTGTCAAGGAAATCGGAAACAGAGGGGAAAGAGGGGAAAAATACCTGCATTCCCATCTTCAAAACAATTCAGAAATAATGTAAAAAAATGCATCCTTATGGGATATTGCCTTCATCAAAAAAGTATTTTTCTTATCTCCCTCTCCCCCTCCTCTTTCCCTTCCTGAAGCTCCTAGTGTTACTTGGAACAAAATAGATTTATGCAAAACAAGGCATATGATGATTAAAAAAAAACGCCACATACTTGTACAATAGTTTTGTGCAGAGTGGTTCGCCAATAAAACAAACAAGAAACGTAAAAGGTGGATTTGGAATAATTTGCTTCATAATAATCACTTCACTGCGGTCCACAACGTTACAGCACCTCTTCATTGGATGCAAATGGTGAACCCCCCCCCAAAAGTGATTTAAATGGACCTCTCACCACCTTTTAGGTGATTTAAAGGGACCGCTCGCCTTCACACACCCCCCACCAGGTAATTTAAAGGGATCCCTCACCACCTTTTAGATGATTTAAAGGGACCGCTCGCTCTCGCCCCCCTCCCCACCAGGTGATTTAAAGGGACCGCTCGCCCTCACCTCTCGGGAGCTGGGGCTCCGGCCCAGCCTCTACTGGACGAGTGCCCATTGGCTGGCGCCATCAGCACCCCCGGCCTGTCATTGGGCCGAGCGCAGAAGTCGTCATCGGTACCTTTCAGCCTAAAATAAAGAAGTTTCGCATCTCGCTTTTCTGGCGGCAACGCGTGAAAACAAGTGGAGAGAGAGGAGAGAGAGAGCAGAGAGAGGAGAGAGAGAGCAGAGAGAAGGAGAGAGCAGAGAGAAGGAGAGAGAGAGAGAAACTTCTACCCCATACACACAGAGAGAGAGAGAGAGAGAGACAGTCAGAGAAATTGGGACAAGGAACGAACTTACCAGGACTCGACAGTACAGCAGAGATCTTAACCAGACAAATAACTACTTCGGTGACACTTTTATGGTTCAGTTCCACCCCCCACCCCCCAAAAAAAAAAGTTGATCGCGTTTTTATAGATACAGATATATATATATATACTGTATACATTTAAACATTCTACAACTGCGTCCCCTACTTCAGTTCCGGATCTTGGAAAGGTTTTTTTTTCCCCCTCTCTACCTGGATATCCTTCCCCAACCCCAACCCAACCCCAACTCCAACCCCAACCCCATCCCAACCCCCAACCCCATCCCAACCCCCAACCCAATCCCAACCCCCAACCCAACTCCAACCCCAACCCCAACCCCACCCTCTGGCGTTCAATACCTCCTTGAAATCGCAGCAGCTCAACACGATGTGCTGTGTCGGGTCTGGAAGCCGGAACCCGCTCCAGGTGTTGGCGTGTTTGACGGTCCTCCTCTTCCCCGCGACCGGGAGCGAAGCCGCAGGAGGCGACGGACACCTCGGGTACCAACAGGCGTCGGTCTCCGGTCTGCAGGAGCTCCAGTCCGATCGCTCGGGACCGGTCTACTCTCTGGGTCGCGCCGCACGGGACATGGTGTCGGTGCACATGTTCAAGCTCTACGACAAGTACAACCGCGAGGGGAACCGACCGAGAGACGGGAACACCGTCCGGAGCTTCAAGGCGAGCGAGGGTAAGCCCAGCACAGCACAGCCCAGCACAGCACAGCACAGCCCAGCACAGCACAGCCCAGCACAGCCCAGCACAGCCCAGCACAGCACAGCCCAGCACAGCACAGCACAGCCCAGCACAGCCCAGCACAGCACAGCCCAGCACAGCACAGCCCAGCACAGCACAGCCCAGCACAGCACAGCACAGCACAGCCCAGCCCAGCACAGCACAGCACAGCCCAGCACAGCACAGCCCAGCACAGCACAGCACAGCACAGCACAGCCCAGCACAGCCCAGCACAGCACAGCCCAGCACAGCACAGGATCGGATCGGATCGGATCGCGGTGTCACCGACGCCCGGACTCGTACGGTGGTTGTGTTCCATAATGTCTCGCGTTTGGAGGAGTTGTTGCGGTTGAGCGGTTCAGAGCACTCGCCTCGCAAGCGAGAGATCTGGGGTTCATTCCTGGGTGGGGTGGTGGGGGGTGGTGGGGGTGGGGGGTGGTGGGGGGGAAACCCTGGGCAAGTTTCCTTACTCCACACACCTGATAATAATCCCTCAAGAGAGAGTGGGGGGAAAAAAAAACAATCCTAAAATTGGTCAAAATTTGTCTGCCGCGATTCGCCCACAAGTAGAGAGTCAATTCATCTTATTACGGTAGAGGCTGTGAAGCGCTTTGAGACGTCTGGAAGACGCGAACAGAGCCAATGTCAAAGCCAAGGATCGTGACCGTTATTTGATCGAGAGCGCCTTATCCCGTCTCCGAGACGCCCCGAAGCGCTTCACACCGTATACTGTCGAGTGAATTCATTGACCGTTTCGCTGTGGACCAAACGCGAACAGCGGCGCAATTGCGCAAAAAAAGTTTGGGATTGAATGACCGAATAATTATTATTGGGGAGAGGGGGAGGTGTGTGTGTGTGTGGGGGGGGGGGGGGGGGGGGGTAGATCCATTTGCACTTGTTCCGCACATTTTTTTCTTAAAAGTAGATCCATTTGCACTTGTTCCGCACATTTTTTTCTTAAAAGAAACACATATTATTTAAGCTTTATGATGGATCACCATCTCGATTGAAGTGTCCCTATGTTTCCAGTTTCGGTTGAAACGCATCGATGTTGTGTTGCGCTTCAGGTCCCGTTGAAGTTATTCAAGTTGCTGTCAACCTCCCAAACAGTCACACACACACACACACACACACACGAGACTGACTATTAATTCACTAAGGGCATACACCGAGAGGTTATTCATGTTTTTTCAACAAAAAAATCATCGCCCAGATTTTTGCAGAGGGAACACTTTTTTTAAATATCAATAAGCAAAATTCTACTTTGTGTGTTTGCACATTGGGTATTTGTGGGTGGTGGGGTGGGGGGGGGAAATATCTTACCATCTAGACGAGCTGCCCAAGTGAGATTAAGAGGTCTGAAATAGCGCCCCCTTTCAGTCACCTCTGCCTTCACTTTTTTTTTCTTCTGGGTCGAAAATGCATTGGGTTTGAATGCTTTTTACCTGCTCTCTCTCTCTCTCTCTCTCTCTCTCTCTCTCTCATATTACTGTACCTCCCACGTCTCTTCTCCAGCTCCAAATCATCCCCCGAGCTCAGAGTTAATAGCAGCAAAAAGAAAATATCACTTGGATCATGTTTACCGTTGTGTTTGCCTTTGCAGAAAAAGCAGTGTTTTAGACCCATCCTTGGAATTTAACTCTGAGAAATGTACTGTACCCATTTCTTTGTACTTTTCTTTCTGTGCTGCCCCCCCTTTTTTATGATTTCATGTGCTGGAATCAATCGAGGAATCCCGGTAGCAACTCCTCAGAATAGAAGGAGAAATGATGTTTAAGTGGTTAAATCAAGAGCAATAATTCACCGTCGCTTATCCAAAAGTTATCACAGGCCCTCAAACTGTTTTACACAGAAATCAGGAACATCATCTTCGGGTACCAGCCAAAGAAATCGGAATTGTAGAGAGTAACACGACTGTGTTAAGAATAATAGTCAATTTAATAACAACAACAAGATTGCATTTGTATAGCAATAATATTGTCAGTGGACAATAAAGACGTCTCAAACGTGTAGACTGTGAAGTGAATTCACTGCATATTTTGTGGGCGATAACGTGTGTTGATCGAGGGGAAGGTATAATTCAGAGAGAGAGGGGAGAGAGAATGAGAGGAGCTGACACGATGCAAAGGGTCTTCGTCGAAAGATGGGGAGGAGCAAATTCGCATCAACTATTCTTACTAATCTTGCAGTTAATCCCAGAATAATGCAACATCTTCCCTGTTAAAACCAAGGTCGCAACACACAGGCTGCTGCTGACAAAAAGGGAATCGCCACGCTATGCTTACCTTGAAGGAGTCGGTGCCAATAATAATAATAATTAATAATAATAATAATGATACTGCAGCATTCAAATGGCAACAGAGCGGTCGTGCCTGATCGTTAATATCTTTTCAAACCGTTTGTGAAAATAAAAAATAGTCCCCTTATTGGAACATGGGGCAACAGGAGGTTGTCAGGAAAATTACCCTACAAGTTAATGGTTTGTGCGCTGCGCAAGGACTGGTGTGTGTGTGTGTTTATGTATGTGTGTGTGCATGTATATATTTAAATATATATATTTTAATATATACCTAATATATCGTAACTCTGGAAGTCTAAGGCATTCCGCAGAGTGGTGTGCAACCTGAGTGCAGAAAGACTTCATAAAAAGGATTTATCAAACTAACACTCATCCCTGTTAAGAGACCTGTTGGTTCATTTGAAAACTATTGGTATTTTTTTTGCTGGGACCTGTTAAAAAGTGTTAATTTTTGTTTCTGTCCCCCACCCCACCCTACCCTACCCTCTCTCCCAGAAGTGACGGGTGACAAAGTGATGTACGATTTCAACCTGACCTCCATCCAAGAGTCCGAGAAGATCTTATCCGCCACGTTTCACTTTTTCACGCCCAAACGCTGGAGGAACCGACACGAGTTTTGCAAACGCTCCAAGAGTTTCTCCTGCGCTTTCCACCAAAGCCACCAGACCCCCCCGGTGCGTGTGAGCTTCAGGGGCGCTTCCCCCGCCTCGCCCGTGGGGAAGGCGCTGGGAAACCTGACGGTCACCCCACACAGGAGGGGCACTTGGAGCGTGAACGACATCTCGCACATCACCAAGGAGGCGAGGAGGGGAGAGCTTCTGATGCTGTCGGTGGAGCTGGATTTCGGTGAAAGACTCCAAAGCCCGACTCAAGCCGCCAACTTGCCCTACATCTTGGTCTATGCCAACGACCTGGCCATTTCTGAGCCGAGCAGCGTGGTGGTCACCCTGCAGCGCTATGGCCCGTTCCCTTCCAGCGAGGAAGAGTCGACTCAGTCTCCCAACACGTCTCGTGTCCGGAGGGAGACCTACTTCTCGTCCCTGCAGAACAACGAGCTCCCCGGGGTGGAGTATCACCGTTACAACAAGCACGACCTGTGGGAAAGCGCCTACAAGTCGCTGAAACCCAAAGTGCCCCGCAAGGAGAAGAGGCGCAAGGACCAGGGCGACTCCGAGCAGGTGGGCAAGTCTCAGGTGCTGCGCTTCGACGAGAAAACCATGCGCAAAGCCCGCAGGAGGCAATGGAACCAACCCAAGATCTGTTCCAGGAGGTACCTGAAAGTAGACTTTGCCGACATTGGTTGGAGCGAATGGATATTATCTCCCAAATCATTCGACGCCTATTACTGTGCCGGAGCTTGCGAGTTCCCCATCCCCAAGGTAAGGCGGTCCACACAGCGAGTTCAGAAGGCCAGTGATGCATTTGGGAAAGTAAATGTTTCAATCTCGGTTGGCGTCTGGTTCCAATTATTTTTATTCAAGCAAAACACGGGAGTGTTACAGTGGAGTCAGAGTCGCCCCCGATACCTGCTCTGGCCACAGTTCCCCACCTCCCCCCCCCCCCCCACCCCCCCTTTTCCGGCACCCAAACCCCACCACGCAAAGGGAAGAGAGGTTCATGGAGTTTCAAAGCTGTTTTCGAAAATAATTCGAAACCTAATTATTGAGGACATGGCACACTTTTCCTTCAAACCCCCAAAAAAGAAAGAAAGCAAAAAAAAAAAAATAGGGGCGCATGGATGGCATGGATGTGACTTGCAGACTCCTAATTCCAGGCTCAGAATAACACCGAACCCTTTTTTTCCTATCATTTCCTACCGCTGTGCTGTGCATTTTTAATTCAAAATTCGAGACACGCTTGCGGAGATTTTCCCACGTAAGTCACGATGGAAACCCACGCGTAGAGGGCAACAGAAATGATTCATGGCTTGGAAACTCAGTGCGATGCACACTTGTTACTGAAACACTTTGTGGGGGTGGGGGGGTGGGGGGGGGGGGTCGAGTCGAGTCATGTCACTGAGGTTGCTTGTAATGGTGGGGGGTGGGTGGGGGGGAGAAAGGACATTAATAAAATTATCAGATGGCTTTTTTAAGCATGTGGTTCTGGTTAGCGCCATGAATTAATTCCGCAGTATTTGCAGAGATGTTTTATGCCACTGAACTTGCATTGGGGGGGGGGGGGGGGGGGGGGAGGGGGAGGGGGTGGGGGTGGCATTTCTGGCTCTGTTATTTGGAGGCTCTCCTTATTTATGCACCGAGTTCTCTGGTTTGCACTTACAAATTAAACTAGTTAGGCGGTGGGTCGCAAGTCATTTGTCAAGTCACCAGCCAACCGACGTGAGTCAAAGGGCTGGTGGGAGTCGGGGGAGTGTGTAGAGGGGATGGGGAGTGAGAGTGGGGATAGGGGAAGACAACACGACTGGATGGGTGGGGGGGTAGGAGCTCAAAAGGTCAAGAAAACGCATTAAAACTCCCAGATTGTCCCTCTCGACTCGTTTTCAACAACTCACGTGTATAAATAGCGCCTTTTTGGGGGGGGGGGGGGGGGGGGGTGGGGGGCAGCAAAGAGAAACGTGTCCAAACGAGAGGTCGCTAAAGCTGGTCTGAGCCACTGAAGGTCCTTACAAAAGTGACAGAGGTGGGGAAATAGCTCGCTTTGTGGGGTGAGATGTGCACATCTCAAGTCTTAAGACGAGGTCACTGGGAAAGAGAGAGAGAGTGAAAGAGAGAGAGGGTGTGTGGGGGGGCGTGGAACCTCATCAATTTGTGTTAGGGGAGCGGGGGTGATGTTTGCCTGAGCTGACAACTCAGTCGGAAAGGGACATACAACGTTCAGCAACTGACAGCGCCCGTTAGCCACGTGTTTTTGGAGGAAATGGGAGTCCTCGAGTGGAAGTTCACAGTGTGCAATAAAAGTGGCACAACTCAGGGAACAGCCGGACTGCAGTTGCACTTAACACGTGCATGTTATGTTGCATGGCTGGTTGTTGCATGGCTGGTTGTTGCATGGCTGGTTGTTGCATGGCTGGTTTCACACGAAAACTTCAACGCACCCTTATGTTGAAGGCAGAAATATGCACCGGTTTAACTCAAACAAAACCCCCCCAAAGACAGGCGGGATTTGTGTTTCTGTGGTTAACGAACGACTGCAATGATCCGATAGGATTTTTTTTTTTTTTTTGCGCAATTTGTGAGATTTATTCCTGATCACAGGGAATCATTGGGGGTTAGGCTGGAGATTCGGGTTATCCACCACTGAATTATAAACGGGGTTTAAATCTCCTATGAGTTCAAATCCTATTAGACTGGTAATGTTGGCCAATTCTAAAAAAAATCCATTCGCTCCAACAACAGCAACAACATGATTGCATTTATAGAGGACGTCCCAAGGCGCTGGACAGTTGGGTCGGGATCCAAGCGATGTCAGCCAAGCCTAACTGATGTTGAATTCTGTTGTGTGGCAGGCTGGATCAAATTGCATTGCTACTTACTCATTTCCACCCCCTCCCACAAGAAAAAAAAATGGTCCAATAACATTTAAAACGTGTTAAATCGGGGTTCGGGCTTTTTAATTCCTCCATGAGAAGGTTTTATACGAACTGCTCTGTTGTTCTTCCTCGTTGTCTTCAGTGAAATGTGCGGAATTCTAAAAGTCTTGTCTTTTGGACATTGTATTCCTGGTGATAAAAATGCTTCCAAGTTCTTCCTCCCTCCTCCCCTCCCACCCCCCACACACACACATTTGGAGACAAACTTGCATTTCCGCAGCCCCCAAGAAGACCAAGTATACAGCAAGCCTTTGCCGATAAGCAAGTGTTATTTGACTAATTTGCCTACGAAAATAGTCACTAGTTTGAGAGCATTTTGAGACGGGCCACCGACTCGATAAGGCGGGCATCAGATGAAATGCAAGGATTATTACATCAAACGCAACTGCAAGGCTTATCACTGACATGGCAGGCAAAACATCTTCACAAATGATTCATAAACTCACGTGTATACGGTTATGTCTGTGTAAATAGACACGTTTCAAAACCCATCCACTCCCTGGAGTTTGCAACAAACGGATGTGCATCAGTTAGTGGAAACATACCATTCACTTATCGTTTGGCACAGATAAAATACCACATATATAAAAAGGATCGTATTGTGTTTATATATATATATATATATATACTTAAAAGTATGTAACCTCTCTTCCTGCTACAGAAAACACTTCCCTTCTCTAAACTGCGACTCAGATACTGAGCCCACCCATGGGTTTGATTAGACACGGTTGTCCACATTGTGAGAGCGACCCAGATGTGAGACAAACGAGTTAAAACTGGGAATGATGTGGTGGTGGGGGTGGGGGAGAGATAGTTTTTTGGAGCAATATCACCACTCACAGAAGTCTGGGAAAATGCAAATCGTACATAGACACAGAAACATCAAATTATTAATAATAATCCTTGCATTTGATATACTGTAAAGTGCATTGACTGTATATGTTGTGGGCAAAAATTAAATAACGCCTTTCAAGTCAGCAGGAAGTCTCAACACGCTTCTCACACCTGATCAGGAACCCTGAGCTTTGGGGGTTGGGGGTATGCCGTTCTTACCGTTAAAGACGTGAAATATACAAAATGCAAAAATTATTGTGCCAATATTGCAATCACTCCTACACGTTTTTGATAGTGTGGGCAGACCAAGCAAAATGTGAGTCCTGAGACCTCAGAGCTTCTGGTGTAAACTGAAGCTTGTAATAATAATAGTTGCATTTGATATAGTGCCTTATAACACAATTGAGATGTCTCAAAGTGCTTTGCAGGATATAACAATAATAATCCTTGCATTTGATATAGCGCTTTTCACGTCGGGAGGACGTCCCAAAGCGCTTCACAGAACACACTGTAAAGTGAATTGACTGTTTATTTTGTGTCATGGAAGGAGGAATGAATGTGTGCCAGGATGGTTACCTTCTACGTTCCTCTTGCGGTTATAGCTTAAAAAAGATCAACGTGAATATTCAATCATCGTTGCAACTTCAATTTGATGAAAATATTTTTAAGGAGATTAATTTCCTCTCTAGCCCTTTGATTAATTCTGCTGGATCACGCTACTATCCCATTGCTTATTTATTTTTAAAAAAATATCGCTTCCCCTTCCTCTTTATGCTTTGCTTTCCTGGTCTGCAGTATTCGTCTCTATGAGTGCTTCCTCCCAGCATATGGTTTCACCATTTCCTTCATCCTGTAGCTACAACTGCACAGAGTCAAGATTGTCTTACTGCATAGACTTTCCAGTTTGTCCCCGCAAAGTCACAATCCAGTTTTATTTGGAGCTTTTTTGGAAGTACAAAAAATAATATTTGAAGCAAAAGTATTCTCCCAGAGAATAATGGCAATAATAAGTTGTGTTATTTTGAAGTAAGCTCTGAAAGCTAATGGTCAATCAGTATGATTGGAATACCAGCCATTATACCAAGCCAATTTGTTTGTGATGCAGATTCAGCTTATAGCAATAATTTCAGTGCACATCATTTAACATCTCCATCATTGAACTCTTGCTACACCGATCTGGTGTAATAATAATAATAATCCTTGCATTTGATATAGCAGCTGATTACGTCTTTGAGACATCTCAAAGCACTTTACAGAATATACTGTAAAGTGAATTGACTGTATATTTTGTGAGCGAAACTCAGCAGTGAATTACGCACAGCAATGTTCCAGAAACAGTCGTGGATTTTAAGTGAACAATTTATTATTATTATTTTTGAAGGAAATATTACCCCAGGAAAAGCAATCCGACAATCAACTAACAACCAGGTTCCTATTTACTGCTAGGTAAACAGACGCGTGTGGAGTAAGGAAACTTGTCCAACATTTTGCCCTGCCAGGAATTGAATCCAGGTCTCTTGAATGCGAGGCAAATGCTCTAACCACTGAGCTACAGGACTCATATATGACTTGAAAAATTTGAGAGACAAAAACGTAGATAGGTTATTCGCTACAGTATTGCTCTTTCAAATGCAAAGAACCACGCCAAGATAATACTTGCATTTGATGTAGCGCCTTATCACATCATTGAGACATCTCGAAGCACTTCACAGAACATATTGTAAAATGTAGTGACTTGTGTATTTTGTGAGCGAAATGCAAAAGATGATTCAAAGGTTTGGGTTTGGTATGTGATAGGATTGGTTTGCAGTGAAGGTGGATTGTATGCATTCAGTTCATTTTTCTGCCTTTCATTTGCAGGTGGTTCGCCCTTCCAATCATGCAACAATCCAGAGCATCGTCAAAGCTGTTGGGATTATTCCAGGAATTCCAGAGCCCTGCTGCGTGCCTGACAAAATGAACGCTTTGAGCGTTCTCTTCTTTGACGAAAACAAAAATGTCGTCTTAAAGGTGTACCCCAACATGTCAGTGGAGACGTGCGCCTGCAGATAGACTGAGTGGCTCACGAAGGAAACAAGAAACACATAGAACCTGAACTGCTAAATACAGTATCTGTATTGCCGTGTAACACAAGTCAAAGCTGCATCCCGTCTTGTCCAGTTTAGGAACTTGATACCACTTCTGTTCCCCTTTCTTTGTCAGTATCAAAATGCTCACTTACGGAGATAAGCAGCAAAGGGTAGATTGAGGGTAAGGTACCAATATTTGGAGGACTTTTATCAATTCAGAAAAGCCTTGTGTTCTGTTTACAACACAACCCTTGTCTGTTCACCAGGCAAATGAAGCAGTGTTACATCACCCACAACATCCCCTCAAAGATAGCAGGGCAGGATGGGGCTGAGTGTGGGATTTAAGCTTTTCTTGTGCTCTTATCTGTAAAATAATAATAGCAGGAATGCCAGTCTATTTAAGTGTAGATTATACTATATTCTTGATCTTGGTGTATTGTGTGTGAGTTCAAATCTTTATTCAGCTTCTCATTTATTTAATACTGATTTGGATTCTGGTAGCAAATATGGGATTCAGCTTTTGTTAAAAAAAACAAAAGTGTCAAATAATTATAGGGCTTTCCAGAGCACTTGCTTTCTAATCTTAGAACCCCATAAACTAAGCAACTGTCCAAACAGTAGGAGAAAAAAGGTTTTTGCTTCCAAGATTAATTCTGGAGAAAAATCTTGGTTAACCAATGGTCGTGTTTATGTAAATTGTACAAAAAAGAATTCAAAATAGATGCTTTCGAATTAAAATATTGTGATATCTAACATACAATGCAAAGTGCTAAAGCAACAAGTTTAAAATATGGCACTAATTCAATACCCATAAGATTTCAGCAAATGGGAGTCCTTGAAAAAAATACCTAGACAATCTTTTATCCAGGCTTTTCTGTCGTCAACTGGATTTCCACTTGCATTTTTTTTAACATTACATTATGACCAAAATAAAAATAAGAAAAAAAGATTAATTCTACCCAAATGTGATGTTGGAAATAATAACATCTATGAATGTATTTTCAGCAATGTGTCAATTCCTGAAAGCATGTTATGTGAAATGTGTGTAGTGCCCACAGGCTGCCTAAAATAATCTTACAGCTGTAACATGCAAAGTATTTTCAGAAATTAAAAGGTTGAGATTGTACTGAAGTTTCTCACCGACAATTTTATTAAACAATAATAATCCTTGCATTAGATATAGCGGCTTATCACATCGTCAAGATGTCTCAAAGTGCTTCACAGGATATGCTGTAAAGTGGAATGACTATTTTGTGGGTGAAAACATCTATTTTCAAAGCTGCTGTCCTGCAAGATTTGCTATTATTAAAGTCGAGAGTTACTTTTATGCTTTATTCTATTGTTTGCCAGCTTTTGCTTTGTCTGCTTCTGTGCAGCTTACCCCCAAAAGGTCATCTTCTCTCAGATATCTGCTTTCTCCTGCTGCAACAAGGTCCAAAGACAAGTCAAGGACTGACTTAGTAAGTATCATCATAATAATAATCTTAATAATAATCTTGCATCTAATATAGCACCTTATCACATCTTTGAGATGTTTCATGAGTATCTTGTGGGAGAAACGAGGCAGTCAATTCCACACAGCAGTGCCCACAAACAGTCGTGGATTGAATGACCAAATTATTTGTTTATTGAGGGATTATTAGCCCTGGAAAGCGATCGTCCAATCGACTAACAACTGGGTTCCTATTTACTGCTAGTTAAACAGAGGAGTGTGGAGTAAGGAAACCTGCATAAGGTTGCGACCCACCGTAAATCGAACCCGGGTTCTCTCACTTGCAAGGGGAGCGCGCTAACCACTACTCTACAGGAATTGCTCCCCTCAGCACTACCCATCTCTTTCTTCCCCGCCAACCCCCCCCCCCACCACCCCACCCCTTCTCCAGTCCTTCCCCCTGCAAGAAGAAATGGCAAAGAGAGGAAAATTGACATATATGAAGAATCTCACTATTCTATGGCAAAGCTTGGAAATCCTCTAAGAGAAGGTATTCTAAGGGCAGTTGTGCTTTCCTGAGATTGGGCAAGGATTAGTATTTCCCAATTTACAGATGTTGTTATTCATCACCTTCATCCACCTTTCTTCCAAAGGAGTTATTATATTGCATTTTCTCCCCTCTCTTGAAAGGTGTCGCTATTCCAATGGGATACAGTTCCTCATAGTCATTCATGTGGGAAACTAGACAATTTGTCCTCATCTAACCTGCTTCTGCACACACCTTGCAGTAGGTGTACAAGCATGGCAATCAGGAATGAGATCCCAGGCAGATATCCTACCAAATCTAGGCATGCAGAGGTTTATTGTACTGACCCTAACAGCGATCAGCTAACTCAGCACAGATGGGAAATCAAATCTGCAATTTTCCAGCCTGAATAATGCTTTTACCCATTTGGCCATTGATCAGACACTGGATTCTAAGGTTGGTGTGTATACAACCTCATTTGGGAGCTAACTGTGGAGAGGCGTAGTCTCCAAATACATTGATAAAGGAGGGTTGAACAAAATTACCATTGGGGGAAAATCATGGGAATTGCAGCTAGGATTTACAAAGGATCAGAAAATATTGTAATCCTGTCAGTAAACGAATATGTGTCACACTAAACCCAGGGATCTCTGTTCTGATGCCCCTACAAGGAGATTAGAACAAAGTTCTTGCAGGTCAGCAGGGTGCACATCTGGCTATTAGCAGGATTCAATTAATAATTCTTGCATTTGATAGAGCACTGATCATGCTGAGATGTCTCAAATCACTTCAGAAGAAATTGCTGGCAAATGCAGTGACTGTGTATCTGTAGTGAAATTAGAAACCTTGTGAATCCAAGTTGTGACCTCCGCTTGTTTGATCCCATTGTGTTTTCTGTCAGAAACATTGATAATTAATATGCTGATGGTTAACACAGATCTTCCCTTTTGGCCATTGGTAAAGCCACTTGCATTCTGTGCGAGGCTGAACCATGTAGATCAAGGAGGTCCTGTTCAATCCCTAGTTAGCTCTCAGTCAGGGTCACAGTAAAAGTGTTGCCTTTCACAAAAGGAGTTTGGATGGGGAAAACCCAATGACTCATTCATCTATCTTTCCAGAACACCCACCTAACTGTCCTCCCATTTTTGCAACATAAAGCTGCTTCTTAAAGGAGACGGGCATCCTCACGTCACCTCAAGCACCCTTTCCAATTACCTGTTCCAGACATTAAATATCCGCTGTATCATGGAATATTTCCTGGTGTCTGTCCTGAAGTTGCCCTTTGTAACCCTGAACCCTCTGCTGGCTTGGAATGTTTGAACATATTGTTCTGGCTTTACTTTTTCAATCCCGTTTTACAATCTTATATCTCTACAAGAACCCCTCAGAGACATTTCTCTTCAAGGGAAAATATCCCCTGTTTATCTAATCATTCCTCGGAGCTCATTTCTCTGACACTGAGGATCAACCAGTGGCATGTACCAGTTTAAATAAAACTGTCTGGAACACACTTGGTTTCAAGTCACTGCTGTCTGCAGGCAGTATAACATTTTACATAAAAGAATTTGAAAATTATGCACAAAGCTCCAAAAATGGGGCAGCACAGCTTACAGGATTTCCAGAGAGAGCAGTAATATGAAAGAATTATTGAAGATAATTCAACATATGTTTCAACAGAAAATAAGTGCAGACAGCATACTTTTTTTTTAAAATTCACTTTTTTGTAAAACAAATCCTCACCAACAAGAAAAAACATTTGTACAGTCATCCACCAAGGTTTTAATAAAAGCATAGTAGCAGGACTCTTACATCTCTATTAATGCATAAATACCAGCTGGATATAGAATATTGAATAAAAATAATTAAAAAGTCTTAAAATATTTGTCCAAAAACATCATCTGCATTATATGCCACTATTCTCTACATTAAATCAGTTTGGATAATTGCTCCCAACAATATTATGGCACAAACCTTGCATTCAAAGGTATGTTATGTACAGAATTGTTACTTGGGTGGGCATGATAAATAAATGCCTTCACAATCAATGACCCTCAAGTCATATGTTCCATCACCAATCAAGCTTTCAATTGGTTCCGTCAGTTGGGACAACAGTCGTCAAAACCCTACGGTTCCCAATCAAGTTTGCCAATTGTACCATGAAATTGCAGAAACAAAACTCAACACTCTTTACTTTCTAGTCGTTGTTTCCCCCTGCCCTGCCTCCGGCAATAAAAAGCCAAGTTTGAGCCAATGGTTTCAGAGGGAATCGAATTAGAAACTGCGGCTGAATCTTAGGTTACAAAATAAACCGTGGTATCTCAAAAGGTTTTACCATCTTGCTTAACTGCCTCCTAGGGATATATTACTTACTGCCTAATCATTTCCCAAAGACTGCCCTGAAATATTTGAGAACTGAAGCTGGCAGAACTTATGTTCGGTTAGATTCCACTAATTGAAGACGACAAAGCTTATTTTCACAGACGGTTCATGGGGAGAACAGACGCAATTAGAATGTCTACACTGCCACACTCAAACTGCTATTTCTACATGATCCCTTTCCTTCCCCCAACCCTTAGACTTCCGAAGGACTTGATCCCGAATCAAATCAGATAGATTTCTGTGGGGAAATAATATCTCAGGATACAGTATATAGTTTGTGACACGACATGTGCATGCAAGTGTTAGGATGGTGGAAGGCGAACTGGATGGACCTTGGTCTTCCTTCACCAAGCAAATTCTTATGTTCTTAACAGACTCTTCGACAGTTTCATATGGTTCAATAAGTGTCATGGGGGGAGAATTAGAGAGAGAGAGCAAGGGAGAGCATTTTATTCTCTTCTGGTGGATTTCCACTAAAGGAGCCAGGCAGGGACTTAGTTTAACATTTAATCCAAAGCACAGTTTGTTCAGCAATGCAGTGTTACCCTAATGCAGAGCACCTCAATGGAGTGTTGGCCTAAAGTGAATTCAAAGACCAGGCATGGGCTCGAGTCCATAACCTTCTGATCTAAAGGCAATGTGCTGCCAACTGAGGTAAATGAAACCTCGTAAAAGTAAATTAACGTATAACTGAGGCCACTCAAGCATCACAGCACATTGCACAGGAAAGAGACCAACTCAAACATTGGCTTTCTGTTGTGCAGACCCTTTCAGAACAGCACTGACTGAGGTCTGGGAATTCATTACTCTCAATCACAGATGGTCTATTGGATGGGGATTGGTTGCCACTTACGACCCAGGAAGAGTTAAAACCCAGAATGTTTAAGAAAAAATAATTTCCAACTCAGAGTTGGAGAAGACTCTGTGTGGATTCCATGGGCACAGACTCCCCATTCGCCCTTGAAAGCATAGAGTGGTGCTGCACATAAATCACGAGTTCTGCGTGCATGGAAAACCAGTTCTGGCCCTGGTGCACTTTGTGAACTCTTGATGAGCATTTTAAATATTTCATGCAGGGTTTGGCTGCTGTCAGGACCATCAATGTAGTTGTCATCCAAGATGGAAAATGCTGTCGAGGGCACGTTGATCAATAGTACATATTCTATTTCCATCTCTGAATTAAATGCAATATATTTTGTTAGATGGATATCACTCAACAATACTATCTTCTATCCCTTGCAATTTTTCCTTTCAATGTTCTCTCCTCAGCTCATCTCTTGAGCAGGTGCCAGTTAAGCAAGCAGTTCCTTGTTACCTTACCAGAGAAAGCATGCATCACGTGTTAGCTTAGATAGTGAGTGTCAGTGTGGATCCATTTAACCACCTGAGAAACTTACAATATAATAATAATCCTTACACTTGCTACAGTTCTTCGTCATGTTGTCAAGATTCTCACAGAGCTTTGCAGGATTTATTGTATCGTACAGTGGCTGTGCATTTTGTGGGAAAATGTGGCAGTCGATTTCCAGATAGAAATGTCCCATAAATAGCCATGAAGAGAATTGATGACGTGCGTTATTGGCCAGCACACATGGAGAACTCGCTAACTCCCTTCCCTTTTTCCCCTTATAAGGGTATAGAGAAACTGAGTTTCAAAAGAGCGGTGAAACTGAGGGCTTTGTAACAGACCTGAAAAGTAGATCAGCCTCTGATCATTGTCCTTAAAATAATCCAACTCAGACAACATTCAAAATACTACGAAAGAATACCCCCAAAGCATACATAGACAGCTGAAGCTTAGAAACGGAAAGTGGGCCAGAGTTACTAGCAGTCCTCACCATTTATGCCAGCAATGGATTTCTATGTTTAACCAGTCAGCACCACTTAGATCTGATACAATACAACATAAGTTACCTTTTTGGTTTAGTCAGCGTTATGTTGAGCGTTTATAAAACAACTTTTTATTGGCTCTGTGGTCAATGTGTAATTTAAACTCATCAACAAAAGCTGTATTAAAGCTTAATTTCTTTCCTTGTCCCCAGGACATAGTGTTTGCATTTCACTTTGTAGAAGCCTGTATTACCTTTACTTAGAATGTACGGATAAGCAACCCAGACTGGTACAGTATCTCTGCTGCAGTATGCAGTATTAGGATAATTATAATAAACCTTATACTTGATATAGCACCTTATCACATCATCGAGATGTCTCAAAATGCTTCACAGAATTTTAACATGTGAATAATCCTCATCATCCGCTTTGCTCAGTTGCTGATAGCACCTTCGCAAATGGAACTTAATGAATGAAACATAATGCAGAACCAATCGATTTCAGTTAGGATTAAAAATATTGAATTTTTAAATTGAAATGATGAACACTGTAAAAGTTGGCGGGGGGGGTGGGGGGGGGGGAAACGAAGCCTGTGGGGGAGTAGCAATACTCTGGAAACATTTGTAGAGCACATATTTTCCATTGACAAACCAAGGTGAAGAACTAAGACATTGCGGTGGGAAAGGGTCAGGTAGCATGTCCTGGTCTACTCTTTTAGCCAACTGCTGACACAATGCAGTGCTGGGGGCTGGTTGGAGTGGGGGTTGCATCATTGGAGATGCCATCCTTCAGATAAGACTGTCTTGTGCTACCAGTAACTCTGTTCTATGTTCCATTTCTAAGCTTTAGCTGTCTTTGTATTCTTGGGAGTATTCTTTCATATTATGTGTTGAATCTTATCTGAGTTTGATTACTCTAAGGACAATATCCAGAGACTGATCTACCTTTCAGGTGTGTTATGTTAACATCTTCCCACTTAGGTGGACGTTAAAGATCTCACGTACTGTTTAAAAAGAAAAGGGAATTTCTCCCAGTGTCCTGATCAACAATCCCCCAGATAAAATTGTTCCTTAGCTTACTTTGTGGCTATTTTGGGGACATTGCTGTGTACAAATTGGCTGCTGCATCACCTGCAACATATGGTCAAAACACGTTGAAGTATAACCTGTGAAGCACTGAGACATCCTCCTGTCTATATCAAAAGGTACTATACCAATTATAAAGAGGAAATTTACTACATTTGATCTCAGCCATAAGGAAAGAATGAACACCAAAATTGAATACTTTTTGTCAAGTCAATACATGGTAATAAGTGAACAAGTTTATGGAGGAATGGGGAAAGGAACAAACATCTGTATATTGTGGAATGCTGTAGTGTATTGGTTGGAGCACTTGCCTCTCAAGGGAGAGGACCTGGGTTCGTTTGCTGGGCAGGGTGAAACATTGGGCAAGTTTCTTTACTCCACACGCTTCTGATTATCTAGCAGTAAGTTAGAACCCTTCAAAAAAAATAATGAAAATAGTTTGGTTGCTCAATCACCAACTGTTTGTGGCACACTGCTATGGGCAATTGGCTGCCACAATTTGTCCACAAAATACAGTCGACTCACTTTACGGTATATTATGTGAAGCACATTGCGACACCTCAAAGACATGATAAGACGTGCATAGAACAATTCCAACAAAGTAAGGGCTTTCTCTCAGCTGCTAATGTAAGAACTCTTATTATTCAATTCCTATTTCAATGTAAAGAGGAAAGCTACCATTGTTTTTGGCTGGGAATCGGTTAATCTCACATTGACGTTCTTGGCTCTACAAGCAGAGTTCACATTCTCCACGTGTTACTGAACGCATTGTGTGGTGCAGATTTCTACTTATTGGAGACAAAGCATCTCAGGTTTTGTGATATTTAATCATGGTAATAAATATGCCCATCATTAATCTGAGTTTATGTGTGTCTTAGATTCCCAGTACTGAACTATTCACTTGAATAACTAGCCTGGATCACATTGTTCTCATCCAATATTGTCTCCACACAGTGTCTGTCACTGTACAATGATTTAGGTCAGCTTTGTAATCTTTCTTTTGAATATAGCAACACCTGGGTTTGCCAATGAGTTCAGCACTAAAGCTATACTGTAGGAGGAAAACCCTCCTTCAGCAGCGTAAACTCTGTTCCAAGTCATCTCCACAAAATGCATTGTTCATTCAGAGAAGCACTGTATTCCATTCTCAGATTTAAAGGAAATCAGCTTGAAAACAACCTCCGCCCTGGACCGCTTTCTCTTGCAGATTTTATCCAATACCTTCCGAGTTCTTTGTAATCTTGCCACCACACCCTGTGAGCATCTATTTTCTCCAAAGCATTACTGCAGATTCACCTTTTCTCCTGACATTCCCAAGTCAGGTATTAGTTTCGCCTCACATCAAACAATTAGGCTTAGTTAACCACTGAGCATTCGCAAGCAGACTTTGCTCAACCTTCAGAAGGAGCACTTTTAAAAGGATGAAGAAACCCAAATATGATTTAACTCTTGAAGTGATGAATAAATGTTGCTGTTTTATCAGATTTCTCGATTGAACTTCAGAAATGCTGCCACAGTATTCAAATGATGCCACAGCCAATAAACTATGATCCTTTCAAATAATCACTATAACAATAATCCTTGCATTTGATATAGCACCTTACGATTACATTGCGACATCTCACAACGCTTCACAGATTATTTTGTAAAGTGAATTGACTGTATATTTTGTGGGCGAAATGTGGCAGCCAATTGCACACAGGAGTGTCCCACAAACAGTCGTGGATTAAGTGGCCAAATGATTATTATTATTTTTAAGGGACTATTATCCCCACTCACAACCCTTTCAGAAGTTAAAGAGCTTTAAATGGTTCAGTACATTCCTTTAAAGAGCAGGAAGTTGTTGCCCAATGTATGGTCTAACAGAGGAGATGCTTTTTAGGGGAACAAAATACAGGAAGGAAACACTGCAATTGGCCTGAATGCAAATATATCAGCCACAACTCCCATTCAGATTGCTCTGCGGTGACCCCTGCTGGAAACTATACCTCTGTAGACATCGCAACTTAACCATTTGAACATCTTCGTAAAATAAAATTAAGGTTGTGCAGAATTTTAGTAAATTCTTAAACTCTGTCTTAATTTGGATTACCCACTTTTTAAAAGGAAAAAAAAAACAGCTATGGCAACTTGGCTTCAAAATTAAGCTGGAATTCAAGAATTTTCTAAAAATTTTATGACACTGGCTTAACGCAAACTCTGTGAGACAATTCTGACCACAGGCAATGACACTTACTTGCATGGCCAAATTGACTTACAAAATCAACAATGATATGAAACACGGTAGCCGCAAACAATCCATCACCTTTAGGAGCAGAAGAAATGGGAAAGAGAAGAGTGATAGGAGAAAGAGAACACCCATTTTAAAAACTACAAAGAAAAATATTTGTATCACAACATCGATAACATTGCAAAAAGTGTAATGAACTCTGGGGTTTTTTCAATGTTACAAATGTTGCTCTCATTTCTTGTAGTGTTGTTGAATTTTTTTCATTTTACACTTAACAGTATTTTCTGTGAAGCGCTTTGAACTGTCTCGAAGATGTGATAAGGTGCTCTATCAAATGCAAGGATTATTATTATGAATAAGGGAGTGATAATTCTCTGGCAAAAGGTGCTTCGGTTCACAGAAAGCAGAGCAAACCAGAATTACTCATCATCATTTATTGATGCTAGATTATAATAATAATAATCCTTGCATTTGATATAGCGCTTTTCACGTCGGGAGGACGTCCCAAAGCGCTTCACAGAACACACTGTAAAGTGAATTGACTGTATATTTGTGGGCAAACGCGGCAGCCAATTGCGCACAGCAATGTCCCACAAACAGTCATAGATTGAAAATGATCAATTTATTATTCTTTTTGGTTTTTTGGAGGGATTATTATTAGGCGTGTGGAGTAAGGAAACTTGCCCAAGGTTTCGCCCTGTTGTTGTTGTTGTTGCCTGGAATTGAACTCAAGTCTCTCGCTTGCAAAGCGAGTGCTCTAACCACTGAGCTACAGGACTCCGTTTCCAGAGTCGTTGGACTCATTAATGTCACTCACCTTTCATTAAAAGGTTACAGGATTGATCCCCTTAACCGTGATTACTTGCTGAAACTATAATTATTTGGAAATATTCTCAGAACTAGATGCAAAGGTTGGTGATTCAGGGGTAAATGAATGGGTTTGCTAGGAACATGTTAAGGAGGAAAAATTATGCTTCTTCGAATGCAGCCTTGATTAAACAAACAGGAATTCAAACAGTGTGTACCTCAGGATTTTGTAGCACATTTATCCCACAGTATCAAGTGCATTTGTTTGGCTCACTTGGCAGCACTCTTGCTTCTGGGTCTGTTTTTTTTGGTCAGCCGGGTGTTTGACACATACAGAAACCCATCACCATGCATAAGAGTATCCAAACCAAACAGATTTCCAGGTATCCCATCGAGTCCTGGACGAGAGACAACTTTCTTCAGCTCAACGTGCGAAAAACCGAGGCCCTCCTGATTGGCTCACGTCAGCGCCTCCGCACCTCAGACGCCGACACCATCAGCATCCAAGGCTGCACTCTCCACCTCTCAGAGCCAGTCAGGAACCTCGGCGTTTTGTTCGACCCTGAGCTGTCCTTTCTCTCTCACATCCGCACCACAACTGGCACCGCCTTCCACCACCTCCGGAACATCGCCAGACTACGGCACTACCTCACCCCTCACGCTGCTGAAACACTGGTCCACGCCTTTATCACCTCAAAGCTGGACTATGGGAACTCTCTCCTCGCCGGCCTTCCCGCCACCTCCCTCCACAAGCTGCAGGTCATTCAGAACTCTGCAGCTCGTGTACTGTCCCGCACCAGACTTCGGGACCACATCACTCCCACCCTCGTTCGCCTCCACTGGCTCGAATTCAAGATCCTCATCCTCACCTACAAGGCCATTCATGGCCTTGCTCCCTCCTACCTCTCCGACCTACTATCCCCCTACCTACCTGCCCGTACCCTCCGTTCCTCTGGCTCCGGTCTGCTCCACATCCCCTGCCCTACCATCGGTGGTCGGGCCTTCAGCCTTTCAGCCCCGAGGCTCTGGAACTCTATCCCCCAGTGCCTTCGCCGCCTCCTCCCTTTCCTCCTTCAAGGCCGGTCTCAAAACCTTTCTCTTTGACCGAGCCTTCAGCTCCCCTCTCGACTCTCTTCCCCCTCCTCGCTCCCTCCCTTCCCTCCCCTCACCCTGACCATTTCCCCCCTGCTCGGGTCATGACCCAACTGTGCAGCGCCTTGGGACGTCCTCCTGATGTGAAAGGCGCTTTATAAATGGAATCTTGTTGTTGTTGTTGTTGTTGTATGTATGTATGTATGTATGGAAATTCCAGAAATATTTACTGGGATGGAATTTACGCTCTCTCCCCAGAGGAACACATACTGCTTACCTAATTCTGGACAGTTTAGGTGCAAGAGCCAATGCTTGGGGACCCCTGAGTGTGCGTCGGGGTACTGCTCGAGTCTACCCAACTAAAACCCTGTAGCTTGCCATTAAAAGTCTGGCAAAAGTTCCCACTGCTAGTCAAGCTAGGACCACTATACCCATTAGGGCTTTGGCATTCAGGACCTGAAGTGGAAGAGTCAGGTTAACAATAGCTAAGTGTGAAGAAATCCTAGCCCCAACTGGTCTGCCCTTCCACGTCCTGCCAATAAGCCAGACTGGCTGCGCTGTCATCAGCAGTGCTGGAGTACTGCACACTTCTGCGGCAGATGCTTATGGGTTCAAGCCCAACATTGAGACCTGAACTCATTCCCTGAGCTGATATTCCAATATAATTTTGGCAGAGTATTGCCTTGTCAGAGGTGCCATCCTTTGGATGAACCATTAAAACTAAACCCTTTCTGTCTGGTCAGGTGGAAGTTTGAATTTCCATGACACTGTTTAAAAAAATCCATGACACAATTTGGAAAGAGAGGAAATTTCTCCTAGTGTCCTAGCCAAAAATCGCAGATAAATTAGTCATTCATTTCACTGATATGGAAATAATTAGTCATGCCATGCGCCTACAAATGTCAAACATTTGATAACAAGTAACTATGAAGCTTTGAGATGTTGTAAGTGCTATAATTGATTGCAAGGATTTTTTAAAAATAAGTATTTTACCAAATTAACCATCATATATAACTGTTTCAAGATATACCTACACAGAATGATTAAGCCTTTACTACACCAAGCAGCTATTTTACAATTTAAAATTCTTAGTGTTGATGAATATTAGGTAGGAACTGAGAGGTTAAATTAAACATACCAAGCGGACTTTAGGATTTGTAAAATCCATGGTGAAAAAATACAAAATGCACTTATTTTAAGGTTTTAGTTGCAGTTCTCTATGTCGCACAATTTTGGACAAAAAGTTTAAGGAAAGACATGGAATTTGAAAGTGTTCAAATAATAAGAAACAAAGCAAGCAATTCAAGAAGCGTATTTCAGGGAAGCTTTAGCGAAAAGGCAAAAAGTTAAATTCATGTAACTCTAAAATAATGGAAGGTATCACTATAATATCCCTTGCACTGGGAACAGAAAACAAGGAGAAAATTGAAAGTATACCTGGAATAATGGATAGAATAGCATGTTAAGTAGTATGGCAAAACATGGAATTGTTTTAAAGCATAGAAAAAAAATAAGTGGGCAGATTTCAAATTTGACGGAAAGTTGTGGGATATGGCAAAGCAGCAAAGGGCGATGGGGTGATGCGTAGAACTTAAACTTAAAGTGAACTAGATATATTGAGAAACGCTTTCTCATCATTGCAACCGGCTCAATAGATACATAGCAAAAAGTATGCAATTTTGGAAACAATGCAGAGTATTAGAGGATCAATTAGTGTGTGCATTTTCTAAATGCTTTTCAAGTTACAGTGATAATGTGCACACGTTCTTAAGCGGAAGTGCCTGTCACATTCTAATGAACATATTCAATGATTATCTTATCTACTTAGAACTGCAACAAATATTAATCTGTTTTACACTGGAATAAGGGAAGTCAAGAAGATTAAAAATCTGTTACCAATTCCAACACAAAACAGGCAGGAATATTCATAGCATATGAATATATATATATATATATTCACCCTATAGTGGCTACAGCAATATAAACTTCAGAATATTCCTCATTTCCTAATGCATAATTGCCTCAAAATAGGTTTTTAATGGGCACTGAAAGGAATCATTTGATTGCCGCGCATTTTTAGAGAAAAAAAAAGTTGAACATCTTATATCATTATTCTCTGGGTGCAATCTACAAAAAATAAGATGAATGCTTATGGAAGGGTTGTGTGCAGTTACATCAGTGCTTTGAACTTTTCTGGTGTCCTTCGCCTGTGGGTTGGATTTACCACATTTTCCACATACTTCACTTATCTTCAGCAACCCAGTGAATGTGGCTTTACCCCCAACCTGCGTTGTCCTAAACTTAACTGACACGTACAATGTTAAATATCTGTGGCACTTCTAGAAATTTGCGGATGTCAATTCATTTCCAAAAGTGATCTTATTTATTTAAAAGAAAACGTAAGATAATGTATACATTTTATATATATGTGTGTGTACACACTGGTCAAGGCTGCAGCTTCATTAATTTCCTTAGCTATTACAAAGAGAAGTTTGCTTAATATTCCCTGTAAATCCCAAACCACTGTCTCTCATCCACCATTCATCCAACTCTCGACCACAGCAAATATTTGGAAGAAAACATGAGATCGCACCAATTTGGCTCTGATGATTCTTTGCCTAAAACGAGAAGTGAAGGAATTCGTGGTGTCGGCCATCCATATACAAATATATATACACACACATATATATATATATGTATGAAAGGGTTTTTTTGTTTGCATTTTGCATTTTGCGTGTGTCACAGTACAAGCACTTTCTGGGCAGATCCGAATAGGTTTTACGTGGGAATTGTCACCCGAGTTGAGCCATTGGTGGGAAATCGCTTTGACACAAAACAGACAGCAGTTTTTTTTTTTTGCAGAGGCTGTTAAAAATTGCGGGGGTTGAACTGATGATAATTTTGCAAGTGTGGGTCAGGGCCTGCAATTAAATCCGATTGCATCCCGAGCTCCTGATCCAACACACACAGGTGAGGGGGGGGTGGTGGGCGGCTTTTGCGCTTTGCTGGAAACTAAAGCGCTTGTGTGTCACTTGTCACTTTAGCAAAAAAAAAAGGAAGATTTTGCGGACGCAAAATAGATGAAAAAGGAAAAAAAAACACACACACACACACACGCGGGAGTGTTGCTCACGGGGCCTGTGATCCCGCCGCCGGAGCAAAGTTCTTCCCAAGTTTGCGAAGGAATTGGCAGCGAAATTGCATCCAAGTCCTTAATTAGCCGTCGACCTTTGGAGAGCGCGCGGTGCGGGACCCCCTCTCCCCCCCCCTCCTCCTCCTCCTCTCTCCCCATTAGACTCTTGTTTACAGAGCCTTCGTTAACTGAGAGCGTCGTGGGAGATAAGGGGGGGAAGGAAGGCTCTCATGAAGGATGGCACCAAACGCCAGAGATAAGAAGCCGCGGCTGCAGCAGCTGCAGCAGCAGCGGGGAGCGGGAGAGAGGGAGAGGGAGAGGGGGGAAAAGGAGAGCGCGGGAGAGAGAGAGAGGGGGACGGGGGAGCACCAAAAAAAAAAAAAAGGCGCAAAAGCCTCGCGCCATCCCGATCCGAACCGAGTCCCTTCGACCGGAGCCTTGAAGGAAAAGCCCATCCAAACCAACAACCACCACCACCACCACCACCACACACACACACCCCTCGACCGCCCGGGGTTGGGGTTGGGGTTGGGGTTGGGGTGGGGTGGGGGGTGGGTGGGGGGGTTCAGGAGGCAGCGATGGCGTGGGCCACCTGGTTGGCAGCGGTCTCTTGGCTCAGCGTCCTGTCGCACAGTGCGCGTTGCCACCCCCTGAGCGGTTGGGAACGGCCGCCCCGGGTCGGCGGCGACGCCTTGGACGGCTACGCGGACGGGGACGCCTGGGAGGGAGAGGGCGGCTTCGGCGCCCCCGAGCGCGGAGCCCCGCGGGGTCCGACGCCGTCGGGCGGCCCCGCGCACGAGGACCCGGTCCGGGCGGACCCGCCCCAGTTCATGATCGACCTGTACAACAGGTTCGCCGCCGACCGCTCCTCCGCGCCGTCCTCCAACATCGTGAGGAGCTTCGTGAACGAAGGTGAGTGAGTGAGTGAGTGAGTGGTGCGCGTTTTGCCGCGACTGAGATGCGTCGGGAGAGGTTGGCCCCACTACCTTTTTGTGTGGGTATATCTAACCATCACCACACCCCACACCCACACGTTTAGTGAGTCACTTTGGGATTTGTGGATCACCTCAGTCCACCTGGTCCAGATTTTTTTTTGAACTTCTTCCATCGGGGGCTTGAGATGTCAGAGGCTTCGAGTCCGACTCCTGGAGAGACCCCGAAAGGTCTATCGAACCGTGAATTAATAAAAGAGTTGCACCGTAACGAAACGTCAGGGGTGGTGGACAGGACGGGACAGGACGGGACAGGAGGAGGGAGAGCTCACTTGGCCCTCTCGGTAAAAAAAAAAATGGGATTTCCAATTTTACTCCTTTTTTTTATATACACACACACAGAGAGAGAGAGAGAGAGTAGCCCTAACTTTGGTCAACTTTTCTTTGCAGACGCCGCAGCCCCCGCGTTGCCCGAGGCGGAGAGCAAAGTGCGGAAACACACCCTCCTCTTCAACGTCTCGGTGCCCCATCACGAGGAGGTCGTGATGGCCGAACTCAGGCTCTCCACCTACGTGGAGAGGGACAGGCGGCTGTACGAGGGCGTCGATAGGAAAGTCGCGGTGTACGAAGCCGACGAGGGGGTGGAGGGTGCGGAGCCCGGGGGAGCCCGGCTGTCCATCCTGGTGTCCAAGCGCATCGGCGGCCAAGACAGTGGCTGGGAAGCCTTCGACGTGACCGAGGCCATCAGGCGTTGGGCGAAATCCTACACCACGACCCACGCGTTGGAGGTCCACATCGAGAGCGTCGAGGGGGGATCTCGGCAAGTGGGGGCGCTGGGTCTGGGTCTGGGGCCGAACCCCGAGAGCAGAAACGTGCCTCTGCTGGTGGTCTTCTCGGACGATCGGAAGCGCGGCCGGAGGGAGGCGAGCGGCGAGGTCAAGGAGATGATCTTCCACGAGCAGGAGCTGGTGCTGGAGGAGCTGGTCGAGCGGTCGAGCGTCCGGGGGGGGCGCGACGAGGACCTGATCCAAGCTCAGGCCAACATGCTGCCCGACGACTCCACGTCGAGGACCCGCAGGAACGCCGAGAGCAACTACTGCAAGCGAGTGCCCCTCCACGTGGACTTCACCGAGATCCGCTGGGACTCGTGGATCATCGCCCCGAAGGACTACGAGGCGTACGAGTGCAAAGGTGTGTGTTACTTCCCCCTGACGAACCACGTCACGCCCACCAAACACGCCATCATCCAGACTCTGGTCAACCGCTCCAACCCCAAGAAAGCCTCCCGAGCTTGTTGCGTCCCCACCAAACTCGATCCCATCTCGGTCCTGTACCGGGACTCGGCGGGCGTCGTGACTTACAAGTACAAATACGAGGACATGGTGGTGGCGGAATGTGGGTGCAGATAGTAAACCACCACAAAGCCCCCCCCCACCCACCCCCCACCCATCCACCCACCCACTCCCCAAAGTGGTCACCCACTCCCCAAAGTGGTCACCCACTCCCCAAAGTGGCCTCTGCACCTGGTTTATTAAAGGACTAAAGGACCACCGACCCAACCTGTAAATCTGTACATTTTCCATCCCCCCTTCCAAAAAATATATATATTTGTTTATTTAATGAGAGCGCCCCAGCCCGACTGAAACAGTAATGATCAACAGCAACAAGAACAACAACAAGAAAAACTTTTTTAAGATTTTTTTTTAATCCACGGAAAAGTTTCTGCACTGTAAATACTTGCAAGGTACCGCATTGGCTACGCGTAATATACTTCATACTGGTTGGTACGCTCGACTCGTGTCTTTTTCTTTAAAACGGTCTTTTTTATATAAATACGGAATAAAACTTTTTTTAAAAAAAATCTTCTAGATACCTGCGCCTCAATACTCCCATCATTTGCTTTACATCTTGCGAGACTGGATTTAAGTGTGAAGTACATTTATATAATGATAAATAATAATCCTCGCAATTTGGTGCCTTATCACGTCGTTGAGAAGTCTCAAAGCGCTTCACAAAATATACTGTAAAGCGAATTGAATATATTTTGTGGGCGAAAAAGGATATCCAATATAATTGGATACATTTATAATAAAATAGTAATAAAATGTCACCCACACAATATGCAGTCAAATTCAGTTTACAGTATATTCTGTGAAGTGCTTTGAGACATCTCGAAGATGTGGTAAGGAGCTAAATCAAATGCAAGGATTATTGTTATTGCAACTTAGGTACTTTTATATTCCAAAATTTTATGTTGCGAGAAAAAGTGTTGAGTGACTGACTGGCTCATAATCTTGAGCTGGACCTTGTCACACATGTCACTATTTTTGTGTGTCTTGTTCTGCATCTTGTGTTCAGCACATATAAGACTGTATATGCTTGACTCCGAGCTAACCAGAGCCCGGCCAGTCATTTCCTGCGGGTGAGTAAATATTTCATCCAAATCTCAGAGAGAGATAACCCTGCTTTGGTCCTGTACATTTCGTGTCATTAGCAATGAAAAGTCAAAAGAGTTGGAACAGGCCAAAAAATTGGCAAGTGATGGTATGTTATTGTTTATTTATTATTTTAAAAAATCTTGACAAATGTAACTCAGAATATAATCCACTGTCCTGTGTTGTGAGTCATTACAAGACACAAAAAGCATCAGAGTTTCAGAGAAAGATTAAGAAATAACTGTGGGAAGCTATTTCTGCAGAGCAAGCAGGTGAAAAGCATTCTTTTTTTTTCCCTGAAGCATTTTTAAACCACACCCAGCGACTGTGAATGAAGAGACCAAATAGCTAAGTTACTTATACGGGCGCATCAGAGAGGAAACAAAATGATTAAGATAAACTACAGTCAAACTATAATCCACCCACGTTATATTCAGCACATTCCCCTGAATAAAATTCAGTTTTTATTAAAAAAAAAGCCCAAAATGTACATAGAAACAGGAAGGAGTAAGAATGTTTCCTAATTGAAAGAAATTAATGCACTTCAACTGTAACCAGAAGCCAATGGCCAGCAGTCATTTGCTCTGCTACCCCTTTGGTTCTAACAAACGTGCCCAAGCCTTACCTACCCCAATAGTAGAGTCAACGCAACAACAAATATCAAATGAACCTGTTGAGTTTTCAACGTATTCGGAAATCGAACGAGTTCTGGGGAGATTGTTTTATACATTCCTCAGAATGACTTAAAATAAAGGCTCATTTAAAACGTCACCAGGAAAATATCACCTGGCTGGAGTTCAATTAATTTGGTTTATCCTGGTTTCTGTCCGTGGGGAGCAGGTAACACTTCTAGCGTGAGTTACCAGTAAATGTGCAAGGATATCCAATGTTATATTAACTGCAAGTATTATAAGAATAAATAAATTATTATTATCTGTGGCTCAGAGTTCATGAGTCTATTTGATGTTATTGCCATGAAGGAAGGACCCTTCAAAGTTTATCACACACTGGAGATAATAATAATCCTTGTATTTGATATAGCGCCTTATCACATCTTCAAGACATCTCATAATACTTCACAGCATATACTGTGAAGTGAATTGACTGTATATTTTGTGGGCAAACTTTTAGCACAGAACGAACCCATTCCACCCATCTCAATTGTTCCATTGCTGATTTAAAAAAAAATAATTATGATGTGGGGCTTTTAAAAAAGTCTTTTTTTTTCCCTTATTATGTAATTACATTTAACTCGCTCTTCCAACAAGCGCTATACTATGTTTGTACAAAGAGTACAAAAGATTCCTTTGTTTACCTATTATTTTCTTGAAGTTTTAAACGATCGTTTCTTTGACTAATTTAGTTAATTTCCCAGAAACATTTTAACTTAATACATTTCAACAGCATTTTTAGGGTTCATTTTTGAATTTTCGATTTATTTTTTAAAATTCCATTGTAAAATTCAATTGGGACCCAAAACAAAGATAAATAGAGTGAATACTACTAGGTTTAAGCTTCCAACTGCACTTATCTCTCCTCTTTCCCCCATGCCATGTGGTTTAATAAGTTCAGACAGTTCGGGGCTTAGAATGCAAGTAACAAAAGCATTTTAGTTTGAATCTTGGAATTGACAGATTCCAGACATAAAAGAAAAAGGAAAGTTTTTTTAGGAAAAGATTGCATTTGTAAATTATTTATTTGCTGCCCTTCAAATAAGTGAGAGATGAATCCTGGAGAGTTAACTTGAATTTGCTTTAAATCCAGTATTGAAAAAAATGAATCTTGGAAATTAAAGAAATAAAATAAGCAACATTCTAAGATATTACAAAGTGATGTCAGTTTGTTCCCATGCGTAAATACTGAATGGGTCCCAAAGAAGCTCAACCCACCTGACTACATTTATCAGGTGAGGAAATAGATGTCAGATACAATAATAATCTTTGCATTTGATACAGCGTCTTATGGCGTCTCAAAGCGCTTCGTAAAATATATTGTAAAGTGGATTGACTGTATTTTGTGGGCGAAACAAAGCAGCCAGTGTCCCACAAACAGTCGTGGATTGAGTATCCACTTTATTATATATACACCAAGATAATTTACTATTATCTTATATAATAGACATATATATATATAGAGAGAGAGATGCTCAGTTATTTTAAATTTACTATATCCAATGATATAGTATATCATTTTAAATTCTTCACAAAATATGTCCTAACAACATTTAAAAAGGAATTTGTAAAATATTGAAAGGGAACAGGGCGGGTGGGGGGGGAAGAAGTATGATGATGGGATTAGAAGATTGCTTCACATGAGTGAGTTAGCAAACACCCCGTTCTGTGCTCTACAATTTTCATGGTTCTGTTGCAACCTCCTGACCACCTGTTCCAGACACATGGCTTTTTGGGAAGATCTCTTTCTGCCCATCTCAGATGATATTGTGCCTATCTCTTGCGTGCGACAAAAAATTAAGCCAAAAGTATTGTTTTAAATAGGAGTTTATCTTATTAGCATATGCTACACTTGATAAAAAAAATTGTTCAGAACTTTGTTTTTAAAATCACAGGCGTTAATGCAGTCTCCAAAGTCCTTCATTGTGGTCATTGCTAGCTGAAAAATAAATATCATCATATCATTGCCAACCTGCTGCTCAATGGTATAGATCTGAACACAGTAGGGTTAGGCTGGATACCTGTCTGTAACTCCCACTTCTTAACCGAAAGTTGGTAACAAGATGTCCTTTACTGCATTTGCAAGATTGCTAAAGAAATACTGTTTGGCCCTTGCTGAATGACTGCAATTTATTGTGCACAAGTTTCAGCTTTGCTCCTAGAAGGATTACTATTCCACTTAGAATATTGCATAATAGACTCAACTTTCAATGCCAACAGAGTCCTCAGAATTTTGTTTAATCGAACCAAAGTCTTACCATTCACCATCCCGCCCGTGATGTGGTTCATTTAGCAAAGTGATGGGTTATTTATAATGCATCAGATAGATATCGATTAAAGAGCTCTGAAATTCCATTACTTTTATAAACTAGGAGAAATATTCATTGGAAGATCTGAAATAGCTGAGCTTCAAAGCAAGAAAAGCAGTGAATTTTTCCAATTACAACATTGAGTTATGTGCTTAAGTCTTCCAGAACATAACTATGGCAAACTCCATCCTTGTGCTTACATTGAAATATCAGGATGTGCTAAGGATGAAAGGGGGCCACTGCTCATAAGAGGGATATTCTTGGTGAACATTAAATCTTCCAGCACAAAGGGCTGGTGAAATAATGCTTCAACAACAATAAATTGCATTTATATAGTGCATTTCATGTCAGGAGGGAAGACGTCCCAAGGAGCTGGATAGTCAAGGGTTTGGACCTGAGCTGCGAGCTGGAGTCGAGAGTGGTGGAGGGTAAGGAAGATGGTAGTGGGAAGATGACCAAAGCTGCAGTTGAAGAGGAAGGTCTTGATACGTGCCTTGAAGAAAGTGGAGGGGCCCTGGGATGGAGTTCCAGAGAGTGGGTGCAGAAAGGCTAAAGGCCCAACCTCTGATGGTGGAGCGGGCAGGGGTTGTGGAGCAGGCCAGTGCCACCAAGCAGAGAATTTGATAGGGTTTAAGGAGGTCACAGAGGTATGGAGGAGTAAGATTTGGAAGGCTTTAAAAGGCGAAGACATAGATTTTAAACTCCATCCTCTGGGGGACGGGCAGCCAGGTGAGGATGGGGGTGATCAGTTCACTGAGCCTAGTGCTTCAAGATTAGGTTTTCCAATATTAACAGGATATGTGCTGCAGCAGTGGATTGGATGTTAGCATTTCAACTCTGGGCCCCAAGTTGTGATTTATTCAGATGGGATGAAAGGATGTGAAACTTTCTTCCAACCCTGAATAGGTGATCAATTTCAATATGATTCCCAGGCCACCAGATCTCTACTGACACATA
Organism: Callorhinchus milii; assembly: GCF_018977255.1. NCBI lineage: Eukaryota > Metazoa > Chordata > Chondrichthyes > Chimaeriformes > Callorhinchidae > Callorhinchus > Callorhinchus milii. The sequence goes on from NW_024704748.1 coordinate 6,799,281, forward strand.
CAGGCAATAGTGGGACCTCTTCCCAGCTTGAATCAAGGAAGTTATACTCTGCACCTGGCCTGACTATGGGTTCCCCAAAATGGGGAAAGTGTATCATTTCCCATCATTGCCCACAAATGCACAGTCACTACACTTCACAGTAAATTCCTGTGAAGTGCTTTGAGAAATTAATAATAATCATCATCATCCTTGTATTTGATATAGTGTCATGTCATCGAGATGTCTCAAAGCACTTCAGATTATACTGTAAAGCACAGTGACTATATTTTGTGGGTGAAATATGGCAGCCAATTGCATACAGCAATAAGGGGCTATAACAAAATGCAGGGATTATTATTTATATCCCTTATCCTGATTAAGCATACAATTATTCAAATACAGCATTGAATTTGAATCTCAAGATAGGTATGCAAATGCATTTATGTAAACAAGTGTTTATTTAGCATTTACCAAATATCTTCAGGAATTTTTTTTTATTAGAGCTTCATTATGTTGCAGGTAAGACATAAGTACTTGTCAAAAAGATCAAAATGATAAATTCTTATTTTTGGTATAGCACCTTTCACATAGGAAGGACGTCCTAAAGCACTTCACAAGATTTATACTGTAAAGTTGAGCGAGGTGGGCAAATGTAGCAACCAAGTTGTGCACAGCAATGCTCCACAAACAGCTATGAAGTGAATGACCAATTTTATTGGGGGATTGTTACCAGGATACTGGGAGAAACGCCCTTCTCTTTTCGAATAGTGCCATGGGATGTTTAACGTCCACTTGATCACTTCCATCAAACCCGTCCGTGAAAAATCAAGCCCAGTAATACTTAAGGCAATGGACAGACTTAAATGATTGGAGGACAGTAGGGCAAGTATTCTGTATGGGTGTGATCAAATGAGTCAAAGACGCTGCTTCATCAGAACCCCTCATGATCTTAAAAAGCATCAAAACGTTTGACATATTTGAACTGAACATTTTGGATGTCAAGTTGATTATCGGCACCAGTAAAAGGTCCTTATGTTTCTGTCACAGGAGAATGGTTGCCAGAGTCCTAAGAAGTCAGAAACTCGAATGATATTGAAATTATTTGGTACAGATGCCAGTATGTGTATCATCACACTATATCCTTGGAAACTCCAGGCTATCTCCAGTCCATGCAAATACCAAACAACAAAAATATAAACTGAAATCCTTGATGGCATTTGATAAACTTTCTAATATTTCCATAAAATGTCTGGAATACATTATGTACTTATAGCCTTATATGACCAGATGCCGAGTACGATCCATCAGTGTTCTGGAGCTTGTATTGAATTGTTTCAATGACTCTTTGTGAGGTTAACTTTAAGAAAACCAAATGAAATCAGGAGCCAATTCGAGGGTCCGCTGTAAGTGTGGATTAAGTTACAAGCTGTTCGTAAATCACACTTACATTCAACAGAACACCCTCTCAAATAAAGCAGCAAACCTTTTCACCATTCAGTGACCATATAACAACAACAACAAGAACTTGCATTTATATAACGCCCTTTCACGTTGGGAGGACTTCCTAAGGCAATGAAAGTTGAAGGGTTCACACGAGCTGCAGCTTGGGATCAGAGACAAAAATCAGAGAACGTAAAATGTGTTGCAATGAATGACAATATCAAACTCGGTCTCAGCTCAGTCTGGTATAGCCAGCTCAAGCCCTCAATTGGCTAGTAGCACTCATTTGGTAGCACTGGTTGTAAAGGTTGCTGGCTGGAGCCCCACACAAAGCCTTTAATCTAGGCTTTGTTGTAGTACTGGGGATACATTTGAAAAGTTTATCGTTTATACAGTTCAGGAAATCTAAATTAAATCCTCCCTTTAAGGTCTCCTTCACGTTGTGTAGATGAAATCAGGCTGGCCTTTACATGCTGGCCCTTCTACTAATGCTGGTCTAAATCTCTCCACAAGGAGCTGCAAGAGAGGGACCGACCCAAAGTAACTGGCTCTCCAGGTTTTCCCTCTCATTTTTTGGGCAATTTATCAAATTTCCAATTAACATGTCCCACAACAGCTCACAGGGTCTTTCTATTTGGAGAATGTAAGCACATTCTCACAGAAACTACTGACAACAAGAAGCTCATGTTCAGACTGCAGACCGATCTCCAGCCAGAAACTTCTCTCAAGGTTCGACCAATTTATCATTTTCACCTGGTACCTTGTTGCAGTAAGTCCCACCATGAAGCCCAGTTGGGATTAAAGACAGATGTTCAGTGTATGACTTATCTCCCGAATCATCCAAAAAAATCTTTATATTTAATTTAGCCATGAAGCTATTTATAGATCGTTTGTCTCAGCTGATCTTTGTTGCTTTTGGTTGAGTAACATTGTACTTTACTCACAATCTCTACGGTTCTGGAAAATATTGCTCAGCACATCGGCTGTTCCTGAATTGGGATGATTCATTTGATTATAACTGTCTAGTTTATGTCTCAGAAGATTATGGCTTATGGTGTTGTTATAGATGTCGCCCTTCGGATGAGACATTAAACCAAGGCTCTATCTGCCTATTTAGGTGGACATAAAAGCTCCTGTTGCACTATTCAAAAAGCAAAGGGAGTTGCTCCTGGTGTCTTGGCCAACAATCCCCTTGATGAAATTGATCATTCAATTCATGACTGTTTGTCGGAGAGTGCCATGTGCAAATTGTCTGCCTACAAAATGCAGTCACTGTCATACTACAGTAAATCTTGTGATGAGCTTTAGAATGTCCTCCCAATGTGAAACACACCATTTCAAATGTAAGTATTTGTAATTAATAGCACAGAGCATATGCACCTTAACTGATTCAATTATCATTCCACACATTTATTCAGGTCACCGAGCCTCTATTAGTGTGCTTCTATCCGACATACATCTAATCCAAGTATCTGGGAATTCGTAAAACACTCAGGGGTTATTTCTCTGACGATACAGCTGCCAGAAAGTCAAATGGTGGGAGGTTCCCAGAGGAGCATGTAAATTACATCCTGTAGTTTATTTTTGTCTTAATGATCTGTGCACCCTCTTTGATCAAAGCCCAGTCAGGCATACAAATGTCCGCTGCATGGACATTCTGGGTCAGCCGACCCAACTGATAGCATTTATTTTCTGTTGTTCAACCCTTGTGTCACTCCTTGCAATATAACAAGCAATGCCAAAGGTTAAGGTAATTAATTAAACAAACCTAAAAGTTTGGGGCATCCACACAGAAATGCAATGCTTTCAGTGAACAAAATCAAAGTCTGATCCAATGAATTTTACCAAGTATGCCTTATGGTTAGGAACAATCATTGCACACAAGATCACACAGCAATTTCTGCATAGAGCTCGCTGAATAAAATCAAAAGCAAACAGAAATCTGCAATGCAGAAGGAGGCCAATTGAGTCTCTACATTGGCTTGTAGAGTAAAGAGATCAATTTAGTCCCACCACCTGGAATTATCCCCATACCCTCTCTTGCATATGACTGTTTACTTCCCTCTTGAAAGCTACAATGGACTGTCTCTACACGTCTACTCAACAGGGCATTGCAACTTGATGAAACAATACCTTCTACGGTCTCCTTTCGCTGTTCTTGTGGCTATATTATAACAATGTCCTCTAGTCACTGACACCTCTATCAATGGAAATAGCATCTTACCCTCTTACCCTGTCAAAACCTCTCGTAAGTTTGTACACCTCTATTGGATTGCTCCTCAACTTTCTTTGCTCCAACAAAAACAGATCCAGCTTCTCCAATCTTTCCTCATAACTATCCATAACTTTACACAAGCTATCTTTTATTATTTTGTACTTCACCTTTAGAAGCAACTTACTGTATTTGCCATCTAAAGGGCATTTAAAATGTCTGGTAACATATGAAGTAGTCAACATAAAGTCAAGTACAACAATAAATTATATTTGTAAAGCGCCTTTCACATCAGGAGGATGTACCAAGTAGTATAAATTCAACATTTTATACTGCTTCCCAAAATTTCTGTGTAGGTGTCTCTGTATTTGTAGACAAATACAGCAGATATATTGCACATAACATCCCACAGTCATGAAACAAATGATCAATTTTCTCTGGGGGATTGTTGGCTGGGAGAACTGGAGAAACTCCCGTCTCTATTCAAGCCCTGCCACAGGATCTTTAACATCCATCCGAACAATCAGAGAGAACCTTGGTTCAACATCTCAGCCAATATAAAACAAGTGTACAATTTAATACAAGTTAACAATTAAGAACGTTGTCTAACTACACAACATAAGCAGAATCCAGCTTTTTATACACGTTTGGTGTATATTATCTTCTCCTAATCGGACTGAACATTTCCATGTGGAAAGATGAATGGGTTTTAGATAGGATATGGTGGGAGGGAAGAAAGAGGGGCAAAGTTCCATTCACGCCAACTGAATGGTTCCATTAACCAGTTAAAAAGCACGAAGCAGCTTCTACACTGTATAAATTTTGCATTAATGGAGTTGACTGTCAATGTGCAGAATTTTTCCACTAATCAACTGGAATATTGGCTCATTTCCAATCACAGCAAAGGTTATTATGCTTGGCTGAATTCCCTTTCAAAGCTCTTTGTATGTCTTCAGCTTTTCCTACTCCTGCACATCAGTCAATGCTGTGTCTCTCACTCATCCCTGAAGCTGTTGAATTCTACCACTTCCAATTCATTCATCATTTTGTACTCACCAACCTGCTATCCATACAGTCAGGGGCATAATTATTTGTCACATCAATGCAACCATATTTTAACAAGTGAAAATACACATTAGTAACTAACAGCAACTGTATAAAATATGCCTTTTATAAAACACCGAGATACATCATTATACAAAGGAATTTGCAGAGTTTAAATGTATAAAGTAAGAAAATCCTAGTTAAATCCTATACTGGCAAATTCTCTGCCAAGTTGCTATAATCTCCTGACTGTGCCGTATTTCCCAGTGCAAACATTTAAAATTCTTGTCCGTCTTAAACCGCTGCATATTGAGTTTCTCTAATATATTTTTGTTCGGTTCTCAAATTGTGTGACATTTACGATGCAGAACTTTGGAACTCCCTACCATCTTTCAGCATGGTGATAGATAAATAAGAATCCTTGGATTTGTTATAGTGCCTTTCACGTCAGGAGGACATCTCAAAACACTTTTCACAGAATTTTACAGGTTTCACTGTAAAGAAAAATGAAAGCATAGAAAAATACTTTGATCAAAAACTTAAACACTATCTCCTGCTGGGATGATCTTGCCACTGCTCAACACTGGCAAATGGAAGATTCAATGGTTCCCCTTTAATTTGCTCAGATGCTTGAAAGTTGGGTCCCCTTTGAACCTCCAACATTCAACTCCCTGGACAACACTGATCATCGCAGTCCTATTAAATGTTAGAGAAGTCACCTCCAAGCTTGCAGCATTTCCTTCACAAATGACTCGGATTCCCTCTTCAACTTGCTTTAAATAGTAATAATAATCCTTGCATTTGACATAGTGCCTCATCACGTCATTGATAGGTCTCAAAGTGCTTCACAGAATATACTGTAAAGTGAATTGACTGTATTCTTGGGGGGCAAAAAGCAGCAGCCAATTGCACACCACAGTGTCCAACAAACAGTCGTGGATTGAGTGACCAAACCATTTTTTCCTTAAAAAAGGGATCATTACACCTGGAAAACAATGCGCCAATCGACTAACAACTGGGTTCCTACCTACTATTAAGCAAACAGACGTGTGGAGTAAAGAAACTTGTCTAAGTTTTCACCCTGCCCGGAAATCAAACCTGGATCCTCTCGCTTGCGAGGGTTCTAACTTGATTGAGCCCATTAGGAATAACATTTTTCTCTGATCAATTAAGAAATCAGTGGTATGCAAATTCTGCAAAAAGGCGTTGTGATACTCATGACACGTTCCAGACAGAAAACATTCTTCACACAGAACTAACAGTTCACATCACACTTAATGTTCCCAGAGCACCCCCCAGTGGAAGTATCTGTGAGGCAAGAGTTGGTTTCTGAATGGATTTAGCACCATCAATTCCCTGGAAGCAGTGACCTGCCATAAATCACCTTATTGAGTACCATTTGCCCAAGAATCTGCTCCTATATAGTCAATTGGCAAGTTGTCAATGCAAAATTGATATTCAAAATGAAGCTTACAACAAGGGGTATGCTCCTGTGAACACTAGCATTGCTTATAGGTCAGAATATCTATTATATACAATAAAGGTCAGTTTCATCTATGACTAGCATAAATGCTTACAAAATTAGACATTGAGGGAATCTGGTCTGCAGCGTATTTGATTGACTGAATTCTCTGGCATTCTTATTAACAATTTGCCATGCAAGCTAAAAATATATCACCTGTTATTGTCGACAATAAATGAGTAAATAAAAGCATGCTTTTATTACCTTTTCATTTTGGATAGGGTTTATTGTGATTCAGTATTCATAAACTTTAACAATACAACAACATTACATTTGTATAGCACCTTTCACGTCGGGAGGACGTCCCAAGGCGCTGATACAATAATCCAAGGCAATACAATAATCCTTGCATTTGATTTACCTCCTATGTTGTCAAAATGTCTATTTGTTGGTAATTCCTCTTATGTTTAGGGAATGTTTTTGTAGGCAAATGTGGCAGCCAGTTTGCACATGACAAAGTTCCACAAACAGTCATTAGATCAAACCTCCACCTGAAAAGACAGAGTGGTACAAACTGAGCCTAACTGACAGTAATATTGAGCAATGCAGCCAAGGTGCTATTGTCCAAAGAAGTCCTGTGCTTTGGTGTATCAAAGGTGGGAATTCAATTACCTGAACCCAGGAAGTTTGTGGAGTCCTGTAGCTAAGTGAGAGACCTGAGCTCAATTCCAGGCAGGGCAAAACCTTGGGCAAGTTTCCTTACTCCACACGCCTAATAATAATCCCTCCAAAAACCAAAACCAATAATAAATTGATCATTTTCAATCTACGACTGTTTGTGGGACATTGCTGTGCGCAATTGGCTGCCGCGTTCGCCCACAAATATATACAGTCAATTCACTTTACAGTGTGTTCTGTGAAGCGCTTTGGGACGTCCTCCCGACGTAAAAAGCGCTATATCAAATGCAAGGATTATTATTATTAAGAAAGGCAAAAGCAATAGTCACAAAACCAACTAGGAAATTACAAAGAAAATCATGAGCGCCATCTTGTGGCAATCTAGAAGATCTAGAATATAAAGCCAGGAAGGAGCTGTTCAGCACAATTATCATAATTTAAATTTATACAAGCCTAAATTAAACACATTTAAAACATGCATCAGAGAATTTTTTAAAAATAATAATTTAACCAAAACCCAAGCCGAATGCACCATTAATCGATCCTATAATAATTTCCATTTCATCTTAAATTACAATTACGGATTAGATGCATTATGTAATTGCAGTATTGTGGCCGACACTCCAAAGCAGCTCGGGAGAATCACTCTGTTGAATGAGACTTTAAACCAAGGTCCCATCTGCCTGTTCAAAAGCACGATAAAGATCCCTTGGTATTATTCATAAAACAAAGGGAGTTTCTCCCAGTGTCCTGGTCAGCAATCCCCCAGATGAAATTCGTCATTCACCTAATCACGGTTTGTAGGATATCAGTGTGGGCAAATTGGCTGCATGCTTGCCTGGAAATACAGTGACTACACTTTACAGTAAAAGATGTAATAAGGTGCTACATAATGCAAGGATTAGTTGTTTTTGAACATGTACCCAATCAAAAAAGGTTAAAATAAAGATTAAATACACATTAGCATCCCTGTAATTAAAGACAGTGGGATTCAGCATTAGTTACAGTATTGCTGAAGAAATTAATAATTTTCTAGGTTTTTCAATACAAAACTCACAAAATAATTGGGTGAAATGGATTGTTAAATTAGCTGTATGTTAAACCAAAGCAAGAGTTACAAATATGCTGCACCAAATTGACTTTAATTTTGCCTTTGAGTTCTGTAGATATTTTTAAAAAATCTCCCATTGTGAACACATAAATATTGGTATAAACAGAAAATGCAATGAGAATTAAAGTCACAACAAAAATGCATTGTGATTCCACTGGGTCAAGCCTTTATTGTAAATGATTTTTGAAAGAATGCACACATTAATTTTCACATCTAATACAGTTATGTAACTGGAAAAGTGTGCTTTGAAGTGCTTGTCAAACACAATTTCTGCAATAAATGTGAAAAAAACTACTTTAAAAAAACACCTCTTTTCGGCCAGTACGTGTGTCTATCTCAACTACCCTACACCAAGAATACTTTAGTGTACTGTATGAATTTCTCTTTTTTTTTTACTCATCGCCTGTAATATATATACTGTCATAAATTACTCTGGATTTTAGAACGGCTCCAAAACCAACATTTAATGCATTTGAAATGAACCAGTGTTTTTCTTTAACTGGGTAGCACCTGGCAAAAAAATCACCTAACTTGGCACGTTAGTTTACTCACTGTAACTCTTCCCATTTGCTGTACGCTTTCAACCTTACTTGGAAAACCCCTGACTGTCAGTGCCCTGGGATGTCTTTCTGATGTGAAGGGCACTATATAAGTGTAATTTGTTGTTGTTGTTACTTAACCCCCGGTCACCGACACCGCTATAACTCTCCCTGTGTAACAGCTGCTTTGCTTCCAATTGGCTGAGAACCATGGCATGACATGGCCATATGTTAACTGGATGGTATTAAAAGTTAATCCACACTCTGAAGGGATTAAAGTCAAAACAGATTTACTTGAGGTAACATAATGGACAACCGTGTGTTGGACTTGTCCTGGCTTTACAAAACTACTTACAACTGGTTCAATTATTTTTAAAAAATTGTTAGTCAGCATTTACTGAATGGATGTACCAACCAGAATCCCTACTTTGTACCTTTTCAATATTACCAGAGTACAAGTCCTAAGTTTGTAGCAGGCTGTTTCCAGATCGCACATTATGACAGCAATCGCTATGTTTGATACAGCACCTTTCGTGTCAGAAGGACCTCTCAAAGCGTTTCACAGAAATTCTGGCCAAGTGCAGTGTCTGTATTTTGCGTATGATGATGGGCAAACCAATTACTTTCTGCATTGAAAGGTAAATATTAATAATCCTTGCATTTGATACAGCAACTTATCACGTCGTCGAGGCGTCTCAAAGCACATATTGTAAAGTGAATCGACTGCATGTTTTGTGGGCGAAACACAGCAGCAAATTGTGCACAGCAGTGTCCCATTCATAGTCGTGGATTGAGTGACCACATTATTATTACTTACAAGGTACACTCTTGTACATGGAGGGATGGCGGGATCGGGTAGAAAGTTTTATTGTGCGAGGGGTGGGGTAGGAGACATCAACGTTGAGGAAAAATGCTATTATTACATGCTAATGCCACCGCCCTTCTGTCCTGCCCTGCTGATGCATCCCATTTTAATGCGATTACAGGTTCAGGGAACAGTGAGTGACTGTAATCTCAATTTATCCAGCGTCACCTGATTTAAGAGTGTCTGGCAGTCTGCTTTCTTTTCAGAGTGAGTGGAAGATGGTACAATAAGTCTTGTCCTGGGTCCTCAGAAAGCTTTTGGCTGGGTTTGGGCTGTGTGGGTTTTTTTTTGGGGCCAGACTTTAACTCGAGTTAAAGGGACAATGCCTGGAATTGTGTGCATTGTGCTGGGGATGTTGCTATTTGGCAGGGTGTCCAAAGGGGAGACTTTCCACCCCTCCTTGGTGATGGACATGGCAAATGTGCTTCTGGAGAATTATTGTTTCCCGGAGAACCTGGTTGGGATGAAGGAAGCCATCCAGGAAGCCATTGATAGCGGAGAACTCCTCCACATAACCGATCCCCAAACCTTGGCTGTTGTGTTGAGCGCTGGTGTCCAGGAATCCTTGAACGACCATCGCTTGGTGGTTTCCTACAAGCCTGGCTTCTCCCTCTCAGGCCTCGGGCAGGTCACTCAGCCCAGCCCCGAGATGCTTCTGGCCCTGATCAACCAGTCGATCAGCTTCTCTATTTTGGAGGACAACGTGGGCTACTTGCGAATCGATCATATCCTGGGAGAGGAAGCCATCAGAAGCATTGGCCCAATGCTGGTGGACATGGTTTGGAAGACCATCATCCACACGGACACTTTCATTCTGGATCTGCGCTACTGCACCAGCGGGGAGGTGTCTGGCATCCCGTTTTTGGTCTCCTATTTCTGCGACCCGGAACCCATACTCCATATCGACTCAGTTTACCACCGTCCGTCCAACTCCACCCAGGAGACGTGGACTCTGCCAATTCTGTTGGGCGAGAGATACGGCAAGGACAAAGACCTGGTGGTCCTCATCAGCCGGAACACGAAAGGCATCAGTGAGGGCATCGCTTACCTCCTCAAACATCTCAACAGGGCCACTCTAGTGGGCGAGCACACAGCGGGGGGCTCACTGGACCTGCAGACATTCAGGATCGGAGAGACTGACTTCTTCATCACCATGCCGGTGTCTAGATCCATCAGCCCCATCACCGGGCAGAGCTGGGAGGTAAGCGGGGTCTTCCCTTGTGTGCCTGCCGCCGCCCAGGATGCTCTAGAGAAAGCTAAGTCCATCCTCGGAATCAGGAAAGCGGTGCCCGGTATGCTCCAAACCGTATCGAGGCTTCTCCGCACCTATTATTCCTTCTGGGAGCGGGTGCCCACCTTGGTTCAGCAGATATCCAAAGTCGATCGCTCCTCTGTGGTCTCCGAAGAAGATCTGGCCTCTAAGCTCAACTCAGAGCTTCAGAGCGTCTCCGAGGACCCACGCCTCATTGTGAAGGTTATGTCAGAGCCCCCGGTCACCAGAGAGTCCAGCCCGACCAGTGACAAGCTCCCTGAAGACCCGACCTTCCTCCAAGCCTTGGTGGATACCGTGTTCAAAGTCAGCGTACTGCCTGACAACACCGGCTATTTCCGATTCGATGAATTCCCCGAGATCTCGGTGATGAGCAAACTGGTTCAATACATCATAGAGAAGGTGTGGTTGCCTGTAAAGATACCGATCGCTTGATCGTGGACCTCCGACACAATGTGGGGGGCCACTCTTCCGTGGTGCCTCTATTGCTCTCTTATTTCTATGACCCGGAACCACCTGTTGGCCTCTTCACGGTGTACAACAGGCTGACCAACACCACCAGCCACTTCACCACCTTGCCTGGCGTGGGTCAACACGTGTACGGGTCAAGGAAGGACATTTACGTGCTCACCAGCCACCGCACCGCCACAGCAGCCGAGGAGCTTGCTTACCTCTTGCAGTCACTGAACAGGGCCACAATAGTTGGGGAGATCACCTCGGGTTCCTTGCTTCATTCCAGGTCATTTCAGATCCCAAGTACCCACTTGGTGATCACCATCCCCTTCATCAACTTCATGGACAACCACGGGGAGTGCTGGCTGGGCGGCGGAGTGGTGCCCGACTCTATAGTCCTAGCGGAGGACACGTTGGAGAGGACCAAGGAGATCATTGGGTTCCATGCTCAAGTGGCTGAGCTGGTGGAGAGCACGGGCAAACTGCTGGCTGTCCATTACGCTATTCCCGAGGTGGCTGCCGAGGTCAGCGCGGTGTTGAGTGCTAAGTTGACCCAGGGTCTGTACCGATCTGTTGTGGATTGGGAGTCGCTGGCTTCTCGGTTGACAGTGGACCTGCAGGAAACCTCTGGAGATCACCGCCTTCACGTTTTCTATAGTGATCTGCAGCCTGAGGTCACGGACGGCAGTGCTCCCATTATCCCATCTCCTGAGGAGCTCAGTCACATCATCAAAGCACTCTTCAAAGTGGAAGTGTTGCCCAATAACATAGGCTACCTGCGGTTTGACATGATGGCGGACGCTGAGATCATCAAGGTTATTGGGCCCCAATTGTTGGATCAAGTGTGGAACAAACTGGTGGACACAGATTCCCTGATCTTTGACATGAGGTATAACACCGGGAGATATTCCACGGCCATTCCAATTTTATGCTCCTACTTCTTTAAGGCAAACCCCGTCCGCCACCTCTACACCGTGTTTGACCGCTCCACCTCAGCAAGTACCGAAATATGGACCCTGCCCAAAATACTTGGCCGAAGATACGCCTCTAGGAATGACATCTACATTCTCACCAGCCATATTACAGGCTCGGCCGCCGAGGCTTTCACAAGAACGATGAAAGAACTCAATAGGGCGACAGTCATAGGCGAACCAACTGTAGGAGGCGCCCTATCCGTCAGTACGTACAGAATAGAAAACAGCCACCTCTATGCATCTATTCCTAACCAGGTGGTGCTAAGCGCAGTTACAGGGAAAGTGTGGAGTGTTTCCGGAGCGGAACCACACGTTATAGTCCAAGCTAACGAGGCCATGACTGTCGCCCTTGGCATCATCAATCTCCGTGCCAAAATACCCTCCATATTCCAGGCAGCTGGCAAACTGGTGGCCGACAATTACGCTTTTGCTCAAACCGGTGCGGGAGTAGCTGAAACGATAGCGGATTTGATTGAAGGCACTGGCTACGGCATGATTAACACTGAGGGTAAATTGGCTGAGGTTCTCTCAGACACCCTTCAACAATTGTCGGGTGATAAGCACCTCAAGGCAGTTCATATCCCTGGAGATTCCAAGCATCAGACACCAGGTATCGCCATGATACAGGTAAATGGTTTCTAGTCAGGGTGACTTAAATGAGGGATTTGCAACGAAAAGTTGCGAATAGTAACCCGAAGTCGCAATTATCACAGCATTTTCGCCCCCTATATATCATAATATACAATAATCCTTGCATTTGATATGCCACCTGATCACATCATCGAGACATCTCAATGCTCTTCACAGAATATATTGTAAAGTGGATTGACTGTGTTTTGTGAACGAAACGTGGCAGCTCCGGGACTCTACAGTAATATCAATTAAACACAGAAAGAAATGAAATGTTGTGATGAAGAGAGAGAGAAAAGTTCCAACACATTGAAAATATTGGAACTCAGCATTTGTGAACACTAATCAATTTTATTTGTCCATCTCTCTCTCTTTCCCCCTCCCCCTCCACTGCAGATGCCACCTCCCGAGATACTTGAGGACTTGGTTAAATTTTCATACCAGACAAAAGTCTTAGAGAATAATGTTGGTTACCTTCGATTCGACATGTTCGGAGATAATGAAATGATCACCCAAGTCTCTGAATTAATGGCCAAGCATGTGTGGAATGTTATCGCAAGCACCAGCTCTTTGATTGTAGATCTCAGGTAAATTATACATTGTTTCCCAAATGTATTTTTTTAGTCCATGCGTTTAAGGTGCCAAATATTGCATAAAATGTGTACAGTTCGTGATTGATTTAACTCAACTGCATCCATAGACCCATTATGTTATAATGCTACATGGTTTGGAACATTGTTCTGGTACAATCCTGCTTGAAGATACATTTATCAGGCTATTTATGTTTGACTCTGCAGTTTGACAGACGTTATCATGCAAGAACAGTTAGTTTCACAAATCCTTGTAACTGCACCGGTGAGGACTACAGTTTGTCCATCAGACTTAATAATAATAATCCTTGCACTTGGTTATTGTGAAGATGTCTCAAAGTACCTCACAGAATATACTATAAAGTGAATTGACCGTACGTTTTGTGGTTGAAACATGGCAGCAATGTCCCACAAACAGTCATGGATTGAGTGACCAAATTATTCTGAATAATTAAGGGACAGAAGAACAATAAATAACTTATTGCCAGAATGTTAAAGCTGAAGTTGTCATCTGAATTTGGTGGTTTGTTAATGCTGTGCACAATAGTGCAAAGGGATCATGGCAAATTAACATGAGGGAGAAAGGAATAGAGGAGTAAAGGTGAGGGACAACAGGAGAGGTGCATGTTTATGGAATATAAACATCAGACCAGTTGAGCCAAATGGCTTGTTTCCATGACAAAGCACTCAGCAAATAGATGCAACAGCCTTGCAAAATTATTTTCCTTGGGTTCCATGAGAACCTCGAGTCTAGAATAATACCATAACTTATGAACATATATGTTAGAGTTTCAAGTGCCAAAGGTATGCAAGACTGCATTTATAACTGCATTATTCTGGTCCCCTAATATTTATTCTTTACACTCATGTGTTTCTATTGCTGAAAAAATAGCCCAAGCTGACACCAAGCAACAATTGGGTTAACATCCCATCACTGCTCACATGAGCCCAAACTTAGAAAAACCCATGGCTTATTCTTGAAACAAGTTTTTAAAAAAAAAACAAAGTCAGGGCAGTTGTTGACGTGGACAGTTTACTATACAAGTCGTTTTACTACACACCAGGTTAATGTGACAGCCAATTGGCACACAACCTCTCACAAACAGTCAGTGAATGACAGATTTTATTTAAGTAGATGTCAACTTGGTTGAAAGTCTCATCAAAAGACAGTACTGCTTTGTGTCACAACTGCATTGGATTGTCAGCCTGAATGATACTTAAGTTAACTATGGACCTGAAAAAGCTTTACCTCACTCCATTAGCAATTGTAAAACTACTTTTTAATCCTAGTTGAACATCTTCAACGAGGGGCGTACTGAACTGCCCAAAAATGCTTATTGGAGCTCCCATTAAAGTTAAGAGCAGGTTATTTTTCATATACTTCATGAAATCATTTCTTTCTCAAGTTATATAAACAACAACTCAGGGAGCAACTATAAAATAAAACTTCATTCACCACACTTGTGGATACAACCTTCATAAGGGACATGAAGACTTGTGCGGTAGGGGTAGCCTTCCTCAACCAAAACAAGGATATTCCACATTTGAGTCTGCCTGTTTATTGTAGCTTTCTAAAAATCTGGTGGTCACTTGTTTCTTCTAACACATCATGGAGGTAAATATTGGAGATGTAAACCAAGTTACAAGCTTGTGCTGTCAAGGGGCTCTGATGATATGATACACAATCATATTGTACAATTGATGTGTATTCTAAGCCTTTGTTGGAGACGAAAGATTTGAGCAACTAAACTATAATATTTCTTACATGGTAATTTAATTGGATTTTAGCTTGGAAATTATGTACATTTGTAATATGGGATAATTACAAGGCATTTCTATACTAACAACATTTGTATATTCTTTAGCATTGAAACTATCTAGTATTGTATACTTTTGCATATTTTTAATCAATAGTAATGTTTTAATGGAATTATTTATCAACTACAATTGAGGCAAATGCATTCAATAGACAGGATCGAGATGATTTCCTCTGAAGCTGGATCTAGAAAAATATACAGTGTGACAGATGCAAGATTTTAAGAAAGGTCTATGCAAGTAAAATAGTACATATCATTTGGTATGTAAATGTGATGGCTTGTGGAGTTCCCAACTGGGACTTTTGGGAATTACCTTATCCCATGACTGGCTAAATGTTGCATTTGTTAATGAAAGTTCTTGGCTATTTTGTTTTATTTAGGTTACACTGGGAAATGAAGACAAACCTAGCACAACCTTAACTAATTTTACAAATTGTATATATATTGTATCTTCACCCTCAGTAACTAAGTTTTATTTCCCATTTTTTTAAAATCCATGCTTTATCTTGCACCAATATTTAAAAGTCTTTGGATAAGAGCCATCAAAAGATGCATTGCTGAGACTCGGGTTTCATTATTTTATGGGAAAGGCAGATATTTTGATAAATCCATGCAGTAACCTATCACAGAATCATAGAATTATACAACACAGAAGGAGGCCATTCGGCCCATCGTATCTTTGCTGGCTCTTTGAAAAGAGCTACCCAAATCAATCCCACGCACCCACGCTCTCCGGATAGCCCTGCAAACTTGTCCTCCCAAAATAATTATCTACTACTCTCTTAAAGGTTGTTATCAAATCGGCTTCCACCACCCTTTCAGGCAATGCTTTCCAGTTAAGGCACCTACTTTGCTTTGCATCGATATTTCCTTGAATCAAATACAATTCTGACTCAATTTCTTTCCAAGTGTTTGAAATGCAGTTATAATAATCCTTGTATTCAATAATTCTTGTAGTTTTAAGTAAATATTAACTTTGATGTTTTATTTGCCTACTTCAAAATAATCTTCAATTTGTAATACAGCAAATTACAAATTAGCACGTTATCTGGCAGTTGCGTGTGCATACTTCCTCTGCATTTAAAATAATATCTTAGCATTTTATTTGCTACAAAAAACTTTCATTGCTGCCGTTAATAATTGAGACAAATTCATTGCGAGACCACAGGTACAACATTGGAGGCCCTACGTCATCTATCCCAATCCTCTGCTCCTATTTCTTTGATGATGACAAAACTGTGCTCCTGGACACTGTCTACAGTAGACCAACTGATACAATCTCCGAAATGAAGGCAATTCCTCAGGTGGCAGGTAACGGATCAACTGAAAGCTCGGTTCATTCCTATATTTGTGAAGATTTGCACCATTGTAAATATGGATTGATAATTGATGATTTCTATAATAATCCTTGCATTTGATATAACACTTTTTCACATCAGGAAGATGCCTTAAAGTGCTTCACGCGATTTACTGTTGATAGTAATCGTTGCATATGATATAGTGCAAGGATAATCTCATTGTGAATTGACTGTATATTTTGTGGGCGAAACACGGCAGCCAATTGCGTACGGCAGTGTCTCGCAAAGACTCAAGACGTACATGACCAGTTTTATCTGGGGTAGTTTTCGGGAGAAGCTTCCTTCTCTACGTGTACTGTATTCCAGGCTTTGTATTTTTAATCACAAAGGTGAACGGTACGGCTCTGGAAAGACTCTCGTCGTGCTTGTCAGCAAGATCACTTCAGGAGCAGCGGAAGAGTTTGTTTACATCATGAAGAAATTGGGAAGAGCTCTCATTGTGGGCGAGGTAACAAGTGGCGGGTGTCACCCTCCTCAAACCTACCAAGTAGGCGACACCAACCTTTACCTGACTATCCCGACTGTCAGATCATTCACCCCAACTGAGAAGGCTGCCTGGGAAGGGATAGGGGTGACACCTCATATCGAGGTACCTGCTGAGACAGCACTTGAAAAAGCCAAAGAGTTAATGAGAAGTCAACTCCATGGAAGTTCCTAATGTACCTGTTTAGAGCTTAAATAGTCTAATTTATTCTTTGTATTTCTTCAGTGTATAAAGGACCAAGAGCCAACCAGAGGAGATTGGCAATTACTAGATTTAAATGCCCCTACCATTAATGATGTATGTAGTTTATAGCTTAGAAATAGTGGGGGTCAAAATGTACTGTTTTGCAGAAGTTAGGTTTTATAATAAATGTTTTGAAGCATAATGTGATGAGTGAATTTTAAAGCAGTCCTTTCTGTCTTCGAAAATGCTTTTAGGGCTACACAACTCATGTGGGTGCCTCGTTTATATACATTTCATTTGTAGATCTACGAACAGTTTTGGTCAAACACGGTGATATGTGATGTGATTTTATGAGGCTCGGTCAACCATTATATAGGTTTGGTGCTCTGTGTGAATGATTGTTGTGTTTCATTTAAAACATTATTATAATTCTCCTGTACCAGCAGCAATTAATACAGTAAACTATTTAAATTAAGGAGATGGATGAAAATGTGGTTATCTGGTTTGTTTTTATTGTCTCTACTGGAATGATATCATGAGACGTACAATGCAATCTACAGTGAATTGTAGTAAGCATGAAAATACAGGCTTGAAAGCACCACTGGAAAAATAAAGACAGGAATATTTTTTGCATTTGCTACAGCACCTTATCACGTCATTGAGAAGTCTCAAAACACGTCAAAGGATTTCACTGTGAAGTGTAGCAACTCTGTATTTGTAGGCAAACACAGCAGCTGTGTCTTGTGAATAGCAATGTCTTACAAACAGCTTACAAACAGAAGTGAATGACCAGTTTTATCTGGGGGATTGTTGGCCAGGGCAATGAGGAAAAACTGTGTTCCCTTTCCAAAGAGCGCTGTAGGATTTTAACATCTACCTGAATAGGCAGACAGGATAACGAATGAACATCCTATTCCAAAAGCCAGCACCTCTAAAAATGTAGCACTATAGCAGTGTCAACCAAGACTATGAATTCAAAGATTGGGAACCCATAATCTTCTGACTCAGAGGAGAGAGTGCTATCAACTGAGCTGGGTTAAACTAATTACTCCTCTAATGGGATGCAATGATGGATGTGGGGAGAAGCTTTAAATAATAGAGATATGAGGGAAAGGAGGAGAGTGCTGTTTGTTTCAACTGGGAGTTTCTGCAGAACCTTCCCCAAGAGTGGGTGGGATGAAATCTAGGAAGGATAATTAATGTCTGGTGGAAAACGATTTGATGAACTCCAACTGCATTCCCTACTTTTGCATGTTCTTGAGGTGAAACTGGTTGTCACCAGCTGCCACCTTTCCACCACAAGAAAACACATGACTAACCAAAAGCCACAGACAACTCCAATCATTCTTGTAAATACGCTACAGGTGAAATGAGATGCTTTAATTGTTCTGATCCCACAGAAGAAACCCGCTGTGAAAGATTTGCTTTGACACTCTGAAACTGAAAAGCTTTCATAGTACAACACAAGCTCTCTGGGGACTCAGTTTTAAGTTAGTAGTTTCCACTTGAGGATTGCTTGGAAAAACTTGACGCATGATAAGCTGTTGGGTTAAACATCCCTGTAGAAGACTCTTCATGATGCAACATACAATATTACTTTTTTTTTGCAGCTGCAAATAATGAATGTTCAGTTAATTCCCTTAAATAATGTGTACGATCATGTGCAAAGACCACGTCGGCAATGCCAACACCACCAAACAATCCTGCTCTTTCACGAATTATTAACATAGGAGCAGAGCATGAGCTCATCCGCTTTGGGTGTAATACAAAACAAGGATGTTTTAAAACCAAAAACTGCTTAACGTAACTTTCAAAAAACGGAATCATTCACACGATTACGCTTAGAACCACATCAGCCAATAAATACCCAACGCCAGGCTCTGGGAAGTAAGACAAGATAATTGGGAGAAGGAATGAAACATCATTCCAAATTGTTGAAGACTTGCAAACGCTCCCCTTCCATCACATCGTATCATAAATCCATCTTAATGTTCTATTGCAATCCTCGCAGTGAAATCATGGTCGATTTCAGCCACAGCCATTCTCGTCGCTGGGAGGTAACCATTGCCCAAACGTCCACTTAAACCCGTGTAACGACTCTCTCCTCCTGGTGAAACCATGGTAAAGAAAAAGTAGAAAATGTA
Organism: Callorhinchus milii; assembly: GCF_018977255.1. Taxonomy (NCBI): domain Eukaryota; kingdom Metazoa; phylum Chordata; class Chondrichthyes; order Chimaeriformes; family Callorhinchidae; genus Callorhinchus; species Callorhinchus milii. Next base: position 6,818,514 of record NW_024704748.1, read on the forward strand.
CCTCAAATCGTAGCTGAATCTGAAAGGCTCTCACAGAGGGTCAGGTCCAAAGGAAAGGCTTTCCTTCTGGGGTGTAAGTGCCTGAAGCCCTCAACCTCACCACAGATGCAGCCAATTCATTGATTTGATTGATTGATTGATTCAATGTTTCAATTTACATCACGAGGCAAAGCCACTATCTCAACTGGCCCCAATGCCTTGGTTGCATGACGCCAATGCACTTAATGATCACTTTGGCCATCTCCTAAATTTTTCTCTGTGGTCCAATTGCCTGGATCGAAGCACGAACCGTTTGCAACAGCAAAATACCAGGGTGTCCGCAAAGTCCTGCAGCCCTCCATGTGTTTTAGTCTCCTATAGGGGCACCAACAAACAACTGAAGCACGTGGAAGAATGATAATAATTTTATGTGGAATTTTAAATTTATACTTAACTATATTCAGTACAAGTGTTTAATTTTATTTAGATACCCAGAAGGTGGGTGTGAGTCACCGTGTTTGGTGCATGATGGAGTGACAAGGTGAAATGCACCTCTTGCAGCTTGTTTCAGCTCCTCCGTATATGTTAACGGGGGGGAGGGGGGAAGAAGACTACATTTGAGGGGCATTCAATATACTCTCAAGGAGCAGAACATCCTTCCAGAAATATCTAGTTCCAACTGATTGATGTAGGGGTGACGGTGGGGGGAGAGGGCATTGATTCTTGCATACACACAACAATGTTTGGTATCCATTTCACGGTTGTCATCCCAACAACAACAACTTGGATTTATATAGGCACTATATAAATCTAATTTGTTGTTGTTGTAATGGCTGTTTGTAAGGCATTAATTAACACAAATTGGCTGCCCTACCTCCACCAAAATGCAGTTATTAGCCTTTATAGAAAATCACCTGAAGTGTTTTGAGATGTTCACTCAACTTGAAAGGTATTGTATCAAATGCTAAGATTAATTATTATTATGATTGATTGATTGATTGATTGATTGATTGATTGATTTGGTACAGAAATCAAACAAATATTGAAGGGATATTTGGGGATTTGAGCTATATTCATTATAACCTTCGTCTTGTATACATTAGAGAACAGGGAAGAGGAATATGTGAAGTATTAAAAATTGGCAGGGACTGTATGGTCTGTAAATGAAAGACCTAATAATTGAACAGCACATTTCTCGCTGTATATTACCAGCTGTTTGGATTCCCAAATTGCTTTGGTGTAAAACCATTCCACAGGCTTCTAAGTACCCACCAAGAATCAGATACAAATTTATCTATTTTCACAGGATGTAATCTCCACATGTGTGTCAGTCTGGCTCAGTTGGCAGCAATACTTCCTCTTAGTCAGAAGATTGTGGATTGAAATCCCACATCGGGACTTGAACTCACATATCTTAAGATAACTCCAAAAATGCTGCACTGGGGGTTGTTGCACGGTTCAGGTGGTGTTAAAGATCCCATGGAACTATTCAAAAAGAGAGGGAAGTTTCTCTCTCCTGGTGTCCTGGCCAACAATCGTAAATAGAATTGGTAACTCACTCAATGGCTGTTTGGGGGAGACTGCTGTGCGTAATTGTGCAGACCATTTTTCCTACAAATACAGTCAATCCACTTTACAGTATATCCTGGGAAGCGCTTTCAGGTGTCCTTCCGATGTGCTAAGCGGAAGGACCACATGCAAGGATTATGGTTATATCATTTTTAAATGGTCAACTCAACAGCTATCAGGAGGTCAAGTTAAAACATATTTTCCACAACACACTCAATAATTTAGCAGTGAGTAGAACCTACCGTGTCCTCGGATTTTCTAAGAATGTGTGGGATCAGTGCATGTGGAATACAGCCCGATTTAAGACAGGTCATTGTGGCAAAAGGGCGGATACTTACATACGTGTTTCATGTTAATGCATCAAGGAACATAGGAATTGTCAGAGGAAAAAAAAGAAGGTCCAACTAGTTTGCTTTCCACCATCCTGGAAGTCGCATGATACAATTATGAAGATGTTGATAGCAATTAATTCTGCATGGATAAATCTACAACACAGTGGAAAACTTTGGGAATCTGAGACCCAAAATTGTCTGGTTCTTCCAATCATACTACACTTACTTTATGTCATGTTTCAAATTGCTCATATACTGTATCCCAAAATATTATTTTCTAGAATAAATCTATCTAATTTGTATTTGACTGCATCGACACTGTCTGTTTCCATCGTCTCCCTGGGGAGTCTGTTCCATAGATTTAAGCCAAACGAAAAGAAAAAAAAGATTCATTTGAATGTTTTTTATATATATATATATCAGCGGCATATTCTATTGGCAATTGCACACAAATCACAACGTTTCAGAGAAGAGGATTTACACCAGTGTGTGTTGTAAAAAGAGGGATCGTCTGGGCGGCAAAGTACAAATATGCATTCTTAAGTCTCTATAGAGGAGTTCACACTCCCGACTCGTCGATCGATGCGATCCGATGGCATCTCTAGATCTCTGCAAACCGCATGAAATGGACCATCCATTGCCCGTTCAGGTTGAAAGTCAACAGGATGCCCACAACATCATTTGACTCACTTGTGGGTTTCCAAGCCACTCGCCGCACAGTAATGGGTATTTGTTTGGACCCACTGAAAGAGAACAGCTATCCATTGGCTCAGGCAACGGGGTCTCAAGTTCAATCCATACCCAAGACTTCCAGCAAATTTTTTCCAAACCCTTTCTTCTGCCCCCTCCCTCCACTCCCCCCATCCCCACCCCACCGCACGCCCCCCCTCTCCCTCATGCTCCCCCCCAAAAAAGAATCATTCAAAGCTCTCAATTGTGAGAAGTCATATGCCTCGATAGATGATGGCGCTCTCTAAAGAATTCGTTACATATGGGGCATGTCAATTTCTCCTCCCTCCTTCTCTTGGTTAGAATATCGCCGGGGCATTCTTTCTTGTGGTGAGACCTCATGTGAAAGACCAGGTCGGAAGTCATTCGGAAGGATGCGTTGCATTTGGCGCACCAATTTTGTGCCGCGATACCGAAAGAGGTGAAGGAAGGGGGCAGGAGAGTGAGGGAAGAGGTGGATTGCAACTGAGCTCCATCCGGCTTGGCCCACGCCTCGGCGGTGGCAGCGGCAGCGTACAGAAATGGGCTGGTGTGGACGATCGGTGTGTTGCCCAAGTCGCCGCTGCCGATGAACTTGCTGGAGCCCAGGAGGTTCCCGGGGCTCAGGAAGCGACCGACGGTGACGGACTCCGGAAAATCCTGGGCGCGTTCCGCCGAAGCTTGGAGCGCCTGAGCCAAGAGTGTCGAGGGAGCGTCCGCTGGCCCTCGCCGGTTGGCCGGTTGGCAGAAAGCGCTTTTCTGCTCCCCTCTGAGACCCGAAGGCAACACCGAAGAGAAGGCGCTGCCGATGGAGCTCAGCACCACTCTCCCCGAAAGCTCAGACCCTGCTGCTTTGGACAGGCCCTCCGTTTTGTCCCCTTTCCCTCTCTCCCGAGGCCGCCGCACCTCGGTGAACGCGCTCCTCTTGTGGTCGTCGGGCGATGAGTCCTTATGGAACAGGTATTTATCCGAGTTGAATTTCCAGACTGAAAGAGCCAGCGCTGGGATACGGCTCGGGTCCTCCCTGGAAACGCCGCCGCCCTGAGCGCACTCCAGGTGGTTGGTTCTCTCCAATAAGACGCTCTTCCTGACTTTACTCTCCTCCCAGTCTTCCTGCTTTCTCTTGCCCCAGTTCCTTTCCATTGCCATGCGTCCCTCCTCCTGAGACCTCTTCCTCGAGTGCTCCAGGTCATGAGCCATCCTGTGGAAGTTGATGCCTCGCTCCTTGTCTCTGTTCTCCACGCTCTTGTATGAGTCTTTCACGGCGCTGCTGGACCCAAAACCCAAGGTTTGGAAATCTCTCCATAGCAGATGGTCTTTCCTTTTGCCGCACAAGAAGCGAACATGCGCCAGGTAGGGATTTTCATACTTAAATTCCTGCCCGCAGTCCAGGCACCTGAAAGCTGAACAGGGAGATAGACGGCCACAGGGTTAAACAAGATACTTGCATTTGGTAAAGCGCCTTATCACGCTTTCAAGAGGTCTCAAAGCACCAGCCATCGATAACAAACTGGTTCCTACTTACTGCTAGGTAAACAGAGGCGTGCAGACTCACAACACTTGCCTAAGGTTTCGCTGTGCCCTGGAATGGAATCTGGGTCCTCTCACTTGAGCTCACTTGCTAATGTTTACCAAATGAAAGCAGGAGTGAGAAATAGCTCACAGGAGTCTGACTGCAGCGCTCTGGGCCGCTCTACAAATGCAAGTTGTTGTTCTTGTTGTACCGAAAAGCATCGATGATTTTTTTACTGATGAAATCAATAAGGAGAATTCTTGTATTTCACATCGAACTTTCCAAGTCAGGAGGACACCTCAAAGCGCTTCACAGGATACTGCAAAGTCAGCAACGCATTCAAAATCACATCAACTGTTCAAAAAAGGTGTTGCTTTTTTTCCCCACAAAATATACAGTAAATTCACTTTACAGTATATTCTGTGAAGCGCTTTGAGATGTCTCAACAAAGTGATAAGGCGCTACATCAAATGCAAGGATTATGATTATTATTATTACACATAATTGGCCTTATTTCTTCAGAATGTACAATTAGTCACGTACACTTGACAAAAAAGAAAGCCGTGAAGTGGTTATAGATGCTGCTTGAAAGCAACCTCTACAATTATTTATGATTCAAAGGCAGCCCGGCCACGAATTTCACCAACGCTTGCCCTGAAAGACTATTTATTATCTTAAGGCAAAGATGGTGCAGAGAAAATGCACAATTCTTAAAATCAGTCTCAAGTTGTTGTTGTTTTGCCATTTCTTAGAGAATCTGTGTCTCATATGAGACCCGATTTAAGAATATTCTACAATTCTGGGTGATAATAATAATAATGAAATAATAATCCTTGCATTTGATATAGCGCTTTACCATATCGTTTAGATGCCTCATAGCGCTTCTCAGAATTTACTGTAAAGTGTAGTGACTATGTGTTTTGTGGGAGAAACATGGCACCAATTGTGCACAGCAGGGTCCCACAAACAGTCGTGAATTGATGATAATAATAATAATAATAATCCTTGCATTTGATGTAGCGCCTCATCACGTCTTTGAGACGTCTCAACACACCTCACCGAATATACGGTAAAGTGAATTGACTGTATATTTTGTGGAGCAACCACCCGTAAAATATATGCGATGGCAAATTGTAAGACGAGATGGTCGTGGTTGGGGTGTGGGGTGTGGGGTGGGGGTGGGAGGGGGGGGGGGCGGGAAGGGGTGTACAGCAACTTGCCCGAATAAGCAAAAAGTGAGATTATACGCGGTGCAGAAAGACAGAGATAAGTCAACAAGGTTTGCCAGTGCAGGATGAACACCACGAGAGCATTGCTGTTTATCGGGTCGCTGCTGAGTGGTGTAATTGCAATGACAGGTATTGAGGGCAGCACCTCCCCAAGGTTGCGGGGTGGGTGCAAGTGAGCAGTGCGGGTTCTTGTGCAGCCGCGCGTTTTGACGCGCAGTGACTGTGAGGAGCGCCGCAGCCTTTTTCGTTGCAGTCTGTGACTTGGAGGAGTCAGTTTGCGCGTTACTTGTTCCAACAGCTGCTGAAATGGCACCGAAGGCGCAATCCCCAACGCCCGCAAAACCGCAAATACTGAAAGAGGACGTGTGTGGGTGTGTGGGTGGGTGGGTGTTGGGGAGTGGGGAGTGGGGGGGGGGGGGGGGGGAGAAAGAGAATTTGCATCCATAGTTGTTAGCAAGAAAGAGTCGCTATTTACCTAATAAACGTAGTGGAAATGTCTTAACATCTTTCTCTTTCCAGCCCACGGGTCCCTATATATATATATATATATATACATACATATAATTATTGGAAAGACAAATCGGTTTTCAAATCGAGACAGATTTTTTTTTCACATGAAAAATTCCACCCGGTCTTAGATATCAAACGCAATGAATGAATGAAATGTATGAGAAGCCGAATTCGAGGTGAAAATTCCGGATGGTTCAGGCTGTATGGAAATAATCATCCCATATTTTATATGCAGTATTTCAAAGCCTCGGTGGGGGGGCCCTGGGTGTGCTGGGCGCCCAAGTTTATTTGCAGTGAGTTTTTGTTAAAGTCGGGGGGGGGGGGGGGTTCACGGTGACCTAACACGGGATATGTTTTAGCTCTGAAATAAACAAGGACGCGCCTTGACAGCGACTGCATTGCATGCAATCCTTAAACTTCCCTACAAATGCACATGCAACCCCAAATGTCACCAGACCAGACCAGACCATCTATGACTGTTAAGTGCGGCACATCCATCCCCCCCCCCCCCCCCCCCCTTGGCTTTTTTCCAGACTCAGTGCCAATTAGTGATGAACGAGGCAAAGGGTTTGCGCCGTCCAGACCTGTCCCCTGGGATTTGATCCGGTCTGTCACAACGTATCTTGTGTGTGTTCCCATTCTTAGCTTTGTGTGAGCTGTCTGTGTCCCCCCCACCCCCCCCACACCCCCCCCCCACACCCCCCACCCCCCTTGTCTGACACCCAAACCTGCTGCGCTATTAATTTTTGGTTTAAAAACAAATATGTCTCAAGTCGCCTGTATCCTTTCCACAAAATGCCCCTTTCCAATTTTGAACGAAGCTTTTTTTTTAAAAAAAGTCAATTTTTGGGGAGGGACAGATTATGCTTTTTTTTTGTATTCCCCCCCCCAACAAAAAGATAAACACATTATCGCCCAGTAGTTAGGTAGTCACTTCGTTTTGTCTTCCTTTTCGTTTCTTTCGGTGGGAGGGAGGGGGGTGTTCTTGCAGCAAAAAATTCATAAAATATCACAGAAATATTTATTCAGGGAGCCAGGCATCTGTCTGTCTGTCTGTCTGTCTGTCTGTCTGTCTGTCTGTCTGTCGGTCTGTCTATTAATCTAGCTCCCAAGTATATTCAGGATGGCAAACAGTTTTGCAGTGTAACTTCACAAGAGAGTTGTGAGGCTACAGTTATTGATAAGGTCCAGTTATTGATATATATATATAGAGAGAGAGAGCTTTTACAACAACAACAAAACTACATTGATCGCAGCGCCCTTTCAAGTCGGGAGGACATCCCAAGGCGCTGAGGACAGCTTCTGCCAACGTTACTCACCGTTGGAGCGAGCTCCGTGTGCCTTGTCGCCAAAGCCAAGAAGATGGGACAGTTCTCTGTCGTACCACACAAAGAGTTCTTCATCTTTGCCGATCCTCCGAACTGATCGGTAGTACAGTTGCCCGTTCTTCAGATACGCTTCCAAATTCTGCTCCTTCGCGTTGGTGGCCGCCTGCACCAGCCTCAGCCAAGACAACCCATCCGTGGAATTATTCATCGCCGTGGCGTCCACCTGGTGTTGAGAAAGAAAGTTATTTAGACGCTTACAATATGAACCCAATCCCCAGTAATACTTCCCGGGGGGGAAGGGGTGGAGGGGGGGAGGGGGTAATTAGGTTTACAAATGCTACTTTGCCCGATCTATATTTCTGTGAGATTTTCACACAATTTTTCCTACTAAACTTATGACATTTTACGCAATTTTTGCTACAAGCAACAACAACGACAACAAAAAGGCGCTCTGGGACGCTACCCTGCACGAGGGGCGCTGTATCAATGCAAGGTCTTCTTGTTCTTAGCATTGATTCGATTCGTTTCAACACTATATTATTTAAGCGCAAAAAAATAATACTGTATTCCTTGCGTTTGATAAAACGTCTTTCACATCACGAGGGCGTCTGGATATAATAATCCTTGCATTTGATATAGCGCTATATCGTGTAGTGACTGACAGTTTGTAGGCCAACGCGTGACTGTGAGAGTGTGTGTGTGAGAGTGACTGTGAGAGTGTGTGTCTGTGAGTGACTTAGAGTGTGTGTGAGTGACACAGTGTGTGTGTGACCGAGTGTGTGTGTGTGTGTGTGTGTGTGTGAGTGCCTGTGACAGTGTGTGTCGGTGAGTGACTGAGAATGTGTGTGAGTGACTGAGAGTGTGTGTGAGTGACAGTGTGTGTGTGTGTGTGTGAGTGACTGAGAGAGTGTGTGTCTGTGAGTGATTGAGAGTGTGTGTGAGTGACAGTGTGAGTGACAGTGTGTGTGTGTGTGAGTGACTGGGAGAGTGTGTGTGTGTGTGTGTAATGCAGCCAATTTGCACACAGCAGCAAACGTCCCATCAAACAACCATGAAATGGGGGGGAATAGCCAGTGAACATGGCTGCAGTGGAGATCGCTTGCGACATGTGCTTATCGACATGGCCCAGGTCACAGTCCTTGTGAAAGATCCCCCCACTTCTTCTCTAAAGAATGAGATCGACTCGGTTTCAATTAACCAGTGGGGCCCCCCGCGTGTCCGGCCACTCATTGGCGATACGCATAGATGTCCATCTGCGGCGTGGTGGAAACTCTTGTGAGTTCGTGTACGCGTGCGATCCGCTGTTGCACCTAAGACGTGTGTGTGTGGAGTGCGCCTGAGTTTCGAAGCCCCTTACCCTGAAGACGTAGGGAACGCTTCTGCAGTCGGCGGATTTTAAGGCGATAAAGGCGATTGTGTCACAAAACGAGTTCTGCAGAACACAGGGACCAAAGTTTGCATTCTCAGGAATCTCGCGGGTCGTGTGTACGCTGGTTAGTATATCAGTGAAGTGATGATGCAGAGATTTGTGGTCAACTGTCCATAGTCCTTTAGACAGAGGGGCAAGTTCCATAATTCACCTGCAATAGAAAACACACTCGTGTTTGTTTGTTTTTTGGAAAATAAAACGGTTGCAAGTATAGTGTATAACGCGAATCGTTGCACCGGTGCGTACACGTTCATTCGAAAGTGGCCTTTTTACGCAAAACCCTTTCCAATGCGACTGAGAAGCTTTCTGGACACGGCGAGGGAGGGTGACAGGCACACTGCGGTGGGTATTGGCAGTGGGTGTAAATTTGCTGTTCAAATTGGGTCGTAATTTGGGGTTTCATGGGATTAAGTGGAAGTGCGGGGAACAAGTAACCTACATTATCGAACCATATTCCCTATCTCAACCTGTCTGTCTGTCTGTCATGATCAATTCTTCCATTTGATCACCCCCAGTAATTGTCACCTGAGGCTGTTGGACACAACGTTAATTGTTAGCGCCTCCCAGTAAAGCAGGAATGACACCATTCGGTTCATGTGTTGTCTTTGTCGAGCACATACGGAATAGAATATATATTTGGCATTAAAAAAAGGCAATTATTTATTTACTTGTGTGTTTGTGACACACATATAAAATGCCTGTGCCTATACACGTAATGGATATATCCATTATAGTATATTGCAATATAAATGTTGAATGTCTCTTTCGTGCCAAATTGCATTCGCCAAAAAGAATAAAGTTTTTTTTTTACATTTTTTTTAAAAAAGGTTTCATTTCGGGTCTTAGAATGACTCTGGTGTGAAAAACAGGTCGAGAAGAAGTCTGTCCCCCGGGCACATGGTTCTGTGCAATATATTTAATCCTCTTAAACTAATTGGTTGAATTGGGAGCAGATACATCACATTTTGTGCCAGAAATGATGAAATCGTGTCTTGTGGTGCTCGTCGATGCATTCTCGGCATTTCCATGCAAACGGACACTAGCAAAATAGAGGCACCTAATAAACAGTGCTATAATATAATTATCAAACTTTATCAGGAATCCAAATATTGCTATTGTGACGCTTATATGATTTTATCTAATGTGCCTTGAAATCGAGTTACTGGATCGATTAGATGAAGCTATTTTTAGTAATAATTTGGGAACCCTCACCATCTCTTCATTACTTCTGTCGCAATCCAGATAACGTTAGGATTGTTGCATGACATTGTTTTCGCGTGAAAAAAGACTCATGATGTAAGTATCAATACACTATAGATATATCCATATTATATACGAATTATAGAGTTAATTATACAGAATAGAAATAATACAAAATATCTCTATAGAATTCTATAATGATTCTATAACTATAGAATTATAGATAATACACATTACGTGTTCGTTTCTGTTGCCTGATAATTCCATTCGTCAGTTATTGACAACGTTTCCTTTTTTTATCCCGTCCCCCTCCAGACTCCCCTCACCCCCAGTCAGTAACCCCTCACCCCCAGTCAGTTCTCCCTCACCCCCAGTCAGTACCCCCTCACCCCCAGTCAGTACCCCCCCACCCCCAGTCAGTACCCCCTCACCCCCAGTCAGTACTCCCTCACCCCAGTCAGTACCCCTCACCCCCAGTCAGTACCCCCTCACCCCCAGTCAGTACCCCTCACCCCCAGTCAGTACCCCCTCACCCCCCAGTCAGTACCCCCTCACCCCCAGTCAGTACCCCCTCACCCCAGTCAGTACTCCCTCACCGCCAGTCAGTAGCCCCTCAACCCCAGTCAGTCCCCCTCACCCCCAGTCAGTACCCTCACCCCCAGTCAGTACTCCCTCACCCCCAGTCAGTACTCCCTCACCGCCAGTCAGTAGCCCCTCAACCCCAGTTAGTCCCCCTCACCCCCAGTCAGTACCCCTTCACCCCCAGTCAGTAACCCCTCACCCCCAGTCAGTACCCCCTCACCCCCAGTCAGTACCCCTTCACCCCCAGTCAGTTCCCCCTCACCCCCAGTCAGTACCCCTTCACCCCCAGTCAGTACCCCCTCACCCCCAGTCAGTACCCCCTCACCCCCAGTCAGTACCCCTTCACCCCAGTCAGTTCCCCTCACCCCCAGTCAGTACCCCTTCACCCCCAGTCAGTACCCCCTCACCCCCAGTCAGTACCCTCTCACCCCCAGTCAGTACTCCCTCACCCCCAATCATTACCCCCTCACCCCCAGTCAGTACCCCCGTCACCCCCAGTCAGTACCCCTCACCCCCAGTCAGTGCTTTTCGCCCGAATCTAATGACAGTTGGACGCACGGTACCGTCATTTACTCTTCAGTCACCCCCTCCCCTCCCCTCCCCTCCCCTCTCTCCCTCCCCCCTTCTCACGTTCTTTCCATCTTGTTCTGATCTGTATTTTTTTTTCCAGAATCCCAAGTGACACGCGTGGAAAATCAATTTAACACGAGAAACTCCTAAAGATCACCAGCTCTGCTCCACTCCAATCCCATGAAGGATGTACAATTACAAGCAATTCTTGACAGAGCCACTGTGTTTATAACAGTGGTGGTGGTGGGGGGGGGGGGGGGGGTGAGGGGTTGATAATGGGTCGTGGACAAACTTACTTCAAAACTCGCTGCTGAGCTCTCTGCAAAGATTTCTCAGGCTAAACCCTGGGCCGAAAAAAAAAATTCTTCAGATGCTTATCTGTCCATTCTATATATATATATATATATTTTCCACCCCATCAGCGGGTTTCTGCCACACGCGGAACCCCAGCAGTCACCGTTTTTTAACTGAGTAATTCCACGCATTCCCACCTGCACATGGATGATCAGAGAGATGGATTATCCGCTGTGTGTCTGCAAATGTAGCCCGAGTCCGACCCGGGTCTATTGTGCATTGGAGGAAAGTCGAGGGATTGTTCACTTGATGCGAACCAACGCACTGCACTGAAAGGGCTGATCCCCATTGTGTGTCCATCTGTCCCTCTCTGCTCGACCTTCCGCCGTTCATATTTTACGTGAAACATAATCTTTCACCGCGTTGAGAGAGAGAGAGAGAGAGAGAGAAAAAAAAAACCCCAGTGGGGCAGGTTTTTCCAACAGTCAGCGGGTTTTTCTTTGAATTAATTAAAAAAATCGCACGGCGCAGAGCGCTTCGCTGCTCTTTTTTTTTTGGGTTTTTTTTAAATTAAAAAAAAATCGTTCTGTTTATTAATAAAGCTGCAGAGCTACTCCCACGCCGGGACCGAGTGAACTAAGTCACCGCTCGATTAGACCACGCAAGGTTGCGTTGCGTGGAAGGATATTGTTTGAACACGTCGATAATTGATCTCTCGCTAACACTTTGATTGCATAAAAATAACCCGCAAAATGTCTTAAGATGTTGGATGTTCAGAAGCCGTTTCGAACGACCTGGGAGATGGGAGGTGGCGGTGGGTTGGGGGGGTGGGGGGGAGGGGGAGGGGGGGGGGAGAGGGGGGGAGGGAGAGGGGGGGGGAATTTTTATATTTCATCTTAATTTAAATGTTACAAAAATCAGTCCATCAATTCTGCACCTTATCGGATTCGACCCGACTTCGAAAGGCGATTTGTAAAAGGAACGAGACTTAGGTTTTTTTTTAAAAAAAACTGTGAGAAACGTATGGTCTGTAATATGAGCATATGAGACTGTGCACATAAGATAGCAACATAGAACATACGCGCACACATACCACACACATGTATATATATATAGACACACACAGAGACACACACACACGCAGAGAGAGACAGAGAGAGACGCGAAGACAAATCCAGTTATCACTTACTCGTGTTCACCGATCGCTTCTCGGAATCGATTTGGCCGCACACACACACACACACACACACACACACACACCATCGGCGATTCCCCGATCGATCCCGAAAGTGAGTGAGTGAGTGAGTGAGTGAGTGAGTGAGTGAGTGAGTGAGCGAGTGAGTGAGAGCGGTGCTCGCTGGCAAGTGGCGGTGGGTGGAAATGAGTCGCCTTCTCCTGGCGTTTTTTTTTAAAAAAAAAGACACTTTCCCTTTGCGAGATCGTTTGCTCAGTGGAGCGTGAGAAGCAATCCCAGGGCTCTTCCGCTTGCCCGCACCCCACCAATTGGCACTTTCAATTGGTGGTGTAAGGTAGAGCAGCGGTCCTGGTAATGAGGAAGGATGGAGAGAGAGAGAGAAAGAGAGAGAGAGAGAGAGAGAAACGCAGAGGAGGAAACAAAAATGCCATTCAAGGGTTTCGGTTGGTTTCGAACAAAATAGCTCAGAGAGAGAGAGAGAGAGAAAAAAAAACACCACCACAACTGTTTGCAGGGGGTGGGGGAGTGGGGCAGAACATCACCAAACGCTGTCGTAACTTTTTTTTTAAAAAAAAATCATCTGTTTAGGTCAAAATGCGAGACGCACTCAACGCACCTGATCGACAGCGCATTTTGTTTTCAACGCAGAGCCACGAGCAAAGTTCCGCTCAGAGGCTGCGCTGCCGGTAACGAAGGTCGATACCGTGAACCGGTCCCGGTCTGAGCCGCGGACACGGGGTTTGCAGACGTCTGCGCTTTACTTTAATAGTGCAATGTTTACGATCGAGCAAAGGAGAGGAGAGATGGGCTGCACAGTGCTGGGGGTGTGGGGTGTGTGGGGGGGGTGTGGGGGGTGGGAATGGGAAGGACCGCTTTTAAAATGCAATTTAATTTTTTTATTGTTTTTTTAAAAAAAAAACACAGGCAGATTACCATTTTGCTCCATCTATCTCATCCCAACTTTGGTTAATATGAGATGAATTCGTCGATGCCACGCATTTCCGACTCGATCTATTCCGATTAAGGTTTATTTTAGTTACTGAAGAAATTACACACACACACATTTGGGAAACCCTCTGATTTTTTTTTGTGTGGGGGTTTTGGGGGGGCGGTTTGTTTGAGAGTTCTAGTCAGCAGATTAAAAACTGAAAGCCAGAATAAACCCACGCACACAACACATTTCGGGCTGAGTGTCTGGAAGACGTGAAAAGCGCTCTATCAAATGCAAAGATTGGTATTTATTATTACTCAGTGTCGCTGAAAATTGATACGATCTCACAAAAAAAAAATCAGAGGATCTGTGATCTGATGATACGTTGATGTTTGTGAAATTTCTAACACCCGGTGCAGAAACTTAACAAATAAAACTACACACACACACACACACACAGCATTTTCAGAGGAGAGGTAAGTGACTATTTCTATTAAAATATCAGCATTTTCCACCCTCTTGTTTGTTTCGTATATAACAAGGACGGGTGACGGGTATTTCAAGTGTTTTAAAAATTGTCAGGTGAAATCCTTGGTCCCTAATATCGACAATAATAATAACCGTTGCATTTAATACAGCACCACAACGGTATATTTTTGATATAGGCTGACGGTATATTTTTGGGGGCCAAACGTTTCAATATTAATTGAATGTCCAGTTCAATTGATGCGCAGTCGATCTTTAATGACAAGACAACTATTGAAGTATATTTCGTGTCCCGATCAGCGTCGATTCCTTTTAAAAACACCCACACAACCACTTGTGAAGCGAGATTTGATTTGATTCTAATCTGCTTGAAATACTCATCTGGTTTGCGGGGACGAAAAACGAAATTGGTCGTTTGATCAGGACACCGCTGCGCGCAATTGGCTGTCGGGTTTTGCCCACAAAAATAGACGGTCCATTCAATTTGCGGTATATTCTGCGAAGCGCTTCGAGACGTCTCGAGAACGCGATAAGGCGCTACGTTCAAAACCCAATGATAATTATATTATTTAATGAATATATCATTCAAGAAATGTCTGCGACACAAGCTTTTTGTTTTACAATTGTGTGTGTGTGTGTGTGTGTGTGTGTGTTTTAGACAGTTCAATATTAAACGTAGGACGTTACAATAGTGCTTAACCCGAATGGAAATCGGAAAACTGAAATTAGGAACTGAGTTACAACTATAGTTTGACAAATCCACAAATGACAAATCGCATTCCACGAGGAGAAGATTCTCGAACAAGAAATGTTTCGAGAACCTGTCAAATTGCCTGTCAGATTACGTTTGATGATGCACGGATTTCTCTGTGTACCCCCCCACCCCCTTCTGTCAGATGTATTTTTTAAATAAATATCATGGGTTATTATCGTGGTCTTTTTGTGCATATAAAAAAAAATTGCCCTCCTGAATATAAAGTCAACTCACCTGAAAACGCAACTTGAATGTCAATGGTCTGTATTGGTTCGAACTCGAGTCTCCAAACAGCGATTTTAAGGATTCGTTGCAATTCCCTGTGAACGCCTCATTCAGAAGTTTTTTTCACCCCCATCACCACCCAATAGGTCATTATTCCTTGGCGTGCCCTCGCCTTAAATTACTTGTCTGTTTCTGTGGAAACGACCACGCAGTTAATTACCAGCTTCAAATAAAACAAAAAACACCCATTCCATCCTTGTCCACACAAAAAAAAAACAACTATCAAAAAAAAAAGGACATCTCGTCGGGTGTCCAATTCGTTTGAAACCCCACACACCCAAAAAAAAAAAAAAAAAAAAAATCTCTCACGTGAAAAAAAAAAGCCTGTATAAATGATCAAATATCTCGTCACGATCAAATAATGCTTAAATTTCAAACAGCAGCATTGCTTTTGAAAGATGTCGTTCCAGATAAGGGCGTGTCAAACCCTGACAGAACATTCCTGTGAGCGTTTGACATGTGAAATCGCCCAAACCTTTTTGATTAACGTCTGGGTGCGCATTGTGATGGGCTGTTCGCAATGAGCGAAACGTGAAATCGAAGTCGGATCTGCTGGAAACAAAAATGTACCCAAATCCGATGCCTGTAAATTATTGTTGGGTTTCTGGTTTTAAACACACGCTGTTTTGCGAGGACAGATCTCGGTTCGTGGTCACATTATAGCCGGAATTCAAAATACAGTCTTTGTGGTCGATTTCTAAGTCATTCAAACTTAAGGGACTGCAATTGTACCACTACTGCTAATAATTATAATCATAATCACGATTATAGTCTTATTATAAGAAAATAGAGTAACCCAAATCATAATATTCTGGATATGCAATATGCAATATACTTGAATATCCACAGGAAAACTAAACACTGTTTTTTTGCTTTCAAAATACACCTTTTCGAAACGCTGACTTTGCTTTTAACATTCTCGAAAAAAAATCCTCCCGAAGGACTAGATGTTACGAATTTGACGATTGGCATTCCTTGACTTAAAAGCACTCGCGTTTGCTGTGGAATTATACTTCGGTGAGTTTGCGATTGCACTCCATACATTTGAATTTGCTGCAATTGCTTTTACATTTTTTTTATTTAATCGAAACATCGGTTTGCAAACCACGGGGTATTGTGTGCGAAAGGCCTCAAATTATCTCTGACACTTGCAGCTGAATATTTTGCAATATATTTTGTTCTATTTTTAGAAACTCTGAATAAAGCTCTAAAACAACAGAGACGGTTTTTTTTTAACCAGTTAGGTTAGGAGAGGCGCCAGTTTCATGGATTGGTAGAATTATATTTGTCACCAACCAGATTAAACTAAAAGGGAGAGGACAAAACACAATTAGACACGTACTGTGTGTGGCTTTGATCGTTTTGAAGTGAACAAAACACGACAACATTGGTGTCGCTTTCGCTGCTCTTTGCTATTCGCTGAAACAGTTACAAATTACGATGGTTTTGCTGCGGCATTGCATTGCAGTGGTCATACAACGTTTTATAAAGCGAACTTGCTCACACATATGTGCACAAAAGACGAAATACACTCAATAGACCAGAATTTACGTGTGTTGGTGCACACACAAAGGATTGATAGTTGACTTAACCAGTGCACATTATAAATCTGCTTTACTAAAAGATTTACAAAATATACAGTCGAATGTAGTCTGTGTGTATACTAAATATTTATATTTACAGTAGTTACACCGTACACTGAATTCACTTTGCAGTATATTCTGTGAAGCGCTTTGAGACGTCTGGACGACGTGGTAAAGGCGCTATATCAGATGCAAGGATTATTATTACTATTATTATTATTATTACTATCATCATCATCTATGAGAAAAGGCAGACCAGATCGCATTATTTTCCAAAGTTCATGCCTACAGTACCGCAAATCCAAAGTGTCATCTCCTTTATGACTCTCTTATTTGGGCGAACGTAAGAGCTGTGATAGCACTTGATATAATTCCGTTTAAAGGGGCCATCCTGAGACGCCTTGGGAAGCGACTGGTCTTGTGTTATCAGCATCCAGAAAAGTCAGATCCACTCAACACTCGAGGTCAAAAAGTGAAACGAAAAAAAATCCCCGGCGCCTGGGCAAATACCAGTCACCAGTCTGTATCATTTTGCCTCTGAATTACCTCTAAACCGCGTGCGGATTGCCCAGAACGACGGCAAAAGAGAGCTATCCTTATTGGGAACTAAGTGAGTTCGAATCATTTTGCTTCGTGATACATATATGCATATATTTTTTTAAAAAACAAACGCTGCACAGAGTCGGCAGTTCATCTCCTCAGCGCCCTCTTCACTGTTCGAAACGGTACTGCCCTGTGTGTGTGTGTGTTGTGTGTGTGTGTGTGTGTGACAAGTTCTTGGATCCCGTCCCCATCCTCTTTGGGATCGGGAGCGAACTGGTCTCAGCGATCCCCCCCCCCCCCCCCCCCGAAGCGTTGCCGTTTTCTGGAGAAAACCGTTCTGTTTCGGGGGAGGAAACGTCCGGAATTGAATTCGCCCGTTGCACATTTTTTTTATTTTTATTTTCGCTCCCCCGTCACTTTCGTGTGAAGTTCCCACCGCATCTCCTCGCGAATTGACATTGTTTCGCTTGGAAAGCCTTTCTCTCTCTCTCTCTCTCTCCCTCTCCTCTCCTCCCCTCCCTACTTGATGTGCAATGCATTTATTGACCTAAGTTTAGAAAGGGTGAGTGGGTGAGAGTGAGTGAGTGAGTGAGTGAGTGAGTGAGAGTGAGTGAGTGAGTGAGTGAGTGGGTGGGGAGGGAGGGATAGAGGGAAAGATAGAGGGAGGAAGGAAGTGGGGCAGGTGGTGGGTGGTGGGTGGGGGGGGGGGGATAAAGTGGGGGAAGCTAAAGCAAGGATTGGTTTGCAAATTAATTGTTACAGACTTAATTTTTTTCAGGAGCGATTTAAATCAGGTTCTGCCCGGAGATCAAGAGAATGGTTCAAACCGAAGTGTAAGTGCACTGTTATTATCTGCAAAGATATACATCATATATATATATATACATACACACACACACACACACACATACATCTAATATATAAGGAGTGACATGAGTTGCAGTTAGCAGATAGATTTCCAATTTATATTTAACTCGTATCCAATCGGTGAAATCCAACCGAATTGATACGTGAAACACGAGATCAATCGTGGGGTTTGGATGGATGGATGGATGGGGAGAGAAAGAGGAGGAGGAGGAGAGAGAGCGTCAGTGTGTGTATGTGTGTGTGTGTGTGTAGTGCAGGAAAGGACACGCTGACGTGCTCTCTCTCAAGCAACGCTGTGTGTGTGTGTGTGGTGTGTGGTGTGTGTGTGCACTGTGTGGTGTGTGTGTGCATTGTGTGTGTGTGTGTGCACTGTGTGGGGAGAGGGAATTGGGGCATAATCTGTAGGGTCTGGTGGAAAGCGAGAGAGGGGAGGGGGTGTGAAAAAAAATCTCGTCTTCTCGCCTCCTCCCCCCATACCCCCTCCCACACATCCCTCCCTCTTTTCAACAGCTTCCAGTGAGGGTCATTCCTGAAGATCGGATGACTTTCCTGCCTGGAAAATGGCGAGTTTCGAGAGAGGCTTTGGCGGAGCGGCGCTGAGCGCTCTCCTCCTCTCCGCCGCCGCCTTCTGCGCGCTGTCTGTTGCCCAAAGGGCCGAGGATGGAGGAAAACCGGGAACGGGGGGAGAAGACAAAGACCAGACATCCTGTCACGGAGCTTTCGACTTGTACTTTATTTTGGATAAGTAAGTGGAGGCGCCGGGTGTTGGGACGAGTTTATTTCCCCTTCACTGGGTCTGTCCTTGTGCTCTCTCCTCTCTCCCCCCCTCTCTCCCTTTCAGTTGGGAGTTTTGCTGTGGGATCAGTATCTATGTTGTCTTTAACTCTCTCTCTCTCTCTCTCTACATATATATATATAATATATATATCTCTTTGAGTTGGAAGTTTTGCTGTGGGATCAGTATCTATGTTGTCTTTAACTCTCTCTCTCTCTCTCTACATATATATATAATATATATCTCTTTGAGTTGGAAGTTTTGCTGTGGGATCAGTATCTATGTATGTTATCTTTAACTCTCTCTCTCTCTCTCTCTCTCTATATATATATATATACCTCCCTCTCCTTTTGAGTTGGAAGTTTTGCTGTGGGATCAGTATCTATATTATTTTTATCTCTCTCTCTATATATATATAAATATATATATATAAAAATTTATATATATATATACCTCTCTCTCCCTTTGAGTTGGAAGTTTTGGCGTGGACCAGTATTTGTGTATGTTACACACAGACATATATATATATATATATAGATGCAATAAAAAGGATGGAACAGGTACTGTTTTGCAATCGCGTGCAAAACGACTCCTCTGGACGATTTGCAAAGTAGAAGGAGAGAGAGAGAGAGGGAGAGAGGGGGAGAGAGAGGGAGAGAAGGTGTTTGCTTTACTTGTCTCTGCTGTGGGGTTAGTGGAGAGCTGGAATCAGGGACCAGCGCAGAGCCCCGAGCGGAACCCACTGCTCTGCTGCTCCGATCCCTTTTGTTTGTTTGTTTGTTTGTTTGTTCACTCACTCACTCACTCACTCGCACTCACCAACTTGCACTCACACACTCTCACTCACTCACTCACTCACTCACTCACTCGCACTCACCAACTTGCACTCACACACTCTCACTCACTCACTCACCCACCCACCCACCCACTCACTCACTCACTCACTCACCCACTCACTCACTCACTCACACTCACTCACTCACCAACTCACACGCACTCACCAACTCGCTCACTCACTCACATACTCACTCACTCTCTCACCCACTCACTCACTCACTCACACTCACTCACTCACCAACTCACACGCACTCACCAACTCGCTCACTCACTCACATACTCACTCACTCTCACTCACCAACTCACACTCACTCACTCGCACTCACCAACTTGCACTCACTCACTCGCTCTCACTCACCAACTCACACTCACTCACCAACTCACACTCACTCACTCGCTCTCACTCACCAACTCACACTCACTCACCAACTCACTCTCAGTCACCAACTCGCACTCTCTCACTCACTCACTCACTCACTTGCACTCACACACTCTCACTCACTCACTCACTCACTCACTCACTCACTCACTCGCACTCACCAACTTGCACTCACACACTCACTCACTCACCCACCCACCCACTCACCCACTCACTCACTCTCTCACCCACTCACTCACTCACCAACTCACACGCACTCACCAACTCGCTCACTCACTCACATACTCACTCACTCTCACTCACCAACTCACACTCACTCACTCGCTCTCACTCACCAACTCACACTCACTCACTCACTCTCACTCACCAACTCACACTCACTCACCAACTCACTCTCAGTCACCAACTCGCACTCTCTCACTCACTCACTCACTCACTCACTCACTCACTCACTCACTCTCGCTCAATCACTCAGTCGCTCTCACTCCCACAATCTCAATCGCTCACTCTCACTCTCTCAATCTCTCACTCGCTCTCACCCAATCACTCACTCACTCGCTCTCACTCAATCACTCACTCGTTCTCACTCACTCAATCATTCACTTGCTCACTTACTCTCACTCACTCTCAATCAATCACTCACTCACAAGCACATTTGGCTGGTGGCTAGAACACTTTTTTTCAATACTTTTGGTGTTATTTTTGCTGTTGTTGGGAGAAGTGTTCATGTATGTGGAGGTTGGAGGGAAAGGGGCTTGTTCACAAGCTCAAACAGGCTCCCTAGGGAGACGGTGATAGCAGAGAGTGTTCGTTCATTCAAAAGCAAATGATATCAATTTATTTTAGGAAATAATAATTTGGGATACAGTAATATGAGGACTTCAGGAAATAACAATACATAAGACTGAGGGATGGTGGAAGGCAAACTGGATGGCCTCGATCTTTCTTCCTCTAGCATTTTCTATGTTCCTACTAGGTAATTTGAGGCTGATGGGTTTGGGCAGAGTCACTCAAAAATGTTAAATTATCTAACTTAAAAAGCGAAACGAATGTAAGGCAGCAGTTAACTGATGGAAAGACAGGATAATTGGTTCACTGAAGTGAAGACCAACACATGGACCGGCTGGGTCTAAACTGATGCTTTGGTATTTGTTTTGAAATTGTTGACCGGACTTGACATTCAGTAAAACTAAAAAGCATTCAGATTTTAGAGCATGCACTTTGGAAATTTATATTGATTAGCATAGAATCAACTTGTTGACTGGACTTGACATTCAGTAAAACTAAAAAGCATTCAGATTTTAGAGCATGCACTTTGGAAATTTATATTGATTAGCATAGAATCAACTTGTTCCATTGCTTAGAATGAGTCCTTCCTCCAGATGCTATCCTTCGGGAATATGAATGCACTTTGTTGTTGTCCTAAAAAAAAATTGGTCACTCAATCCAAGACTGTTTGTGGGACACTGCTGTGTCCAATTGGCTGCCACATTTCACCCACAAAATACCCATCAATCTGCTTCACAATATATTCTGTGAAGCCCTTTGAGATGTCTTAACACCAATAATATGGCACAATATTAAATGCAAGGATTATTATTAATTTACGTTTACTGTTTTGCATAGTTTCATGATCAAAAAAACACTTCATTCCACTTATTCTGTACTGTAAGCTACTGTAATAAAATAACATTCCTCAAGCCGTTATTAATGGAATGAGGAAATATTTAAATGTAGAAAATAACCAGCAATGATTGCAAAGCACAGCCAGCAGTGATAGCCAGCAATGATTGCAAAGCAGTCATTTCAAATGACTTACATAGTGCAAAAAACTGCACAAATGCAAAGCTCATTAACAATAAGGATGATTACAGACTTGAAATCAGTGCCTTGAACTAGTTTTGGTCAAACAATATATTTCACAAGAGGGTTTCTTGTTTCCTTTTTTGGTCTGTCTGCTGACTGCACTGGCCGGTGTAAAATTCACACCAAAGAACTGGATCACAATCAAGTCGTCTTTTTTTCAACCGCCAGGTGTCTGACACATGTGGAAACACATCACTGTGCTTGAGGGTGTCATGAGGAACCTGAGAGTTTTGTACATCCCACCTATACGTGAAAATTCCCATGTTTGGAATGGAATGCGTACTCTCTCCCTGAGGGGTCGTTTCAGGCACAGGTTGGCGAGAGCCAAGACTTGGGGAGCCCAGTGTGTGCATTGGGGTACTGCTGGAGTCTAAGCAACGACAACCGCATAGATTGTCATTGAGGTCACTACGTGTCAAACTTCCTGCTGCTTGTCCAGTTTGGATTATCCTACCCATTAAGGTTTCGGCATGAATGATTAACAAATGGGAAAAATCCTGGCCTCCAGTACGTCAATCTCATATCGTGTTAGGTCCTTTAAAACCTACGCACTTCCCCCACCACCCCCAATTCACAGCTACACACCTTATTGCCATTAAAATGACCTGTTTGTACACAGCTGCACGGAACACAATTAGATTCAAACCACATAATATTGCTATGATCCACAGTATATACAGTTGGGAATCTTGGGGGAAGGGTGATTTTATTCTATTCAGTCTTTGGCAAGATTGTCTTTGCTGGCAGCTAGTGTCAGTAACAGAAAACTGGACCTTGCAACTGAATTACTTCATCTGAACTGAAGTGATTTTGTGCGATGTGATTTGAACCAAAGTGATGCTGGATTTTATTTTACTGCAAAGTATAGGGGAACAAAGCATATTTGTAACACTGTGTATGTTTTACCATATTAACCTTTAGAATGCTACTCATTGCAACTGAATTAATTATAGAGTACAACAGACAAATAAATAATTAACATGTCTTCCTGCTTGTTTGCAATCTACTTGCAAAGATTAGACATTCAACAACAACAACAAGATTTCATTTATAGAGCGCCTTTCACGTCAGGAGGACGTCCCAAGGCTCTGGACAGTTGGGTCAGGACCCGAGCGGGGGGGAAATAGTCAGTGTGAGGGGAGGGAAGGGAGGGAGCGAGGAGGGGGTAGAGAGTCGAGAGGGGAGCTGAAGGCACGGTTGAAGAGAAAGGTCATGAGACCGGCCTTGAAGGAGGAAAGGGAGGAGGCGGCGAAGGCACTGGGGGATAGAGTTCCAGAGCCTAGGGGCTGAGAGGCTGAAAGCCCGGCCACCGATGGTAGGACGGTTAGGGCGGGGGATGTGGAGCAGACCGGAGCCAGAGGAATGGAGGGTACGGGCAGGTAGGTAGGGGGATAGTAGGTCGGAGAGATAGGAGGGAGCAAGGCCGTGAATTTCCGACTATCTTACAGTAAAAGGAGTTCTCTCACTCTCTATCTTATAACAAAAGAGTCAATATATTTTACAACTTGCATTAACATACAGAAGTACTGAGGTGGATAGATATTTGTTAAGTGATATGGGGCAAGGACGGATAATTGGACTTGAGGTTCAGATCAGCCATGATCTTATAGAAAGGCGGATCAGGCTCGAAGGGCTGAATGGCCTACTCCTGTTTCTATGTTTCCAATACCTACCATTCACAAAGGATGCCAAAACACCAACAAAACTATCTTGCCTTATAGAGACCTTTCAGATAGGTTGCATAACATCTCAAAAGCACATTACAGGGATGTATTGATTACCAAACAATGTGGGTGGAGGGGGGGGAAGGAGGAAGGAATTTTAGGTTGTTGACCGATTAGAGAGATACATTTTTGTGAAGGTTTTGAGGGCATGAGAGAGGGCGTGAAGGAAAGGGAATAAAGGGGGAATAAGACCCAGACAGAGCAAGAGCATAGAGACCAGTTGGGGCCTGAATCGAAATGTATCTGGAAGAGAGCAACTCTTCACTTTTGTTTCAAATACTTGCTACTTTACGCCATTTGAATGATACATTGCTTTTAATTTTTCAAAGGAGCTTTGTTGTTGAAATGCGCAAACGTTTCTGTCTGCAAAAGAAAAACAAGTGATTTTGTTTCTGTGAATCCCCTAAGCACCCCTGATATAAACAGCAGAAGCTTTGTGACTAACGTAATCAAAATCAAAATAATTACACATCTACTTAAAAATAGGAAAGTGATCCAGATGCCTTAACGGTACCTGAATATTGTTGCTGCACAGTAGTTTAAAGTTTGAAAATCCACAATGACTTGGTACGTAGAAACATTGAATCTTACAGGAGGCCATTCGGCCCATTGTGCCTGTGCTGGTACTTTGAAAGAGCTACTAACTAGTCCCACTCTCCCGCTCATACCCCACAGCCCTGCAATTTTTTTCCTTTTCCAGAATACATCCGATTCCCTTTTGAAAGCTATTATCGAAGCTGCTTCCACCACCCTTTCAGGCAGACCATGACAGGCCATAACAACTCTCTGGGTAAAAGAAGTTCTCCTCGTCTCCCCTCTGGTTCGTTTGCCAATTATCTTAAATCTGTGTTCTCTGGTTATCGATTCACCATACATTTATGCACAGAGTTGAGTTTAAGACCTCTGTTGTTTAATTTTTTTCCTTACAAGGGTGAAAATCAGCAAATGCCGAAATCACAACAGATGCTAAATCCTGCCAGCCACCAGATGTGCTTCATTTCGACTTATGGGAACTCTGTGTCATAGTGGAAAATTTTGTGGGACAACCATGCAGATTGCATTATAGACACAGAAATGTAACAAACAAGAAACTCAAGTAACATCAACAGAATTATTACAGTCATTAAGCTTCACAGTAAATCCTGTGAAATGCTTTGAAACATTTGCCCAACATGAAAGGTGCTGTATAAACGTAAATTGTGTTGAATTACATTATTTTACTGTGAGTCTAACTGGGTCCCTGCATTAGTATACAAGCAAGTCATTTTAATGGCAATAGCAATTTAGATCGCATCTGACCATGAATCTTTCATGTCTTGAATATTTTAGATTCTTGTTGCAAATAAACACTTTTTACGGAAACCATCACAAAGTAGTTGTATGAGCCATCATAAATTATACTTCCTTGTATTATTCCTGACAATTTTATCTGCTTAATGTATAACATATGCATATATCTACATATATATTAGTACTTAACATCTCTCTGTGTAATATACCTATATATTTAATGTACGTTAAGTTTAATATATGTTAGTCTGTAAAATGTAACAAACACTGCATATAAGATCTAATAACATATAAGATCTTTGCTCCGTAAACATGGGTGTGACAATCAAGTTGTTGAAGTGTTGTTGTGTGCTGTGCCAATTTTAAGGCTTGTATTTCAAGTGGTAAACATAGGAATATACAAGACCAGAACGTATCATTGTGATCCATCTGATTGGTCCCTCTTAAATCTTTGCTATCTGTTTTGCATCCTTGCTGCAAACCTACTGGTATCATAGGGAGTGGAAATTCTACCTGGGTCTAGATCTATTCTTATTTCTATTTTGTTTCAGGGAGTTCAGAATTTGCCAATATCTTAAATACAGTTTTAATTTTAACGTCGGATTTTGAAAATTACTTTTAAGAACCACAAAAATGGCTTCAAAGTTAAATCTGAAATCGATGATTAGCCACATTTTTGACACTCTGAAGCAAAGAAAATAGTGTTAATGTGGACTCAGGTGGAATTTCTCCCTTCCAGTTCCCTTTTGAAATAGTCAACACTATTCAAATCCACTAGCAATGTCAAGTCAAGGCTGTTTGACATGCCTTGGCTGTTTGTTTGTTGGTTTGTTTGTTGGACATCATTGCATGCAAATCGGCCAGTGCATTCACCTACAAAATACAGTCAGTATGCTTTATAGTAAAGCACTTTGAAGCACTTTGAGACAATCTCCCAACACGAAAGGCTGCATATCAATTCAAAGATGTTTTTTTGTGTGTGGAACTTCTTTCTTGTCGCAAGGCAATTTGACTCTCATTGTGGAGACAACTACAAAGCAGTGATCTAGTTGAGAGGTGGAGTTCAAATGAGGTTGTAAACTTCAAAAGCAAAGCTTTAGTGCTTTTTTTTGTTTTTGTTAAGAAACGGAAGGTGAAGGGGGCAAAAACCACAGTGCAGAATACGACCAATAATTACTTGTGGGGAAGAAGAAAGAGATAAATCAAAAAGCACATTGAGTGTCTTTCACACTCAAGATTCAGATTAATACTTTGAAGCCACTCCTATGATATTTCTACTCACACAGATTACCTGTAACCTGTAACCATAATTATCATTACGGTAAATAATGGAGTATGTCAAAATTCTCTAATCTTTCGTTGGGGAGATCATTGTGCATCAATTTTTCCGTCCACTGTGAAAATTTATCAACAGAAAAAATAATAAAAGGGCAGAAAAAAAAACTGCTAAATAATGGACACTAGGAAAAATTATAAATATATGGGAGCAATTTTGAGTCAGTATCCTTTTTGGGATATGTAAATGTCACCTGTCTAAAACATTTTACGAGATTACACTTTGCTATGATGCCTGGATATCTTGGTGTACAAGCTGTTCTATTAATTTTATGGGTGATTTTATTTATGTTTGGGTCTGTTCTGTGCCAGTAACATCTGTCAGTGTGGATGCTGATGGACTGCTGGTCTGTTCTGGGTCAATACAGTATGTTCTCACTGCAGGATTAACATTGCAGCTTTATTACCATTCAGGTATTGATTGCCAAATTGCAGTTGATTCACTGACATTGAATGGCCACTGAATAACGCATTAATAATAATAACAATTCTTGCATTTGATATAGTGCCTTATCAGGTTGAAATATCTCAAAGCGCTTCACAGAATATTCTGTCAAATGAAATGATTGTATATTATGTGGGTGAAACATGGCAGCCATTTGCGCACAGCAGAATCCCACAAGCAGTCATGGATTTAATGACCAGACTTTTTTTTTATCATCTCTTTTATCACATACAGTAATGATAATCCTTAAATGTTATATTGCACCTTATTCATATCTTCGAGATGTCTCAAAGAGCTTTGTAAGACTTTACTGTAAAATGTAGTTACTGCATTTATAGGCAACAAATCTGTACATCTACAATTCAATACAATTTACATCTATACTTGTCAGAAGGGTGTCTCTAAGTGCTTGAATAGTAGTTTAAATTACATACTTTAGTGCTCGGAGGTGCCAAGGTGATAGGATTTGTACTGTATTTTGGTTATGACACTTAAGGCTCAAGTCTTAAGCAAGATTAGATAGTCAAATTTCAATGTACTTCACAAATCATTTTCATTATCTTTATAGAATGTGGGGGTGGCAGTTACATTCAATGGATTTTCAAGTACCAGTTTACTTATTTGCTTAAGTTTGAATTTGTGCGTTCTTATTTATTCCAGAAGACTGTAGTTATTAACAGATAGTTACATTGGTTCTGTGTTATTCAGATCATAACTCTGTGTTTTTCAGATCTGGAAGTGTTAGAAACCATTGGATCGAAATATATTCTTTTGTTGAGCTCCTGGCAGAGAAATTTTTGAGGTACCATTAATTTTTACTGCATTGTTTATGTACAGACAGTTCAGTGCAGTTAACGTATTTTGCCAAATATTGCGCACATTTTACTAACAGTACTGCTTTCTCAGTCCTCAGCTGCGGATGTCTTTCATCGTATTCTCTTCTAGAGGTACGACTCTGATGAAACTAACCGAAAACAGGCAAGTAGCTGTTAATCACTCCAGTGCTGGGGAGGGGGGGTGGGGGAAAATGCTGTCTATAATACGTACGGTGACTAAAACTAGATTTTCTCGCAACTAGCAATTTCTTTAACATAACGTAAAAATAAAATTAAAAAAGGTTTATCTGATGCTTTTGTAAAACCAACACCTAAGTTTTGACAAAGTGTCTTTTAAAAAAAAAGAAAACAAAGCCATATTACAAAAATACATATTTGCCCAGATTATTAAAATAATGTGTTTTTATTAAAGGGAAACCATCCGCAAAGGACTTGAAACACTTAAGAGAGAAATGCCTGGAGGAGACACATTCATGCATGAAGGCTTCAAGAGGGTATAATTTGCAACTCAAGTTTTGTACATAAACATCTTTGAAACGTTTTTTTTGCTTCTATAGAAATGATTACTGGCGATTCATAGGAACTGAGTAATTTTGTTCTCATTTAAAACTTACTGCAGGCAACGGAACAGATTTATCATGAGAACGTTTCAGGTGAGTTCAAGCCTTCCATCACAACAAGCAAATTTGATATTTTCCACAGATATTTTCTCGACATCAATAACAATTATTTGAGTAAGAAGTACACAATTAATAGATATCCCGGTTGTAGATGAAAGCTAGGAGTTTGAATGTCCACCCATCTGTAGCATAATCATAACACAGACTGTATTCCAGTGGATAATCAAACTGCATTTGATTAGTACAACAATTGCTCTGCAATAACCTATAGGCTTTTTAAACAACAAACTGGTGTTTTTTTTTATTGTTTTGCCTTATTTCACATTGATACTACACCTGAATTAATAAAAGAGTTACATTCTGGAATTTGGCCATCTTCTTTCGTAACGTAAATTATAACATTCTGTATAATTTTTTTCTGTATTTTTCAAACAAAGGTTATTTATTTGCCATCTCCTGTCTCTGACAAGTCACAGAGAGTAGCCGAGAGCAGACCTGCTCCCAGGCTTCTGCTGTCAATGCCACTCTTGGTTGCTAGGAAGTGCATGAAAGCGGTCTTGTGACAACAAGTCTTCCAATATTCTTCTCTCTGGGGAAATGCCTGAACTCCATTTAGCACCTCTCTGTATAGTGCAGTTGAGTCTGCAAATTGAGTGGAGTGTTGGGAGAGAGAAATTATTGGCTAATTATTGGCCAAGTTGTAGTTTTGTGACAAAGCAGGTTGTAACGATAAAGAATATGTTCAGCTACATTTGCAGATGGACTCAGAAACGTTGTTTAAAAACCCTTTAGTAGTTCTGTGCAATTTATGCAGCTCAATAAATCTTTGGTACATTTTAAACAAACTATTCTGCAAAACATTTGCAGCAAAATTAGTTCATTGATTCTGCAATTGGACCAGTAAAAGTAATTCCAGGGAGAGTGAGCATTATCTCATGGTCTTGTGGCAAGTCAATCAAGTCAAATACAGATGGAAATTTCTGTTAGAAGTTAAAAACTGTGCGGAATAACTCTGACTTGGCAATAGGTTACTTGAGGGGTTAAGCAGCACATGGCGGAAGAGAATAAGTCACAAGCACAAGATGATTATTTTCTGGTGCAACTAGTAATCAAAATGGACATGCCATTTATAGCACAGAGTCACTCAGCACTATTTTGGGTTTGTACAGTAAGTCATAAAACTATTCTGTTTTTAGTGCCAGCAATTTTAGCAGCAGGAGGACAAAACAGGCTGCAGAAAAATATGGCTTGTTCTTGCTTGATTAAGCCTGGTATAGCCCGATATGAAAGGCACTAGCACTATATCGAGTGCAAGGATTATTATTATTACAGCTCCCACAACCTTTGCTTTCAACACAAGTCACCTTTTGAGTTTGGCTTTCAGTTGTTTGGCTTTTGAAGTTTTTTTTAAAGTATTAGGGTTTTAAATCAACAAGGAATAAAATATTACTTCTGACTTTACAATTCCAGGGATGCGAGCTGCCAGTGTCATCATTGCTTTGACAGATGGGGAATTAATCGACAGATTATACGATTATGCAGAAATGGAAGTAAGTTCAGAAGTATTCACAACAATAGAGAAAGTTTCCAGTATCGAATTTACCTTCAACGCCAAGTCAATTTGATACAAATGTGTCTCTCTTTCATTAGGCTAAAAGGGCCAGGGACTTTGGAGCTACTGTTTATTGTGTTGGTGTGAAAGACTTCAATGAAACCCAGGTAAATCCATTTGCAAATTGCTGTAGTATGATACGTTGAGTCCTGTAGCGTCTGTGGAGTTCGGTAGTGTATTGTTTAGAGCGCTTATCTTGCAAGCGAGGGGACCAGAGTTCGATTCCCACAAATTACGCAATATATTCCGCGAAGTGCTTTAAGATGTCTCAATAATGTGATAAGGTGCTATTTCAAATGCAAGGGTTATAATTATACTGTCAGGCTTTTTGAATGCTCGTTTGGTTGTAAGGTTTGATGAACAAAGTGCTTCAAAGTTGTTTTCAAATGACGAAATAAAACTGATGGATGCTGTCCTTGCAGAACACGCTTGTATGTGTTGTAACCCAAAACTGTCTTTCTTTTATAGTTGGCAAAGATTGCTGATAGCATAGATCATGTATTCCCAGTAACAGGTGGATTCCAAGCATTAGGAGGTATAATTGATTCGGTAAGTGAGGTCCACTGAGGCAGTCAGTGGGTTTTCATTCTCACTGTGCCTGCATGCATTTGGCACGTTATCAAATGGTTTCCTTATGGAAAGTTTGTGACTCGAGCCTTTAATCACCAATCAAAGTAATTCATTGCCCCCCTTGCCTGTGTTAACAGATCCTAAAGAAGTCCTGCATTGAAATTCTTGCAGCTGAGCCATCGAGTGTCTGCGCTGGGGGTAGGTTTAAATGTCCCACCAAACCTGAAATTTACTAAGTGAATTAAGTTTAGAATGGTGATTTGCAGTCCTTTACATCTTTTAGTTCCGTTTCCATACAAAAAAAGTGACGGGTTAGAGACAGGATGTTGCTTACTCATTTGAGAATAACAGTGTGATGCTGTGAAGGGAAGACCTTAGGGTGGGTTTACTGGAAGAATGAGATCAATGAGGCCAAAGGGCCTGTTTCATCTGAACCAATCTTATGAGCCAAGGGTCTTCTTCATCTGAACTTGCTTTGTCCTGTGCTGTTTTTCTACTAATCCTTACAGCCTTGATGGTGCACTGCACAAATGAATGAGACTCAGTCCTTCAGCAAAGTTCTCAATATAAGATAAAATAGATCATAAGAGAAGTAGAAAGTGAACAAAAAGGAAAAAGTCAGCACTCAGATCATTGCACAATAAATATGGTATTCTTTGTATAATTTTCTGCTCCATATTTTTGTAAGAGTCAAGTTTGAACACCAGTTGACTTGTGCAGGGTGAAAATTGTCTACAGATCCCATGAGATTAGGCAGATCTGTCAAAACCCACAGCTGTGGATTGTAAGGAATGCTGCTGCAGCTTAACTGGATAGCATAGTTATATGTAATATATATGTATAGTGGCAAAATTGTAACCTTTAATATCAAGTCATAATCCAGTGTTCAAATTTTAAGAACACACACAAGTTTTCACCTCCTTTCTGCTGTACATATCGATCGATGCTCTCAATGCTTGTTTTTTAAAAATTGTTCAGAAGAACAAAATGTTTAATTCCATCAGCGAGGTGTCGTTTATTTTAAAAGTTTTAATCAAGCGGGTTCACATGGAAGACACAAGTGGGGTCAAAATTACACCTAGATCTAGATTTATTCTATTCACATAGTATTTTGAAAGGTTGAGCAAGTAAGTAGGAACCCGGTTGTTAGTTCAATTGGCGGATCGCTTTTTCGGAGGTAATAATTCCTTGAAAATAAATAAAAATAATTTGGTCACTCAATCCACAACTGTTTGTGTAAACACTGCTGTGTACAATTGACTTCCGCATTTCGCCCACAAAGTGTACAGTTAATTCACTTTACAGTATATTCTGTGAAGCACTTTGAGACATCTCAA
The DNA here is from genome assembly GCF_018977255.1 of Callorhinchus milii. Classification (NCBI taxonomy): domain Eukaryota; kingdom Metazoa; phylum Chordata; class Chondrichthyes; order Chimaeriformes; family Callorhinchidae; genus Callorhinchus; species Callorhinchus milii. The sequence continues at coordinate 6,850,027 of NW_024704748.1, forward strand.
AGATATGATAAGGCTCTATATCAAATGCAAGGATTATATTACATTTCAGAGTGCACAGAATTTAGAAAATTGTTGAATTCAGTCTTAATTTTCAAGCTCATTTTGTGAAGTTTCTTCAAATAAACTTACAGAAAAGCAGCTTCAAAATTACAGGCTATGTTTAAGAATTTAACATCATCCTGGTGGTCTGAAATCCAGCATTAATAGGCTATGTCTTGACCCAGGTAGAATTTCTACCCAAGAACATTTTAGTAGTATTACCACCATTCAAAGTTTCCAGTGCAAACCAGACTTTTGTAAATGTACAGGCATGTGACAGAGATGGCACACTCTGCATTTATTGCTCTGAAAAGGGATAGAGTTCATACAACGTAACATCAGCAACTACAGTATCTTTTTCTTAGGACTGCACACAAACCCCCTCAATGAAATATATGGAAGGCATCCCTAAAATCTGACAGTAAAGAGTCCCTGAATGTAATCAACTTAACTGAACACAACAAACAGACAACCTTCCTGTTTACTTTAAACAGAGCAGATGGTTGTAAATTGGGGTCCAGTGAGGTCAGTTAGCCAGTTAAAAGTGAAGGAAGGATATGCTTCTTCTCAGGCTGATAATGGCTTCAAATCAGATCACTTGCAAAAGAAACAATGCAGTGTCCCTGGCTTTCAACAATCTCGCAAGCGTCAGGATTTGGCTATTTATCTCTGTGCCACGTCAAATTAAATAAACGAGCCAGATGTGGCTTACATTGGCACATCTGTTCTGAAGGTATATTGGTTCATAGTATTATAGAGTGCTACATCACAGGAACAAAACAGGCCGTTTGGCCCATCAAGCCTGCGCTTGCTGTTTTTCTCCACATGAGCCACCTAATCTAATCCTGCTCTGTTGCTTGCTCCCTCACACTCATTAATATTCCTCTCAGGCCAATTCCCTTTGATTATAATTCATGGAATCTGCTGCAACAACTGTTTGGAACAGAAAATTCCACATTACATCCCTCCCCCTGTATTTCTTTCTCTCTCCAACTCCTTTTTAACATGAACTTTTATATGCATCCCCTCCCCTCGTTGCTGATTCACTGAGCTGTGGAATAAAATCTCACTATTTATCCCATTGTTAACTCTTCATAATGCGGGAAGACCTTCAAGATTATGTGGGTTATGAAAAGGGTAAAATGGTGTTGCCATTCACTGAATAATGGTCTTGAATATATGCGATTCAGCAACTACCTTGCCCTTTAAAATACCCTCCCTCTACCTTACTCTATCGGTCTTTAAATCCTGCTTACAAACCGACATCTTGACCATGTCTATGGCAACCTTCCTGTCCTCCCATTATTTTGTAGCACCACAAGACATTATCTTATGCGGAGGGCCCTATATACCTGCTAGTTGTTGCTGTTGGTGATTAACACCTTCATTTTAAAAGGCAAAGCACATACCAAAATATTGCTCAGCTTGTCATCATAGGAAAGGGTTTCACTTATCAGAGGGACTAAAACATTTAATGATAAAATAAATAATATGGGGTTTGTTTTCTTAAAAAAAACCTTAGCAGTCAAATTTGACTGAATCCAATTGGCCTACTTAACAGTGCACACAGTATACACATTAGATGTTATTATCCAGCATCAAATTGTTCTGTTTTGGTGGTAGAGTTTTACACATTGAAAAACCACAGACTAATTTCCGTAGCAAAATCCAAATGATGGTATTTACAGCGGTTCATTTATTCATCAGATAATGAATGAAAGACTCTTTTCTCAAATTGTAATTTATAGCAGTCAGTGCTGGCAATAAAGACGATCTTTTTGTTGTTGCACAGGATAAAATGCATTCATGTGATTTGAGGGAACTCAAAAGGACATGAGTTGCTCAATGAATAAAGGATGATCTAATTTGTATTATCTGGTTGTTCTTTTGTTTTGTCTGACCCCCTTATTTAAAAAAAAACCACAGGCATTGAGAAATGAAAGCATTGTGCTTTTTTGATTTCTGGCTCATACCACGCTATATAAAGTGCAGCTAAATGTTTGCGTGGCCTAACCTGTCAATGCAGAGTGTGCACTGAGAAGGGTGAAAATAATAAAAAATGGCATTGCTGAGTTGTGACAGACATGTGTGAAGATATCCTTGCTTTTAGAACATGCCACTTCATGCTTTCTGCCTGCATATTGATGGATTCGGGGACAAAATTTGCATTCCGCAAATCCTGATATGGAGCAAAGCACTGCTATCTCGGTAATAAGGCTGATTTAAAATGACCAGGACATGTAGCCTGTAAAACAGGCCATCAATTTGGAGTTGGAGGTGCATTGTATATAAGTTGACAGCATCATTGCTTTGATTATGCTCATGGTACGCAGACATGATTGAAAGGTTTTGCTGGATGTGGCATCCTACTGGCCACGTCAACCACCAGGTGTGGATGCAAACAGTCAGCTCCTCATCAGAGTCACAAGAGCAAAGCCGACAGCACAGCCAGCGCGCACCAGCTTCAACCCACCATCTTGCTGCCAGCGCTGCCCGATTATTTCAGAGCTGACCTTTTTCCCTTCGCTATCTTGTCAAAATCGACAATGTACAATCTGACAGTAACTAAGGAAGAAAAGGACTCGGTCACAGTCAGGGCCTGAAATTAAATAGAATTAGCCATTTCAGCATTCAGCTTTCATATTAATCACATACAGCTTGGCTCGGGTAAGAGGAAGAATTCGATTCGTAGGCTTGTCCGCCATTTAAACGCGGAAGGGAATTTATGTAAAATTGAACTGGCTTCCTTTATTACGATGACATTTATTGGAGAAATGTGCTGGCTGCTAGCTGACAGAGAAGAGTCTTTTTTTTTAGCTCTGTACCTCAGCTGACAAGGCAAGTGGAGCATCAGGAGAGCAGTGGATGTAAACTGCAATGACGTGATTAAACCCTGTGACATTAACAACAGTGCAGTTTACAGTTTGAATGTTCACAGCTTTGCTTGGCCTGTACCAGCCATCTTTTCTCTCTAATGCAATCTCTTAAGCTGAAATCAGCATTGCTAATATAGCTGCCACTATTTAAGATCCTTCATTATTTTTTTTGATGGGGGGGAGCACTTTAACCCTATTAATTATGCAGTTACAATTGTAAAATAGTTGGCTGGTATAAATGTTTGCCAAGACCGTGAGTTGGATATGGATGAAGAGCCAATCATGTTTATTCAGTTAGCAAGATGGGAGAAGGAAGAGGATAAATAAACTTTGCATAATGTGCAGAAATTCTGACACTGGTGCCAAAAGTAATATTCAAAACATCTTCTGGTGCTTCCTGTTGAAAGTGAAATGTTGTGGAACTCGGTCTTTAAAAAATGTTATTGGTTTAAAGTCATGGGGAAGGTACCATTAAGGGCGCATTTGTTTCCAATGAGATTGGAAAGAATGTAGTATTATATTTTGTCTTTGTGCAAAGCAGGCTCTGTAATTTTTAACCCTCTTGGCTTCGAAGAAATGCCATCAGAATGCTATAATTAACAAGCTGGGATAATTGGATTATATGCAAGAAGGTCTCAGTCTGTCGGCAGGGTTTAGGCATAAAATGCATTGTCTGGATGACATATTTGTGCTTTGGGACGCTACTCTGCGTGAGGGGAGCTATATAAGACACAAACTGTTGTTGTTGTGCTCAGCATGGTGGTCGATGTGTTTAGTGGCGGAGTTCATGTATTTTATCTCATTCTAAGTCCAGGCCTGTGACTCCAATCTCAAGCATACATTCAATTGAAATATATTAAGCGTTTAGCCAAATTGTTATCTTAGATGTTTGAATAATTTCCTCTGTTCCTCCAATCCAGTGTCTCGGGATCATTATAGAAATGAGAGCCGAGTGAAGACATTTTATTTTAAAAGCCAAAATTCCTGCACTTCCAGATTTTCCCTTTGAACTGCGTTAAAAATACCGTAGATTAGACCTCTTTGTCAGCAGGGATTCCAGTGTTAGAACACGAAACACCTCAGGTTGGACGGTACACTTAATGTTTATTCAACCAATGCACATAAGTAAATTGCCAGTCACAAAGTTGTATGTTTTGGTCTTTTAAGGTCGCCTTAAAAGCACCAAATTATCTACAAACTCTGCACGTTCTACATAGCTCATTGTAAAGATAGGCAGAATAAAAAGTAGTAGATAAACAAAAGAACAGTACATACTGTGAAGCGTTTTGAGGTAATATAAAAGAATATGATTGTTATAGTGCTGACTTATATTTCCACTATTTGTACAATATAATAAAGACTAGATTTATGTGGCATGTTGATTTGATTACAGAATCCTTTCAAGTTGTTGTACGAGGAAATGGATTCTCTCACGCACGGAATACAGATCAAGTGCTTTGCAGCTTCAAGATAAATGAGACGGAGACAATAAGTAAGTATAGGTCTGACATTACAACATGCCACCTTCAAAGTAATGTTTTTGCAGCATTCACATCTATTACTCAGGCTGATCAGAAATGAGATCAGGTGCAGAGGTAACGACAAGGATGATCCTCAGTGGGATAAGCAATAGGAGTGACTGGACTAGATAAGCGAGGGCTTCCATCCTTCACAAGGTCTGACTTTACAATGTGCTACCTTTAATGTTAGGCCTTTTAAGTAATGTCTGTTGGAGCTGAAGCACCACCAAGGCAGCAGCGCAAAGAGGACAAAGATTTGGAGTTGAATATATAAGATTTTAAATGGGATTGAGAAAGTAAACTCAGGGGAATACATTCAGATATGAAAAGGCAACTGAACAAGAAGGCACAAGTATAAATATGTACAAACATATTTATTAATGTTATAGGGAATCCTGTAAAGCATTTTGTGGCATATGTTATGTCAAATGTGTCATTTGATATAATATATAATATGTCATCATTATTATTAGTACAATCACCCAGAGGGTAAATAATGACTGGAACAGGTTATCAGGAAGGATAGGTGAGGACAGAATACTGGAACTCATTCAAAAAATAGCTGGAGGCTGTGATGGGAGGCTCTGTTCTGGAGGATTTGTTCTGGAAGAATGATATCAGATGGGCCAAAGGGCCATCGTCATCCAAACCTAACACTGGTGATGTTGTGAAGGGCACGTCTAAGACCGACATCAGGAAGTATTAATTTACAGAGGAGGAATAACAGCTGCAAAAAGTTAGCAGCAAGTCTTGTTGAGGCCAAGACTGGGCTCGTTGAAACAGTTTAATACTGTGTTGGGAAAGTAGTAGGGTGGGTACTCTGGGAAGATGAGAGCAAACGGACTGAAAGGACATTTTCATCTCATGGTATTGGTAACTACAGCTTGACCCCGTTGAAATGAAGGCCATAATAATGTGAGACTAAACAACAAGCGCAGAGGTTCACGGACTTTCCTGCAAATTTCCACAAAGTGAATTCCATACTTCAATTGGGTTCAAAAGCATTTAGTTGCATAACCATCCTCGATGCAGCTAGACAACAATAACTTGCATTTATATAGTGCCCCTCACGCCTTGGTCCTCAACTGGGTGCTGGTATATCACTGGGATGCTTGTAGGCTCAATTCTGAACACCAGACTACCAGTGTCTGCTGGCAGCCATTGTTGAAGTGTATTTCTGAAGGGGTGGGTATACTGTGTGTTGAAGCGGGGTAATACATGTGATATCCATGTCCTTTTGTTGTAAGGCCAAAGTGCTGACAAAACTCTCAACTGAGAAGCCCAGATTCAAATCAGAGCCTCGGCTTTTGTTTACCCACCACAGTCCTGCAGAAGATAAAACTGTCCATTAAACCGCTTCTTATGCTCTCAAGAGTATCTCCTAACCAGTCACCTAAAGAGCAGAACTGGGACCATCTCTACCCAGAACAGGTCTTTCTTTAATGTCGTTAATGAGCCAGGCACACAAGTCAGCTTCTCGATATATTGCCCTGCTCAAAGCTCCCGAGACCTTTGAAAGCAGCACAGGGGATGTGGGAAGGAATTTAGTTAGATTGCGGTCACGACTTCAGGCAAGAGGTCAGCCGAGATCCACGTTAATGTTTACAGATCCTTTTTGCAAATCTCGCAAACCTCGACCCCCGTTATGATTTATGAAAGCAGAGCAAAGTGATGCAACTGTGCAATGGGGTGTGGGAGAAATAATCCCTTTAGGTTATGAGCTACGTGGAAACTTTGTACCTGGAGCTTTCCAAGCCTGCCACTATCGCATTTCATAGCAATGGATTCATGAAGGGCTTTCTCAGAGCCTTGCAGCTGTCTGTAGTTGTGTGAACTTGGTATCTGCCTCTCAGCTTTCCAATTACACACAGAGTTAAAGGAATATTTATTTCAACCGTGCAGTGAATATTCAGCCAGTTAAGTGACAGACAAAAAAAACTCACTGTAGTTATACTTATTGAATGTAAAATAGCAGCAAAGTAGATGTGAATGATCATGTAAGGTCTTTACGTGGGGGTGGGGGTGGGGGGGGGGGCAGCTGGGTGTTTGACACATGTGGAAACCCATCACCATGGTTAAAGAGTATCCAAACCAAAGAGTTCCATGCATCCCACTTATACACTGGAATTGCAAAGATATTTATTAGAATGGAATGTGCACTCTCGCCCTGGATTAGCCCAGATTGGCAAGAGCCAAGGCTTGGGCATCCCAAAGTGCACATTTGGGTAATGCTGGAGTACAACCAGCTAAAACCTTGCATAGCTTGCCATTGAAAGCATTGTCTGTCCAGCTATGAGCATCCTACCTGTTAGGACTTTGGCTTGCAGGGTTACGGGAGCTGAGTGGGTAAAATCCCTGCTCTCAGTGACTGGTCTGCTCTTCCATGTTCCGCCAATAAGGCAGGTCTAGATTGAAACACAAGACTGAATAAGCATGAATTGCCGGTTCCACGTGAGTAACTGCACCTTGTAGGTATCAGTGAGTGGTTCAGAAAGGACTTGCAACATTAATTGCAACAACAATCTCCCAGATAAAATGGGTCATTCACTTTGAGGCTGTTTGTGGGACATTGCTCAATAAAAACTGGCTGACAGATTTGCCAACAAAGTACAGTCTCTTCACGTTTTACAGTAAATCCTGTGAAGTGCTTTGACACATTCTCCTGACATTGAAGAACACTATAACAAATGCAAGGATTTTGTTTTCTTTCTGTGACATAAATCAGCGTTTGTGTTGGTGTTTGTACACAATCAGATTCGAGGATTAAATTTGATCCCACCATCTAACTACCATTTAAATATATTAGGCACCGAAACCACACCCATCCATCTAGGAGGGCTGTTAGAAATGACCGTATTGACCATTGTTAGTTTTTCTGAACAGTGACTTGAAAATCAAAATACTACGCTTCTAAAGCACAGAAACACAGAAAGCACAAAATAACATCTTGAATGTGCATGTCTGTAGCTCCTTGTCGCATCAAACCATTTCAAAACGCTTTGCGGGAAATTATTGTCAAGGTGTAGTGACTGTATTTAACAGTGAATTGAGTTTTAATGTAATGAGGAATATGGAATATTCCAATCTCATACTAAGCCCTCCCAACACGTTTTAAAAAGTACATGGTCATTCAATCCACGACTGTTTGTGGGATATTGTTGTGTGCAATTGGTTGCCACGTTTTGCACACAAAATACAGTCAATCCACTTTAACTATATTCTGTGAAGCCCTTTGAGACATCTCAACAAAGTGATAAGGTGCCTATGTCAAATCCAAGGATTATTATTACACATGCAGATAAAAAAAAACGGAAAATTGCAGTTCAATTTACCTGTCACCTTACTGTGGGAAGCCATTGCCATAGATTCGCTGCTTGCGTCTAACTGCATCGCAACAGTCACCACACTTCAAAGTGACTCATTCTGTGGAATGCTTGGAAAGGTTTTCACTTGACAAGGGGCTACATTAAGTGCAAAGATTGTCCTCATCAGCCCCAGCTGGCTTTCTGTCGTGTTCAGAGGCATGACCAGGAGAGCATTGTGCTGTTGCAGTCAGTTGAGTTTGTGTCAGCACTTATTGCCGCAGCAATTTAACGCACTATTTTCATCTTGCAGCCGAGAAGCCTCTTGTAGTTGAAGACAATTACTTACTCTGCTCTGCTCCAGTGATAGAGGAAACTGGAAAGTAAGTAATGAGGCGGCTTCTTGCATCCCTTTTCGTTATTCAGTGCAATATTTTCATGAGTTGTACACTTGGTACATTTCAGTAAGTTTCTGAGAACAATAGTGAGGCACTTATCAGTGGGGCATTTGGTGTTATGCCTTTGGCAATGTCGAAAGCTAAAGGGATTTCCCATCATATTCCCCCTCCTGCGCCCCCACACCCAAGCAAAACTTTGACCCCAAATCAATAACATTTTTGTATTTTAAAATTTTGCTTCTTATTTGGGTACTATTTTTTGTTAAATCATTTTAATTTGGGGGCAATTATCACCTTTCAGAAGCTCTCTCTGAATGTTACCAATTTGCGGCTGCTATCTCTCTCGCCTCCGAGTTGGGAAGTTGTGGGTTCATGCTCTACATCAGGACTTTGAATCTAATCGAGGCTGACACTCCAATATAGTGCTAGGGGAAGGTTGAAGGTGTCATCCTTTGAGTGATACGCGAAACAGAGATCCCGTCTACCTGTTCAGGCCCAACAATCTTCCAACAGATTAAATTGGTCCATTTTCATTTACTTTTTATGGGGGACAGGGTTGTGCCCAAACTGACTGTCTGCAAAACACTACACTTCATCATTATATCCTTTGAAGCGCTACATCAAATGCAAGAATTGTTATTAATTGTGGTTGAATGGAATTCAAGTATTGCTTTTGTGTGGTCAATGCAACTTCCATTTATATAGCGCCTTTCGCATCGGGAAGACGTCTCAAAGTGCTTAAATAGGAAAATACCAGAGGTCTGAACTACATTCACTTCACCTTTCTTTACATTCCATATTTATGTTTTTTTTCCCCAGATCATTATTGCTTTTCAATTTTAGCTATTAGTTCAGGACCTTGGCTTTTCCTGTCACTGTTTCAAATTATCTCCCTCCCATTGTCCTGACTGTGTGTTCAAAGTGGCTTCCATGTTTTACTGCAAATACATAGTCACTATAATTTACAGTAAATGTGAAGTGAGATGTTTTGATGATGTGAGAGGCACTATATCAACTGCAAGGATTATTAATTGTTATTATTAGATTCTCATCTCACCCATATTCACCCCACAAAATTTAATTAATTTACAAAATAGACAGTCAATGCATTTTACAGTATAGCCTGTGAAGCTCTTTGAGACGTCTCAATGACGTGATCAGGCACTATATCAAATGCAAGGATTATTATTATTATAATTATTAACAATAATTAATTTGTTGCACATCTCATTGATGTTTGTAGGGTGTTGCTGGCGCACATTAGCTGCCACATTTGCCTCCGTGACATTCACTTTCAATTAATGTCATTCTGTGAAGCGCTTCAAGTGATTTCTTTTACACGCGAGGTGCTATAGAAATGTTGACGTTGTTGTAAGCCTCTGCCAAGCAAAGATCCCACCCCAGTCAGCAGATGCAGAAATTACAACCTGAACATGACAACCTCATTGTTCACCTCTGCAAATGTGCAACTGTATCTTATAACTTGTACTTCAATTCAGCAAAGTGTGCAAGTCTTGTTTAAAGGCTTTTCATTTTATATAAAATAAAATAAACAACAAAACTTGCATTTACATAGCGCCCCTCATGCAAGGTATCGTCCCAGAGCGCTTGACAGTGGCAGAGCATGGTGCCGATCCAGGGGGGAGAGGGGAGGTGACCATAGGCACGGTCGAAGAGGAAGTCACGACCTAAAGATAGGGAAGGATGGAACAAGCCAAGGAGGGTTTGATGGAGAATGTTTAAGAAAAATAAAATAATAAAATGCAACGTGGCTACCATTGTGGTAAATAAATAGGGTCAGTTACGTTTTTAGAGACCTGGGTAGCTTGGGATTTATTAGACGTTAGCACAAGTTCTCAATGTAAGATTCACGTTACTTCTTCAGATGCAGGAACTGCGCAAGTAGGAACGGTTAACCTTATATGATCCTTGCTGCAGTAGAATCATTCCCATTCATGTACTGTGTCAACAAATCAAAACCATATGAACCCTCCATCAGTCTATGGTGACACTGTTGACTCTGAAGTGGAATAACTACCAACAATTTTGTGGGAGTTGATCAGTGCAAAGAAAATGTAAAAATCCATAAACTCAGCTTTATGTCATCTTCGGGCTATGGTTAACCAAAGAACTGAGTTGCTGTAATGTTGGGATTACTGGACAGGATGGAACTGTGGTTTTCCTGTGAGACTTTGCTTGTCGAGACTGAATCTGAACCCAACGCTGCCTTTGCTGCACCTGCAGTCGAGGTAATGGCTTTCACAGAGATGCCCGTTGTCCAATATTGTTAGCAGTAGCTGAGAAGTTGCGTGTTTACAGCTGTAAGGTTTCAACTTCAAGCTCCCTCCCACTGCTGTCTCGGTCTGCTTGCCCTTAAACTGGAATGTGCTTCCACTGTCTGCTGGGCATTGATTGATAGGTAGCCGGAGGCTTAAGAGGGTTACAGAGAGAGAGAGAGAGAAAGACATTTACTGTCTTCACATAGCCCTGAGTTCTGCCTTCTGCAAACTGCATTCTGAGAATAGTTTTAAACATCTAAAATGCTCCCTGCAACTGTATTTTACACTTGTTTGCCTTCTTTGAGAAAAGTAATGGCTTGGAAATGTGCACTGTTTGCTACTTGTTTTATGGCACAGTAAATTAAATTGCAAAGAAAAAGAGTTGCTTCTTGACGCTAACGTTGTTCTCTTGGTTGTTGACCTCTGCTGTCTAATGCTAAGCACGATACAAGTTGTTAATATTTTCATTCATAAAGAGTTAATTTTCGTGCGAGCATTTCCAGTGCTGCATTGTGGCTGTGGCTTTTGCTCATTTTAAATGCAGTACAGCTCCATTAAAACACTTTAATTGTGGGTCCATAAAATCCCAGCCAGTGTTTCAACCGAGCATGATTGTTGGTCAATGTTTCCACCGATCATGTGATGGGTGACGTCACAGCACATGCACACAGGAAGTAGTCTGAAGCCTCAGGCAAGTTTTGTCCCTCCACATGCCTCTATTTAGCTAGCAGTAAGAGGGAAACTGGTTGTTAGTCGATTGGCGAATCGCTTTCCAGGGGTAATAATCCCTAAAAAAAAATTGGGTCACTCAATCCCCAACTGTTTGTGCACTCAATCCACGCTGTGCGCAATTGACTGATGCGTCTTGTCCACAAAATACAGTCATTCCACTTTCACTGAGTTCCAATACATCAAAATAAATCACAGACCTTCAGATTATTTATTACGACACACTGTTAACTTCCATTCGTTCTCATCAACAGTGCATTTCAGGTGCCACAAACACGACCAAGATAAATTCCTGATACCGGAATTTTGCAGCTTAACATTTCACATCGGGTTGTCAACTTTAAACAGACAAAACCAAAAAGATTTATGCCAGTAAATTAGTACATATGCTTCAGTAGATAACGCCCCCCCATGAATAATAAGCTTCATTATAACATGGGTTCACTTATATGGGTGGTCTGTGCATCCCCTGCCAACAATCCTGCGTTCCTTAAAAAAATGGTCAACTTACAGGTATCAGCCTGGCTCAGTTGGTAGCATACTTGCCTCTGAGTAAGTGGGTTCAAACCTCACATCAGAACTTTGAACAGTTGTAGCCTTGGCTGATGCTCCAATGCAGTGCTGGGGATGTGCTGCATTGGCGGAGGTGTCGTCATTTAGACGAAACATTAAACCGAGCTGCCGTCTGCCTGTTCACGTGGACATCTCATGGCATTATTCAAAAAGAGAGTTTCTTCCTATGTCCTGGCCAGCAATCCCCCAAATGAAATTGGTCATTCACTTCATGGGTGTTTGTGGGGGAGATCGATGTGCGCAAATTGGCTGCCTCGTTCCCTACAAAATGCACAACCACTGTAGGTCCTGTGAAACGCTTTGAGACGTCCTCTCGACATGAAAGTCGTTACGTCAAATCATTAAAATCAGTAAAATTATCGAATTACAATGAGTGGCTGTCTCTTCATACTTAAACCAATCTCTGCCTCCTTCCGTCAACATTGAATCATTCTCAATCATTTTATTTTTTAGGAAGGTCAAGAAAATTCAAGGTTTGCCACCTTCCTCTCAAATGTCACTGTTGGTTGATGTGGTTCAAATGGTCTCTGATGTTGTTGACAGCTGCCCTTTCTTTGAAGCCTCATTTATAGCACAAGCAGAGAGTTCAATTCAAATCACGTTCACTGGAGCTGAATTTACATCCTACAGCACTGCCAGGTGCCAAGTGGATAACATATGATAATTCAAAGCCATCCTTCCTCATGTCAAAATCGCATGTTTGCAATTTGCTGATCCACACTCATCAGTTGCCCTTAGTTCTAAGACCTGCAATTGCTAATGGTCGTAGCCTTAAAACCATTGCCTTAAAATTGAAGGTCATGCACAATTTGGAGAATTTTTAAAAAATAGCTCATAATATGGCACCTGGTTTCCTGCAATTCTAACCACCTTCCAAGTAAATAATTGTTTTTGGTCAGCTGGGTCTCTGACATATCCAGAAATCCATGACCATGCTTTAGGGTTTCCAAACCAAACAGTCTCACATATAATAATCCTTGCATTTGATATAGCGCTTTTCACGTCGGGAGGACGTCCCAAAGCGCTTCACAGAACACACTGTAAAGTGAATTGACTGTATACTTGTGGGCGAACGCGGCAGCCAATTGCGCACAGCAATGTCCACAAACAGTCGTAGATTGAAAATGACCAATTTATTATTGTTTTTGGTTTTGGAGGGATTATTATTAGGCTCTGTGTGGAGTAATGAAACTTGCCCAAGGTTTCGCCCTCTGCCTGGAATTGAACCCAGGTCTCTCGCTTGCAAAGCAAGTGCTCTAACCACTGAGCTACAGGTCTCCACGCATATGCCACCTGCACGTGGAAATTCCAGTGTCTGGAATGGAATGCTCACTCTCCCCCTGGAGGGACACACCCTGCTTACCTATGAGTTTTCTACAGATCAGCCCATGTTTTAAAGGAATGACATATTGCAATATTCCCTTTTCAGTCTAGATCGTTCATTGTACGACATTTTCTCTCTGTTTTGTGCTAACCTCAAATCTCAAATCTTATAATAGCAATAAAAATCCTGCCATTTGGTTTAGTACCTTATCACTTCATTGAGATTTTTCAAATTGATTCACAGCGTATACTGTAAAGTGGATTGACTGTGTATTTTGTGGGCAAAATGTGACAGCTACTTTGCGGATAGCAATGTCCCACAAACAGCCATGGAGTGAATTACCCATTTTATTTGGGGGAATTTGTTGAGTAGGACACTGGAAGAAACCTTCTCTTTTTGAATAGTGTCAAGGGATCTTTAATGTCCATCTGAACAGGCAGACAGGACCTCAGTTCAACGTCTCATCCGAAGAATGGCTCCTCTGCCAATGCAATGCTCTCCCAGCACTACATTGGAGTCTCATCTTAAACTATGTGAATCCAAGTCCTGATATGGGACTTGAACCCACAACCTTCTGATTCAGAGAGTTCCACAGTGTGAAGGCATAAGAGTTTGAAGGCTCAACCACTAATGGTTGGACTGAGGGATGAAGAATCAGCAATAGTCATTAGAGTGAAGGGCATGGGCAGGAGAACAGGATTGCAGGCAGTTGCAGAGATAAGGAGGGGCAAGGACTTGAGGGAATTGTAGAGCTAATGAGGGGCAAGTTTGGAAAGGGAATTGAAAGTTAGAATGAGGACAATGAAGTCAATCTATTGGGACACAGAGCGAGCAGAGCCTGCGAGGTTGGGGATGGGGTGAATTTTCTTTGAGCTGTGAGTATCGCTTTTAGAAAGTCTATCAATCTCATTTCTGCTCTCTTTACTGCAGAAATCCCAGAACCATCCTATAAAGGAATCCTCTGTCCCATGTTCCACTTTAGCCACCAAAGGACTGGTTTCAATGAACTCGCTTACTGAAGTTGAAATGCTATTTCACTGTTGGTTGTGAATCCAAATGTTTTATGACCTAAAAAGCGCAAGGTTGTGAAAAATCGCCGAACAGCCTTAATCCAGACTGCGCCTGTGTGAAATTCAATGTGCTCACCTTAAGCAAACTTATTGCGTCATCAATGAAGGCTGATGTTTCTTTTTCTTTAAGGGTGGTTTATCTTCAAGTGAGCATGAATCATGGACTAACATTCATCTCCAGCTCTGTCAGCATCACTAGCATCTACTGTGTAAGTATGTCCATGGCACGATTCAATGTCATAAACATTAGTGAGAAAATAAATATCTGCACAAAATGTAATCAGGACAAACTTGCTGCCACCCCCCACCCTCACCCCGGCGTGACCTACAAATATTTGTGATGAACCTTAAATATGTTCTCTCTCATTGCTCACTCATCATCCAATAGATAGCAGTGTTCTGTTCCCATTAACTTTTTAATGTTTAGTAGGTTGGAGTGAAACAATTATTCAACATGCAGGTAAGGTTCATCTGAAAATGATTTCGATCTCTTTCCCTTCCCCCCTGGCTCCCAACCCCAGTTTGGGTGCACAGCCAATATTGCTAAGCTGAGACGTCCCTCCGACATTAAAAGTGCTATACAAATGTAACTGTGTTGTAAAAACAACTAGTAAGAAAGGTAGAAACCAGCAGCTACTGTGTAAGTATGTCAATGGCAGGATTCAGTGTCACAAACATTGAACCAAAAAGGTGTTGGTTGTCTGCCTCTCAGTGTCGAACAAACCCTTCTTGTACTCTCGACTGATTTCTTCCTTTCTGATCTTTCCATTTAACCTTTTCACCTGATAGACTCACTCATTCATCTTTGCAGAGCTGGTTTCTTTCTCTTCTCTGAGGCCTCCTATTTATTGAAGGGTCCTAAAGAAATTCTGCTCAGCTCACGCTTCTTCTCTGATTATCTTCCTTTGAGTAAGTTTCTATGTCTTTCCCTGGCACGGTCCAGCTGTTACATATTTCAAGCTGAATTGCAAATACCATCAGTCTTTTTTCTCTTTTCTGAATGCCTTGCTTCTCATAACTTTTTATTTCAGTGTTTTTAAGACCCATTATATGCAGGGTGAATCAAAAGTACTTACTTCGAGAGCGTTTAATTACTAATCACTTTTTTTTAAAAAGACATCATTCTTAGAGAGTGTGCAGTTATTACAGGAGATGTCATTCATTGTGTTTGTGAACCTTCTTGTCACTGAGTTGATATGTATAAATGTCTCCATTGGCAAGCAGTTTGAACATCTTATATAAATCTAGAGGGGCTTCAATTATGTGGAGAGACTAGAGAGGCTGGGATTGTTCTCCTTAAAGCAGACAATGTGAAGGGGAGCTATAATAGAGGTGTTCAAAATTATGAGGGGTTTTATAGAGTAAATAGGGAGCAACTGTTTCCTCTGAGGTGGGTTGGTAACTGGAGGACACAGATTTAAGATAGTTGGCAAAAAAGACAGAAGTGGGGTGGGGGGTCAAGGAGAATTGTTTTTTACCCAGGGATGTTGGTACGATCTGGAATGCACTGCCTGAAAGGGTGGTGGAAGCAGATTCGATAGCAGCTTTCAAAAGGGAATTGGATAGGTACTGAAAAAGGAAAAAAAAATTGCAGGGCTGTGGGGTACGAGCAGGGGAGTGGGACTAGTTGGTAACTCTTTCAAAGAACCAGCACAGACTCGATGGGCTGAATGAGCTCCCTTCTGTGCTGTAAGATTCTATGATACCTATGAGTAAGGACTTTTGATTCACCCTGTATAATTGTACATTTTTCTTCAAACAATGTCTTTTGCTAAACTGTTTGTTTTTTTAATCATTAGTCTGACGGAACAATCCTATTCATTTCACTGTTGGTCTTGTTGCTGCTCCTGGTGTTGATGTTGCTGTGGTGGTTCTGGCCTCTGTGTTGCACTGTGGTAAGCTCTCAGTCGCTGCTTTAGATGATATTTTTTGCCCAATCATTCCAGATTATGAGGAGAAATAAAATATCTCCGGACATAATTGCTGTGTGGAATTATTCATTTACCAGAAGCAAAACATTTGCACGCACGGACATCTGTTTGTGTGTATATTATACATTATAATACATTCTATATACTTGGGCACTCAATCCATGACTGTTTGTGGGACACTGCTGTGTGCAATTGGCTGCTGGGTTTCGCACACAAAATGTTACAGTCAATCCACTTCACAATATATTCTGTGAAGCGCTCTGAGACATCTCAATGACGTGATAAGCCGCTATATCAAATGCAAGGATTATTATTATATTCTAAGTGTCAGGCTGGCTCAGTTGGTAGGAATCTCGCCTCTGAGTCAGAAGGTTGTGAGTTCAAGCCCTGCATTGAGATTTTAAATTCACATCTAGATGACTCTCCGACTCAGTGCTAGAGGTGTGCTGCACTGTCAGCCTTTGAATGAGATGTTAAACTGAGGTCCCGTCTGCCTGGTTAGGTGATGTTAAAAGATCCTATGGCACATTCGAAAAGAGAAGGGAGTTTCTCCCAGTATCCTGGCCAACAATCCTCTAAATAGATTTGGAGATTCGCTTCATGGATGTTTGTGAAACATTGCTGAGTATAAATTGCAGCTACGTTCACCTACAAATATCTCTTTCTCTCTTTATAGTATTGAAAGGTCTCTTGGCAATGCATCAGTTATGTGTAATTTTAAAATGTTAATGATTACTGTACAGTTAATAGTAATAATACTTGCATTTGATTATAGCGCTTTTTGCATCATCTAAACATCTCAAAGCACTTCACAGAATAGACTGTAAAGTTTTTGGGTGAAATGCGGCAGCCAATTGCACACAGCAGTGTCCTACAAATAGTCGTGGATAGAAAATGACCAATTTCTTTTTTTAGTGCTAGTTACTATCACTGACACAACAAGCCACAATTTATTTAGTAATAAACTGTTATTTTTTGTCCTAGGTTATCAAAGGGCCGCCTCCTCCACTGTTCCCCTCAGATGTAAGTAATGCTTTCTTTTCGTTTGGTTATTTTCTTCAACTATGGGTTTAACAGTGAGATTTTTATATGAACACAGTACAGTGAAGCTCGCACGAGTCTTATCTTTCTAAATCGTAAAATCACAAAGTTGTACATTCACCTGAGCCCCGTTCAGCTTCCTATCAAAACCATTTAGATTTCTTTTCGCTGATTAGGATAATCGCAGGAATATCCTGACCCATCGACGCTTGCGCACTTTCCCGGCCGGCTGGATTGAATTGCGGGACACACAGTAATCCACTGACCCACGTGCAGAACTTCACTTCCTACAATTCAATGCGATTCCAACACTTGCCGGTATGTGCGCATGTGGTGATGGGTCAAGACGCATTGAATTGCAGGAAATGTAGTCTTGATCCATCACCGTATGTGCACTTACCGGCTGCATTGAATTACTCAGTGTAGATGATTGATTAAATCGGATTTTCTACGACTTATTATATAGTTTGCCTGCAACTCGGACTTTGCGTAAGTCATATTACGTGCTATGGCTCATCTAATACAGCTTGTGAATTTTACTGTATCGCTGTCATTTTATCCGAGTCCCGAATTTACTAAAGCCCACCTCTTCTGAATCCACAAGGATAGAGATACAGGTTTGTGATAAGTAGAGCCCAGGCATGGCTATTAATCATATATAATTACCTCTACTTCAGTTTGGTTTGTGTGGTGCAGTTAAATATCAGAGGCCCAGCAAAATAACATGTGCGAGTGGCAGGAGAGCAAGAGTTCAAGGCACATGGAAGAATTGTCTGCTTGTGCTGAGTGGGTTATATGAAAGGGCAAGGGTCAAAGATCTTAACACAGTGCCTTGCAAAAGGTCTTTGTGATACTCTGCCACTGAAGTTCACTTGTGTCCTGTACTGGAAAAAAAAAGTACAAATTGAAACATCTACAGGGAGGTCTGTGTGTGTCTCAGCAACCATCACAGAGGCAGAGCAGACACGAGTATAATATGCTGTTTGTCTTCACATAATGGTTTCCCTTTGCCTTGAATTATCAGAACTACTTGGCCTGAATGCATATACATGCGCTTGAAAATAGTAATATGAATCAGTCCTGAATCTGGCAAATGCCAAATGTTAGCTGTTGCTGGCTTTTTTCCTGGACGTTATGTCGCAAGAAAGACACAGAAATCCTTTCTTTTGCCTGGGGCTGAACATCTCCTTTGGTTTTTACTTGAGCCTTTTGTAGCAGCGTGAAACCGCTTGCTGTTTCAGATCTGCTTCAACTGACTGAACGGGTTTATGGAAAAGTGACGTGGGTGGAATTCAATTCCTCATTCCAATCCCTCCGCAACTTCACCCTACCCAACCTCTGCAGCCTCCTGCACCCATACCCGCCCACCCTAGCCACCCAGCGAACATCAGCCTGCATAAGGTGCCCTGCCTGATTCACCCCACCATTGGTGGGGGAGCTTTCTGTCTCTGCTTACTGATATGTCTACCCTCTTCTCCCCACCTTTAAAGCCCTCCTGAAGACTTTACTTTTTTAAAACCGTGTTTTTGGTCACTTTCCCCCAACTCCCCACCCAGCTTATCCAAACCTCTTTGATGGGCTATGAGCCATCCTCCTGACATGAAAGGCACTATAAAAATGTCAAATACTTAGAATTATATTACTTCTTTTTTTAAAAAAAAATTTGAACCACTGTTCAATCTACTTTACCATCAATCTTGTGAAGCACTTTGAGCCTTCGATAACTTGATAAGGTGCGATATAAAATGCGACGATTATAATTTTTATTATACTATAATCCATTATACACTGCTGTGCACAATTGGCTGCTGTCTTTCGCCAAAAATATAGTCAATTCACTTTATAGTATATTCGGTGAAGAACTTTGAGACGTCTCAACAACGTCATAAGGCGCTATATCAAATGCAAGGATTAATATTATTATTTGACTTTTATTATGTTCTTACCAAAGGACTCTGACGATGAATCAATGCCGAAGAAAAAATGGCCAACAGTTGACGCATCCTACTATGGGGGAAGAGGAGTGGGCGGTATAAAAAGGATGGAGGTAACTTCCTGCTTACTTCTATGCTTCCACTGTCAGCAAAAATAAACTGCTGTTTTGCAAAGAGCAGCAAATATTTAAGATACCTTCACTGGCTGCATCTGTTAAGGTATTGTTTGTCAGCCTGGTGCAGTGGTAGCACTCTTGCCTCCAAGTCAGAAGGTTGTGGGTTCAAGTCCCACGTCGCGGCTTGGAATCACATAATCTAATGCAAGGATTATTATTATTATTATCCTGTTCAAATGGATATTTAAGATCCATTTGAAAAAGAGAGAGGCGTTTCCTTCAGTGTTCTGACCAACAATCCTCCAGATAAAATTGGTTATTTACTTCAAGGACACAGCTATGTGTAAATTGCCTTCTGCATCCGCCTACAAAAGACAAACACTACATTTTACAGTAAATCCTGTGGCATATATTGATATGCCCTCCTGACATTAAAGCGTGTTTCTCCTGGTGTCCTGGCCAACAATTCTCCAGATAAAATTAGTTATTCATTTCAGGGCTGTGTGTGAGACACTGCTGTGTGCAAATTGGCTGTCACATTTGCCTCCAAATATGTAATAATAATAATAATAATCCTTGCATTTGATATAGCGCTTTTCACGTCAGGAGGACGTCCCAAAGCGCTTCACAGAACACACTGTAAAGTGAATTGACAGTATATTTGTGGGCGAACGCGGCAGCCAATTGCGCACAGCAATGTCCCACAAACAGTCGTAGATTGAAAATGACCAATTTATTATTGTTTTTGGAGGGATTATTATTAGGTGTGTGGAGTAAGGAAACTTGCCCAAGGTTTTGCCCTGCCTGGAATTGAACTCAGGTCTCTCGCTTGCAAAACGAGTGCTCTAACCACTGAGCTACAGGACTCCACAGTCACCATACTTAACGGTAAAAATTCTGTGAAGCACTTTGAGATGTTTCGATGACATAAGGCACTTTATCAAATGCAATTATTATTGTTATCAATAAATTCACTGAATGCTTATTTGAACTTTGCTTCTAACATGTAAGAAAAATCCCGCATTTGATGTAGCGCCTTATCACGCTGTTGAGATGTCGCAAAGCGCTTCACAGAACATGCTGTAAAGTGAATTGACTGTATATTTTGGGGCAAAATACATCAAAGTAAGGGAAAATTGACTGGCAGGTCATGCAAGCCACCTGTTCTGGCTGACATAGATTGGCAATTCCTCCTCTCAAATTCCAGTAGAAATGTCCTGGAGTTCTCTTTAGAAACACCAGAAGCAGATGCAAACCTGCTTTGTGGCTGCAGTGTACAAGAGGGAATCTGGACTGTAACCTCTTTGCACAGGTGATCTTGTGGATCCAGTTACTTAGCAATGCATTACTTGCACAAGCACACACTTGTTAAATTGTGCCAAAACAAGGGTGGGAATGGGGGGGCGGAATGGCTTCTTAACAATATAGCAGTGGAAAAGTGTCCAGCAGCGATAGGAAAATCTTTCTAGTTACAGGGAGTCTTTGTACAAATAATATGAATTTAAATGAAAGCCAGGAACAGCACATGAAGGTATGCAGAATGTTAATAACGTGCTTGATGTGAAATGGGCTGGCACTCAGCACTGAGAGACTGTGTCATAAAAATATTAATAATGAGGGCCGTAAACGTTTGATTTTCAATTTTTGCTTTCTGAGGAGAATATAGTCCAAGGGGAACTTTTTTTGGAAAACAATGCAAGACAATTGAAAACGGACCCGATAGAGGTGGTTAAAATTACGATAGAATTTGATAATAAGAACGACGCCAACAAAATGACCATTTAGATAGCGCCTTTCAAGTCAGGAGGACGTCCCAAGGCACTGGACAATCAATGTTTCGGCCCGAGCTCGGGATCGGGGAGGGTGGAGTGCAGGGGAGGGAAGGAGCGTGATCGGCGCCACAGTCGAAGAGGAGGGTCTTGAAGAAGGCAAGGGAGGGGGCAAGATGGAGGGACTGCGGGATGGAGTTCCAGAGGGTAGGAGTAGAGTGTCTGAAGGCCCACGTGCTAATGGTGAGGCGGGCAAGTCGGGGGACATGATGCAGGCCAGAGCCCGCTGAGCGGAAGGAATGGGGATGTTGTTTGGGGGTTAGGAGTTCGCAAAGATAGAGGGAGCAAGGCTATGAAGTGCTTTGAAGGTGAGGACCAGGATCTGAACTGTATATATCCTCCCAAGTGATAGGAAGCCAGTTGAGTCAGGCGAGGATGCATGTGATGGCGGAGTTTGGTGTGGGAGAGGACATGGGCTGCAGAGTTGCGGATGATCTGCAGCCTACAAAGGGAGGAGTTGGGGAGGCCGACAAGCAGAGAGTTTGCATAGTCGAGCTTGGATGTTATGAATGCATGTATGAGGGTCTCAGCGGTTTGTGGTGTGAAACAGTGGCGGAGCCGGGCGATGTTGCGGAGGTGGGGGAAGGCAGAGCGGGTCATTGCATGGATGTGGGATGGAAAGGATAGTTGAGTGTCAAACAAGACACCAAAGTTCTGGATGGTGATGTTGTCAGTGCCTGAGGTGTGGAGGTGCTGATGGGAACCAATCAGGAGAGCCTGGGTCTTGTTGACGTTCAACTGCAGAAAGTTAGCTCTCATCCAGGACTTGCTGTCTGACAGACATTCTGTCAGGACAGCAGTGGTCCTGGAGTCGAGCGTGGAGGCAGAGAGGTAGAGTTGGGCGTTGTCCGCATACATGGATAAGGTGGATGTTGGCAGTTTGTTTCCATTTGTTGGTGAGTCCAGAACAAGAGGGCATAGGAACACAAGTAGGGCATTCAAGCCTGTTCCGTCATTCTATTAGATCACGGATATCGTAAATTACTCTAGATTAGCTATTTATCTGCTTTTGCTCCGTATCCCTTGATACACTTACCTAGCAAAAATCTAATGACCTCAGTCTTGAAATTCATATTGATCCAGCATTCACCGCCTTTTGGGGGAGAGAGTTCCAGATTTCCACTTCCCTTTGTGTGAAAAAGTGCTTCCTGATATAAGACAGCTGGTAACAGATCTAATAGAGAATTTAAGAGGAACTTCAACCAAGAGAGCATGGTGTGACTGTAGAACTCACCTCCAGAAGCCGTGTTTGAAGCAAAAAGTATCAATGTTTTTAAAAAGAAACTTGATGGACAGGCGAAGGAGAAGGTGACAGAGGGTATAGGAGACGGGAGTAGGAGGGGTGGAGGCTCATGTGGATTATAAACATTGGCACAGGCTAGTTGAGCTGAATAGCCTGCTGCCGTGCAGAATCATATCTGTGCAGCAAATCATGTATTCTGGGGCTTTAACAATTATAGCATCGGGTTAACAGTAAATAGAGACGAGTGAACTTGTTACACATCATGTGCACAGACTTGGAGGCCAAAGCCAATGATTCAATATGAATCCTTGCAAAGTTGCCGCATTTCGCCCACAAAGCGCACACAGTCACTCCACTTTACAGTAAATTCTATGAGACATCTCAATGACGTAATAAGGAGCTGTATAAAAATGCAAGGATTATTGTTATTTAATCAATGCTATTTCAAGCCCCTTTGTTTTTCCCTTCAAAGCTGCCCACAGCCTTGCTCTTTACCATGCCCTGGTCCACACATTTTGCCTTTCCTTCTCGTTTTCAGTTTCATTAATTGAAAACAAATTTTCTGCCGTACATTACAGATGCTTTTAATGATGTTTGCATATGTCCAACAAATTACGAGCACATTTATTGGGATTAAGATGATGTTGAAAAGATATTAACAACGGAACATTTCACAGTTATCGTAAATTACTCTAGATTAGCTATTTTAACAATAATAAGTCGTGCATTTGATATAGAACTTCAGCACATTGTTGAGACATCTCAAAGCGCTTCACAGAATATACTGCAAAATGAATGGACTGTGTTTTGTGGGCAAAATGTGGCAGCAAATTGCGCATAGTAGTGTCCCACAAACGGTCATAGATTGAATGACCCAATACTTTTTTTTCCCCCGAGGGTTTATTAAAGCAATCGACCAATCAACTAACAATCAGGTTCCTACTTACTGCTAGGTAAACAGAGGTGTGTGGAGTAAGGAAACTTGCCCAATGTTTCACCCCGTCTGGGAATCGAACCCGAGTACTCTCATTGAAATATTCAACAATCTAACCAGCAGTGTCTAAAAATTATATCTCAGATCCAACCATAACTGTAACTTAACCTGTGGAATCCTGTAGCTCAGTGGTTAGAGCACTCGCCTTGCAAGCGAGACACCTGGGTTCAATTCCAGGCAGGGTGAAACCTTGGGCAAGTTTCCTTACTCCACACGCCTAATAAAATATCCCTCCAAAACAAAAAAAATAATAAATTGGTCATTTTCAATCCACGACTGTTTGTGGGACATTGCTGTGCGCAATTGGCTGCCGCGTTTTGCCCACAAATATACGGTCAATTCACTTTACAGTCTATTCTGTGAAGTGTTTTGAGACATCGAGAAGATGTGAAAAGCGCTATATCAAATGCAAGCCATGAATTATTATTATTATTTCTTTTAAAAATATTCTGCTCCCTGGCTTTCTGAATTTTCTCTTAAATACATTGATTTGCATGATGCTATTTGAATCCAGGCTTGACTATACAAACTTAACTATACAAAGGCTATTGGCCTCCTCAACTCCTCCCTCCATAGGCTGCAGATCATCCAGTACTCTGCAGCCCGTGTCCTCTCCCGCACCAGGCTCCATGACCCTATCAATCCATCCTCTCCCGACTCCATTTGCTTCCCATTACACAGAGGATGCAGTTCAAGATCCTGGTCCTCACCTTCAAAGCCCTCCATGGCCTTGCTCCCCCCTACCTCTGCGACCTCCTAAACCCCTACCAACCTGCCTGCTCCTTCCCCTCAGCGGACTCTGGCCTGTTTCACATCCCCCGCCTCGCTCAACCCACCTTTGGTGGGTGGGCCTTCAGCCACTCTGCCCCCACCCTCTGGAACTCCACCTTCAGTCTCTCCATCTCGCTCCCTCCCTTGCCTCCTTCAAGACCCTCGTCTTCGACCATACCTTCGATCAGCCCCCTACTCTCCATCCTCCCCGATCCCCAGCTTATGTCCGAAAGACTGTCAAGTGCCTTGGGACGTCCTCCCGATGTGAAAGGTACAATACAAATGTAATTTTGTTGTTGTTGAATCCTAAGATGAATCTTCATGGAAATTTATAGCACAAAAGGTGGCAAATCAGCCCATCGAGTTTGCTCTCAGAGCAAAGTGTTCATTCAATCCCACTACCCTGCCCTCAGGTTATACTCCTTTACCCTTCATATATTGTCTACTTCCCTCTTGACGCACAATGGACTCTGCCTCAACCACTTTACTTGGTGGAGCAGGTTTGATTCTCTGGCAGTGCGAAACCTTAGGCAAGTTTCCTTAATCTGTGGTGTAATTGCTGTGTTTCTTGGATCAGGTGCGTTGGGGGGACAAAGGTTCGACAGAAGAGGGTGCAAAACTGGAGAAACCTAAAAACGCCGTTGTCAAAATGCCAGACCAAGAGTTTGAGCCCCTGGATCCCAAGCCATTTAAACGTGGACGGAAACTCCCCCAACAAAGGAAATGGTACACCCCAGTAAAGGTAATTTATGACTCCTTGTTGTACACATTGCACTTTTGGCAGAATTTCTGATTTGGAAGAAGTTCTAGTCTGGTTTGAGTATTTTTTTTTGGAAAAAATAAGAGGAAACAACACTTGCAATTTTATGCAAAATGCTATTGAACCACATTAGCTATTTGATCAGATTTTTTTTCCCAGAACAAACTGGCCCAGAACGACATCAAAAGTGTAAATACTAAATTGCAAGAGAAAAGTTTTAAAACATGGAGTTAATTTTTGGGGCCACAATTTTCCACTTGGGCAGCTCAAGAGACTCGTGCGGACATTTGTGCTGTGAAATAGTTTCAGCTTTGGCACTCGCCAACCATGTCATCACAATCTATTGCTAAAACCATCTTGAGTCATCAACATAGGTTGTGCAGGAGTACAAGACGGAAGGACTCTGGAATGCAGGTTCAGAGCAGGGTGAGGGGTGAGAGGGAAATGGCTGCAAGCTTTCCCACCTGCTTTATTGAGAGGAGGTTGCAGTCGGCTCAGTAAATAACAGACGTTGGGTGGAGTGAAGCCACGGTGGCATTTGAAAGCAACAACAAACATCTTGCATTCAATGCATGGCTTAAAGGTGACAATAGGATGAATGTGGAATAGCCATGAATCATTCTTTTACATCCCCTGGAGTAAAGTGCAGTGGAATGTTTTTCCTCAGTGAGTGTAAATCCTGGGACCTGACATTGTGTGTGTGTGTTTATCTAGGGCAAATTGGATGCCTTGTGGGCTCTTTTTCGCAGAGGCTACGATCAAGTATCTCTGATGAGGCCACTGCCTGGGGACAAGGTAAGAAATCACTTATGAAAATAACTCATAAAGAAGCAAAGAGCATCAAAGGGTGCACAGCAGAGGCAGCAGACAGGAGGAGACTGACTTTCTGATAATTTTTCTGGGATATAAACTGTTATCAAAGTATTTGAGCAACTAAGTTTCAATTTGTCCTGATTAGCAGTCAGGCTCCTTTATCTCACTTTTTTTTTAGGAAGTTAAGAGTGAAGACCTGGGACTGTGTGTGTGTGTGTGTGTGTGTGAGAGAGTTATACATACTTTGTGTGGTAAAGTTATATGCACATTACATTTGGAATGCGTCACACTGACAGTATATGTGAGAGCAAGAACCTTTTACAGTTTAAATATCTCACGCAAAATATGCGTCAAAGCTTTCAGTCATCAGAAATGTTATAATTAAAGTTTTATTTATTCATTCTCGACTGCGGGTCAAGTGCAGGCTTGTGTAGTAAGTGTACACGTGGACAAAGCACACACAGTCCATGCGCTTACTCTGCCTCCAGTACAGTAAGCACTGTATATTCGGGCCAGAGCAGCAATTCTGTTGCGGTTAGACTCCAGGTCTCGATAGAATCCGACACCCACCCAGCTTGTTAAAAGGCATGGCTGGACCAGGCAGACTGTTCCTGCTGTCCAATAATATGATTATAATTGAACCAGGATTTTTGAGAGCAATATTCTTTCTTGTTGCAATTTGT
The DNA here is from genome assembly GCF_018977255.1 of Callorhinchus milii. Lineage (NCBI taxonomy): Eukaryota > Metazoa > Chordata > Chondrichthyes > Chimaeriformes > Callorhinchidae > Callorhinchus > Callorhinchus milii. The sequence continues at coordinate 6,876,252 of NW_024704748.1, forward strand.
CGTCGGTTGGGGTAGGGGGAAAAAATAGTCACGATATTTCACAAACGTCTGAGATTTTACTTAAACTGACAGCGGTTTTTGAACTTGGCAAATTTCAGGATTAAGTTATTTTTCTTTGCTTCTAAAATGTTTTACCAATTTTTTAAAAAATGTTTTAATAATCGGATGTGCAGGTGTCGTTTCTCAACCGCTTTGCTGCGATTTCATTGAATAGGTCGCCATGACGTATTGAGTGCAATCTGCAGTGAATTCACTGCTGTGCGCAAATTGGTTGCCACATTTCACCCACAAAAATAAGTCGATCCACTTCACAATATATTCTATGAAGCGCTTTGAGACGTCTCAACGACGTGATAAGGTGCTATATCGAATGCAAGAATTCTTATTATTTATTATTAATTAAAGATCCTCACCCTCGTGTTCCATTCCCGCTACGTCCTCATCCCACCTTGCCCTCCACAGCTTCCTACAAGGAGCTTCTCCCAGCGTCCCGGTCAATAATCCTCCGGTTAAATAGGTCATTCAACCCCATGTGTGTTGTGGGGCTGCGTACAAGTTGGCTGCGTGTTTGCCCTGCAAAAGCGCATTCACCACACTTCACAGTAATTATTGTAAAACGCTTCGAGAAATTTGAGTTACGGGCACTACATCAAAGGCAAGTATTATTTTCTCATGAATCATTTTTTATGCTATGCATTTATCTGAGGCTCAGCAACCAATGTCTATACAGGCAGCGGGGGTGGGGGAAAAAAGAGGAATAAGAATGAATTGTGAATATGTTAACCAAACGCAATGCAATTTAGAGTTTTGAGAGTTCCAGAGATCAGAGACATACGGGATGAAAGCTGACCCACCGATCTCTGCACTGATGTGTCTTTTGAAAAGTTATACTGTTGTGAAACTGTCAGAAGCAGCAGGTAAAGCCAACACCACCAAGCACGCACATTTCAGTGCAGGGAGTGCCACTGAAGAAAATTGCTGCTATTTCCCACTGAACCTTGTAAGAGGTTTTCCAGGGATGCGTAATGCTGGAAAATGTGAATCCAAATGAATCATTCCATGGGAATATGCTTTTGGCATCTTTTTTTTCTCACCAGTGAAAACTTGTGAAATAGTGTCAGTGAAAGTTATTTTTAGGGTTATATTAGGCTGAGCATTGTGCTTATAAAATACCACCGTCAATTTGTGCAGGTTATGCCATGTCATTTCAGTTTAATGTCAATGCTTCGTCTACACATGTAATCCGAGTCAAGTGAAGGACAAATTGAAATGTTTTGTGTCTAAAATTTCTCGTTGGAGTAAAGCACAGCAGCAACAAATCCTCAGTTGATCCACAAGAATTTTAATTTGTGTGAGGTCTGGTTATTTTAATTGTCAACTCACTTTACAATATATTGTGTAAAGTGCTTTGAGACATCTCAATGACGAGCTAAGGCACTATATCAAATGCAAGGATTATTATTAATTCAGAAGGGAAAAAGGAGATGCTTATTTTTAGTTGGGGTGATCATTTTTGGATTTCTGTGTGCTGTTGCATAATGCATGGATTTTCTTCCGCCTCTTGGAAGGAAATCCCCTTTGAGATTTGTAAATAGGCAGCACAAGCCCAGCTGTTTCCTGAAACTGCATCCTGTCTCACACAAAATCCACTTATTAAACCCATTTAGTTTTCCTTGCCAGCTCCTCTCTTCTTCCCATGCATGCATACATACATACATACATATCAAGGCACCAATTGAGTCATAACCTTAAATATTCACAAAACCAGCACTGGAGACCCAACAGAGTTCATACTCAGTCTGAATGACATTTGGAGGGTAAAAGAATAGACCATTATATGCTGAAAGAAAACACACCATAAACAACTGGTGGGCGGTTGGCAGAAGAGTGTAGATAATTGAATCATGATAGCTGGGATGAAAATCTGCCCTTAGTCCCAGCTGTAAAATTATGTGCATGCTTCAGCCAGCATCAAAACAGTGATGTGGCAAGCATCCTGGAGTTCCCCAAACATCTTCGAACCCTACATTCTGTATATTTAACATATTATTTTAAAGCCCACATTCAGAGGTGAAGGGGCAAAAATAAAATGGAAAAAAAAATCAGCCAAATAGTGATTCAAGTCACAAGAAGATGTGGTGACGTCAGTATTTTACCACATCACCCAAAATAAGCAGATTTCCTTCCCCCACTCCATACACCCACCCACTCTCAAATTCCCATTTGACCTTCATTTTCTCAGAAGCAAGGGAGATTTTGTGACAGATGTTTGCCGTGACTTTCGCCAATGGGAAAAGTGTAAAATCGTGACATTTAAAGCCACTTTCAGCCTGCTTAGAGAGAAAAAAAAACTTGCTTCAGAAATGTTGCTTTGACCAACAAGATGCGTGGCTGTGGCGTTAGACTGAGTAGTCAGCATGTGTTTTTAATCTGCACAGAAATGTTAACTATATGCCTAATATTTCTTAAACCAGGTCCTGTAAGCTCCAAAAGCAAAACTCTTAACTGCACCATATTCAATTTATGACAGATTTGAGGAGGTTTTCTGGTTCCAACGCAATAACATGTGAAAACACCCATGGTATTACAGTGTTTGACTCCTAGCAACCCTGAATTGGAGGCTTTACTGGCAATGCAGATTGTTTCACCTTGAATAGAGAATCTGGCCAGCGCTAAATGGAGCATTGCACAATGTCAGTCACTTGGGAAGAAATTGTTTAACACATTAAACATAGTCGAATGTAATTTTCTGCTAAAATGTCTTCATGTCAAAAAACATAAATGGTATTGATCAAGTACATTGTGAAATGTTTAATGAGAGATTGGGGAAGGAAAGATGAAGTGATGGAGTGTTGTGCAATTCTCTGTCTCTCTCTCTCTCTCGCCCCCCAACTCTCTCTACCAAGGCTTTTTCCCACGGTTATTCCTCCCAAACTTATTTCCTCCCTCTTTTACCTTTGATTACATTAAAATGTCTCCAGTTCTTTGAGTTTGGCTCTCCGTCTGCATCTCTGCCACAATTCTACAGCCACCACATCTTTGTCTCTTGAGGCGCTTAGAGTTTGGGCTGGCTTTTCTATCTCTCTCTCTGTTCCCTCCTCCCGCACCCACTCCGCCCACCAGCCCTGAGCTCATGGACGTAGGTTTTACAGATCTTCTCATCAAATAGAGATTCCAGCCTCTACCCAAATTTCCTGTCATCAGGACAAACCTGGCCAAGTAAAAAGCAAACACAACCAATTCTCCACGGAATAAATTCAGGTCAGTCGAGCAAATGTGCGTGGATCCAAGTCTCTGATCTTTCAGAGAAACTGTAAAAAATCATCTGCCAAAGAAAGCAACCAAGAGACCCTGCAACTCATGACGTTCAATATTCTCAGCAGCGTCAGCTTCCAAACAAAAACCACAACAGAGCTGTAACTTCCTGCCCTTCGTAATGTCTGTCTACACAGCAGTGAAATGGCTTATCCTAACCAAATTTGTGAATGCAAGGAAAACAAGGCTATTTTAAGCTGAGGAGCATACAGACAGTATCCTCACAGACATGCTGAGCTGTCTTCTTCCAACTTAAGCAATGCGCATCAGCACATGGCATTATTAGAGATTAAGACATCTCAGGATATAAAAGTCCCCTTTAAGATATCTTCTCTCAAGACTGAAGAGTCTTGGCCTGTCTGATCTTTCCTCATAGCTCATTTCTTTAACACTAATGCCTCAGCAGCCCTTATGTCACGGTAACAAGAATTCTATAATAATAATAAAAAATCCTTGTATAATTGCAGAGGACAAGTTTGCAGGGCTATGGGAAGAGAGTGGAGGAGTGGGATTGAATTGGGTAGCTCTTTTCAAAGAGCTGGCACAGACATGATGGGCCGAATGGCCTCCTTCTGTGCTGTATAATTCTATGATTTGATATAACAGGTTTCACACCAGGTGGGTGTCTCAAAGCGCTTCACAGGATACACTGTAAAGTGCAGTGACTGTGTGTAGAAGTGGCATAAACACATCCAAGTCCAAAATTTTTTTTATTTTTAATCCTTATGAGCATAAAAAATAATCTGCCACTACAGATCCAAAAGGAATTAGGAGGAATTTCTTCACACAGAGGGTGGTGAGAATGTGGAAGGCATGGTTGAAGCAGAAAGCATCAGTGCATTTACGAGGAAACATGATGCATCCATAAGGGAGAAGGGAATAGAGGAATATGGGTGTGGGGTGGTGGGGGGGAATATAAAAACTGGCACAGACTAGTTTGACCGAATGGTCTTTTCGGTCCAAAAACCATAGAATCTCACACCCTAGAAGGGGGCCATTCGGCCCATTGTCTCAGCTCTTACCCCATAGCCCTCCAAATATTTCCTTTAAGTACATACCCAATTCCCCTTTGAAAGCCACTTAAGTTTTTTGGTTAACTCTTTTTTGACTCTGCCCTTTTATACTACATTTTAATATTGCTAACACTTAGACAACCTCCTTTTTAAGGACATTTGAGTTGATATCGAAAATCATCGTCATGGTTTCGGGTTTGAACTTGTTTTCACTGGAGCAGAGAAGATTAAGGGGTGATCTGACAGGTCTTCAGGATTATGATGGGTTGCGACAGGGTAAACGGTAACAGATAACTGTATTTCCACTGGCCGATAACTCAGTGACAAGAAGGTAGGCCATAAATACAAGATAATCATATGAAATAATTAACAGGGCGGTTGAGGAACATTTGTTACACAAGTTGGAATGTGGAATTCTTCGCCTCAAACCAGTGTCAATGCAGAGTTCAATTCTTTGAAAATAATTTTTGAAGCTTTAAATAAAAGGAATGCGAAAGGGTATAAAGAGTGAGCACGAGAGTGGGATTGGACTGAGTGGTTCAAGTGGGGAAAGAAAACAGGCTTAACAGTGAGCGAAATCAATTCAGTAGTAATTCGGATTATTGTATCGATTTGTTTAATTCCCTTCTCAAAACCTTTTAGGAAACCTGCTTCACCTATCTTTTTTCCCGACAAAATATAGTCAATTCACTTTATATTATATTCTGTGAAGTGCTTTGAGACGTCTAGAAGACATGATAAGGCGCTATATCGAATGCAAGGATTATTATTATTACCTATTTTGGTAGAGCATTCCATGTCCAAAAGACCATCTGTGTGCAATTAAATCTCCTAACCTCTCCCTTTGTTTTTCTGGTAATGATTTTAAATCAATGCCCCTACTTTAGAAATTCACCAACCAGTGGAAATAGTTACTCTCTGCTCACCTGACCAAAACTTCTCATAACAGCAATATTGACCGTCGAGTTCCAGATTGATGCAAGAAAGGCACTTAGGGTAAAACCTTTGAAATAAATACAAGAAGGCATGATTCAAGCATGAACAAAAGGAAAAGTATAAATGGGTTGTCAAATTTTTTGCAATGGATTGTTAACTATCTAGACAGATACTTGGCAAGTGGGGGGTGGTGGGGGAGAAGACATGTTAAGGCTTGCGGGTTCTCTGCTGGAATGTTAGCAGTGCTGCTGCTGAGAGAACGTCCTTTATAAACACAACAGCGGACAAAGTTACATTCGACCTAAAGAAACACACAGAGGTTGTCATGGAAGTGAATGCTAAGTGTGGATGGAAGCGTCTCATAGAACTGCTGAATGCAATGGCTTCAATGCATTGTCTCCAGGAGTTGCTTTTGTGAGCCACTTAGAGGAAACTCACAATACAAGCCAGCATCTAGGTGGTCTAATGGAATAAATCCCTCAGTAGACGGGCCTGAAAAGAACATGAGGCCGTTTCACAAGATGATATTCAGAAACAGGCATTCAGGCGTGATGTCCTCAGGAAAGGACTAAACAAATTGCTGTGATTGATTGGGCTCAAGTCAGGGTGAGGGCAACGCCTGCTGCCTCAACACTTGGCCAAAGAAAAGGCAATTTGGAGAGCAGTCCGCCAACAGGCTAACACAAGGATGAACATATGGGACGGAACAGAATGGGGCAGTATGAATACTGCACAGATGTGAGTGGAGGTAAGGGAGTCATCCCATATGGTGCCTTACTGGTCTTCGGTTGGTCATGAATGGCAATAAGCATTAGTTCAAGGCAGCGGAGAGATTTACTGTCAGAACTAATGATGGACGCACGGAGAGCTGAATGTAAGCAGACTGATAAGCTGCTTCTTAGGGGCGACAGGCTGAGCTGCCGACTGCAAACAGGGAAACAGACAGCTGTCACGGCTAGGATCATTAGTCCAGTCTCCAACAATGCAACTCTGACACCTTGGTTTAAAGATTTAATGCATACCAGACTGCAAGAGCACAATATGCCAGGGGTATTGCATTAGAGTAATTATTATCCGTCATACCTCATTAATCTTTTCATGAACTCGAGAGTGTGGAGGAGGTGGGGTTATACGAGTGTAGTTGAAATCATTTGTGGAGCGATCAAAATACTGCAGCAGGGAGGGGGGATTTTAAAAGAATACATCTTCATCTAAAACCTCACTGATACATTTTCACGAAATTTAGTTGTTTGGTGCATGCAATAAATAACATCTACCTTATGGGCGGTGGGGGGAAGAGAGAATTGCCATTTGAATGTGAATAATCCTTATAATAATAATAATCCTTGCATTTGATATAGCACCTTATCACGTCTTCGAGATGCCTCAAAGTGCTTCACAGAATATACAAAAAAGTGAATTGACTGTATTTTGTGGGTGAATCCTGGCAGTCATTTACAAAGTATTCCTGATCCTAAATTAGTCCAATTCTGCTTTATCTGCGCATCTCACTCACTGCTTCTGGCTTTGCAATGTTAAGCTTTTAAAAAAAATGTTTTGAAAGATTCTTGTACCAAACTGATATTGCTTTGCAGATTACCAGTGTCAGAATCTGGAAAAAAAAACATCAGGTTGAGTTTCAAAGGCAAGTGTAATAACAGCTTGCTTTTTGGGGGGGTTAGCCAGGTGTCTAACACACGCAGCAGCATCATCCTTAAGAGAATTTAAACTAGGCAGAGTTCCACAAATGTAACAGTATTTATTGCTCATCTTTCAGGGGGGCATAATAATCTTTGCTTTTGACATAGCGCCTTATCACGTTGTTGAGACGTCTCAAAGCACTTCACAGAATATACTGTAAAGTGAATTGACTGTATTAAAAATCTCGAAGCGCTTTACAAAATATTCAGTAGTTTGATCAGAAATGAAGTGAATGTGGGTATATAGGCAAACTCGACAGCTAATCTGCACCAGCAAATTGCCCCATGAGACAACAGCAAGACATGTAGCCTATTGATTTCAATCAGTTCCTTCCACGTCTGTGTAGGTAGAACGATGTTCAAAAGATTGTTGAGCAAAGCCTTCCTGCACAGCAGTAAACATTATATTTCAATATGGGAATTGAACACAGATGTCCAGATTTCTAAAGTCTTAAGGCAGCTTGCCTCAGTAATAATCCTTGCATATGATATAGCACTTTTCACGTCTTCTGGACGTCTCAAAGCACTTCACAGAGTATATTGTAAAGTGAATTGACTGTATATTTTGTGAGCAAGTAGATAATTGATAAGAGCAAATTTATAATTTGTTTTGCAACAGGACTGAACAAATCCCACAAGTTTATCAAACGCAAAGCAAAGCCTTCAATCAAAACTTTCCCAATCAGCACATCACGTTCAAACATTTTTAAAAAAAATTTGGTCAGCCGGGTGTCTGACACACGCGGAAACTCGTCCCCATGCTTAGGAGTATCCAAACCAAGCTGAGAATTCCATGCATCCCACTTACACATGGAAATCCCAGAGACAGATTATTGGAATGGGATACTCTCTCTCTGGATGGACACATCCTGCTTACCTAATTCTGGAAAGTATTAGGCGCAGGTTGCCATTGATATTGCTGTCCGGCAAGCTTTCCCGATTCAAAAATTACAAGGAGTCCTGGAACTCTTAAATTGCTAGCAGTCAAACATGTGCCTTATAACAGGTTCAGAACTGATTTGCTGACCAAAACGAAAGTTGCCTGATCCACTTGGGTAAACATGAGAAATTCCAAGTCCCATCAAAGATTCATGTCATAGAATCATTCAACACAGAAGGAGGCCATTCAGCCCATTGTGTCTGTGCCGGCTCTTTGAAAAGAGGTATCCAAATCAGTCCCACTCTTCCACTCTCTCCCCATAGCCCTGCAAACTTGTCCTCTGCAAATAATTATCCACTTCTCTTAAAAGTTGTTATCAAATCAGCTTCCACTGAGAATAATCCTAGTATCTCTAGCCTCTCCTGATAACCGAAGTTATGTCAAGCATTTGTATGCTTATGTGGTATTGAAAAGAAAAAAAACATGCCCCACAGAAATTCAGGCAAGATCTTGGAATAACAAACATGTGGGCTTTCAGTCAAGTTGTAAAGGAACATATAATAGGATATCTATCAAAGTACAACGCAATAGATGCATGAAATTCCACATAATATAATCCTTGCATTTGATATAGCGTCTCATCACATCTTCAAGACGTCTCAAAGCACTTCACATAATATAACTGTAAAGTGAATTGACTGTATTTTGTGGGCGAAATGTGGCAGCCAATAGCGCACAGCAGTGTCCCACAAACAGTCATGGAATGAGTGACCAAATTGTTACTTTTTTTTAATTTTTGAAGGAACTTTTAAAATAAAAATTAGGAAAGTGCCGTGAAGGCTGAAACCAGGTGAAATTTGGGTTTTGGAGATTAAGGGGATTAAATTAAAGCATGTCCTCCACTGATTCCAACAAGGATCAAACTTATATACTGTCTAACACACAGTGCTGAAACACATTTGATGTGAGCCATGTTTGTATAGAAAATAAAGCCAGGTGCTGTGGTAGCTTTTGGCAAAATGTTTAGTGTTGGAGGGAGACTGCGTGGCTGGGATATGATACAACTTGTTTCAGTGCAGCAGACACAAAACTGCTGATCCTAGCTCAAAACAGACGGGCATTCCTTTCCTTCATTGGCATAAACCTGAGAGTGTGCCAAACAAAGAAGGGAATCTTTTCTGTCACAATATGGCTCGTGGCCTTTAAACTCTCCATCTGTTTGTGTGACAAGTAATCAAAGCGCGTGGCAGGAACTGCCAGCACTTTGACGGCCCTTCTCCACTTTAACTGGAGTGAGAGTAATTTGAAGAGATTCATGGCTTCTTACTGGATTGTACACCAGTGATGGGTTAGCTATGAATTTTTTTACAACCGAACATTTTTGTGTTTGATTAACATGGCATGAAATGAGTGCAGACACCTTGGTTGTATCCCGTGACAGCGGATTGCCTTAAGGAGCATTCAGTGTATCTGCACGGTAACTTTACTGCTCTTTTAAGCAAAATGCGTTTAAGTGAAGCTATTTTAAATGCAGGAGGTAAACTTTTACTTAGAGCTGCTTTGTGTTAATGCAAATTCACTCATCTGCGCACACACACGCATACAAACAGGTTTTTACTAATAATAATAATCCTTCCATTTGATATAGCATCTTATCACGTAGGCGAGACGTCTCTAAGTCCTTCACAGAATATACTGTAAAGTGAATTGACTGCATATTTTGTGGGAGAAACACGGCAGCCAATTGCGCATAGCATTGTCCCACAAACAGTTGTGGATTGACTAATTGTTTTTTAAAAAAACAAGACCAGAATAAAATAATAAAAAAAATACATTTGCAAAAACTTCAACTCAGGGTTAGAAGAAATAAACTTAGCAGCTACATTTGAATATAAGTTCCTCTATGAACCAGTGTTGGATTAGACCAGATTGTGTTGTAAAGTTTCATTTTTACCACATCTTGAAGAGATTCCAGTCTTAAATGTGGTTTGCACAATAAATATAACAATAATAATTTTGTGCCTTGGGATATCCGCCTGACTTAAAAGGCACTATACAAAATGTGTTGCCTGCTTTTGATATAGCGCCTCATCACCTTGTCAGTACTTCTCAAAGTGCTTCACAAGACTTTACTGTAAGGTGGAGTGACTGTGTATTTTGTTGGCAATTCTGCACACAACAGTGTCCCACAAATAGCCATGAAATGACTAATTTTATCTGGGGGATTGTTGGCCAGAAGACCAGGGAGAAAATCCTTTCTCTTTTCAAGTAGTGCCATGGGATCTTTTTTTAACAGCCCCTGAACAGGCAAATGAGAGCATGGTTTAATGCCTCATCTGAAGAATGGTACCCTCCAACAATGCAGCACTTTCCCCACCACTGTATTGGAGTGTCAAGATAGTGAATTCAAAGTCACAATGTGGGGTTTGAACCCTCAACCTTCAGACTTGGAGGAAAAAGTGTTACCAACTGAACCAGACTGGCACCTGGTGATACATACCATGTTATATAGTAAATAAAAGATTTTTATAGTTCCTCATTACATTGAAATATCTCAAAGCATTTGACAGTAATTGTTTTTGAAGGCAAATAGAGCAGCTATTTTGTACATGCAAAGTCCCGCAAGCAACAAGGAGGTGTATGACTAATTAATCTGAAGGATTCTTGGTTGGGACACAAAGAGGAACTCCCTTTCTTTTTTAACCAGGTTAAAGTCCACTTGAAGATGGGCAGACAGGACCTTGTGTAATGTCTCATCTAAAGCGTAGTGCTCCTGGAGTATGAACAAAGGCAGTCAGTTCAAGTCCTCATGGAGGCTTGAACCTACAACCTCTGACCCAGGGGCAAGAGTCAAGCTGATACATAGGCTACAATTACTATCCAAGAACGAACCTAATGGCACATACACTATAGTTAATTAAACTAGTGAAGGTGATGTCTAATTTCTGCACAGTTAGCAATTTCATGTAAATCATTTTAGACACTTTTCAACATCACAGGTACTGTGTCAAGGATTATCATCACCAATACTGGAGTTAACGTCCAGTGAAGTAATTTTAGTGGATCTTACCCAAGGTTTATGTATGGTGCAATACACAGAATAATAATTTTACACATCACCTTTCAGGTCAGGAGATGTCTCAAAGCACTTCATTTGTAATGATAATAATAATAATAAACCTTGCATTTCATATAGCACTTGATTACGTCTTCAAGACGTCTCAAAGCACTTCACAGAATATATTTTCAAGTGAATTGAGCGTGTATTTATAGGCAAATGCAACTACTTGTTCAGAACTACATAGACTGTACAGCACAGAAAGAGACTGTTCAACCCCCTAACTAATCCATGCCGGGGTTTATAATCTGCACAAGCCCGCATCCCTGCCAATTCCCTCTCCCGTGCCTCTCTGTTCCCTTCTCCTTCATTCATGCAGGCATTGCACCAGAAGATGGGTAGGCTGTACCTCTTCTTAACGTCAGATCTAAATTATTTCATTCAAACACACTTCTAACTGTTTTGTAGGGTCACGTGGATTTGGGGGTTGTCTTTCTGTTGCATTTTGTGTAGGGCTGAGAATTTCTACCGACTCCCAGCCCCCCGGTGAACCGGCGCCTCAGTGATTTGGGGCAGCCTGAATAGAAAAGGCTGATCTACTCACTGATCAGCATTGTAAGCGTCAGACAAAATACAGGGTTATCTTGGATTGGAATCCCAAACAAAGCTGTCATTCAGTGTATAAAGGACTCAACTTACTTCAAAGTGTTGGAGGTTCATACTGGCAAACATTTTATTTGTGCGGGAAATATGTAAGATGATAGTTAGATGCTCATTAATCCGCCATGTGGAGTAGGAAAGGCTAAAAGCACAGAATTAGATGGTAAAAAAGTAGAAGACGTTTTATTAAAAACTTTTGTTGGAACTCTATGGGGTAGGAACTCCACTTGGATTTAGATTTACTGTTACATTTGCAGCATTTTCAAAGTGGGTAGAATTTGGTACATTCTTCAATACAGCCTTAACTTTCAAGCCTATTTTCTGTAGTTTTTTTTAAACAAAATTAGTGCATCCAATTTTCTTCATTATTTTCTCCCCATTGGGCGTATGCTTCTCTAGTGCTGGTTAGGGTCCCTCTTTATGGGGTGCGATTCCATAGACATTAGTTGCCCTCAGGTTTCCCCCCCCCAACCCACTTCCGCCCACCTGCCCAAGTGGCCATTATTCATATGTGGGACTTGGCAGTGAGTGTCAGTGGGTCAATTGACTGTAGAGTGCATCATAGCCGAGCCTGACTTCTCCCCACCCGGCTGTCCAACACATACAAACGCGCGCACACATACACTGCCGGTAGTGAGTGATTTAGAGGAATCAAGGAGCAGGAACTCAGGTTAGCTTTCCCCTCTCCAAACCCAGAATCTCAGCATGGATTAGAACCACAAGTTCAGAAGGTTCTTAAGAGATACTTACAGAACACTGGCTTTAAAGTTAATACTGTTATGGAAGCATTTGCCATATTCCAGACACTCTGAAATGTTAGAGCAAATCCAGATCCAGGCGGAATGTCTTCCCCAGGAAAACAGCTTCACCTTTTCAATCAGATTTAGTCAGTGACTCATCTGCATTCAGGGTTTTTTTTAATATGAAAGATATATGGTTAATGTTGGAACAAGGCAGTATCATTTCAGTATTTGGTTGTTACAGAGTGATGCATTCATCAGCCTCATTAACCTTCTAACTGTGTTAATTAAATGTGTCAGAATAGACAGGCATTGGATGTATTCATACTGATATCATTGGGTCTCACAGTGCCCAGTGATTCTGTTGTTAACTTCCCTTTACTGGTAGCTCTGGAATGCTACCCTGCGTGAGGGCACTTTATAAATGCAAGTTGCTGTTGCTACAGTAAAACTCTTCTCTTTATAAATCGTATAATTGCCTGAGTCGTACATACACTGGAGTCCCATCCACTTTCATACCAATTTGCCCACCAAATATACAATCCTATGCAAATAATCTAATTCGCAATGCCTCCACCACACTTACCGGCTCATTGCAGTACCCATGAGCAGTGTTCAGTTATGAAACAAGCGCGGGAAACTTAGTCTTGACCTGTGACCGCATGCTCACTTACCAGCTGAAGTAATGAAGTACCACATGCAAGGTACAGTACAGTGTGCTCTGTCGAAACAAGCAAAGAAATGAGGTAGTTGTTTACTGTTATGTGTTCGTTATGCAAAATCCAATTTATGCAAATTAGCCTGTAACTCATACTTTGCATAAGTCATATTAAATGTTACGGTTCTGACTGATATGACTTAAGTGAGTTTTACTGTAGCAAGTTTGCTGGTACTCTATCTCTGCTGGTACTCTAAAATCCTGCCTTTACTGTCTGCTCCAATAACTCTAAGCTACTGCTTGTTCTTCACTTTGTCCTTCTCACCATCGGTGGCCAAACCAAGTGCTAGGGGAGCGCAGTATTGGAGGTGCCATTCTTCAGATGAGACATTAAACCAAGGTCCTGTCTCCCTGTTTAAGGTGGACGTTAAAGATGTAGCAGTATCCAAAAGAGAAAGGAATTTCTCTCAGTATCTTGGCCAATAATTCCCTCAGATCCAAATTGTGGTTGTTTGGGTGACATCACTGTGTGCAAATTGGCTGCCACGTTCACCCACCCACAAAAAAAATCACTCTACTTTACAATATATCCTGTGAAGCTCTTTTGAGAAGTCCTCTTGATGAAAGGCTTTATATAAAAAAGTGTCCTGTCAATCCACGACTGTTTGTGGGACATTTCTGTGCACAATTGGCTGTTGCTGTGAAGCGCTTTGAGATGTCTCGATGGCGTGATAAGGTGCTACATCAAATGCAAGGAATATTATTAGTATTATCAAATGTAGCAATTATTTGTATTATTAATTACTCTGATAATATTTCCGTTCTCCAACTAGGGACGCTGCATAAACTTCACCAGAGTGAAAGACAACAAAGATCAAGCTCCTCCGTGCAGCCCTGCTGAACCCGAAAGGCACCCGCCTCTCGTCGAGGACATCCCTCTAATCTCCGAACCTCCCAGTCCGCCCGCCTCCCCTGCCGAGCCGCCCACACGGAGGCCGCCACCCGGTCCACCTCCGTCTCGGGCTCCGCCTCCTTCACGACCCCCGCCTCGCCCGGCAGCGAGGACCTGACATCACCGGCATCTGCGGTGGTAAAAACAACAAGACATCCCCATGAAGAAGAACAGAGACGAGGTTCAATGGAAAAATACTACTGGATCTAGAACCAAATATTTATTGAACTTGCGGGTTTCCTTCAAAGGGTAATATCTGTTGCTGTGCAGCAAGAGTTTCCATCTGAAGATCCTTATTCGGTGAAAAACCTTCCCTGGAGTCAAAGACGATGTTGTTTGCACCTGATGTACTTATTTGTTTGTTTGGGCGGCAGGAACACACATGGTTGGAAGGGGAGATCGGGATTGTATGTAATGGTGCTTGCATTTCTTTTTAATGCTTTATCAAACTGCACAAGAGCGAATGTTTACCCGGCTTCTGCAGAGTTTTAAAAAAATTAGTTGATCGGTTTAAAAGTTGGTCCAAGCAAAATATCGGGGTGAATAAGACTCAAATGTACAGCGCAGTCGGAACTCAGATCATCTACACTGATCGTAACAATTTGATTGTTAGTTTTCTAAATTCAGAAGGTAAATTGTTGGCGAGTTTGTCACATTTGCATCGTGTTTTGTGTTGGGTGAGACTGTAGTAACTGACCATCAGCTTCAAGCTGAACAGGAATCCTGCTTGTACTCATACCTAAAGGCAAACGGTATGTCAAAAGGAAACCATAGCCAGTGAGCGGAGCCAAGTGTGTAATTAATGTACAATAATTAAAGCCAGAGGCTAGTTGACCCATGGATGACTTTTGAAAGTTGCTGGTTGATGCCATTTGACATTGATTGACCCGGCAAATGATTAATTCGCAGAACTTGGGAGCCGTTACTTCAATTAGACTTAATTCTTGGCCAGTCATGAATGTTAAGATGTTGGCAGTGGGTGGATGGGTGGAGGAGGTGAAGTGGGGTGGGGAGGGGGGGGGGGGAGTGCGGGGAGAAAGAGATAAAAGGAAAGGCATCTGTTGCATTGGAAACACAGGTTGTCGCTCACATTATTCGTTTTTTCAAACCAGTTTGCAACATATGCAATTTAACTAATCTCCTCTTATAGAATTTATTAACCTAGCAACCAAAACGCAGGATTATTCTCTACGTTAATGTTATCATCTGTCTGACAGTTTTAACTGCAGACATTATCACCACACGAAAAGAAACAGTTAATCTGGTTTCTAAACTGCTTGCCTGCCGGACATCAAGGACTGTACAGATACTCCATATTAATTGACTTTGGCACAAGGACATTTTGGTGACACACAACCACATCTATATTAGTGTCTGACGTAAACAGATGAGAAATGCACTCCATGCTGATAAGGAAAATATTGTAAGGTTTTTGTGATATTAAAAACAAATTTTACTGCAGGACAGTTAAATATATTAAACCATGCTAAACTGTGGTCTAGGTGTAGGTAATGACATTGGTTTATGGTGCCCACTACATCCTCAACCAACTATATGCATGCTGTAATAAACAGTAATAGAGGCAGCAACATGAAAGCTTGTACGGTTACTCTGCTTTATTAATGTCTAACCTATGAAAGCTGTGCTTAACCCCTCTTACTAATCAACCATTAACAACTGATATAATCTCTTTTGGCATTTCACATCCGATGGGCAATTGATAGAATACCTTTGAGAGCGCTAAAGGAGTCACAAGTTGGAATTGTGGCTCTGCAAAGCAAAGTCAAATGCCTCTTCATGTCATTTAACTTTTTCTTTGGTACAAAGTACTAGTATTAGTACAAGTACTAGTAGCCCAGCCCATGAATGGAAGAACTCACTATTGTGGTCAGTTCCTGTGCTTGCCCTCCAACCAAACACACTCGTTCTGAATGCAAGCCAAAGGCTTTCAAGCTGTTTCATTTTGGTGTTTTACTGAAGAACGTTAGTTAGTTTGGTTTAAATGGACAACCACATTGCAAAATTGCCCTTGCAGGAACATTGTTCCACCTCATTAACAGACTTAAATCCAAGGGAGATTCTGGCTGAATGTTAACATGCTGTTTGTCTGTTGTTAAGATGTTAGTTGTTGAATTGCAATTCAGTTTACCGTCCATATTATTGTGTTTTTCAAACAAAAAAGTTTGTAGCATGTGTAATTGAATCCAGTATTTCTTATTCCTAATGGGTAACGCCAGCCTGTATCCACATGGATTGTTGCTCTGAGAAAACTATCGAACAAAAGCTTAACAACACATATCATAAATGTTCATTCTATGATTAAGAATGCACTATGTAAAGCCTCGTCACCCATCCTCCCGCCTTCTCTCGGTCATTGGATACATTCAACAGGTGCATTCTCTGACCATTGAAGGCTGATGGATTACCATGCTGTTTGGTTTTCACATGTTGCATTGGAACGTCAATATTAAAAGGAGCTACAAGACATTTAAGTTGTTAAATGTTCAATTATTTGGGAACAATTTCCTGCCGATCTTGATTGATTTTCTTCTTAAAAAGAAAACAATCAGTTTTTATTTGGCATTCATGTACTCAAGTCTCCAAATTCCTAGCTTGTCCATAATACAACACCACAGTGATCTGTTATTTTTAAACAATGGGGTTGATTTTGTGACACTTGTGTAAATGTATGTGTAGAGAGAAAATTGAGTTATCTAATATAACAACAAATGAAAGGGCTAGTTGCTAAATTAATAAATCTTCAATTACATAATAAATGAGCACCTGCAATTCCCTTTTTGCACATGCATGTACACATGGCGCTCAAACCAGCTGTGCTAACATATGGTTTGCACATGGCAAAGAAAAAAATGCCCATGACAACATTTCACTGGAAAAAATCCTTTTGTAAGAATTCCAGTGATTCATTAGTTTGGTGCATTTATGCCTTAACGACACCATTTAATTGCATCTTAATGCAACAAATACAAAATTGCTAATAGCATTGGATATCACCAATCATAGACCGCAACACAGTTACACATCGAGCATATGTATGGATCAGTGTTCGTCGATCAACCATTATTTTTAGTGTGTACGTTACATCTGTAGCCAACTACAAGCCTCTAAATTTATCATCACATAAAAGAAACCTCAAGTTATAAAAGCCAAATACCAACATTTTGCTTTGCATCTCTAACAGAGAGCTCCTTCCCCCTCCACCACACACAGACACACAAGTCTTCAACTTTTACATTTGGCTGTAAATGTAAGTTGAATGAAGTTGACCAATAGTCCACTTTTCCTATATTAGTCGCAACATTGGGGGAAGAAAAGGAAGAACTTGTATTTTTTTATAGCGCCTCATCGTGTTGATCGTCTCAAAATGCAGCACAATTTCTATCAAATGTAGTGACAGTTTATTTGTAGGCATGTTTATTTCTTTCGTACATAAAATGCCCAATTGTTTTTTTGTTGAGAAAATGGATGTACATTACTAAACATAATAATGCTTGCATTTGAGACAGGCCTTACCACATCATTGCTTCAAAGAATATACTGTAAAGTAAATTGACTGTATATTTTATGGGCGAAACACGGAAACCAATTGCGCACAGCAGTGTCCCACAAACAATCATGAATTGAGTGTCCAAATTATTATCTTTTTTAAAGGAATTATTACCCCCCAGAAAGCAATCCGCCAATTGAGTAACAACTGGGTTCCTACTTACTGCTATGTAAACAGAGAAGTGTGGAGTAAGGAAACTTGCCTAAGGTTATGCCCTGCCCTGGAATGAAACCAGGATCCTTTCGCTTGCATGTGAACGGTCTAACCAATAAATAACTCCACATATTACTTTTCACTGCCATATTCCCCAAGTTTGTTTCCAGAATAGTTTACAAATAATAATGCATCGTGATACTGAATACCCAAATAAAACACAACAGATTCACTTTCACTGAATCTATGATGTCTCTTCGCACTTTTTTTAAAAAATGTATAAAAGAAAAGCCTTGTTACTTGAAGTGCTGTTCAACAACCAAATCTAGTAGCTGAGACTGATGCACGTGGGAATGTTAACTAATCACAGCATAAAACTAGGCTATATCTATGAATGTGTGAAGAGTTTGGGAGTGTGCAGCAAGCTGGGATATCCTTCTGTCATCTGAAGACTAATTAACACCCAACATTTCCAACACAATATGTTCTCGAAAACTCACAGCAAGGGACTACTGGAATGCATGAAATTGATGGCAAAATAGCTCGTTCTATTGAAAATTAACTTAGCCTTAGGAAGCAGAAAAGCAAGAGAGCAGCTTTGCAGCGTCTTAGCATGTCAAAACATCTCGAAGGGTTTCACGGTTATCTCCCAAGTGTAGAGTTGATTTTTCGAGGTGTTTAGTAAGGTGGATGGGCACCTAGATAGACCTGTGGTGAATTCCTCCTCCCGTTTATTTTCTTAGAGTAAGAGTGAGGGGAAAGTGATCCCTTACACCACAAGGTATCAGCGTGGAGCTGTGAATTGCAGACAATGCAACAATGCAATAACAATGAGGAAACTTAATGAGAATAAGGGAGCAAACACCAAGTAGAGGTTAATTCTCATGCAGAAATATGCCTAATTTCCTTCAGTGGTTTCAGATGCTGCTAGCGGAAAAATAACAGTGACCACATTATTTCAAGAAAGCTATGATTTCACAAATGTTTATTAAAGGCCTCCTAAGGCTGGGTTCCGGAAGTCTACAGATGTTTGTTTTCAAAGACATCATCACAAACACTGCAACTAAAGGCAAATGTAGGAGGTTCACAGTCTCCTACAATCTCCACATCGCAAGACATGGGAGTTACAGTGGGGAGGGAAGCAGTGAGCAATAAGCAGAAAATTGCAGAAGTATTTACCAAACATTGCAGGGATATTTGACAAATTTTGCAGAAATATGAAGCAGTTTCGTTGGAGGTGGGAGGTGGACACACACACGAGTGCAGGCCGAAAGGGCCTGGAGATCCACAAACAAAACAGCACTACTCACCAAGCTCGCCAGTGTCCTGACTGTGGAGCTACAGGAGGTCATCAACTCCTGCCTCTCAGGGCCCACCACCGCACACAGACACAGATACCCAGCAAGAGGCAGACATGGACACAGAGAGAGAGAGAGACACATACACACTCAGACAGAGAGGCACACACAACAACAAAATTATATTTATAGAGCGCTTTTCACGTCAGGAGGATGTCCTAAAGCGCTGAACAGTCAGGTGTCGGGGCCCGAACATGGGGGAGGGGTGGTGTAGGGGTGAGGGAAGACAGAAAGGTAGGAGGGCGACCAAAGCCACGATCGAAGAGAAGGGTCTTGGGACCGGCCTTGAAGGAGGCAACGGAGGAAGCGAGGCGAAGGGACCGTGGGGGCAGAGAGGCTGAAAGCCCGGCCACCGATGGTAGGGCTGGTCGGGCGGGAGACATGGAGCAAACTAGAGCCCGCTGAACGGAGGGAGCGGGCAGGTTAGTAGGGAATCAGCAGGTCAGAGAGGTAGGAGGGGGCAAGGCCATGGATGGCCTTGAAAGTGAGGACGAGGATCTTGAACTCAATCCTCTGGGGAATGGGGAGCCAGTGGAGTCGGGCAAGGGTGAGAGTGATGGGGTCGCGGAGCCTGGTGCGTGAGAGGACACCAGCTGCAGAGTTTTGGATGATTTAATAAATGCACACAGAGAAGTTATAAGCAGTGAGAATACAACACTATGATCAGCTAGCACTGCTTCAGAGCCAAGAGGCTTGTAAAGTGGATCTATAACAGTTCATAACATCAAATTAAGGTGCACTGTGGAACCATTCTGCCTGCAGGTTGTTCGGCCAGCATGATTAATTGACTGAAGGAACTGATGCACAAAAGTGTGAGCTGTGAAAGGCAACCTACTTGACTTTGCTCTTGCCTTCCCCGTTGTCCGCTGTCCAAACTGTGCTAGTCCTTCAGCTGAGACGTTAAACCGAGGCCTTGTCTGCCTGTTCACTTAGACGCCAAAGATCCCATGGCATTTATTTAAAAAGAGAAGGGAGTTTCTCCCAGTGTCCTGGCCAATAATCCTCCAAATAAAATTGGTCACTCACTTCGTGGCTGTTGACGGGACGTTGCTGTGCGCAAATTGCCTGTAGCATTTTGTCTACAAATACACAGTCACTGCATTTTTTAGTAAATCCTCTTAAGTGCTTTGAGATTTCCTCCTGACATAAAAACACGCTGGATGAAATACAAGGACTGTTGTTATTTTACATCATCAAGCCATCTCTTGAACAATTCCATATAGGATTAAATATAAGTTGACTTTCCAAATCTTGACTCCGACAAAAGTTGCAGATGGACACATATGTCCTAATCCACATAATAGAAGAATCCCAATGTGGGTGGGTTTGTTCATACAGAATTCTGAGTGTGGGAAACGAAACCGAGAGAAACTCCTTTACCTTTTTGAACAGTGGCAAGACGCCCGGCTGACCAAAACCATAACTGAAGACAGGTTGGAGTGTTCTGTACAGTTATCATAATAATTATTTTAATAATCCTTGCATTCGCTATAGCGAATATAGCGTTATAGCTATAGCTATAGCGTCACATCATTGAGACATCTCAAAGTGCTTCACAGAATATATCGGTAAAGCGAATTGATTGTATTTTGTGGGCGACAGGGTTCTGATCAGCAACTGTAGGTGGGGTTCTGTGGAAAGGGACTAATCTTGCTACCTTTGCCTTCATTTCTGCTGGGAGTCAGTCTATCTGGCAGTCCAGCGAGCTGTGGGAATTCAACCAACTGCATTGTCAAGCGGTGCCATCCATGGATGAAATGTTGAACCAAGGTCTTGTCTGCCTGTTCAGGTGGACGTTAAAGATCCCCTTGCACTATTCGAAAAGAGAAAGGTGCTTCTCCCGGTGTTCTGGCCAAAAATTTCCAAATAATATCGGTCATTGATTTCATGGCTGTTTGTAGAACATTGCTATGTGCGATTTGTCTTCCGCATTCATCTTTGAAATACAGTCTTTTGCTTTGCAAAGCTCACAGTTACTACATTTCACGATAAAAATTTAAAGCGCTTTGAGACGGCTCAATGATTTGATTCAAATGCAAAAATTCTTAGCGTTATATTTTATCTGCATGTTGCCACCTACGGAACCAAATCAAGCATGACGCTGTAGATATAGTTGGAGCATATTTCACATCTGGCAGTTGATGTCAGGACGGTTAAGAAAAAATGATCAAGGGTTTTTTTTAAAACGTATGTGGACATTTACTTGTTAAGTCTTGTGCTGAGGTAGATAAGAATGCAATGAAAAGAGAGGGGGAAATTCAGGATATATTTCGACCAATGCATACTTTGGCTTCACAGCGTTTAACTGATCTAATTGCTGTTGACTTTACGAGAACAATGGGAGACGAGCCTGAAAAAAGTCATTAACTTTCCAGTGATTTGTTTTCTCATTTTAAGCCAACATTTAGAAATGAAGAACCGCATTTGATTTGTTTTTACAAAGTTCGAGTTTTCTACATTGAGCAGGCTAACGTTCCTTAAGCTTTTGCTTTCTAAGTATAGTTACGATAGCAATTCTAAAATGTTAGTTCGCAATAATAATACTTGCGTTTGATAAAACACCTTGTCACGTCGTTGAGACATCTCAAAGGGCTTCACAGGATATACTGTAAAGTGGATCGACTGTATATTGTGGACGAAACACGGCAGCCAATTGCTTGCAGCAGTGTCCCACTTTTAATTTTATGTCTCATCAGAAGCACGGCACTTCTGACAATGCAGCACACTCCCAGCACCGCATTAGGGTATCAGCCGAGATTATGAGTTCAAAATTCTGACATGGAGCTTGAATCCACAACCTCCAGAGGCGAGAGCGCTGCCAACTGAGCCAGGCTGATACTTGCATTTGCACAAAATTTTAAAAAAATCAACGTCGCAAAGCACTTCACACAACCGTAATTGAACAGAATTGATTCCGTGCCAAAATAGCAGCTGATTTACACCACGGCACTCGTCAAATATCAGTTGTCTTTTCTCAAGCAACAATTGTAACTAAAATCAGCTTGCACCGTGTACCGCTAAGGTTACTTCCAGTTGAGCGGGCATGTTGCACTAGCTTAGAGCAATGTTAATCATTCCACAGTTACTGACTTAGCCATTATCTTCAGATGGTCTCGCTACAGGGTGAAGGGACAAAACATAAATTTAACTCTAGGCATTTACACAAGTCATAGCCGTAGAGATGAGAAACTAAATATTGCATTTGGCATCTAAGACTGCTAGCCATTTTTTTTACGATATATATTATACATAATATTATAATATTTATAATATAATGTTTATATAATATGTTATATAATATGTAATTAATATATATATCACATATAAAAGCTTGCTTTGTTTTCATTGCAATATTCATTGGTGGTGCAATTCCAATTAAAAGGGTTGAATTTCATATGAAAAATGACACTGTCTGATCTGACGATGAGACTTACACAAAGTGAAGAAAATGATGCACGAATCTGTTGAACAATGAAAGTGCAAATCCTGCAGGACGTCAATTCTCTTAACGCCAGACTGGGGATTGGCAGTGGATGACCATCGATCCAAAGTTAGTTGCTTTAAAGGCTGACTTTACTCGCATGAACTGGACAGTAGCTCAAACGTCTACCAGCTATTCCGTTCAATTTAGCTTTTCTTAGTTTATGGTAAACTGCGAACGGCATGGGGTGTGAGAAGAGGGCAAGGTATTTCACTTCTACGCTGTCATATATATTAAAAAATCTGTACATGACCAAGGGGGTGATAGGAAGCAGCTAAGCAAACACTGTTGGGCCACATTCTGCTTCAGGCTTGTAAAGGTTGTTGCATTTTTATTCCAGACTAAAGACTGCCTTATATTTTTTACCCCCCCTCTCTCTCCCTCCCCTCTCTCTCTGCATGTGCTAAAAATACACAGCCCACAGTTTAGGTGTTTCCTAAACAAATCCAGGCTGAACTATAATATCATAGCAGATTAAAACCATGAACGACTCAACATTCAGTTATACAACAGCTTCAGACACTGGTTATAAAACGCCTTGCCGTTAATTGGCTCTTTAGCCCTTCGGGGGTCAGTTGAATTTTTAACAGATTATTGAAGTTTTAAAAAAAAATTTGGCTTCTCGCAAAACACACAAGAGCA
This sequence comes from Callorhinchus milii, assembly GCF_018977255.1. Lineage (NCBI taxonomy): Eukaryota > Metazoa > Chordata > Chondrichthyes > Chimaeriformes > Callorhinchidae > Callorhinchus > Callorhinchus milii. The sequence continues at coordinate 6,899,366 of NW_024704748.1, forward strand.
AAATATTTGAAGTGCTGTGAAGTGTGGAGCAAAACCTGCCTTTCACAAATACACATTTTGTTCAATCAAATCCACTTTAGGTACTATAGTTTATTGTCAGACCAACAAAGCTCTTACACTACACCGCTGCGAATTACCAGGAGAGCTTTGAAATTGTTGCCAATGCCTATAAAATCCTTTAGAAATTTGGCAGGCCAAACAAACAGGGGTGTTAACGCTGTGTTATGGCACATACTTAGTGATCGCAAATGCTCAAAGTCTTGCCTTTGGAAGCTTAACGGACAGGAACTTTGCAGTAAAGCTGCATTAAATGCCAAAATCAACAAAGCCATCTTCATCTCTCCCTTTGATATTTGTACAGAAGAGAACCTGGGTCATGGACAATTACTGTACAAAACGTTATGCAAACACGGATTGAAAAGCACTGGAAAAATATATGGTGCCTGGGACAAACTCCCCCAATAAAATAAAACAGATTGGAAAATCGTAGGCACAAATCCAGCTTCCATTGGCATGGAACACACGTGTGCTACCAACATTGCAAATAACCCCTGATACAGATTCTTTCACTTAAAAGAAACATCTCGAAGCAATTCACAAAGAGAGATTAATTCGAGATGAAGCGAATGCTGTTATGAAGGCAAGCGCAGCAACAACATCCTTCAAATGAGTGGAATGAGCAGCCGACTGATCTGAAGTTTGTCACAAAATCACAGGATTGGTTTGGATAAAGAAGGCCCTTCGGCTCAGCTGATCTCATCCTTCCAGAATGACCACCCTTCCTGGCGATCTGTTCCTGTCATTAATTGCCCTCTAAGAAAAATGTTCTGTATCTGTCTTGAAATTGCCCTTTTCAGCTCTAAACCTATGTCTTCTTGTTCTAATGTCTTGGGGCATCCTAAAATATTGTTCTGGGTTTACCTTTCTTCTTATTATTACTATTAACTTTTATTTATTTTGTGAAGTGCTTTGAGGCGTCTCAATGATGTGTCTCAATGATATGATGCATCAAATGATTATTATTATTGTACACTGTAAAGTGAATTGAATTGTGGGCAAAATCATCAAGACGTCATTTGACTGCAAGCATTCTGTTGCTCAACTCAGTACTTGAGGAGATGAAGACTGTGTGGCCATTGCACAGCATGGAAAAGCCCACCTGCCGTCTCGGACTCCAAGGACTTGTGAAACACATTTGGCTACAGTTTTGCCATTTCTCAAAAAAAAGTCATTTAAAAACAACTGCATAGTAATGCAAACTAAAGTAATGCAATATAAAACATATACGGTACTCAGTCAATCTTTTTATTTTATGAAAACACAAAACTGGTAGATAATCTTAGTAAGTTAACCAAAGCCAAATCCTCCTGAAAATACCAATGGACTTTCCGTCGATACAATTTATTGTGTGTTTCAAACCAAACCCAAAGAGTTTGCCAAACATTTTCCCTTGAAGGCAGTGCCCTCTTAATAACAGATACAATCTTTCTCACTGTTTGCCAAATATAGTAGGTTGGAACATCCTGTTAGTTAACTTAACTGTGAGAGCAAAGAACTTCAACAACAACAACAACAACAAGATTCTATTTATAGAGCGCCTTTCACGTCGGGAGGACGTCCCAAGGCGCTGTGCAGTTGGGTCAGGACCCGAGCAGGGGGGAAATGGTCAGGGTGAGGGGAGGGAAGGGAGGGAGCGAGGAGAGGGTAGAGAGTCGAGAGGGGAGCTGAAGGCACGGCCAAAGAGAAAGGTCTTGAGACCGGCCTTGAAGGAGGAAAGGGAGGAGGCGGCGAAGGCACTGGGGAATAGAGTTCCAGAGCCTCGGGGCTGAGAGGCTGAAGGCCTGGCCACCAATGGTAGGGCGGTTGGGGCGGTGGATGTGGAGCAGACTGGAGCCAGAGGAACGGAGGGTACGGGCAGGTAGGTAGGGGGATAGTAGGTCAGAGAGGTAGGAGGGAGCAAGGCCGTGAATGGCCTTGTAGGTGAGGATGAGGATCTTGAAATCGATCCTCTGGGAAATGGGAAGCCAGTGGAGGCGAGCGAGGGTGGGAGTGATGTGGTCCCGAAGCCTGGTGCGGGACAGTACACGAGCTGCAGAGTTCTGAACTTCGAGACAATTTCCCAGACACAAGTCAAACACTGACTTGAAACCACACAAGTAAAATTTCCAGAGAAAGAAATATAATTTAAGAGGCATTTCTTCCCTTTGTTTCTGCAAAGTTCTTGCATTATAATATTAAAATAATAACCCTTACATTTGATATTGCACCAATTACATCGCAAACATCTCAAAGTGCTTCACAAAGTTTCTGTAAAGTGTAGTGATTTTGCATTTTGTAGCCAAACGTGACAGCCAATTTGCAGACAGCAATGTCCTACAAACAGCCATGAAGTTAATGTCCAATTTTATTTGGGCAGAATTGTTAACTGGGAGGAACTCTCTTCTCAAATAGTGCCATGGGACCTTTAATAGGCAGATTGGACATTTCATCCAAAGGATGGCACCTCTGACAATGCAGCGAAACTGAGATTCCATCTACCTGTTCAAGTGGACTTCAAAGATATCAGAGCACTATCCAAAAAGTGAACAGAGCTCTGAGATCTCCTGGTGTCTTGCCCAATAATCCCCAGGTTGTTTGGTTCTTTCTCTGCCATTTGTGGGACATTGCTGTTCGCATATTTGCTCGCCTACAAAACACACAGTCCCCCACTACGGTTGACAGTAAACGGTTTGAAACGCTTTAAGATGTTTCGATATGATAAATGCTGTGTCAAATACAAGGATTATTTTAATCATACAATAAACTCCTGAAAACTGGTCTCTCCAAGAGAAAAGGCTTTGATGAGTTATCCAGGGTGGCGAGTTAGGAAAAGGTATAAATATATAAATAAATGTGGCCGGGATATTGGCAGCATGATAATTTAGGCGGTAGTGACAAGTTATGCCAGGGTAGAGTTATTAGTAAACTTATCTATAATGCTTCACCTTTCTGCCCCACTCGGCCTGCCCCACCATCGCGGTCAGGCCTTCAGCCTCTCTGCCCCCACTCTTTAGAACTCCATCCCACAGTCACTTCACCTCGACCCCTCCCTTGCCTCCTTCAAGGCACGTCTGAAGACCCTCCTCTTTAACCATGCCTTAATTCACCCTCCCACCCCTACCCTCAACCCTTCCTTATCCCAACCCCCAACTCGAGTCCAAATCCCTAACTGTCCAGCACCTTGAGACGTCCCCTTTCAACGTGAAAGGCGCCATACAAATGTAATTTATTGTTGTTGTGATCATGGCTTTCCAATGACATTAATCAAGAACACTGTAAGGCTAGTAGCTTCTCTCTGCTCTGAGCAGCCTGTAGCAAATTGCTTCTTCAGGGAGTGGAGCTGGCCTGGAGAAGCATTCCATTGAAAAGGGACTGCATCATTGTAATAATGTAATATACGTGCTGGATTAAAACTGATGCGAACACTTAACCCTCAAAACGCCAGGTGCTGCTCACTGGACAGGAAGCCCCCTGCTTGTTTGGCAGAGCAAGTGTCAGCCGCATTAACATTCTGTCCCGTGAGTTATGAATAAAATTGTGATCAAAAATGCTTTGACATCCTGTGGGGTACACCGACTCCAAGAATCACGCAGGGTCTTATTTTTCGCGTGTAAAATGATTTGCTATTGTAGTGATAGAGGGTTTTGACTTGACATACCAGCATGACATTCTCCCTAAGGAAACACAGCTGACTGCACACTGCCAACTGGGCTAACAATACACACAAATGTCCGTTTTATACACACATACAAACACACAGGTTCTAAGGGGTAGGGCTTCAGCAATGCAGGTTTCAGGACTGAAAGCAAATCTTTTCAGACTTTTTTTTAAAAAACAACTCATAAAAATACCCTCTGTGATTTCAGATCATAGCACACAACTAGTTTCAACTAAATTAGCTTTTTAATAATAAAAAAAAAGTTGATACAGACCTGGATCCATATCAAAGGGAGACTCTGCCAAGCCAAAAGGTTCCAAGCTTCTGAGAGGACTGTTTTTTTTCTATCTACCTCATGATGATACTTACTTTAAGTGGACAAAGAGCAAAGGTTAACGATTTCATCACACCCACCTGGGGGGGGGGGGGGGGGGGCTGAAAGGTGCAAACAAACTCTCCCCCACCACTATTATGGAAGCTGAACTCTTAATAACTGTTCTCCACTCTGCATACAAATGTTGCAGCACACTACTTTAGGATGCAACATGCCAGAAAAACATAGGTATAGAGTTGCAAGGGGCAATTTCAAGACCGACAGCAGAAAGTTTTTCTTTACCCAGAAGGTAATATAACTACTGAAACAGGTTGTCAGGAAAAGTGGTGGAGGCCAGGACACTGGACTCATTTGAAAAGCAGCTTGATATCTGATAAAAGTCCTGCAGCGCATTGGTTAGAGTGCTCACCTTGCAAGCAAGGGGACCTGGGTTCGATCACCAGGAAAGGCAAAATCTTAAGCAAGTTTTCTTACTCCACGCACCTCTGTTTACCAAGCAGTACGTAGGAGCCCGATCGTTAGTCGATTGTCAAATCTCGTTCCGGGTGTAATAATAAATAATAATAATAATTCACTCTATCCACAACTGTTTGTGGGACACTGCTGTATGCAATTGTCTGCTGGGTTTCGCCCACAAAATACACAGTCAATCCACTTAAGCGTATATTCTATGAAGTGCTTTGAGATGTCTCATCGACGTGTTAAGGCGCTATGTCAAATGCAAGGATTATTATTATTATTAAAAGGCACCGTTAAAAAAAAAAGGTTCTTTCTTTAACTCTGCAGGGCTGGCAGGGTCTGAGTCCTGCAGAGCTGCTACATTCCACTTTACTTTACATTGAAGTCTGAGAGTCGAGAGCTTGTTTTCTTTCCTCTGAGTCACACCAGATTTCTGTCTCTCGTGCTCGTGAAAATATTTTTGGACTAATAAAGTGGTTCTGAAGTAACAACAAACTCCTGATTCCTCTGCTCACCACAGAAACCAGTTCTGCTTGTCATCATTCACAATTCTTACTTAATTGCTTCAAAAATAGGTTCCTGACAAAGTATTTGTCTCTAAAGTGTTGTACGCAACAAAGTCTGGTAGCAACTTTAGCCACAAATTGTTACAGTAATAATCCTTGCATTTGATGTAATGCCTTTCAAGTTGGGAGGACATCTCAAAGCCTTTGTTTGCTGTCAAGTGCAGTAACCATGTATTTTGTAGGTCAACTTAACATGTCTTTACCTGAATGTGCAGCTTTGTAACACGAGTTAAGATTCAGGTGCTGGAGAGTAAGGCGAAATAGCGGAGGTACCATCAAGCGTAAAATTACAGCTTTAGATTTGTTAAAAAAACAATGGCGCCAGATAGAAAGACAGTGAGCTCCCGAGCGTAGACAGAGACAACGTTGAAAATCCATCCCATCAATGGGATGGAATTTAGTCATTGTTAAGTGCAAGGACTACTTCAGGGTATAAAGGAGAGCAAAAGCATTGGGAATCTGAAATAATAATAATCCTTGCATTTGATACAATGCCTTATCTCATTGAAACATCTCAAAGCATTTTGAAGGATTTTTCCTGTAAAGTGTAGTGACTGTATTTCTAGGTGAACAGAAGGCTAGAGCGAGAAGGAAAAATAGAAATTAGTCTGACAACAGCACAGGGGAAGACATTGAGATTTTAGTGACAAGTCCACATATCTTAAACATCAGGTGGGAGGGTGGGGTTGGGGAGAGTCTGCATTGTGCCTCAGTGCCCTTGGGAGGGGGAACATTTCACCCTGTCGTTATCATCTTCTACAATTTTACTGCACTTGTTTGCAGAACATTAGTCACACAGCAAAATCCTGTGAAGCGATATAAGAAGGCCCCCAACAACGTGATAAAGTGTTAAAATCAAATGCAAGGTTTATTATTGGAATGTGTAAAGTGCTTTAAGAATGTATATTTTTAACACAAAACACACTATAATGTATAAATCCAAGTTATGACTTCGCTTTATAACTCACACCCCATCTTAATTAGCCTAAAGAATGACCATCTCAGGGGAGATACTTGGGAGTGCCTGACCTCCATGGGACACAACACAGTTGTAGTAAAAAAAAGGAATCAATGGCTTCAGAAGAGGTGACAAACTTGAAGTGGGGAGAAAGCACCTTTACCACAGACAGCGAGTTATCCATTGCTGTTATTGTTAATTTTATTTTTTGTCAGCTGATTTCTGACACAGTGCAGAAACCCATCACCAAGCTTAAAAGTATCCAAACCAGTCTTAAGAGTTCTGTACACGTGTGCCACCTACACTTGGAGATTTCTCCGTGTTTAGAATGGAATGGACACTCTCTCTCTCAAGGGATGCTTACCTAATTCAGGAGAGCATTAGGCGCAGGTTGGCGAAAGCCAAAGCTTGGAGACCCCAGAGTGTGCATTGGTGTAATTTCTGGAGTCTAATGCAGCTAAAACTGCAGTTTGCTTTTAAGAGCAGTGTCGGGCAAAATTCTGACAAGGACCACCCTACCCATTCCGGTTTTGACTTGCGGGGTTAATAGGAGCTGACTGGGAAGAATCCCTGCTCCCAGTGACCTGGACAGGCCTCTATTGTTAACAAGGAACAATTGCTCCTCATGCACCAGAGGNAAAAAAATTGGACCCAAGATGTCTAGACATTACTTTATTTGCTTAAATTAGACTGGACTCACAGCAAATCCTCACGATAGCATCTGTAGTTTTGCAATGTCAGTGGCATCCAATTTAGAAAGAAACACGTGCACAAAAATATTTACATGTAGCAGTTAGAAACGGTTCCAAAGGCACATTTTTGAGAAAACACTACTGCCAAATTGAAATGACTAGAAAAATTCCCCTCCCCCCACCCCAGGATAAAGCATAAATTCCCCTTCCTGGAAAACTGAGGGGAAATAATTAAGTGAAAACAATGCATGATGTTTGCAAGAATCTACACATGCAGAGAATTAAAAATAACAAATTTATGACTGAAGGGGAGGAAATAATTCTTATAATGACATTCATTTCACAGCTGTTTGTGAGACACTGCTGTGCAAATTGGCCATCCCTCCATTCCCTTCTTCCTCATGTATGCATCTGCAAGTTATCTGCAAAATAAAGTGATACTATTTGCTTGAACCACAGACAGATTGTGGATCAGGATAAGACAATTACAGCCAGAAATATTCATAAACAAGATACTTTGCGGATGTGCTGCAAGGGTAGAACTTGTTTTCCCCCCCCTCCCCCAAATTGAGAAATTGCAGCTTCGGGAAAAACTTGATCCTTGAATAAACAAAATGAAGACATCAAAGGAGGATGAGGGTTGATTGTGTGTCTCATTGAGTTTTGCCCACAAATACAGTCAATCCACTTCACAGTATATCATTTGAAGCGCTTTGAGACATCTCAATGTGTTAAGGTGCTATATCAAATGCAAGGATTATTATTATAAGTGGTCGACTCGACTGCAGACAGACTGACAGAAGGAAAGAAAGCTGCTCTTCTTCAAAAGCTGTTGTGATTCACAGTGAATCATGGAGATTGCAACATCACCATTTACACAGACTTCATAGCACGAACCAGGCCATTCGGCCCAATTCGGAAGTGTGTCATCTCAGCCTGGCTCAGTCGACAGCACGCTCACCTCGGAGTTAGAAGGTCGTGAGTTCAGGCCCCACGTCGGGACTTTGAACTCACATTGCCTAGATCTAAACTGACACCGCAATACACGGCTGGGGTCAGTAAAATCAGTTACAGCATCAAATCAATGAACACATCCGTAAATTGTACGTACAAAATGCAGACAGAACATCTATCCATAGAAATAAGGTAACTCTCTACCTAATAAAAAAAACAGGTTACCACATGCAGCTGTTTAATAATAATCCTATGCATAGGAACAGGAGTAGGCCATTCAGCCCTTTGAACTTATTCTGCCATTTTATTAGATAATGGCTGATCGGTACCTCAACTCCAAATGCAGTACCTTTCATGTCAGGAGGATGTCTGAAAGAGCTTCATCGCATTCACTGTAATGAGACTTTTTTTTGAAGGCAAAACAATGTAAAAACAAGTTAAATCGGTAAATCTGCTACAGACACTTTTTTATTATGTTAACAAAGTGACCGAGTGAATACAGAAGAGTAGACACGTTGTGGCAGCATTATCATTACAGAGGCTTGTTTGCACGTTTCCCTAATAATTCAGTGTGTGCCCGCACATGCAATGCTTCCTGAGGGTGGATGAACGCGTAGAAACACATTCTGCGGAAACATCCTGGAACTTGACTCCCAAATACTGCAACGCTGGTCAACTCAAACGCAAAAGGTTTCTTTCAAACAAAAGTGACTTGCTCCTCCCAGAGACAAAATAAGCCGGAAAGTTTTATATAGTAAACCTCATGTAAGTCAGGATTAATTGGGACCATACATTAATGACTAATGCAAAGCATGAGTTATGTCAAACTTGCTTAGGATATAAACTCTTGAACAAGACTTGGGACAGATGTATGAACTTAGGCGATTACATAATTTATACAGATCAGACTGATGCGAGTTTTACTTACCAAACCTTTCCTAATGCGGGTATTTCAAAATACAAAAGGATGCATTTAACAACAACAACTTCCATTTATATAGTGTCCTTCACCTGTGAAGTGTCTCAGTGCCAGTACCACTCCAGTTATAGGCAAACTAGGTAGTTGCCTAGGGCAGAAAATTGTACTCTCACATATGGTTGGCAGGGAGGTTGGGTGGGGGGGGGGGGGGGGGGAGAGATCACTCCGGTTTGATTCAGGATTGGGTCAAATTGCCATCAATCAGATCTCAGGAAGTGTCTGCATTAAAGGCAGCCAAATAAAAGGTGTCAGAGGTGTAAAAGTGGCAGCAAAGCCAAGGTGACACTGATGTCAATTACAAATTTGTGAGGACGTAGCCATAGGTGGAGGAAGCTTTTTACATGGAGGGGGGGTATAAACATAATAATGTGTAACAATAATAATCCTTGCACTTGATATAGCGCCTTACCACGTCATCGAGATGTCTCGAAGTGCTTCACAGAGTGGAATGGTTGTATAATTTGCAGGTGAAACACGGCACCCAGTTGCACACAGCAGTCGTGGATTGAGTGACCAATTTTTTTTTAAGGGATTATTACCCCCGGAAAGCGATCTGCCAATTGGCTGACAAACAGGTTCCTACTTATTGCTTGGTAAGAAGTGTGTAGCTAGGAAACTTGCAAGGGCAGAAAATTGTCTTGAGCAGCCTCCTCCCAGAGCTTGCATTCTTTACAAAAATCGTGCGAAATAAATAGGGCGTGACTGAAACTCGCCGTGAAGTTGAAGCTGCAATAACTGGTGTGTTATTTTTTTCACGTCACTCGCTGTTTCTCCTCTCTCTGGCACGCCTCCCATCTCTCACTGTTACATTTACTCTATCACACATTACTCAAAAGGCAGTGTGCTTTGTGTTCCCTCAAAGTTTCTCCTTTCTGAGTTACTTCCGAAGGAAACAAATATTAAAAGATTTCTCACCAGGGCAAGAGGGAACATTGTTGTTGGGGTGTGGAGGAAAGGAAAATAGTGGACGAGAGAAAGAGAGAGACAACTCCCACCATGCACAAACTCACCCATTAAAGTGCACCTCCTGATAACAAATCAGAAATGACAATACAGCATTAAATGTTCAGACTGTTTCCTGAGTGAGAGAAAAAAGCTTCGATGTAGGTGCGGACACTTACAGTTCATTGGTCTGATGCATGGTGGAGGTACCTTAATATATCCACATTATGACAGGGCTCCTTTTATTGTCAAGCAATTATATATTGGAGCAATTTATTCTCTACTACAGTAAACTTCACATAACTCATATAGTTGGGACCATACATTTAAAGTGACTTATGCAAAGTTGCACAGAATGTATCTCTTGAATGGGACTTGGGCAGGTGTATGACTTAGGCGAGTGTATGATTTATACAGATCAGAGTTATTATTTGAGTTTTACTTGGACTAAAACAATACCACCTGAAAGTTTTTGTTATATTTTCATCTCAAAGAAGGGATCTATCGCGGTTTTACTGTGTTTTTTGTACAAGGTCAGCACACCCTATACATGCTCGAGAGAAGTCATTGTTGAGTGGTGTTGGGAATGGTCTACAGGGCAATCGATAAGCTGAAACCAGATGTGAAACCTGCCCATTGAATGAATTTGGATTAGCTCCTATAGTAATTATAATTAAAAGAAAACAACAATCCTTGCAGTTGATACAGCGCCTGTAACAGTGAACATCTCAAAGCTCTTTGCAATCTTTTTCTTAAAGAGTTTCACAGGGAAGTGCTGTCAGGTTTTTTCTGTTTTCTATTGGCAAAAACTGTAGGCATAAAGGTATTAAGATTAAATTGCTTGCCTTTTGCTTAGCAGGCTTTCAGAAAAAGTTGACCTGAGTATATAGCATGTTTCAGTGACTGACCACTTCACCTCTACCAATGTTTAATGTCTCCTATAATAACCATCTGTGGTTTAAGCAAAAGGCCACGCGGACTGTTTAAAAAATGATGTCCCATTTACAAACGGCAGGGCAGAAAACTACAATATTCCCGTGCTGATAATATGGGCATTTAACCTCCACCCCTACCACCCACCAAAAAAACTATTTTAAAAAAAATTGAGTATCACAGGAGATCAATAGAGGAGAGATGTCCTGCTTCAAGTAGATAAGATAGGCCCTTCCGCCCCCGAGCTGGATATAAAATCTTTGGCTGTGTTCTTCAATATCCAGGTTGACTTTCACACTGGCAAATAATCGGCTTCTATCTTCCTCAGTCGCTTGTTGTCATCCACCTTTCATTTGCCCAGCGTACATCATCCAGGGGGAATACGTCCGGTTTTGTGGGAAGAAGATCAGCCAGTCAGGCCCGGGAAATTGGTCACAACGATGATGAAGGAAACGAGAACAAAATCGGAATGAAAGACTTGTTGAGTTTAAAGGTTTTATGCCTCTCCCTTTCAACCTTCTGCTCAAAATCCATCACATGAATGGAAATAATATAACAATAATAATAACGCCAGCCAATTTGCACACAGCTATGACCAGTTTTATCTGGTGATTGTGAGCCAGGACACTGGGAGAAACTCCTTTCTCATTTTGAGTAGTGCCATGAGACCTTTATCATCCTTAAGGCCTTTGGTCATCTTCCTACGAAATTGCCCACACCCCTCCCGAATCCAATCCCCAGCTCGTGTGCAAACCCTCGACTGTCCATTGTCTTAGACGTTATTTAAATGCAATCTGTTGTTTCTGTCCACCTGAACAAGCAGATGCGACCTCGGTTTAACATCTCATCTGAAGGACAGCATCTCCAACAGTGTATCGCTCCCCCCAACACTACATTGGAATCTCAGGCTGGATTGAGAGTTCAAAGTCTCAACATAGGGCTTGAACCCACAGCCATTTGACTCACAGGAAAATGTGCTTCCAACTGAGCCAGGCTGCTACGTAGAGTACATTGTGGATAAAGGTGATACTCACATCATAGCCTCTGAGGACGGCGAGGTGGAAGGCAAGAAGTTGCAGTGGGATAACAGTAAGGATGCCTTGCAGACAGTCCACTGTGTGAGGTACTTTGATCACGTGATACGCGTTCTTCATAGTCTCATAGTCATCTTTCTCGCAGATCACAATAGGTTGGCCCTAGTTGAAACAGAATGAAAAGCTAATTGAGAAGCACAATAACGTTTATACAGCGCATTTCGCATAAAAATAAACATCTAGGCGCTTTATAAAACATATGGGGAAGAAATTACACCTGGGGCTCGATTTACTCTATTTCTGTTGCTTTTCACCGGGTCCAGAACTTGGCAGACTGTTGAAATCAGTCGCGACTTTGAAGTCAGTTTTCTGTAGGTCGTAAAATAACCTTATTGAAAAACAGCTTAAAAATTAAGAATTTGTCAAATGTGCTGAGTTTGCCAAATTCTGGAGACTCTAAAATATAGAGTAAGTTAGACCCAATTTCTCCCAATATTTGGTAAGAATGAAATGAATGTTATAATGGCATGTTATATGCTAATTAATGTTAGCAACAGCCTATAAACACTGAAGTGAATTGGCGCAGATGGAAATGAATAACATACATTCATAATTAGAATTTGGAGGTAATAATAATAATTGCATCTGATGTAATACCTTATTATATCGTTGAGACAATTCAAAACGCTTCACAGAATATACTGTAAAGTGAATTGGCTGCATTTTTGTGGGAAAAATGCGGCAGCCAATTGTGTACAGCAGTGCCCCACAAACAGTTGTGGATTGAGTGACCAAATATTTTTTACTTATTTTTTGGCAATCAAACGTGGATCCTCTTGTTTGCAAGATGAGTGCTCCAACCAGTACGCTACAGGACTTCTAGGCTACAGATATATTTGGATGAGGAAAGGAATATAAGCCAGGAAAACAGGGAGAAAATCTTCATGTCATCCTGCTTCTGTGTGATACTATCTAGATTTGGCTGAACTCAACACTGTGAGTGGTTTAAATAGTGAGGGATGTGGTCAGAAATGCACCAAGGGGGTTCCTCTCAGTGTCCCCTCCGTGAGAGGCTTTGCAAATTCAGCATGTGTGTGTGCGTGTGGGGGGGGAGGGGGGTGCTGGTTAGTGGAGTGAAATTTATGATATTTCATAATAGATTCAATGTGATGATGATTTTGAATCTGCTTAACCCCAAAGACATACTTCTAATCCATCAGCAAAGACAGTCAACACTGTAAGAAACTAACGCCTAATTTTTAGCATAATAACTGGGCACACATGGATCATACACTCGGTTTACAGGGTGTCCAGAAAGTCCTGTTAATCCCATGTTATTTCTCAACAGTGCACTGACCAACAGCTGAAATGTGTGGAAGAATGATGATAATTATATTTAGAAGTACTTAGTTGTATTCAGTACAAGTGGTTAACTTTATTTAGACATCCAGAGGATCAGTGCGAGTACCATTAATTTCATGTCAGATGGTGATCTACCAATATGTTTGGTGCAACATCTTCCATTGCACGAATGGATTGACGAGGCAAAACGCATCTCTGACAACTTGTTTCAGGCCCTCAGTAGTCTCGTATCGCTGTTTTATAACAGGGCTTTTTATAAGAGGACTTTGTAGATACCCTGTGCACTGTTTAAACCCAATCACTGTGATTGCAGCGATGTCAACGTCGAAGCCAAACTGCTTATCCACTTGGTAGGACATCCCTATGTGAAACCTTTAAAGCATTAATAGGCTCTCAAGTACTAATTTTACACTGTCGGTGCATAATAAGAAAGGGCTGTGAGAATGGTATTCCCTACCTCAAGAGGTGCTACAGGCAGAATCAACTGGGATGCTTAAAAGCGAGATCGAGATATACTGGTGGAGTCGTGGTATCAGGGTTATGGAGAAAAGGCAGGAGAACGGGATTCAAAGTTCTGCCAGGAACTGGTGCAACAGGCTTGATGAGTTGAATTGCTTCCTCCCTGTTTCTATGAAATGCTCGAAGGGCTTCACGAGTGATTGCTGACAAGTGTGTGACTGTGTGTAGGTTGGTTTGACGTGTCAGCTGCCGGGTACTAACCTGCCGGGCCACGACTTGCTGCAGAGCATTCTGGCACTTGATGTAGGTGGGATCTCTCATGATCACCATGATAACTGGCATTCGCTTGTCCACCAGTGCCAGGGGCCCGTGCTTCAGTTCGCCCGCTAAAATCCCTTCCGAGTGCATGAAGGTGATTTCCTTAATTTTCTGTAACAGATGGACACCGTGTTTCAACAAGGAAATCTGAAGGCCGGTTTTATCGCAGCTATAGACGTGAGTACCCACAAATGATGTACAAGTTCACAAGAGATTTTTTTTTATAAAGGGTCATCGAAAGGGCACAAAAAAAGGGCACAAAACAACTTTGCACTTTGCAGGTGAACACAGCAGCCAGTTTGCAGATGGCAATGTCCCATTCTGTATATTTTGTGGGTGAAATGATGCAGCCAATTGCGCACACCAGTGTCCCACAAACAGTCGTGGATTGAGTGACCAAATTATTTTTATGAAGGGATTATTAAACCCGGAAAAGCAATCCGCCAATTGACTAACAACCTGGTTCGTACTTACCTCTAGGTAAACAGAGGAGTGTGGAGTAAGGAAACTAACCTCAGGTTTCGGCCCACATAGGAATCAAACCCGGGTCCTCTCGCTTGCGAGGCAAACATGCTAACCACTACGCTACGGGATGCTATTGAAGACAGAAAAGTCTCTTCTACATCCAAACCAACATGGCATTGTGATCAGCAGGGCTCTTGAGTGTGACTTTTACACACTGTGGACAATGAAGGTCAAAAAGCCTGTGGTTCACAAAAGGCGATTCACTAATTGTGAATCAGAGCCTCTATGAGATTGAGCCTGACCCACTGTCAGGATGTTGTACACTCAGGAAATCTGCGATCCACTTCCAGCTCTTAGGACAAGGACTACATTAGACAGCCATGACTAATTTGTTTGGCCCACAAAATATACACAATTTACCTATAAACTTAATTATAATAATAATCCTTGCATTTGAAACTTGCCCAAGGTTTCGCCCTGTGCCTGGAATTGAACTCAGGTCTCTCGCTTGCAAAGCGAGTGCTCTAACCACTGAGCTACAGGACTCCACGATCTTCTATGATCCACAAGTCAATTCACTTTACAATATATTCCGTGAAACGCTTTGAGGCCTCTTGCAGACATGATAAGATTCTATATCAAATGCAAGGATGATTATTATGATTATTGTTATTAATATTGCACGTTACTGGCAAGATTCTGTTTGAGGATACTGACAATTAACGGACAACCAGTAGGAGGGATTCAGGAAGTAGAAAAGGACAGTGGGAAAGGGCAATTCATGTGGTTATTGTGGTGGGTTTGGAGTTTATTGAGTTGAGACCCAATCAACTAAGTAAGACACCTGTACTTCAGAGTACTTGTTATTGCACTGTCCCTGTGTAAAACAGTGGACTACTCACCAGCGCCCCCTCCAAGCATGTGGCGTAATGGTAACCACGGCCCATGATGAGCAGAGACTTCTGCTGGTACAGCGAGCTCGCCAATCTCTGGATCTCCTCGTCCTGATTCAGAACCTGCTTTATCAGGTCTTCAAATAAAACAAATCGTCAAAAAAGAAAATGCATTCTCAAAAGATGAGAATAGAAATCTTCTGTCCTGTAAACTTCTATGGTCCTAAGAAGCCAATTTTTTTTCCCCCCAAGTGCAGCATCTGGAACGAAGCATTCTGTAACCTGAAGCAACCAAGCTTAGCAAAGTGATAGGCACTGGTATAATAACTAATCATTATTTTTATTATAATTTATCCAGTAGCACATGGCATTGATTCAACTGTGACCCTTCGGTGCTATACAATCAAGCAGGAGAGTCATGCAAGTACAATGGGGTGAAAATAATAATCCTTGCATTTGATATAGCACCTTATCACATTGTTGAGCCGTCTCAAAGCACTTCACAGAATATACTGTGAAGTGAATTGACTTGTGTATTTTGTGGGCAAAATGCTCTGATGCTAAAACCAACATGACCCGCATTAGTAGGGATTTAAATTAATTGCCTCCCACCATTTTTAAAAAAAAGGGCCTCATCTCAAATAACTATAGGCATTTCTCTTCAGTCAACGAGAAAGCAGTGTCCGTAACACACTTTAAAAGGGACCGGACATTCGCTTGAGGAAATGACTGATGAGGAGAAAGAGTAGGGTCCCCTGAGTCACTCTGGAACAGGGTTAGACCGCGCTGGTCCTCACTCATGAGGAGGAAGCAGACAGATTAAAATCAAGTCAATTCCACAACATCTGGTTACCTGGCAGCTCCTGTAGGCCCTGGATGATCTCTCTCCTCCTTTTCTGCATGGAGATTCGGTCTTCGGACATCATGAGAGCAAACATCACAACACTCACAAACTGGCTTGTGTAAACCTTCAGAGAGTTACAAAAAGAGACATTGATCCATCACAGAGTACACAATCAGGTGTCAGCCTGGCTCAGTTGGTTAACACTCTCGTCTCTGAAACCGAATGTTAATAATAATCCTTGCATTTGATATAACACCTAATCACATCGTTGAGACGTCTCAAATCGCTTCACAGAATATATCGTAAAATGTATCTTGTGAGCAAAATGTGGCAGCCAATTAAACAAAACAGTGTCCCACAAACAGTCGTGATCACATTTTTTTCGGGGGGAGGGATTATTACCTGCAGAAAAGCGATCTGCCTATCGATAACAACCGGGTTTCCTACTTACTCCTGGATAAATGGAGTAAGGAAACTTGCCTAAGATTTTGCCTCGCCTGGGATTAAACCCAGGTCCTTTCATTTGGGAGGCAAATGCTCTAACCACTTCACTATGGGACTCCAAGGTTGTGGGTTAAAGCTCCATGTTGAGAATTCAAACTCACAATAGTCTAGGCTGACGCTCCAAACAGGTACTAGGAAAGGGCTACATTGTTGGAGGTGCCGTCCTTCCGGGTGAGACGTTAAACCGAAATCGCTTTAGGCCGTTGCTTACCATGTGCTTATATTGTGTTTGTAAAAAATGAAATGTACAGACATGAAAAAGCAGATATCAAACCTTCTCAGAAGCAGTGCTGATTTTAGTGTCAGCTGTGTGTGTGTGTGAGTGTGTGTGTGTGGAACAGAATGCATATCAGTGCAATGATATGCATCAGGCGTCCTCTCTGGTACAATGTCGTGCTTTTCCCAGCAGCAAAAAGTATCACGTTCCTGGGAACTGTCAAGCCCTCCGTCTGGTGAAAACATCTCTGCACAAACTCTGCTGCTCTGTATGGGGCAGAACCAAAAACCCGAGGTGGAGGGCACTGGGATACGAAGCCCATCATGCCTCCCCTGTTCTTGGTCATTTCAAGCTCAATAACTCTGAAGGGAAAATATTCTGCGCTTGTCAAATGATCCTTCACATTAACCTACACATCGGTACTTTGAATTTGTATACTCTCGGTTTACAATTCGGCAAAGCACTCGGGAGTGGAAGGTGCCGTTTGTCAGTTAAGACTTTAAACTGAGAACACGCCAGCCTGTTCAGGTAAACTTTAAAGATTCCATGGCACTTGTCGAAAAGAGAAAGGAGTTTCTTCTGACAAACCAAGATTAACATTAGTCACTCATCTCATGGCTGTTTGTGACACATTGGCTGTTAGGGCAGGTAATACAGGATGCAAAATTAGTTGACGTGTTTGTCTACAAAACACAATCACCTCACATTAATAAAAATAATCCTTGCATTTGATATTGCACCTTATCATGGCATTCACAGAATATATTGTAGAGTGGATTTACTGTACATTTTGTGGGCTAAACGTGGCAGCCAATTGTGCACAGCAGTAGTGACAGAAAACTTGGCAAAGCACTTTGAGGCGTTCTGATGATGACGCAAGGCGCTATATCAAATGCAAGGATTATTTTAAAAAGTACCCTGAAAGAGTTTGGATACATTTCAATATGATAACGTGCTACAAAAAATGAACAGTAATTAAATCCCCCCCACCCACCCCTTCCCCACCCTGCTGCTTTGGGGAAGTGAACTATTAACCTACAGACAGGGATTAGTTCTTGAGAAAGCTACTGTGCTCTGTAGCTGGGAGATAGAAAGCTGTAAATGTGGGAGGGCACTGGAGACGACCACATCCAATTCCTTAACTCCAAACAGATGTGCTCCAGACGAACAAATCTCTCACAGGGATAGAGCGGCTCAATCCCCTGTAAAGTGATTCATACAGTAGTTCACATGAGCCACAGGAAACCAGCCTTGCTGAAGGAAGGTTTGCTTTTAGCACGTAATGTGCTTCAAAGTCATGAATTCTCCACAACGCCAAACTCTCTCCAAAAAGGCCTGAAGTTGTTTCTCAGTCATTGTTTCCTCGTTTACTTTACGGTTATGGGAAACTGTTCAACCGAGAGACGAAACGCAGTCAGCGCTTTTCTTTTTTTGTGAGGTTTCAAATTTGGCTGCAGGGTTAATACACAAGAACACGACTGGCCTCAATCCACCCTGAGCTAGGAAGAGACGAGTGAGGAAATCAGCCAGGGCTCCAGCTGTGGATTGCTCTCCAGTGATAGCGTTCCCCCCAAATACACACACTCTGAAGATTTGTGTAGACATTGAGTAAGGGTCAGTCTCGCTGTGCTGCCACTTTCACAGACTGTGATGCCCCCTCCTGGTCAACTCTCCTGCCCACACTCACCCCCTGGACTCACGTGTGAGCATTGGGTGAGTTACTGGAAATGTCTCAGCCAAGAGGAAGCACATCTTCTGTATTGGGGTCCTGTAGCTCAGTGGTTAGCTCGCTCACCTCATAAGTGAGGGGACCCGGGTTTGATTCCTGGGCGGGGCGAAACCTTAGGCAAGTTTCCTTACTCTACATGCCTCTGTTTACCTAGCAGTAAGTAGGAACCCAGCTGTTAGCCTTCCGGGGGTGGGGGGGGCGGATGTAGTAATCCCTCCCCACAAAAAACGTGGTCAGTCAATCCATGACTGTTTCTGGGATACCGATGTGCGCAATTGGCTGCCACGTTTTGCACACAAAATACAGTCAATCCACTTTACAATATATTTTGTAAAGCGCTTTGACATGCCTCAACAATCTGATAAAAAGAACAACAAATTACATGGAAAGACATCCTAGTTCGCTGGGATAAGGCTCTATATAGGACGTCCAGCACTTTAGGACGTCCTCCTGTCGTGAAAGGCACGATATAAATGTAATTTGTTGTTGTTGTTATATCAAATGCAAGGATGATTATTATTATTATATTCGACCTGTATCAATGCAAACCTCATACCTTGGTACTGGCCACGCCTATCTCTGGCCCAGCATTGATATGCACGCCACAGTCTGTCTCTCGAGAGATCGAGCTGCCCACGGTGTTGGTGATGCCAACAGTCAGCGCCCTTCGTTCCTTGCAGTACCTCAAGGCCATTAAAGTATCTGCAGTCTCACCTGATAGCAGAACAGAAACTGGTTACACATATAGCTCAGAGCTGCATGGCAAACACTTAATAATAACGATCTTTACATTTAATATAGTGCTTTCCTTCAAAACCTAGAAATTAGAAATATATCCTGAAGCCCTTCTCCTCAGTAAAAGTCACTCTTCTTTGTCAGTGGAAAAGCTTGCGGCATGTTTTGGGTAATGAAACCCTGGACAAACATCACCCACCCGTGACACTTTCAAAGTAAACAGCTCTCCACAGCTCAGGTTAAATAGAAACTGGCCAAGCAATTCACTAAAAGATTCCCTGTCAATCATGAGACTGGCTTTCTGAGTTTGATTCAAGAGAGCAGAATTGGAGGACGTTGCTTTGATGTGCAATAGGCTCAAGTAGGCCAAGTTGTTAGAAGAGTCTCCTACCCACACAGACAACCAGCACCCAATGCCACACAGCTAAATTTACTCCTTCCTAAATCAACCAGGTAAAGTATGCAACTAACAGTGATAATAATTATAATCCTTGCATTTGATATTTAACACCTTGTGTGGTCAAAATGTCTCAACACACTTCAAAGGGTTTACTGTGAAGTGCAGTGATTGAATGTTACGCAGGCAAACTCAGCTGCCAATTTGACTCCCCCCATGTGAAAGGTGCTGTAGCAAAGGCAAGCATCACTGTTAGCAGTAATCATGACTATTATTATTATGTTGTATTAATATTAATAATAAATTATTATTACTATTACCAGGTGTTCAATGGATGTGGGGGAATGAAGGAGCATGTGCTATCAGTGAAAGGTGTCATGTTCCCGGAAAGTCTGGTGTAGGTTTTCAATTGAGAGACAATTTCACTCGCTGACAATTTCTGCACTGTACCTGACTGGCTGAGGAAGAAGCAGACATCATCCCTAAACACGGGGGTGCCTCGATCCAGGAAATCGCTGGAGAGTTCCACCAGAACCGGCAGCTCCGTCTGTTCCTCCAGGATCTGGCGTGTCTGAGGGGCCAACCGCAAAGACGGGGAGAAATTACCAAACTGAAATCAATCACATGCCCTAAGTGCTCGATGGGATGTAACTGCCTTTTTCCTTTTGCGTCCTTTGTGAGATCCCGTCCCCCATTCGATTCCCGTGCGGGGAAAAACCTTGGGCAAGTTTCCTAGCAGGAGGAACCCGTTAGTTAGTCGATTGGGGGAATCACTTTTCCGGTGGTAATATTCCCTCAAAAAAAAATTGTTGGGTCACTTAACCCACGACTGATTGTGGGACACTGTTATGCACAATTGGCTGTTGTGTTTCGTCCACAAAACACACATTTTACAGTATATTTTGTGAAGCGCTCCGAGACGTCTCAATGACGTGATAAGGCGCTGTATGAAATGCAAGGATTATTATTAATAATATTAAAAAGCACTGTAAAAAAAAGCAGGTGCTACAAGGATTATTATTAAGATTATTATTTGTTGGTGTGCGATAATGACCGCAATGTGATAGGGGGTTGGTGGTGGGGGGGGTGGGGGCGGGGACTGGGGAGGGGAGCAAAGAGGTCCATAACAGCCAAGTCTCATCCAATGCCACATACATACATGTTCCAGCAGGGGGCATTGGACCGAGATCAGTGACCTGAAATGTCTTTGCGTGTAAGACCATTTCAAGACGAACATTGAAATCGACCAAGAATGGATGGCGTGCATTTCCGGCTAAGATACGCAGTGTAATGATCGCTTGCATGAGCCACCAGTGATAGATCCCAATGTGGTGCTTCTGTGCATCACAATACACTTGGAGACGTCTCAACGACATGATAAGGCACCACATCAAATGAAGGATTACTATTGTTATAATACACCAGGGAGTTCCAGACTTGTCTGTTTCTACGATCACCAGTTCCAGATCACAAGAGAGGTTTGTGTGAAGAAGGCCCTTCAGATCATTTTAATTTCAATCTTCCAGGATATCCACTCTTCCGACTTCCTGTTACAGCACCAAGCTGTTTCTTAACAATGACTTCAGTTTCTGAACAGTCTCCTGGCTCATTATAACCTAAATAGGATTTATGAGAGCTGCACCATCTGTCAATGAGGTGCAGTTTACCGTGAAAACATCTCCCAGCTCTCCTTCAATAAAACACGACAACCGCTCGTGTTACAGACAAGGCAATAGACAGTCCAGGTATAATATGCTAACAGATCCACTTTACATGGCGTGTCTGCTGTGCATTTAAATACTGACTCATTTCTGTAGCTTTTGAGGTAAACAGCCATCATAATATATAATATTCCTTGTATTTCATATAGCGCACTATCGAGACGTCTCAACGTGCATCCCTGGACAATTGAGGGTTTGCATCCGAGGTCAGGGTTGGATTCAAGAGAGGTGGGGATCAAAGGGGTGGGGGTGGAAGTGGGAAGACACACGATCAAAGAAGAAGGTCTTGAGATGGAGCTTGAAGTGGGCAAGGGAAGGGACACTGGAATAATAATAATCTTTGCATTTGATATAGCGCTTTTCACGTTGGGAGGATGTCCCAAAGCGCTTAACAGAACACACTGTAAAGTGAATTGACTGTATATTTGTGGGCGAACGTGGCAGCCAATTGCGCACAGCAATGTCCCACAAACAGTCGTAGATTGAAAATGACCAATTTTATTATTGTTTTTGGAGTTCAAGAGAGTGGGGGCAGCATAGCTGAAGGTCTGACCGCTGATGGTGGGACGAGCAGAGCAGGGGACGTGAAGCAGTGCTTACAGAGCAGAGGGTGCGTGCAGGTTGGTAAGGTTTTAGAAGTTCAAGGTCGGAGCAAGACCGTGGAGGCTTTAACAGTGAGGATAGGGATCTTAAACTCGATCTTCTGAGGGATGAGGAGCCAGTGTAGTCAGGTGAGGATAGGGGTGACAGGTATGATGAAGTGAATGGCACTGTACCAAGTGCAAGTATTATAATTATTATTATTATTATTATAACTACCATCTTGTAATGGAACTCCACCGTATTTTCAATTTTTACAGCAAAGAAAACTTACAGCCACACCGGTGTGATAGCTTGTTCCACAAGCAATAATTATTAAGCGTCTACATCTTCGGATTTCCTTAATTGAATCCTTCAATCCTCCAAGGATCACTGGTGGAGAAAAACACACACAACATAAAGCACGTGAAACAGAAGAGGCCTACTTTACACAATTAGCAACAGGATTTGTAACTAGTCAATGCTGCAGATACCTAGTTTGTATTGGAGGCCAAACATTCTTCTAAGTCAACCATGACACCCAGCACCGTGTTTGAGTCTTGCAACCAAACTACTGAGATTCTGTGGGTGGTTTATGTTTGGTTTAACTTGAAGTACACCCCACTCATACCACCAGAGGAACAAGCATTCCCCTCGCCCTCCCAACTCACACCATCAGAGGGACACTGTCTAAAGATCTCATGGCACTATTGGAAAAGAGAAGGTAGTTTCTCCCAGTGTTAACAAGTCCCCAAATTAAAAATTGGCCAATTATTCCATGGCTGTCCTGTCCGTCTACAAAAGATGCACAGTTACTACACTTTGCAGTAATTCTGTGAAGTGCTATCAGATGTCTGGCTGATGTGATAAAGTTTGCTAACTTAAATGCAAGGATTATTATATTAATATGGAGGAAGAAAGAATCTTTTCCCATAAAGACTAATGGTGACAGTCACTGGGAAATCCTGATACATCCCTTGAGTATTCAGATTGATTTCAATGGGAAGGGCATTTGGATCAGAGGATGTGGGTTAATATCAACAGTTGGGGAACATGAAAGTTACAGATAAACATATATAACGTATATTCACAATTTATATCGCAAGCCCAAAATGAATGCATTGGTTTGAACAAAATGCTGATGGTAACCGAGCAGATACTTCAGGATTTAAAAGACAATGATCGATAAAAAGCTTCACTCTTACCTGTGCAGTTCTCAAAATCGACTCTTCCTCTCATTGTGTTAACCACGGATTCCGGCTGCTCAAAGATTTCTTTCTGCATAAAAGAGCTGTAGTTTCCTGCGAAAGATGGGGGCGAAGTTGATTTCTTTTTAAACCATGAAATTAAGATTTGTCAGATCAACGTCCAATTCCACTACCCTCAAAGCCCACTTAAACATAGGAACAACAACAACTTGCACTTATATAGCGCCCTCCACATCGGGCGGCAACTCAAGAGTGCTTAACGATGGTGGAACCCAAGGCCTAGCCAGGGGGAAGGGGGAAGGTGACCGTAGATGCAGTCGAAAAGGAAGGTCCGGGAAGGAATATAAATATATAAAACATAGGAACAAGAGTAGGCCGTTCAGCCCTCGAGCCTGTCCCACCATTCTATTAGATCACGGTTGATCTGTGCTTCAACTCCATTTATCTGCCTTTGCTCCATATCCAATGAAACCCTTATCTAACAAAAATCTATCCACCTCAGTCTTAAAAATGACAATTGACACTGGGAGAAACTCCCTTCGCTTTTCGAATCGTCCCCATGGGATCTTTACACTCCACGTGAAAAGGCAGATGGGACCTTGGTTGAACATCTCATTGAAGTTTGCGATGGGAGTGAGGGGGAGCGGAAGTTCGCAGTTGATAAATTATCTATGGTCATTTTTCTGCGCAGCAATGGACAATGAGCACGGCGATGGTGTGCGCGGTTTTCTTATTCTGTTACCTTTCATTATCTGCTGCAGTTCCATTTGCAGGGTCTGGATGCCACGAGCCGGACAGTCAGCCACCGTCCGCTCAACCCGATGGATGGAAAGGCAGCCGTCAACCACCGCAGCCACGTCATTGTCCTCCAGGAAAATCACCTTGTTTGTGTGCTCGATGACAGCGCTGTGTGCGAATTAAAGGTTTACCGTGCTCGGCAATCACAACAAACCACAGAGACCGACAGGACAGCAGAAAGCTACAAACCGAGCCAGGCTGACACACAGCACTGTTCAGATGAGTAAGTGGGAGGATGAAGATGAAAGGATTTGAAATATGTTTCCCAGCAAAATACACAGTCTTGTTAATTCCTGTGAAAACAGGATTTACATGATCTTTTACGGATTTATAGGAAACAGGATTTTCAGAAAAGACACCTCTCATGGTAAATCCTATGAAATGCTTTGAGGTGTGCTCCTGACATGAAAAGCATGAATAATATTTGATATTATTGTACCTTGTATTTGATATAGAGCCTAATCATATTGTTAAGATGTCTCGAAACACTTCACAGGATACACCGTAAAGTGGATTGACTGTGAATTATGTGATGCGGTAGCCAATTTGCACACAGCAATCGTCCACGAACAGCCATGGAGTGAGCAACCAATGCTATCTCGGGGATTGTTGGCCAGCACCCCGAGAGAGAGAAATCCCCTTCTCTTTTTAAATAGTGCCATGGGATCTTTAACAACCACTTGAACAGGCAGGCGGGACCTCGGTTTAACTTTTCAGCCGAAGGACAGCACCTCCAACAATCAAGACACCTTCAGCACTGCACTGGAGTGTCAGCTTAGACTACTATGTGATTCCAAGTCCCGATGTGAGGCTTGAATCTACAACCTTTGATTCTGGGGAGAAAATGCTACTACTGAGCCAGGCTGACACACTATATCAAATGCAAGGGGTTTATTATTATATTATTATTTACCTGGCATCCGATGCAAAGTAGTACTCCACGGACTTCTCTTGTCCAACAGGGAATAAAGAGGTAGAATTATCTGTGCGAGAGAGTAGACAACCTCCCTTCAGTTCTTTACCTGTTATTGGGATTAAAGGCAAGATGTACATATTTAGTGGCCAAAATCTCTTCCCACACCCATAAAGTTCACAATAGTAAGGACAAGTCACTAAATGAAATAATAATTATCCTCCAACAATGCAGCTCTCTGCATGCCCCTGGAGTGTCAGCCTAGACTGAGTTCAACATCTTGGCATGCAGCTTGAACCCGCAACCTTCTGACTCAGAGGCGAGAGTGCTGTCAGCTGAGTCAGGCTAACACACGTACTATCAAAGGAGAAAACAGCCATATGGCTAAGTCCTTATAAGGGAAGGAAAGTAATGGAGGAAGTAGGCTTTCCTCTACTTCAGAAGGAAATGTTAGCTTTTCTCTCTCTCTGATGTCTTTGGGATGCAGAGTCACCTCCAGCCTGCTCCATTCACATTCCTGACAGGAAGTAGCTTCCACTTCCCTTCTGAAGTCCATTGTGGGTTTCAAGAGGGAAGTAGATGGGTATATGAAAGATAGAGGCTTGTACGGGTGTGGGGATAGGGCAGGGCAGTGGGATTGAATGAACACATTTCTCTGAGAGCCAGTGCAGGTTCGATGGGCTGAATGACCTCCTTCTGTGCTGAAAAATTCTATGGTTCTATTTGTTCCCTCTCCATCCAATCTAAAGATTCAGCCAACTCAGATCATTTTATATACAGTCTTTGTTTTCCTATAACTGCTGGACTTACCTGTGCGATATAGAACTGGTATGTGATCAGTGGAAAGTTTGTGCTCGCTTCTTACTCCAATCATCAAAGGGCTTCCCCGTCTATAAAAATAAATATGTGGCTGTGTCACAATGTCTCAAAATAGCTGTGTGAACTTGCAGCTCGAACTTACAGCAGATATAGGTGTCAATCTGGCTCAGTTGATATCACTCTCGAGTCTCGGTCAGAAGGTTGTAGATTAAAGCCTCACTTTGGGACTTCGAGATCATATAGACTAACACTCCAGTAGTGCTGGGGGATCATTGCATAGTATAGCATCCTTCATTTGAGATGTTAAACTGAGGTCCCTCTTCCTAGCAAAATGGATGCTAAATTTCTCAAGGCATTAAAGGGAACTGAGTTTCTCACAAAGTGCTGGTCAAAAATCTTGCAGATAAAATTGGTTCTTCATTCCATGAAATTGCTGTGCACAAACTGGACAGGATATTTACCTACAAGAACACAATCACTACAGCTTACAGAAAGATTGTGAAGCACTTTCATAGACGTTTGACACTATAGCAGCTGTATCAAATGCAAGGATTATTATATTGTTATGCATAAATAATACTTAGATTCGAATAGAGGCACTGCTCAATGAAACACTATGCCATACAAACTGATAGATGTGAAAGAGTCTGTGGTAAGTTAGATGACTTCAGCCAGGTACCAGAACAAGCTCCAGTGCCCCACCACGTGGCTATGGAGAGAGAGGGGGACGGGAAAATTAGATCAGGCAATGCCTACACCCAACAGCCTGGGAGAATTGAACAACTCTGCAATAGTTTCATATACCATACTGACCTGGTCACTTCCTTTGCTCAGTGGGCACTGGCCTGCTTCATACCCACCGCCATATTCGCCCCACCATCGGCAGATGGCACACTGCAATTCCATCCCGGAGTCCCTATAACTTCCTCTCTCCCTCAGCTTGTTCAAGATCCATCTCAAGACCAACCTCTTTGACCACACTTTCGGTCATCTTTTCTCTCTACCCCCATCCCTTGACTCCAACCCCCAGCTTGGGTGCCAAGCGCTTCGGGACATCCTCTCAATGTGAAATATAATATAAATATTATACTATAAACAGCAACAAAAGCATACAAAGATGTAGAAGATAATTCAATGACTGGTTAAAAAGAAATTAGAGGAAAAAATAATTGTGGGAGATTCTCAATGGAAACGAAAAATCCCCAACTTTCGCTCCTCCTATTCAGTGCGACTTTACAATATATTGCTTTGAGACGTCTGAACAACATGATAAGGCTCTATATCAAATTCAATGATTATTATTATTATTATTGTCTCTCCTCCACAAGAGAGAACGAACAATTCTCCTTTGTTGAGACAAATGAAAGCAAATCCCAGATTCCTAAAAGACGTGCAGCAGAAAGTTAACGTTTGAAAGAAAGTAATTCTTTCTCTTAAATAAAATGTAAAGCTTAACACTTCAGCAGGAACTGAAACTTCTAAAGAATATCCCCGTTATACTTAAGACTCCATTGACCAAACGGTACAGAGTTAGCTCAGTTTGACAGTCGGGGTGGGTGCGGGGGGGTTACCTTTTATATACCTGCACTGCAAAAAAAGCACATACACATCAGTCGCGAAGCTAAACAGAGCAGTCAATGTGTGGGGCAGCGAAGCTGTTTAAATTCCTGCACATTTGTCAACGATGTGCTCCGATACCGCAAAGAAAATGGGTGGGGGAGAAAGGACTTGGGGTAACCGGGGCCCATTCGCAATGAATCTAGGTTGCGCTGTGAACCGATGATGTTCTTGGCAGCTCTAACCTTAAACATAAATAAGCAAAGTTATGAGTCACAGGATTTGACATAATGTTTCAACTGTGCTGCCCTTTACCTGGTCGCAACAGCTTGCCCGGGAAAGTGTACACTCTTGAATACCAAAGCGAAGGCACCTTCCTGTAGGGATGTGAAGCAGTGCATTCATTATTATATATAACCATTATATATAACCATTTCACCTCCGATCTACAGTTTTTCCCTTCCTCCCCTAATGGTGCTAAGTTGCTACTTAGCCCAAAGCCGCCCTTTGGACCTCACCCCAGTAAACCTTTCTCACCTGTGAGTTGAGACACTGAATGTCAACACACCATTCCACAATGGGTGGGAATGGTGCGAGAGGTCACTAAATCCCAATCTGAGACCTCAGATTTCACAAAGTTTAGCCTTAATATTATTGCTGTAAAAATTGTGAGTGGGAAATGGGCTTCGCTCACCCCGAGGCCCTGCTGATGTGATTGTCTGTGTGTCTCTCTCCTCTGTGTGTGTGTTGGTCTCTTTGTGAGTGTGTCTGTGTCTCTCTATGTGCATCTCTCTATATGTGTGTGTGTGTGTGTGTTTATGAGTGTCTCTGTGTGATGTGTCTGACTCTCCTATGTGTCTGTCTTTGAGGGTGTGTGTCTCTGTGTCTATGAGTATGTGTGTCACTGAGTGTCGCGCTCTCTGTCTCTCTCTCTCACTCTGAGGGTGTGTGTGCGTGTTTCTCTTTGCGTCTGCGTGTGTCTGTGTGTGTATCTCTGTGTCTGTTTCTGTGAGTGTGTGTGTGTCTCTCTCTGTGAGTGTGTGTGTGTGCGTTTCTCTGTGTCGGTTTCTGTGTGTGTCTTTCTCTGTGAGTGTGTGTGTGTGTTTCTGTGTGTGTGTCTCTCTCTCTCTCTCTGTCTGTGTGCAGTGGTAGGTCCTGATAGGCGGGAGGCGGTGACAGGACACTGCTGAGCTTGGTGAGAAATGCTGGTACTTGGCGGATCTCCAGGCCTTCAAATGTAGTGCGAGTTAGAAATAGGCCACTCGGCACTTTGGGCCTGCACTGATGTCCGTTATTCCTTATTTCAAACATTTCGCTGGGAGTTACGTTGCGTCAAAGCAAGCTCATGTACATTGGACTCTTTCTTAAGCTCATCTTACCAGTTGCTGAATGACTCTTTCCACCAAGGTGGCGAAGCTGACATTCTCATTCTCCAGGTTATCGTGCACATACTTAATAAGCTTGGCGATGGATTCCGTGTCCGTTTCTGACTCAAACGCATATCCCTTGCTTTCCTGAAGGACAGAACACATAGGAACAGGAGTAAGTCATTCAGCCCCTCATTCTATTAGATCATAGCTGATCTGGACCTCAACTCCAATTACCTGCCTTTGCCCTATATTCCTTGATATATTCGTATCCCTAACAAAAATTTATTCCTGTAAACACAACGAAAGCAGAGATTTACACACAGATTTTGCAAAGTCCTACCCTATGGTCGAGATATGACTAAATTATTTCCTGGCAACTTTCTGTAATCTTTCCAGATGACCAGTAACCATCGAGTAAGCCTATTTTACAAGCATAACTATTTATAAACTCATTGTACCATAAAAGGCCCATTCCTGGTCTATACTAACCCCTCACCTGTCTAGGCAATTGCTTTAGACGTGAACATTTCCATATTTGGTGCTGTTGCAATCGACCCTCTGCTCTCAGTACTGAGAGGGTGTCAATGGCAGTTTCAGTGGTGTTATAGGGTGTGGAGAAGACAAGGGGCGACGTGAACCACTAAACAATGTCATTGGTGACTTGGGCAGCCCCAGAACTGGGAATGATTTGCTGAGAGAGATGTGTTATCTGATAATATATTCAAGGACTTTGGCAAAGAAAGAATGGCAGCTTTGCACTTGCACGGCTAACTCTTCACTACAAGCACTTCATGACTGAGCTTGAACTTCCTAACTTGGTTTGACAGTACTCATTTGCTTCGAATGATGGACTTCGACAATCTTGTTGGATTTAGACTGGTGTGAGCAACATTCATTACTGAGGCAATGCTCAACCAAACAGACATTCTACACACCTCCTCCTGCACCATTGCAGTGCCCATAAGGCATCATTGATGTAAGATCTGACCTGAAGATTACATGAAAACTTAATGCAAAATACAATTTTTAAGGTAATGGCCTCTCTTCTTGTGGAAACCTTTATACTCTACATTTCCATTCAGTGGAGGGGTGACAAGTGCAACCAGTATCTGATTTGAAAATGCTGCTTGGGTTACTGAAGGCTTACCAGGAACACTCTCAGATCCTTGTAGTTTGTAATGATTCCATTATGGATGACGATAAACTCTGAAATTGTTTTTAAAAAAAATTAGTATTGAGCAGGAGAAAAAAAAAACATACAGCACTTTAATTGAGCAAGAATCTAATGTAGGTTGTGGAGGTTGTAGATTGTAGCATATCGGTTAGAGCACTCGCCTCACAAGCGAGAGGACCCGGATTTGATTCCCGGGGAGGGGGGTGAAAGTTTGCCAGGTTTCCTTACTCCACATGTCTCTGTTTAGCTCACAGCAAGTAGGAACCAGTTGTTAGTCGATTGGTGGGTGCTTTTCCGGGATAATAATCCCTTCAAAAAAACAATAAGAATAACTTATTTACTCAATGACCAGCTGTTTGTGGGACACTGCCGTGAGCAACTGGCTGCTGCATTTCGCCCACAAAATACAGTCACTGCCCTCTACAGTATATCCTGTGAAGCGCTTTGAGACATCTCGGCGACATGTGGTGCAATATCAAATGCAAGCATTATTATTATTTAAGAAATTGGTCTCTACACATTTTTACAATAGGTGCATTGACGATTTCTATTTAACAGCCCAATAAATATTTACCGCGGTTCATAGCTGCAAAAATGCTGAACTTTAAAGCAAAATGATTGCGGCAGCCTGGTGTTTCCTTGTTAAACGAAAACCTTTTAAGGCCTTGCCAGCTCTTGCTCAGCTCCCCCGCTTAGCCTTTCTGGGCACAAGTGAATGTTGTTTCCATCAACAAGGGATAGAGTTGAATGACGACTGTTGAAAGCAACCACAAACATGCAGCAAGCAAATACTGGTCGGAGCTAATAGCCAGTGAGGAAATGTTAGTGGTTGTTCAGCACCTTCACCAGACCTTGAGTGGCCTCAGTAGTTTTAATAATAATAATCATAATTGCATTGGATATAGCGCTTATTACGTCATTGAGACGTCTCAAAGCGTTTCACAAGATTAATTGTAAAGTGTATTGACTGCATGTTTTGTGGGCGAAATGCAGCTGGCAATTGCACATAGCAGTGTGCCACAAACAACCGTGGATTGAGTGATCACATTTTGTTTGGAGGGATTATAACCCCCTGTTAGCGATCCGCCAATTGACTAGCAACTGGGTTCCTAGTTAAATGTAAGGCTCTAACATCAACTCCTCAGAAGGAGCTCTGATATTTGCCTTACTGAGAAGTTGTGCTTAGTCACTCTGCTCGACCACACTCACCATTGTCCTTGTCTGATCGCTGCGGATGGCTGTTCACAATGTTCGGTACCCCATGTGTTGCCCAACGGGTGTGTGCAATGCCCAAATGCATGTCAAACACTGCATCGAAGTCGACATCTTCTTGTTCTAGGAGAAATTTGAAATGCGAGTCAAAACAATTCAAGAGAGTCACATAGAGGGGATGATTAGGGAACATTATAATAATATATAATCCTTGCATTTGACATAGCACTTTTCACGTCTTCTCGACATCTCAAAGCGCTTCACAGAATATGCTGTAAAGTGAATTGACCGTATATTTGTGGGCAAAACACGGCAGCCAATTGCGCACAGCAATGTCCCACAGACAGTCATGGTGGATTGAAAATGACCAATTTATTATTGTTTTGGAGGGATTATTATTAGGCATGTGCAAGTGCAAAGCTGCCATTCTTTCCTTGCCAAAGTCCTTGAATATATTATCAGACAACACATCTCTCTTAGCAAATCATTCCCAGTTCTGGGGCTGCCCAAGTCACCAATGACACTGTTTAGTGGTTCATGTCTCCCCTTGTCTTCTCCACACCCTATAACACCACTGAAACTGCCATTGACACCCTCTCATTACTGAGAGCAGAGGGTCGATTGCAACAGCACCAAATATGGAAATGTTCACATCTAAAACAATCCTCATTGGCAAGGTTTCACCCTGCCTGGAATTGAACCTGGGTAGCTTGCTTGCAAGGCGAGTGCTCTAAACACTCAGCTACAGGACTCCATTGCTTTGTACAGCGGTGTGGCTGGCAAGTGGAATTCTCCCAGCCACATCTGTGGTTGAAGCAAAGTCCATGAATTCTTATCAGATAGATGCTTTATAACAACCCTTAAGGTCGGCGAATAAAATAAATTTTCTTGATTGAATATTTCTTGATTAACGGGATGAATCAAGAAATATGCACTCCAGAAAAAAATGTAAACACACTATTGTCGAACACGGACTTTCCTAGATTTGTGTGAATATCAATAATAATCCTTCCATTTGATACAGCGCCTTATCATATCGTAGAGATGTATCAAAGCGTTTCACAGAATACACTGTAAAGTGAATTGACTGTGTATGCTGTTGGTAAAACGGGCAGCTCATTGCGCACAGCAGTGTCCCTCTCACAAACAGTCGTCGATTTAGTGACCATTTTTTTTGAGGGATTATTATCCCCTGTTAGTGATCCATTTGACTAACAACTGGGTTCCTTCTTACTGCTAGGTAAACAGAGAATTGTGAAGTCAGGAAACTTACATAAAGTTTTGCCTGCCGGGAATCGAACCCGGGTCATCTCACTTGAGAGGTGAGCACTCTAACCACTCGGGGGGTGGGGGGGGGGGGGGCGCGGGAGGCACTTCTTGATGGCTCCCGCAGGCCACAGGTTGGCTAGAACTGGTCTAAAGCGTATTCTGGGCGGGTGGAACAGGATAGCGGAATTAAACAACGTGTCCTGGCTCCTCTTTCCCAGGCGGATTGGTCATACTCCAAGTCACTGTTGACAAACCTCCAGCTACCCTGGCTTGTTAGTGGGATTGAAGGAACAGATGATTCTCTGGGGGTCGGGATTCTTCCAACTCGGCTGCTGTTACCCTGGAAGTCAAAGCCCCGGTGGGTCGGGTGGTTCCAGATCTGAGATTGGACACAAGACATTTTGCGCACAGTGTGAGGCCTTTGTTGAATTCAGCCTGGATTTTTTCAAATGTAAATTGAGAAGCATTTCATTCCGTGTTTGTGACCCTATAATATATTTAAAAAAAACGATTCATTCTGTTGACCAGTACTTACTGTTTATTTCCTCTTGTAAGGTCTTTATTTTTCCCTTGTTTTTGATGACGCAGATTTGCTTCCCTTTCTCCTCGGATTCCTTGTGATTTCCACCATCAATTCCTATACCTGGTGACAAATTCACAACAACAACAACAATTTACAGTTGTAAAGCGCCTTTCACGTTGGGAGAACGTCCCAAGGCGCTGGACAGTCAGGGATTTGGACCTGAGCAGGAGTTTGGGATCACAGAACTCTTCAACTCATTTGCGGAATAAGCTACGAGCAACAATTAGACAACCCAGGACTTTTGAGTCTTCAAAAGAGACATCTCAGCGTGGACGTTGTAGTGAGGTATACAAGATTTTAAATGGAATTGAGAAAGTAAACTCAGAACAAATACCTTTGAATGCAACAATACAGCAAATGAAGAAGGTACAGATTTAGGGTTGCACAAGACATCTCCAACAATGTAGAGCACCCATCCCACCCCCCACCCCCACTACCGCATTGGAGTTTTAGCCAAGACAATGTGAGTTCAAAGCCCCAAAGTTGTGCTTGAATCCACAACTTTCTGAGTCAAGAGGCGAGTGCTACCAATTAGTCAGGTTGAATTAATAATGTATACTGCTACATCAGCTCAAGGAATCAGCCCTCACTGCACATAAGCCCCAAAACACTTTGTTTGATTTGAAGAGAGATAAGAGTATCAGGATGTATGATCCATCCTAACATAGTACACAGTATTCAGTGTAGCCAGTATCTGCTAATCCTGGCTCTTTGCTGGCACAGTCACATATTTGTGTAATGCTTGCGTGGAGCAAAGGAATCAAATCTCTAAATCAATGCTGAGACAATATTACTGTGTACAAGATCCATAACCAAAACCAGTACATGCAGTTCCTGCTGAGGTTGATTGATTTGGCTCATGATGAATCCGTTATAAAATGCGGTTTAATATCCGCTAAAATTGCCATCACACACTACAGTAAACCTCACATAAGTTGTATGTATCAGTTGGGACCATACATCTAATTTATCTCATGCATATGTCAAACTTGAATAAAATATAAACTGTTGAATGGGATTTGGGCAGATGTATGATTTAGGCGATTATATAATTATACAGATCAGAGCTTTACTGTATTATTTATCGTCATGCATCTTTTTAAGTTAAGGACCTCGGGCAATTCAATTCCAACTTCGACCTCAAATGTCAATCCACCAGCCCTGTCCATGAATCCACCCACCCATCCAGATGTCGACCTTTTACAGGATGAAATGACTGGAGTCTGCTACATCCTTCAACAATGTGCACGGTTCTGGTCACCGCGTCATAAGGAGGCTAGCCAGGCTTTAGCGGAGTACAGAGCAGAGTGTTGGTAGAGATAACCAATGAGGGCTGACTGGATAAGACGGGACTCTTCAGGCTTAAAATATATCCCAGAGGGGACTTAAAGAAGTAACCTTGCAGAGGGTTAAAAATAATCCTTACATTTGATATTGCACCTTAACTCTTTACTGTGAAGTGCAGCAACTGTGAATTTGTACATGTACAAGATAACTAATTTGCACACAGCAATGACCCACAAACAGTCATGAAGTAAATATCATATAATAATATATATAAGCTTTGCAATTGATATAGCGCTTTTCATGTCTTCTCGACGTCTCAAAGCACTTCACAGAATATACTGTAAAGTGAATTGACCGTATATATTTGTGGGCAAAACGTGGCAACCAATTGCGCACAGCAGTATCATACAAATAGTCATGGATTGAAGTGAACAATTTTATTATTGTTTGTTTCTTCTTGAGGGATTATTATCAGGCATGTGGAGTAAGTAAACTTGCCCAAGGTTTCGCCCTGCTGGGAATTAAACCCAGGTCTCTCGCTTGTGAGGCAAGCGCTCTAACCACTGAGCTACAGGACTCCATATCAGGACCTTGAACTTGTAATCTAGGCTGATACTCAATGAAGGACTGAGAGTGATGGCTGCTGCATTTTCAGAGGTGTTGTCCTTGAGATGAGAGTTTAAAGTGAATTCCTGTATGTGCCTGTTCAGTGGACGATAAAGATCCCATGGCACGACTCGACAAAAGAAAGGAGTCTCTCCCAGTTTGCTGGCCAACAATTACCCAAATAAAACTGGTCATTTATTTGCTGGCTATTTGTGGGACATTGCTGTGCATAAGTGGACTTCTAAATTTCATCTACAACTATAAAAGCACTACAATTTACAAACATAAATAATAATATAATAATCCTTGCATTTGATATAGCACCTTATCATTTGTTTCAGATGTTTCAAAGCACTTCATGGAATATACTGTAAAGTGAATTGACTGTATATTTTGTGGGCAAAACATGGCAATGAATTGCACACAGCCTCCTTGAAGGTGGGGCGTGGGGGTGGGTGGGTGGGGGGGGGAGAATAGAAAGAACTAGTTGTATTATACATGCATCTCCTTGACAAATACAAAATACATTTTTGTGTTACTTACCAGCAGAATCATAACCTCTGTATTCGAGCCTCTGCAATCCTTTGAACAGGATTTGAATAATTTCTCTTCTTGTATGTGGAACATGGTAGTTAAGGTAGGCGAAAATTCCTTTAAAATAGAAGAAACGTCCACGATGTTAAGCTTCAGCAACAATGTGACCTCCTCATATTATAATACCAATGCCTTGAGACGTCCTCCCGACATGAAAGGTGCTATCCAAATTTAATTTGTTGTTGTTGTATAATACCTGGACACATTGGTTGGGAATATCACAAATCCAGCGAAACAACTCAACTCAAAGAAAAAAGATTTGTAAAGAATGTACAGCAAAGATGCAGGTCACTCAACCCAAACAGTCCTTGCTGCTGCTTATACTCCACACAAGTCTTCACCCACTCCTTAATCCCTCCCATACCTTTCTATTCGCTTCTCGCTCCTGTGAAAGTTTAGCTTCCTCTTGAATGCAAATCTCCACCCAGGCCCAACAGCAGTATGCAATTGACCTCTAGGGCTTTCAACATTAATCATTTTCTTCCTCCCAAGTTTCTAGTTGGCTTATGTTTCCTGCCCCATAACAATGCTGCGATCAAGCTCTATCAGGGATCCAACAACAACAACAAATTACATTTATAGAGCACTTTTCACATCAGGAGGACGTCCAAATGCACTGGACAGTCAGGGGTCGGGACCCGAGCATGGGGGAGGGTGGGGTAGGGGTGAGGGAAGGCAGAGAGGTGGGAGGGAGACCAAAGGCACGGTCGTAGAGAAGGGTCTTGAGACTGGCCTTGAAGGAGGCGAGGGAGGAAGCGAGGCGAAGGGACTGAGGGATGGAGTTCCAGAGTGTGGGGGCAGAGAGGCTGAGAGCCCGGCCACCGATGGTAGGGCGGGTCGGGCGGGAGACATGGAGCAGGCAATATAGAGATTGACTATTACAAGCCCTTCTTTTCTTGGAATGGAATGAGATTCGTCCTATTGAAGGAATGCCCTTTCTTCAATCGAGTGAGCAGCTGACAAGCACACGATCTGTCAAACTCCAAATAACCTCGTGAATGCCTTTAGGGAGGTGTCATATGAAGGATGCCCTGTTAAATCTTAAACCTTTAGTTAAGCCGCTGCTCAGATGCCTATTGTATGTGGGTTGGGTTGGGGGTAATTATAATAATATTGAAGAATTAATCTCTGCTTGCTGTTTGGTCCCTTATTTTCATTAAGTTTCCTTATTATTGCATCGTTGTATTTTCTGTGACTCACAGCCCCACACTGATACATTGTGGCACAGGAGAACCTCACATTCTCCTCACTCACACTCTTAAGAAAATGAACAGGAGGCAAAGGAGTTCATTTTTGTTGTTGTAAATGTTTCA